>NC_086155.1:162908369-165308369 GCF_035149785.1 Candoia aspera
TAAGCAGCATGATTAACTCTATGAAAAGAAGAAAAATAATTTCTTTTTCTGTTCTGACACACCCAACCAACTTCGAACAACCCACTGATAAGAGGAAAAACTAGGCTATCATAATTCCAGCAAAATATTTTCAGTGACAGAATGCTTCTTTTCTTATACTGAATTGCACAGTAAACTCAGGTGAAAGTATACTAATATTAAAAAGACTTTCCCATTTTTCATATATGCTTACATTTCACAGCTTTGTCCATTTAAAAATTGAAATACTGTAGGTGTTTTTGCCTTGATTTGTGTGTTGTTACAGTTGTAATTTCAGTCCCCCAGATACCTCCAGAGAACCGGGGGGGCGGGGAGACCTTCTGATTTATGAACTACACTGTGTGCAGTTATGTACTGCGCAAGTAGGTAGGTATTCAGATGCAATGTGGGACATAGCCCTATCAATCACAGTAGGTAAGTTTTTGAAGAACTCTGTCTATATCACAAAAATAATTTCCACCGGATCAGATTTTAGTCCAGGTCAATGCTGTTTAGGTAGCAAGATGGGAATTCAGGCTTTCACATAGTGATTGTGTTTCTATATGACAGGAAGCATCTGTAGCAACTAAAGGTACTCCCAAGCAAAAGGGATGATAAAATCTACACCTCCTTTTCTGCACGAAGGAAACAAACTTCTTACATTTTTCAACTAAAAAGGTCCAACTAGTCAGCAAATTATGATTGCTGTATTTAATACAAAACAGTGGCAGGACCAGAGCATTTCATATGCAACTAAAATACATAATTATGCACCTCTTTTCATTAACTATTTTTAACATCAGCTGGTATTATCTTTCTCTGGTATTAGAAACACATTCTTTGCTTTCTCCTTCCTTTACTGAAGCAAACATGAACATTCATACATGCATATGTATTTTTTTTAAACACATTTTATTAAATCAACATTTTGCATAGATTTCTTCAGTTTCATTTGTACCAGGAATTAGAGAACTCTTGATTCACACTTGCAAAATCAGTTTTCTTTTAATTAAGAAGCTAAAATGCAATAGATATACATATCCAGTAGAAATGGTATGCTTATTATTTTAAAGCACAACTGTTGCTTAACCACTGAGGAGCAAGTATTGTTTGCCCCAGATTATTTAAATGTGATAAACTCTGGATTGATATTCCTTTAGAAACAAAAAGTAAATTAGGAAGCAATTTCTAAGGTGAATTTTGACAGGGAAGCACATCATTAGGAGAGCTTATGCAGACTAGAAAAATATTGACCCCGTTCTCAAAGTAAAAAAAAAATGTTCACATTCTGAAGCTCTCATACTGTTTTACATGTATGGATAACATTACAGGATAAATATTGCAGGGTTTTTTTTTCATATGGCCTAATTTCTTTGCTGAAATTGCATTAAAAGTTTGAAGAGCTGTTTTTCAGTTACATGCAAATGTAAGTGATTCTGTCTAAATATACTCTACTACTTTGCACAGCTCCTTTATAGGTTTAAGCTAGGGTAGGAAATGTAGTAAAAGGAGACAACTGCATTAAGTGAGTATCTCCCCAGTTTTCTAAATGTTTCCTACCCCTCCAGGAATAAATCTCAATTCAGGAAGCCAAGCATTCATCAAAATTTAATCTGTTTCTTTAAATGCACAACAAAAACTAAAGAAGAGCAAAACATAAAGCTTTCTCATAAGCTTCAGGCTATATCTATACATGACCTGGATAATTTTCTAAAAGGAAATGCTTCCCGTCCAATCCTACAACCGTATAAAAAGTAAAAACACTTGAAATAATATATTACTCTTGCTCTTAATGCATGATTTATATGCTGTCATATGTCATTCACTTTTTTCCTTTCTTAATTTTAATGTGAGATAAAACTAGGATGGAAGGACTAGTGAAGCAACAAATCATATAAATGCACATCATGTTGAGGTTTTCGTTAGTTGTGTTTTAAAATTTTCACATATTTATATTTTTGCACTACAGAAGTATGGATGTAACAGAATTAGTAGGGTTTGTAAATGATATGTAGCCTCCAAAGAATTTGGAAATATTCAATATCAACCAAAATTAATCCACAGTTTAAAATGTCCATAGCAAAACATCAATCCCCTTGAGAAATTTCAAATCACTGTGACAAAATCGCAATCCTGAGGTCCAAACCACTGGGGGAAAAAATAACCCACTGCTCTCAGTACAGGTTAGTACGTTTCAGGCTATTTTCTTTTTTCTAATCTCACTTATCTTTTATGAATTTTGCCGGCATGCCACCACAATTCATGAGAATCAAGTTGCTATGTCTTCACAGACAGCAGGAGTGCAAAGTTTACTAATCGCGAAATGCACTGAGATTTTCCTCAACACAGTGTGGTTTTAAAACCCCTGAAGTCATGTGAAATAGGAGACCTGACCTCAAGACACTATAAACCTGGCTGGTCTGGTTGTAGGTTGTAAGGTCAGGCTTGCTGGGGTAGGTCCTGCGGCTGTTTCAACCTAATAGTAACATTTGATTTGAACAAGATTGTGTTAAAAGCCCAAGTTTCTGTATTATTGGCATGTCTGGAACTTTGCTGAGAAGCTGACAGTCTAAAGCACACAAAGAGAACAATGATCAAGGAAGTACAAAAAAGGAAGGTGGAACTAATAAATAGATACCATTATAAACTGATAGGGGGAAAATGTTATTTTTCTGTTTCATCCTGCTTCATTTTCTTTGCCTTGTTTCTTTGTCTTCCCTTTTGTTATTTTCACTGTGTATTCCCTACTTTCTGTGGATTTCTCCCTTTATCTTGTTGTCAATCCATGATTAAAAGCACATAATTTTATATAGAATTACAAATGTTACCTGTTTTGTATTGGGTTTTGTGAACTCCATTAATAAGCATATGAGAAACTGCATTACTGTAACTACTCTTCACAGAACAGAAAATCATGCATGTTGACTGGTATCATTTCAAAAGTAGATAAACAGTCACCTGTTGAAATGGGTGGCAGTAGAAATCAAATAAATAAAACAGTCACTTTTGACAATTTTTTTTTCAAAAAAAAACACATAGGATATAAAGAGTTGGGAAGGTGCATTCTTTTTTCTGATTACTTTGTGTTAGTGACTTAAAAGGTATTTTTCATTGAAGAAAAGGACCCATATGGTCAAGTTTTATTCTTTCTAAGTGTTTTCTCTTTATAAAGTATGGAACTGGGTGCTGAAAATCAGGCTCTCATGAAAAAAATCAAATATTTTAAAAAATTATAAGCAACTAAAGAAATTAAATTGCAATCAATCAGCAAGGACCAGATGGTATTCACTGGAGAGTTCTAAAGGAACTAACAACCAGTAGAACTGAGCTGCTAACAAAAATATGTAATTTATCATTGAAAAGACTCTACTAGCAACCTGGAGAATGGCCAAGGTTATACCCATCTCTTTAAAAGGTGTTAATGATGATCCTGGGAATTTAAGCTGGTAGTTCACATTTTCGTATCAAAGATTTCCTGAGAAAAGAAATAAAATAAACATCTGAAAAAATCTGCAAGTCTATACACTTTTGGCTAATCTCTTAAGTTAATGATTCAACATGCATGAAAATGACTTAATTTTTGAAGAGCTTGTGATAAAAGACAGATAGATAGATGACAAAATAATGTAACATAGCCAAACCCCAGACATGTCCTATAAGGTTTCTCCCAAATCTACATTTACAGTCCTATACATGAGTTTCAGCCACATTGAGTATAGGTTTCAATTAAATATATACAGTGGTAAACTACCATGAAAGAAAGAAAAAGCACATCTACTAGTATGTTCCATGAAAATCAAAGGAACCAGTTCCTGAGACAACATAAGAACATAAGTAATTAAAAAATGCCAATGCACTGACAGTATAAATATGTGCCTACTATCTTCTTTAAATATTAATCAAACTCCATGTTTCTTTATGAGAGTAGTTAACATGTATGCTTTTACAAATGAAAAACTGAGGCATAAATATTAATTACATGACTTGAGGCTATAAAAGCAATCTAACCCTGTGGCACAGATGCAACAAAGGCATTTGTGAATTCTTCCAAAGTATGTTAAGACCATTTAGATAGTTTCCCAGACCACCTCCTTCAAGTGGAATTTGCCCAGCAAAGTGCATGTATATATGGAGGGGAGGCTTAGTGATCAATCCTGCATCAGAGACTTGTAGGCCTGAAGATTGTCCTTTGCCATAGTGACTCCAAGCTTTGGAATACCCTGGCTCTAGAACCATGTTCTGCTAGTATTTTGCAAGATAGTAAAGAATGTATTACTTAATTGGGCTTCTGCTAGATGGATTTTATTTGCTTACTATTGATGGGCTGCCATGTTACTGTTATTTGCTTGTCTTGATGTGATTATTTCTGTGTGACAGTCTGGTTCCAGAAGTATGAGCCACATATGAAAAATGTTTCACATGTGAAATCTCCCTTGTCATCCAGATGTCTGTCACTACTAAAGCTGAACAGATGTAAAGTGGCTGCTGCAAAACAGTAAATGCTACCTCAGAAATATCTGGACTTTGCAGGATAGAAATTAGATCACTTATATTAATTTTAAAAAAGTTAATATAATGTAAGAAAACTGAAAAAACAAATGAAATATTGGTAATTTAAAATGTAACATCTGGAATGTTCCTAACCTGTTGTCTGTGGATCATTAGTAATCCTGAATACTATTACAGGTAGTCAGTAATATGGATACCAAATTAAAAACAAATAAAATGGCATTCTTCATAATTTCATGTGATATGGACAGTCTTGACCCAAATCACAAGAACTAAGATAAGAGCACCAAAATCTCATGAAGCCATTTCTCTCTGCCTGGATCTAGTAGCAGATACATGCACACATACTTATGCACATTGCCTGTCTATCTCTTATCAGGCCATACACAGAATATTATGGCACTCTGACCAAAAGAAAATAAATGCATAGGGTCATTGCTTTCTAGGTTTTTCTTCCCCAAAGTTACCATACTTTAGGTGTATTATTTGGGCAGATCCAGTATGCACATATTATATTCTTTGTTTTACAATGTGTAGAAGATTCATGTCAGAGGAAACATACTTCATTTTTGTTTTGATTACAAGCCCTTCCTTCCAAAGGAGAGCTACGCAGGAGTCCAGCCAATAGAACTTTTCCAGCTTTTCAAATTTTGAAAAAGTCTCTAACCCTGCGTATGTAAACCTATTACCTTTAGAGAAGCAGCAAATATAATCACCAAGATGCTGATACTGTTCATTTTATAACTCAGTTGCAATTTTATTTTAGAGTGGTTATCATTTACCATTTTTGATGGTTATTTCAGCCATCAAAATAAATGTTTTTTTTATAGAAAATAAATGGTTGTTACTGAAAACCAGAATAGAAAATACATGGAGAATGAATGATACCATGTGGAATGACTGATTACAGATTTTCTCAGCTTGGTGCCTCCAGATGTATTGGGCTCTGGCTAGGAATTATGGGAGTTGAAGTGCAACACATCTGGAGAACACCAGATTGGGAAAAACTGGCATACTGTGCTTCCTCCCAAATTAGACATATATTTCAAATGTTGCCCTGGCCCAATCTGCATGAGGTTCAGTTAACCAGGAGCCTAGAAGAAAAGTCTTTACTTATTTTAGAAGCCACCCTAAGAAATCCACTTTTCCCTTTTCATTTCTTTTACTTGATGAACATTCAGAATATTCTGACAAGGACTTTTCTTTAATCCCATGAAATTGCTAAGAAATAAATATATTGTACTAAGCCTTTTTCATGTAGTTCCCCAGGCAATATACTGTACAGCAGTGTCTTCAGGGCTGTGGCTATGGGCCAATCTCTCCGTTGCCTTCTAAGTGCTAACCCTACTATTACCATCAGCAGCTTTGATGTAACTTTGTAGCCTACTCCAGCGTTTCATCCAGATAGCCCTTCTTTCTTGAGAAATGACAGTAACTAAGTTTACTTTTGAGTAAGCAGTTCTCAACTTATTTTGTAATGTTTCAGCCCCATAAACAACTAGGAATAAAAAACATTGAACTCAGGTCTGTTCTACGGGAAGCATCTTTGGTTTATGCCATACATTAAAATTAGTATATATTAGCTCCAGCTCAACTCAGTTCAGATCATGCTGATGCAGGATATTTTTAACTCACTCTGTCACTAATTCAAAATGCTCAGTGGCACTCTACTTCTGTATATAATGCAGATGTACTAGAAAGGAAAAAGAGGGGTGAAATTAAACTAGAACCTGTTAGCAAGCATTTCTTCATATAAAGCCTCCATGAGGGAGGGGTTATATTGGATTCAATGCCCAATCAGTCTGCCAGCAAATTCAACAGATAATAAGATTGTGGAAGTTTGAGAGAGAGACTAACATATATTAATTGCTAATCATAGTTCATTTTTGTCAAGATACTCTTTTTATACGGTTGTGTGTAGGGTAGTATACTCTTATGAACAATCCCTACTTGATCATCCTTCAGTTAATTTGTTTATCCAATTTTCCATTCTTTACTTTTCCTTTGCAATTTTCTTTCTTTCTTTCACTCTTTATTTTATTATACACACACACACACACATACATACACACCCCACTTATTTTGCTTAAAGACAATTTTTTTTCAATTATACTACTTTATTTTTTTAGTGTCCACCTCTCTCATATGTTTTTACTACCTACAAATTGTTATTAGCTTATGTTTTTTAACTCTAGAAATAATTGTGAATATTATATTATTGGAGTGAATATATTCTTCCTTCCCTCTCATCTGATGTTGGTCTTATTAATAGGAGAATATACACATGTATGAGAGGAGAAAAGAGAAAACAAGAAAGTTAATATATTAGAGAATATCACTAAAAGATTGAGAACGGCTTGGAAAGGCATAGTAAGTTGTGCCAGGAATGCCGTGGAAGTTGTCTGAGCTAGCTTTCTAGCATTTTACCCCAATCAGAGATATAGTGTATGTATAATATTTATCAGGGTTCATCTTCTCAGAATGACCAACATTTTCTGCAAAGTTTGTCCTGCACAGATAAAACATTATAGATATCTTTAGATGTTCATATCTTTCCCTTGCTAGCTTTCCCCAAGCCCATGCTCCTGTTTATCAGAGAGTTCTTCAGAATCAAGGGCCAATTGAAATGAGTTACTCCTTACCTTCCAAGCTGTGAAAGTCTGACCATGAACTGGGTTGGACAGGCTTGCCCTTGTTAATATTACAGATTTAGAGAATATAAATCAAAAGCAAATTCTTGCATATGACAGCCCTTTTTCAGCCTCTATCTTTTTCTCATGAGGGTCTCCAGATAACATAGGCTTATAATAACTCTGGACTAAGTGCTTAGGAATATGAACTATGAATTTGGCAAAAATGGACAGGGCGTATTACCATTTAAAGACTTTGAAACCATAACCTATGCATTTTGCTCACCCAGTAGAAATACCCTCCTTTGAGACAACCAAATTAAAACCCCAAAATGTACTCCTGAGCATCTTTGCAAGTATTCTTCAACATATTGCTTTGCTAAGATTTTCACAGGGATAGGAGTACTCAATTCTCCCAGAGTTTTGGACAACTTTAAGCATCTGCACAAGTAATTGGTATAAAAACAAAGTAAGGGCAATTCTATTCTCACACTTCAGGGCATAAGCTGATTACCAAGTGAGGTTGCAGAGAAGATTTCCTCAGTGACAGACTGTTGCAATTAGGTGCATTATGTGACATTTATACCAGTCCCAAAAGCCTCAGGCACCAACACAATCCGAAACAGAAATATACAAGACAAGATGGACAACTAGTTTGCTGCAGCATGGCTGTTGTTTTTTAAAGGGCTCTTGTTTTCGACAACTATATGTTTTTCTTTCGGAGTTGAACTAGTTTCTCCACCTCTTGGAGTCTCACTATAAATATGCTGTGGACAATCATGAGGGAAAAGAGAGAAAAAAAAGTTGTGTTGAAGTGCCAAAGGAAGTTGACAGCTCAAAGCACAAGACAAGTTCTGTTTCCACTTACCCTCAAGAACTGTTTGTACCAATAGATCTAACCCCTGAGAATAATGAGTAGTTACATTTTTGTTTCATTCTATTTTGACAATGACTTAGAACTACTAATGTCTGCAGAGTTCAAACAAAGCAACCGGCCTTCAATCTAACTGGATAATTTTTCGTAAATATCACTCAGAAAGTCACAATAACAGCTTAAAATGCCATTTTACAAGGTTCTGTGCAAAAGAATTTTCAAAAATAAACAAAAATACCTTTTTTCTTGTCACTCCCACTTCCCATCCCCAAATCTCTATGGCAGCTTTGCAAAAGTGTACAAAGATTTGCCTTTTTAAAAGTCGTCAGCTGTCAAAGACATTTTGAAGGCTGGCATTCACATTATTAAGGCAAGTACTAAAGCTGAAACTGATGCTATATGCTGAGCTACTAATACATTTAGAAAAGCATCTAGTTTGAGGGTTAAATGAAAGCAAAAATAATCACTTTATCCATGTTTTTGAAGAAAATAAAACAGCTTGATGTAAGCTAAATGAATGGGAGCTTGTGACTTGAAAGGAATAGATAGATAGAGGGGGGGAAAAAAGGTCAGAAGACTAAATTTTCCCTAAGGGAAAAGTCATTCTTTGGAATCATTAACCTCCTTCTAGGTCACCACTGGGAGGGGGTGGGAAGCAGCAGGAAACCCTCCTGCTCCAAGAAGAATGGGTGCATCTTTCACCACCCACTGACCTGGCAATGTTATGGCAGACATAATTGTGTTCACAAATCCCCCTTCAGGCACGCTTGATTTTAGATTCCTCTTTAAAGAGTCATGATTATCTAGTTATATTGCAATGTGCCATTTATAGTGGATGTTTTCAGGAAGCTGCAACGTAATTAAACTACTCTTTGTCTGAAAGTCTGGTATCATCTTCATAATCCAGGGAACAATAAAGGTGTAGAAGGCATACAATCCTAATGTCTTCAGCAGAACTAAATTAATAGCCATAGTTTACATTTTTGGAGACGCAGCTATTTTATTAGCTTGTCTATACGACAGAATGATAATATGGTATTTTATTAGATGGATAAGGCTGAGCTGCCAAGCACTGTTTAAATTGCCACAAGTTTGACTAAAGAGACACTGTACATGTTAGCAGCAATCTTGTTTCTTAGAGGCAACTATAAGATAGAGCAATTAAAATCATCTGTATGTCCTCTACTTACGTTGACTGAGCTTTCTACCCAAGTGCATAGCTTAAGGTTAGGCCTTAGATTTGCATAGCATACCTGGGAGCAGCTGTAAGTTAGCAGTGGCACAATTATTTTGCTTGTGGAAGAGTCCAGATTGTCCATGATAGTGCTAGATTAAGGTTGGAAAAACTCCAGCATAAAACTTAAGGAAGCCCCTGCCAGTTAGTGTTGAAAATAATGGGCTGGATGGGCTTGACTTGACTTGGTAACTTTGTTCATGCATGATACTAAGCTACAATGTGATCTGTTTGCCCTTGATTGAGGGTAAGATACAAACTCAGCTGTTGCTGTGGTATGTGGCTTATGTTAACCCAGTTATAATTTATTTAACAAATCTTGGCTCAGGAAACCAGGGATTTTCACAATGTGTAGAATGTGTGAAACATATTTCAGTTTTTTTTATATTCTGTATATAACACATATTGTTCAACTTAAGAAAATTGAGCAATATATTTCTCCTTTTTCATTATTAATATACAAATGAAACAGACTTGATGAAGCACTGGTTAAATTAAGTTAAACTAAAACAGAGCTAAAGCATTGCAACAGATCAAGTCTAAGAGACAGGTTCAGTCCTACTTCTAATTCTATACATTCAAGGCAAACACAAGCTAAACTTTTATTTTAGAAGACAGTGAAACAATTACACAAACCCAAGAGACAACCTGAAGTAGCTAAGAAAAAAGATAACATAAATGCAGTATCTAGAAGAAGAAATATCACTGTTCACAAAATATGATGACAATTGGATTGTATGGGAGGCTTTTTGTTGAGAAGTCGACGTTCTTAAGGGGGGCAGTTGGGCTGTCTGATTTATGAAAAAAACTCTGTGTATTGTGGGGATGCTCTGGTTTATTCTGAAGTGGGGTAAGGGCTTAAGAATATTTATCTGGATTGCTTCTGGGGCTTGCTTGACTTAATTCATCTTTACCGATTTGGATTAAGATTAACAAGGTATAATAATAAATGCTTGCTTTTAGGCTTAATATGATTAAGATTATTATAATTGTTGTATTATTAATTATAATGGCAGGCAATTTATATGCTTTTTAGTTTGATTTCAGTTTGATTTAGTTTGATTTAGTTTGATTATTTCCTTCCTACTACTATTCTATACATTTCTATCTACCATAGACAGAAATGTATAGAATAGTAGTAAGAAGGAAATAATTAAATAAATGTTATCTTTTGGGGGGGAAGTTGGTTAGGAGTTGTACGTATGTATGTGTGTGTGTGTGTGTGTGTGTATACACACACATACAGTATACACACATACACATTTTTTTTCTTTTAATATAAGGGGATAGAGCAACTGTATTTAGTGATTTTTATAATGTGCCAATGGAATGATTTATAGAAATAATGTGATTTTGGTTTAATATAGAGTAAGGGATTGATTATAGAAAATTTGTTGTATATCCTTGCTGTTAAAGGTTGGAAGTCACCTCTTCTTGTAATTTAAAAAGAATTTTTCTCTTGTGTTTTCACTCTTTTTTTTAGCTTTTTCTTTTTGTAGCTTTTTGCTTTTTTGTAGTTTTTATCTTTGTCTTAAATCTAATAAAATTCTTATAAAGGGACAATTGGATTGTTACTGAACTTAGGTTTCTCAGAAGTGATTACCTTTTTACCTATGGCCTCACACTAGGTAAATAAAAAACAACTCACCTAAGTAAGCCTAGCATATAAATTGTGTGTATAGTTGGCACAGCACAAAAAGGAACTATATATCACACTTAGTTTTGATATATTTTACGTTCTTGTAGGACATGTGTATGTGTCCGCACACACAGACACAACTCACAATTAGGCTAAATGAATTAAACCTGCTGATTGTTACTGTCAAAGAGATTTTTCAAAGTTAGAGAGCTGAAGCTTTTGACAGATATTCTCCATGCAGATGCTTTTGCCAAATATGCATTTCATATAACTTTGGTTACAACCAGTGAACAGCTATTCAGGTTTATAACTGTTGCATGGCTGTATAATTTCATGTGTGTAATGCAAGCTTGCTTGGATGAAACAACTCAGCTTACATAACAAGTTCATCTAATGTAAAGAAGAAAGCTCTCACTAAACTATATTATGAGTGACGAAAACATGTTCCTGGCACTTCAGACATATCACTAGTATTTTATTTATGCTATACTTTTGTGCACGTTAAGCTTTGGTTGTTCATGGAGGTTAGATTCAAGAAGGTGATACTGGAGAACCATTATTCTACCATGGAGACACTGATGTGCAGGATTTCCTCTTATCTCTGTGTGAAAGTGCTGGAAGAGGTCGCCAGAGTTATGTGTCAGGATGCTTACAACACCCACTTCTCCTTTTCACTTCCATTGTTCAGTTCAGGGAGGACAGGAAAAACAAGGAAATATCTTGCAACATTTTAAAGACCAGCCAATTTATTATTATATAAGCTTTCATGGGCACAGTCCTCTCCATCAGATTCATCAAGTATAGTCCAGAGAAAGGAGCATAAATTTCCACACAGTAGTTATTGTGGTGGCATTGCAAACACATTTTTGAGGACCCTTAAGGTTGTTTCATTTTGGCAGGCATTTTTTGTTTCCATTTATGGTTATTTATTCTTATTTATTTATGCTTCATTTTTTTTTTTTGCTCATGTTGGGGGCTTGATAGTATTTTTAGAATTATAATTGAGTTCATTTTTATTAAGAACATGTTAACTTTTTTTAATTTGGCATAAACAAGTAAGATGTAACTAGATATATAAATATTGTCATTGAGATAGATAGGTAGATAGATAGACAGACAGACAGACAGACAGATCTGTGCATATGCGTGCAGACAAACAAGCAGACAAGAAAGAAACTAGTCAAATAAAGAATTATTTTATCCCAAGGATTTCAGTATAATAAATGCAGTAAGTCCAGTATACACTTACTTAAGTCCCAATAAATTCACAGTCAGGTATTTCTCATGGCCAAATTGCACTCTCAAGCATACATTCAAGTCTAAATATCTCCCATACAAATCAGTGAGATAGATGTTGCAATACTATGTATAACTACTTAAAAATAAGTTTATGCAAAACAATTATTCCCTTATAGCCCACCCCCATCATGGTGAAGCAGTTTAGAGGTATAAAAGGCTTTTGAATTGAACCCTTACTGACTGTATCCATTAAGTTACCATCTTAGTGAAATACAGCAAAACTCACAGAGACTCAGAAGAATCAAGTCACTCTTTCCCAGGTGGTCTCCTGATGCAGAAGGTCAGGAGTGTTCCATCAAAAAACTTGTTTAGCAAATGTATAAATCATTTGCATACAGCAGTATTGTGTATGGAAAATAAGTTATCTTCTTTCTTCCTAGATGCCCCAGCTGTGGTCTTACTCACTTGCTGTTCTAAGGGACCAAGTGTTCCTTAAATAATAAATCTGCACACTTGTATATTCACAAAGACACAACACAGCCCCAGTTCAGATTTTGCAAAGGGTTAGTCATTTGGGCTAGGCTTAAACACAGAAACTTTCTTTTCCTTTGTGTACTTCAATTCCTTCGTTTGCTTTCTGATGTACAGTAGTAATAGCTTATCAAGATGACTGAAGTAGATAAATTATGATTAGCATAATCTATAAATGGCTTTCAAAGTAATTCTGGATATTAGTTTTAGCACGCCTTTTCTCACTGCTCCTTCACAAAAAGGTACACATCACTAGCTATACATCTGTTATTTTGCATTCTTACTTCAGATCCTAAAATGGATTAAGTCAATATCCAATTTCTAAAATGGATACTTTCAAGTCACTTTATGAGAAAACACTTCTAATTCCAATTATTCAAGAGCTCACAAAGATAACCAAGGTCTACTTCCACCATATTTTTTAGTTTCATCTGAAACTGTAACATATAAAGTAGCTATGCAGGCCCTTTTCTAATCACAAGCACTTTATATAGGTTTACTTTTTCTTAAAAAAAATGGAGCCTGAGAAATTGGCATTGAAGATTATAATTAAAAAAATTATTCAGCTGTAGAGAGAATAAGACAAAGCCATAAAAAAGCAAAACACACACACACACACACACCAAACCCCCTTCTTTTAGAGCCTAAGTTTTTTTCCCTCCCATTTATTTCTACTACTTTGCAGATGTGTTGGGCAAGTAGGAGGCTAATATATCTCACTTTAGCAGTACTAATTGTTTGCATTATCACAATAATCAAATGCAACCATATTAATCTCTGTGGTTATTAACTTGATTTTTACACATTAAGGTTTAGATTTAATCCCTCAGGACCATCTATTAATGCTTTTAAAGTTGACGGGTTTCAACAGTTTTAAGGGTTTTTTTCCCCCACCTTTTTTAGCTGCAGGCAGTAAAATCTGAACGTGTGTGGAGTTTTGTATTTTGCATTCCTGTGGGATTCTCAGAGACACTGCTGTCAAGGACCATGAATCATGTTAATACATAGCAACCTCTACAGCTATTAAAATGTCTGCAATAATGTGATTATTTTAAAACGGAAAACTAATATCACATGCATTTCTTAAAGATCAACTCTCCTTTTAAAATCCTGGAGAAGGACTGTACTGCTGAGAAAAAGGTGTAGAAACTTTGGGAGCAACTGAAAAGTGAAATATCCTATCTGTTGAAAAGGAAACTTAGTATATTTTTATATTATGATTAAAAACATATGAAGAATGGGATGATTATTTATTAATTAAATTTCTCTTCTACCCATCTCGTGCACAGTGACTCTTGTGATTATGATTTATGAGCATTTACACAACTTTATTTTAGGCAAGTTATATTAAGGTGAAGCTTCTGGAACATCTAGTTCAAGACACAACAATAGAATGATTATATCCAAGAAGCATACAAATACTTATTTTTTATTTTTTATAAATATTACATTACTATAGATGATGATGATGGTGATGATGATCATGATGATGATGATAGCCCAGTGTTCTGTTTCTGGGAGCAACAGACTAGATACTTCTGAGAATGTTGTCATTAGGGCATTAAGGTAATAGCATTTCTATCCCCAGTATCTAGTATTTATAGCTATACAGTCTTCGAACATCAATATTAAATTAATCAGGGCAGTTTTTTTGTTCTCTCACAGATCATATTTTTAGGTATTCTCATAACACAGAGGTCTTGTAAAAAGACCCCATACAACCTTCTGCTATATGGTAGATTTCCTTTTAAATAAAAAGATAGCTGTGTCAATTCATGAGGAAATAAAAATCATAACTAATATTTCTAGTAAGACCAATTAAAACAAGTGTGCAACCTTCTGAGAAAAGAGTCTCACCTGATGAAGAAAAAGCCTATGTTGGGGAAATGAGATACAAAGAAAACAAAAGCAGAGGATAGGAGAAATGCAAGTGGTCTGGCATGAGGTCTGCAGCTTAAAGTTAGTAAAATCAGTTTAAAGATTTCTGAGCTATTCAATTACACCTAGCACTCTGGAATCAAGAAGCATTGGGAGAAAGAAAGAGAGAGAATGAGAATGAATTCAGGGGGAAAAAACTGTGCAGTTTTTAAAATTTCCATGTAAATAAAAGGTCACTACTCCTCCCCAATCTTTAGCAGAATTATTCATATAATTATAGTTTGACATACAGTATTTGAAGTGGAATTTAGCAGGGTATTTCTGGATTATACCCTTTCCCATTGGTCTGCCACCTTCTCTCACTTCCCCTGCACTGTATTTGAAAACCAACAAACCCTAAGCAAAGAGCTTCCTGCATGATAGCAAAAGAGGTGACAGGCTGGCCTCTGACATTACAACAGCTTCTCTCTACTGCCTCCCTGCAACTCTGGCAGCATTCTGAATAGTTGAGAAACCTTGCAAGTTTGTATGTGGGTTTGACATCAGACTCTAATCCTAGGTTTCTAAAGGACTGGGTCAAAGTATTGAAGGTAGATCAGATTGCAGTTGCACAAGTATAATTCTGGAATCTTAATTGTTTAAGTCTTTTGTAGTAAAACCAAGAAAAAGGCTTTGGTGGTGATAAAGAAAGGGCCTGTCACTGATGAATTGGTGGGAGCAGCACCCAACGTGGCCCAATCTGCCCGTGTTTTAGAGCCTGGCCCTTGGATCAAAACATCCTCACTTTGTGGAAACTTGCAACAAAGATGAGGAATCTCCTGTCCATTCTCCTATCTATCTTTTCCCTGCAACACAATCCCTTACAAGGCTTCCCCTGTTTAGTCACTATGGTCCGCAATGCACACACCACACACCACATACTCAAGCGACAACAAATACAGCCTGCTGGAGCATGCACAGTAGTCAGTCCGCCTGGGAAATCTGACAGGCAGCCATGGTCAGTTTATTTGAGCACAAGCAAACAAGTGGATAGACTGCCTGAGCAGTTTATAAGCACCTGCTCCTTCCTCCCCCTCCCTTCTTGGCCCTACCCTGTCTTCAGGATGATCCAGCTGCCAATCAAACAAGAGTTGGGCAGGAGGCAAGAGGAGGGAGGACAAGACAGCTGCCTGGTTGCTCTGTGGCCACAGAGAAAGAGGCCAAATGAACAAAGCCAACGCCCAAGAGTCAAAAGGCAAACTAAAGGATAGACTTGAGGAGAAGGAGCAACTGGAAAGAAGGCAGCAGCTGAGAAAACTGGGGAGAGAGAGGCACTTATTCCCTCAGACTGACATGAGGTAAAAGTTCTTCAAACCATTTACGTCAGGTGGAGTAATGATTCAGGAGAAGAATCAAGCAGCCAGGAACAAGCAAAGAGAAAAGATAGAAGAAAATGTAAAGACTTTGACAGAACAGAAATAGAAAGCAGAAAATGAAAATGAAACAAGACAGATTGAACTCTGTAAGCCTTCCTTTTGTAAAATAAAAATTTCCTCCCATCCACTGAAAGGAGATATAAAACCCAACCAACTACCAAGTTTCCAGTGCTTTGTGTCTATTGAATCTAGGTCAATCTGGTTATTGGTTTAAAAAAGAACCCACGACAGGGCTCCTCACTTATATTCACTCACACAACATTGCTTTTCATGACACAGAAGTCATGGGGGGATTTCCCCTAGTTCCATGCCTGACAGCTACAGAGGGGAAGAGATGCCTGGTCCTGGTGTACAGATAAAATATATCAAAATCAAAATATCAAAGGGCACACCACACCACAACCAATGAGGAGCAGGTTAAGATGAACAATAGCAACCGAAATCCCCCAGACATCCTCTTTTTTAAAAACTTCCTTTTTCCCTATTATGCACTAATACCCACACAAGCTGATGTTTCGACATTCCACTGTCTGTAACTCACTCCTGCAAAGTTAGTTGGCAGAAACCAGCAACTCACCTTTCAAAGTCGCAACTGCTAAGTCTCTGGACTCATTCCTGCACTCGCCAAACCGCTCCCTGCAACCAAACATCCACCGTGTATCTCCAAATAAGTTCTAATCAGAGAGGAAGAATGGCCCAGGCAGGGACTATGAACCTTTAAAAATGGCAGGGGCATGCCTAACATGGCGGACACCCCCCACTTTTGACCTTCCATTCCTGGCGATGGAGCTAGACTGTTGTGGGAAAAATGCCCACTTTAAATGAGGAACCAAGGCGTTTGGTGATAGATGCAGCTAAGTATCTGTAATTGGCATGTAAAGCTATAGTGATCACTTGTCCTGGCCACAAGAAAGCAAAAGACCCTGAACTAAGCAGGATTATAGATAATGTACTCCCAGAATTGTTACACAGGAATGATAAAGAAACAATGTAAATCATCCTGTGACCTTTACAGGTGGAATCTAACATCTGATAACATAGGGTGATGTTACTATGGTCTGACCGAGTGCCTCTTTTTGGAATTATCAGGGGTCAACTCAGCATTGTCTCATGAGCATAATAACAGCATTTGTCTGGTAGGCGTGTCTCTACTGTGCTTGTGGGAAGTCACATGGGTCACCTGATTTCCTCTTCCTCCTCCTCCTTGAGTCTGGGAGATTCACAGTCTCCATCTTTATCTCATGGGCAGACATGCAGGCAGGAGGACTGCATAATGCAGGCCTCATCCTCTAACATGTCACTTGCACACAGACTTTCTACTCCACATAGAAAGTCCAAGAACCAGTGATGAAGTGCCTTTCTACCATGAACCTACCTATATCAAATCTGCTGAATAATGTAAGCTACCTCTACTTTTCTTCAACTAACTGCTGTGTGAAGACTGAATTTATTTCTGAACATAATTAAGCTTGATGTGCAAGTTCTCATTTTTTGGTTCACGCTTCTACTCTGCAAGATTGCTGTTGGCTGCTTGGAGTTCTTTTATTAACATTTAAAAACTCCATCACCTATAATTATATATTCTAATAAAGTCTTCAAACCCAACCTCCTCTACTAATACTAGCACCTTCTAACATAAAAAGTGTCCTTTACTGTACCCATGTAGTGTCTCCTTTCACACTAAGGGAAGGGCAACAATCCGGTTTCTGTTGTCTATCTCCTTCTCCTTCAGAGTCATCAGGCTGCATCAGTTCTTTGCTCTGTCTAGTATACATTTCAGAACCATTAAAAAGGGTAGAATATTATTTGCCTCCCCACAAAATCCTATAACACTTTGAAGATTAATGAAGGTATTGTAGCATAAAGTTTCAAGGATCAGAGTTGATACTGTCAAATTACATAATCTACAATATATGTTAATGTGTATTTATTTCTTCATTTTCCTATCCTGACAGTTCAAATATGGAGTGATATCCTTTCCTGCTAAAAGAATGTAGGCACAGTAGGAGTAAAGTGAGCCCAGATATGTATATTCAAACCTAATACATATTGGCTGTGTTTTATTTAGCTTCCTGTGTAAATACAGCCAAGAAAGAAAGAAAAAAGCTTGCTCACACCAAGTGAACAGGATTGTGAATTTGTGTGTATCTATTTGTGTTTGAACCCCATGGTGAATTTAAAGATATGTCATAAAAGACACTCCTGAAGTTAGAAAATATCATTGCTATCTGAGACAAGGCTTTTGCTTCATTGACATGCTGCAGGCAATAAAATGTTGCAGACCTTGCTACAACTGTGTTTTAAGCTAAGAAGTTATTCTTGATGACTATAACTATGACTGAGTGGAGAGTTTAGAGAATGACCTTCCCTCTGGTGTGACAAGTGGCATTTGCTGGTATAGATTCTTACTGAACCCCTTAGCATTTTTTTTACAGCAGGACTAAAGTAAGTATTCAGGTGTTAGTGTACCTGCCCGGGTTGCTCCTCATCTATTTTTATTTTCATTTTACTTGTTCCTCATAATTCTTCATTGTTTCTCTTTGCTCCTGTACTTCCCTTTTGGTTTGCATTACATACAAATACTCAAAAACAGAGCAGAAAAAAATCAGGTACAAGAGATGTTAAATGTGAGAAGAGAATTGCTGGGAGTCGGACAGCATATACATCTATTATTATTATTATTATTATTATTATTATTATTATTATTATTATTATTTTGAGCCATGTATGTGAATACATGAATACATTCATTGAGATGGAAGCATTCCAGTTAACTGTTTTAAGCCACAAACTTGAAAGGGAAGAATTCATGTTTACCATGCTGGGAAAATGACTACTTTTTCAAGGTTCCTTCAAGGAGTTTTTTTTTTTTTTTTACCCCAGCTTCCAAAGCATTTGGGAAGGAAACCTACAGCATTCTAATGGTTACTTCCCAGACTGATAAAGGTGTTTTTTTGGGGGAGGGGGCTTTGAGTCAATGTTGACTCCTGGCAACTGACTGGACTAGTCCCTGCTGCTTTCTTAGCTCCTGTACATCTTGGCTACAGGATTTTTGAAAGTGGTTTGCCTTTGCTTTCTTCTTAGGGCTGACGCACAGTGACTGTCCCAAGGCTTTGTGGTTTGTGGCGTTGTGCCTAAGTTGGGACTAGAACTCACAGTCTCCCAGTTTCTAGCCCGTTGCCTTAACCGCTACACTGATCTGGCTCTTGATAAAGATTTAGGAGGTTGTTATGTCAAAAATCACCTGCCAGTTTATCGCTTCATAAAAAAGAAGCTGAAATGAGAATGAAGGCTCCATCCTAGTGATGTATTGGTTTAAGATGGGAAATAGTTCAGTTGCCACAATTCTTGTAACTGCATCCCTTTCTTCTCAGTAAACCTGCTATAGAGACTGAGAATGATAGAAATTTTACAAAAGAATCCATTTCAGTTTTAGACAGTCTGACAATTCTGGCAACTCTTTACTCTGTGAGAGAGGCAATCTTGTTCTGAGTTCTTAGACCTAGGCTGTGGCAACTGATCCTATTGGAATGCCATTGACAGCTGAATAGGTTGCCAGTGCCTTAGGTGAATCTTATCAGAACCAAACTGACATGCAATTTGCTCAGATGATTACCTAGATGATGCAGCAATTGGGACAGGCAAAAAACCCAACTGTGGCTGGCACTGCTACACTTCCACCCATTCCAGTTCCTCTGAGCATGCAACTTTATTCTCCTGGTTCTTTACCAGACAAGTATGATGGGACATCAGAAATATTTAAAGCTTCACTCAGTGTGAAGTATATATTTCCTTGAGACCAGCAGAGTTTTCCAAGATTGGGCTTGAGAGAGATTTATCCCTGGACTCTAGATAAATGAAGCTGCCAAATGGGAAATTTCTGTTTTAGACAATAATGACTGTGTTATGAATAACTGTCTCAATTTTATGCAGAAGCTGAAGAGCTTTTGATGAGTCTGCCAGAAGAGTCACAGTTAATTGTGAAAGATTGTGGCAAAGTAAGCCACATGTAGTATATATATAGTGTATAATGAGTGCATGACAAGAGAAAAGGCAAATATATACACACAGTCCACACAATGATATACAAAATTTTTGCAGGAATACAGCAGTAGCCTCATAACTGGATGTCCAGTTCAGCTATCCAGGCGATCACTTCTGGTGTTGCTTCGTGCAGATCTTCTAAGGAGCCAGGGAATGCACGTCGTGGGCAGTCTTGCACGATATGTTTAATAGTTTGCATATTGGCACCACAGTCGCAACAAGGAGAATCTTTCCAGCCCCATTGATACAGAGCAGAGGCACATGTAGTGGATGTTCAGCTTTATTCTAGAAATGTGGACTGGAAGGCTTTTGCCTTCACTGACCAATTGAAAGAAGAAGGCTTATCTAATTAATTGCAGGATGAGCTAGCACATGAGATACCTTGGATGATTTGTTTCAGTGCTTCATGATTATATATGGAAGGCTAGAAGAACTGATATGCATTTTAGACAGGAAAGAGAAGAATATGTACACTCTTTCTATACCCTCTCATTTCTCTCCTTAATTCTCTGGACCCTCTGGATTATTGCTATTTAGTATGTATAGCAATGGATGCAGCTAGATGTAAACAGACCCTTCTTGTCAGCAGTAGAAATCAACAATGATACACACTGGGGCTGTGTCTTTTGTAAAACTGCAGGATATTTTGCACTTACCTGCCCTGCTAACTTACCTACTCAGAATCTGCTGTGAATTGTACCTGTGCAATCAAAGGCCATGTTTTAGTAAGTGCCCCATAGTTGCAAGTCTGAAAGTTCAGGAAATGAGGGATACCTTACTTTCAAGAAGGGGACTATCAGAGAAGTAAGGGTCGCCCAGACACACAATGTGACAACATTTTATCTTGCGTGTCTTTCTATGTTCTCAAACTGGCTCAGGCATAACACCTTTCAGCTTTACTGAATCCAGGAGCCATAGCCAATTTTATTGACAAATCTATTGCACAGCTGTTTGCCTTGCCTGCTCAGGCAGTTGAAGACTTCTGTATTCTAGCCCAATCTTTGAACACACTATTCCCCTTCACTTCATAATTGGCAGCCATCTGAAAACTTTACAGTTTGATTTAACTTCTTCCTTGTGTTGGAATTTTTTTTATTTCCTTATCAGGTTTGTTTCTGAGCCGGGACCAAAGAAACAGGCAGTTGCATGAAATTAAGTTCTTTATTCTTCACCCAAGAGCAAAAGCAAGGACAGCAAGCTGTTAGGTGGGTGGCTGCGCAGGACCCCCTTCTTACAGTGCATTATATACATTCCATTCAACTCCTCCTTTAGAATACCACCCCTTACTCAGTTACCCATGCTCTACCTTAACCTCATTCCATATTAGGAAGTTCCTTCCTTTACTTTATCTTAATATCATTCCATATAAGGGACTTCCTTCCATCCTTGCTAGAACACCTTGACTGTTATTAAACAATGCCTTTCCTCTGGAGAAGCTATCCTTGGAATGTCCACCTTATCTTGTTTCTATGCACACAGCTATCGATCAAGTCCTGCAGGCCTCTGAGAAAGGAACAGGAAGAAAGTAAACAGAACTCTTCTAGGAAATACAACATGGTTTCAGGGCTGTGGACCCCATCTGTAAGAGAATTTCATCTGGCGGGGTCCAGGAAGAGGGCCTTCTCTGCAGTAGCTCCCGCCCTGTGGAACATGCTGCCCCCAGAGGTGAAATTAGTCCCATCTCTCCTGGCCTTTCGGCGGAGTCTGAAGACCTGGTTCTGCCACCTCGCTTGGGGTGGAGAGGGGAATAGATCTACATGGGGATGGTTGCTATAGACCATTCCTCCCACACTTGGACTGTTTTAGATTCTTCACCACTTGGATTCTTTATTTTTACCTCTATTTATATGATTTATTACTGTATTTTATTCTGTGTATTTATGGTTATGGTTTTTAATGATTATTGTAAACCGCCCAGAGTCCCCTGATGGGAGAAGATGGGCAGGGATAAATTAGATAGATAGATAGATAGATAGATAGATAGATAGATAGATAGATAGATAAAACAAGCGCAAATGGTTCTAACATATGAATACTACATATAAAATATATGAAAATGAAATACATTTGTATTTAAGTTCTATATATGTAAAATCTTCTATCACTTTCATGTCCCTATTGTGTTGGGGATGGATTGGCTGTATAATTCTGAAATTCACAAGGATCATAGAACTGTGTCAGATCATGGTTTACATGAACTGAGTCCCCAACCTCTCCTTGGCAGTGCTCATCAGATCACCAGCCATGTTTTACTAGAAAAAACTGATAAAAGGTAGTGTTGTCTCTCCTTGTGCCTCCTTAATGGGTTGTCTATTCCTTCATCAAGTTTATTTTACACAAGCCGAGCTAGAAAAACATGTTTTAGATTTCCCTGCAATAGACCTTTCGGGCTGTAGAATTTCTCCAGACAACATCCAGTTGGATCCTGTTGAAATACACTCAAATCTGTCTTCTATCCTTCATGCAATATCAACAATGTCCAGCATTTCTTTGGATTTTGTAACTTCTATGTATATATTACACATAGTTTTGCTGATTTGCTGTACCAGAGTTTTGACTCAACTCACAGAGTTTATGTGGATTCGAAGAGGCTCAAGACAGCTTCTACCTCCCAGACTCTGCTGGGCCACTTTTGTCCCACTTGCCCTCTTGTACAAACAGATGCTTCTGATAGGAGCTATTATCTAGTAAGCGTTTTTGAATACTTTCAGAGGGTAGTTGCTAGAATTCTTGTAATTCCATCCCTTTCTTCTCAATAAACTTGGCTAAAAAGACAATGAGAATTTTGCTTGGAAAAGAATCACTTTCAGTTTTTGGCTGATACCAAGAGCCCAACAGGTATATTCCTTGAGGAAAGCCTCCTCCCTATTTTCAACTTTTCCTCTATAGACAACTTAGGTTTAAGATTCCATTGTACCCTGCATGAACTAGGGTGGCCTGTGGTTTGGAATAGTGTTCTTGTAGAAGCCCATCAAAGGTCTTTGTATTGATGTTCACAGAAAAAATACATAGATTCTGTCTTCCCAATTAACATTTTTTGAGCTTTTCATGATGTACTCTTTGAACTCCTGCGCGGGTAGTTAGTCCTATACAGTAGACCTTTGCTCAGCTCCAAAAAGCTAAGCAGGGTCAGTCCTTGTTAGCATTTGGATGGGAGACCATGAAAGAATCTTAGAACTGTTGGCTGGGAAGTTGAAAAAACATTCTTGAAGAAGACAATAGACTGAGGCAATGGGAGAAGTCAAAGACCATTTACATATTGTTGTCAAGAAAACTAGGAGCTAAGCTTAAATCAAATGACTCTACCTTTGCGGTTGTTGTTATTGTTTATTATTATTGATGACATTGATGTTGGAAAATATTACTCAGGAAGGAGCAATAGCAGAAAAGAAGTGAAACACATATATTAAAAGCCTGACATTTAAAAATGTGTTCCGTGTTCCATGTGATTAAAAGGCCCTAGATCTGTAAAACTTGAAAACTGACTTATTGCATTTAAAAAAAAAACAGTTTAAAGCAGAGATTATGATTTATGAACAGAATATCTGAAGAACAGCTTTTTCCCATATTACCGTGCTATGCTTTGTGCTCCATCACCAAAAGAAATATGATTAGTAGGAGTTACAGGAAAGAGCCTGTTTGACATCACTTTACCTATAGAACTCCTTCTCAGGCAAAGTCAAAGTGAGACTTCAGCTGTAATTTTGTAGGTTGTTAAGATATTTTGGTCCACCAGGTTTTTAATTTGCACCAATTTATGTATTTGTGATATTGTTTCATGTTTTATTCTGATTTCTAATTAACTTTCTAATTCTACTGATATATTATTCCTGTAAACTGCCCCAGAGATTTATTTTAGAGCTGAAAGCTAGTATATTTTATAATTAATTCAATACAGTTTGAACACAATGCTATGGCCCTTGAGACAGTGTCTCAAGGACCATAGGATATGTCAAATTATCTGTTCCTGCCATCAGTGTCAGCTCTTTTTGATTTGGGAAAATCCCAGAATGGGACAGCTCCAGGAGAACTGACAGGAGACCAAGCTGTGATAATCAAAGAGCCTGTTGTATACAAAGCACCTTGCCTGCTTCCATATCCCTAAATGACTCACAGACTAGATAGGTCTTTCTTTTCATATCACACCATAGGAGACTTTGTCTGTTTGTTTGTTTGTTTATCATATTTCTTTACCGCCCATCTCGTATTGCAACGACTCAGTATTTAAGGGTCTCACTGAATGAAATAGAACTTTACTGAATAGAATATGACTTTATTCTGACCTGTAAATACACAAAGGTTGTACCCCCCCAAAGTGGGTAATAGTGGAAGGGCTGAGCCTGTAGGGTGAACGGTTAGAGTTTTCAATTTCCTTTCCCAGATTTTGTCTGGATCCATACACCCTAGCTCCACCACTTGCCTTGGTATGAGGCTTAGTAGTTACTGCTGCCACCACTTATCTTCCAAGGGATTGCCACTCTTGGTGCCCTTCCTTAATTCTAGCCCCCTTCCACCCAACCTATGTTCCTTATTGGAAAAAAATAAAAGGAAAGGAAAGGAAAAGAAAAGAAAAGAAAAACAAAATCATCAAAGAGAAATAATATCTATCACCACCTCCTGGTCCACTGGGCATGTGAGTAGAGAAATCAGCCCATTACCTCCTTTGAGAGATAGACCAATCTTACAAGGTATAAATAGAATAGAATATTATTTTAAAAAAAGAAAGTGAAACATTCTAAACCTTTTTAGTAGTTTCAGTGGCAAAGAGAGAGAGAAGAAAAAAATAGAGAGCTGCTAAAATTACTGATAGCATCTTAAAAGAACTTTCAATAGAAAATATTCAGGAAAAAATAAAGTTTTGCCCGACTGGTCAGCTCTAGTTCAGAGATAACTCTGAGGTAAAAAGGTTCCAAGTTGCACAAAGAAATACAATTTGCCAATCGTGTACAGAGAACCCAAACATCAGAGAATGAAGAACAAAAAATCATTAACTAGCAAACACAGAAAATAAATTAAATGTGCTATAGTTCTTGGCTTTTCCTCTGGAAACTAGACAATCCTTAGAATAGGTCTTACCTCTATGTCAGTTTGTTACTCAGGAAATCTTCTATTTTACATATTCCAACTTAAATCTAAGGTTCAAGAGGAACTTTGGTTCCTGTTTCTCCTCACCCCTTGGTACATACCTTCTTGCTTTTTTTCTCCCAGACTTCTCACTCAGTGGGAAGATACAGAATTTTTTTCTCTTGCAGAAAGGGAGTGGATTGGGTATTCTCCCTACCTTTTAGTATGAGATTTTCAACTATGCCTCTCTCAGAATGAATGTTGATCCTGTTGTCTGGCATAAAGAGCTATGAAGGGGCTATTCTTACACCAGATGTCCTTTGATCAATAACTAAGAGGCCTAGAACACTAGTCCTGTTCTGTATTAGCAGCACTGTTGAAATGATTATTAAAGATACGGTTATTTGGGAGAGAAAACTATCAGGATAATTCTCACTTTACATTTGTACTTAGCTATGGAGAACGAATAAACAACAACAACAAATGGATATTTACCTAAATGACGTATATGTATTAACTCTAGCACAGTTCCTTTCAAATTAAGAGATGTAGACTTTAAAGATCT
Source organism: Candoia aspera (assembly GCF_035149785.1). NCBI lineage: Eukaryota > Metazoa > Chordata > Lepidosauria > Squamata > Candoiidae > Candoia > Candoia aspera. Next base: position 162,934,010 of record NC_086155.1, read on the forward strand.
GTCAGCCCTTTGAGGATTAAACACCAGCATCAAAGATCTACTGTGATTCTTTTTGCCATCTGTACCTTTCAGACATTAATTTTATGGTCAAGATATTCATACTTAGTTACTGCTGTGTGTATGAACAAAAATTACTATGTGAAAAATAGAAATATTTTCTATTTTATACATAAAAATTAGGCTCTTTCCTGCTATTCAAAGATAAATATAGTTATGAGTAATAAATGCTTTATGAATGTATAGTATTTTGCCACAATGGATCAGGATTGATGTATAAGAGAACCATGGATAAATTAAACATTGCATTTCTAGGATATCTAGAATATCCTAGATATATAATCCCCCCAGTTAGAAATTATATTGCCTTCTTCATTTTACTTCTGTAACCCCATGAAGGTTTAATTGGCAGTTAGCTTATACTGTGATCTCCTAGCTTTTCAAGATTCCTTTTCTTTTCTGAGAACAGTTTTTTGAGGGAAAAATGAGCATTTTCTCAAGGGAATTAATTATTACCTTGACTTGTCTAGTCATATATTTCATATGAACTTTTTGAAATTACTAAACTCATGACAGACATACCATGCAGCTCTCAAAATCACATCACACTGTTGAGTTTTAAAGCTGTGCCTAACCTCAATTGGTCATGTGTGGGGACAAGACAGCACAAGCTCTAGCTTTCCTCCTCCCTGTTGCTGACTGACAACATTCAAACTTGAGCAATGCTAGCACCGCACATGGGTGCATCAGCCCATTCATGCTGCGAACCTATTGTGCATTCCTGATAATTATCTTGTGAGGAAGGGGTGAGTGTGTTAGGGTGAGAACATATCAAATGAATGGAGGGCTCATTGTCACTTGAGCATCACTTCTGCAGAGAAAGAGCTCAGAATTATTATTATTATTATGATTACTATTATGATTACTATTACTATTATTATTGGTTCTTTCTTGCTTATAGAGAGCATTTTAGAAATTCCATCACCTGAGTCATTCCTCTTTGCTTGGGAACAACAGCCGACATAATGTGTCACTATATTATCAGGGTGTCAGGACCAGATAGCTTGAGTTGGCAGAAATGCTGAGGATTGTCAGAAGATGCATCTCCCATTAGATTTTTCTTGCTTAGGGAAATGCCCTGAAAAGCACTCCTATGGGCAGAATTGTCATATCACTAAGATGTGTAGACATTCTATTCATGAGTTAGGCTGATTATCTCAAAGTTTTCTGACATACCTATTTCCAAGTAGGACCATATGATTAATCTTCCTGTGTCCTAATCCTCATTTACCCTTTGGTATAAAACAAAATGGGGAACGGAGACCAAGAACTGCATTAGAATATTTCTTTATTTAATATAACATCCCTATACACAACCGAAAAAGCTTCTTAAAATGGCTTTTCTGAATTCAGTAAGTGCTGTTAAAAATGACTAGAGAATGAGGAACTTTTTGTAGCAATTAAAATCTGTTAAACATCCCAACATCTAAACAGTAAATATATCCTCAACACATGAACCTTTGTGAAAGGCTGCTGAAATAAAAAGTTTAAGTACTTTCTGGAAGACACTAATGGAATTAACAGACGGAGAAGGAATTTGGCCCATTCTGCCTCCTTCCATCCTCAAATATTGAGGAAAAATAACAAAAAAATAGGCTCTAATAATTCTGGGTTTTGGAAAGAGCTCACTATTTGTTGTTGAGAAGTATGACAGCTGCATTTTACAAGTTACTGGTGTTTTACTGGTTGGATGTTTGAAAAGTAGCACATGAGATGTTGATTCTCACCTAATAAGTAGGCAACTCTTCCATTAGGAAATAGAAAATGAAATTTTCAAAGACCTGTGCCACAACAAAGCTTGATCAAGTCAATAAGCATTTATACAAAGTGCCGACTTCCAGTCGGGACATGGCTGACTGAACAGCTGTATCCGTGGGTTCCATGGACAGAACTGAGAACGTGGTGGTTTTTTGGGCTCAGGCAGGCTTTTTCCTGGATCCCAGAACCATCTTCAAGAATAAAGAAAACGCTCGGAATCATCCCATCTGTCCTTCAGAATGGCAACTTACAGCCAGAAAATTGCAAATGGCATTCACACCAATCTGGTAAGAGCTGCTGGGAGGCTAGGACATCACCATTTCCAAGCCACGCTGTAGCCTTAGAGACACTCACTTGAGCTACCCCATGTCTAAATCACCTAATTTATTTTTTCTTTAAGTTTATGTACCATAAGAGAGGCTTTTTACAGCAAGGAGAAGCGATCTTGGTGCTTATCATTATTTTTGCGATTAATTTTTTTAAAAAAATATTTTTAAGCATTGGCTTGTTTCCCATTCAAATACTAAGGAGGATTGAGAATAAATAGTTGCCTCCCTGTTATTGTTTTTGTATTGAATTTGAAGAATTTAATATTTTCCTGTATGTTGAATCTGCTGTTTTGAACATTCAGCTTTCTGTTGCCACTTTCCCTGGGAGCTGCCTGTTAGCATACTTTCACTTGTGTCAACGTCTTTTGGATATTTTCCATTGACTCATTAACTCCTACTCTTGCTAGTCAAGTATCTAGGGGGCATCATAATCTACTGCCTGAAACATGGAGGATCTTAAAGCGACTTCCTCAGAGCTCCATTGTGAGCTTAATCAGTCTTTTAAACAGATCTTTTTTTATTCCTGTCAAGCTATTTTGCAAGATATTTGGGACACTGTAGAAAATATCAGCTTTAAAATGTGTCATCTGGCTGGGGATGTCATGGAAGAAGATGAGGAACTCAACAATGATAGAAATGTTTCTACTGATAATGAGATCCAGACTTTTGCTGACGATGACCAGATTGTGGAATTGAAGGAATTAAGTGGACAGATCGAATTGCAAATTTTAAATGGAATTGTTTTTCTGATGGAAAGTGATGGGAAAGAAGAGGGTTTTTTTCTATGGGAGGTTTTTTGCTGAGTAGTCAGATTTTAAGGGGGAAAGTTGGGCTGTTTGATCTCTCTGTGAAAAATGCCTTGTGTTTATTGTGGAGATATGTGAATGCTTTGGTCTATTTTGAAGTGGGGTAAGGATTTGAGAATGCTTATCTGGATTGCTTTTAAGGCTTGTTTGACTTCATATTCTTTTTCAATGATTTGGATTAAGATTAATAAGGTATAAACAATAAATGCTGGTTTTAGGTTAATAGAATTAAGATAGTTGTAATTGCAGTATTATTAATTATAAAAGCAGACAGTGTATATGTTTTTTAGTTTGATTTTTATTATAGTGGATGGAAATGTATGGAATAGTGGTGGGAAGGAAATAATTAAATAAATGTGGTTTTGGGGGGGAGTTCATTAGGAGGTTTATATATTTCTTTTTCTTTTAATATAAGGGGAAGGAGCAGTGATTTTTATAATGTGCTAATGGAATGGTTTATAGAAATAATGTGATTTTGGTCTGATATACAGTAAGGGATTGATTATGGAAATTGCTGTATATTCTTCTTGTTAAAAGTCAGAAGTCACCTCTTTATGTAATCTTTAAAATTCCTTTTTTCTGTGTTTTCACACCTTTTTAGTTTTTTCTTTTTGTTGTTTTTTTTCTTTTTTGTAGTTTTTATCTTTGCTTTAAATCTAATAAAATTCTTATACAAAAGAAAAAGAGTTTTTACAAAGTGCCCACAATAAATGCACTTCCTATTTTTTACTCTTTCCAGATGTTTTTGAACTATGACTGCATCAAAACTACAATCCCTCACCAGTGGTCATGCTTGTTAAGAATACTGGGAATTGAAGTTCAGCTATCTCTGGAAGACCACAGGTTATCCACCCTAGACCTATTCAGAGGTCATTTCCACACTAGTAATTTATAGTGACTTCTAGTCACCCAACCATCTATGTGCAAAAATAACTGTAATGCAGACAGGCTTTATAACACTTCAACAATGCCTGTATGAAGCTATGGAAATTCTATAAATCATTAGTGCAGAAATTACTAATCACTCTCCTTCTACATTCAACCTGTCAGAAGGTAAGAGTGAGACAAGAGACTGGGGAAAAGAAAAAATTATGGCAGGTGCCAGATGCAGTTTATACATCCAGAAATAGTAAATTCTACTCTAAACTTTGGACATATGTGCTGAGCATCACATATAACTTATATTGGTTATATCTTCTAACAACCCAGCTATACTGTTTGGCATAAAATTTTCAGATGCTAATTTATAGCTTTAGACACACATTACTGTAATTTAACAGAAATATGAGCCAACATATGAAAAAAAAATGTAACCATGAAGTTTGCATGTCTGCTTAGTTCACTACTCAGGTTCTAAATATTTATGTATTCCTTAGAGATATATCCTACTTTTTATCCAGTAGCAAAAGGCAGCGTACATAGTACTGCCTCACTCATTTTCCCCACAACAACCAACCCATGTAAGGACTGAGTTGGACTGAAAGATAGTGACTTGGCCAAAATCTTACAGTGAGCTTTCATGGGTGCATTTGGACCTGAACAGTCTTCTTGGCCCTAGTCCTATACCCTAACCACTACACTACAGAGGCTTCAAATGAGAGTAGCCAGTACAGCTACTAAATCTGGGCTGCAAAACCTGTTACCTTTTGCTGCTATCTAATGGCCCCTGAGATTTTTGAAGCCCAAATCTTCTAGCCCTAAAAACAATTTTCTCCCCAAAAGAGGATACCATCCGACAGAGTACTGCTTTGCACAATAAGGCATGTGCCTGTAAAAAGAGTTTTTATGAAGCGCCCACTTAGAGGAATTCCCGTTGAGCTATTTTAGCCTCACCTTCCCCTCCCTGAGTATCCTTCAGATATGTGGAAGGAGAGAATGAGAGAGACAGACAGACAGACAGACAGACAGAGTGCAAACCGTTAATCTGACAGACATTGTACTAAATATTGCAGTCATATGATTTCACCAAACTATGATATGATGCAGAGAGTCCAGCCACCCTAACAATGTAACTTGATGTATTCTCTCTAATTAATTCATTGTGCCACTAATAATGAAGCTAAAGGCAGTGAAGCTAAATTTTATGTATTTTGAGTACATAGTGCAGAAGTATACGTGTTTGGAGAAGATCCTGATACTTAGAAAAATCAAAGCCAAACAAAAGCGACCAGCAGAAGACAAGATGGCTAGTCACTATCACTGATATCACAAGCTTACAAGAACTGAAATCAGTAGTTATTAACAGTCAACTATTTTCCATCAGGTCACATAAGGTCAGCAATGACTGAACAGCTTAACAACATTGTGGCACCCTTTTCCTCAAAATGCTGTGGCAACCAAATCATTTTTAAAGCTTCTGCACCTAGTAAAACACTACCACTTCTTCCTGACTTCTTCTCACACCATTTCCTATGTGGAGAATACATACAACACACACACACACACACACACAAACACAACTGTGTGAGATCATCTGACTAGTTAATTCCCATTGCATTGGTGTGCTCAGGGAACAGAAAAGCTGAACAGCAGAGTAGGGGATGGATTGTAAGGGTCATTTGGCACTTAAAAAATGAAGTCTCTGCCATGCCTATGTGTACTGTCTCATCTTCCTTTGACCAGACAAACAAGGACGACAGGGTGCAGGGCAAGCAATGATAGCCTGAAAGAGTGTCAGCATAAACTTCTTTCCAGTCTCAGCTGACTTAACTCAGTTATGAATTGTATTCCTCTCCCCTTGAGAGATTTTTTGATTCACTGAGGTGGTCACTTAATTTCTTTGAATTACTCCTATTAATCACCATATTCCATGAACAACAAAAAATCCAAAGGGAGAAAATGATTCATCCAGATGGATCCTAGCAGACAAAGTCTGACTTGATGTAGAAGAAATTACAGTTAGCCCTTTGCAGAGACACAACTTCAGATCATGCACTATAAATCACAACAGTGTTTAGCTCCAGCAACCCACTCTTGCCCAGATGCTGGCTAGGTGTTTGGGGACCACAACTTCCAGAGTTCATAGCCAGGCAGGAGGCTGTCCAACTTATCCAAAGGGCACCAGAGTGGGAAGACTGAGCTAAAGTCTTACATTACCATTTGTTAGCCCAGCTCCCACCGCCATTGCCACTACTCCATCTCAGCAGCAGGTGAAGGAAGAGCAAGAGAGGAGGAAGACAAAAGATTGTGTGTTATCCCAGGAAACTGTGTGGCTGCTTTAAAGATTTGCCAACAGATGTTCCATGAGTAGCCTCATGAACTCTGAAGCACCATTTTATGCCATTTTAGCACTGTCTGGCTGCCAAGCTTTATTCTACTTTATTCTTTTTACTTTATGAAGAACTTTATGTTTCTATTAAATCTCATTTTACCATTTCCAACCCTCTTCAACCCAGTATATAACAATATAATTTTGAATTTTTGGAGTATTAACTATCTCACTCAGTTTTGTGTCATCTGCAGATTTGATGAGCATTTTCTCCACCTCCCTACCCAAGTCTTTAATAAAAAATGCTGAAGGGTACTAAGCCCTGGACTGAATTTTCCGGCACCATCAGTTTGATGAGGAACCATCACAATGAGCACTCTTTGCATATGATTTTCAAGCCAGCCATGTATCTGCTCAATTGTCATGTCATGCAGCCCTCCCTTAACTTGTACTTTGAGCTGTCCTAGTCTCCTGTCTTACTAGAACAGCTGTCATGGAATACTAATTTGCCTCTCTACCAAGACTTAACCAAGGCCATTGCATCCTTCCTAGGATCCATCATTTGAATAGGGGAAATAATAACAATGAGATGAAAGACAGGAACCTGGTTCACTCATTCCCATAATGTAAGTTGCTTTGGGCTTAAGGCAATACGAGAACTTACTCATTATGTGCATTAATCTGCCTGTCCTTTGAAAAAAAAACAAAGACCTTGTCCTATTTTAGAACTTATTTTACTTCATATGAAAATTCGGCCTTAAATTAAAATAGCATGATTTAAAATACAGTGCTCTATTTTAATTACAAGCCAGTCCACAATGCTTTGTTCCACATACCTTGTTAGCACAACACATGGCTATATGTATGTTGGTTTCCCTGTGTATATTTGAGTGTGCTGAGTATACCCAGCAAATGAATCTTATTTCAGTTGTGATAAGGGAAGAACATCGTTTGTTGCACCTGAGAACAATGCAGACTATCACTGGTGGCTTAGGACAAGGTCTCATGTTCCATTAGACTCTGTTTTACCATCATGCCACTGTCCTCTATTCTGTCATTGTCTGCCTAAAATGACCACTTCCCTCTGCCTAACAGTAATACTAGCTATTTTATATATAGAACATGATTCTAAGCAAACTTGAACCTCTTTTGAGATATTCTAATCCCATCTGCCAAAGCCCACCTTGGCTGCAGATGCCTTTACTACTTCCTGAGCTAAGGTTAAGAAACATAAGGGAATATACTTCTCTCTCCTCCAATGGATACATCCATTGCAGAGAGCATCTGTTTCTCAAGTAAGGACATCAGGGAGTTGGTCCATAAAAGACAGCATTGTTGCTGGAGCATTGCTATGATAAAACAGCAAAATCCAGTTCAGCTGCCAATGTATCTTGCGCTTATACCATTCAGCCTAATTGCTGCTTACAATATATAAGATCATGCTGTGCTGGGAGATATAGGCAATAACTGAACACAATGGTATGATTTAAAGACAGGTTAGCTTTTCAATTTACTTGTATGAGCATTTGGCTTTCCCATCCTGACACAAATGAACTCTGTTCATATTGTATAATGTCAAACTTAGTTATCACTTTCCTGGGGATTATTAATCCAAATAATGACACAATAAACTTCAGTCGAAGCTTTCCACCTAAGATGGATGGTGCCTTAGGTCTTCTGAAATACCCTGCTTTGCCCTTTGTTCTTAGCGGCCAGATCACACCCAGTTTTACTGTACTCTGTATCTGCCAATATTAACAGCTGTCTCCCTTTGGCTCTGCATGCCACCTCTTGGCACATTTTTTAAGTGGATTTTGGAATTTGAAAATGGCTGTGTTTTGGAGGCAATGTCTTTATGCAAAGGTATCCAAATGCCAAGTAGAGTTTGAAAGTGGAAAAAATGGATTTTCCTGATAGGAAAAAATGGAATGTCTGCAAGATAATGCTTTGTTCTGCGGATGAGGGCAGAATGACAATGCTGCCAAGCTATCCTGGCAAAAGCTTGAATCTTTCACTTCTGGACTGCACTAGGAACTCTCATGAGGACGATGTGGGTTAGCCCCATGGCAGTAGTTCGAATAGACTAAGGTTGCCAGTTTTTGAAAAAGGATTTTACTCTAGCTGTATATTTTATCAGCCAAGAAGGGCAAGATCAAAGAATATACAAGGGTTTCTGGTTACACTGCATTTTAAGGACAATCTAATAGTATATATTTCCATTTTCTATTCTATACTCAAAACAGATATACATTTGCATATATGCAAATATCTGCATAATATAAAATGGGCAGTGGAGAGGGAGTTGCCTTCCAAAAGCCAGGAGCTGAAAAAAAAAATCCACTATATTTTGTTCTTCATAGTCATGAATCTTCACAGACTTGCATTATGGAACACACGTGCCTCTCAGATGTTTTTTCCTGCTGTAGTCCTGATTTTAATTTCATGCTTGCCAGTCTTTTTCTTCAAGGTAACTTTATTGTTAACACAGGCTTAATTTCATTCCAGATAAAAAACAGAAGTGGAAATTTACAGCAAACAAATAAACCCCTGATTTCAATGGTTTAGGGTTTGGTCTTCAATATACCCATAATATTCCATACATGAGTGATTGTCAAGATGGGCTGGATGTTTCAAACTTTTATTTAAACCCCATCAGAGAAAATAAAATAGAGCAGGCATATATAACTGTCTCTTTGTAATTTTTTGGTACTTGATGGTGTGTCAAGGGCTTCACCCCAAAGTATCTGATCTCAAAACAAAGAAGTAGATGGGAAGTATAAAAATGAAAAATGAATTAATTTAAACTAGGATTGAATATGATTATTATGTTTATTCCCCACATTCTACTTTCCTTTCAGTCACATTAAACATTACCAATTGGTAACAATTTTGGGAGGGTCTCTAGGGTGCCACCTTCAAGGCTTTGGAGAATGACATGCAATCCTGGGACCTCAGATTCATAGATCATAGGGTTGGAAGGGACCTCAGAAGTCATCTAGTCCAAACCCCTGCTCAGAGCAGGATTCACTAGAGTATCTCTGACAGATGACATCCAGCATCTGTTTGAAGTCCTCACTTCATATGGCAGCTGGTTTAACTGGCTGACAGTTCATACAGTCATGAAGTTCCTCCTGACTTCTAACTGGAAATTATCTCCTAGAGGGAGAAAATGCAGAAGCAGTGAAAGACTTTGTATTTCTAGGTGCGAAGATTACTGCAGATGCTGACTGCAGTCAGGAAATCAGAAGACGCTTAATCCTTGGGAGAAGAGCAATGACAAATCTCGATAAAATAGTTAAGAGCAGAGACATCACACTGACAACAAAGGTCCGCATAGTTAAAGCAATGGTGTTCCCAGTAGTAACATATGGCTGCGAGAGCTGGACCATAAGGAAGGCTGAGAAAAGGAAGATTGATGCTTTTGAACTGTGGTGTTGGAGGAAAATCCTGAGAGTGCCTTGGACTGCAAGAAGATCAAACCAGTCCATACTCCAGGAAATAAAGCCAAACTGCTCACTTGAGGGAATGATATTCAAGGCAAAACTGAAATACTTTGGCCACATAATGAGAAGACAGGACACCCTGGAGAAGATGCTGATGCTAGGGAGAGTGGAAGGCAAAACGAAGAGGGGCCGACCAAGGGCAAGATGGATAGATGATATTCTAGAGGTGACGGACTCGTCCCTGAGGGAGCTGGGGGTGTTGACGACCAACAGGAAGCTTTGGCGTGGGCTGGTCCATGAAGTCACAAAGAGTCGGAAGCGACTAAACGAATAAATAACAACAAGTTTGGCTCTGGTCCTGCCTTCTGAAAAACAGAAAATAAGCTCACCTCCTCTTGAATTTATTCCTTTCAGATATTTGGATACTTATAGAGTTTAGTTTCCAGACCCCTCATCATCTTGATTCAGCCATCTGAATTTCTTTCAGTTTTTTGCTATATCTTTTGTATTGTGGTGCCCAGAACAGGACACAGTAACTGGCTCACTTTTAACTTCTGATTGGCAAGGATATCAGGATCGTTTTCAAATGTACTTCTGCCAGATCTTCCCCATCCTGTACTTTTGTCTTTCATTCTTCCTACTTAGTGTCTAAGAAAATTAGAAAGTTCTGTTTCTAACTTTTTATTTTTCTCTTTTAAATTCCCTCCATTTCAGTTTACTTCTCAAGCCTGTCTAGATCATGTTGAATCTTCTATCTGCCCTCGAAATATTAATCAATCCTCCCAACTCTGTGTCACCTGCAAACTTAATAAGCCTTTTCTCAACATTCTCATCCAGGTCTTTGTTGACAATGCTGAACAGCACAGGGTTCAAAAGAGAACTCTGTGGAACTTGGCTCAGGACTTCAAGCTGAATTTCAGCCTTTAACAAGAACTTTATGGGATTATTCAGCCAATTGTAAGTCCCTCCAACAGTACTATCATCTAGTCCACTGTACCATTTTATCATGAGATACTTTATTGAAGGATTTGCTGAGGTCCAGGTTCACAATGTCTAGGGCATTCTCCTGCTCTACTAAGTTAGTAGCTCTCTCAGAGAAAGTGATAAGGTTTCTCTGGCACAATTTGTTAGTAACAAATCAGTTCTAGCTCCTGTTAATTGTATCATGCCTATCTTAGTGCTCACAAACACACTGTTTCATAATCTCTTTGTCCAATATAGATTTCAAGAGCGCTCTCTCCTTGCCTTTTTAAAATTGTAATATTAATTTTTTAATTTTTTAAAAAAAATTTATTGTGCACCACCCAAAGTCACATTTTGTGAGATGGACAACTACATAAATGATGAATGAATGAATAAATAAATAAATACGACAGGTCTGTAGTTTTTCCAGCTCTCTCTTTCCCTTCTTTAAGATGGGGGCAGCATTTGCTCTTCTTCACTTTTCTTGGATCTTGCCAGTCCTCTAGGAGTTCCCAAGATTATCACTAATTCCTTCAGTACCCTAGGATTAATCCATCTGACCCTGAAGATTTGAATTCATTTAAATTAGGTAAATTCTCTCTTATCTTCTCTTTGACTATCCTAAGCTATAATTCCCTTTCCCACAGTGGCTTAACAACGACCAGCTAGGGTTCATTTTCCTTTTAAGAGAAGACAGATGCAAAATAGGAGTTAAGAAGTTCTGCTCTGTCACCATCACCCTTTACCAATTCATCACTTTCTCCTTGTAACAGACTTTCACCCTCTTTGGCTTCCCTATTGTTTCTGACATACACGAATAGCCCTTTTTATTGCTATCGTTTATTTTTGATATCTCTTGCAAGTGTCAACTCATTTGAGCTTTAGTCTTTTTGACACAATTGACACAAATAAGGCTACACTGTATTCTTTAGCAATATGTCTTTCCTTCCAAAAGGCCAGAGAATTCCTGGAAGCCTGGCACTCAGACAAAGCAACCCTCAACAGACACATAGAGGTAAACAACATTTACATACCATTCAAAAGAGACAATAGAAAAGCCAAAAAACCAGAATACCTCCTTGCCAGCAATCAACACCCAGATATACAAAGATCAACACCAGGATTAACACCAGACGAAGAATCAAACAGCACAATATACCCTAATCAAGGAACTATTAACTCAGTCAATCAACCAAGCAGCAAACAACAGTCCAATCGAAGAACTCCCAAGGAGAGAACAACACCCCCACCAACACAAGCAGGGCAAGCCACAGTATATAAACTGAGAGCAAGGCCCACTCCCTCTTTGCACTGAAGATGTTGCCTAGTCTGGCAATGAAACATCTGCAAGAAAACAACAAGGCTCAGAGAACACCAAGGGCTCCACAGCTCAACCTGAGCTACAAATATTCGCTTCGATTGGAATGTTGGTAAGTCTCAATCACATCTCAGATATGGGCATCTGGAATACACCTCCAGTGGCACTAGCTGCATCCTGAGCTTCTGGAATACACCTCCAGTGGCACTAGATGCCACCTCCAGTGGCATCTGGAATACACCTCCAGTGGCACTAGCTGCATCTGGAATACACCTCCAGTGGCACTAGCTGCATCCTGAGCTTCTTGCTTCTTGCATCACATGCTTCACATATTTGCCACTGTCAGCAGGAGCTTTTCCTATTCTAAGATACTCTCTTCATTCTCTGCCCCTCCTGGAGAATTTCAGCTGTGACAATGAGGAAATTCTCATCTTCCCTGATGCATTGCAGTGTAGAAACAGTTTCTTTAACCCGCTCTGCATTCTCTTCCAATACAACACACATTGGTATTTGTAGCAGGTGTCGTTTGATTCCTCTTTAGGCATTGCATTTGCAGATCACAGTGATGCTTCCCTCACTGTCGATATTGCTTGGAGCTCCCCCTACTTTTTCCCCCAGTCAAAGTTTCATGAAAAACTTCTCATTTGTTCTGATTTATTTATTTTTTCTGAGTGTGTTCCTCCATTTTCTTCTTCCTAGGAATTACAACTTTTATTTAGCCCAGTGCCCTTTACATGAACAATGTACTGTATTCCAAATGCTCAAGGATTAAGTAAGTAAGGGAGTGCTCTCAAGTAAAAATATAAGGTCTCTTCCCTTGCATGCCTCTTCCTGCTGACTTTGGCTTGCTCAGTTCAGGGATGCACTGTAGGAGAAGGATTTGGAGTTTCTGAATCCACATGCCTTGATAGTCTCTGTTTTCTCCATATTATAGGTGCTCCTAAGGAAGAGGAGGGGGGGGAAACATAACCCATGCATACATATAGAAAAAGTAAGCCTAGGGCTTCCCCCCCCCCCCCCCCCCCGGTACAACAGCTATAAAAATGATTCTGTGTTGTGAATCCATTACTTTCCTGGGTTGAGTTGAAGCACTTGTGCAAGTAAGGCAAATTGGTTTCCAGTATTTCCAAAGCAAACCTCAGGAGATGATGACAAGCTACCCAGGCAAGCTAAGCTGTGCTTTAAAGTTATGGCATTCAAGTTCAAACCTCACATCAATAAATGAGTGTCTAAGGAAGAAAAAAAATTAATCAGAATGCCACGCAAAGAACCTTAATTCTCTGCCTTACAGACTCTGGCTTGGTCTGTCCTCTGAAGATTTATTAAACCTTGAATGTCCACATATACCACAGATTAAAATGTAGAGCGTTGGAGGCAATAAGCTGAGTGTTTTGGTGAATTGTTGGCGGTGGAAGAATTCTGATAACAAAGGGACATTTGGGCTTATTTTTCTCAGTTGACAAGCTGGAAGCTGTTTTAACTATTGCTTGGCTACATAAATAGCTCTCTCAGATGGCAGAGCTGAAGCCTTTTGTGGACAACCTTGCAAGCAACAGGTTTCTGCCATCTCCTCAGCAGCCCACTTTGCCAAGAAGAAAGAGAGAAATTGGAAGCAGACTAGTACGGAGCCAGCATAGCCATTGATAAGAATTTTGGGAGTTGAAGTCCACACACCTAGAAGTTGCCATGGTTGGGAAACATTGCTGTACACCATAATCAGGACAATCCTATATAATATTTTGCTAGGGCATGTAGCAGTGTCTGTGTGTAAAATTATGAGTATAGCATTCATCGATTTATTTGCCTCAATCCCCTCAACTCATGTACGAAGTTTATTTTTGTTTATATTTTTATTTCAACCCAATTTTGTTTGCTGAAAAATGTAGCTAAAACCCACAAACATGAATGTATACAAGATACTAACTATTTAACAGAGAGAGTTGAAAAAAATGGCTGTACCTAGCCAACCATGGTTAACCTCAAAAAATCTAAGTAGGATTGGACGAGGTTAACATTTGGATGGGAGACCACCATGAACTATCAGGGCTATGGACTAGGCTGAGAAATCAAAAAAAGCCATCCATAAGAAGGCAATGGCAAACCACTTCCATATTGTTGCCCAAAAGCCTACATGGATTTTTCCATTCAGTCACATGGAGTCAAGCTTGACTTGAGGAAAACTTTGTTAACAGAGGGAAGAGGAAGTTAGTTCAAAGTAAAATATTTTCTGAAGTTGGCAAAACTTTAGGAAAAGAACACACTTAGAAAAATAAGAAGATCCACAAAGCTATGTGTGATTCAAAGCCATCGATAACATGTTTTCTTTATTTACTATAGATATTCTGCATCTAACCAGAAAAGAGTAGCTTCACACTTCTCTATAGAACACAACTACTAACTTCAGATTATCTGAAATTTCTTGCTCTCCTCTCCCATTTACATTTCATCTGATACTTCATTTAATTTACCAGGTTATTCACTGTGTGTTTCACATAAATCTCATTCTGGGTCTTAAATTATAGTAAATAATCTTGAGTTGTTAACTGGTTTATTCCACAAGCTGAGGCCCAGGACACATGCAGCCTCTGAAGGCTTTGGGTATAGGACCCAGAGTTATGGTATTTGTGATAGGATAGTAGGAAATATTGAAAACCTGAATGGAGAGCTATCGTATTAACTAATTTTAATTTAATTTTAATGAATAATATCAAATTCAGGCTTTGTTCTTGTCTTGCCTAGTACTCTGTGGTCCTCAGTCTGGAAAAAAGTTGCTCATTCCTGATTTATTGAAGAAACATATTGTCTAGGTGTGTACAGCATTCTAATCCATAAGCCATAGTTGAGAAAGAATAATGGCTAGACTTGTACAACAGGTTCTGTCGAAATCAACAAAGCAACATTATGGCTTAATGTATTAAGTGCTGATAGCTTCTATCTAGTGGTCATACCAATTTATACAACCGGGATTTGGTAGCCCCATCCCAGATCAAGCCCAGTATTTCAAAAATTGTAGACTAAAAGATCTTATTTCTAACTGTATTTTTAGATAACCAGCACATACAATAGTAACGAAGTGCAGATAAAAAATTGCTCCTGCACCTATAGTTGTTGTGCAGAAAAGGAAATTCCAGCCAGAGTAACTTGTTAAGCAGATTATATGTATTGAAACTCCCTCATCTGTACATCTAGTAAAAGTGTAGAAGTAATACTCTTTTTTCTGTCCTACCACATACTAAAGCAAATAGATTAGTTTGTGCCACAAATAATATTTTATTTTGAATTTAATTGGAGCTGTGGTTTAGCTTCACAATTGTTCAAAATTTTAGGGATCACTTCAAAAATTTGGGATGAATATAGAAATTACTACTGCTACTAATTCAGTCTCTCAAAGAATTGCTCCCTATTTAGCATTAAAATGTAAAATACGACGGTGTCCAGTTCTAGATACCATGATGTTCAAGAGGAAAATCAGGGAGCTGGAGAAGGTGCAGAAAAGTGCACCCAAAATGATTCAGGGTCTTGAAACTTTGCAAAGGGGGACAGAATGCAACTGTTGGGGCTGTTGAGCTTAGAGAAAATAGGCTTATGAGGGAATATGTTTATAACATTATGTGTGGTAAAGAAAGGGTGACTTTTTCTCTTCTCCCATAATACTCGAACTAGTGGATACCCTATGAAACTTGACTAGTAGAAAATTTAAAACTGGTGAGAGAGAATACTTTTTCATGCTGCATGTAATCAGTCTGTGGAATATACTGCCACAAGGTGTAATGTTGGCTACTAGTTTAGATGGCTTTAAAAGGAATTAGAGAAATTCCCAGCAGGCTGGCTACTGTCTTGATGATCCTTCAGCCACAGAGGCAGTCTGCCTAGTATGGAGATACTAGGTGCACATCAGTGGGAGAGAAGTCGTCTGGCCGTCCTACTTGTGGGCTTCCTGGATACCTCTGGTAGGCTACTATGGGAGACAGAAAGCTAACTAGTTGGGCCTAGACTTGATCTAGCAGGGCTAGTCTCATTTCTTATGCAGTTTAACTTTCCAAACAATCTCACATCCCACAATTCATGTAACTATAGTTTGTTCCCATGAGGAAGAACCTTGCAGGAGATGTAATAAATGGAAAAATCCATTTAATTCTAGAAACAATTTATTTGGAAAGGCAGTATATACATATATTAGTTAAATAAATATAATACACTATGTTCTGATAAAGTATGGTTCATGATCTGACCCATACAATATGCCATTTTATTAAAATCATACAATATGTGCCTCATTTGGGGGATCTTTGGGTGGCAGGCTTAATGGATGCATATATTCAAATCTTCCAGATATGAAACTTCTTTGATGATCTTGGAAAAGTCGGTCATTATCTCTCTCAGCATACTTTCCTCATAGGATTTGTTGTTAAGGTAAAAGGGGAGGCTTACAATATGTTGTCTTTAACTCTGTGGAGGAAAAGTGGGTTTAGATATAATTAATAACAGTCCTGAACTAGTAAAGGCCAAACTGCATTTAACATTAAGTATACAAAATTGCTTGTTGTTCTCAATTTTAATGTTTTAAATGGCAGTCTTGTGAAAGGATTACATGGAAAGGATCACCTTCATGAAACATGGAGAGGTTTTTAAAAAAAACAACAAATCTTGCTTATTTATTAATTTAAAAATTTATGACCCATCTTTAAATCCAAACCAAGCCTCTAAAAGACTGACACAAAGAAAGTGCACATGAAAATAAAATCAGAAAATTACCAGCCGTGCTATTGTTAAAACCTCAGAGAGTGTAATAAACCCTGTGGAAAGAAAATTTGATTGAAATGGAATCATTTTTTTCCCCAGTGTGTTTGTGGTACTGTTTTTGAAAAAGAAATAGAGTCCATTCCTAGGTTGGGCTGTTGGGATTTGTGTTTTTAGAATCTAAGGGCTTTTTTCTCTTCACACAACACACTGAAGCATAAGCTTTAACCCAAGCTAGTATGTTCCATTAATTCAGCCTGTGCGGTTAGTTTATGCTTCAATATTTTTTTCTTCCTGGTATTTTTCCTGCAGGTGAAGGGTCTGCTGCTGCTTCTTCTTATTTTTATTTTTTTTGGATCAACCATATATTGATCCATTGGTTGTGACAGGAATTAACCTGACATTGTGGCTGAGAGAGAGTTACTGGCCCAAAGTCACCCAGCTGGCTTTCATGCCTAAAGTGGGACTAGAACTTTCAGTCTCCTGGTTTCTAGCCTGGAGCCTTAACCACTTAACCACATAAACATGGTTAGTTTATGCTTCAAGAGATTGTGTGAATTCAGGGAACTGAGTTTCTTGAATAAACTATAGTTAAATTAAGCAGAGTAAATGTCCCTGAGATTCATCTGAAAAGGTCACAAGGAGAACCTGAGAACAATAATCCTTTGCCAACATTGCTTCCTAAATGATGCTGTCTTTGATACTCAAGGCAGAATGCAGCCACCTAGCTAGCATAGCACCAAAGCAGTTAACCCAACTGGTAGGAAAACTGAGAAAGGTATGACACATTAGCTTAGCTTTCTCCAGCCTGATGCTGGATTTCAATGTCTGTGCCTCCCAGTCAGCAAGATGTTCAATATTTATATAGAGAGACTGAAAAAGACTTAAAAAGAGCTGAGAAGGACACCAGACAAGGAAGCTCCAAGGATATTGTTGTTTATTCGTTCAGTCGCTTCCGACTCTTCATGACTTCATGGACCAGCCCACGCCAGAGTTTCCTGTCGGATATACTTTCATGATATACTTTCATGAAATGAGCTGTCCCCATCCATTAGGTGGGTGAAAGTATAAGAGAACTGGGAAGACAGAGGGAGAAGTGCTGTGTCCATTCATCCATTGTTTATTCAAATAGCCCAATTTCCTGAATTTATTTGGCCCACTGAACCACTAGGTTGGTTCACATAACAATTAGATGCCTAGCTTGTGGTTCCCTGAGCTGGACAATCCTACCCCTGGGACAGAGAATTCTGAGCTAAACAAGCCCTGCCTGATCCAGCAGAGTTCTTCTTACATTCTCATGTAATGGGTGTCATAAAGATGTGTGTGTGTGCATGTGCAGATGTGTACATGTGAATGGTGAATGCAGGGCCTAACGCAGAGGAGAGACATTCATGGTAGAATTTTTATTTAAATCCAGTGTATATTCCTATTCTAAACACAGGAAAGCAGAAAGAAGCAAACAGCAGTGTTAGCTGCCTACGCAGCAATGCCCGTAGCATTAAGGATGCTGGCTTTTTGCAATGTGAGGATTTCCCTTCACTGGGGAAATCAATACCTGCCTTTCAGTGCACCTTCGAGATGCTTTTTTCTGGCTGAGCAAACAACTCAAGTAAAGGGGCAGAGACTCTTGGTCTGAAATACTTATATTCTAATATTATAATTGATGTTGTATAGATTTGGCATGAAGAATTAATTGCTAATGAAAGCAGGCTGCTAGAGTGCAATTTTCACGCTATGTCTTATGTGCATTTTAGAAGACTGCCAGAAAAATTCTTTTTCCCATAAATGAGGTAATTTGTTGCATTTTTAAAGCCATTTGTCCAGAGAGATTATGAATGTATATTGCCTAAGGTTGTATTCCATCATTACAAAAGTGCTAGAATCCTTCTTAAAGTTTGTTTTACCTGTAGAAGCACTGGGAATTTTATCTCCTACATGAAATTCAACAACATTGGCATTTTGACATTTGAGAGGGGTCTTTTGGTTTTGTCAGCCTCAGAAAGAAAAAAAAATTAGAGGAACAACTTCTTTTTAATAATGCAGACAGTGATTCTGCTTATCCAGTTGCCCCAAGTGCAAGATACCTTTTGATATTTGGTATAGATATTTCTTCACAAAGCTTAACATACCTTTGTAACAGTGATAATTTCAGTGTTCAAAATATACTTTTAAATTTCATTCTTTTTCTACTTCTTCAGTGAAACAGGAAGAATCCATTTGCATTGGAATACAGTACAAACCTCTTTAAATGAGAGTTATTGAGTTGAACATTAAGTTTCTTCAGCTTCATGGAGCACAACCTAGTAGAAGTATTGTCTTTGCTCAGTTTTGGTTTGCTAGGCTAGGGAGAGATTATGCCAGACTTTCCTCCTCCTCCTCCTCGTTTTTAATTTGCATTTAAGTGCATGTCCATCTTTTTAGGCTAAGTTCTGGTACAGTTTCTTTCCATTAATAGGCTAAAATAAGTAGGTTTCAGTTTGTCATTTTTATGGGAATATTTAATTGAAATTAATGAACCCAATTCTTTGATGGAACTGATGGCAAGACCTCCAGCATTATAGTACTGGTGGGATGGATAATATAGGTCACTTGGGTAGCGCCAAGGCCTTTGGATTCACCTCTCTTCTGTGGCCTGAGTCACCTGTCAACTAAGCAGTCACATTGATTGATTGATTGGTTAAATAAATAAATAAATGGGAGAAAATACTGAAAGGCAAATTGGTATGTCAAGGGCAGAGTAGGTTAATGGTATCACATGTTCTCAGATAACGGTAGCGCTTTCTCTAGCATATAATCTCTTGCCCCATTTCAGGAGGCCTCTTGCTAACACATCTCAAAACAACGACAATAGAAAAAATGCTCAGCTTCAGCTTCACAACAAATCTTTTCTCTTTTCTGTGTTTCCTTATTTTATTTTATTTAGTTTTTGCTTATTATTCAGCCTTTAAAAAGAGTTCTGGAAACTGTCTTACCACTTTTAACAATTCCATTTATATTCCAGAGGTGTTTACTGGAAAATCTGAAAGTTCCAGTACAGCATACCTGGAGGGCACCTTGCTTAGATTTTTCTGAATTCTGCCACTGAGCATTAGAATGCAACCATTTCTTGTAAAATTGTTACTGATAATTACTGAATTAAATTTCAGCTTCTTATTGGCTTTATATCTTTCTTGGATATTCTCATATTCTAAAGCTGCCTTCCCCAACCTGGGGCATTCCAAGCATATTGGTACTGCATGAAAAACTCCTATTTCTGGCATGGTATAACTGTGCTCCCTAAAACATCTGGTAAATTGACTCCACGATAAGAATCTGAAGACATGAAATTCATCTTTTCTTTCTCTCAAAGCCTCTCCTATATATCTTTTTAAGAAATAGCAAAATTATGAAAACTAGTCAGTGTTTTTAGCATTCAACTGTGTCTTAGGAAGGTGGGTATAGCTGCGAGATAATTTTCTGATCTGCTGACTAGACCTATAACATCAGATATGGAAGAGTTTGATTAATTGTCAATGTTACAATAGGGTTCCCAAAGAGTCTGGCTTTCACATATCCTCTACATTCTATAGAATTAAGGAGAGTATTTGAAGAGGAGAGAGCCAGTTTTGTGTAGTGGTTAAGGCATCAGGCTAGAAACTGGAAGACTGTGAGTTCTAGTCCCACCTTAGGCACAAAGCCAGCTGGGCGACCTTGGGCCAGTCACTCTCTCTCAGCCCTAGGAAGGAGGCAAAGGCAATCCACTTCCAAAATCTTGCCAAAAACAGCAGGGACTTGTCCAGGCAGTTGCCAGGAGTCAAGATTGATGCAAAGGCATGCACGTGCACACACACGCACACACATCCAAAAAGGAGGAAGAAGAAGACCTGCCTACAAACATCTGAACAGAAGGCCCAGATTATCTTTCTCCAGCTACACTCTCTCAAAAGAACCCTGAACATGTGCTAAGATTTTATTTTTTTATAGATTATATATAGATTATATGTAACTAGTGTAGCTAAATTGACGGTATTAAATTTATTTAGAATTCAATACGTATGATTTCTGCCTTCCCTTGTTTGTCCTATATTTCTCTTTCCCCCAAAAACTCCTTTTTATATATATAGATTTGGCTTATTGTGTTTAAAAGGGGATTTTCACATTAAAAACTTTCCCATATACAAATCTGTTTTGCTGCACAACTTCCTTTGTATTTTCAGAGCATTCCCACAGTTTTGCTATGCTCTGTAGTTCAGAATTTTACCAGGAAAACTTAAAACATTTCTATTTTTCCTAGAGGTAGGCCAGAAGGGGAAGTCCTTGGTGGTAGGACTAGGCAGACTATCAGGCGGTTCAGCCTGACTAATGGAAGCTTTCCTAATTATCTTGTGAAAATTCAAGACCCCTAGAATGGGTAGATACAAAGAGAATACAAGAAATTAAAATATGGCAGGAAACCCTGTCATATTAGACAAAAGATTATCTTCAGATTTATCAGAGACCTTGTAAGACAAAAGGTCGCTCATTCACAGAACTTAGCAGAGCCCATTCAGGTAGACCTTCTTCCTCAGCCAAACAGATCTCCATAATCAAATAACAAAAGATTCCTTCCAAGGTGAACATTCCAGGCTAGTAGACAAAGCCACAGCCCCTCAGGGAACCCAGACTATCAAAACAGGAATACAAAAAGCAGGGGGCCTGACCACAGAGCACCTCCTCTCTGAACTCTGGTGAATTGCACTTTCCTAGAATTCCTAGAGAGAGCCCCTGCCAAGAAACTGGCCAAGTGCGCTTTCTTAGAAGTTCCTAGAAGGCGGGAACACTTTTACGTAACAACAGCCAAGCTCTCCTATATAAAGAGCTTGTGGGGAGAATACAAATGTGGCCACCTCCAACCAGCAGACTCTGTACATGTTCTTGGAAAACAAAATTATCTCTGTCCAAGCAATCGCCTAAGGACTTTCATTTCCGGCTCGGAACGGAGCTGGTAAGATTTCCTTCCAACAATCTTTTACTAGGAAATTGATGAATGAAAGAGTCTGCCAATGAGATCTAAATCACCCTTTCCCTCCCCCCAACTTGTAAAGATAGCAACTCCCAAATTTAAAAACAATTGGGGAAAGCTGCTCTAAAGCACAATGTACTGAAATAAGGTATAGTCTGAAATCACATGCTTTCTGATTAAGACCACCTGCTTTAGGCTTCTAGTAGTTATGATCCATCATAAGGTGTAACTTCTGTAAACTGGAAGCTCTTAAGTCTTCAGTGGTTGTAGTCCTAAGATAGAGTAGAAAAGATATGGACAACAAGGCTTTGCTCATGTAGCAGCAGCAGAGATGTTATATGCTTAGCCTTGATCTCAAAATCTGGAGAAGATGGACTGGCTATACCACCAGGTGACAAACTGGACCAGGTTTTGGATGTTGAAGCTGAAGCTATTGGTCAGGAATGGAATATGAGTCTAGATCCCGTAGATGACTTCCCAACTCTGATTTGTTTTAGAAAGCAAGTAAGTTCCTTACCTGTCCAACATCATACCTACCCAGTGATTCAGGGCACACACTAGGTAGAAGGTGCTTTCAGCCTTTTCCAGGATTCTTACTCTTCAGAAAGAAGGAGGGGGCTTAGAAAAGATGTGTTAATGGAAGACAGTGTACTGTAATTTCTTAGAACCTTTATCTGAGCAAGTTGCTCCCTGGGAATCAATGCTATAACTACTGCTCTTGTTGCCAGAAAGTCTCTACTACGGAAGTGACAGAAAAAGAATGAATCATAAAAAATCAAGTTGAGTTATGACTTCTAGATAAACAAGTAGCAAATGGAGCCAATGGAGAAACCAAGGAAAAGCAACCTCAGAACTTGACAAGCCAGGAGAGATACTTATCTTAGTGGCCTTTATGGAGATACTTACTTGCAATTGCCTACATAAAGGTTCTTTTGAATGAAAGAGAAATATTTGTCTAAATACATTATTTTTTTTAGCATTATTACTGATTTGTCTGTGCATTAATATATTTTATATTGTATCATTCACAGAAAGGTGGAAAGTAGTTTGAGCCAATGTTCAGTTCCTTCTCTATCTTTGGATTAATTCTTATCACTAGTTGTATGGAAGGAATAACACTGGGTGTACAGTTAGTAAATAGAAACATGGATTCTATAATTTGTTTTAAATAACTTGTGACAAAATACAACCTTGTGAATAAGTCAGCTTAAACAAAATATCTGTCCATTGGAAGTCAAACACAAATCATCACATGAGTATAAGAGAATCAGTGTGGTGTAGTGGTTAAGGTGTTGGATTTGGAGTGGGGAGATGCATGCTCTAGCCACCCAAAGTTCATTGGGTGACTCTGGGCCAGTCACACTTCCTCAGTCCAGCTTACCTCATCGAGTTGCCATTGAAGTGAAAAATGGGAAGGAGTATTATGCATGCTATCTTGAGATCCTGAATTAAAGGCAGGATATACATGTAACAAATAGAGACCATATTTTGTGAGCAAAAATTCATTGTAGCATGAGGAGAATTAGCTGAATTGTTATTATCATTCAGCGAGGAAGGCAAATCAACCTCAGTTCCCAGATAAAACCATTTAAACAACCAACTGATATTACAGTACAAAGGAAAACAATACGGTACAAAGGAACCATCAATAACTTATTATTTTCTGAGATAAGTTAAATAAGTACATATAAAATGGGTGGAAGTGGGTCACTTAGGGAAGATGGAAAAGAAAATAGCACTTTTGGTGCTTACTTGACCTACTTGTGGTTCACTTTGCTTGGCCACCTGAGATACACTGTCATCTCCCACTCATGGGAATATGCCATTAAATATTCTTTCACTTACTCCTGTTATCTTGCCTGCTGCAGCACAGAAATGCTGCCCTGAAAGATGTGCCATCTATCATTTATAAGAGGGAGAATAAATAAATTTAAAAAGTGCAACAGAAAGCATTGCAGTTGTTCAGTTCACCAAAAAGCATTACTTGCACCAGTGCACAAGTGGGAGGAAACCTATGCTAAACAAAGGTGTTTGACATTGCAATTTGCATTACTGGCTGCACAAGATTAATCTTTTTATTATTCTTTGATAACCAGAGGAATTCAATACTTTCAGTTCTGGCTTCAAGCTGTCAAGACTTGGCAAGGATAAGAGTGTACAACATTGTAATTTGACTTGTAAGCAAATGCTTCCAACTATGAGGAAGACCCTGTCTCATCAGTAAGCTATGGTAGATCCCAAGTGGAAAAAAGAAATGTAGTTCCATGGCAAGGACTCTTTCCTTTCTCTGAAGTTCTCATTGGGAGCATGGCTGCTCATAAAGTCAAAGTTATCCTCTGTAGGATGCTGAATAAAACTGATTTATTGCCATAGTGGTAGGATTCATTTTCATAAATGTAATGAAGCCAACATGTCATTTTCATCTTCCTTTCCTTCCTTCTTAAATATTTGTTTAGTACTAACACTATTTCTGGCTGTAGTCAGGAACACAGATGTAGTTTGGTGCCTTCCTGTCCAGAGGAATTATGTCTACTACCAGACAGGGAAGGAACAGATGATTTATAGGGACTGATTAGAGGAAAGTGAGTTGGCAATCAAGAAATAAAGACGAGGCTCAGGTACATAAGGCAGTATTTTTTAAAATCTTCTTTAAAGACATGGATCTTGTGTAAACAAAATCCCTTCCTCAAATGTTTAGTTAGTATTTATAATATTTGTATATTGCCTTGGTCAGAAAGACTCTAGGAGGTTCACAACAAGAAGAAAAGCAGTGCTAATAATGAGCCCTATAAAAATAATATTAGTAATAAAATTATTAATAATAATATTGTGTGGCCATCCACACTCCCACTACAAGCCAAATGTTGACTGAAATAACAGTTTAAGGGCCAGAATGCAAGGAGGATTGGGGCCAGGGATATCTCCTAGGGGAGGGTGGTCCATAGTATGGGGTCATTACTGCAAAAGCCTGCCTTCTAGCCCATACCTCTCTCATCTCACAAAGGACTGGATTCCTAGGAGGCTCTCTTGATGTTTGGACCAGATGGACGGAATCATAGTTGGGTAGTTTTTGATATACAGTATCCTGGTGCCACATCATATAGTTCTTTATAGTTATTAACTGGCACTTTAATTTGGGCCAAAAGCCAAACAATGATCTCAGAATAGATATG
The DNA here is from genome assembly GCF_035149785.1 of Candoia aspera. NCBI lineage: Eukaryota > Metazoa > Chordata > Lepidosauria > Squamata > Candoiidae > Candoia > Candoia aspera. The sequence goes on from NC_086155.1 coordinate 162,958,786, forward strand.
ATTCTGTGGAAGTGGGTTTCCCCAGTTTATAATCTGGCTACCATATTCTGCACCAGCTGTAATTCAGAACAGCCTTCAAGAGCAGCCCCATGTAGAACATGTTACAATACTCTTATCATGAAGTGATCAAGGCAGGAATCATAGTTGTCAAGTCTTCCTGATTTGGTATGGCCTTAACTGATACATCAATGAGAGCTAGGCAAAGCCCTACCCATGACTTCCAGCTGCTGCTCTAGGAGTAGCTGTGAATTCAAGAGTTCCTCTAATGATAGATTAGCTCCTTCAGGGAGCACAAGCTCATCAAGATCAACCACTGGGACCAATGTTGCTTTTTATTATGCTCTGTGTGAAAGAGTTGCATGGGTGAATGAAACAAAGACAGCTGACAACAAAAAAGGGTGGGTGCTGGATGGAAAGGCTAAAAGTACAATGGATGGAAATGCTTCTAACAGCAAATCCAGATGGCAGTGGCTCTCATGTGTCATCAGGTAGACTATCTTCATCACTGGAATTCATGCTGTTGATGTTTCTTGGCTGTGGTTGGTACTTAAGGTAGTTGTTATGTATGCCAGGTGATGCTGTGTTGGTAGTTAATGCTTTTTGGTCCATTGCAGTTCATGTAGCTTGAAAGCTGTAGCTGTGGGTGGGGGGGTTTCTGCAGTTCTTTTTCTGAAACAACAAAGATCAGTTGTGCTTTAAGTTTGTGTGTGTTTCCTCTATTTTCTTGCTACCAGTTAGGAGTAGAAGCAATCAGGAAAATCCATGTAACAAGCTGACATTCACAGCCACACAAAAAAGCCTCCAGTATCCAGATGACTGGCATACAGTCAAGGGCAGAGAAATTAGGATAAAGAAGTTTACTTGGGTGGCAGAATATAGAACTAACTTTATTTTGTAAAGGGGGAAGGGGGTCTGAATTTTTTATGATTAACAAGTAGAGAGATGATTTAGTAAAAAGGCAAAAATCTCATTCTAGGGATTGTTAGAAAAGAGTTTAATATGTGACAGCCAATATTGCAATGCTTTTTAACCAATTTATGATATGGTCACATTTGAAACAAACATACATACATATATACATACAAACATACAAACAAGATGGCTGTGACATTGGAAAGAGCATAGAAAATGACAAGAAAATTATGTGGTTGTAGCTGTGTATGACAATGGATTATAATTCTCATCATTCACAGCTAGCATGGCCAATAAGTTGTAATGCTATTGTAGTGATCAAGAAAGAACATGAGAGATGCATATACGGTAACACTATGCACAGTCTGTAGCGTGTAATGGGATAGAAGATTATTTTCTTCCCATTATGCTAGAACTTGTCCAATAAAATTGATGACAGTAAAACCAAGACAGGCAAAAGAAACTCAAACTTAATTGACAGAATTTATTGCTAAAACAATTATCATAACTATTAGTATAAATAGTTTTAATAGTTGATACTAATCAAACTCATAAGAGACCAAATACACTAGACAAAAGTAGATAAACTTATTTATCTAGGTCTTCCTCTAAATAGCTCAGAATAGTCCATTTTCATTATAGCAACTCTGATTTAGGTTAGGATGAGAGATAATGAATGACCCAAAGTCATCCAGTAAGCTTTGGGATTGCATAGGAATCAACCCTGATAGCTAAATTAAGTTTTCCTATTCAGATGCTGCTATAGTAATACATTGAAGAGGAAGGACTGTTCACATCTCCTGAGGCCATAGAGGGAAATATGGTGCTTGCCTAGATGGTCATCCCTCTGAACCAAAATAGCTGTTTTTGATATTAAATAGCAAAGTAAAAAAAAAAGAAATTTGAAAGATGGAATGACAGGTTCGTCACATTTATATAGGTTTATAAGTTGATGCCCTTAGTGTGATATCATAAATGAAGTAGAATGAAATGAAATTATTGGTCTTTTTATTTGAATTGCCTGATACTGATTTTCATAAAATGCTAAGCAAAAGGTGATTTGTATGGTATTGGTTGGCTTGGCATTTGTGCAAATCACAAGCCATCGTGGTTAGTTAGTCATGGTTTATAATATACTATAATTTCAGCCGCTTTGGTTCTTCCTCCACTGCGGTTCTTCCAAAGCGCAGGTTGCCCAAGCTGAGCTCTTCTTGTAGGTACTCCAGCTTCCACAGAGGACAAAAGAAGAGATGAGGCTACATATTAAAGGGGCTTCACTTGAGGCTTCACAAGCTAGATTAGGCTGGTCTCATGTTCCCAGTCCCTGTTGTGCAGCATACTGCCTAATACAAAGATTAATGTAACTGTGGCCTCTGATAACTCATACTAATTTAGCCTTTGGTTTCTTTTTGTTTTTCTTAATCCTAGATAAATCATGCGCCTTCAAAACTGTGTTTTTATTTTAGGATTAGGCAAATCCGAACAATCATGGAGCCTTCCTATAAATAAGGATTACTTGAATAAGTAAAGGCCTTCTGAATGAAACCCAGACTCCCCAGGGAGAGGCTACTTGTCAAAATTAATGTTAATGATGTCTTTCCAACAAAGCTTACGGACACCAGCATCCTCTGGTCTGCTGTTTACCACATAAGTGCTTTTGTTTGAAGAAATACCTTTGACTCAAGGTCTGTTTACCTTTTCTCCTCCAGAAATGGGGATGGGAATGGGACAGAGGGCAGATTTTTTTTCCTGCTCTTTCTAAACCCTAAACATGCAGAATCAGGATGGGGAAATCTCAGTGCTGAATTGCAAAAATCTCATTTCATGTTTTCCCTACCTCCAGCACCGCTTATAAAATACCCTGTGTCTCCTAACAAATTGTATGCCTTACGTACAGGATTTGCATTGCTGTGTATAATTTTGCTGTGCCTGCTAAAGCTATTTCAGATCAATAAAGTCAGCTGAAATATAATAAGCCATAAACAAGATTTTTGCAGTCCTGAATATAATGGCCAGACTAGAAGTGCCGGAATATGTGCTACTTTCACCTTGGGGCAGTAGCTCGGTTCTTTTTTTCAGTTTGGCCCTTTTGTATGGGTGGGGTTTCAGCTCTCCATTTATCTCATGATTATCTAAGTTTGCTCAGAAGTCTTCTAGTGATTTGCCAAAGTCTCCCCGCCCCACTCCAAATTCAGGTATATCGCATCTATCAAGTCACTCCTATTCATGTATTTTTTTTCCCCTCAAGTAACTGTACAAGATTAGTGAGATACAACTTACATTCATATGATCTATTCTCTTCTCAGGAATCTTTACTAAATGAAATGGCCAAATTCATAGATCAACCAAGTTGCTGAACAAATATATGTCACTTTTTTCATTTAACTACTGAACTCTAAGAAAAACGGCAAGGTTCAGAAAACTTCAAAAGTATACAATCTGCAATCATTTACAGTAAGTTGTGTTTTGAATATGAAACATTTTCTCATCACAATTGCCAATGTGTGATGAAGGATGTAGGAGGTGTGCTCAGAAATGTCATGAAGTCACTTGAGTAGAGGGGCCAACATGTGTACTTGTACTTGCCGTGTACTTGCTCTACAAGAACAAAGACAAATTGGTATTTGCTATCACAGTTGAGAAGAACCTCCTTGTTCAGGAGCAGTGTATAGTTGATGGTCTATTCTCTCCCTTCTCTTCCTGTTGCTCCAGCCACTCATGGGTTGGCAAGATAAATGTCAAGAGGAAGAAAGTATTACGGGTCTTGACAGTTCTGAGGTTTCAAAGCTCCAATTGTCACTTCAGCTAGAAGGGGAAACTGAGAAACTCTCATCAATTTCATCTCAGTTCAGAATGCCTTATTGTGGGCAATTATGGGTGTTTCCCTATTTGCCCATATTCCTGATTTATACCTTTGCTACATGAATTGCACGGACTCCCAATAGGTTATGGTGGTTGTCACCTATAAAGCCCTTCATTGCATGGGGCCAGAACACTTGAAGGGCCACCTCTCTCCAGTTGTCTTGCCCACCCTATTAGATTCTACATGAGGGGCATGCTTTGGGTCCCATCAATTAAAGAATGTCATCTTGTAGGAGCCAGGAAGTATGCCTTTTCTGTCACAGTGCTAGCCCTCTGGAACATCTTACTACCTGAGATAAGATTGGCCCTGATCCTGCTGGTCTTCCATAAAGTGTTGAAAACTTGATTGTTTATCCAGACAGGGGACTTGTGAAGTTAGTGAAGCCCAGGTGAGTCAATATTGTTTTGGATTATATGTTAATGTCAGTCCTTCAAGGTAGGCCAGACTAGGAAACTAAAGTCATCCATGCTAACATTACTTTTGTTATAAGGCTACAGTAAGAGAATCTTGCAAGTCTGAATGTGCTTCCCCCTCCCTCCCTGCATATTTGTGAGAACTAGGGAGGGTCTTGTCTGAGACACTTTCTTGGGTTACAGTTCTGGCCCGGAGTCAGATTTCTTTTACCTGACCATTGTCTTGGTTGTGGCTCTTCCTCCTGTTCTTCGGGGTTATTCCTCCTTCCCCTTACAGTTAGCATTGTATGTTTTAAGAGTTTACACAGAGTTTTTTGTTTAAATGTTATTCGATGCTCAGAATCACTGTGGGCAGAGGGGTGGCCATATAAATTGAACTGAACAAACAAACAAATAGTTCCCAAATATTCCAAGTAGGTGCTACAAGGAGATGCTGGCAGCAAGTGGCTGCAGCACCTGGAAGTATCACATGGAATATGAAAAATGTCACTGAAGTGTGGAAACAGCACTCCACTGCATTTCATGGGCCAGGAAAAGAAAAAAGAAAAGGTACACTATTACATTGGTCAAAAGAAGGAAAGTAAACCAGTGTTTCACTAATCTGCCAGTGGGGGGAAAAGTAAGTTTTATCATGGGAAAGTTCTTTCTGAAGAGATAGGCATCTTGGCAGTCCAAGATGAAATGGCCAAGGGGCTATTTCAACTTGGACTAGCCATTGAGGCAGAAGCATCATCTACAATGAAGTGAAGCACAGTAGATGGACCAGCTTGTGCTGATGGTAGTGGAAAACACTATCTTTCATTTGGAACAAGAAAAGAAAGATGGTTGCTCTTGAGGCAGGCAAGGTTGAGTTGGGGATAATGTCACACATTCATGTCCTCCAGAACTGGTAAGTGGGCTGTCCTGAAGCTAGGGCAAGCAGATTAGTCCTGAATATACTTACAGTGGAAGGGATAACTGGATTTTTTTTCCCATGGGAACAGGACCTCAGTTCACTTAGTGGATACATTTTTCAGTACCCCCAATCAAAACTTACATAGAAATTGGACTTTCTGTCCCATTGTCTTTTCATGCAATATTGGGAGGCTACAGTTTACCAGTGATCTATCAGTCCTGTGCAGGCATGTGCTGGCATGAGACTAAAATTTCAAGAGGTTCCAATGATGACAATTCATAAAAATGATTTTTGGATTTGTCTTAATTAATCCAATCTGTAATATGCTTATTTCACTCAAAATAAACTGATTGAAGTTTTAGTTCAAATTACTGGAGCGTTTTGAAATCAATCCATATGTATTCCTTGACCATAGGACTGGTCCACATATTCTCCCAGTCCCTAAGTTCTTTGTCTGCATTTGACCAATGAAGCATGGGATGGCAGTGGAGGCAATGGAAAAATATAAACTATTCATGGTGTCCCACAAGCTGCCAGTTGTGCCTTTGTAGTCTCCAAGAGAGCTCTAGAAATTTCACTTTGAGAAGTATACTACTAACCAGCAGAGGCTTTAAGCTTTGATCCTATATTTGCAAACAGCTTTGGATAATCTTAGGCAAAGGGGCTCTTTCCTGGAATGAAATTGTCATTCTTTCTCTGTGTTAATGCAATTTCTGTTTTCTCTGCTGTGCCTGCCAGCACTCTCATCAATTAGCAGTACCAGTTGTGATAGTGTGTCCCCTCCCCTTTTTGTGATCTGAACACCTGCCTGCTAGAAACTGGGCTATGGCCATTAAACAGTTGTCAGATGGTAACTATAACATTAATAGATCCCATCCATAGATCTGTCTCTACATTCAGTTTAGTGCCAGGGAGTTGCACAGCCAGACATCTGGCAACTAGATGACCATGGAACTCTCCAACAGTTTGATTTTGGCAGCCAGAAAAGTTGCTTTGGTTGTATGTCACTGCTATGTTGTGTCTAAAAAAGAATTAAAAGAAAACCAGTGGTTTAAAAAAAAAAGGTACATTAGTAATATTGTCATTATTGAAATGAGACTGCCAAGATGGCCATTGTTGGTCCTTATGAGCCTGGTATAGTGAAAAGTGTTCAAATTTTGTTAATATGTTTTTATAGAACATGCTTAAGGTATTGAATAATTAGTATCCACAGTAAATACATAGTTTAGCTTTCTACAACCTGGTGCCTTCCAAATATGTTAAGCTTCTGCTTCTAGAATTCCTAGCCACTGTAGTTTTCACTTCCAAGGAATGAAATTCAACACACAAGGAGGACGCTAAGTTAAACAACTACCACAGTGGATTATGATGTTCTTTGTTTTGGTCCTGAAATTATAACCTGACAGTGGTTCTTTGTATTGAAAGAAGCTTTTCAGAACAGCAGATCCTTATGCCACCTTGAAAGTAAAGACTTCCTTGAACAGAGCTCAGTCCCTGATGACTGCATGGAAATATCCATGTACTTTTCTTGGCAACAACAAGGAAGTAGTTTGCCACCACCTTCTAAGGAGATGTTATTTTCAACTTCCCAGCCTATTCTATAGAACTGGGATTTCCCTGGTAGTCCATCCTGGTGGTCTTCCATTCAGGTGCTAACCACATTTGACTATTTATATAACCCTAACTTATGCATACAGTAAAACACTCTTCAAAGTGGGTGAGAATAGTTTCCAAAGCAGTTTTGAAAAAGATCTTTTAGAAAGTTCAGATATAGACAACTGGAAAGATCATAGAGTAAATCATAAAGTGACTGTTTTACTTAAGTTTTGTAAGCATTTTAAAGACACTATAATGGTTGTAAGAAGTTAGCATGAATTTACCAAGAACAAATCTTGTCATATTAACCTTATTTTCTTTTTTGATTGGATAAAATCTCCTCTGTAGATTGTAGAAACTGTCTCTGGAAAAATGCATTTATAATTTTTCTTCCTTTTAAAAAAAAAGCATTTGACAAAATATATGACATTCTGATTAACAATCTAGATGAGTTTGGGCTGGATGGCATTTTTATTAGGAAGATCCATGGCTGACTTGAAAATTGTACTCAAAGTGTACTGATTTTCAAACTGAGATATTAAGTGCAAGGACACAGAATCTGTTTTGGGATCATAACCATTAAACATTTTTTAATGGTTTGAACAAAAAAAATATGGAATGAACATTTATTGAATCTGCGGATGGTATAGAACCAAACAGGTCTAATTCTATGGACCTAGTATAGAATTAGGTCAATGTTCTACATAGGTTAAAGAAGTGTACTACAAATATACTTTAATAGTGACATGTAAAGGTCTTCACTTAGGAAAAAGAAATGAAATGTACAAGGGACACCCAGTTGTGTAGTAATACATATGAAAAAGTTCTTCCAATTGTACTTAATTTTAGTGAATAGTTTATAAATAATGGGACATGATAGTTTCACTATCTTAATGGACCGGTCAGACTTCAAATTCTACATCCAGTTCTGGTTACCACATATTTAGGACATATTTAGATGACTGAGAGGAATACAATAGGACTGTTTAAAGATCTGAAGGGGTGCCCTACAAAAGATATTGTTTTCTATCCTTTCAGAATGCCAGAATAACAACCTTAAATTACAGGAAGGCAGATTCCATTTGAATGTAGGATATGGTTGTCTACATTTTCTTGAGCATCTTTTGTCTGTTGGAGGTCGTGATGGATTGAAAGTAATTTATTAACAAGGATTAAATATATCCATGTCAAATAATTCATTACTTTTTATTTATTGCTATTTATTAAATATATTTATGTATACTCAAAAGGGGTTTAAAGCAATAGGATAAAATTTCAATCAATCCATTAGAACAAAACTTGAGAATCAAAACATAAATGTAATCTTTAAAAAAAATAGTAGCAAGAGTTAATAGCTGATGAAAATCAACACTTTAAAATTCATTTTTGAAACAAGCCAGCTTTGTAGCCTTGCATACTGTTAAGGGAAGGCTCCATAGGATACGTGTTACCATCTTGCCATCATTGTTAAATGGGAGATTGACCATTTAGGAATGAAGACATTCCTAATGAAATCAAGTTATTTATGGCTGTATATTCTAATATCAAACCTTAACCCTGGTTTGGTAGTTAATAGGCAGTCAGTGCCAATGTGATGGAATGAAAAACTAGTAGCTTCTGGTTTTTGCGAAAGATTTCCATCCTTGCCTGGAAAAAAAGGTTGCCATAAACTCAGCTGATATTTTTAGCAAATAATGCTTCCTAAACTTTACACTCATTTTGGTGAAAGGGGATAGAGTGCATCTAATTTCCAGAGTTTGGATCCCAATTCTTTTTTTTTTTTAGTAATTTTATTAAAAATTAAAAAGATAGACTAATACAAACTAAAAGAAAAGAAAAAATAGAAGGAGCAGAAAAGAAAAATAGAAAAGAAAAAATAAGAATATAATAAAGAAAAAGAAATATATAAAGAAATGACTTCCCCCTTCATCACAACGAGTATAAACAATTTTAGTAACTTATCTTCTCTTAACTTCAGCAAAGGATCGTTACCTTGTCGTGGTGCTGGAGCTTGAGCACCTCAATGATGCCATGAGCTAAACCGTGAAGGGCCACCCAAGACGGGAAGGTCATGACAGAGAGGTCAGACCAAATGCGATCCCTGGGGAAGGTAATGGCAACCCACCCCAGTATTCTTGCCGTGAAAACTAAATGGATCAGTACAACCAGAGATATGTCGGTATACCATCGGAAGATGAGACCCCCAGGTCGGAAGATGGTCAAAATGCTACTGGGGAGGAACAGAGGATGAGCTCAACTAGCCCCAGACATGATGACACAGCTAGCTCAAAGCTGAAAGGACGGCTAGCGGCCGACGGTGCTGGTGGTGAACGGCGAATCCGATGTTCTAAGGATCAACACACCATTGGAACCTGGAATGTAAGATCTATGAGCCAGGGCAAATTGGATGTGGTTATTGGTGAGATGTCAAGATTAAAGATAGACATCCTGGGCGTCAGTGAACTGAAATGGACTGGAATGGGCCACTTCACATCAAATGACCACCAGATCTACTACTGTGGACAAGAGGACCACAGAAGAAATGGAGTAGCCTTCATAATTAATAGTAAAGTGGCTAAAGCAGTGCTTGGATACAACCCAAAAAACGACAGAATGATCTCAATTCGAATTCAGGGCAAGCCATCTAACATCACAGTGATCCAAATATACGCCCCAACCACAAATGCTGAAGAAGCTGAAGTAGAGCAGTTCTATGAGGATCTGCAGCACCTACTGGACAACACGCCTAAAAGAGATGTTATTTTCATCACAGGAGACTGGAATGCTAAGGTGGGCAGTCAAATGACACCTCGAATTACAGGTAAGTATGGCCTGGGAGAACAAAATGAAGCAGGCTGATAGAATTTTGCCAAGACAACTCACTCTGCATAACAAACACTCTCTTCCAACAACCTAAGAGACGGCTTTATACATGGACTTCACCAGATGGACAACACCGAAATCAGATTGATTACATCCTTTGCAGCCAAAGGTGGCGGACATCTGTACAGTCGGTAAAAACAAGGCCTGGAGCTGACTGTAGTTCAGATCACGAACTTCTTCTTGCACAATTTAGGATCAGACTAAAGAGATTACGGAAGACCCACAGATCAGCTAGATATGAGCTCACTAATATTCCTAAGGAATATGCAGTGGAGGTGAGGAATCGATTTAAGGGACTGGACTTAGTAGATAGGGTCCCAGAAGAATTATGGACAGAAGTTGGCAGCATTGTTCAGGAGGCGGCAACAAAATACATCCCAAAGAAAGAGAAAACCAAGAAGGCAAAATGGCTGTCTGCTGAGACACTAGAAGTAGCCCAAGAAAGAAGGAAAGCAAAAGGCAACAGCGATAGGGGGAGATATGCCCAATTAAATGCAAAATTCCAGAGGTTAGCCAGAAGAGATAAGGAATTATTTTTAAACAAGCAATGCGCGGAAGTGGAAGAAGACAATAGAATAGGAAGGACAAGAGACCTCTTCCAGAAAATTAGAAACATTGGAGGTAAATTCCAGGCCAAAATGGGTATGATCAAAAACAAAGATGGCAAGGACCTAACAGAAGAAGAAGAGATCAAGAAAAGGTGGCAAGAATATACAGAAGACCTGTATAGGAAGGATAACAATATCGGGGATAGCTTTGACGGTGTGGTCGGTGAGCTAGAGCCAGACATCCTAAAGAGTGAGGTTGAGTGGGCCTTAAGAAGCATTGCTAATAACAAGGCAGCAGGAGACGATGGCATCCCAGCTGAACTGTTCAAAATCTTGCAAGATGATGCTGTCAAGGTAATGCATGCTATATGCCAGCAAATTTGGAAAACACAAGAATGGCCATCAGATTGGAAAAAATCAACTTATATCCCCATACCAAAAAAGGGAAACACTAAAGAATGTTCAAACTATTGAACAGTGGCACTCATTTCACATGCCAGTAAGGTAATGCTCAAGATCCTGCAAGGTAGACTTCAGCAATTCATGGAGCGAGAATTGCCAGATGTACAAGCTGGGTTTAGAAAAGGCAGAGGAACTAGGGACCAAATTGCCAATATCCGCTGGATAATGGAAAAAGCCAGGGAGTTTCAGAAAAAAATCTATTTCTGTTTTATTGACTATTCTAAAGCCTTTGACTGTGTGGACCATAACAAATTGTGGCAAGTTCTTAGCGGTATGGGGATACCAAGTCATCTTGTATGCCTCCTGAAGAATCTGTATAACGACCAAGTAGCAACAGTAAGAACAGACCACGGAACAACGGACTGGTTTAAGATTGGGAAAGGAGTACGGCAGGGCTGTATCCTCTCACCCTACCTATTCAACTTGTATGCAGAACACATCATGCGACAAGCTGGCCTTGAGGAATCCAAGGCTGGAGTTAAAATCTCTGGAAGAAACATTAACAATCTCAGATATGCAGATGATACCACTTTGATGGCTGAAAGTGAAGAGGAACTGAGGAGCCTTATGATGAAGGTGAAAGAAGAAAGTACAAAAGCTGGCTTGCAGCTAAACCTCAAAAAAACCAAGATTATGGCAACCAGCTTGATTGATAACTGGCAAATAGAGGGAGAAAATGTAGAAGCAGTGAAAGACTTTGTATTCCTAGGTGCAAAGATTACTGCAGATGCTGACTGCAGTCAGGAAATCAGAAGACGCTTAATCCTTGGGAGAAGAGCAATGACCAATCTCGATAAAATAGTTAAGAGCAGAGACATCACACTGACAACAAAGGCCCGCATAGTTAAAGCAATGGTGTTCCCTGTAGTAACATATGGCTGCGAGAGCTGGACCATAAGGAAGGCTGAGCGAAGGAAGATCGATGCTTTTGAACTGTGGTGTTGGAGGAAAATTCTGAGAGTACCTTGGACTGCAAGAAGATCAAACCAGTCCATCCTCCAGGAAATCAAACCAGACTGCTCACTTGAGGGAATGATATTAAAGGCAAAACTGAAATACTTTGGCCACATCATGAGAAGACAGGACACCCTGGAGAAGATGCTGATGCTAGGGAGAGTGGAAGGCAAAAGGAAGAGGGGCCGACCAAGGGCAAGATGGATGGATGATATTCTAGAGGTGACGGACTCGTCCCTGGGGGAGCTGGGGGTGTTGACGACCGACAGGAAGCTCTGGCGTGGGCTGGTCCATGAAGTCACGAAGAGTCGGAAGCGACTAAACGAATAAACAACAACAACAATCTTCTCTTAAAATACAACAAATGATCTCTTCTTTCTATATCTCATCTCTTATCTATAAACAAATCCTTAAAGCCTCATCATTTCAGTCCTGATCAGCAAAGTCCATTAAGGGTTACCAGAGATGATAATATATCTATTTTGTTGTTGTTTATTCATTTAGTCACTTCCAACTCTTTGTGACTTCATGGACCAGCCCACTCCAGAGCTTCCTGTCGGTCAACACCCCCAGCTCCCCCAGGGATGAATCCATCACCTCTAGAATATCATATATATCTATTTTAACCTTGATCAAATAAACCAATTTTCTGTTACTTCTAACGATCTTGATCTTCAGTCCCTTCAAACAGTGTCCTAGAACTTGATTTCTTTTCATTTTTTTGTCCCTTCGCACATAATTCTTAAAAGCTTTAACAAGCCTCTTCTGTAAATCCAATAATAGGAAAATTATCTTGGTTTGTTATTTGTATCAGGCGGCTTCTTTTGTATTTATGGTATCGCAACTTTTTCCATATCATTCTTGTAGCCTGTCATTTTTAAATCCACTTTTAGAACGGTCTCAATCTTATCAGATATAACTTGTTCCTCTTTCATAACATCTTTTAAAACACAGTCTATCTATAGAGGCAAACAAAATTAACTTCTGAGTCCATTGTTCAAAAATATCCTTCAATATGTCCAATGTTGAAATATTTTGCTTTCTGTATTAGTAAGTCAAATTTAAGTGTTCTTCTCCTTTAACAGTAATCTTTAGTTCCTTCTTGCTCCCTCTAGTGTCCAACCTTCAAAGTCTCATCCTATCAGTTTTTTTAAAGAGAATTCAAAACAAAAGCATTTTCCGATGGGAAGGATTCTTACAATTAATTCCAAAATCTTATTTCATATCCATATGAACCCTTAGCCCATTTGTAACTTTCCAAAATCAAAGTTCTAATCACCTTTTTGCTGTTTATTCCAAAAGATTTTTTTTTTTAAATCCTTAAACTTGTATTTAGAACTTCTTTTGCTAAGGATTGAAGGAAACTCACCTGATACTATAAAACCTGTTGGTCCAAAGGTTCCTAATAGCTGAAAAGCAGTTAACAAGCAATATCCAAAAGTGATTAGAAAAGGAAGCATGTGAACCCAGTGACCTTTCTGAAGGTGCTGACCACGGTTTCAGCAAGATGATTATTCCCTCATCTCCCAGAGCTCTAAACCCACCAGGGACCGCTGTCCTGCAGTCTTCTCGCAGGGAGCAACTCTATGGAGTTCTTGTGGGTGATCTGTCCTGTTCTTGTCCAGAGAGGAATTACAAAAAGCTGGTACGCTTGCCGGCTCTTCATTCCACCATGGTCAGCTCTGCTTTTAGTTTTTTTAGTTTTTTCAGTTTGTCATTTCTTCCCTGGAAGTCAGGATCCCAAATTCTCAAAGACAGAAATCAAGCATTCCAAAATAAACACATATATACTTCTAATGCATATGGCACTAATATTTACTGTAGGACTGGGCACACTTCTCAGAAACCTGAAAAAAAGATGGGCTGCTTTAATGAATATCTGAAAAGTCCAAAGCATTTCTTCCAAATCATTTTTGAAGCTTGCACAGGCCTACTAACATTGCCGTTTTTCTTTCCTAAGCAATGGGCCCAATTGGTACAACAATTTTAGCAGTTAAAAAAAAATACCTGGAGTAGATACTTAGTGTAGAAAGATACATCATCCAGATGTTACAATAACTATGAGAAATAAAAATATATGTTTTCTTGATCAGCCATTTAGGACTGCAAATGTGGATAATGAGGCTTGATTTTAAGGAAAAGCTCATAAAGTGACATAGAAATGATTTTTGGTTTTGACATTTAATACTTTAATATCAACTGAAACAGACTACCAGAAGGGCACACATGAGATGGAGAAGCGGAAAAAAACATCCTAGATGCCAGCCTTTCATATCACTAGCTCTGAAATTATACTTGTGTGAGAGAACTGATGTCCATTTTATTAGCACAAATAAAGGGAGTTCTCTCCCACTTAGTTATATCCAGAAAGGCAATAGGCCATAAATCAACTCATGGCATGATTTTTCTTTGCCAGTCCATCAGTATAATTCTTTTGGCTGTCAGTGCTGCTCTCAGGAGCCATCTCACGTCCCATTTATTCAAATTATGTAGAGAATTGGTGCATCCTCCTACCCACACTGCTGTAGATTTGTCTAAATTGATTTTCTAAGACTAACTCAATTTGTCTAAAAATCTCATTCCAGAAACTGGCTTGTCTCTCTGCAAAAGACTAAGAACTGAGAAGTCTCCCATAATATTCTAAGAACTCTGTAAGTGCCTGATGTGTTGGGCAACAAGGAAGTTTGCAGATAAAAACATTTTTACATGCTTCCATTTATTTGGAACAGACCTCTGATCCACTAACTTGTAGTTCTCCAGCAATAACAATAAAGTGGATTAAAAAGACATTTCTGTACTTTTACGATCAAAGTTACTTTAGGCAAACTGAATATAAACTGCTTTTCAGAAAGCCCCATCAAATCCATTAAGCAGAGAAATTGGGTGGGTAATTTCTCCAGAGACTTCCTGATGGGCAAGGCAATGGCAATTGCACCACTGTTAGAAAAGTGCAGTGGGAAAACTTGGCTCATTACATTTTCCCTTGGGAAGTCAGAGAGGCTACAGGGCAGCTCTCAGGAGAGGTTCCTGAACAGTGAAAGACAGGACATTCATGTGGACCTCCTGGCAACTTTGTAAGTAAGAAAACCCAACCACACAGTCCACAATCCAGTATTTCTCTTCTTCCCCACACTTTGGAAATATTTCTTATTGTTATCTCTTTCATCAAACTGAATTAAGCCGGGTCAAAAAAAAAAATAGAGAATTTCTCTGCATGGCAGTAGTGCTTTTATCAATTTGAATTATGGCATTAAACTTCTGCTAAACTGGCTTAAAAAAATTGTCTCCAGTCTTCATGAGTATGCTTTCTTTTCTTCTAAATTTTAATTTTGGGAGGAGTTTTTCCCCTTAACTTTACAGAGAAAAAGAAATGTTTGTATTCCATTTATTTAAAAATTAATTTAATTACAATAACTAATGAAGTAGTTTAATTACAATAATTCATAGTGAAGATTTCTAAACATCTCTCTGTCACACTGCCTTTGCAATAGATATGAATAAAAAGACATACTTTCTTTATGGCAAAAGTGTTCTTTATTTTGCAGTTTCATTATTTAAATATTCTGGTATGTTCAAGAATCATAATTTTGCATGCTAGATTAAGCAAGAGGAATTCTGCAGTCATAAATATATATAAACATGCATTAAGTAAGAAATACAGTTGGACCAAAGATGGGACTACAGTAGAAGAGACTTCCACCTTGTTCATAAAAAATCACTTTATGTGTTTCCATATCCCTGTGTAGAAAATATTTCTCCACAGAAAATATAACACCATTATACAAACACCATCACATGCAACATTTCCACAAATCAAGTTGTCTGTATACACAAAGAGATACATGCCAATTTTTCATGCCAATTTGCTAATAAGCTGCATATTTTTCCTACACAGAAGTGTTCTCAGGTAGGTAAAAGCAAAATATGGTTGTTGGCTAAATGTTCCATATGCAAAACTGATCTTCACAACAGGTCAAAAGCAGTAGATTTATTCCTGCGCAGTTAAACTATACATAGATATTGATGTAAATGGGCTTTACATTTCTAAGTGCACATAGGATCAAAGCCAATAAGTATTTTGATAATTAACAAGTACTCTACTGAAAATAAATAATTGCAGTAGGAAAACAGAAATATATATATAAATGTGTGTTTGCTATGTATGCAAGAAACTTAAATGCCATGAAAGGTAACTAGCATACTGCTGTGATCCATTCAAACCAGCTATTTGGTATCACCTCAATGATACCTCAAGGCAAAGTGATCTCCAATATTTAAGTGGGAGGGTTATAAATCTGCTCAAGAACTTTGTACCCTGCCCATTTAGCACTACCTACTGCCATTAAAAAAAAAAAAAATCATGTGTGCTTCATAAATACCACATGAAAAAGAGAAGATTCTTTGCTTGATATTGTTGCTCCCAAATGATCTCTGCTTTATAGAATAACTTTCCAGGCTATATCCTCTGGGATCAAGGAATCATTTAAAGTCTCTGAAATTCTGTGTTTTAACAAGGATTTAATTGCAAAGGTAAGTGTATGCACCTGCTAAGGCATTCCTAATTATTTGATAATGGTGCAATCTTTCTCAATACAGCCAGTCTTTGTGGTGGTAGGTTTCACTAATGAAGTACACTGAGAAAACTAATTCCCCAATACTGGAGGTGCTTATTTAAATAAAAACAAGCAAACAAAATTAATCCTAGGAAGATTGAGTGGAAATTGACTGCCATGACATGTCCCTTGCCTTGCTTTATTTTTTTATTATAACAGTTATCTGTCCAGTTCACACTGATGGTAAATCAAGGTCAGTTTACAAACCTTGTAAAAGTCCTTTGAACAATATCATCCTTCCACACCAGATATTTGCACATTTCAAGGCCTCTTGTGCTTTTCCATAAGGGACATCCACAGCGACTGACTTGGAAACAGGTGAAACTGAACTTTTTAAAATAAAATCAAAAGCAATTTCCCCCCACTGTTGTGCCCACAGTTGTTCCGACTTGTTGGGAATACATTTCTCTTTCACAGACTCACACCCAGGGCTGTGCCCATTGAATGCTTGCTGGCAGTTTGCTATTGCAGAAAGCCAGAAGCTAAACTCTAGCATTATATTCTCATCATCTTGGGCAAGTAAGGTGGGGGAAGGGAGCAGAGGGGATATGGAGGAGACCGTGCCATAAACCAGATGGATTCTAGGACCTTTGGCAAAAGTTATGCCAACCATACATTGCTTGTTTGCTCCCCCAGTAATCCAAGCCATGCTCACATTCAAATAGCAATGTCATTTGACAACATCAGTTCCATTAGAGCTTGGAGTCATCTGTTTTATTGGATTTTAAAGGAATGTAGCCAGAACGCTCCATTTCCATGAGCATGTTATTAAACCAACTTTACTGGTCTGTCAGAAATTAAACTGAAAGCTATTTCATTCTACAAAGAATAAATTATACCTTGTTAGACTTCCTTTACAAACCAGTTTTTAAAGTAGTTCTAAAAAAAAAGCAAAGTTTGACAAAACATAATAATATAAAGTGAAAGGCTAATGTTTTGCATCTTAGCTGTGCACAAATGCATTCAAAATCAATAAAACCATCTGTACATAATTGATAGCAAAATTGCACCTGAAAAGCGTAAAGCAGAACAAGTTAAATGTATGTATTATTTCAATTAAGGGGACACAGTTCAGTCCTATGCATTTTTACTCAGTCATTAAATCAGTACACTTCATATACTTTCACTAAAGTACCTCCACTAAGCATACTTAAATATATACATGCATAGGACTATGTTGTTAAAAAAAATAATTGATTTTGTTGCATTATAACAATCTGATTTCATTCTGAATACAAAAAGTTCATTTGGTTCAGTGAGCTCTGGTTTGCTCAATGTTTAAAGCTATTTAGGATCAGGCTTTAAAAATAATTCAGGCTTTTAGTATATGTGAGCACTTTTAAAACCAACATTTACAACTTAAAATATATTTGCAGAAGAAGTCAACTGGGAAACTTGGCCCCAGCAAAATCAGTAATTCAGAAATACTTGCTTTTCTTTAGAAGTCACTACAAACCTATGATTTCACAAATAAGGCATGTTAGTATTTATTTGTACATGTAAACACATATACCTTATAGTAGTCAATCATATGGAATTTTTAAGGTTTAATGCTGATTTGATTTGCATTGCTTGCAAATACATTTGCATCCATGGGTAGTTTCCACCATTTTCCACTACTCTTTTCACGGGAGACTGGAATGCTAAGATGGACAGTCAAATGACACCTGGAATTACAGGTAAGCATGGCATGGGAGAACAAAATGAAGCAGGACATAGGCTGATAGAATTTTGCCAAGACAACTCACTCTGCATAACAAACACTCTCTTCCAACAACCTAAGAGACGGCTTTATACATGGATTTCACCAGATGGACAACACTGAAATCAGATTGACTATATCCTTTGCAGCCAAAGGTGGTGGACATCTATACAGTCGGTAAAAACAAGACCTGGAGCTAACTGTAGTTCAGATTACGAATTTATTGCACAATTTAGGATCAGACTAAAGAGATTAGGGAAGACCCACAGATCAGCTAGATATGAGCTCACTAATATTCCTAAGGAATATGCAGTGGAGGTGAAGAAAAGATTCAAGCGACTGGACTTAGTAGATAGGGTCCCGGAAGAACTATGGACAGAAGTTCACAACATTGTTCAGGAGGCGGCAACAAAATACATCCCAAAGAAAGAGAAAACCAAGAAGGCAAAATGGCTGTCTGCTGAGACACTAGAAGTAGCCCAAGAAAGAAGGAAAGCAAAAGGCAACAGCGATAGGGGGAGATATGCCCAATTAAATGCAAAATTCCAGAGGTTAGCCAGAAGAGATAAGGAATTATTTTTAAACAAGCAATGCGTGGAAGTGGAAGAAGACAATAGAATAGGAAGGACAAGAGACCGCTTCCAGAAAATTAGAAACATCGGAGGTAAATTCCAGGCCAAAATGGGTATGATCAAAAACAAAGATGGGAAGGACCTAACAGAAGAAGCAGAGATCAAGAAAAGGTGGCAAGAATATACGGAAGACCTGTATAGGAAGGATAACAATATCGGGGATAGCTTTGATGGTGTGGTCAGCGAGCTAGAGCCAGACATCCTGAAGAGTGAGGTTGAATGGGCCTTAAGAAGCATTGCTAATAACAAGGCAGCAGGAGACGATGGCATCCCAGCTGAACTGTTCAAAATCTTGCAAGATGATGCTGTCAAGGTAACGCATGCTATATGCCAGCAAATTTGGAAAACACAAGAATGGCCATCAGATTGGAAAAAACCAACTTATATCCCCATACCAAAAAAGGGAAACACTAAAGAATGTTCAAACTATTGAACAGTGGCACTCATTTCACATGCCAGTAAGGTAATGCTCAAGATCCTGCAAGGCAGACTCCAGCAATTCATGGAGCGAGAAGTGCCAGATGTACAAGTTGGGTTTAGAAAAGGCAGAGGAACTAGGGACCAAATTGCCAATATCCGATGGATAATGGAAAAAGCCAGGGAGTTTCAGAAAAACATCTATTTCTGTTTTATTGACTATTGTAAAGCCTTTGACTGTGTGGACCATAACAAATTGTGGCAAGTTCTTAGCGGTATGGAGATACCAAGTCATCTTGTATGCCTCCTGAGGAATCTGTATAACGGCCAAGTAGCAACAGAAAGAACAGACCACGGAACAGCGGACTGGTTTAAGATTGGGAAAGGAGTACAGCAGGGCTGTATACTCTCAACCTACCTATTCAACTTGTATGCAGAACACATGATGCAACATGCTGGGGTTGAGGAATCCAAGGCTGGAGTTAAAATCTCTGGAAGAAACTTTAACAATCTCAGATACGCAGATGATACCACTTTAATGGCTGAAAGCGAAGAGGAACTGAGGAGCCTTATGATGAAGGTGAAAGAAGAAAGTGCAAAAGCTGGCTTGCAGCTAAACCTCAAAAAAACCAAGATTATGGCAAGCAGCTTCATTGATAACTGGCAAATAGAGGGAGAAAATGTAGAAGCAGTGAAAGACTTTGTATTTCTAGGTGCAAAGATTACTGCAGATGCTGACTGCAGTCAGGAAATCAGAAGACGTTTAATCCTTGGGAGAAGAGCAATGACAAATCTCAATAAAATAGTTAAGAGCAGAGACATCACACTGACAACAAAGGTCCGCATAGTTAAAGCAATGGTGTTCCCAGTAGTAATATATGGCTGCGAGAGCTGGACCATAAGGAAGGCTGAGCGAAGGAAGATAAATGCTTTTGAACTGTGGTGATGGAGGAAAATTCTGAGAGTGCCTTGGACTGCAAGAAGATCAAACCAGTCCATACTCCAGGAAATAAAGCCAGACTGCTCACTTGAGGGAATGATATTAAAGGCAAAACTGAAATACTTTGGCCACATCATGAGAAGACAGGATACCCTGGAGAAGATGCTGATGCTAGGGAGAGTGGAAGGCAAAACGAAGAGAGGCTGACCAAGGGCAAGATGGATAGATGATATTCTAGAGGTGACGGACCCGTCCCTGGGGGAGCTGGGGGTGTTGACGACTGACAGGAAGTTCTGGCGTGGGCTGGTCCATGAAGTCATGAAGAGTCAGAAGCGACTGAACGAATAAACAACAAATGGTTTTACAAGCAGCCTTTAAGATATAGTTATGTCTCAGCTTTTTCCCCTGTCTGTAACATAAGACAATATTAATCTGCTTTATAGGTTTATTTATTTTTCAAATTTTGCCACCATCCATCTCCCCCAAAGAGAGGGACTCTGAGCAGTTTACAATAAAACGAGCACATTAAAACAATAACCATAAATAACATCTAAAATATAAACACAATTACCAAATATAAATATAAATATAAAATTCAAGTGGCCATAAGCGATCTAAATCAGTGAGGAGAGCTCTAAGGCACCAGCCACCCCCAGGAATAACTACTCCCCTTCCCGCCTCAAGCAAGGTGGCAGAGCTGAATCTTCAGGTTCTTCTAGAAGGTCAGGAGTGATGGGGCTTGCCACACCTCTAGGGGCAGAACATTCCAGAGGGCAGGAGCTACTGCAAAGAAGGCCCACTTCCTGGACCCCGCCAAATGAATTTCTCTTACAGGGTCCGTAACTTGCCCTCTTTGCATGATTGGCTTGGACAGGTCGAAGTCATGGGGATGAGACGATCCCTTAGGGATGTTATTACAGTAGAATTACAGTAGAATCTTGGTTAACCAGAACTCAAGCAACTGGCACTCTCAAGCAACCAGCAAAAAAAATGAAGAAATAATATGTTAAATAAAAGTTTAAATAAAATCAATTTTTAGAGGAAAGATAAGTTTAAACTTGGTGCACCATGCTGGACTGATCCGATCCCACTCCAGCAGAAAGCAAGCCCAAACCCAGCACTCCGCACTGTGCTGCACCATGCTGACTCCCTCCAGCAGAAATGCAAGTTCAAACCCACCTTTTTAAAGGTAAGCCCAAACCCACCCCTCCACTAGAAAGGGACCAGATCAGCGTGGCACGGCGTGCCAAGCCCAAACCCACCCCTCTGCTAGAAAGGGATCAGCCAATCCCTCTTTAGCAGAAAGGCAAGTCCAAACTTGGCATGCCTATTTTTAATAGTAACCCTCAACCAACCAGAAACTACATTTAACCAGCATCTAATCCCCATGGGTGCTGGTTAACTGAGATTCTACTGTATAAACATTGCAGAGATAGCATTATAGGAGTCCTTTTCATACTAAGGAAAATGTCCTATAAATCCTTTTTATATAAAATTCCCTTCTCACCCCTATGGGTGGTACGTGTCTTCCTCAACCTTGGGTCCTCTATGAGAGGCCTGAGAGTTTGAGGGTTCTGCCCAGTATCTTAGGTGCTCCTAGCATTGAACTCTTCTGGACAGACAGCTCTGATGTTGTTCCTGGGATCTGTTGGAGCCACTCTCCCAACATAGGAGTCACAGCCCTGAGTATTCCTACCACTGGAACCACTTTGGCCTTCACTTTCCACATCCTCTCTAGTTCTTCTTTCAAGCCCTGGTACTTCTCCAGCTTCTTATACTCCTTCCTGATGTTGCTGTCACTTGGCACCACTACGTCTATCACCGCTGCTGTCTTCTGGTCCTTGTCTACTACCACAATGTCTAGTTGATTGGCCAGGACCTGCCTCTCCATCTGGATCTGGAAGTCCCACAGGATCTTAGCCCTGTTATTCTCCATGACCTTCTGTGGAATCTCCCATCTGGAGTTGGGAGGGTCTAGTTGATACACTGTGCAGATGTTCCTGTACACAATGCCAGCCACGTGGTTGTGCTGTTCAGTGTATGCTGTTCCTGCCTGCATCTTACACTCTGCCACTATGTGTTGGACTGTCTCTGAGGCTTTTCTGCACAGTCTGCACCTCGGGTACTGTCTAAGGTGGTAGATCCCTGCTTCTATGGATCTGTGCTTAGTGCCTGTTCTTGTGCTGCTATGATCAGTGCCTCAGTGCTGTATTTTAGTCCAGCCCTTTCCAGCCACTGGTAGGATTTCCCAGCATCAGCCATCTGTCGATGGTACATCCCATGCAGGTTCTTGTCTTGCCATGGCACTTCCTCCACTTGATCTTCCTCCCATGTCTGCTGCTGCCTCAGGCATTCTCTCAGCAGCTTATTCATGTACTCCTGGATGCTCTGGGTTTCATCCAGGACAATGGTTTTGATATTCACCAGACCCCACCCACCGTCTTTCTGGCTGGTCTCTGGGTATTGGACTTGGGGTAGAAACCTCTGTAAATTGTGAGGAGCTTCTGGGTCTTCACATTAGCAGCCTTCATTTCTTCCTCTGGCCAGCTCACTATACCAGCAGGGTATCTGATGACTGGCAGGGTGTACATGTTGATGGCATGGATCTTGTTCTTCCCATTGAGCTGGCTCTTCAGGACCTGCCTTATCATTTGGTGGTACTTGGATGTTGCTGTCTTCCTTGCCTCCTCATCATGGTTCCCATGTGACTGTTGAATATCAAGGTACTTGTAGCTGGTCTGTATGTCTGCTATGTGGCCCACTTGTAGTTCCACCCCATTAGTCTTAACTACCTTCCCTCTCATTACTACCAGCCAGCCACACTTCTCCAGTCCAAGTGTGTCAGCCCACCCAGGTAAACCAGACAGGAAACACGACAGATGAGCTAATTCTACTTAATTGTTAGGCTACATTAACAGTATCTTGCAAGTCTGAAAGTGCAAATCTCCCACCATCCCTTTTTACTCCTGAACCTTTCTAAGGGCAGATCCTTTCTAAATTTCTTTCTCTGTTCGTTACTCAGTTGCGGGCTCCTCCTCCTTTTATATGATCATTCCCTAGGCAGCATCTCTTCTCACCTTCCATTACAGAACGACATCCCAATGTCCTTACTGTAGATCCATGTCAGGTGGATCAGTGAGTTGATGTCTCATTCACTCTTAGCATACAGCCTGATGTCATCTATGTAGAGGAGGTGGCTGATGGTAGTTCCCCTTTTGAACTTCTATCCGTATCCAGTCCTTGTGATTATCTGGCTGAGGGGATTCAAGCCCATGCAGAATATCAGTGGGGACAGTGCATCACCTTGATATATACCGCACTTGTTGGCCACTCGTGCTAGCTGCCTTGAATTGACTTCCAGTGTTGTCTTCCACAGTCCCATTGAGTTCCTGAGGAAGGTCCTTAGTGTCCTGTTGACTTTGTATAGCACCAGGCATTCACAGATCCATTTGTGTGGCATTGAATCATAGGCTTTCCCATAGTTAATCCAGGCTGTACTCAGATTGGTCTGTCTAGACCTTGAGTTTTGGATGACTGCTCTATCTATCAACAACTGTGTTTTGAGCCTCTGGTGTTGTTCCCAATGCCCTTCTGATCTGTGCTCATGTACTGGCCCATATGGTTCTGTAACTTGGCAGCTATGATGCCTGATAGGACTTTCCATGTTGTGGGGAGGCAGGTTATTGGCTGGTAGTTGGATGGTGCTGTTCCCTTGTGGGGGTCTTTCATGATCAGCACTGTCCTTCATCCTTGTATTAGCCTGTCTGGGTGGGAGCCTGCTGCTAGCGGCTGGTTCATCTGTGCTGCTAGGCATTCCTGCACTGCTGTTAGTTTCTTTAGCCAGTAGGTGTGGATCATGTCTGGGGCAGGTGCTGACCTGCTGTTGGATATCTGCTAATGTATGGTGACTGGCTTCTGTTCTGGGAGATTGCTGTGGTCTGCTCTCAGGTCCTGCAGCTACTTTGCAAGTGGTTTTATGTGTCTTCTCTTCCTCCTTTAGGTTCTTCCAGGACTGTTCAGTTTCTGCTGTTGGTGGCTCTGCTATTACTGTGTTGTTGCACTGCAGCCGGGAGTAGATCTTGGATGGTTCTTTGGCAAACAGGGCATTTATCTTCTTGGCCTCTGCTTCTCTAGTGTATCTCCTTAGCCTGGCAGCCAATGCTGTGAGCTTTTGTTTAGCAGTCTCTAGGGCTTCAGATGGAGTCAGGCCCTTGTATTTTTTCAGTAGCTGACTTATCCTTAATTTCCACACCCTTCTGAGTTAAACATTGTTAAAAAGAAGATAAAAACTAATACAAACTAATAAAAAGTAAGGAAAAAAGGAAAAAGAAATCAAAGAGAAAGCTAAAAGTGCAAGAAAGGAAAAAAAGGGAAAGAAAAATAGAAAAGAAGGAAAAAAGATACAAAGACGTGGCTCCCAATCTTCTTTACAGCAGTTATAAGTACAATGATAAATTTGCCTCCTTTTCTAACGTTACTTGTCTCTCTTCTTTCTATAATCTGTCCGGTCTAATAATCAGAACCATAAATTATAAGTCCACTTTTTTCTGTTTTCCACAAAAAGTCCGTAAGGGGTTTCCAGTCAGCAATAAACACAGACACTGTCTTTTCTCTAATCAGAGAAGTCAATTTTGCCATCTCAGCAAGTTCTATCACCTTTATTTCCATTGTAGGTATTGCCAAATCTTTTCATCTTTGTGCGTGAAACACTCTTGCTGCAGTCATCATATACAAAAACAAAGTTCCATGACTTTTTCCCAACTGTTTGCCCATCAGTCCAAAAGGAAGACCTCCGGTCTCAATTGTGTATTGACCTTTCAAAATCACTGTATGTTTTTGAATCCAATTTTTTAAAGCTTTTTACACATCCACCAAGCATAAAAAATGTCCCTTCTTGTTCACATTTCCAACATGTATTTGAAGAGCCTTTATACATTCTAGACAATTTCTGTGGTGAATTAAATATTTAAATTTCTTTAATTCTCTTCTCTTTATCTCATCCAAAATAGCTTGTGTTTTTTCTTGCCTCTTCTTTTTGAGTTCCCTATTAGGTTTTATAAAATAACCTCTGATAAAAGCTTTACTTGCATCCCAAACCATTCTTAAATCAGTACTTGTTTAAATTATTTTCAAAAAATTATTTTAATTTCTTATTAAAATTAAATAATTATTGACTTATTATAAGAACCTTCAGCAAAGGATCGTTACCTTGTCGTGGTGCTGGAGCTTGAGCACCTCAATGATGCCATGAGCTAAACCGTGAAGGGCCACCCAAGACGGGAAGGTCATGACAGAGAGGTCAGACTAAATGCGATCCCTGGGGAAGGTAATGGCAACCCACCTCAGTATTCTTGCCGTGAAAACTAAATGGATCAGTACAACCAGAGATATGTCGGTATACCATCGGAAGATGAGACCCCCAGGTCGGAAGATGGTCAAAATGCTACTGGGGAGGAACAGAGGATGAGCTCAACTAGCCCCAGACGTGATGACGCAGCTAGCTCAAAGCCGAAAGGACAGCTAGCGGCCGACGGTGCTGGTGGTGAACGGCGAATCCGATGTTCTAAGGATCAACACACCATCGGAACCTGGAATGTAAGATCTATGAGCCAGGGCAAATTGGATGTGGTTATTGGTGAGATGTCAAGATTAAAGATAGACATTCTGGGCGTCAGTGAACTGAAATGGACTGGAATGGGCCACTTCACATCAAATGACCACCAGATCTACTACTGCGGACAAGAGGACCACAGAAGAAATGGAGTAGCCTTCATAATTAATAGTAAAGTGGCTAAAGCAGTGCTTGGATACAACCCAAAAAATGATAGAATGATCTCAATTCGAATTCAGGGCAAGCCATCTAACATCACAGTGATCCAAATATGCGCCCCAACCACAAATGCTGAAGAAGCTGAAGTAGAGCAGTTCTATGAGGATCTGCAGCACCTACTGGACAACACGCCTAAAAGAGATGTTATTTTCATCACAGGAGACTGGAATGCTAAGGTGGGCAGTCAAATGACACCTCGAATTACAGGTAAGTATGGCCTGGGAGAACAAAACGAAGCAGGACACAGGCTGATAGAATTTTGCCAAGACAATTCACTCTGCATAACAAACACTCTCTTCCAACAACCTAAGAGACGGCTTTATACATGGACTTCACCAGATGGACAACACCGAAATCAGATTGATTACATCCTTTGCAGCCAAAGGTGGCGGACATCTGTACAGTCGGTAAAAACAAGGCCTGGAGCTGACTGTAGTTCAGATCACGAACTTCTTCTTGCACAATTTAGGATCAGACTAAAGAGATTAGGGAAGACCCACAGATCAGCTAGATATGAGCTCACTAATATTCCTAAGGAATATGCAGTGGAGGTGAAGAAAAGATTCAAGCGACTGGACTTAGTAGATAGGGTCCCGGAAGAACTCTGGACAGAAGTTGGCAGCATTGTTCAGGAGGCGGCAACAAAATACATCCCAAAGAAAGAGAAAACCAAGAAGGCAAAATGGCTGTCTGCTGAGACACTAGAAGTAGCCCAAGAAAGAAGGAAAGCAAAAGGCAACAGCGATAGGGGGAGATATGCCCAATTAAATGCAAAATTCCAGAGGTTAGCCAGAAGAGATAAGGAATTATTTTTAAACAAGCAATGCGCGGAAGTGGAAGAAGACAATAGAATAGGAAGGACAAGAGACCTCTTCCAGAAAATTAGAAACATTGGAGGTAAATTCCAGGCAAAAATGGGTATGATCAAAAACGAAGATGGCAAGGACCTAACAGAAGAAGAAGAGATCAAGAAAAGGTGGCAAGAATATACAGAAGACCTGTATAGGAAGGATAACAATATCGGGGATAGCTTTGACAGTGTGGTCGGTGAGCTAGAGCCAGACATCCTGAAGAGTGAGGTTGAGTGGGCCTTAAGAAGCATTGCTAATAACAAGGCAACAGGAGACGACGGCATCCCAGCTGAACTGTTCAAAATCTTGCAAGATGATGCTGTCAAGGTAATGCATGCTATATGCCAGCAAATTTGGAAAACACAAGAATGGCCATCAGACTGGAAAAAATCAACTTATATCCCCATACCAAAAAAGGGAAACACTAAAGAATGTTCAAACTATCGAACAGTGGCACTCATTTCACATGCCAGTAAGGTAATGCTCAAGATCCTGCAAGGTAGACTTCAGCAGTTCATGGAGCGAGAATTGCCAGACGTACAAGCTGGGTTTAGAAAAGGGAGAGGAACTAGAGACCAAATTGCCAATATCCGCTGGATAATGGAAAAAGCCAGGGAGTTTCAGAAAAACATCTATTTCTGTTTTATTGACTATTCTAAAGCCTTTGACTGTGTGGACCATAACAAATTGTGGCAAGTTCTTAATGGTATGGGGATACCAAGTCATCTTGTATGCCTCCTGAAGAATCTGTATAACGACCAAGTAGCAACAGTAAGAACAGACCACGGAACAACAGACTGGTTTAAGATTGGGAAAGGAGTACGGCAGGGCTGTATACTCTCACCCTACCTATTCAACTTGTATGCAGAACACATCATGTGACAAGCTGGCCTTGAGGAATCCAAGGCTGGGGTTAAAATCTCTGGAAGAAACATTAACAATCTCAGATATGCAGATGATACCACTTTGATGGCTGAAAGTGAAGAGGAACTGAGGAGCCTTATGATGAAGGTGAAAGAAGAAAGTGCAAAAGCTGGCTTGCAGCTAAACCTCAAAAAAACCAAGATTATGGCAACCAGCTTGATTGATAACTGGCAAATAGAGGGAGAAAACGTAGAAGCAGTGAAAGACTTTGTATTCCTAGGTGCAAAGATTACTGCAGATGCTGACTGCAGTCAGGAAATCAGAAGACGCTTAATCCTTGGAAGAAGAGCAATGACAAATCTCGATAAAATAGTTAAGAGCAGAGACATCACACTGACAACAAAGGTCCGCATAGTTAAAGCAATGGTGTTCCCCGTAGTAACATATGGCTGTGAGAGCTGGACCATAAGGAAGGCTGAGCGAAGGAAGATCGATGCTTTTGAACTGTGGTGTTGGAGGAAAATTCTGAGAGTGCCTTGGACTGCAAGAAGACCCAACCAGTCCATCCTCCAGGAAATAAAGCCAGACTACTCACTTGAGGGAATGATATTAAAGGCAAAACTGAAATACTTTGGCCACATCATGAGAAGACAGGACACCCTGGAGAAGATGCTGATGCTAGGGAGAGTGGAAGGCAAAAGGAAGAGGGGCCGACCAAGGGCAAGATGGATGGATGATATTCTAGAGGTGACGGACTCGTCCCTGGGGGAGCTGGGGGTGTTGACGACCGACAGGAAGCTCTGGCGTGGGCTGGTCCATGAAGTCACGAAGAGTCAGAAGCGACTAAACGAATAAACAACAACATTATAAGAACATTGACTCACCAAGTGGAATTCTCTTATCCTGCTGCTGAGAAAATCTCTCTTTGGCTGTAAATTAATTACATCCAAAAGTGTTTAAGAAAGTGAGGCTTGAGTGAACCTTGTGTCCATATAGATTGTATCATGGCTGTGAGCTTGATTAAAATCCCTTGACTCCCAGCTGCTCAACTCATGAGTCAACCACAAAAACCTTAGTTCCTGCAACCTACTCATGAGGAGCAGCTGTATGGAGTGCAAGTGGGCAATCTCACAATCTCTCTTTTGTCTGGATAGATAGCACTGGCCATAATTTGCCATCTGGCCACTGATCTCCATTGCAATGCTGTCCCTACTCCTTCAGGGATGTCTAGTCTTCCGTAGATCCTCACCTGGAAGCCTCGAAAATGTCCTATAAATCCTAAGGATGTTGGTTTTGTTGTTGATTTGAAATGGCTAGCTGGACCTTCAGTGAAGTTCTTAAAGTGTTCACATGATAGCTTTTGATCTCAAGATACTACAAAGGTAGATTCACCTCCTAGTAATAAAAGAACTTAGCCACCTATACTTAATGGCTTAGCATCTTGTGTGAATCCAGACAGGCTAGTCTCTTACTTTCTAGTCATCATGGTGGATGACCACTCCATACCAAGTATAATGAATAGATCAAGGCATGTTCTGATTAACCCCTTCCTTTTATCCTCACTTAAATCCTTCAAAAAGAAAAAAGAAAAATCCAAGGTACCCTTGGGAAAAGTTCCAGACTGAGACCTAGAAAAGTTACTATTGCTCCCTAGAGGCAATATGGACTTAAATCAACCAATGGGATGACTCAGTATATGACAATTTCCTGTGATCCTTTTACTCCAAGTATGCTGATAGTTTAAACATGGATGCATGGTAGATATCAGATAGATGACCACAAGATGATTTTCACATTTAGTCATTTTGTATCTATTGTAACAGTAAATGCTTGTTTGTACACAATGTAAATGCCTCAGGCATCTAATATTTTGGTACTTTATATAACTTGGATTTAAGAATGCCATTTCCACACCAGTGTGGATGTGCTTATGAAGAGGAGAAGGGAACAAAACTGCCTCACTTGCTTTGTGAAGCCTGGAAATTCAAATGGTAAAGTCAATCTTTCCACACAATTCCTCAGTGTCCTAGAGATCTCTGTTATTAATGTGACAGGGGGTGCATAATGCTGATAATTACTGTTAGCCAGAATAATTAATAAGAGTAATTGCTTAGTATGAAAAGGGGAGAGGAATCTCTGAGAAGGAATAAAATAGAATGGAGAACTGCAAGGATCCCTGAGTACATTTTATATAGACAGGATATTTGGCTGAAATCATCCTGGGAGCAAAAGTGTTGCCTGATGCCAAGGACAAATGATCAGAATTAGAAGTCAAAAATAGATGGTCTCATCTTGGAATGCAATGGGGAAGAACCAAGGAGAGGTGGCTATAAGAGGTAAACTCTACAAATAAAAATGATAAAGGGGAACAGCATTTACTGGGCAAAATAGGCAAATCAGTAATGAAGTGGAAATGTTATTGAAGACACTGGGCATTTTAATTGTAGAGTGGGATTTCAGTGAGCAGGGTAAGCTTATCACAGCTCCATGGAGGCCAAAAATATTCATTAAGAAAAGAACCTTAGCATTTTTTGTTCTTTTTTCCTGTCTTTTCTTTTGGGGGAGGGTCTAATGAAGAAATCTTCTGCTTGTAACACTACGTATATGTGATAGTGTTGTGTGGAAAGAGATAGATAAGACTGCAGAGCTTCTCAAATGCAATGAAATGTGACAATAAAACAGATTAGGTTATAACAGGGGTCCCCAAACTTCTTGGGTTGGTTGGCAGATTTGAAATTTTGAGAGAAAGTTGATGCTTTCAAAAAACGGCTATTGGGGGTTAGCCCATCCACAGAATGACTTTAACTAGATAAAACAATGATTATATATCCCCTTAATTCTGCCGTAACAATCCCCTATTTTTGGGGTGTCATTATAGTGTCCCCTAAAGAATCTAGTAAGTTCATTCTCAGCTTTCCCCATATAATTCTACGTAGTGGCACAATTGGTGAAAGCTACTATGCGCTTTTGTCATTACATCAAAGGATTATTTCAGACACTAGATAATTTCTTATTTGCTGGCTAAACCCAGGTTATCAGAGATGAAGCATTTTGCTTGACTGAACCAAACAACAGTGACTCTCCCCAGAGAGGGTTAGCTTTCAATTAGTCTTTCAATTATTCTCCGTATTTAGTAAAAGGATAGAGCTCAACATTCTTAGATAAAAGGATAGTATTTGGAAGGGAGGGAGGGAAGCGCAGCAGCAGCAGCAGCAGCAGCAGCAGCAGCAGCAGCAGCAGCAGCAGCAGCAGCAGCAGCAGCAGCAGCAGCAAGAGCCTGCCTAACAACATCCAAGCAGATGATCCAGCTGTTTTTATTCCAGCTATACTTTCTACAATAAACTTTGAACACATGCTGAAGCCCAGGATTTTAGGCAAGGAAGAAATAAGTCTTGAGTTTAGTTTGACTATTGATTCTGTTTGAAATTCTCTGTGGGTCATGCAAAAACTCTGAGCTTAGATGCACATTTTATGGATATGTAACCATTTTAGTCTATGTCATAGGCAGAGGAGTGGTTTTGCATTGGCAGTCTCTGCATTTATTTTACATTATAAAGACAGACCATAATTGATGAAATAACTGAATTTGTACACTGCCACTGTGATGTTCTTGCTGTAGATATAATGTTCTCATTATTAATTTATATGTTGAATGTATAGCCTGCCTTTTCTCTGAGGGCTCAAGGCAGCATACAGAGGGATCTTCTCTAGTTCTATCCTCCAACCTGGTAAGGAAGCTTGGGCTAAGAGAAATGAGCTGGCCCAAAATCACCCTGTGAGTTTTGTGGTCAAGTGCAGACTTGATTTGGGTTTTCCTGGTTCTACTCCAATACCTTAACCATTACACAAAACTGCTGCTATCATCTTGCACAACTAGAATGTCTGAAAGAGTTTGAGTTTTCAAATTATTTTGTGTGTAGTTTTTCTTGCCTAAATCTAAGAGAAAGTAAGATCCTTATTTACCCTGACAGAGTTTAAAATGTTATGTTTTATGTGGCTCCCCATACACATTTTGGGGTGGTTCACAAACAGTGCAATTCCCTTTAACTTTTCCTGGTTACATTATGAATTATTATTTAAGTGGCACTCTAAAAATAAGGCCCCAGATCTAAAGAGTTTACATTGTAGACAACTTTAAGAGGTAATGAAACAGGCAGATCTCATCCCAAATGATTAAGATTCTACTTAAGGCTCTTCATGTTAAGTATTTTCAGATTATGGTGTCACATTTATTTCTAGAAAAAATTGGGGAAATGTTATTTGTACAATGACCAAATAAAAGTAAATTTCAACAGACAATGAAGACATAACTTCAAATTACTTTTTAAAAGATCTCAACAGGGATACAAAGGAAAATATTTTCTAGCAATCTCCCAGGAACAGAGATCAGCAAATAAGAAAGCAGCAAAAATATACTAGGAAATGAAAATGAGAACCAACTAAGAGTCCTCCCCCTCCCAATTTAAATAATCCATAACTCTTAAAGTATTTCAAACTGAATTTAGAAAGGAGGACATAGTTCACATTGAATCATTTAAATTGTTTTAAAGGTAAATTAGTGAAGGAAGTTGACATTTAAGCTTTCCATGTGATCTGAAGGAAGTGATGCTTGAAAGATAAACTCTGTATGATGGCATTTGTAATCATACAAAATGAGGTTTTTTAAATTTTGAATGGCTATACAAAGTAAGACAAATACACTTGAGTCACTCTTGAGTCCCTCTGTACTCTGTAGTAGAGTATTTTCCCATTCTCCAGCAACCAATACCCAGATAAGCAGGGATTAACACCTGACAATCTTGCAGAAAACAATACCAATCAAAGAACTACCAAGGAGTAAACAACACCCCCATCCACACTGGCAGGGCAAGCTACTGCATATAAACAGGGAGCAAACCCCACACTCACTTGCACTGATGATGTTACCTAGTTGGGTAATGAAATATCTGCAAGCAAACAACCAAGCTCAGAGAGCACCAAGGACTCCAGAACAAAAATGAAATAAAGAATGCTGGCAGTTAACCTGAGCAGTCATGGTCTTCAGAGATAACTGAGGCTTCCTGGCTAAAATTTCTTCAGTGTTTTGGAGAGGTTGCATGGATGGCCAAAAAAAGAAAGAAAAGAAAATCTTTATAGGAGAGTTTTGGACATGTTACCATGAAGAGATACACGGCAGTTTGCTATTGAAGCTGAAACCATCACTGAAGTAGGGCTAACATTTAAAACAAAACAAACCCTCATGGGCTAAAAGCGGTGTCCCACTGGTGGGGAAGGTTGAGTGCACCCCCTGGGGAAAAGTGCAAAAACATGTAAAGGTTAACTAAAATGAAGAGGCCAGCTGCAAATTTTAATGTCCTGATCATACAATTGATCATATGAACAATTCATATATGTATTTAAGATTTATTTATTTATTTATCATATGGCAGCACATCATACATGTTACAAATATATTTAAAAAAGGGAATATAAAAAGGTATATAAAAATTTATAATTAAAAACAAACATTAAGATTATAAATATAGTCTTTTGCAGCATCAGTTGCCATCAGGAAATCAGCAAAGTTCACGTTATAGGCTCTAGTCTTACATTCTTGTATTACGTGTTTAACAGTTTGCCTGTCAGCCCCGCAGTCACACCTTGGAGATGGTATCTTACCCCATTTATATAGGGAATCTGCGCACCTGCCATGATTAGTGTGCACTCTATTGATAGCTGACCATATTCTGTGTGGCTGATCAAAAGCAGGAGGCTTCGCTGTAATACAGGGTAGGCTTTGACAGTGCTGGGGGCAGGCTTTTTGCCAAGATTGCCTCCAGGAATCGAGGAGATGAATATTTTTTATATCCAATTCCCTGGCAGTAGCCATAGGTGGATGCCTAGATTGCAATCTGTTTATTCCTAATTCCGCTATATCACCATGTATGGGGAGCTCGGAGTTATCAGCTATCCTTTTATATTCTCGAAGAGCATTCTTCCACCAGAGATCTGGAGGAGGGATATGGCTCAAGATGGGCAGCCATTGGGTAGGAGTAGACCTGATGGTTCCGCTAATAATTTGCATCATACTGTTTAGCTATATGTCTACCTTCTTTGCATGCACACCATTGAGCCACACTGGAGTGCAACATTCCGCAGTTGAATAGACCAGCTCTAAAGCTGAAGTGCACAGCGTGTCAGAAGAACCCCATGTAGTACCGCATAGCTTATGAAGAATGTTAATTCTAATTTTCTAGAATTAAAGCTTCTAGAATAAAATTAAATTTCATTCCAGTGTAAATTATTCTAGAATATTTTTTTCTTATATTCTAGAATTAAAACTTCTGGAATAAAACTTCTATTTTTTGTTTTTGTTTTTGGGGCTTGTTAATAGTTTTAGGTTAAAACCACAGAAAAGGTCTATTGAGCCTAGACAAAGATACTGCTCAGGCTTTATTGATGCTTTGTAGTTATTGGATGCTATTTGTTTCCTTGCTAATTTTCCTCACCCAGGATGAGAGAACGGCAATGGCAAGAAAACAAGTGTCTCTGATCATCTGAGAGCAAAACTGCTGACAAAGCCGCACAGTGTTAGAACTGCAGATCTAGGAGGAGGTTTGTTTTAAGAAGCACTGAGGTGTAAGGGAGCATGCTAATATATGATGTAAGACACATAGCAACCAGTCCCACCCACTGCCCCACCCCCAGCTGAATATATGTGTCCTTAACATCATCTGGACAGTAACTTGTTTCTTTCATTTTTTTTTTTTTTTGGCCTTGTGAGAGATGAACCATAAATGCAAAAAGCCACTTCAATTTAACCTGCCATCTGTATAATAGCTTGAGATTTTATTGCTGTCCAGTTCTGCTCTTTTCTTTTAATGCTTCTTCTCTTTTCTTTCTTTCTTTCTTTCTCTTTCTCTCTTTCTCTCAGCAGCATTCAGAGTAAATTACTTATGAGAAGCACCATTGGAATCAGTGGATTAGCCATCAGCATGCCTAACATATGCCCCATTAATCTCAAATGGATCTAACTTAGTTTGAATGTTGCTCATAAATTCTAGAAATGACCTTTTTTTTTTTTTAGAAAGACAGCTTATAAATATATTATTTAAATAAGTGTAATCCATTATAATATATTCTAGGATCGTGCAGTTCGTGACCTGATGCAAACAATGTGCCATTTTACTAAAGTCTTGTACTGTGCTGGAGCTCTGTCAGATCTGTGTTTGTGTGTCTTGGCTCTACTCCCCACTAACTCTGCCTACATATGCACCCTCTAAAGGGTCCTCAAAGCCAGTGCAATACCCAACCCCTGGAAGAAAAAAAGTGATCCAGTTTTGTTTTAGAATGAAAAGTTTTCCAGGTCCATATCTTACACAATTTCCACACAATGGAAAGGTGGAAGAAGAGCTGGACTTGGGGAACAAGATTAATTGGATGACTTGATTTGCATACTATGGCAAATGGGGTCTGCAGCTGCTTCTGGGAAAATGACCTATTTGGTCCTCCAGTAGCAGATGGCGATTGCCTTGGTGAAATATGGAGCAACTATCTCAACCTCCTTTCTATTAACAGCTCCCAGAATTTTATGAAAGTTGGCTGGGTGACTTTGGGCCGGTCACTCTCTCTCAGCCCAACGCATCTCATAGGGTTGTTGTTGTGGAGAAAATAGGAGGAGGAGGAAGGAGTATTAGGTATGTTCTCCGCCTTGAGTTATTTATTTAAAAAAATAAAGGCAGGATTAAAAAATCTTTTAAAAACAATCTTAAAAAAATCTTAATTTCTCAATCTGTGGATGTCTCATCAGATGGGGATCCCTGGGATTAGGACAAGAGGAACCTTAATTACCCCCCATGTTCTTTTCACTTTCATTTTACATCTTCCAACACCCACGCTCAAGACATAAAAATGAAGTTCTTGGAATAGCCCCATTTTGGTGGGCTGTTCTAGGATCCCATTCTGCATCCTGAGGCCAGGAGGGAAAGTTAGTCTTCCTTTCTGGGTTTGTATGACATGGCTTGACTCACAGTAAATTCCCACAGCTGTAGGGAAACTTACCCATAATCGCTCAGTAAATGATTGGGTTTGGGGAAGTCTGGGGAAGGGTCAAAAAAGTTAAGATGGCAGATACAACTGCATGATTGAAGCCCTGTCCCTTTTTTATGTGTCATATCCACCACCTTAACCTTTTTTACCTCCCCTCTCATGGATGCCCCCAACATATTGAACATTTAAGTGACCCAATTAACATGTATTTTGAACAGTGTCAGTAGATCACTATTTCTCAAAAGCAGCTTCTTTTCTCATCACTCCTTCTTTTCTCTCTGTACCCAATAAGAGCCTCCTTTCTCTCTCCCTCTCTCTCTGCATCTGTGAATGCCAACTTTTCATATCTATGTTTAATTTCAATGTTTTCTCAGATCTTGCTTACACTTCCATTTTACCCTTGTTTCTCCAAAGTGTGACAGGCCTTAGGCCCAGGTGGGCTATATGGTGTGTCTGGCTTGCAGCAAATTGGAGTGGTGATGAGAAAAACACTGGCCACAGAAAACTCTTCCACCTGCCCTTGAATCCATGCATTTCTGACTCATATTTAAGTCTTTTGCCATCCCTGGGCATGCACTTGGTTGGAGGGAGGCCTCAAGTCAGCCAAGAGGAATCACAATAATTTGTGGGGTAGTGCAATCCCATGCTAAATCATGTTTTTCCCTCTGAACCATCTGAAATACAATGTTATGGAAAATACCTATAGTGTGTGTCACAGGTTCCTTTGATACCCAAGGGTTATTTACTCAGATTCATCAAGATGTTCCCAATGAGGCACCACACATGAAGACCTTTTTTTCACCCTTGTATGCAGGGTGGTGGTGGTTCTTAAAAGACCATTAGTATAAAAGTGCTTTTGTTCTACATAGGTGACCAACTAATACAATTCTTTCCAACTAACCTATATGTCTATCACTATTACTACTCTAACTATGTCTATTCTACCTAATACATGTAGGTCACTAAGCTATTCTATCACTATATGTACTATTACTGTAACTATGAAACACTACTAACAGTTCTACTACTTAGAACCCAGTTCTCCTTTAAGTGGACAAAGTCTCACTTGTTCCTTCTCTACCTTTGCTACAAGGCTTGACTGCTGCTCTTACCCTCACTTCCTTCTGTCTTCTGCTTCTCCTACACAGCCAAGCCACACCCAGCTGTTCCAAACCCAGGGCTTTTAACTGTCTCCCTGTCCTCCTTATGTTGAGGTGTGTTAGGCTTAAAAGGGAAGGAAAACACTTAAAGGTGCTTACAATTCTAGTACAGTCTGTCCTGCCACAGTGTGTCATCAGAGTACTGTCTAATACACCTTCATGGTGGTACCATGCAGAAAATAGACACAATCCAGCCAAAATGCAAGAAATCTAGGCCCAATCCTAATTTTCTCCTAGGGCACTAACTGGTACCTAGCAATGACATGGGACAACTATGACCACTAGCCTGAATATCCCTGTTGCTCTGAAGTATCTGAATGACAGAAAAGGGTCTGCAATTTAGTGCAACTATGACCCTTTATATGTCCTAGGTACCTGCCTTTCTCTTTCTCTTCAACAGGCAGTTGGCTGAAAGTATAGCTGCACATTATCAGATTTAGGTTAAAGATATAAGAATTTGTTAGAATGATATGTGATGTTAAAGCTTGGCATTAAGCTATTATTTTTTACCCCATCAATTCTGTAATGGCAGAGACCAACTAGAGAAGAAGCTGAACATGTAAAAGTTTCTAAAGTAAAGGCTAAAGCTAAAGAGCAGTCACATTCCCAACTGGAAATGAGATTAGCTCCTCATGGCAGGGAACCAAGAAGGAGAGTAGCTGTGGTCATCTGCCTAGGAGAAAATCTACAGGGAGTTTTAGGAGCCTGCTTGGCTCAAGATGGTAGAGCTTATACATCTGTGTACCAGACAAATCACTTCTTGGACACTGGTGGGAAGGGGTGCTGGCCAACATTGTAGTGTTACTACCAACAAAGATCAAGGGCCTCCCCCCTTTATTTACTATTCACAGAAGTGTGTCCAACTTGACACACTTACCTGAAGGTATGTTGGAGTCATTAGCAAACTTCTATAAAGGGGGAAAAAGCCCTTGTACTATATTCACATGAGTTCTTTCTTTAAGAAGTAAAATTGGGTATTTATTTCAGCAAAGACTTCAAATTTATTCAGATGTTAATTCATCTTTTAATATGTTGATTGATTTGTTTCCCAGTCCTGAGGAATGGGGAAGCCAGGTTTGAGATGAGAAGCCAATTTAAGACCACCCAATTAGAAGTGTGCTGGCAGCTATTAAAATAATACACATTCACACACAAATGGAAATTAATCAATATGGACAGCCTCTCTTTCTACCTTGTTTTGCATAGAGGATGGTTGAAATAAATCTTCAGCTGATAGGAAACACAACCTGATGCTGTCAGAGGAACACAGAAAATTGCTTTATGGTGACCCAGTCCTTGACTCAATGTAGCTCAGTGTTCATTGGCTTCCTGGATTTTTGACAGGAGCCTTCCCCAGCTCTAATGGGAGATGCCAGGTACTGAAATTTTTTGCATGTGAAGCATGTTCTTTCCTCTTCTGTTACAGTCCAAAACTAACAACATGAGGAAAAAGTAGATATTTTTATAGACATTGCTCAATATTTTAAGTTTTATTTTGTAAAAACTCCTTATGGTTTAATTCCATGAGTTCCAAGCCTCCTGTGCAAAGATGCTGATTCTGAAAGCTGATGTTGCTGATGACTTCCTTTTCATCTGCTCTCCTCCAGTATTCCTGCACACTCCCAAGATTAGTCAAAGCCAGGTTAAAATCTTAATCTAGGATTGGGGAGAGCCAGATTCAAATCCACCCTCAGCTAAGGGAACTTACTTGGGGATTCTCACAATGGCTCATTTCAATCTACCTTACAAGATTGTTGTGGAAGGCAAATGGAAGAGGGAATAATGTGTATGCTGACTTGAATTTCTGTAGAAAAGATAAAATATATATCTAAAGATAAAGCAAAACAGATTTAGAAAAGAACTGGGGCCTTTGACAAGGAGCTAATAGGAAAGAGAATCATTTTGCAGACAGTTTCTGTTTCAATTGGATATTCTCTAATATTAAGTATATATGTCCGGTAACAGCAACAGAAAATAATTCTGCATTCATTATGTCCTTTAAAGCAAAAAGAGTATTTGCAGGAAGAGGAAAGAATGAATACAAACTCTGCTTTACCCATCTTGAAAGAGAACAAAAGAAAGTAAAGATTGATTCATTTTCCCATCAGATACAGAAAGATAGATAAATACACACACACACACACACACACACACAATATTTTTATCTTTCAACACTTCATCTCAAGTTGTGGCCCAGATGGGATGTTCTAGAGGAGGGTTCTTCAATTGCTGGCTGGGGAATTCTTGGAGTTGAAGTCTGCACAGCTTAGAGTTGCCAGGGTTGAGGAACCCTGTTCTAGAGCAGCAAATAAAATGCAGGTGTCCTTCAAGTGTGATTCTATGAATGATCCAAGAGGATTGACTGGGAGCTTTACAGGGTAGATGCCCTACATGCATATCAATATACTGCTTCAGAAACTTTCCTCTTTTCTGCACTATCCTTTACCACCTACCTCAGTAATGGCATCAGCTGGATAATAGAACAATCCAGGCATCCGTATGAAATGAACGGGAGTTAAGCTGTAGTAGCAGCAGCAGCAGTCATGGTCTAAGAACAGGATCAAGACTGTACTAAGGAAATCCTTATAAGTGATATTCTACAGTTATGTTCTGTATCTATTTTATTCTGATTACAAAACAGATATATTCCATCATGGATAATGAAGAGGGAATAGGTTTAAGTAGAACTCAGTCTTCACTCTTGCATATTTCTAAGACAATAGCCATCATTGGTAGATCAGCATATATTCTGTATTTGGAACATGAATGGAAACCATACAGTTGGTTAGGTCTGCTGGTAGAAGGGCTGGAGAAGTGATCTTCACAAATCCTCCTTCACTCTGCAAATTCTTACATTTGGAAAAGCTGCTCTAGAGGGCCAGCAGCATGATAAGTGACATAGGGATTGCAAGAGAAGAGGGACAATTGGCAAAGATCACCTCTTTGCTACTTTATCTATGAAAAAAAACTCTGAAAGATTGTAGGGCTTTCTGTCAATAGAAGGAACCCTTCTGTTTGCAGTCTGGCCAATTTCAGTTTTCATATTCTCTGTTTGTGGAAACATATAAAACTCTACATAGCATAGGAGCTAGCTATTTGAGGGACTGATAGTCTTCTGTTGTATCTGCCCATCCTGTGCACTCCAACAGAGTTAGCTTGCTTTGTGTTCCTTCTATAATTATATCATCTAGCAAGACCCAAGAGGAGGTCTTCTCTGTCATTGAATCTACCCTTTGGAACAGCATCCTGCCATATATCTGTATGGCCCCCACCTTGCCTGCCTTCAGAGAATTCTTTAAAACTTTTTTTTCCCCACAAGCCTTAGGTTAGGGTAGTTGGGAAGGCATATTTATGCTGGGGGTGATTTTGAAGGATGTTATGTTGGTCTCTCAGATGATGTTCTTTTTATACAGACTGTTTCTTATAACTTTGTGAAGCTGCCCAGGGTCATTTCAGAGTTAGGCAGCTTAGGCATTTGCTAAACAAACAAACAAACATTTGTTGTTTATTTTTTCTGAAATCCAATTTACAACCTGTGTGCAGTGTCCCTTGTACAAGTACGCCTTCACATTCTTTTAGTATGCCAATATGTTGATGTGCATATGTTGATGTGCATGCCCCCTTCAGAACTGGGAACTTTGCCTTTCTTAATCAATGGGAAGATGTCCCTGTACTTTAAAAGTGTGTACATGTAGGTTGCAGATGTGTGAAGAATGCATATGTTGCTGGGATAAAGCGTGCTAGCCCTAATGCACATGTGCTCATTGTGCAAGTGAAAGCCAGTGATGACGTATAAAGAATACTCCTGTGTCGAACTCTCAAGTACAGGACAGTTTGTCTTCCCCTTCATTTTAAGAGAAAGTCACATAGAATCTTCAGATGTACAGTATTGCCTTGGGAGGACTATACATTTGAGCAACCTTTTTGCAGATATAGTCACTGGGTTCATACATTTTGCTAATTCTTTACTTCGAATTAGCTTGATGCTTGCCCCCAACCAGTATGTAAATCACTTTTCCTCTGAATTGCTCCAATTCTATAGAGCATACTCTTTCTTTGCATAAACCAGTGACATGAAAGCAAGTAGTTTAGGCTCTAGACATCCTGTCTGTTGGCAACTCATCCAATAGAAATATAATACCCAACCCTCCCTGCAATTTTGGTTATATGGCAATAGCTATCGAGAATTATTAAATGTTGTTCAATTTAGCATAGTGTAATTATTATGTACTCAGCCCCTCATTGCCTTACCACATTGACTTGATTTGCTCAGAGCTCCTTCATAAAAAGGCCTTAAACTCCTAAGATGTCTAAGAATAATAATACAACCACCACTGGATGGAAATCAAATACCTCTATTGTTTTTCAAACAATTCATAACTATGGAACTATTCATATGTGATATTTGAATTATAAATGCAAGATCGTGAGTGTCAACACAATTGTGTAAACTGGTAAATGGCAAAGAAGGCTTAAAATTAAATGACACAATTTTTTCACTTCTATTCATTTAAAATTGGATGTCAGTTGGGCAAAGCCAGGTGACATAAGAAAGTTAACCTTGCATTGTCAGTTGGGAGTCTGTTGAGTGGGTGAAACCTGAGGAAGTTGATAGGGTCCATTGTAATATTACTTTTATCATCTGTAGGCTGGGTCCATGCCTATCCTGACTCCTTTTTATGGCTCAGTGGGGCACAGTTGATTGGATTCAGGAGGTGATTAATGCTCTTTGAGGGCAAGATGCTGCCAGCCTTGAAAGAAGTGGTGGTGAGGTCCCTATTGAAGAAGCCATCTCTTGATCCAGCCATTTTGGACAACTGTCCAGTCTCCAAACTTCCCTTTTTGGAGAAAGTTATTGAGAAGTTGATGGTAAATCAGCTACAGAAGAAATGGATTATCTGTATCCTTTTCATTTAGCATTCAGACCTAGGAGAAAATAGTGTTGGTTGCTCTGTCAGAGGACCTTTGTCAAGATTCAGAGGGAGGGAGTGTATTTCTCCTAGTTCTATTAAATAGCCCAGTAATATTTGATACCATTTACCAAGGGAGTCATTTAGATCACCTGGAAGAGATGGGAGATAGAAGCACTGTTTTGCAGTAGTTCCAGTCCTGAATTTCCAGTTATGGTTGGTAGTCATACGGGAAGCCCACAATTGTTCTAAGATAGACTACTGTACCCTAAGACTTGGTCCTTTCCCTTATTTATTTAATATCTACATGAAACCATTTATGGGAGAAGTCATCTGTTGTTTCAGAGTAAGGTACCACTCACTCGAACTATATTTAAGTCTATATCTCTATCATAGGCTGGGACAGAGATGTTATGGAGGTCCTGAGTCAGTGTCTGGAGGTTGCTTCATGAGGAGAAAGTAAGTTATGTAAGCAAGGGACAGCTGTTATTTGTTTATAGATATCTTGGTTCCTCAACTCTTTGGCTCAAGCAGGTCTGTGATTTGGTGAGCATCTTGCAATCCCAGTTCCTGCTGAAACATCGGTTAAAAACTGCAGCCTTTGCCCTCCCTCAGCTGGTGTGCCAGTTACAGCCCTACCTGGACCAGACGTTACTGGTAACAGTGACTTATGTTTTTACCACTACTCAATTATTGGATTATGGATATGTGGCCTAAATAAAACTACCTTTGGAAATGACTTGAAATCTACAATAGATACAGAATGCAACAGCTCTGCTGTTGGTGAATAGATCCTGCTACTGCAGGATAACACATATTTTCCAGTTGCATTGGCTGCTAATTAGCTTCTGGGTCCAATTCAGAAAGCTGCTTACCACGTTGAAAGCCCTACATGGCATTGCACCAGGTTGCCTAAGGGACCATCTTATACAAAATAAGTCTGCCCATCCTGTTAGGTTCTCAAGAGAGGCAGTGCTCAGGGTCTGTTTCCATGT
Organism: Candoia aspera; assembly: GCF_035149785.1. NCBI lineage: Eukaryota > Metazoa > Chordata > Lepidosauria > Squamata > Candoiidae > Candoia > Candoia aspera. The sequence continues at coordinate 163,001,254 of NC_086155.1, forward strand.
GAAGGGAGTGTTATGTGGGCCAGGCTTTTTCTGTTCTAACACCTTGCCCCTGGAAATAGGTTTGGACTCTTTTGCTTCTGAAATTCTGAAAACCTTCCTGTAAATGAATGTCTGATACCTTGAAGGCTTAGACAGGAGGAATGTGACCATTTTTTTATTGTGTTGATTTTTTTCCAATTGATTGTTGCCATTTAAAATTCTAGTACACTTCCCCAAGTTGTGAGATTGGGATAATATAGAAATTGTGGTAATAAATAAGAATTAATAAAAATGAAAAGGGGATGCAGAGGGTAGAAGAAAAAAGAAAGCAGAGAAACCAGTTTTTAAAGTAAAATTGTAATATATTTCATTCACAGATCGGTTTTACCTCCATGAGCATGTGTCTGAAAATGATTATAACTGCTTACGTAAAATTATGAGGTATCTTGGCTGTAAACCAATATGAGATAAGTAAAACATTATGTACAATCTATGCTACTCAGTGCTCTTCCTTTAGATTTAGACATGGACATGTTTTACATACATTGCAAGAAAACTGCACCTTTCCCCAAATTCAAAAATAGTTCTTTTGGTTAAAAAAAATTGCCATTATGCGACACTGTCCCTCGACAACAGTTTGGCACCCTATATGCCATCTGCTCCTGGCTGCTGAATTAAAAAAAAAAAGGTGCTATAACTCTGAGTCATTTTCATCAGGTGCCTCCTCCTGAATAAACTGAAAACCTATGCCATTATATCTTTTGCATTAATCCATTAGCCAAAAGTGTAGGAGAAATGCAGTGATTTATAGAGGACTCACGAATATTTAAGGTCATTGGGGACAACTCATTGGCTTCAGCCAAGGGGCTACAGGAATGCTTTAAACTTAATTAGAGTGGTTCTCACAATAAAAAATAAATAAAAACCCAACAAGTGTAAATCAGATGACCAGTTTCAAAGATTAAAGTGTCAAAGGATGGGAAACTTCTGATACAAGTCTGTGGAAATGTTAACAAATGACAGAACTACAAATAAGAAAATGATCTTAAAATGTTTTCAGGGATGATGATGTACATATTTTTCCTTTCAGAACTGCTACATTATACTGATCTTGGTCAGGTTTGTAGCCACAAATTCTAACAGGGATAAGACACCATTTTAACAATGCTTTCCCCAGAACAACCCATGAAAGGTTAGCATTTTCAACTAATTACCAATTACAATTATATAACTGCTTTCTTCCATGAGATAAGTTTTGTTGAAATCTACAATATTCATTTCTTGGAGAAGTTTTACATGGATACTTAGACTGAAGTTCTAGCATGCATCCTTGTCAATTCCAATTCAATACTACAGCAGAGGCTTTGCATGCATAAAATTCCAGGTTCAATCTCTCACATCTCCAGGCAGAATTTTTGGGGCTGGGGGCTGGGAACTTCCTGAAAAGCTGGAAAGCTGCTGCAAGTCTAGATGGATGCAGTATATGACAACTTAAAATGTTTCTAGGATTAAACATGCACATAAATTGCAGTATTATAATGAAAATTCGTACCCTATTCCCTCTTCTGTGGAAATGCAGCTTTGTCCACAATCCCATCCCTTGAGCACTAAATAATCTAGTTTTTCTTAGTAGGGCTCAGATCTATCACAGGTGACCTTGGAAGGTCACCCATGATCATTTTTTAAAAAAAATATAGAGCCATCCACTCCAACAGATTTTCTAGTACAGTTTGTGGAAAACCTTGTCCAATAGCTAGTGGATTGAGCTTGATGAGTTTTATAACACATATACCAAGAATGAGTGCTACAGTATTTTTCCATATATTTAGATTTGGAGATCTAAGACATCCAAGTACACCTCCAGAATGGAAAAGAGATTCAGTTGACAGCTACATTGTATTACCTACAGAAGCTAAATCCTCAGAGAGGTGTCTGGAACAGCAATAGACACAAGGATTTATGACACGGAACAGCAATTGCAATATCTAGTGCTAAACATTTAATCTAAGGTTACAGTTTTTACTACAGATCAGAGCTGAAGTCAGCAAAATTAAATCTTCCAGTGCATTTCAGCAATCCTAAATCCATTGGATGCTGTTACTAGTGGCAGATTTCCAAAATGCTTTTCTTTAATAAGACAGTAAAATATAAAGTTTCCTTCTTCAAGAAGGGGAAGAAGGATGCCGGCAACAAAGGGGTAATGAAAAAGTGATGCATCTGAGCCTTTTTAAGAATTACAATCATTTGTTCGCAATTGCTTTTTTTTTTTTTAAAGGAGAGAACTATTTAGAAAGTAAAACTAAATCTTTATTTCTTTGTTTCCCCTTGTAGGTTGGATGAGGATAAGAATTTGCCAGTCAGTTGGTAGCCAATTGTCCCTAGGCTATCCAAAGGGATTCAGCAGCTGTTGGCTTCTTTTTCTTGCTTAACATAACTTTTTGTTCACCTGCAGCTAAAGTAAATTTATGCGGAACATACTGGGATGTTATTCAAGTCCCCAAGGCAACTCCATTAACTTTCCCAAGAGCTCCATTAAATGCTTATTAAAGCAAACAAAAAATACTTTCAGATAATGCAAAGGTTCAACATTAAACTTGTGAAAGCATGGAAAGACAGGAATGACCAGTATGGCATCCTTAAATGCCCTTTTTGTATTCTAAAATTGCTGCACATATGGCCAGGGTAATCACCTGCTGTTTAGATATCCCTGCAGGGCATTGCTTGGTCTAAAGTACTTTGTCTTTTATTTAGATTTCTTAGGCTTTTGAGATTCTGACTTGATCCATCAAAATGGATAGCCAAAGAGGAGACATCACTACATGGAAATTTTACTTTACTTCTTGAGGACTATTTTTTGAACTAACTTCTAAAAATAAAACCAAGATAGGCTTTGCCCTTTTACTAAGTACAAGATATTATGTATGAATCACTGTATCCTAACAGCCAAAATGATGCCATAGATTGCTGGTGAAATCACTAGATCCAAAACTGGTCTGAGGAAATCTCAGTTTTAGATTATATCCAGCCATTGAGATTTAGACTAATATTAAGACAATTGATTTTTCTGTTTTTCTCCTATCTCATAGGATTGTTGGGAGGATAAATGAAGGGGAGTGAGAGCACTGTATGGAATCTTGAGTTTCTTGGGATAATGGAAAGTATTAAAATGTAATGAAGACCATTAATTAAATGTTGATTGTCCAGCTTCCACAAATTGAATATATGACTGGAGGGTTTCTGAAGCCATGAAATATTTTGTCTCTGTGCTGGCAAGCTTCAGCTATGCTGCCATGCAGAAAACTCCTATATTCAAGGAGGGACCCTCACCAATCATTGTCCATCCAAGGTCTCTGATTATAAATTTGTACTGGTAGAAAACTCTTAACAATGGTCAAATGGCCAGCTGTTGGTGGGGGGGGCAAGACGATAGTGTGAAATAATGGTGGCATTCTCATCTGTTGTTCTGTGACCCATTCCATGCATTGCCATCAGGATTCAGCTTTGTCTCTTGGCCGTTACCTCTACAATGGCTTACATTTCTTATAATTCCTGGAAGGGTTTTCCTTGTCTCTTTGCTAATGGGAGGGTATGACCGCTCCATTGTCTTTCATTATACAGTATTTGAGTATTTTAAGTTGATCTTATCTTGGCTATGAAAGTCAGGACAGGCACAAACATTTTGCCATCACATGCTGTTCCTTCTACATCGACTTCCCAAAAATTAAGATTAAACCAAGAAGCCTCCATAAGATCACTATTTACATTTTATTCAAACCTGGAAATTTATTATAAGCTTTAGAACAAAGTATCTTTGTGACAAATCTCTAATTTTGGTATGGCACAATAGTGCCCCCTAAAGTGTATGATAAATTGATCCCATGCAGGATGAACTAAATAAAAGGAATTCAGCTTTGTTTTGCCAAAAAATCTCTCCCAGGTAATCCTATTTACAGAACAACGTAATTGTTGGAAATTAGACTGCATCTTCATCATTCCACCAGGAGTTGTAAAGCCACTTCTAATTCACTTCTAGACCCAGGATAGCAGAAATGGACCATTTTTCTTGACTGGACAGTCAGTCAGTCACTGCCAAGTGGATAGCTTTCACTTACACTCCATATTCTACAAAACTGACAATAGTGCATAAAGAATCAGCCACAGCAAAGGGGCCTTGCATATCGGTATCCAATCAGGAAGTCCAGATGATCTTTCTCCAACCATAATCTCTGCAATGAGCTATTTTTCCTAAGGCTGAAATGAAGGGAGAAACCTTTGGTAGAAGGGATAAGAACACTCCAGCTGTACAAACTAGTGTGTGCTAGGAGACTGCAGCCTATCATAAATACCTTCTACTGTGGACCCTTAAAACAAGGGGTCTGCCAGTGAGGTTTTAGGTTATTCCACCCACAGATTTGTGATAGTCTTAAATTATCAATTTAAGTTAATGATCAATTAAAGTTAGTTTAAGAATCTAATTTATTCCACACTAAACATACATCTGTAAATTTATTAGGGATTTTCCCAGTTTGATTGCTTTTTGTGTTTGTGGGGTTTTTTTGTGATTTAAATGAAAATAAAAAGAGCTGCACATATTGATAAAAATGGTCATTTTTCTGAGCAAAGTGTTCTGTGGATAACTACAAGAATGTTAAAGATTCCATGGACTGAATGCCATGTATGAGCCTAACACTGAACACAGGGAGTATGATCACATTTGTTGTGTAGTAATAACAACTGTTATACTTTTTAATTTCAGTTTGCAATTATTTTTGTGCTTTATGTTAAAAGATCAATCATTGGATTGATATTTTTAAAACAGACATCTGCCTAAGTCAAGTAGCTTCCTCACTAGCCTTTGGCTGAGTGGTTTTCAACTTATTCTATTATTTAAAAGTTTAAAGATAACTGAAAAATAGATGTGATTTCTTGAATCTCAGTTATAGTTTCCATTCTGAAATAATCCTTGTGCAATCCATAACAATTGCAGCAAATTAAGTAAAATAGGGATGATACTGCAAAATAATGCTTCCCCTCCAAATGCAAAAATTGATATTTAAAGCTCAAAATGTTAAAATGTTGTTACATCTACTGTATAATGAAGTAATAAGTACTCATTTCCCCATATCCACTCCAAAAGCCTTAATTTTTAATACTGAAGGGCCAAAGAAGATCTGATGATTTTTCCTTTGTTCATTTTTAAAATTCTTTTAAATTATTTAAATGATATGAATTGTATAACATTCCTTATAATAAAGAGCAGCTATCATCACAGAAAGCAGGGCAACGGGCAAGATGACAATTTGAAATGATTTATGATTTTCAGAATAAAGATTGCCTAGACTTTTCTTACCGAGGACAGATCTACTTTTCTGCTTGGCCCTTCATCAGTATAGGCCACTCACAGCTTCCTAATGGCATCAATGGATGACATTGCCCTCTTCCCACTCTAGCCCATTGCAAATGCATCCTGCACCAATATTTTCCAGCTTTGATTCAAAACTACAGTGTTCTGACCTGAGCTGCCTTCAGTCCTTCAGAGCAGATAATCTCCAACACTTCATTCCATTTTGTCCTGGGCTGCCCAGCTGTCATGTTCTCTGTTGATTGGCAGTTGCTTTGTTTTTGTTTTTAATAATATTCTGATTAATCCAACATTGGGCCATTAAGTCAATGAACTATCCGCATCCCTAGAAGCTGCTGCTCCATTTAACCATTACAACTCCTAGTGGGCATTCATTCAGTTTCTGCCTAGGCTGGATGACACATATTCCCCTTGCTTCCCCACCCCCTCCCCACAATACTCCAACATTACCTTACGTTCCCTTAAAAATTATTTCATTTGCAACTAAGAACATTATTTTGGCTGAACTATCAGTTCTGCCTTGATACTAAGTTTCCATGGATCTACAGAGGAATGTAGGAATGAAATACAACCTGTTTCCTATTCCTTGATTACTGAGCAACAGTGGTACCATAAAGGAAAAAAAGAAGGTAGTGTCCAAAGAGATAATGTGGGACCTGGGGGTGAAGGCATCCATGTGTGCATATATCTAGGAAAGCAAAGGAAAGGCATGGAGACTAGGAAAAGATAGGGGCTGATGGACCAGTCCACAAAGGAGACAGCCAGCAAGTTCTGTCTTTCCAGCATGGATGGGAAGGACAAGAAACAAGGAAATGACCAGTCAGTTCATATAGTGGCCATAGTCCAAACTGAGCAGCAGCCTAGCCCCATTGTCAACCCTCTGCAATCCTGGAATTTCTGAAGTTGGCTTAAGAAACAATCAGGAGCAGCATGAGAGACAAAAGCTAAATTGCCCAGAGATGGCACACAGACAAAGTTTACCTAATCACCTCCACAAATTTCAGACTAGAATATCTCTGTGTTTCCTTTCCTCTCAGGCCCATGAAACTTTGTCCATTGGAAGGCAAAGTAGAAAGCCCCTTAACTTTGCTAGACCTGCTAATATAATTTCAGTTTGCACAGTTCTTGTAAAACACCCATCCTTCCTTCACTGCTTCAGCTTTGCAAATTTCTGAAAGATAACAAGGCAGACAATTTACAGTTGATTTGAGTGTTTCTTTCTTGCTATGGAATACCCCCCTGTCTTGTCAAGTGGAGTTGAAAAACAGGTTTCTTTCTCTGAAAGTGTAATACTCAACTCAGGCATAAAATATTCAGGTGTTTTTTTTTTTTAGCTTGTACTATATTTCTGCTCAACTTTTATCTAGTCAAAAGATGTACAATTCTCGTGGCTTTTTTCTTATTCTTGTATTCTGAATTTTGTCTTAGCTGACATAGTCCTGAGGTTTAGCAACTCTCTGAAGTAGTGAGGATCAATGTGTAAATTTCTGATGTCTAGTCAATGACTATAGAGGCAATTCCAATTGTCATTATTTATTAAATTTCTAAATTTCAACCTCTGTCTCCTAGACACTCAAAATGATAGAGAGGTAATGCACAGAGTTTATTTCCATAGATCATGCATTATTTTCAAAGCCCTGTGCATTACTTCAAATGCTTAGACTCATGGCCAGTACTACATCAAAAGAATCCATGTATATTTTTTGTAGTCACTCAACAATTCTCCCCTGAGTGTCACAAAAGATGGCATCATGTCATGAAAACTACGAGTACCAACACTCACCTTCCTCCAGAATACACATCAGAATATCGGTTTATCCAATATTAGAACTGTTCAGTTCCTTTGTCATTCAATTGCAGAGTTATTCATAAAGAGGGTTCAGCAACAAAGTACTTTTCTAATTAGCTGAATAGAAACCTGAATAGCAAAAAATGGAATATATCATGCTACTAGATACAGTGACAGAAAGTACAATCATGACTTGGAACATTCACTGAGTCAGAATGCTGTTTAAGTTTTATCTTCCTTTTATGTATCTCAAATGACACTTTCAGGTGGGACTGTTGTTCTTTAAGGTGCTCTGCCATGTGGATTAGTCCAAATCTGGTACCCTCTAGATGTTTTGAATCTTAATTCTCATCTGTTATAAACTGAAGAAAGGGAATAGTTTAAAAGTTCTCTGGCACATTTCGTCTTCCAAAGATTCCTTAAAATATAATTACAAAAGGCTGGCACCAGGTGTTTTATTTGGGGCATCTAAATACATAGAGAGTATTTTAGTTTTTAGGCCATTAAGTCAATGAACTATCCTCAACCCTAGAAACTATTGCTCCATTTAACCATTACAACTCCCAGTGGGTAAATCTACAAATTAATGCTATTAATACTGGATTCCTAAAAATTGATTTAACCCCTTTAACCCCTGATTGTGGTGTGAGGACAGGCACAGAAATAAATGGTAGGTCTCAGCAGTCAGAGTAACTGCAGCTGCCTGTCCAAAGTATTCTACAAAGTTAAATGTAAGTATATTAATACTTCAGAGAGTTGTTACCTAAATGTGTAGAGTTCAGAATTTGAAATGGAATCTGAACTGAATCCCTGGAGAATGGAAATGCATACTACAAAGAACATCTGCAATGGTTAAGGGGCAAGGCAGCAATTATTGGATTGGACAACCATTTGTCCAAGATGGTATGAGGATTCCTGCCTTGGGCTTAGGCAGGGGGTTGAACTGGAAGACCTCCAAGGTCCCTTCCAACCCTATGATGCTATGATGCTATGATGCTATGATTCTACTATGATTCTACTATGATTCTTTTTGCTTGCCCCAGTGGATCATAATTTTTGGATTTCCAGATTTAATTAAGGTTTGGAAACTACCTAGGAATTCTAGGAGTTACAATTCCAGAACTTCCAGTGAATGCTAATGTAGAGTAAGTAGCTTTCAGTAATGGGAAGGAAGATGTGGTCTGGATATCTGGTCTATCTGTTGATAGGCAGAAGGTCTACTCATTTATAGGTCTGTCAAGTTGATCTGATGTTCAGGTCCTGCTATCATTCAGTTGCCAGAGACACCAGCCATGTAGGCCATTTTTTGATGGTCTGTTCGTGTATGCACCTGCATATATGACACTTTTACTGCCAGTGAAACAAAGTACTGTGATTGTGTAGATAAGTGAAAACAACATGTGAAGGGTTGTGAAGCAGCTGTACTGAACATTCCAGAGGACCCAACTGTCTCAAAACTTCAAAGACAATGCTTTGCACATTGATAATATCAGAGCCATATTCCAGTATAATGCAGGCACTTACTTAAAATCTAACATAACTAAAAAAAAAATTGCAGGAAGATGAATGTCTTAGTAGGTAGTAGGTTTGCCTCTGTGGTGAAGACATTGCCCTTTGTCAGTACCCACTTAACTTCATTTAATAGAGACATCCAGAAGAGAACTTCTGAAGATTAACAAAATACCCATACCAATATATAGAGAAATGATATATGTACCAGCCTCAGCCACTGTGATCCCAGCATGTCCAATTGCTGATGCTCAGCTGCTGGGCTTGCTGTTCATAGCCCATCCTCACGTGTTAATTTCTGGGCTGCAAGGCTTTTGATTTTGGTGTGGACATTTATCTCTTGCTGTATCAATGGGAAAAAAACTTATGTGACATCAATTATTGATTGCCATTGGCAGTAATTTTCATTTCTCCTCTGAAAGCATCTGTTAAACCAACAAAGAAAATAGTAATGGAGCAATGGCCTTTAGTCAAGTGCTGTAAGTTCTAGTCATTATTACAGCTGCTAATATCCACTGCAGTTTTTTTTCCCATGTAAGCAATCATGACAGGAATTAATGATATCAGTGACCTACCTACCAATGGTATTATAGTCAAAAACCAATTGCTCATATTGGGGGATCCAAGCTATTCAAAGGAGTGGCACATGGGAAAGCCATGAGAGGGCTTGCATTTGATCATGATGACAAGTAGCGGCAGATTCCTGCTGCTTCCTGAAGTAGAGGTAAGATGACCTGTAGATTCTAACTCAAGCCAATTTATGGTCCAATTTATGTCTTGATTCTCTTAGTAAGACCAAGGAAGCTATAACATGTTATAAGAATTTCTTCAATCAATGTCCAGAGGAAAAACAAACCTCTCAGTTACTGACATAATATTGCATCAACATGCTAGTAAAATAATCACAAGTGTGGTGGCTTGCCCCTAGGCTACAACAAGCATGTTGAATAAAAAGCTTAGCATTGCAACATCACATCCCTAATACAGTCACTCTTAAACATTACAACCATTACTATGTCACTTTTTATCCTTACAACTCCAGTTCTCATCTCATTAAAAGCAAACCTATCAACCATCCTCTCCTTTTCTCCTCTCCTAATTTCAGATTATTTTTGTTCTCCCTCTGGACTCTTCCTGACAAGCAGCATTTCTGTCTCCCAATCCTTCTGAATCTAGTTTAAAATATACCTGAGATCGATCTGGACTGTTTGGATTATTTTCACATTCATTTGGCCATCAGGATTATGTGACCATGGGCATCTTTATGTTTACAAGTCTAGAGCTCACACAGAGCATCAGCCAATTGTTCAATGCTTTCTCCGGTTAATAGTTAAGCACAGACAACTGGTCAGTCAATCAGTCCTTTTGGTAGCTGCAACTGAGTACCACAACCTGCTCCCTCATGGCAGAGCCTAAACATATATCTTTACTGCCTCTTCACAGAAATGTGATAGGATAAATTAATAGCCTTCCCCTGTGTTTCTGGGTTTATGAAGGTGGCAAATGCCTAATGATAGCATGCCAGAAATTCTGCATTTGGGCTCCTTCATCTGGTAAAGGCTGAGCGATGAGTGGCCCATTTAGAACACAACCCCCTTACCTCCATCCCTATTCAAATATAAGGCCACTACATTACTGCTTCTGGAGTGGCATTCTCTACCTTCTAATCACCACCATAATGAGAGGGCTTGTCATTTCAAGCCCTTGGTTACAGCACTGTTAGATTAATTGAGGCCCACATTACCCCATCATTGGACTTGCATTTTCATCTGGAAGAACTTTCTGTTACTCTGTTTCAACACTGAGACAGAGTACATTGTAGACAGTTTCCCAACAAATGTTTCCTAAATATACTAGCTAGGGTATAATATTCATCATTATGATGTAATATTTATTAGGTTTTCTGATAGCCTTTTAATACATCTAAGAAAATTCATGCTTTTCACTCTTCCTTTCCAGGAACAACAAAACCATATCCACTTCATGATTCTTACACTTTCTTCTTCTTTAAAGCCACAGATCCACCCAAGATTCTTCAGTTCTGGGCTAGGTCGCTGCAATCCATGTATTTCTTGAGAGAGGAGACAATTGTAAATTTGTCTTTTGTCTGCTCCCTAGCTGTGCATTTGGAGATTTGCTCCATCTAGAGCAAGGACAGGAACCTGTGGTCCTCCATATGCTGCTAAATAACAACTCCAGTTATCATGATCAATAGTCCTGGGACTTGTAGTTCAGTAACATCTGGAAGACCACATGTTCTCTATTCCTGATTAAGTGCATATGATTATATATTATTTAATTGATCAATTTACAGGCTGGCTTTCTGTTCAAAAGAAAGAGGCTTAAAGAAAAGATTAAAAAATACAGAATAAACAAAATAAAAACAGCACTTAAACCAAACCATAAAATCATTGGCCTCCAAAAGTCTTATTAAAGAGAGTAATCTTTATAGATTTTTAAAAGCAAAAAGAGTAGGAGAGAAATGCAATTCCTAAGGATTTTCAAGAACCTGAGAACAGTGCTGACAGCCTGCTTCTGAAGAGTGAGAAATGGCTTCTGAAAATGGGGGAATCTTCAGAAGGCCTGTACTATATGTCATAATGTCCTGACAGACTTATAACAGAAGTAGCAGTTCTTTAGATGGTAAGGTCCTAAGCCATTTAGAACTTTAAAGTGTAGCACCAACATCTTTAATTGTACCAAAAGCCACATGTTAGGGTTAGTACAAGACAGACTCTAGACTTCTTCTTTGCCCAGACGTTAACTAAAAGTGAACCAGAAGCTGCTGCAGGGTTTTGCAATGGATAAGGTTGAGTTCCAGAACAGCAAACAAGGTTCAGAACTCCTAAAGATAGATTTTTAAATCAATACTAAATCAAGAACTACTCAGTGAAGAAAAGGTCTAAGAGCTTTTCATATCAGGAAAGAATAGACTAGAACAACAATCTGTGTTACCTCCACTGCCATAAATTTTCTCTGGCAAAATGTTGGTGATAGTGTGTTTCAGCTGCTAGAGGATTAAAACGTATGACCCTGACAGGTCCAGAAGGGGCCAGCTATGCTTTGCATGCTACTATGATTACAGGTTTCATTTGCTCTTTACTGCAAGTTGTTTTCAAAAGCACAATCAGAATTGTCCTTAGTTCCCTAGTTGTACAGTGTCCAGTGCCATCACTGGATTGCTCTGCACTTTAGGTATGTCTGGTCTGGTTCCTTCAGAATAGATAAAAGGTAGCACTTCACAGAGTATAGAGTTAAATAATAGCATTTGTTATTGTACAATATAGCAATAGCCCCAAAATGCAGGTTTTTTTAAAAAACGGGATTATATAAATTAATGGAGAACAAATTCAGTGGCTATTAGTCATGATGGCTACTGTAAAAGGGAATATGCCTCTTAAGTCCAGTTACCAGAGCACATGAGCAAGAGGGTGCTAACTTTTTCATTTCCTGGTCATAGATAACTGGTTAGCCACTGTGGGAAACCAGTGCTGCTGGGCTAGCTAGGCCATTGCTTCTTATGAATACTTAATAGGATATGTCATTAAGCAATATTATCATAAGTGGAGTGGAATGAAAGCTTTTCCATTTTTGTTATTCTTATTTCTGATTATCTTGATTTCTTTTTTTATGCTTTTGCTGGGAAAGCATGGGATTCTGGTAATTAACATAAATGGTTTTATTATTTATAGCCTGCTGTTGAGCCTGCAGCTATCATCCAAGGGATTGAACAGACCCATACCTGCTTACTTTCAGCCAAAACACTACCTTCCTCTGGATCATGGAATGAGCCCCACAGATTGTGATCATCTTAGCCCAACAGTCTTATCTCCACAAACATCACAGTCACCATGAGAAATATATTCCTAGCATTCAGCATTGCAAGAAATAACATATATTTTAAACTGTCCAAAGAATGATCAGATTCCCTTATCCAATCACTGATATAATAATATTGGATTATTATTGCCCATTGGATGGCATACAATAATATGAGGAAAGATCTCTATGAAACTGATTCCAAATTTAGCTCTGCTTATATGGCTTTGGGTTTTGGAACGGTAACCTAAATATTTTAAGTATTTAAAAATATTATTACCGAATACAAACAGCTACCAGGGGATATGATTGATAGTGCAGATGGGGCTAGAAGAGTAGAAATGCTGTGGCAGAGGGAACCAATTTATAGAGATAAGAGGTGTGGTTTAACACTTGCTCTTGTTAGGCTACTTGTACTTCTGCTCTGAAAAACTGGATAGAGCTGTGCAAGCAGATATACATACTGTAAAGTCTGAATCTAACCAATTGGGGACTGAATTACAGCACAGAAATAAGCAAGGCCATTCCTAGATAAATTGCCTATGTTCCCTAAACTGGTTCAAATATTGCCACATTGCTGTGTTTTTATGTGTTAAGTTTCAGGGAGAACAGAAAGAGATGGTGGTTGATGATGATGATGATGATGATGATGATGATGATGATAGCACTTCAGATGACACTGAAATGGCCACTATTGAGAAGTTAATTATGACCTTTCTTGAATTCCAGAATTTTATTTGCTTGGCTTCGTTTTGGAATATTCATTTTAGCAAGTCACATCAAGAGATCAGGTTTCTCTAAGATGTAGGAGACCGCGCAGAAATGTTTGCGTAGTCTGTTCATTATTTCTTGTTTGCAGTATACCTTGTGCACATGCTCACCAGTATTCAATTATTGTAGATGGCACATAGGGGAAGGGAGCAGAACTGTAATGGCAACTCAGAGGACTGACCAACTCAAAATGAATGGGGAAGTTTTCACAGGCATTCTTCAGTGGCATTTCTTCTATAAAGGAGATGACACATCAAAAGGAACAAGCAAGCAAGCAAACAAAACCCAAACTGGAATAGGTCTGTTAGTAGTGATGCAATAAGGAACTGAAAGGCAGCACCAACTTGTATTTAGTACTGGTGTATTTATTAGAAATACAGCACTGGTATGTGAAGGTAGAGATTTTTTTTTCTTTATGCCCCTTTCCTCTTCCAGTTGCTGCAACTAGTTTATATATTTAAAAATTAAAATGTCTTTCATCATGCTTGTTTTTACAGACTGTGACATAAAAGTGACTACCTACCCATAGCATCTATTCCTCTGAGACTTTGATAATTGGGACAATTGCATAATTGGCCCATTTTCTCTCTTCATGAGGGAGTTAGGTTTAAAGGGCTCCACTCTGTGCATATAACAAGGAAGGAAAAAAGACACTGGAACCCTCTGGGCCCTATCCTGAATCCCAGAGTAAAACAATTCCACTGAGAGAAATAATTCTTTTATCTGTTTCTTGCCAAAGTCCCTAGAGTGCATTTGCCCATTGATATCTTTTATGGCGAGAAAATAATTCAGGATGAACAAATATACTTGATTCTCAACTTCATAAGCCGAGCTGAACCAGGCAAAATGGAACGTGTCACTGTCCACCTTTCCTGTCCTTTGTTCTGGATGAGGAAATGTGAATTTTAATTTTAGAGTTGTTTCGTGTCTTGCTTGATGATGCCTTTAGACAAATTATGCCAAGAATTGACCATGTATCTTTACAAATTACTTTACACAACGTTGCCCAAAGGGATTTTTTTTCCAGGTGAGCAAATATAATTAAAACCGACCTTATCTCAAAATATAAATTGATACCTTTTCTCTCCCATGAACTGACACTCTGAATGCTTCCATTGGAGAGCAGTAAAACAGAGGCTTGCTGTGTTTGCACAAAATAACTGCAGCTTTGTGCTGAAAAATATGCAGCCCAAACTGGTGCTTGTAGCATACAGCATGATCAATTTGGTTATGGATAATCAGGAAATTTGATCACTCAGGTAAACAACTAGAAATAAAATTCACCCAACTAGCCCAGTGGGGAGTGAGGAAACAGTGAAAACTTCAGTGAGCTCTAGAAGAATTCCAATTTAGTGGAAATGTGTATCACCAGTGAAAAAAGTTGGTGGGAAAATTAAGTTTATTCCACCATCCACCTTGTAACCAAAATAAAAACCTGTAAATAAATAAAATTTCCTAGGTAGAAAAAGGCATGGTAGCATACCTCAGGAAATATAATGTTTAATTCTGAAGTTCCATGATTGCCAGATACTTCATCTTTCCCGCCATTTCTATACAAGACATCTCAGAGCACCTCTGTCATTTGGGCACCTTGAAAGATAGCCAGGCCATTTATTTGCTTTTAATATGATTGTTAAACTAGCTTCCACCCCCATATTAATGCTGGTGGGATGTGAAACACAATCACAATGGGCTGCCCTTCACTTATTCTACATTAAACTGTAAGGGCAGCTTCATTTGCCATCCTTGTTATGGAAGCAAAATAGAGATTGGCTCTGTTATGCTAGCATAGTTTTGTGCCATTTCAGGAATTGGAGGGAAGTGTGCTAAAGCAGCTATCTGGATGAGCCCATAGTGGACAATGGCACTAGCTCTACTCTCTTGGCATGAAACAAGACACACAAATGAAAAAGAATTCATGGGGACATTATTTAAATTGCAAAAGGCTTTTGAACTGTTTAGAAGTGTTATAATGTGTATAATAAGTAGTTCTTGCTGAAAAAGATCAATTAGTAGGCTGCAAGGGAATAAAGGTATACAATCAATGTAAGTGAAGGCATGCTTGCTCCCATGTGTGTAGACAGAGTATACTGATGCATGCATATTCAAATTAACCAACACTCACAGAGCGAGCAGTAGAGCAAGAGATACCTTCATGTCTGTGTATACAGAGAAATAATATCTATACAGTGCAAGCATTCTTTATCCCTTATTTATTGTTCAGGGGCAATGATAGTTGAAATGGAGCAGTTGATGCCTTGCATGCTTTATCAGTGGCACACTAGAAATAGTCAGAAGAACAAATCAAATATGAGATTCTTGGGATGAAAGAGAGCTTTTTTGCCTTTACATTATTTTCCTATTCTAATTTTCTGCTATTTGAATATCATTGCTATTATCTCCTTTCATTAGGATAGCCTATCAACAGCCAACTCCAGATATGGAAGCCATAAGAAAGAAACCTCTTCATCTATTATTTCACCACTTTGGAACCATTAAATATCTTTTAAAATGACTAGGAGTATGGACATAGTTTAGAAAAGGCACTTCAAAGTGTGCAACAGCATGACTTGTCTGCAACCTTTCAAAGCAGCCACATCCTTTCCCAAGATCTTACAGCTGCCCTATACAGTCGCCACATAATCCCAAGAAAAGATGCTATTTCAGTTATCAGAAACCTGGAAGTTGTAATTTATGACAAGCCATTCATTGCAAAAATTTCTTTCCTGGAATTACATCTGAAATTTTGCACAGCCCTAAAATGACATTTACAGCAAACTTTTTCAGCTTATTTATCCACATAATGAACTTTCTTGGAATATTTTTGGTATGGAAAATGGCACAACAATAGCAGTTATATGATGACATAGTGGTGGCAGGAAACTATGTGTGTCGTGATATTATCACGCAAATGGAAAAAAGTTTGGATTAGTTGTGTCACACAACACAATGCAGATTACACAATTTTTATTTTTTGTGTGATGATGTCATTACACATGTGATATCACTTCTCCTTCCCCAGCTGCAGATGTATAATACTGGGACTGTGGTATCTTTCCACATCTCATTTGCTATTTCCTCCTGGTTAATGAAGGTGTTTTCATTCCATCAGCTGAAGAGGTTGTTTTTCCAATCTGTTTTATTTGCTTCCAGTTTACTGATGATTTTAACTGGTAAGGTAAGTCACCTTGAATTATCAAGGTCATCAGGAATGTTGGGAATTTTATTTCTGTACAAATAAATAAATACTGTATCAGAGATTTTTCAATTATTGCTGTTGACAGATAAGGCAAAAACCAATGTTCTGGGGATCCCTTAACAACACAACATAACAAAGGGAGTATTCTTTACTCCCCTTTTGTCTTTGTACTCTTGAATGGTATATAATGTTTGGCTCATAAATACAGTGGCCATCTCTAACCCCCCCTCTGTCAATATTCTCCATGCTGGGTGTCAGCAGTTCACAGATGGCACAGACCGAGGTAGGGCACAGCTCAACTCCCATTGTGAAAACTGTTTTATGACAACAACTACAAAACACATTTTCTTTTTCAAATAAACGGGTTTAATATCTTATTTGTTCTAGGGGCATGGGCTACACTAGCTTATCTTATATGTTAACGATAGTTTTATGCCTTACTCCTATACTCTATTATTTCAACCCAATTTTTATTGTAATTCCATTTATAGTGCTATGCACTAATCTTATAATTTTATACCTTGCTTTAAATTCTGATCTCTACATTTACCTTGTAAAGGTGAAAGGTCCCCCGTGCAAGCACCAAGTCATGTCTGACCCTTTGGAGGGATGCCACTTTCACGATGTGTTCTTGGCAAACTATAGCGGGGTGGTTTGCCATTGCCTTCCCCAGTTGTCACCTTCCCCAGCAAGCTGGGTACTCATTTTACCAACCTTGGAAAGATGGAAGGCTGAGTTGACCTGAGCCGGCTACCCGAAAATCCAGCTTCCTCTGGGATTGAACTCAGGTTGTGGGGAGAGTTTTGGTTGCAATCCTGCTGCCTACCACTCTGCACCACACAAGGCTACATCTTTCTACTTTTATCTATAGTATTTTCTATTAGTCTTTTTCTACTTCACTATTGACTACTTAATTAACGATTAACTAATACTTGTTTGAGAGCTAGTTTGGTGTAGTGGTTAAGGCATCAGGCTAGAAACCAGGAGACCATGAGTTCTAGTCACACCTTGGGCACAAAGCCAGCTGGTCGACCTTGGGCCAGTCACTTTCTCTCAGCCCTAGAAAGGAGGCAATGGCAAACCACTTTTGAAAAACCTTGCCAAGAAAACTGCAGGGACTTGTTCAGGCAGTCTCCAAGAATCAGACATGACTGCTCAGATTAAAAAAAAAAACCTTGTTCACCACTAACTATTCTTCAACTGCTGAATGCCTAGGGCTCACTTCTCACTGTCCACCTCCAGTCACTTTCTTTTTTTTAATAAGAATTTTATTAGATTTAAAGCAAAGATAAGAACTACAAAAAAGAAAAAAACAACAACTACAAAAAGAAAAAAAACTAAAATGTGTGAAAACACAGGAAAAAAAGAATTTTAAAAATTACATAAAGAGGTGACTTCTGACTTTTAACAAGAAGAATATACAGCAATTTCCATAAACAATCCCTTACTCTATATCACATTATTTCTATAAATCATTCTATTGGCACATTATAAAAATCATTAAACACAATTGCTTCTTCCCCTTATATTAAAAGACAAAAAATATAAATCTCTTAATCAACTTCCCCACCAAAAAACAATTTATTTAATTATTTGCTTCCTACCACTATTTCTATACATTTCCATCCACTATAATAAAAATCAAACTAAAAGACATATAAATTGTCTACTCTTAAAATTAATAACACTGCAATTATAACAATCTTAATTCTATTAAACCTAAAACCAGCATTTATTGTTTATACCTTATTAATCTCAATCCAAATCGTTGAAAAAGAGTATGAAGTCAAACAAGCCTTAAAAGCAATCCAGATAAACATTCTCAAATCCTTACCCCACTTTGAAATAGACCAAAGCATTCACATATCTCACAAGGCATTTTGCACAGAAAGATCGAAAAACCCAACTGCTCCCCTTAAAAAGTCTGACTTCTCAGCAAGAAACCTCCCATAGGGGGGAAAAAACGTATTTTCCCCCATAACTTTCCATCAGAAAAACAATTCCATTTACAATTTGCAATTCGATCTGTCCAATTAATTCCTTCAGCTCCACAATCTGGTCATCGTCAGCAGAAACTTCATTCTATCTATCAGTAGAGACATTTCTATTGTTGTTGTTGAATTCCTCAACTTCTTCCACAACTTCCCCAGCCCAATGACACATTTTAAAGCTGATATTTTCTACAATATCCCGAATATCTTGCAAAATAGCTTGACAGGAGTTGGAAAATATCTGTTTAAAGGATTGTTTAAGCTCACAACGAAACTCTGAGAAAGTCTCCTTGAGATCCTCCATATTTCAGGCAGTAGATTATGGTGTCCCCTAGTTACTTGACTAGCAAGAATAGGAGTTAATGAGTTGATGGAAAATTTCCAGAAGTTGTTGACATAAGAGAAAGCATGCCAACAAACAGCACCGAGGGAAAGTGGCAACAGAAAGCTAAAGATTCAAAACAGCAGGTTCAACATGTAGGAAAATATTAAATTCTTCAAATTCAATAAAAAAATTATAGCAGGGAGGTTATTATTTATTCTCAACCTTCCTTAGTATTTAAATGGAAACAAGCCAAAATTTAAAAAGATTTTTTTTTGTTAAAATTAATTTTAAAAAAATGATAAGCACCAAGAGACATTGCTTCTTCTTGCTGTAGAAAGCCTCTTTTGGGGTACATAAACTTAAAAAATATAAATTGGGTGGTTTAGCAATGGGGTGGCTCGACTTAGTGTCCTTTTAAGGCTACAGCACAGTTTGGAAATGGTGATGTCCCAGCCTCCTGGCATCTCTTACTGGATTAGTGCTAATGCTGTTCATATCCTCTGGCTGTGAGCCACTATTCTGGAGTACAAATGGGATGATTCTGAGAATTTTCTGTCCATGAAAACGCTCTAGGTCTTGCTGTGTTGTCAGATCTGCCCATGGAGCTCGCGGGCACAGCTGTTCAGTTGGTCAAGTCCCCACCGGAAGTCTCCACCTCTGGTCACTTTCTGTAGCTTCCCCAGCCTGCACCCACACAGACTCACCATTGACTTTAATGGGCTGCTTCTGTGCTTCAGAGATGAAGATGCTGTTGCTGGGGAAGAGGTGTTGCTCTGATGCCACAGCTCCCTTCATGTTCTCCTCTGATGCCCTGCAGCTTTTTTGGCATCAACTTTCCAAGGAAAGTGGGACCTTTAACCAGGTCCAGGTGGGAGGAAGAGAGCAGGTGCTTTCATCACCATAAAGCCATCCACTCATGCCAGAACAATAAGAATTCTGCCTGTATCAAGGGCATATGGTTGGGTTAGGCTGATTCTTCACACATTACAAATAATAAACCTTGCCAAGTTTGGAAAATCAGGCCATCATGGTTCTCTATCCAGTGCAATGGTGTGTTTTCAAACGGGTTTACTGAGTATTTTTAGATAGCCTCTGAAAATATTAGATATGCAGGTGAGAAGGTCCTTAAAAATAAAAAAGGATCTCTTTCAAGCCTTCTGTTTCATTCTCCCTTCAAATGATTTGAATGAACAGCAAAAAGGATGCAAGAAAAGCAGTGCCATTTTTGCTGAAAGTGGATAACTTGCCATTCATAGTAGGCATATCAAACCCCTCTACTCAGCAGGAGAGTAGTTTTGGGCTGGCATTTAGGCTGCAGAAGAAGGAAAATTATTTATAATATGCAGGGTGGAAAATTAGGCCATTGTACTACTGCACAGGGGAAAGATTCATAAAAAGTCATACCAAATTATTCTTATATAACTGACAATGACATCGTTGTAAGGTGGAAACACAACTTTATTTGTCTTACTTAAGATGATATATGGAGTGCTTGTCTGTTTATTCTGCCACAAACAGCTTCTGCCAGATACAGCAGCAATTCCCTCGGGGTGATCCACTGATAGTTATATGTTACTTGAGCAAAATCTCTCAAGTGACTTCCTACTTACAGGTATCCATTATTTTAAATTCAAGGGATTTTGCTGTTGTTGCTGCTGCTGCTGCTACTGTTGTTGTTGTGTGTGTGTGTACGTAAAAAAAGAGTAATATAGTATTGCTTTTCAAAATATTAATATATCGTACCACTGCAATATTCCAAATGCTTGTATTTGCACTTCTGAAGCAAAGGATGTATTGCTAGAGGGGAAATGTGTCAATAAATTGGCATAATAATCCAATCTGGCTGAGGTTAAAGGGACGTTTCTTTGTTGGATGCAGTTCAGACCTTAGCAAATATCAGGCTACATAATTAAGCCACTGTACCTTGGTGTTCCTGGAAGCTTGTGGGCAGCTCAGAGGCACTGGAGTGACAATCAGGAACTAAGGAAAGGAAACGAACAGGTAGTGTGGGCACCCACAATCCATTCTTTGTCCCTCTTGCTGTTTCTTCCTCCTCTCCAAGGATCATGAAAACATGCCTCCTATTCTTCTTCCTGAAACATTTGTATAATTCAAAGCTGTATTCTGAGGTTGGGAGGAGGAAAAAAAGACACATACATGGACCCTAATTGTTAGCATTAGGCAAGGAGCAAAAATAAAGCACCAAATTATCTCTCTTCCCTTTCTGGCTTTTCTCATACGCACAATTTTCCAAAGGTAGGAGCTGCTGTTATTGTGGAGCTGAGAGATGGGGGATGCTGGAGCACACTTGTGGGGGCAGGGGAAAGAATGGTGAAAATGAGGAGGGTAGAATGAAAGTCATTTCCTTTGCCTCTAAACAACCCTGGCTGCCTGCTTAGGAGGAGAGGAGGGGAGAGGAGGGGAGGGGAGGAGAGGGGAGAGGAGAGGATGTTACTGAGTGCTGGACACAGTCATCCACCAAGTGCTGCAGTGATGCCATCTTTTCCCCTTGTTATGCCATTACAAAATGGGCAAAGCCATTAAGTGAAATTATGAGCTATCTAATCAAGGAGCAGATGAACTGGGCAATGTTGGATTCCAAAGTTATAGGGAGGCATCCTTTGGATGGCCATGCTGTTGTACACTGGGCATTTCACTTGATGCCCCTTTCTTCATTCAGGGCTGTAATTTCCTGATCTGTTATAGCAAAGCCTCAACCATGCAAACTGTCTGACAGCCCTGATTTTAAGGAAAAGGAAGTGCAGTTTCACATTTTAAAGTCACATTTTTAAGTCACCATTGGGATGACAGGAATGAAATGAAGTTTGCTTCTGCTACCCTGCTGCTAAAGGCATTTAAGATAATCTGTTATAGAAAAATAAGATGACATCAATAATTCTCTGCATGCCTATCAAGTAGCCTCTGATGTTATTTTTGTTTGTGTGTGTACATCCTTACACACATTTGTGTGTGCATATATATACAAGTGTGGAATGAAGCATACATATATTTCTATGGAGAAAGAAATGTGGTGTGGTGAACAGCATAAGAAGCCACTAGAGCAACCAAATGCCTGTGCCAGGACAATTTCTGATGCTGATGTGCCAGTGTTGTATTATAAGATGGACTGCAGGACCCAGAGTTCACCTCCAAGGTCCAACCATGGCTGTGTTGTTAATCGAGCCCATACAAAGGTTAAGCACAAGTAAAACTAATTGAAATGGGAATCACTGGAATTGCTCTTGATGATTACAGTAGAAACCAGAGGAGAAGAAATTGATTTTGGACTAGCTATTGGAAATTATATTTCCAATATAGGACTATAGGCAGCCATGTCATCAGTTCACTATCAAAATTTCCATAATCTAGCAAATGGAAAAATGAATTTGAAAAATGAAAGATTGGGGCCTGGAAGTTTATGATCAGATCCAAAGATTTTCTGGTCTTTTTAAAAGGACTTTGAGAATCTGGAATAAAAAATACTGTGGATATGCAAAACATTATTATTATTCAGAGTTAACAACCAACTTTCAACCACTTTCACTTATCCATCTGAGCAGCATGCTCTCGAGGGAAGAAAACACATATCTTGTCAGCAGACAGTCCTCTTAAAGTGGGTTATAAAACCACCTTCTTGATCACCATCTGGAGTAACATTCATAACCAAGGGATACCAGATGTGTATGCATGGAGCGATACAACCCACTTTCTCAATCCATTAGACATAAAAGAGTTATAGCACTAGACTAGTTGCAGGTTAGTCCAATAGCTTCTCCCACCCTCTGTGAACTAGTCTCTAGTGGATCAACAGTATGACTCAAGAGAGCCTCATAAAATTAAAAATGCCAAAAATGCCAAAAAAAACATTGTTAGTTGCTAATCTATTATGCACAGTAACAAACTGGGAACAGCACCTTCCTAGCACCTGCATGACCTGGCTAACTCATGGAGGAAAAAATAAGATGCCAGTAAAATCTTATAGACATCTACTCAGAAATAAATCCCCTTGAATTATTTGGACTTGTCCAGAAAGCTGGAAACAGGACTGATCCTCCTCCTCCTCCTCCTTTGTTCAACCATTAACCATTGCAACCCAGGTAACAATATGCCATGTAAATAAGTATTTCTCTTTTGGACAAATAGCAAACTGCTCATTTTCATGATTTCCCTAGATAAGATTAGAAAATCTAACTGTTGCAAATAAAATGTGTCCTTTTGTTAGTGAAAAAAACTTCAATCCACCAGAGGCTCTGTGAATAGAAAAGCAAGGATTTTCAATAATTTCCCCATAGCTTCTCCCACTATTCTCCAAGCTCCCAGAATAAGCTTCTGGGCGACTGCAAGGGGAAAGACAGATATACAAGCTAGGGTCACCGTTCCATGAGCAGCAGTAATATCAAAATGAACCCAATGAGTCCTTTGAAGAAAGCCAGATGAAAAGAAGGAAATTAGAATATGGCTTGATATGCAATTTAGGCATCTTTCCCCTTAAGGCTATTTTTCTATAAGGAAGAATTGGAGCTTGGATGGGTTGCTGAGCGGTCTACTATCAGAGAATTGGAACAGTATGGAATGTAGGCAATGGAAAAGGGCTTAGTTTTTCAGACTGCCCAGGCCAAAGCAGAATGGATATAATCTGAACAAATGGGGGATCTTTGACCTCAAAGGAAACAAAATTATTTCTGATAAGAACAATGCAAATTATTTTAGAAAGTAAAAGTAAAAGTAAAAGGTGTATATCTGAAGGATCTCAGTGGCATTCTCTGTGTATCACCTGCAGTGGTGCTAGGCTTCCTCATATGCTGTTTATCCTTTTGAAGGAACTGACACATTTGTGTGCCATGGATTATATTCTAGAGTTATGGAATTTGCTATGTGCACAGTGATAAGTGATGGTTTACCTAGGCATGCTATGTTTTCAAGTTATCCAGTTGAATAATTGTGGAAATTCCTTCTGTTGCACATTTGATGCCTTCAGTGACTACAACATCATTTAGTTTGCCAGGTAGAATTAGTATTTGCATTATATATAAGGCATTGGAAGAAAAGACAATAGAGCCAGAACTTGTAATTTTCTTGTCTGAACTACCATCATTACTCTGATAGAAAGAAGAACAACAGCATAATAGGTTTTATGCGGCCCAAATGTTTATTGGTTACATATTCAGGAACATTGTTCAAGAACTATGGATCTAAAGCCTATTACTGCTACTATTCAGTGAATATTGTTTTGAACATATTAGGGGAAAAATAAAGAATATCATAATTCTCCTTATGGCCTTGAATTTAAATAGTTGTGCTATGGTCAAATTTCAACAACCTTCAGCCTGGGAAATGCTGATTTCCACCTTGAAAGTCTTAAAAAACCATGGATAGTGCTTGAAAAAGGAAGAAAAGGAGGAGGAGGAGGGGGAGAAGAAGAAGAAAGTGGGAGGGCCTGCCTAACAACACCCAAGCAGCAAGTTCAAAGAATTTCTCTGTATCTATAATCTCTGCGGGTAATCTCTGTGGGACGCGGTGGCGCTGCGGGTTAAACCGCTGAGCTGCCGATCGGAAGGTTGGCGGTTCGAAACCGCGCGGCGGGGTGAGCTCCCGTTGCTCGTCCCAGCTCCTGCTCACCTAGCAGTTCGAAAACATGCAAATGTGAGTAGATCAATAGGTACCGCTTCAGCGGGAAGGTAACGGCGTTCCGAGTCGTCATGCTGGCCACATGACCCGGAAGTGTCTATGACAACGCCGGCTCCAAGGCTTAGAAACGGAGATGAGCACCGCCCCCTAGAGTCGGACACGACTGGACTTTACGTCAAGGGAAACCTTTACCTTTACCTATAATCTCTGCAATGAATGCTGAACATGGGCTGAAACTCAAGTTTATGCAAGCATGTAGTAAATGATCAGTTACACTTACTGTGCAGATTTAATGTGGAACTCTATGATTATTAGAGCTGGGGGTTATACCCAAGTCTCTCCTGCATGGTCCAGCAGAGGCCCTGGCTGCTGCCTGGAATAGGGAGGCGGCCGGAGCCTTGGACAGGATCGTGCCTGTGCAGCCTCTCTTGCCCACCCAAACCCGGCACTCCCTGTGGTTTATGGAGGAGCTGAGGGTTTTGAAGAGGGTTAAGAGATGCCTAGAGCGCTGCTGGAGGAAGACAAAAACCGAACCCAACTGAACACAAGCTAGAGCCGCAATTAAGGCCTACCTTGTGGTGGTAAGAGCCACAAAGTGCCAGTACTTCTCCACTCTTATTGCATCCGCAGAATGCTGCCCGGCAGCCCTGTTTAAGATTACCCAATCCCTTTTAGGGAAAGGGGGGTCAGACATCCACCTACAGGGCCGTGTGGAGGAATTTTCAGGGCACCTGCAGGATAAAATCGCTTGGATCCAGACTGAATTGGACTCCAAGCGTGAGACAGAGTCGGAGGAAATACCCAGGGAACATACTTACCAGGTTATCTGGGACCAGTTTGATCCTGTTGAACCCGAGGAAGTGGACAGGATCCTTCGGACTGTAAATGCTACCACATGTCAATTAGACCCATGCCCCTCCTGGCTGGTGAAAGCAGTGCGGGAGGTGACATGTGGCTAGGTCCAGGCGTTGGTAAACACATCCTTGAGAGAAAGGTTCCCAGCAGCCTTTAAGGAAGCACTGGTGCGCCCCCTCCTCAAGAAACCATCGCTGGACCTTACTATACTGGACAATTTTCGCCCAGTCTCCCACCTCCCGTTTTGGGGAAGGTGGTCGAGAAAGTGGTGGCTTTGCAGCTCCAGAGGATTCTGGATGAAGCGGATTATCTAGACCCCTTTCAGTCAGGTTTCAGGCCCTGTTATGGGATGGAAACAGCATTGGTCGCACTTATGGATGACCTCTGGTGGGAGCGAGATGGAGGCAGTGCATCCATCCTTGCTCTTCTTGACCTCTCAGTGGCTTTTGATACCATCAACCATGGTATCCTTCTGGACTGACTTAGGGAGTTGGGGTGGGCGGCATGGTTTTGCACTGGTTCACCTCCTTCCTCCAGGGTCAGTCCCAGTTGGTGTTGAAAGGGAACAAGAGATCTGGCCTGTAGCCCCTCCTTTGTGGGGTGCCACAGGGTTTGGTACTCTCTCCGCTCCTTTTTAACGTCTACATGAAACCACTGGGTGAGATCATCCATCACTACGGGGTGAGGGATCATCAATATGCAGATCAATTATATATCTCCATCCTGGGTGAAGTAAGTGATGCTGTGGCCACCCTTTCTGAGTGCCTGGGGGCTGTGGGGGCCTGGATAGGGGACAACAGGTTGCGGCTGAACCCAGGGAAGACGGAGTGGCTGTGGATTAATGGCTCCTCGATTTCTGGGAAATTGTCATCTTTAGTTCTGGATGGGGTTGCACTGCCCCAGACAGACCCAGTGCATAACTTAGAGGTCCTCCTGGACTCACAGCTCCTGCTCAAAGAGCAGGTGGCAGCCGTGGCTAGGAGGGCCTTTGTCCAACTTCGTGTTGTGCACCAGTTATGCCCCTTCCTGGAATGAGAGGCCCTTCGAATGGTCACTCATGCCCTGGTTGTCTCCCATATAGACTACTGCAATGTGCTCTACATGGGGCTACCCTTGAAGAGTATCCGGAAGCTACAGCTGGTGCAAAATGCAGCCGCGCAGGCAATCTTGGGTTTCCCAAGATCAGTACATGTCACTCCTTTGCTCTGTGAGCTGCATTGGTTGCCAGTATGCTTCCAGGTCCAATTCAAGGTGTTGGTTATCACCTTTAAAGCCCTATATGGCACGGGTCCAAGTTACCTAAGGGACCATCTCCTCACCATCACATCAACCTGTCCCACCCGGTCATGCAGAGAGGGCATGCTATGGACCCCGTCTGCAAGAGAATTCCATCTGGCGGGGTCCAGGAAACGGGCCTTCCCTGCAATAGCACATGACCTTTGGAATATCCTTGCCCCAGAAGTGAGATTGGCTCCCTCCCTCCTGGACTTTAGAAAACAGCTAAAGACCTGGTTCTGTAATTATGCCTGGGGTGGGAGAGAGAGTAGCCATTCTTGGAGATGGTTAGTTTCTTAGAAGGACCCAGCTCTGCCTGCAAATCATAAAGAACTTCCAGCCATCAAGGTTTTTATTATATTTATTGTATTATGTATTATAGTGCTTTACTGTTTTATATTTTTATTTATGTTTTATTGTAAACTGCCCAGAGTCCCTTTTGGGAAATGGGCGGTGATAAATTTGATTAATAAATAAATTTGATTAATAAATTATTGCCTTCTTTTTTTCCTATATTCCCCTATTCCCAATAAGGTTATTTTTATAGAGAAAGATTTGGCTTCATTGGTTCAAAAAGAAATTTCTAATTAAAACCTTCCCCATTCTTGCAACTCTATTCTTTGTGTTTCAAGACTGACTTGAGGTTTGTTAACTTCTTTAGTTCTGACTTTGGGAAGGAAAATCCAAAATACTTAGATTTCTGTGTTCTGGAATGTGAAGTCCTAGGCAAAAAAACTAAAAACTTCCCAGTTAGATGAAGTAGATTATGTCAGGAGATTCAGCCCCATAACTGGCAGCCTTTTACTAAGGAATCCTTGGAAGAAAGGATCTGCCAGTGAAGTTTTAAATTATTTCCTCTCCAGTTTGTAATAGATGAAATTTACAGTCCAATTCACTACAGGGTACCAGATTTGGGTTAAACTGCATGGATAAATGGTTAAAAAAATTATCCTCCTCCCAGTTCCAGTTCTTGACAGCCTAAAATAAAGAGATTATACTTTGTAGACAAAATAATTTTTTTTTTAACCTATAGAGCTATGGGGTCACTGCCATTGCTACTCTTAGAGTCTCTTTCATTCTGTCATGATCTTACCTGTCACAATTTTAATGGGCAAAACAACACAATATTGATACATGGATCTTTTACCAGAAAAAATAATGCTCAAATTAAAACTATATCTCTGCATTCAAACTCTTTTTAATATTTTCGACATTTGAAATATCTCAATCTGATGTCTAATAATCTAAGTTCTGATGAAAAGGATAGTAGAGTCCCCTGATAAGAGCCCTATGTCTTCCATCTTAAATAATTCCTGTTCTTAACTTGTGAAAAATAATAATAAACTAAAGTCCACAGGCTGTATTTGAAAGTGGAGAGTAAGGATTGTTTGACAAGAAATGTTTCTGATCAGTAGTGCTGCATGATTAAGAGGCAATTGAGCAAAATGCCGTCTTAGAGACCCTGCACACTCTGAGGTATTTCCACTCTTCTCCCCATTTCTCTTGCCCACAGTTCACTTCACTTGCTGCAGGGACATCCATGTTGGAGGCTCAACAAGTCCCATGGCCACCAAAGCCACGTGATCCAAGCCCTGCCTCTTTTTACATGCATCGTCTTGACTTTTCTGACCACATCCCTGCCGATGAGCTGTCCTAGTGCTCTCCCTCCCATTCCCCTTATCCACTAGTAATATCTTCTTTCCCTTCACATTAAAATGAGTTTGGAACGGTGAAGTCATAGCCAGCATGTTTGTTTCACCAGATGGCACTAGGGAGGGAAGGGGTATTTTTTTCTACTGTATACAGCATCACATTGATTTTGGAGCCCCTTCTGCCTGCAGAGTTTGTGCCAACCACTTCAGCCATAACAGCCCTATCTCCATCCAAATTAACAGGGCTGCCCTACCCATTTGGAGGAACACAAACAGTAAAAAGGAGATGTAACTCTTCTTTTGTAGATTCCAGATCCTTAAGTGAATCTCAGCCTCATGCCCAATTTTCTGCAATGTGCATGGGCTGAAAGTTGTATTCCAGAGCACTTTTCCCCCCCCTCTCACTCTCTATATATTTCCTCATTATTTTTTTCAGAGGTTGCAATTTCTCACTGCTGGTCAGTGACAGTATATAAAATGAATGAAGTCCTACTAACAGCACCATTTTGAAACTATTTAAAGATGGGGGAAAGAGTAACAGGAAATTCTCAGCTAGTCCCTTATGGAGGAAATATGACAACCTTGCTTTCTCTCTCGTTAACTTCACCATTTCTTCTGACTTGTGTGGAATCCATTTACCTCCTTATGATTTATAAAGGAATCCATGAAGTGTCCACATTTATAGACTAAATTTTACGTGAGTCTTGACATTTTATAGACAACCTGAAACAAAAGCTGTACCTCACCAACTGAGAGGCAATCTAGAATCAGGCTGCAGACAAAATTAGTTAGTATACTGATGTATTCCATTAATTATATACATTGGGGAGAATGTAACTCGAACCTCCTTTCAGGCATACTGACAGCTCATGCTGATATAGTTGCAGCCTGATCCTATTATAATGGTATCCTGTGTATTAAGGTATCTAGAGCCCAAGTAGAACAGAGCTGAATAGCTGTTTCCTACTTGGCTATCAGACTGGGCTCCTGTGAAGTTGAAAACAAAGTAAAGTAAAGCCAAGTACATGACAGAGATGGCCCCATCATTAGGCAGAGCGATTATCAGAGGGAGCCGATTGGGTGTGTCATGAAAAGACAGCAAACTATAACTGCAATAAAACTTATGTTTAATGGATCATTCAGGGGAGAAAGATGCCTGTTAAATCCAATGTCCATTAAATATAAATTTATGTTATTTGCATCAATTTATGTCATCTGCATGATTTCATAATGGACAGAAATAGTATTATTGGCAGTAAATCCTCAGTTTAATAGACAACCCCCTCCCCTATTTTAAAAGACCATTCAATGAAGTTGAATCCAAATTAAAAATTGTCCATTGTATCCAAAGTCAGCTAAATCAAGACCTGTTAAATTGAGGGTTGACTGTATTTTAATTTGTTACTGTTATACACCTGCTGTTGTGCAAAGGTGCCAAATAGCCAAAAGAGCTGGCCAACCTTGGGTACTTGTTGCTTTGACTTGAAAGATCAAGTCAAGACCTCTAAATATGTCTTGAGTTGGCTTCATGGAATAGTTAAAGTAATGGGAGTTAGAAAGAAATGTTTCTTTACCAGCTTACAGAAAAGATTTGGTCAAAGCAACATGTTTTATCATATGCTTCTGTTGAGTGATCAAACAAAAGGAGATCAGAGTTCTGTGTGATGATACCACTTAAGTCCAAAACCAAAGAGGATACTATTTATATATGTATAAATAGTTACATTCTTATCTCCCACAAACAGAAAGGTATGAACAGAGAAAGTTTATGCTAAGCATCTTGGGAATGAATAAGATGGCTAACAACAGCTAAACACACTTGATAACAAAAGGCTGATGGTATTTCTTGGGCTGAATTTTGATGGATAACATCTAATGAAGGTTCTTGTGGACTGCTTGCAGTGAGTGGAAGGACACAGCATTTGAGAGCTCCAGGTGGGCTTCTCAGGCAAATCTTCATATTTTAAATTTTCTTCCCTTTGTAAATGGGTCAGTGGAGTGGTAGATTAGCAAAGGTTGGGGACAATTAGCCTTTGAAATTTCCCAACAATTTTATTTATTTATTTATTAATCTGATCTATATGGCCACTCTTCTACCCAAGAAACTCTGAGTAGTGAATTCCATTAAACCAAAAAAATAAAAATAAAAAATCAGAATAAAACTGTATCAAGGCTTAATAAAATCATAAAACCACTAATCATATACACCCATTCCAGAGCCCCCATGCTAACATCCTGACTCCAATGCCTAGGGGAAGAGCCAGGTCTTCATAGCCTTGCCAAGGTCAATAGAGTAGGGACTGTTCATATTTCAGGAGGGAGGTGACATAAAGAGAAAGCAGCTTCTGGGGACCCCACCAAATGATAATGTTTTATTGATGGTACTGGAAGCATACCCATTCTGCCAGCTCTAGTGGGGTGGGCAGAAACCATGGGGAAAGGCTGTCCTGTAAATAACTTGGTCCCATGCCATGTGGTAACAACCAGCACCTTCAATTGCACCTGGACATTTACTGGGACCCAGTACAGCTCATGTAGCAGTGGTGTTACATGGGACATGTTGACCCATTTGCTCTCTCACACTAGTGCCTTTTGAGAACTACAGGTTTTGACTATTAGGCCTTCATTTCCCAAACCTTGATCAATTGCCACAGGGGCAGCCATTTTGTAATTCAATGCCCCCATGCATCTCCCCCAATAATAAATCACCTTAGACTCTTTTCATCGAATCCAGTACCACTTTGGGATGACAGCAGAGCTGAGGATAGAAAGAGAAAGGAAGACATTGAGAGAAAGGTCAT
Source organism: Candoia aspera (assembly GCF_035149785.1). NCBI lineage: Eukaryota > Metazoa > Chordata > Lepidosauria > Squamata > Candoiidae > Candoia > Candoia aspera. The sequence goes on from NC_086155.1 coordinate 163,032,209, forward strand.
GGTCAACTATAAAAGAGAAGCATGAAGAACAATACATATTGGGTGGTAGATAGACAGAAGAGTAGCACTAAAAAGAATTTGATGTAAGGCTACAGAAGACATTTCTGCAACTCAGGGGTATCCACAGGGTATGGTCAAAAAAGTCAAGATGATGGCTATGACACTACCCATTTTTTATGTGCACACATAAAAATGGGCAGCACATCAATGCCTGCCAATCTTGAGTTTTTTACTATACCCTGCAGATGCTCCTGCTTTAACCTTTAAAGCATGTGACTGTCTCCAAATCACAAATATCTTCATGTTCACTAGAGAGAAAGTCAAACACATGACTGCCACCTATTTGACAAAAGTCTAAAATAACAGATGGTCATTATTCTATTTGTATGGAACCCCTTAGAGAGCTAGTTTGGTGCAGTGGTTAAGGCACTGGGCTAGAAACTGGGAGACTGTGAGTTCTAGTCTCACCTTAGGCATAAAGCCAGCTGCGTGACCTTGGGCCAGGTACCCTCTTTCAGCTCTAGGAAGAAGGCAAGAGCAAGTCACTTCCAAAACTCTTGCTAAGAAAACTGCAGGGACTAGACCTGGCTGTTGGCAGGAATCAGCACTGATTCAAAGGCGCGCACACACACACAAAAGGAACCTCTTAACATTAAAGCTAAATTGCAGCTTTATAATTTGTAATTTGGGGTCATTTGTAGACAAAGCTTTATAGATGGCTGAAACATATTTTCTTCTAGAAATTGCTAGCCACCTTCTAGCAAAGAGAAACACTTCTCAGAATCCTACCAATTATATATGAGAAAATACTGAGGATATTTTATTCCATGTTATTACTGTTTGATTTCTTACTTTTGAATATTACAACCACAATTGTCCCTTGATTTACCATTTATTTAAATAAATATTAAAAAGCAACTCCCCCCAATGATAGTTCAAATGGATAAAAAGTTGTATTGTTAATTATTATAGTCCATGGTTAAAGATTTTAGCTGATTAATCATCTGTCTTTTAATTGATTAATCAATTATTTTCAAATACATTTCCATAGTATACATCCTTTCTCTTTTTCAAAGTTATTGAAGGAAACATGGCAACATTTTAAAAACCAAATCACCACTTATTGTTAAAAGAAAATACCACCTTTTAATATTGTGTTTGTTATTTTCTACTCCCATTACACATTAAGGCTCCAAATGAACATAAAAAGTGTATTCTTTAGTCTCAGCCCCCACAATTAATCAACTAAAGTTTGATTAATATGGTAATTAAATTGATTAACATTCACAGCCTAAGTATTAGGTGATCAATTATCATGCATCATGTCTTTCTATTATGTCAAATAATTAAAAAAATGATAGTATCCATTTATAATATATCAGAATAGGATTGGAAGTTTAAAGTGGCATAATATGGACACAAAATGGGAGGAAGGGAACACAAAACTAGGAAATGTAATCTGCAAGCTGCATATTTCAAGATATAGGCATAGTATCACCAATATTACACATTTCTAAAGTGTTATTAATTTCATTACACATGCCTGGGAGAACTATGTCTTAAAATTAGTGGGATCAGGTTACAAAAGAGTTAAACAAAGGATAAGGAAATCAAAATGTTTTTGGCTCAGAAATTTTTAGATTATGCATGTGAAAATAATGGTAGATGGATTTTATTCCTTTCTTAACTTCTATGCTCTCTCTCATATTTCTACTATATTCTCCAAAAGACGGGGTGAATTAATATTTATGTTTAAAGATTTAAAATTAAATCACCTTAACTGGAAAAGATAAAAGTGCAGGGCTTGTCCCTTCTGCCATTAAAACACCCACCATTTCACTTCCCAGAATTAGCAGTGGGGAAGTTGTATCTGATTCCACAAAATTGCTCTAGAGGTGATTCTGCTCAAACACATTAAAGAAACCAAATTTTTGCAACAGGAGTTCTTGGTAATTTATATTCAAAGTTCACATCTCAAAAAATGCATTCTCTCTCTCTTTTTAAAAAGCATTCTAGAGAAAAGAACTGGGGGGAAAAATCCTACACATTAGTATAAGAGAACATCAGAGTTCAACTTCACTTTACTTGTACACAGGTGTGCTCATACACATATAGCAGTAAAATAATTTTCTTCTTGCTGGACAGAATATTAGAGCTTGGTGGATCAATACAGTTCAAGCTACATGCATTGTTCAGCAATTTTACTGCAGACAATATAAAAATGAAGTATATAGCCATCCAGGCAACTGGTCAATACCGTGACCTGTCAGTTTCACTACTGCATCAGGAAAACCACAGTGCTTTTTATTTCTGTACCATTCTCTTGAATGATTTGCAAAGCCAGTGTCATTCGCTGTAGACAATAGCTTGGCTCACACTTAACACAATGCAATAACATGGTAAGTTTGGTTCTGAGTGTTATGGCTTTTCATTCAGGCTGAATCAAGCCACTGTGGCTTATTCAACTATCCGTGGTTTAAAAAATTCTGATCAGGGTTAATCTCTGAACCCAGCCAACAGTAATTTAGAGAAAGTAATACCTGACTCAGTGCAATACAACTTGCATGTCAGTCTGCCCATATGTTTAGGAATAAGTAGCTGCTATAGAAGATTCATGGCTCTTTAGAGTGCAGATACCCTTAGCAATCACTGAGTCTTACAGATAAGCTTGAGTCATCTAAGTTAGCTTTATCTATACTGATTCATAACTCCTGCTCAGGAGTTATCCCTCCTATAATAACAGGATAATAGCTAAGCCTTTCAACATATGTTACAACACACAGTAATTCAACCCTACCATCCAGCTGAAGGAATCATATGAGAGGCATTATGTCAAAAATGTCATTATGTCAAAAATGTTCCCTCACTACACCATACCAACATCCCCAACAAAAGGGTGAGGGAAACCTGCAGAAGGATATTAACTAAAAGTATCATTTTCATCTTCAAGCCTCTTATTGTTTTTAAGTTTTAGAACAACTGGAAAATTGCAAGAAAAAAAGTCTGAGGGTTCTCCACCCCCACCCCCCCCACACACACACAATTAGGGCAGTTAAATGTCTTTAGCAATTCAGGGTCTTTTTGTGAATTCACTTTTGATTGACATGCAGTGCAAACAATGGAAGAAGTCAACTTGGCCATCTTTGTGGAAGTGATATATCTTGCGGTATCTGGCACTGCTGATTTCATTTTGACTAAAAGCTGATCGAAGGCAATTGTAGCACAGTATGTAACAGCCTTCATCTTGGCACCTGCCATCAGTATCAAATAGTTTTCACTGCCCCTTGCTAGTTGTACCACTTCATTCATTCTAGAAGAATTACCCTTCCCCTTGCTAGGGTGCTATGCTGTTCCATATGGGCTACCTAACAAAGATCACAAAATGTACTGCTCAGCATTTAAACAGCAGTTCACTCTGCTATCGCCTGACCTGTACAACCCCAATCAGAAATGAAGTAATATGCTGTGAAGAACACTGCTGGCTATAAAGTCATTCTGCAGGTATTTTGTTCCAAGTTTCAAAAAAACCCTTCCTTAACTATATGCCTTGGAGTTGAGATGAGGGATGCTGTATTTATTTCAGTACCTACCTAACCATCTGACTATTCCCTTTAGGGGTAAGCAACATTATACAAAACACAGAAAAGGAGTAAGAAGACAAAGAAATTAAAGACATGATATAAGAAGAGAAAAGGAAATAAAGCAAAAAGGACTTTATACAAACCCCATTTAGTACCTTTTCATCCTTGCAAACCATCCTTGCTTTCACCCAGCTCATACGTCACTTCATATGTTTCCCTTTTGTTCTTACATTTTTCACCCCACTCTTTTTAAGGTTCTCTGCAAGTCCATCCAACCATCATTCTTGATCTTCCCCTTCTTCCCTTGACCCATTCACTCTTTCTTCATATATTTGTTTTGCAATTAGATCCTCATTCATTCATTCTGTGTGACAAGCCACCTGAATGTACTTCTTTCATATGGTTACTCAGTTTTGTAATCACTCCACATTCATTCAGCACCCACTCATTCTTGACATTATTTCTTCTTGTTTTGCTTTCTTAAGTAGCCTTGTAACTTTCTTTTATGTTTCTCATATCCATATAACAAAGTGGTCACAAATTTTCACTCCTTTCAATGAACATTTCTTGCAACTAACCATATACCTGCCATGATCTTTCTAGCAGCATTTGTAAATCTTAAAATTTCTTCATATACAGTATGTTCCCATTTTTACTAAATATTTTAGCAAAATACAAAGATTCAGCTACTTTCTCTAGATTTGAACTATTTATGTAAGACTTGCAATTGTTTACTCCATACTCCCTGTCAAACACACCTACCTAGATTTTGGATACATTAAGGTTCAATTCCATACTCCTTGTTGGATCATACAAATCCACTACAAATCATTTGAAATACATAGCCAACAACATAGCATCATAAATACATATATTCACATGCCCAACCAACACACCTCTAACATCACTACAAACATTCCTTATACAGGTAGTCCTCATTTAGCGACAACAATTGGGACCATCAATTCATCATTAAATGAAGCAGTTGCTAAATGAAATCGGGATTGGGTTTATGATCTTACCTCAGCTTTCCTTTGTTTTACAGGCCTGCAAAGTTACTTTTTCATCATCTTTGTAACTGCAAATGGTCACTGTATAAGGCAGTCACTAAATGAGGACTGAATTCTATTCATTCAGGACATTGCAAAATATTCCCCAAAAGTCAATTTCCCAATTATGATAATTGGTTTTCCATTATTACAATTCACTGTAACTTAACATGCTATTATCATTAACCTATGGATTCCTACTGTCTTATGTCCCACAGAAACCCAAATGCTACCAATTCCTACTTTCTGACATACATTTTAGCCCTTTTATTTATAATAAAATCTATTTCTTCACTTCCCTGCATGTATTAATCAACTCAGTTCCACAAGATCAGAACACCTTTATTCAAGTGAATTACACTCCTCCTTTTCTCTTAATTTCATAGACACCCAACATACCTATTCTTCTTTCTCTGATTTCATTCATTAATTCACACTCTTTAGCATTTAGTTTTCTTATACATAGAAACTACCTTGAAAGGCAAACTGCTGTTTCCTGAATCCAACTAACTAGGAGATATATGCAGTATACCAACACACACTCAAGATATATAGTTAGTAGTGATTAATTACTAATTTATGCCCTTATTAAAGTTTGCAAGGTGTAATGTAAACCTTACTACAGATCAGGCCTGCTTCTAAAGCCAGCAAATTCCTGGCAATTTGACATCCCAATAAGGCTTTGCAATCCATGTTTAAAATACCGTATGATGCAAATATCCAATCTAAGGTCTCTCTGTGTTACTTAAAGAAGAGGAACCCGCCATTCTCCATCTATAGAATACACACTACTGTAGAGCAATGATGGTGAACCTATGACACGATGTTTTGGTGACATGCCAGCATTCACCAATACCCAACAACAAGGGGCAAGTCTTGGCGCAAAGGAGCGCCTTTGAGTGAAGGGCCAGCAATGGAGAAGCCACTTGTGAAGCCAGCAAAAGCATGCCCCTTCATTAAGCAGGGTGACAAAATACAGCCTTGTCGTACTCCTTTCCCAATTCTGAACCAATCGGTTGTTTCATGTCTGATTCTAACTGTTGCTTCCTGATCCGCATACAGGTTTCTCAGGAGACAGGTAAGGTGGTCCAGTACTCCCATCTCTAAGAATTTGCCACAGTTTGTTGTGAGCCACACAATCAAAGGCTTTAGCATAGTAAATGAAGCAGAAGTAGATGTTTTTCTGGAACTCTCTTGCTTTCTCCATGATCCAGCAAATATTGGCAATTTGATCTCTAGTTCCTCTGCCTCTTCAAAACCCAGCTCGTACTTCTGGTAGTTCTTGGTTCATATATTGCTGAAGCCTAGCTTGTAGGATTTTGAACATAACCTTGCTAGCATGTGAAATGATTGCAATTGTGCAGTAGTTTGAATATTCTTTGGCATTGCCCTTCTTTGGAATTGGTACATAAACTGACCTTTTCCAATCCTGTGGCCACTGTTGACTTTTCCAAATTTGTTGGCATATTGAATGCAGCACTTTAACAGCATCATCTTTTAGGATTTTAAATAGCTCATCTGGAATACTGTCATCTCCGCTAGCTTTGTTGTTAGTAATACTTCCTAAGGCCCACTTGACTTTACTGTCTAGGATCTCTGGCTCAAGGTCAGTGACCACACCATTGTGGCTATCAGGGACATCAAGATCTTTCTTGTATAGTTCTTCTGTATATTCTTGCCACCTCTTCTTAATCTCTTCTGCTTCTGTTAGGTCCCTATCTTTTTTGTCCTTTATCATGCCCATCTTTGCACAAAATGTTCCCTTGATATCTCCAATTTTCTTGAAGAGATCTCTAGTCTTCCCCATTCTATTGTTTTCCTTGATTTCTTTGCATTGTTCATCTAAGAAGGCCTTCTTATCTTTCCTTGATATTCTCTGGAAATTTACATTCAGCTGGTTATATCTTTCCCTTTCTCCCTTGCTTTTCGCTTTCCTTCTTTCCTCAGCTATTTGTAAAGCCTCATCAGACAGCCACTTTACTTCCTTGCATTTCTTTTTCTTTGGGATGGTTTTAGTTGCTGCCTCCTGTACAACATTACGAATCTCCTTCCATAGTTCTTCAGGCACTCTGTCTACCAGATCTAGTCACTTAAATCTATTCATCACCTCCACTGTATATTCATAACAGATATGATTTAGGTCATACTTGAATGGTCTAGTGGTTTTCCCTATGTTCTTCAATTTAAGCCTAAATTCTGCAATAAAAAGTTCATGATCTGAGCCACAGTCAGCTCCAGGTCTTGTTTTTACTGACTGTACAGACTTTCTCCATCTTTGGCTGCAAAGTACATAATCAATCTGATTTCAGGTGATGTCCATGTGTAGAGTCATCTCTTGTGTTGTTGGAAAAGAGTGTTTGCTATGACCAGTGTGTTCTCTTGACAAAACTCTATTAGCTTTTGCCTTGCTTCATTTTGTACTCCAAGGTTGAACTTGCCTGTTATTCCGGTTATTTCTTGACTTCCTACTTTAGCATTCCAATCCCCTATGATGAAAAGGACATCTTTTTTTGGTGTTAGTTCTAGAAGGTGTTGTAGGTCTTCATAGAACCGGTCAACTTCAGCTCCTTCAGCATCAGTGGTTGGGGCATAGACTTGGATTACTGTGATGTTGAATGGTTTGCCTTGGATTCAAACTGAGATCATTCTGTCATTTCTGAGGTTGTACCTCAGTACTGCTTTTCCCACTCTTTTACTGACTATGAGGGCTACTCCGTTTCTTCTAAGGGATTCTTGCCCACAGTAGTAGATATAATGGTCACCTGAATTAAATTTGCCCATTCCCATCCATTGTAGTTCACTGATTCCCAAGATGTCAATGTTCAATCTTGCCGTCTCATGTTTGACCACATCCAGCTTACCTTAATTCATAGATCTTACATTCCAGGTTCCTATGCAACATTGTTCTTTATAGCATTGGACTTTCCTTTCACTTCCACTTCCAGATACATCCACAACTGAGTATCCTTTCGGCTTTGGCCCAGCTGCTTCACTCTTTCTGGAACTACTCATAATTGCCCTCCACTCTTCCCCAGGGCTCATCTTCTGGCATCATATCTTTTAGCCTTTTGATACTGTCCATGGGGTTTTCTTGGCAAGGATACTGGAGTGGGTTGCCATTTCCTTCTCCATGGACCATGTTTTGTCAGAACTCTCTGCCATGACCTGTCTGTCTTGGGTAGCTCTGCATGGCATAGCTCATGGCTTCATTGAGTTATGCAAGCCCCTTCGCCATGACAAGGCAGTTTATCCTTAACTTAGTATTAAAATGTTGTTGTTAAAATTAGTATTAAAATGTAGAACCTGGTCTCTTGTCTTCTTCCTGACAAACTGCACAAGCAGATCTCTTGGTACTGTACATTTCTTAGTTTTGCATATCTTGTATTAATTCTGCATACTTTATCCACTTCTGTATCCATATCTTCTTCACCCCATTCTGAAGACTTTGTTAAAGATCCAACAACCCTCTCTCTAATATTTTCACCAGGTTCTTCTGGAGCTGCTCTCAATCTTAAACAAAACTTTATCTCTTAATTGCTATATTGTCCAAACCTTTTTCCATTTCTCTATTTATTATTTCTGTTTTGTTTTCCAAAATTGTTTAACCTCTCCACTCATCTGTATTACAGATTATTCAGATTTTTTGTTCACCTTTTCTTCCATATTTGCAAGACTTTCCTCCACTCCCTCTTCTAGTGAAGCCAGATGTCTTTTGACTGATGCAGTCATAGCTTCAGTCACAGCCTCAGTCACTAACATTGTCCCCCATTTCTTCAAACATCTTTTGTAAAATCTCTAGCTTGGTTCCTTTTTCTGTTATTTGTTCTGTATGTCCTCTCCTCCCTTCTGCGATTTTTGCTACTTTTCTAGTAGTAGCTATTTTCTCTTTTAATTCATAATCCAGAAAGGAGAAGTAGAAAATGAAGAAAGTTGGCGCAAAGGAAAGTTGACGACCGACAGGAAGCTCTGGCGTGGGCTGGTCCATGAAGTCACAAAGAGTCAGAAGCGACTAAACGAATAAACAACAAACACACATTCATGAATCCTCCACCTTAGAAGAGTGAAATCACTTTTTAATAAACTTGTACCAAAGGGATTCTAGAGGCTGGACAAAAAGACCCTGAGGCTACCTGCAGCTCTGGGACTATGGATTATCCACCCTTGCCAGAAACTATAAATTAATACATTATGAAGAATGGCAAGGACCTAACATTATGTAAATGAAATCACCTCAAAGCAAACTGACCAGCCAGCTGTCAAAGAACCAAGCAGTGGTTCTTTTTGTGTTTCTGTTGAAAAGGAAGTAGTATTGGCTGCATGTTGAACAGGGCTCATCCAATGTTTCCTTCTGATCTTGGCATCTCTTGTCTGCAGATAGAGCAACCCAAGTTGGAAAGTCAGCCTAGCAACATGTGGGTCAATTTAAATCCTATCTGTGCTAGTGTCACAATAAGATATGTTTATTTTGGAAGCATTTTAATTTTTAAGAACATTTAATTTAAGAAAGGGGTTTTTTTCCTAAGTTTTCTTAACCCTTTCGTCTGTTTTGGCACTCCATAGCTCTATAGTCACATGATCTTTCACAACTTTCAGTTTTCCTTATCTCTTCGTTTAACAAAGTCCATGTATCATCTTTCTTAGCATATTTAAACAATCCTCTTTCCCACGGAGGCATGTATTATTTATTTAATTAGTTCAATAGTACTTTACTAAACAATTTTTCAGATTCAGCTGTTCCCTCATTCTGTTACTTTCTTAGTTCCACTCCTGGCAAACTTTTTGCTTTTAATTCTTTTTAAATCCATATAATTATTTCTTTACTTTTAATGGTAAACCTTCAGGTCAGAGGTACATTCTCCAGGTAGTTTAGGTGTTCTGCTGGTCTGAAGATCTCTATAATTTTCCAATTTTTTCCCACTCCAACATGCTCCAGAAAGTGGGGTGGGCAAACTCAGTATCCTTTAAGCAGGCTCCACCTGAGGCTGCAAGCTTGGTCTTTCTTCCTTGGCTCCTGGAACTCTATCTTCAGGTCACCCACAGGGTCTCTCCAGATCCTGTTGGTTTACTCACAAGGAGCTGCCTTCCAGAGCACATGTGGTCAATCTCAGAGCGTCTCCTTGTCTGGAAAAGCTTTGCAGATCTGGGCTTGCCACCCAGCCACCAATCTCCCCCTCACCATCATCCCTGCAATGCAAAGGCATGTTAGTTGGCCATTTCTCCGCCCGGAAGTTCCTCTTACTTCAGCTTTCCTTTGCTTTACAGACCTGCAAAGGTCATAAATGTGAGGTTTGGTGAGGAAAGTTATTTTTTCATCACCTCCGTAACTACAAATGGTTGCTAAACAAGGCAGTTGCTAAATGAGGACTACCTGTATATCATCTTTCAGACTCATGCAGCTTCTTCCAAAGCTGCTCCCATTGATCTCCACATTGTTTTCACTTCTTATGCATAAGAAATACCTCTTTCAAAAGATTTGCACAACCCTGCTACATGGATTAGTGTGGTCATTGACAAGGATGAAAGCAATTGTTTGTTTAGAGGTCTGGAGGCAGGACGAGGCAGTGCACCTGACACTTCAGTCAACTGCTTGAGTTTGGTTGTAGTATCAGTTCCACAGAATCTTATAATAACAGAAATCATAAGATCTGGCTCTAACTTGGGAAATTATCATAAAAAAAATGAGATCACAGAGCCCCTTTGACTGAAGCTGTGCTAGAAACAATTAGAGCAGTAACAGTAATACCCATTTATTTGTGCTTTTCTGTTTTCCATCACATTTTTTATTACCTACTCCTTTGTTGACAGAAAGGTTGAGGTTCCTTTTCAGACTTAATTAGAGAGAGTTCCATAGAAAATAATGAGTGTTAAAGTAAGGGCTACTTCTTGGCAAAAGCAGCATGTGTGCCAGCTGCCCCTGCATTAGTAATACAAAATGACAACAATTAATAATCATTTATATTAAAATAATGCAAATTAGCTTCATTTGATACTGTAAGGCAATGATTAACACTGTTTATAGTAATTTCTCTTGTATGCACGCATATCCTCTACAGCATTTTAAAACGGATGCATGAATGTGAAACTGGGTGCTAGGATGAGAATTTGGGATGGAAGTCAGTACTGGGTGCTGCATCTTAAAAGTGTTATGGGCCCTTTGTGAAGCACTATTGAACATTTTATAATATCACAATCCATGCCAAAGATTTCACTTGAGGTCAGAAATGTGAAGCAATGTGATGGGAAACAAGGAAGGAGAAGAACTGGAAAATTGGTCAAGAAGGCAGTAAAAGACCCAAAGGGATCTGGGAGACACGAGGCAAATATCCTACCTTTACCCAACTAAATTCCATGACCGATTTCCTGAGAGACTTTCATTATGATTGGGATTTTGTTGATGGCCATGTTGGTAGCAGGATGTTAGCATTTCTAAATCCTACAGTGCAGGTAAATTAAAATGTGAGAGTAAGGTAGAGAATACAGCAATTGCACAAATTATGAGGTGAGATTGTGTTTAGATCCCGCACATTTTCCGAAGAGCTCAAGGCAGCTTATGTGGAGTTCTCTCTTAATTTCATCCCCACAACTATTAGGTGGGTGGGCTGAGAAAGGATGACTAGCAAGTCCTATGGCTGGTTGGGAATTAAAAGTGGGTTTCCTCAATTCAAGTATAATTCCTGAACTAGTACAAGGCATCCTTTCCATTTGGTTCTCTGGTAAGTTAGAACAGGGTTGTACCATTTGAAATATTCTTAATTAACATTGACACCTGTACTTCACATCCACAAAATCTGTTTCCAAATTTGCTAGAAATCAAGTGCAGGTATGCAGACAAATGCTGGAGATATGGCATCTGCCGTAGCATTCCTTCCAGCTCTTGGAAGTGCCTGTCGGGCATTTTCAACATCTGGATCAAGAAGAAAACTTCTGTAGTCCTTTCCATCTCATTCTATGACTCATGTATGAGGAAACTGCTGGATTATTTCTGCACAGCAAGATGCTACATAGAAAATGGCTGTCAGCCTTCTTATTCTGTAGGCCAAGTGCCACCAGAAGTTTTGGATGAGAAGTGTCACAGATCTTTGTTACTGGCCATGCTTTTTGGGGCTGGTGGGCATCAAATTCCAAAATATCTGAAGGGCACCTGGTTATCTGTCTCTCATTTCTGACTGGAGATAATTTTTCCAAATTGTAAATATGGAGCTTAATGCGTGTAAGACTGTCTTGTCAATTCTTCTTACTTTTAACATACATGTATATGTTTCTAACCCCTGCTTTAAAAATAATTAGGAATCTAGCAGATACCATCACCTCCTAGTAAAAATCATAGGATATCAAACATTTTGTCAATTCTCATTTTTTTATTGTTCATCCATAATTGGAAGACATCCACTATCAATGTTTACAAAGGAGAATTTTGAAGAGATTTTTGTGTAGGAGTGTGAGAGTGACTTTTTATTACCTCTCTCTTAAGTGATGATTTGCTTGAGGGGATTGGAGGCACACCTGAGAAAACTGCAAAAATGTCAAGGGATTAGATAAAATCATGATGGATTTGCTTTATGAAGATATTTCTTACCCCTGGGATCTCACTTTTAACAAAAAAAGAAAAAAGAAAAGAAAAGAAAATCCCTCTGTTATTTGAAAAGGCTTTTTTCACCGATCATCTCTCCTTTTTCAGGAACAATTTTAGTCTGTGGTTGCTGAGCATCCTACCTTGTTTGCTATTCTATCCATAAATTACACAGATTTTCTTTCTCTTGTTCCCTTTGCATAAACGGTGCAGCTGGGATACTTCTCCACTTGCTCCATTATGCATGCGCTCCAGAAGTGCTGCCTATGGCACATGTGTTGCACAGATGTCTGGGCTCTCAAGACACAAGGGGGCATGTACCTCAGCAACTCTAAGAACACAGGGAATAGGGAAGCCATCTTTCTTCCTTTTATTCCTAGGGAACAGCAGAAAACAGAGCAGTATCAAATTAAACAAAATGTAACATGAAGAGGAAACAAATGCTGGATCTGGCAGTTCAGGCTGACTGACAAGTAAACAGTGCTGGCAATGTTTCTGTCACAGAAAAGCATTTCTGTAAATAATATTAGTTGTAACACCTCATCACAGCCATGTCAGCTAAGCTCTCTGTTGGTGGGGAGAGGGAACAGGGGAAGAAAAGATCCTAAAATAAATTTATCTTGCCTTTTTTTGCTTTACTAGAGAATATGTAACAGTTGGCAGCGTAATACACTTTTTATTTTCATGAGTTATAGATGTGCATGGCCATCCCTAAAAACCTGAAATAAAAACTGTATTACATTGCCAAGCCTATATATTATATTTATACCATACCAGAGGAGGTGTCTGCAAAGCAACTATGGACATAAACTTTTATTTTATCTATACTTCTTCATGTTATTAGTATAGTGTGAAAATAATGGGATTTACTGAAGGCTATTTCTCTTGGTAGTATTATTGATATGATGTAATACAATAGATCTATAAATAATATATTGATCTTTACATTGGGTTGAAACTTTGTGATGATTCTAAGGGGGAGTTGCTTGTCAAATAAATTATGAAAAGAGTTGAGTGTGTCCCATAAACAACCATTTTCATGTACTGTTATGTACATAATAGGTTATGTATAATTTATATAGACAAATAAAAGAAAATATGTTGCCCCCATTTTTCACTAAGAAAATGTGCAAATCTATCTTATCTAAAATTATTTAAACATTCAGTTTCTAACAAATGTGCTTATTTAGGCAGTGCAGTTCTACAAAAGGAAAGCCCTACTGAGTGTAATAAGGTTTAAAAGGTAAAGATGCTGCTGAGTTGAACTTGACTCCTGGTGATTACATTAATGCAGCCATGAAGTTTTCTTGGCAACAACGTGGAAGTGGTTTGCCATTTTCTTCTTCCAGGATGTTTTTCAATCTCTTAGCCTTACTTAGAGCTCTACTATTCCTAGATGTTTCCCATCCAAGTACTAACTTCCAAGTCCAAACAAGAGCAGCCAGGTGCTGCCACCTACCTCCAGATAAATATGAACTGGAGGATAACATGATAAACTAAGCCAGGCTTATGCTTAATGATCTTCTTCTGCCTTCAGAGGATGCTTGTTCAGACTGCATCTCCCCTTTCTCCTTGTGGTTAGAACTACTCTGCCTCTTCTTCCTATATCCCAGCCTTCTTTGTGGCCCAAATACAAACACACTTTCAATTGTCCTTCCAGGCATATTTCTATTAGGAATATTAGCCTGCAAATCTTACACACTTCCTAGTATTCTTACTGCTTAATTGTAAGCAAATATGATCCTATGGACCATAGTGGTAGGGTGGAGGGAAAGCTAAATTTCTCACTTCACTTTTGTTTGCTCAGATTTCCACATCACAGACCCCACAGGGTGCTAGAAAGTAGCGGCCTAGAAATGATGAAGGCACCAAACAGGATGAAGAACTTGAGAACTCAGTTAATTGACTCTCTATTTATCTCTATTTTTGAAAGAAGTGAGAGAACACTAACCAATAAATTATTTATAAGAACCTGTTAATAGCAATGCTATCCACTAAAAATCCCAACGAACAGGATTTAAGGATTCATCTGTTACATGGAGAAAGTAATGTAGGAGGCATTATACACTGATTATGTATCAAAGTACTTGTGCACTATAAACCAGGAGTGTAGGTAATAAAAATTCACAGCAGACTCCTTTTTCCAAGAGTCCTGAATAAAGGTATTTATGAGAGTTTGCCACAAGTCAGGTTGAACCTTGAGACATCCTATAGTTAGTCTATCTAGGGAATGTTAGCCTTAAACCAAGGACTTTCTCTTTGGTCTAGTCCTAGAAAAACAGAAGGAAGGTGTCTTGGATTTTCCTGCCCAAAGCCAGAATTATAACATTTGACCAGCCTTGTGTCTGTCCTGAAATACAAGAGGTAGACTATGCAAGCATGGAGCATTCCAGATAGGGAAGGTTTTAAGGAGAAATGCATTTTTTTAAACCAGTGAAGCCAGAAATCTAGTTCTGTGTATCAGAATTAACTTCCCTTGGTTTTTCTTAATTTTCCTTTCATCAATAAAGGAAAGGCAGTATGGCTACATATGTAATTCCACATAAAATCTATATCAGCCTAGTTAAACTAGTTATGTAATACTTCCTTGTATAAGCTCATGAATTTCAGCACATGCTCTTAATTAATTGTAAGGGTATATAGTTAGACAAAGGCCAACTTGGTCTCCTCCTTAGATGTTGATAGTAAGGCCTCCTTCCCTCTCTTCCTCTTAGCACTATCCTCAGTTTTGCAGATATATAGAATTGAAATACAGCATCCTTCAGGGAGACTGACTGTTACTTTGCCCAATTTTTCTGAAAAAAAAAATCTTTTTATTGTTTTTCTATAAAAAAAAATCACCCCACATATTCCTTACCCATCCAAACATCATCATTATTTTCTCCTAATAATGACCCTTAAGAATTCTAGGTTTGGGGTATTATTGAAAATGTAATATAGACTGTACCACAGCTGCTATCACTTCCTTATGAATTAGCAGTAAAACAATAAAAAACATGGAGAGTGGATGGGCAGAGAAACTCCTGCATTTACTATTATGGAACCTGCTACAGGAAATTGGAGAATTTTAACTTTCCCTAGAAAAAAAATGGTGAAATCCCCACAATTTCTTTTAAATGGAACAAATTATTTCAAGAGGCCATTTCTACTTATTCTTTCTGAACCAAATTTCTGCAGGTAAAATTTTGAAAGCTTGGAATACTTTAGAATGTCCTATTGTTTAAATACATTTCATTTGCACCTACGTACTATGTGACTGAAGGTAGTAGTATAAAATAATAGCAAATAAATCTCATTAAAATGTTTTGATGTTTCTTTAGCTTTTGTTTATTAACTGATACAGAATATTAACACAACACTCATTAGAGTTATCAGCAGCTATTTACTGAAAATTATTTCAAAATAACTTTATGGTGCCCTGTTGCACAGAGGGAGGGAGGGAGGGAGGGAGGGAGGGAGGGAAGGAAGGAAGGAAGGAAGGAAGGAAGGAAGGAAGGAAGGAAGGAAGGAAGGAAAGCTATCACAAGAATTATCCATAGGATGGAAGTCCATACTTTACCAGATAATAGGCATAGACCTAAATATCTTTTCATTTCTTTTAGCAATTCAGCAACTTAGTAGTCAGAATCTTAGCATTAATTTTTAAAATATCAACTTCCTATACAACACTATGATAACAAATTTTGTCCAAAACAAAAATGATTGCAGTCATGATCTGCTGAATTTATTTAGCCATCCTAAGTCAGACATTCTATTTACTAATAATGTCAAATCCAGCTGGGTGATGTTTGGGGTCAGCTTCTATTATAACTACAGAAGAGCACACTTTTTTCTTTGATTATGGCATTAAAACCATTGCATTGTTTCAACTGACTGAGCTAGAAGAAACGGCTATTTATTATTGTTGTTGTTACCCTTACAGCAGTGCCAAAATTAGTTTTTAAAAATGATCTTAAAGTTGCTATCAACTCAGTCTGGGTGTGCCTTTATAGCTAGAATATTTCCCCATACTCTGGGCTCTTTATTACATCACACTAATCTAATTTAAATGCATTTTTACTGTACTTGGTTTAATGAATGTGGAATGTGTCACTATGAAATTGCACCATTAATTTGATAAATAGGACTTGAAGGTATAATTTTTTCCAGCATTGCAGACTAATGAAGCTAAAATACATATATAATAAGAAGTGTAAATAATAAATTATTCTGAGGAGCAAAAAAATTAATTAGATCTTACCACAAATTGCATCTCAATGTCAGTGGGTTTGGAAGATTTTTTTTAAAGACTACTGACTTTCAAACTAGTTGAAATACAACTACAATCTGTGAAAAAGTTTTGTGCATGATTATTATAATCATGACACATCTTCAGGAATGTATTTAAGAAGCTACCCCTTAAATCAAATCCTAGATCATTTACTTGGGTTTTTTACATCTGGTTAGAATCCTCACTGATTTCATTGGAATTTATTTCTAAATAAATGTGTTTAGAATTCAACTTTGAATCCCAGTTCCTAGAACTCTAGGCAGAAGCAATCAAATGATATCCAGTTGAGTTCTCCCTGCAGTTTACTGTCTATCTCTTGCTAAGCGTCCCACAGATCAGCCTATGCACATTGGACCATATTGTGTCATAAGCAGCACAGTTACTATTTGAGGCAAATGTTTTTAGGGAGAAGAAGGTTAGCTTATCTTGAAGAATAAGAAGATTATGATGAAAATGAAGACAAATATGTTGTTAAGCACGCCATCCTGGTGTCCTCTATATGGCTGGATACAATTGGGAACAACGGCTTGGAGAAGTCTGGTGTTGAGCCTTGACACATGAGCCCTTTATAGCAAACCCACAGTACAAATGGAGTCTGATCCCCAAAATCTTGCAGGATATCATAATATACAGTTTTACCTGGGTCACATTTCCTCCCTGACTGATCCCTGACAGTAATCAGGCCAATCTGGAGATCATATAAAGGTCACCCACTTTGTAACAACATCATCAACAACAACGACAATTCATTCTCCCAACCTATCAGACAAACAGTTAAGAACACTGGAGTGAATTAATTACAGAGTAGCAATGCTTAGAAGACTTCTCTTTTCAGCAACTTGGTCCAATAATTATAACTGTACCTGTATGGTAGTTTCTTTCCACTGTATAATCTCATGTGAATTGAGTGTTTTAGGACTTTGCAAGTGATGCTTTTATACTGAAACAACCAGTCTTTTTAAAGGATTATAAAGTCATTCTGGCGAATGCAATCTTCCATTGGTAGTCCTCCCAGCTCTACCCTCTGCCTTTTGATTTATAGGGTAGTCGTCCTTCTGCAAGCACCCTGTATGTTAACATCAATGTGTTTTGAGAAGTGGGAATGAAAGGTGATTATGGAGTACTGATGTTTCCTTGATTGGTCTTCTGTTCATTCAAATTCATTAACACTTCTCTTGTTATATTATAATTTGCTGTTGAACCAGGTAAATGTCAAAATGATAGTACAACTTTGCATTTTAGACACAGTGCTGAGACATGGGAAAACAGTTATATATAGCTTCCTAGGAAGAGGAAAATAAAGCCTTCTGTATAAATTCTCTGCAGAAGCAAGCACATCCCTAAATTAGATTTATGCTAGTGCATTACACACTGCAACTTTTGCGAGTGCGTGAAATGTGGAGGTAAAAGTGCTAAATGCAGGCTAATACATTTTGTCATTTCACTGCAAAAGTCTCAGCAGTGAAAGCAGTTAATTAAAGCAAGTGGAAAAAAATGAGAGACAAGGATGTGCATTTGTATAATTCAGTATATTGTACCTAAAATCAATTACATTGGTCTACCTGATTTCCCTCCATGCCATACACACATTTCTTTGTTCATGGAGCAATTCAGAAATGACAGCCCACCCACCTAGCCCCAGAATCAAAACACCCAGGAACTGAACTTAACATGCAGAGTTTTACCTACCATTTTATCTGTCCACAGCTGGGCATTTATGAATACTCAACAAGCTAAACTATTCTCTGACCATACAGTTCTTAATGGGAGGACCCTGGGCCAAAAATGTCATCTTTTTTTAAAAAAAACTTTTATTTTCTTTTTCAAGCTCATGGTTTAACATTTTGATTTTCTGTTGCTTGACTTGCAGCCAAAACTCTGACGTGGCATCAGTTTGGTTGCCAGATAATGCATTAAGGCTTACTCAGAGGTAAACATAATAATCTTCATTAAATCCTTTCAATGAACCCACCTCCTGCTTCTTCAGGTGGAGAAAGCCTTTGACAAGGAACAGTCGTAGACCTGTTTGCTGCCTTTTTCTTCTTCACAGGAACACAGCAAGGGAGAGATGAGTGGCAGCTTTTTAAAAAGGGGGGCGAAGTTAGGTAAACATAAAAAGGGGCTGTCAGATTTCCTTTCCTAATGGCAAAGTTTTTTCAGCAATAAATCACAATTCAGTCAATGCCATTAGTTTTGAGGCATTATATCCCTCATTAAAGTGCATAAACAATTATATTTACTGAAGGTAATGTACTGTGTAGTGTATTATAACGATGCTCATTAACATATGTAATCATCATTTGAATGGGCTTTACTACAATGTAAACTGATAATGGCATGATTACCCACTGGGTTATTAACTTTTCAGTCCTACGATAATAAAAGGTGAAGCAAGAAATGGAAAGCACATCACATTGGCCTCCGTATGTGATTTATGGGCCTCTCCATTGAGCTATGAACACAGGTACCCATCATTTGGGGACTGTTTTTTATTGCACATTGAACTTGACAGAATAATAAAGGTAATGGAGTAGCTTTGGGTGAACGTTGGGAGAAAGAGAGTCCTATTTGTAAGGAAGGCACCACAGCAGACTGAGAGCCCCCAGAAGGAAATAACTCGTCTGTCTCCCAGTTTCTGCCTTGCTGGCTCTCTGCGGTTAGGTATCTGTATAATTGCTGCCGGCCCTGAATCAGCTATGGAAAGGAACATAACAGCTTCTTTATTTTTCTTCCCAAGAAATCAAGCACCAAATGAGGAAAATAACAGAACTGGTCACAACATCCCCTTTAGCAGTAGGACATGTTCAATCTTTTATATTAGTCCTGTGCAAATCAGCTGTGATGTGATCTGGAGATTTGACAAGGGCACAATGTGATTTCAGTCTGTGACCTGAGATCTGAGGACAAATGGATTTGATTCCAATCACTTTAAGTTTTGATTCAAAGAAAGATTTGTTCATAGGTTTAATGGGGAAGTACGTGATGAACGCCTACCCAAGTTTCCAACCAGACTCACACAAGAAGCTTATGGATATCTGATTTATTACTGGATAGTATGCAAATTCAAGAGCAAAGCTGAGAATGGCAAAAGCGCGGGTCTTTCAAACAATTAAAGCTTAGACAGTTCCAATCCCTCCCCCCAGAGTCAGTAAGAGCCCACTCCCCGCAGCCTGCAGGTGTTCCTAACGGTTCCTGCCGGTCTTCGGGAAAGTGTCCTTGAACAGGTGAGATAACCCAAATAGACATTCCGAAGTCTCTACATCAGTGCCTGGTACAAAAGAACAGGAGCAGCGCCCTCCCAAACAGTAACACGTGTCAGCACCAGCATGGCATGGGAACTGGTTACGATGTTCACAGGAACATTGGAACAGGAACCATGACAAAGTATCAAATTGTCTGCCTTTGCTTCATTTTTCCTGCAAATAACAGGTCTGGTAGGCTCTGTTATGTTTTAGCTGCATATCTTCAAAACCTTTTTTGAAAGATTCCTCCTGCACTTCTTTTCAGATGCAAGAGTCAGAAGAATGACCAGTAATGCCCCTTAAGATATGATGTAGTTATGTGGCCTCTAATCTTTGGATATGTGGGTCCCAGGAGAGCTGGCATAGGTGATTGGCAAGTTTGGCCTTCCTGAGAATGTCACCCCTCCCAGGTAAACCAGACAGGAAACATGACTAGATGAACTAATTCTACAGTATTGTAAGGCTACATGAACAGAATCTAGCAAGTCTGAAAGTACAACCTCCCGTCCTCCCTATTTACCACCTGAATAGTTATGGCAGGTCCTTCCTAAATTTCTTTCTCTGGCAGTTACTCTGTTGCGGGCTCCTTTCTCTTTTATCTGATTGTTCCCTGGGTGCCGTCTTCCAAGGTCACCCTCACATTCCATCACAGGGAAGGACCCCTCATCACTGAAGCCTCTTTTATGGTAGTAATAGTAGGAATGAGGACCACAAAACAGTCTCCTATTGTTCAACAAAGAGTATGAGTTGAGCCAAACCTATTTATTTGCCTGTTTGATTTGCTTGCATGCCATCCATTCCCACAGGCTCTGATCAGCTAATCATATAAACATAAAATACCTCGGATATATATATAAATGTAAATAAATCAAAGAAATAAACACCAACAAATACAAATGTCATGCACCTGCAATCCCAGCTTCAATTACAGAATACTTTCCTCCTGCGTAAAACAGAACAGGAAGGTCTTCAAAGGTTTCCTGATTCCTAGGAGAAATGAGGTTAATCAAAATTTTACTAGGAGGGAGTTCCAAAGAGTAGGGGCAGCTACTGAGAATTAGCTATTTTGAGGCCACCATAGGGATGGGACCTGAAGAGAGTTAACCCTGTTTGATGTGGTTGGATGGGCAGATGAATACAGGAGAAGGTGATTCTTTAGACAACTAGGTCTGCAACCATAAAGGGCCATAAAGGTCATAAGCAGCACCTTGAATTGCACCTAGAAGCCAATTAGTAACTAAGGCTGCTCTTGAAGCTTTGGGATCACCTGAGTATATCAGGATACATCCATCACTGCCCAGGCCACCATATTCTTCACCAACTTTAACTTCTGGAGTTCTTCAAGGGCAGTTCCATGCAGAAAGCACTGCAGTAGTTCTAACAGGAGGTGACTAGGTCATGAGTGGTTGTGAGAAGGGCTTTCCAGTCCAGGAAAATTTGCAATTACTGCACAAGATGTAAATGTGCAAAAACCATCTGAGTCACAGTTCCACCTGCTCTTCATGTAGGACTTGTGAGTCCAGAGAAAGCCCCAAATTGTAGACAGTATTTGAATGGGGGAGTTCAGCCTTGTTCAGAGTCAAAAATGGAATTTCCCTGGAATCATTATGCCCACAAACCCAAAGATACTCTTACTTAGAGGGATTCAAAATATGTTCCTTCTTACTCAGACCATGAGAGTCTCCAGGCGCGGGGTCAGCACTGCCACTGAATCACTTGTTCAGTCTGGGGACAAGATATAGCTAGCATATTCATGTAGATGTTAAAAAATAGTGCAAAGAGGAGATATCCCCTAAACACTCAAGAATATAGAGCGGCAGATCTCTCCTCTCCCATCACTGTTGACCCTTCAGAATAGAGGAAAACCACTGCAAAACAGTGCCCCCCCCCCAATCCCTTGGAGATGGTCCAGAAGGATACCATGGTCAGTGGTCTCTAGTGCCCTTTGCAGTTGTAGTGCTACCACGATGCAGAGATTCCTACTCAGAATTAAAAATAAATGCTTCAAAAAAAAAACTCTGTTTAAAAATAATATCTTTTTTGCTTGCTTTTCTGGGGTGCCAGTTTTGGCAAGACACTGAAGAATGACTTGCCTTTGTGAGGTGAAATTTTCTTGCCTCTAATATCTGGATTTTCTGGGTTGCCAGTGAGTTGGTAATACTGATTAGCAAGTTGGGCACCTCTGGGGAAGCATTCCTCTTCACTAATTTTGGTAGGATCCAGGCTAGACCGAACACATAACCAAAGTTTGGCCTTTTCTGGACAGGAATCAGAGGAATAACTACTGATGACTTCTTCTGAGTGGTGCTTTGCTGTCTCTGATTATTAGGTTTGTAGATGTCAGAAAGATTGCCTGGCCCTTTTTGGAAGCACCCCTCATCACTGATAGGATTTGATTGGTTTAAGTTTAAAGCTAGTTAGCAAAGCTAGCAGAAGCAGAAGTACAATGCCACCAGGATTAGTAGGCCACAAAGAAAATCGTTGATACAGAAAAAGTGGCATTTGAAGTTTTACTGCCCCCAGTCATAAAAACAGTAAAAGTTTAGGCTAGGAAATATTAGCCTAGTATTTATTTGTTCATTGATGAGACACTTAAATCTCCCCCAGTTTCAAGCATGTAATATGATTTGATCTAAGAAAACATACTCAGAGACATTGAGTTTTGCTTCCAGTTGTATTAACAGGATCAGTATAGAAGTACAGTACAGGAGTACAAGAGAGAACAAAGTTAAGGCACATTAACTTTAAAGAATGTAAGAGCTAAGAAAGTAAATAAAGCCCAAAGTAATATTAAGTTAGTAGCCCAAAAGAGTCTGATAGGCATAGAGTTTAATAAGGTGATAAAACTGATTAGCTGGTTACTCATGTCCAGCTCAGAAAGCACATCACACCACTCAGTAATGTTCTCAATACATGAAAGTAAACCTGCTATGTTGTATATTGTCAGTAAAATTTCCAGAACCACAGAAAAGCCACTGAATTTGTGTCATTTGCTTGCTTCTATTTGCTGCTTTGACACTGGCCCCAGCTTTGATGGGGTGATTTTACTGATTTTGTATCAGACTGAAACTCTCCTTTGAGGCTTTACACATACACAAGCCTTTTCAGAACCCTCCTGAGCCCAGTAGGGCAGAGTTCAGGTTAAGTTTGTTATCCTGTATATCCAGGGAAAGTCCTGTTACATTCTGTAGGGCTTATTCTGATTAGACATGCAAAAACATAAACATGTAATTTAGGTCCACTAGTCCTAAGCAGAGATTCTTGCAAGTAAGTCTATTTGATTCCCATATGATTTAATGTCTCTATATGTAGATTTGAAATGAACTTATGGAGTAAGAAATACCTGACTATGATATTAATTTTGTTCTACTTGGTCTCATCTAACAATACAACAAAATTTTCATTTCTCCGCATTAGGTTATGAGCAAATTATTATCAATTAAGGCAAGCTTCAGTTGAGTTGAATTCCTGAGATCAAAGTACACAGAGACAACTCCATTCTCCCAACAAATTAAAATTAAATGAGGAATAGTTGTAAGAGATAGTTCTATGCTCATAAAAACTAGAAGGTGAAATCCAATGGTATGGTTCTGCTGTTTGTTCCTCTCCTACCCAAAGCATCTATATACCATAAATATTTACTTTCTAAATTCCTCAGATCTTTAGACAGTGAATGCATGTGTAGGTTGCAGGTGTTATTGGGAAGTTCTACTACACCAATAGAAATCTGTTTGTGTGATGTTTGGTTTTAACTGGTACTTCAAAACACAGCAAAATTGCAGAGTGACCAAATTCATTTAAAAGAAGTTACTTCATACATGCCATTCTAATTTGATAATTCTTATTATACAGCTCATCTAAACAAGCAGTTAACAAGATAGGATGAATTACTTGGTCCAATGTAGGCTGTTGAAGATGGAGAGATGCTGAATATATTTAACATGGATTTCCCTAACATTCAGCTGAAGGAAAAAAAGAAATCATTGAAGTATCCAAACATAAGAATGTAATGTTCAGTCAATTAAGAGTTTATATATACTGGTTATTTTGATTGATGAAAGGTTTATGCAGGTAGGAAGAATATCTCAATATCAGTTCAGGTAATTTTAGTATGAGTACTTCTAGAAATTGTAGTTGGTGAAGGTATGAGTCTGGTCTGATAACCTGCAGTTATTCAGGTTTTGCATAAGTCATGGCCAGGAGGGCCTTTACTCAACTTCATGTTGTGCGTCAGTTATGCCCTTTCCTGGATCGAAAGGCCCTTCGAATGGTCACTCATGCCCTGGTCATCTCCCATACAGAATATTGTAATGCGCTCTACGTAGGGCTACACTTGAAGAGTATCCGAAAGCTACAACTGGTCCAGAATGCGGCCACATGGGCAATTTTAGGTGCCTCAAGACCGGCACATGTAACACCTTTGCTGCGCGAGCTGCATTGGGTTCCAGTCTGCTTCTGGGTCCAATTCAAGGTGTTGGTTATCACCTTTTAAGCCCTACATGGCATGGTTCCAGGCTACCTGAGGGACTGTCTCATTCCTATTACATCCACCTGTCCCACCTGTCCCACGTAGTCATGCAGAAAGGGCATGTTATGGACCCCGTCTGTAAGAGAATTCCATCTGGTGGGGTCCAGGAAGCACGCCTTCTCTCAGTAGCCCCTGCCCTCTGGAACATTCTTTCCCCGGAGGTGAGGCAAGCCCCCTCTCTCCTGGACTTTCGTAAAAAACTGAAGACCTGGTTCTGTCAGGGGAGGGGAATAGTCATTCTTGGGGATGGCTAGTGCCTTAGAATGGCCCCTTATATATTCACGGACTGAAGTAGAACCTTATTGCCATCTGGATTTTATTGCATTTTATATTTTTACCTTCTATTTGTATTTATATTTAATGTATTATTTATAGTTTGTACTGAATTTTAAATTTTATTTTTATTGGAAACTGCCCAGAGTCCCTCCTTGTGGGGGAGACAGGCAGTGATAGAAATTTCATAAATAAATAAATAAGGCAAGGGAATAGCATAGAATCATAGTTAGTAGTTAATAGAATGGTGTAATTCTTCAGATTTAATTCCTAGCACAGCACAAAGCACAGGTCTGCAACTCTTTAAAGCAGCTGGGTCATGTCCCATTATTCTGGGAAAAGACACAGATGCTTTAAACAGTTGCAGACTGGTACAATATCTGTGCTTTTACACACTCCAAAACACCTTTTTCTGAATTATTAAGTGCTGTACAACTGATTATTTACTTTCCCACTTTCAGCTTTAAGGCTTTTGTGGGGAAGAAAAAAAAATTAAAACTACCTATTAGCTCAATATTATAATTTTTAAAACTTCAGTCAGCCTCTGAGAAGCTGATCCATCCTATGCTTCTAACCCAGAATTTCAAAATGCTTTGGAACACAATTATGGCTGTTCATTAAGTTATGGTCTAACAGAGACCTGGGATCAATTAAGAGAGAAAATCTTTCCATAGAAGGATACAGGATGCAATACCTTGATCAAAATTACAGAGCATATTATTGGATAATATGTAAATATCAGTTTTTGCACTAAGGCAAATTATACTTCGTTATCTTGCTATGTTATCTGCATGCAGTTATTCAGGTTTTGCATGGGCAAAAGTTGTTTCTGTTTAAATGGGGTGTAATAATTCCTTCCAGCATTCTCCCCAATAGAGTTAGAAGAGAAGAGAGGCATATGCAGATCTGGTACATTTCCTAAAGTCCTTACTGAAGAGCTTGTTCATGGTTTGCGCTAAAATTGCCACACTCTTTAAAGAATATATTAATTTCAAGTCTACAGACTCGTCAGTTGTGAAGTGATAAAACTTAAGAGTAGCTTTTCCCATTTGACATGTTCCAGAGCTTCTAGCTAGACTGAGAAGTAAAAAAAAAAAGTAAAAAAATCACAGGAGGTGACAATGCCAAACTACTTTTGTAACATTGCCACAAAAACTAGGATTTCAGCCATCAGGAACTTGAGGATGTCTTTACCTTCGTTCGTAAATATGATTTCATTTTAAGAACAAGAACTCTAATTAGGAACAGGAAAGCTTTTTTGAAAGAGCCCTAATTAGGAACAGGAACAAGAAACTGCTTTCCTCCTTCTCTACCTCTTCCTCTTCCTCTTCCTCTTCCTCTTCCTCTTCCTCTTCCTCTTCCTCTTCCTCTTCTCAGCAGTACTGGGCCACATCAACTTATAGTCTGACTCTGGTAGAGAAATGGCATGACAAGGATTTTTCCCCCCTACAGAAGTGTGGCACATACCTAGCAAACGTAGATGCTATTTTTTCCCACTAATTAACTTTTAAACTCATTAGCAATGGAACATTCTTATCAGTCATTTAAATTTAAATAATACATGATTTTTTAACATGCACAAACAAAAGACAACAAACACATTACATTGGTCACAGAAAGTTAAAAACATCTACTATACAAAGGCTACTCTGCAGGCTCTAAATTTTTATTTTATGTATTCATTAGATTTATATCCCCTTTTCTTCTAGAAGAAAAAGTTACTGTACCCAGTACTGTCAAAAGTTTATTCTCACGAGTACAAGATCATCGTAAGTATAGTGTACTGAGAGATAACGGCTAACCCGAAGTCACTCACTGAGCTTTAATTTCTGAAGATGGACTTGATGCTAAGTCTATCCAGTTCTAGTCCAACACCTCAACCACATCACTTCTCTTTTGATATAAATTTAATTGAGGCGAAATAGTACAAAGTGTGGGCAAACATGATTCTACCCAATATTATGTGGGAACCAAAACATATTCAAAAACAGATTTTAAAGTGCTTAAATGATGACACTCAGCTGAATAGTTAACCGCAACTTTGCCTGAGCATCACATTTCCTATTTGGCCACTCAACAACTGATGTCAAAACTCACAATTCACAATGAGGACGTGGTTCTCACCAGGTACCAGAAGAAGTAGTAATGTCTTCCTCAGAGGAGTTGTTATTTTGTACTTTACAGATAGGAATTGCTAAGTTTTCCTCCTAACTGAACAACAACCAGCCAGGCAGTGAAGCAGAGGCACAGTCTAACAAGGAGTCCAGGAGTCAGATGAAATAACAAGAGAGTTCCAAGTACAAAAGACTGTACAAATCAGGCCTGTGTCCGGGTAGTCCTTTATAGGATATGTGGCAAGACTTCTGGCAGCTGGTCAGACTAAAGATGTTATTTCCAATTGGCCAGCTTTACATCCCAGGCTAGAAAGCACCACCCAAAAGAAGCTGGATTACACAGCTTCTCCTCTTCCCGCGAGGGTGTGGCCTTCATGAATGCCATTAACAAGTAGAGCAACTAAAGCTATGCTCTACAAGTGTTGGTCTCAATACTTTATCAAAAGCCAGCATTTAGTTCTTCCTTTCTTTGCCCATTGGATCTATATGCTACCTGATAGCACCCCCTTCTTCCATTTGCCCACATAACACCAACCTTATGTGATAGGTTAGAATAAGAAATAGTGGTAGGCCAAAACACCCCATAAATAAGGGGAAAACTCAACCTTGGCCTCCCAGCCCTAGCTCAATACCTTAATCATTGTATCACACTAGCTCTCCAACAAAAGATGCTGTAAAAAAGACTCTGGCTTTAGAAATGGAGGCTAAGCACCAGAGAAGAGAGAGTGCTTAGTGTAAATTATGAGGAATGGTCCCAGAGATTTAGTAAACCCCTGCTTAGTTGGCAGCTCCTTTAGAGCAACTACTTTTAATTTAATTATTGGCGGCCGCATCTCTCTCTCTAATTCAGTCAGCGGAAGAAAAGCAAAAACACTTATACTTGATTATATTCCCCCATGCCATCATTCCTGTCCCTAATAGTTTTTTCAAGCATTTAGTTCATCTGCTTTTTCCAGAATAAAAATGAATTCCTAAATTAAGGTACCAGGGCAATATCCAGGGAAAACATAAGGCACATGTTTGTAACTGACTCCAACTTTTTCTAAGCCTTACAATATAGGAATGAGACATCTCTCTCTCTCCCTCTCTCTCCCTCTCTCTCTCTCTCTCTCTCACACACACACACACAGAATTTTCAACAATGCATCAATGCATACACCCAAGCAAAATCATGAGAGTTTCACAACTTTGGAAAGTTGGTCATTTACAATCTGCTGCTGTCTATAAACATGATTACTAATTATGGCAAGCAGGGATGACACTGATGAAATTAATTATGATATTAATAAATATGTTACTAAAGGAAATTTGGAAATATATTATGAACATATGAAATGCCTTCAAATTATATTATTTGAATGTTGCACTTAAATTACCCAGACAGCTGTGAATGCAGGTAACTTGCCCACTGGCATAGAATGAATGTTTTACCAGCCTGTGGATTTCTGCTAGCCATAGGAATGTTTTCATGTTGTTTGCCCTGTTTGCATATACAATAACCCTAACTTAATTTCCAAATGACATATAATGCACAGAATGGATTTTAAAAAATAACAAGGTAACATCTTGATATTGCCGTGCCTCGTGACAGTTGTTCATCTTGTTTTTCAAAGTTTCAAGAAAACTTAAGAGCTCTGCTTGAAAGGTACAGTGGGCTTGGTATAATTACCACAGCTGCCACAGATGGCTCATTTTAACAAGAGACCCTAGGTAAACCTACTTGTTTAGCCTGCAGCATAAACAGAAAAATATTCCTCTTAAACAAGCGGATTTGGGTTCTGTCGAGATGAAGCTCAAATCTGCTTGCTAAGTCGAGTTGTTAAAAGGATTCAAAGGCTGTTGAACAGAAATGGGTCAGTTCAAAGTTCAGGTTGGAAAATGTGTATTCGGTTCCCCAAGTTTAGAATGTGTTTTAGAATCAGAGCTTATTTTGGTTACAAACTGACCAATTTAACTGATCTTATTATGCAGAGGGTCACTCCTCATACCCTAAAACTAAGAAAAAGGGAGAATCTTGCAGGTCACGTTTGTGCTTGTGTCTAAAATATAATGTTTGCAGTCAGACACAAAAAGCGTTACTGACATTTATTGAAGCTAACAGGGGAAAGACAACAACAAAGTGGATGGAATATAAGGGAAAATTGCTGTGATAAAAATGCATTATTTATTTTACTAATATATTTTGGAATAATAAACAATTTTTTTCTCACTCATTTTCCTTATTTTCCCCCTTATAGCCTGTTAAAAATATTAATTCACCCTTATTGATATTCACTCAAACAATCTCTATTTCAAGCTTTCCAATTTCTGTATACTGATATTAGCAGAAATACACCATAGGGTTGGATCGTGATGCAGTCACACAGCAGACCGAATTTAGTCACAAAAAAATTGTCACATGGATTTCAAACGTTTACTTGATATTTGTCTTGTCTGATGATGAGGATAATTATCTAGGCTCTTTGATACAGCGGAGGCTGATCAATATTTCGTGGGGATGCTTTAACTTAGATTCTTGTTTTGAGCAGTGGGTTAGACTCAGGGGCTGTTCCAATTCTATGACACCAAGATCTGTATTTTGCCCACTGCTTCTTCTGTTTCTTACTTTACGTTAAGGATGAAATGACACAATAGTTTACATTATGTCTTCACTGATACTGTTAGCACTCCATTTGTAATTATTCATCTGTGATTATAAGAATATCTGATTAAAAATAATGGTAAGGAAATTATTTTAAAAATGCTATTTGATTACAACTATTTCATAACTTTTTAATTGCTGTATTGTATAGTTTTCAATACAATACAGCCATTATCTTGTGAACTACTCAGAGTCATTGGGAGTCAGGTGGTGTACAAATTGAATAAAATAAATAAATGATAACTGAATCCCGTATTCTGATTTTCAACTCACATTAACTTTCACTGGCATTTTCAACATAAGGTCTCTAAAACTTGCCTTAGTAGGATCCAGCTTGACCTTCCAGGTCAACACTACTATTGCTACTGAAACAAGTGATTG
This sequence comes from Candoia aspera, assembly GCF_035149785.1. Classification (NCBI taxonomy): domain Eukaryota; kingdom Metazoa; phylum Chordata; class Lepidosauria; order Squamata; family Candoiidae; genus Candoia; species Candoia aspera. Next base: position 163,061,858 of record NC_086155.1, read on the forward strand.
TCTTCAGTTCTCTTATCACAGAAGGTCTGTTTGCTGATTGCTTGGATGGTACCATTTTCCCTCCTTAGATAACAGTTGCAGAGACTGAGAAGACAACAGTCCTGTCCTTTCAGAGATGACATTATATTATTTTCTTTAATATAAAATCCAGTTGTGGGAAAAAGTAAGTACACCCTCTTTGAGTTCTATGGTTTTACATATCAGGACATAATAAAAATCATCTGGTCCTTAGCAGGTCTTAAAATTAGGTAAAGACAACCTCAGATGAACAACAACACATGACATATTACACCATGTCATTATTTATTTTTATAAAAATAAAGCCAAAAAGGAGAAGCCATGTGTGAAAAAGTAAGTACACCCTGTGATTCAAGAGCTTGTAGAACAACCTTTAGCAGCAATAACTTGAAGTAATTGTTTTCTGTATGGCTTTTTCAGTCTTTCACACTGTTGCAGAGGAATTTTGGCCCACTCTTCTTTACAACATTGCTTCAGTTCATTGAGGTTTGCAGGCATTTGTTTACACACAGCTCTCTTAGAGTCCTCCCACAACATTTTAATCGGATTTGACTGGGCCATTGCAACACCTTGATTCTTTTCTTTTTCAGACATTCTGTTGTAGATTTGCTGGTGTGCTTGGGATCATTGTCCTGTTGCATGACCCCATTTCAGCCAAGCTTTAGCTGTCGGACAGATGGCCTCACATTTGACTCTAGAATACTTTGGTATACAGAGGAGTTCATGGTCAACTCAATGAGTGCAAGGTGCCCAGGTCCTGTGGCTGCAAATCAAGCCCAAATCATCACCCCTCCACCACCGTGCTTGACATTTGGTATGGGATGTTTGTGCTGATATGCTGTGTTTGGTTTTCACCAAACATGGTGCTGTGCATTATGGCCAAACATCTCCACTTTGGTCTTGTCTCTCCAAAGGACATTGTTCCAGAAGTCTTGCAATTTGTTCAGATGCAACTTTGCAAAGCTAAGCTGTGCTGACATGTTCTTTTTAGAGAGAAGAGGCCTTTTCCTGGCAACCCTTCCAAACAAACCATACTTGTACAGTCTTTTTCTAATTGTACTGTCATGAACTTTAACATTTAACATGCTGAGGCCTGCAGAGTCTGAGATGTAACTCCTGGATTTTGTGCAATTTCTCTGAGCATTGCATGCTCTGACCTTGGGGTGAAATTGTTTGGAAATGGCCTTATAACCCTTCCCAGATTGATGGGCAGCAACAATTTCTTCTCTAAGATCATTACTGATGTCTTTACTCTTTGGGATTGTGTTAACAACACCTGAATGCTCGAGACCAGCACACCCCTAAAACTTTGGCTTTTATAGAGGTCACACTTGCTGATGATCAATTAATCAAGGGCATTTGATTAGCAGCACCCTCTTAATACCTATAGAAGCAGTAAGGGTGTACTTACTTTTTCACACATGGCTTCTCCATTTTGGCTTTATTTTTGTAAAATAAATAATGACACAGTGTAATATGTCAAGTGTTGTTGTTCATCTGAGGTTGTCTTTACCTAATTTTAAGACCTGCTAAGGACCAGATGATTTTTATTATATCCTGATACGTACAACCATAGAACTCAATGAGGGTGTACTTACTTTTTCCCATGACTATTAAAACTACTGCTATCTACTGCCAGGTAGCTGTACATGGCTAACAACAGAATATGTTGGTTGAAAGATTGTGGGAAATCTTTTGATACCTTTATAACTTGTTTAACATAGACTAAAAGGGAGAGTCAGTTTGGGGTAGTGGTTAAGGCACCAGGCTAGAAACTGGGAAACCGTGAGTTCTAGTCCTGCCTTACGCACAAAGCCAGCTGGGTGACCTTGGGCCAGTCACTCCCTCTCAGCCATAGGAAGCAGGCAAAGGCAAACTACTTCTGAAATCTTGCCAAGAAAACTGCAGGGACTAGTCCAGGCAGTCGCCAGAAGTCAAAAACTGACTCGAAGGCACACACACACAGAGAGAGAACCAAGTCATTTATCTAGAATCTCAGTTTCATGAGCATCTCTGTGTTTCAGCATTCCAGAATGAGAGAAAAAAGGCAGCTGGCTCTTTTTGGACAAGTATTGCTAGCTGAAGTGTTAGCCCTTCCAGAAGATGATCAGCTTGATACTGAGAAGATCCATTATGGTACTGCTTCTCCTTATCATACATCTGATAAGCCTCAGCCATTTATTATGATGTTTCTCAGGTGAGTAATGAAAACTTAAAGAAAGCCCAATCTACTGGTGCCAGTGAGAGAGAAAAAATAAGTCCCATATCATGTTTTTCTTACACTAAACATAGCACTATTGAAAGGCATTTTAACACAGTCAGACATCTGACATGTGAAAAGAATTTTTAATATTTCTTTAGGTAGCTATCCATTTTTGTTCCCCAATCAAAAGATCCTTCAGAGATCCTTGTACAGCCTTGTGGAAGCCCCACCCCCACCTTCCCCAAAAGCTAACTCCTTTAAGTTTTGTTTTTGCACCAGTTCAACTTCAGGCCCCCAAAGCTATTTACCTTCACCTTTAATTAAGCAAGGATTTTGTTTACACAGTTGAACTTGGTTGGAAGGAAAATATGATAAACCACAGTCATCTTTGCAGGTTTATTGTTTCCTCCCCCTCCCCCTCCTCCTGAACCTTTATAAAGTGGGAGTAGGCAGAGGGTTGTTTTTTTTAATTCTTCCAAAATTTCCCCAGCAAAGGGTAATCAGTTAGATAGCATCTCTTGAACTCCCCACCTCCCTGCCTGCTAAGTCTGTCCAGTTGGTGATTTTCTATCTTTCTACCTAGACTCCTTGCTTCTGTCCAGCCATAAAAAAATAGAAAAGGGAGGTGCTTTGGATCTTTTTGCCCAAAGCCCAAAACCTTGTGCTACTTATGACATGCAGTGAATCAGTGTATAACCATACAGTCTTGAATGTGGGAAGTTTCCATGATAAATTTCCTTATAAAACCAATAAATAAAAACAAACCTACATATTAAAAAGAAGTTTATTAGGAAAAGGAAAATTGGAGGAATTAGGGCACTGATCACACATAGAATTTCAAATTAAATCAGTACAGTTATCATAATAACTAATTATATTATTTCCTTGAATAAGGTCTGAGGTGGATGAAGAAGGATCTTTTGGACATTGTGCTTTGATGTTCAAAAGCAGATCTCTTCTCTTCTCTTCTCTTCTCTTCTCTCTTGCATTGTTCATTCCTCCTAAGCATTATCATCAATTTTACAAAAAGTGGGGGGGGTAAGTGAAATCCAGCCCCCTTTTGCAAAGACTGATTGTTACTTTGTCCAGTCAAGGAAAATGTTCCCTCTATCATATTCTGTGTCTTATCACTGAATCAGAAATTAAATAGAGACCAAACCCATGTTGATAATAACCCTTGTTGGAATTATAAAGACAGTCTTTTAAAAATTTATTCTTATTCTCTGTTTTAATATAATTTCTATTGAATTTTCTATGTACAAATTATAACAATCGAAAATCAAACTTATTAATTCATCCTGAACTATTCAGAAAGAAGCCATATTATTAAAAAGAAAGTAAACAATAACAACTTAAAAGAAAGGAAAAGGAAGAAAGCTTAAAAATGAAAACAAAAACTATCATACAAAAATGTATAAGCAAAAATTACAATACCGTAATATTCTCTACTTTTCTATAATAGTAAAAATAATACTCTTATAATTTGTAAACCACTATAAATAATTTTCTAAACACAACCTGAATTAGATAGGACATAATCTTATTATGCAGTCTTGTTCCTCTGCCAATATAGAGTCAGTTGAAAGGCTAAAAGTTGATATCTTGAGCCAATCTTTTGAGTCTGCTACACATAATTCTTTCCAAGAATACATCATCAGCTTTTCTGCAAAACAGTCATATCCAGACCTCTTTATCTCTGAAATGTTCTTAATTTTATATATTTTTAAAAATGTAATTTATGTTACTATATTTTTATTTTTTATTTTTAAATTATTTTTTACGTTTATTTTATACAGTGAAGAAAACATAAAAGGAAAATACAAATAACGTATTTAATCAAATTATCTAGCAACTTGGAACGGGGTACTAGACATTCATTATGTCTTGATTGTGCGTAACTAATATGTTTAAACCAGGTGAGGTAAAAATCATCTTCTGCATTACCATGATATTGCTGTCTTTTTTTGGCAAATTTTCCATTAGAACAGCTTTCTGCCACACTGAAATACTAAAATCCTTTCCTGTTTTCCAAGATTTTGCTACTACCTGCAACCAACACAAAAACTCTAAGATGTCACTTCAAAAAAAGCTCAATAAGGCCAGCTTAAGGTCTAATATAATACCCTGAGTTGTAATTTGTCCTATTTTAATAAAAAAATTCAATCCAAAACAGTTGAACAACTTCACAAGACCACATATGGGAATATGTACCTGTTTCTTTACAGTTTCTCCAATATATGGAAGTTACACCAGAACTTATCATCTTAAGTTTTCTTGATGTTACATATCATCTATTAAATGCTTTAACTGAATTTTCCCTAATTTTGGTTGAAATTGATTTCAATGGTTTTCTTTGCCAATTGGATAGTGAAGAGGCTCTTATATCTGATTCCCATGTTGCAAAGCTCTTCATATATAAAATCCAAATTTGGGGATATAATTCAACAATGAATTAACTTCTCTGTACCTCAGTTTCATCTCAAGGACCTGGTTCCCTATAGTTATAATATCTAACCAAAAAGACCTAGCAGAAGAGAAAGGGTTGGGATCACATAAGTGTAAGCAAGCATTACTTACGTTTTTAAAAAGTAAGGACTAAGATTGCTTTTTTACAAAACACTCATATTCTTCAAAGGACAAACAGTTCTTGCAGAAATCTTCAGTGGAAGAGGAACATATAAGTGGTAATTCTAAAGTGCTGCAATTTTAATTAGTAGATTTTCCAAGCTAATTGTTAGAGAAATTTCAGATAAAGTAGGTTGTTTTTTGAGGGGTGGGTGGGTTAATGCTAAATACTACTTTGGGACATCAGTGTTATTTCAAATGACTATACATTCAACTATAAACTCTCCAGAATGCATATGAAATTCAGTATTTCAAGCCAGTGGTTCATCCAGTGGCTAGAAACTATCTGAACCAAACTCTAGATCTCATTTCAGGTCATATTACCTCCTAGATTCATAATATGTTATAGTACCTTATGTATGAATTTAACCTACTGGCTATCTGGCAAACTTCTCTCAGTATGAAGGTACTTTCCTTCTTTGTATAGAAATTGTTTTCATGTAAATTATTTCCTGATATCTCATTGCTTGATATCCAAAGTTTATATATTTATTAATAAGTTTTGTATATTGCTTCAATCTTTGTAGACTCTGAGCGGTTAAAGTGTGTTACACAATTGCTGTAGCTATTTAAGATCATGATCTAAGAAGTTAACGTGACAATACATACATTTTTCAGATTTGGTGTACTGTTGAGTAGTAATTTTATTATGAAAATGAAACAGGATATGATAGATTTTTTAATTAATAAGAACGCATTTCATATGATTTTCACGTTCTAATGCAACACTGATTGGAGGTTGTATTATTATAAACACCTCATAAAAAGAGGCAACAATTAGTTAAAATTAAATCTCTAGAAGAGAAAATTGAAGAATGGCTAAATCTTTATCTACTTTAGCCATTTCCTGAACAGTGCAGAAATTTCAGCTTTTGCTAAATGTAAACTTAGCAAGTTAAATGCTGCCAAAACAGAATTTTATTTCATTGTATCAGAGAGTGATACTGAAAAAAGGACTGAGAAGCATAGAATTCTCTTGGCTTTTAGATGCAAACAAATTAAGCAATGTAATTCTGCATTTCCTATTTCTGATACCCATGAAAAAATTCATACAGATTCTAGATCACAATCAACAATAGTTTATAGTTTGCTGTAAAATATCTAGTTCCAACCTCTCATCAGGAGATGGTGGGACAGGGTTTTTTAACAGAATATAAAGCTATCAGAACTATCATAGAACTAGATTTCAAGAAATTGAGACTATAATTATCTGAAAATTAGGAAGACTCCTGGACTTGATAGTTTTCAATGGATGGATACAGAAATTGTATTGGGTTCTTACTTCCTAATTATTGTAGCTTTTATAAATAGACTTCTATTCCTTAGTTTCCATGAGGCAAATACTATAGTCTTTCCTGGAAAAGATAAGGACATTACTGTCTGTTCCAGTAATAGATCTACTCTGCTGAATGTAGATCGTAAAATTTTAATAGCTACCTTGATCCATATTCACCTTGTTCTCCCAACTCTTGTGAATTCAGTTCAGGCTGTACTTATAGAGGTCATTAAAGTTCTGATATTACCTTTCATAATGTACTTGCTTTAAGTCAAATAAGCAGACTCAAACAGGCAGAATCAAAGATCCAAATACATCACATTTCTTTGGATGTATTTGCATCTTAGAGGATTACTTTCAATACTTCCATTTAATGCTGCGAGCTATTTAGAAAGTATTGGGTGGCAAATGTTTGATCTTTTTACCCATTAAAAGTTTACTTTATGGGATAATTTCAGTTTAAAGTAGCAGGAAAATCCACTGTAACTTTTTACATGATGGATGGATGGCTAGATGGATTATGTCCCATCAAGTCAGTGCTGACTCTTATGACCTCATAGATAGAATTTCTCCATGAGGATCTGCCTCCAACCTGGCCTTTCAGGTCTTCCAATGGTACACTTGTCACCACTGTAATTGAGTCAATCCACTTTGCTGCTGGTCATCCTTTTTTTCTCTTTCTTTCCATCTTTCCAGCATTATAGCCTTCTCCAGACAGCTAAGTCTTCATATGATGTGCCTGCAAGTGTGATAATTTGAGCCTGGGTATTTGTGCCTCCAGTGAGAACACTGGATTGATTTGTTTGCTGATCCATTTGGTTCCTTTCTGGGCTGGTTTTTTAATGTAGCTGTTTAAAACCTCTGTAGAATTTAATCAGAGTTTGATTTACCTAACTGTGCTTATTAGAAGTTTAACTCAAGCATTTTTTGTTTGGGCTGATGGTCTTGATGAATTACTTCTTCTAAAGTTGTACAGTTGTTGGAAGCTTTGAAGGAATCAATTGACACTCCTAAGTTGGCAAACTACTTTTATAAGAAATTACAGGAAGTTTATGAAATTAACATTAAATATTTATGCAAACTTTGCAATAACGAGCTTGCATGCTCTGTTTATGTGAGTCATTGGAAGGTAGAAAGAATGTGAAATTAATTTATTTTGATCCTAGAACAAGATTTATAAAACATAGCATTCTGTTCCATGTATACTGAAAACTTCAGAGAATATTTAATGAGGGTTGGATGCAATTGCCTTACAGTTAGAAATACAGCTCAGAAGCCACATGGTCTGGACTGGTCCACTTGTCCATTGCCAGATTTTGGTTAGAAACTCACAGGATTGTTAATATGGTTTTAGGTCTATCATTGCTTGCTAAGTACACACATGTTCCTCTTGGTTATATTCCCAGCATTTTGAACCCATGAAGACATCAAGAAGTATTGATTTTTTTCTGCATGAGGGTTGGACAAAAGAATGATTGTACAAAATCTGAGGAATAACTGTACACCTGACTTGTAGCAGTGGACAGTTGGTATGTGTAGTCCGCTAGCATCTGAACTTTCAGGCAATCTGGTCAAAACTTTTGGAGTTATGTTGTATTTTTTATTCATTACTTCAATGCAATAAATATATTTAAAAGAATGTTACAGTTATCTGACTTTTCATGAACATGTTCTCCTTGAACTGAATTGCTATGTCATACTTTGAAGAAGATACTGAAGAAGCATCTATAGGATAAAACAGGGTTTGAACCTCCAGGTATGCATGTGAGTCATTTAAACCACCAATGGGCAGACCTAAAACCACTGGATAATAAAATTGCACTCCATGGTATGGAAACAGACCGCAGCAGAAGGACATAAACCCAAGAGAAAGCCATCCCAAAAAGTTCAGTCTTTTGCAATTTTGAAAAAAAGAAGGAGCACGTTAGCATGATCTCCATTGGGAGGCCGTTCCAAAGCATTGGTACTGTTACAGACAGGCAACACCTTTTAGCTTCAGCCTTCCAAACCTCTTGGAAATGTATTTAATTTATTTTATTTCTTCAATTTATTTAGTCACTCCATGCGGCTTACATTGAAAAACAATACAACAACATAATAGACAATAAAAACAAACCACTCTAGACAAATAACCATATCACCGGCTTTAAGTAACACTACAATTCCCATGCCTGGGAACACATCCACATTTTAAGAGACTTCTGAAAAGCCAGCAGGGAACCTGCTTTTCAAATAGCCTGGGCCAAGGCTGGTTGGAGTAGGTGATCCTGAAGGTACCCAGGTGCTAAGCTATAGAGGATTTTATACGTCATTTTGTACTTCCAAATTGTATCTGGAAGCAAATTAGGAACCAGTGCAGAGTCTGTAAATTGGGCTTATGTGCTCCCAATGCCAAGAGCCAGAAAGGGGATGTGGGCCACCACATTCTGGACTAATTGCAGTTTCCAGGTAGACAGCCCCAAGTAAAGCACATTGCAGTAGTCTAACCAGATGGTAATGAGAGCATGACTCACTGTAGGCAGGTCCTCCTGCACTAGGTAAGGCCACAACTGGTGTACCAGCTGAAGAGGCCTCTCTGGCCTCAGTGTCTATGTGCTGCTCAAGCCATGAGTCCAAGCCATGAGTCCCATCTTACTTGGGTTCAACTTCAGCCTGTTTTCTCCCATCCAGACCCTCAAAGGCTCCAGGCACCTGGAAAGAACACTGGGAAACTCTGAGAGGGGGGTTAGTTTTGGCATCTCAGGATCAAGTCTCATCTGTAGCCAACCCAGTAACTGGAAGCCGAAGCCATTTCTTCGTTTTTTCCATACATATATACATACTCATAGTGCTGTTCCTTTTCATAGCAAGAAATGTTATGACAAGTGCAGGTAAGAGTAAGTAATAAGCCAAAGGAAATGAGGTATAAAAGAAGAAAAAGAGAAGTAAATACAGCTAAATTTAGTTGACGCCAAACCATTCACTGTACCTGTCCATACATTTCTATTTTTGAAAGCCATCCTTCCTCCCACTGTGTTCATGCATTGCTTCATGCACTGCCTTTTGTTCTTTAAACTCTTCACCAAATTGCTTTTCAGGATGTCAGCAATTCCCTCTAAACACCCCTTTCCTGGCCTTCTTCTTCATCCTAACTCATTCATTCTTTTTACATCTTTGTGATTCAATCTTCTACATACTTCTTCCATTCATGTCACTCGCCTTTGTATTTGAGTCATGTGCTTAGCGGGTGACTATTTAAATCAACTAAATAAATATTCAATCTACATCAATTAAATTCCCATTCATATTTTACCTATCCCTTCCTATTTTACCATACCCCTATCTATTGTATTAAATGTACTTCTAGATTTCTCCTGACATAACCTACTGTCACTTCCATATAACATATAGGAGTTTCTCTTTCAGCAAATATTCTTTCTTCACAATAGTCCGTATACCATCTATTACCTTTCTAGCAGCATATGTTCATCTTAACAATTCTCCATCTATTTCCTTATCTTCATTAATTAATCTACTGGTTTTTCCCATTTATGTATACCTTGCACTTATTTGCTCCATAAGCACTGTACTACAGATCCTGTCTTCACAAATTAAACAAGATTCTCAACTACTCCATAAGCAAACCATACCTATATTTTAACCTTCATTCAGCATTAGCATTGTTTAACCTTCCTTCAGTATTTCTTTCATTCATGAATTCCTGCTCCTTACCATTTATTCTTCTTGCATTTTCTTTTACCATGTTTCATATTCCATGGTTGTTACCTGAAATACTGCTGCCTACCATGGCTTTGGTCAAGCAATGCTCTCACACAACACTTGTCAGTAAGTTAGAGAAGGTAAGATAGAAAAGATATAGATTAAGTTATCTTAGTCACCACCAAGCCACATGCATTATACTGTGCACAAACCCTGCACATACCCTGAAAAGAGTAAGAAGTACCAGCCAGTTTTGATACCTTTTGGCCAGTAGGCCACAATCACAACCAACATCAAGTTTTAGCTCAAACGTACACTATCTTGCAAGGCAGTACATTGTTGCTCATCTCCTAAGTATATGCAGTGTACAGGATATATTTTTTTAAAAGCCCTAAAAACAAATCTCTGGAAGTAGGCTTAATTGTTGATTTTCATTTTTTATTGTTCTTAACAGCCCTGATTCTAATTTCATTTTTCACCTTTTTATTGTGAATTGCCAAAAAATCCTCATACTTTTCTTTAAAAATTCAACCTAAGTCCATTGACCCAGAAAGGTTGCCCAGCCCTGAAATGTAAGGATACTGATAAAGCTGATAAATGGCACAAAAAGAGAAATGCTGAAGGACAAAGCATATACTTAATTAAACCAACGGTGTGACTCAAGCAGGGGCACCAGCAGGTGCACGGGGGCTCTAGGCAAGTTGGCCTCTGCTAACACCTCCTGGGTTGCTTCCTCTGAAATGCAGCTCTGATAGGCAGCAGTGGGCAGCCCGATTCTGAAAGGAGGAGTGCTGGGGAAAGCAACGGCAGCAGCCCTCTCATCTTGGAGCCCAAAGGCACTGCAAGTAAATTGAGATGGTACATCTGCCGCCGTCTCACCAGCACTTTCTTTCAGGCTATAAAAATGTATCTTTGAAAAATAAATAAAAGGAGGCCAAAGTCAGCAGCAGGGAGGCCTCTGAGGCATGTGGGCCTCCACATATTCTCCTACTCAGAAAAGAAGCTTGTTGACATGCTGAGAGGAAAAGAAGGTGCAGAAGTCACTCAAGAGGAAAGGTTCATGTACTGAATCCATGTGCCTACCAGCCCAGCCTCAACATCAGTGGGGCTGGTTTGCTTTCCCCTGCCCCCACCCCCGTAACAGCTGTGCCTACTGTATGAATATCTGCAGAAGATAGCTTTGAGCACACAGCAATATGTGTGAACAGCCATGACTCAGTCGTGGATGCAGATCGAGGATGTCTGCAGCCTGTGAATGTCAGAGACTATCTGGCATGTAGGCTGACATTCATATACACCCTCCACCGCCATACACAGACTTTGAAAAGAAGACTAGGAGTTTTCTAGAGATCACCCTATTACTTCTAAAAGTTCTATGAACTAGGTAATCATGCTAAGGCATGACACTGTGCTTACAATATACAGAACATGCAAACAGGATAGCACATAAATGTGGGATAGGCAGTATCCCTCCATTACTGGATCTTCCTCTACCCACAGTTACCAATGGTCCACTCTCCTCCTCAAAGGGACCTCTGTATAACACATCTGCCACTGTGTCCATCTACCCCTGAATGTATTAATCTTAAATTTATACTCCCTCAGGCTGAGATTCCAGTGCACAAATTTCTGCTCTGGGCTTCCTGCTGTCATTTCAGTGCTGCATGGTCCTTTCTGATTTCGCATCAAAAACCTGCATGAAGTGATGTAGCTTCTCAGCAGTGTATGCAATGGCATGATACGCTTTCTCCATCACAGCCCAATGGCATTCCCTCTTCAATAATTTCTTCCTCAGGAATACCAGCAGATGAGGAGCTTGGTCTACATCCATTTGTATTAACAGTGCCCCAATGCCCTTTTCTGAGGCATCAGGAATTAACATGCAAGGTTTATCAAAGTCTGGAGCCTGAAATACAGGCTGCTTTCAGTTGACCAAATGTAAACTCGAATTCCTGGACCACATCACCATATTGGGTTTTTGCTTCCAGTTCTGTTGCAATTTTGCTGTGCTTGGGCACAAAGTTCTTATAGTAGTCAGGTAGCCCCAAGAATTATTGCACCTGTTTTTTTTTATAGTGATGGGCTGTTCCTGGTTAGCCTGTACCTTGGCTCTCAGAGGCGAAACAGTTCCATGGCCCACCCAGTGTCCCACATAGACTACCTGATTTAGGCCAATTTGGCCCTTCTTGGCCTTGATAGTGAATTGGCTTTCACGATACATTGGAACACCATTTCCAGGTGGTTGAAAAAAATGCTATATCATCTAACATTCCATAGCAAACCAATTTTTACCCTGGAGCACTGCATTTTGCCTTTGGAAGATTGTAGAGGCTTTCTAAAGATGAAGTGGGCATATATTAAATTCAAACAGCCCCCAGTATGTGATGAATGCTGACTTCTTTTGTTAGGACTCATGTGGAAATGGACTGGGCTCCCTGTAGTTCCTCTAGCAGAATATTGATGCAAGGCATGAAGCACTGGTTGTCTATAGTCCACACAGAAATTTCTTTTTCCCTCAGTACAATTCAGGGTTAGGAAACAGGACAATTGGGGAGACCCATGTACTCTTAGAGGGTCAGATTACCCTCTAAGATCACCCCAGTTGCTTTAGATTAGCCTAGTTGCCTGGGGTATCTCCTCCATTTCTTTTTCAATGGTTTGATGTTGCTAAGGGGCTGCTGAGTAAAGCCTTTAACATATTTTGTGTGTGTGTGTGTGTCTTTGGGATGGGTGGCAAGATTATAAAAGTCTACATATTCTGCTCAGCATACTTCTAGTATAAGTGTCCAGCACTTTCCTTTTGTTTAGGTATCAGGGTAGGAGCCCATGGCATTTCTCCATCCACTGGAAATTCTTAACCAGGTGTTATCTAAACTCCTATGCTGGGTACCAAATCCCTGGTGATGTAACCATTGCCTCCCTGGATTAGTATGGTTTGAGGTCATTCACTTGATACAGTCTACAGCTTGAGTTTGGTTCCAGGAAACTCTATGACACAGTTATAGCTGTCCTACCTTCTCTTTGATCTGGTAAGTTCCTTCCCAGGCTGTTTGGGTCTTTTTGGTGCTCACAGTTGAAGAAACCAGTATCTGATCTTCCAGATTAAAGATGTATTCCCTGGCATATGAATTACACCAGGCCTGATATTAAGCTTGGGTCTCTCTCAAAATTTGCTGGACAAGGGACCAAATCTCTCTCAGGGTATTCTGTAATGGTTGTAGAAAGTCCAAGAAGTTTACTTGTCAAGAATTTTCCTCTCCAAACCACTGATAACATTTCGGTTCCAGAAGTCCTCTGACATCTCTCCTGTATGCAAGTTCAAAAGGGATGTGGTACAGTTCGGTATGCAAAAAAGATAAATGAAGGCCTGATTGATGCGCTTAACATCAGTCTAGTCTAGAGTTACTGCTTTGGTGTACTCCTTAAGAATTATTACATACTGTTTCCTCCAAGATGTCTTGGGTTGGATAGGCCCCAGGGTGATTCCTGTCAGTCTCTGGAATAGAGTTCCTTGATGAGCAAGACCAGCAAAAGTACTTTCACCTTGCTTTTACTGTTCCCTACCCTCTGGCAAACATCACAGGATTTTACAAAGTAAGTCCCTCCCTGACATTTCCAATCCAGGAATAAATCTACCTTACTATCTCTGGTTCTACCTTCCCCCATGTGTCCATCTGGACAGTCATGTCCCAAGCTTAAGATGTATCTGTGAAACTTGCTAGGCCCAACAGGTGTATCTGGGCTTGCCTCTCTGCATCCTTGTGGGAAATACTCCCAACATGACAGTCCTTTTCTACTGAAGAGCATGTTGTTCTGAACTTTGCTGAGAAGTGGACTCTGGTCCTCTACTCTCTTTTGAACTCTACACTGCTCCTGGCATCTCTGTAGGATTTCTTCTTTTCAGAGGATTTACTTCTCTGGCATCAAAGTGCTATAAGACGCTGAGTGATGTAAGAGATTGTGGGAAAGCTGGGAAAAATTGAAGCTGGACATTAATAATCAAGAGATAGAAGGCAAGTCCATTGGCAGTTTATCTTATAAATGGCACTTCAGCCCAGTTGGCAAGAAACCCAGGAAGAAGCATTTTAAATCATTCAAAGAGACTCTGGCACTATGAACAAGGATTGAAAATTCTTCTTACAGTTTCCAAGATTCTGTATTCACCCCAAGACTGGCATTAGAAAGACCTTTCTGATGGTTGTATAGTTCTTGCTTCATCAGTCTTGCCCAGCTTTGTGGGGCTTGAGAAGTAAACAGATTCGTCCTCTGCTTGCTGAGACCTACCCTTCCACCTTAATGATTTGCTTGGAGACCACACCTGTTGCTGGTTGCTCTGCTCTGCTCTTGTAAGTGTGTCCCTACTTTCCAACCTCCCTGTATTCTGGAAACTTACATCAAATTTACTGGAACTGCTGGGGATGTTGGTTGTGTGGAGAGGGCCTTATGCTGCCATGCCAAATTCACCATCTTGTGTACCTGTGAATGCCAAAGCCATTGGTCACTTTCCCCAGCCTCAGTCAAGAGCCTCTTTCTCCATTCCCTCCTTGAGTTCTGCTTTGTCCTAAAAACCCAAACGGTATCTTTACCAAACGCTGGGTCTGACTGTGTATATGAGCAAAACTATGTCACTCACAGAAACAAACTAAAGATGTCTGTAGTCTGGGAATGTCTGAGCCTGCCTGACCTGCAAACTGATATACATAACAGCTTCCAGTTTTGGTGCTGTACATGCAGATCCCTTTGAGGTATCATGTGACATTAAAAATGGCAAGCGTATTCATTGCCATCCCCATATGCACACAAAGACTGTCTTTGGTCACCACTGTGTCAAAAGGTAGAGTGGGACTTATTTTATTTCTTTCTTTCAGCAGTGGGTAGCTACTCCTTCAAGGGGATCTTGTTGGGACCCAGAATCTGAAAACAACTGCCTAGGCTTAGTGGAGTTTCTGAAGGCAGGTGCTGCACCACAGAGCCCTTCCTCCTAGTTTCTATTGGCTGATCTTTCTCTGCCTTTAAGAATACAGTAACATTCCAGGAGTGTCACAGAAACATAGGGTTGGATGGGGCCTTAGAGGACTTCCAGTCTAACCCCCTGCAGGAATCCTCAGACCATCCTGGACAAATGGCTGACCAATATGTTCTTGAGAACCTCCAGTGATGGAGTACCCCTGGCTACTTAATAGCTCTCACAGTCAGGAAATTCCTCTTTATTTCAAGTTTGGACCTCTCTCTGTTAAGCTTCCACCCATTGGTTCTTGTCTTACCCTTGTGTGCTCTGGAAAATAGATCCACACCCTCTGCCCTGTTGCATTCCTTCATGTATTGGAAGACTGCTGTCATGTCTTCCCTTGGCCTTCCCTTCTTCAGACTAAACACACCAAGTTCCTTTAACCGCTTTTCATAGGACTTAGCCTCCAAGCCCCTCACCATCTTTGTTGCTCTTCTCTACACTCCTTCCCAGTCCCTCAGTGTCCTTTGCTGATTTTCTGCATGCTCTCTTCTCAGCTTGTCAGTTTCTGTATGTACCTTGCTTTCTCCACTCCCTGATTTTTCTTTCCAGGACTTTTGGTTCAACTTCTTCAGCCATACCTGAGGCTAAAGCATGTTGTAATTTATTCTGCCTGTTCAGACATTTCTCTGGTGGCCATCCCTTTCATAAGGAAGAATTAGGCAAATAGTGCTTCATTCTATATTTAGGATATTGTATATCATAGACCCTCTAAATAGAGGTCTATTTGCATCTACCTGCATATAATTATTACAATTCTTCTTCATCCTTGATGTTGGGACCACCCTACTAAGGAAACAAATAATATATTATTATAAGCACTAAATGGAATGTAAATGCATACATTAGCATTTGCGCAGGTAGTCCTCACTTAATGACGGTAATTGGGACCAGCAACTCCATCACTAAGCGACATGGTCGTAAAGTGCAATGTCACACAACCACACTGAATTACAACGGCAGTTGCGGCAGTTCCAGTTGCCATTGTTAAGCACAATGTCACATGATTGCCATTTGAGACCTCCTACTGGCTTCCCTATTGACTTTGCTTGTTGGAAGCTGGCAGTGAAGGCTGCAAATGGTGATTACATGACCATGGGACGCTGCAACCATCATAATTGCAAGCCAGTTGCCAAGTGCCCAAATCATGATCATGTGACCATTGGGGATGTTGCGACAGTTGCAACTCCGAGGAACAGTCATAAGTCTCCTTGTTCAGTGCCATTGTAAATTTGAACAGTCACTGAATGAGTGGTCATTAAGCAAAGACTACCTGAAAGCATAGTCTTTAAAAAGTAAATAGGGGTGGCAGCCTCACCTTGCTTGTTGTTCAGGATCAGGGATAAAAGGGCTTAGTCCTTTTTTTTTTTAAGTTAGCAATTATTATATACTGTAAACCTGGAGAGCAACAATGTCCAATGTTCTACGATGTCTGTGGCTGTTGGATTTGTGGCTCAGAAATATTTGAAGGGCCAGAGGTTCTACACCCATGGTCCAAAAAATACAGAAATCTAAACAGCACTGCTAAATTTGTTGTTTATTCATTAGGCGCTTCCAACTCTTCGTGACTTCATGGACCAGCCCACACCAGAGCTTCCTGTCAGTCATCAACACCCCCAGCTCCCCCAGGGACAAATCCATCACCTCTAGAATATCATCCATCCACCTTGCCCTTGGTCGGCCCCTCTTCCTTTTGCCTTCCACTCTCCCTAGCATCAGCATCTTCTCCAGGGTGTCCTGTCTTCTCATTATGTGGCCAAAGTATTTCAGTTTTGCCTTTAATATCATGCCTGCAAGTGAGCAGTCTTTATTTCCTGGAGGATGGACTGGTTTGATCTTCTTGCAGTCCAAGGCACTCTCAGAATTTTCCTCCAACACCACAGTTCCAAAGCATCTATCTTCCTTCCCTCAGCCTTCCTTATGGTCCAGCTCTCGCAGCCATATGTTACTACAGGGAACACCATTGCTTTAACTATGCGGACCTTTGTTGTCAGTGTGATGCCTCTGCTCTTAAGTATTTTATCAAGATTTGTCATTGCTCTTCTCCCAAGGATTAAGCGTCTTCTGATTTCCTGACTGCAGTCAGCATCTGCAGTAATCTTCACACCTAGAAACACAAAGTCTTTCACTGCTTCTACATTTTCTCCCTCTATTTGCCAGTTATCAATCAAGCTGGTTGCCATAATCTTGTTTTTTTGAGGTTTAGCTGCAAGCCAGCTTTTGCACTTTCTTCTTTCACCTTCATCATAAGGCTCCTCAGTTCCTCTTTGCTTTCAGCCATCAAAGTGGTATCATCTGCATATCTGAGATTGTTAATGTTTCTTCCAGCGATTTTAACTCCAGCCTTGGATTCCTCAAGCCCAGCTTGTCGCATGATGTGTTCTGCGTACAAGTTGAATAGGTAGGGTGAGAGTATACAGCCCTGCCGTACTCGTTTCCCAATCTTAAACCAGTCCGTTGTTCCATGGTCTGTTCTTACTGTCGCTACTTGGTCGTTATACAGATTCCTCAGGAGGCATACAAGATGACTTGGTGTCCCCATACCACTAAGAACTTGCCACAATTTGTTATGGTCCACACAGTCAAAGGCTTTAGAATAGTCAATAAAACAGAAATAGATGTTTTTCTGAAACTCCCTGGCTTTTTCCATTATCCAGCGGATATTGGCAATTTGGTCCCTAGTTCCTCTGCCTTTTCTAAACCCAGCTTGTACATCTGGCAACTTAGATATCTGCTAAATATCATGTAGATTTTGGAAAGTGCTACTCAGTGATTTAGTCTTGAATTTAGAGATTGATTCAAGCAGACTTTATCTTCTGAACAAACTTAACTTGGCTAACTGATAAGAGGGTAACCACAGTGTGTATCAGGAAAAAGATAGGAAGACAGGAAACTGCCTATCTCTTATACTGAGTCAGAGTATTAACTGAGGATGCCCAAGAGTGTTGACAGACACGCAACAGCTCTCCATGGTTTCACAGAAGTTTCATAAGAGTTTTGTTTTGTTTTAACTTTCCTTGGCATGCCAAGGAAGATAGAAAAACACGACAGACTTGAAATTATAATTTCTACGTCTTATTCCAAAGTGAGCTAATAATCCTCAAGGCATTTGAAGGGCATCTACACTGACTATCAGAACTGAACTGGTCAGCCCAGGCATATATAAGGTGCAATTGGAGTTTTCAGATATTGATTTGACATTGAATAATTTCAGGGTAAAACCTGTAAAAAGAGCTTGACTTTTATTGATACTGTATGCCAAAGAATCATTTTTAATCCTAAAAGTAAGATCCTTCCTTCCTTCCTTCCTTCCTTCCTTCCTTCCTTCCTTCCTTCCTTCCTTCCTTCCTTCCTTCCTTCCTTCCTTCTCCCCTCCTTCTTTATGATCACACAAAATCAATGGAAATGCTGCATTTATGAAAGCTTCTGGACAATATTTCTCTTTTAGCTGTTATAAAAATGAAAATAATTGTGAAAGCAGAGAGAGATCTGCAGCTGCTCTAGGCTATTCATGCCATAAGAGATCCCATCAGGCCCTCTTTATTGTCGCAGTTTTTGGCAAATTATTTTCTTATCGCACACAACCTATTCACTTCTGTTCCTGCATAACCACTTAGGCTCATAAAGCAGTGGGTCAGCAACAGTTTAGCATATAGCACATGGATCGGCTGGCCATGGGGAGCACTGGTGCCCGCCCCTCCGAAAAGCAGCAACTGGAGTCAATAAAAATCTGGCCGGGCAGGCCAAGTCATTAGTAAGCCCAGCTCTGTCGCCCCTCGCCTGGCTTATTTTGTGCTTAGTGCAGCCCTCCTGGAACTGCCATCAGGTCCCACCTTATGGGATGGAAACAAACATGCTGCCCAATTCTTCTCGTTGAACTACAACCGTTTCCCCCCAAGGACGGGCAGGAGCAAATCAGAACGTCCCTGCCTTGCACGGAGAACAGCCCACCCGGACTTTGATGGGCAGCAGCGCTGCAGTGTCGGCCAGTCAAGGCAAACAGTTTATTGTGCCGAGCACACATATGCACTGGACAAATGCTCTGGCATCTTCAGCGTGGGCAGAGAGCATGCCACTCTTATTATACTGGCCCATTAGGGAAGCCATTTGAAGGAAAATATTTAGCAATTTGGAAGGAAGCAAGGTTCCAAAATGGCTTGTTTTCTGTGTGACAACCTGCCATGTACAGATGAAAGGGAAGGCTTATAACAAATTTTCATTACCCACAAATAAAAAAAGAAGAAGAAGAAGAAGGAAAAAGCAACAGCAGGCAGAGCAAGTGCTTTGAGGCAGAGAGGTGTGGCCAGAAATTTACCCAGGAGGCCACAAAGGAGACTCAGCAAAACAAATCAATCAATCTCTCAATCACTCACACTTCCATAGCGCCCTTTATGGAAATGGCAATCAGTGCCTGTCAGCATGTCAGGTTTTGGCCTTCAAGCCCAGCCTGCTAACTATTCATTACGTTCACTGATATGCAACCTACAGATCTGGGCTCCCCCTCAGCGTCCTCACTCACCTTCCCTCCACAGCTTTCTGTTCTCAATAGAAAAAAAGTCAGCACGCTGCATTGCTGTAACCGAGGTAGATGGCAACACGCGGCCCTGAAGTCATTGTAAACGACGTGGGCCTATTCGAAATGGCTTTGTTTCTATCCTTGGCTGCAGACGCGGATCCAGCATTTAGCATCTGAGTCAATCCTTCCAGGAATGGTACTGCAGTAATTGAAGCATATCAAAGTGCTGCTTGGATGTTGTTTGCATTGTTTTTGTTTTGCCCTGTTCGCAGCTGCTCACTTGCACAAAAGAATTTAAACAATGCACAGAGTTCAGAGAGCAATGGCTCGGTTCGCCCAATATATTTCATCAAGTCAGTTAAAGGTTTCAGGACTGCAAGCACATACGATGCTATGCCTGGGTTAGCTTTAAACTTCCTTGTTGCTATTTGTGGCTCAACATATTGTGTGGACCAAGCCTGTTTAATTATATTTTATGATTCAGTGCACTGTGCAAATCCAGAAACAGGTCATTTCAGTAACTTAGTGAAATCTGTTTGTGCCTGCAAATAGAATAGACTAGCACAAAAGAAAGTTGTATCACCAACTTTGGTACTGCACCTTAGGTTAAGACTACTAGAAAGAAATCTGTAATTATTTCATGAGAATCATCAAGATTACATATGAGTGACTGTGATTATTATGTACATCAGGCAAAATAAATGCCTACCAACTCATTAGGCAAAATTAATATCCACCAGCTTGCACACTCTTCTAAGCCACAGCTAAATGAACTGTGGCTTGTTGAATAAACTACAATTGCCTATGTTGATATAGAATACGAAGCCATAAACAGCAAACCAGTGGCCAGGTTCAGGTGATATGGGAAGCTAAAGCCAACAAATTACTCTGCAGCTTTGTTAGAATTGTAATTCCCAGGACCCACAACCAACATCAGGTTTTTATAGTCCTAATACATCTGGGGATTACCACACTGGGAAAAGCTGCATTAAGATATTTTAATATGTTCTGAATAAAGCTGTTCATGAATGTGGTTTGTTTATGTGGGATAGAGTCCTGTGTCTGGGGATGGCTGAGAATCTAGCCATGTACACAAGACACCTATCTTAATACATCTACCTTAACTGACTCTGTTTTCATATCCCATTCATGGTGTTTAACCTGGAAAGCTTAAAATGGCCTGAGATATTTCAGAGGATGCCTTCTTTCCCATTTTGACCACCCTGAAGTTTTAAGGTCTGCCAATTCGGCCTTACTTCAAGTCCTGTCTTATGCAATGGCAGAATTGGCCTTAACTAAAGGTAGGGCTTTTTTGGTTTTGTTTTTGTTTTGTGTGTGACCACCCTAGAACTTTGGAACAGACTTCCGTGCATGGTTCAGTTGGCTCCCTTTCTCACTGAGTTCCAGGCACAAAGTTTTTTGTTTTTTTTTACTTTGCTTTGCTTTTGAAAGTTTGTCACTGCTGTGTGGGTTTCTTCTATTTTCCTGGCTGGTTATTTGGGCTACATTTGATACACTGCACACCTTTTTTGGATTGTAGCTGAAGTAGTAGAGCTTCCAGATTAAATTCATTAATTTGGAACCTGCAATGAAATCAAAATATGTCTGCAAGGGTTGCTAACTAGGACCAGAAGTGCATTTTGCCAATGCTGGAACAGCTGCACTGGTTTCACCCGACTAGTTTCTCTAGCACAGAGATAGACAACCTGCTTTGCTCCAACTGCTTTGGATTACAAGTCTCAGAAACCATGATATTGCTCACATTAACTGGAGTTAATGGGATTTGTAGTACAAAATATGGGGGGGGTGCAATATGCTTTATGTGCACTGCATAAATCATACTACCTTTCATGTGTTGCTTGCGTGGAATAATAATTCAGAGTCATCTCTAGGATTCCACAACCCGTTCCTGAATAGATATCCATAGGATTGTACTGAAAACACCCTGCTTTGGCAGAAGCGTTGACCCTCAGCTAGTGTAAGAGGAACTGCAATCAGAGAGGGAATGAAGACAATTGGAAATAAGTAAATTGAATTCTAGATGAACGACAGGATTCAGAATTCATAGGCTGCTTTTTTTAACTAGTAATTTTCTTAAAAAATTACAACTACAATGATAAAAAACTAATGCAAATAAAAAAGGAAAAAAGAAAAAAAATAGAAAAGAAAGAAAAAAATAAGAATATAGTCAAGAAAAGAAAAAAATATATAAAGAAATGACTTCCCCTTCATCACAACAAGTATAAACAATTTTAGTAACTTATCACCTTCTCTTGGTGGGGACGTGGTGGCGCTGCGGGTTAAACCGCTGAGCTGTCGATCGGAAGGTCGGCGGTTTGAAACCGCGCAGCGGGGTGAGCTCCCGTTGTTAATCCCAGCTCCTGCTCACCTAGCAGTTCGAAAACATGCAAATGTGAGTAGATCAATAGGTACCGCTTCGGCGGGAAGGTAACGGCGTTCCGAGTCGTCATGCTGGCCACATGACCCGGAAGTGTCTATGACAACGCCGGCTCCAAGGCTTAGAAACGGAGATGAGCACCGCCCCCTAGAGTCGGATTCGACTGGACTTTACGTCAAGGGAAACCTTTACCTTTACCTATCACCTTCTCTTAAAATACAACAAATGATCTCTTCTTCCCATATCCCATCTCTTATCTATAAACAAATTCTTAGAAACCTTGTCAGGTCCTGATCAGCAAAAGTCCATTAAGGGTTACTAGAGATAACAACATATCTATTTTAACCTTGATCATAAAAACCAACTTTATATTCCTTCCTTTTACTTTTAACAGTCTTGATCTTTAGTCCCTTCAAATATTGCCCTAGAACTTGATTTCTTTTTATTTTTATTTTGTCCCTTCTCACAAAATCCTTCAAAACTTCAACAAGTTTCTTTTGTAAATCCAATATAGGAAAATTATTCAGGTCACCACTCTCTTGGTTTGTTATTTGTATATCCCTTTAAATTATTAAGACATCAGCCGGTTTCTTTTGTATGTCCAGTGTAGCATCTTTTTCCATATCATTCTTGTAACTTGCCATTTTTAAATTCACTTTCAGATTAATCTCAGTCGTGTCCAGTAAAACTTGTTCCTCTTCCATAACATCTTTTAAACACAGTCTATCAATAGAGGCAGAAACCCTTAAAATTAAGTTCTGGGTCCATTGTTCAAAAATATCCATCAATATGTCGAATGTTAAAATATTTTGCTGCATTCTGTATTAATAAGTCATATTTAAGTGTTTGTCCCCTTTAATTGTAATCTTTAGTTCCTTCTAGCTCCCTCTAGTGTCCAACCTTCAAAATAATAATCCTATCTTTTTTTTTTTAAGAATTCAAAACAAAAGTATTTTCCCATGGGAAGGATTCTTATTCCAAAATCTTATTTCAAATTTATCTGGACCCTTAATCCATTTGTAACTTTCTAAAATCAAAGTTTTAATCACCTTTTTTATTTTTTTTATCAGCTCTGTTTATTCCAGAAAAAATAGTGTAAGTCCTTAAACTTCTATTTAAAACTTCTTTTGCTAAGGATTGAAGGAAACTCACCTGGTGCTGTAAAACTTGTTGATCCAAAAGTTCCTAATAGCTGAAAGGCAGTTAACAAGCAATTTCTGAAAGTAATTTAAAAAGGAAGCAAACCCAGTGTCCTTTTAAAGGCTCTGACTGTGGTTTGAGCAAGATGGCTATTCCCTTGCCTCCCAGAGCTCTAAACCCACTGAGACTGCTGTCTTGTTGTCTCCTCATGAGGAGCAGCTGTCTGGAGCACTTGTGGGTGATCTCAAGTCCTCTCCTTGTCCAGAGAGGAATTACGAGGAGCCAGTCTACTCGCCAGCTCTTCATTCCGCTGTGGTTGCTGGCTCACTTTTAGTGGAGCCATCTTCAGTTTGCCATTTCTTCCCTGGAAATCCCAATCCATATGCTGCTTTTAAGAATACTGTCTTATTAGTTCTCTAATGTACAGAGGAATTTTAAAATGCTTCACCGACAGGTTGGTAGTTCCCAATTATTTGAGTAAAGTCCAAGTCTTTATATTCTGCCTTGGATTTGGATTATACTTTTTCATCCATAATTCCACAGCTTTAAAACCTGAATATAAGTTTTGAACTGTGGACCTAAAAAAAATGATTGTGTTTACCAAAGCAGAAGAATGAATGGCTGACATTTCTGATTCATTCCTTCAACATGGAACAACATGGTTCTTCAGATGGAATTTTCTATTTTTTGTTGCTAATGACTGAAAAAAAATAAACTAATAATACTTCCAGCCTTTCACTGAAATTAGAGATACAGAGATTAAAAAAACAAACAGAAATGAGCATAGCTATTCCAACAGAAAGATCTATTCATGCACACTGAGCTTTGTGTACTAGTTAATCTCTCTTTAGCAGGTAAATGGGACTTATATTCTAGTCATATTGGTGCAAGCACTCTTCATCTAGTTGTACCAAAACAAAAATGTAACCACAAGTATATATACCAATTTGCGCATGCTCACCCAGAAGATTGTCCCATTATATTTAATGAAACTTACTTCCTTGCAAAGATAACAGAGTTATACTCTTAGTTCCATAAGGATATTGGGCACAATCTATGCACTCATTTTCATAAATAATGGATGAGGTGATAAATGTGTTTCTGGACTATACAATGTTTCAGTACAGGAGTGGCTTCCCAAAACTAAATAACAGTACATTTCTAGTTATGGAAACCCAGAACATCAGAGTGAAATCTAGAAAGATTTGTATCTTGTTTTGTTTGAAAAATGTATTATTCATTTTTCTATATCTAATATGATACAGTCTACTACATGCTAATATGATACAGTCTAGAGAGGAAATATTTTGCCATTTCTTTAAATATTTTTTGAAAACGAGACCCAAGTCCTACCAAACTCAGTAGGTTAAAAAAATATAGGTAAATACTAATATTTTATTGTTTAAAATGGAATTCAGGGCAAGTTCACACATTTTTTAAAGTATATACCTAACATTTTGTAATGCAATGTCTGAATAAGGCAAAACCATTGAATTGACTAGTGTGTGTTTTTGCTGATTCAATGGGGCTTATCTTAGTTCTCCAACTTCCTGTACCCTCTACAGCAGATCTGGATATAAAGAAGTGTTTTACAGATGCAGCAGGGAAAGGATAGTTGTTCCACCAGCTGATTCTCTTCTGCTGGAAGACAGACACTTTTGAATTCAACTTATTTATCAAGTAAGTCAAATGATTAGATCTCAAGATTGGTTGTGGCTCCCTGTGAAGTTTAGACTCAGATGGAAACCTGGCATTCATATTCTCTTTAAGTGAAACAGGCTTCTGCTACAAGTGCCAAGTAATTTTTGCCAGACTGTGCCCTTTTGCTTCCAATGTACTCTTACTATCTGGGACTCATGGGAGTTATTCCAACCACAAACTTAGTCACATGTAAGTAACATTGGTCACATTTACATGACATGGCTGACTTTGACTAGTGTGAGCTCAACAAAGGTGTAGGGCAGATTAAAAGAAGAAAAATCCAGAAATAAGTAACTCCTCATCTCTGTATCCAGAATCCCTATCTCCATGTTCCCTAGATGGGAATGTTAACTTCAAGTTAACCTTTTCATCTAAGTTCAGACAATATAACAGTCTAAGGTAAGTTAATATTAAAATATCCTTGACTATTCCAGAATTATTTTGGCAATGGTTCCAATCCAAAAATTAATAGGCCAAAGTGTTCACACGGCCTACAGTCTATGGGTGAAAAACCTTTTTAAAAAAAGTATGGCTCAGCTTTGCCCATATAGCATCTGATTTGTTGATCTCACGCTAAGACTGGGGTTTGAATAACAGAATTAATATTCTATTTCCCCAAAAGTCTTTCCCAAGTATTCTTTCTCAAAAGCTTATTCAAGTAAGTTGTAGTACCTGACATTATTGATTATACATTGCTGCCTATATTGGTTATTGCCTTCCTTTTATTTTTCTGGTTGCCTTCTTGTGCTGAAGGAAAAAGTCTTTGAAAGAAGCTTATTCAGCCTAAAACTTCTGAAACACCCAGGTTCCAGCCAGGACTTCTCCTTTAAGCCAAGTTCTAGGAAAATAAAAAAGAAGGTAGGTTGGATTTTTCTGCTCAAAGCCCAGAAATATGGAATTTAAGAAACCCTGAACCAATCTTGAAAGGTAGCTGTGCAACTGCAGTCTTTCACACAGGAATGTTTTTTATCAAAAGTTCCTTTATTAAATAATTGAAGCCAAAGCTCTCTCTATAAAAGGGAATATACTGGGAAAAGAGACATAGAGAAACCACATGAAGCTGGTTTAGCACAAAGGCTAATACACCCAAAATTCCAAATAAACAGTAAAACCAGCCCAGCAAAATTAGTCACTGCCTCATTGAATAAGCTTTTGGTTTTCATCACATTTTCAGCATTCATTGCAGAGTATAAATTGTCAGAGTTCAGTTGAATCTCCTGATAGATAGACTGCATATAGACAAGCCCTTCTTACTTGTCTTTCTTGAACACTATCCTTAGTTTTACAAAATGCAAAATATAATTGAAAGCCAGCCTCTCGAGGGGAAACTGACTGTTGCTTTGCCCAGTCAAGAAAAATGCTCCATCCATGATAACCAGGTCTCACCAATAGCCTAGAAATTAGAAATTATCTTGTGACTAAACCCAACTTCCTTGATGACCCTGAGTGAAATGGAAAAGGCATTGCCTGGTAATCAACATATGCTCTACTTCATAAATCTGATTATACAGTATATGTCTTTTTGGAGGAAACTTCTCAGGGTGCAATCAATTTACCAGAGGCTTCGAAGGGCACAGTTGTTCCATATCAAAACAACAAATTTGTCACAACACAACAGTACTTGCAAAGCTGGAGAACATTCTTAGTCTTGCAGGATACCTTTGGACCATTCACTGTCTCTCAGCCCAACCTACAGTATCTCACAAAACTGGATTAGGAACTACTATGTATACTTCTTTGAACCCTTGGAGAAAAGTTGGAATATAATCTAATTAATTTAATAAACCAGATTTGTGTGAAGTATTTCCACAGTCCTACTTAATGTGTTCTGTTCTTGGTTCAGTAAATCTTGTTCCTTGGTACCCCTTTTTTAAATGCTGCCCTTCCAGCATCAAGAAGACAAACAGCTGTAGGAAGTGGTCTCTTTCAAACAGGGAGGTCTTCCAAGTAACTGTGATTGACTTAGCTATCAAAAAGACTTTGTATACAGTATCTTCCAGCAAAAGATAGGAAATGCAGAAGTGCTGGCATTTAACAAAAAATACCAACCACAGCAGGAAGCCCTTTCTGCCCAATTACAAGGTGATCTCAGTTCACTTTATGGTTTGATTTTTTTTTCTTCTATCACATATGTTTTCAAACACAGTTCTGATACCCTGTGGGGATGGCTTTTGTAAAGAGCCAAGGTTTCTGATTGAAGGAGCTTGAAAAATAGCTCTCCTTCCCTTCTGTGTATGGGGAAGGAAAGAGGGCGAGCAGTCTTGTAATAACAGATTTATTTGCTTTGAAAATGAGAAGGTTGGAGAGAAAGTTAACAGTAAAATTAGCTGTGTGTTTGGTGATCCTGTGATTTTTATCATTAGATGTAGCAGTGGGGATAGAAGCAAGATTGTTTAATAAGCAGAAATTACTGTTAAAATGTTTATTATACTCAAAAACATATCCAAACAGAAAGAATTAGTAATTATGCAAGCACTGTTAAAGGGGGAGAGAGGAGCAAAGCATAGAGAGCAGACCGATTTTTCTTTTTGACTTAGAAATAATTTAGTCACTCCATTCAAGAGGTAGAAAAAATT
Organism: Candoia aspera; assembly: GCF_035149785.1. NCBI lineage: Eukaryota > Metazoa > Chordata > Lepidosauria > Squamata > Candoiidae > Candoia > Candoia aspera. The sequence goes on from NC_086155.1 coordinate 163,089,018, forward strand.
CATTGGGTTTGATAACAATGGTACAAATTACTACCAAGTGGTGTTTTTTTCTTGCACTAATGAATGCCAACTGAAAACCACCAATAATTATGTATTTGCCTAGGTGTGAGCACACCCAACAGAACAAAAATAGGGGAGTTTTTGAGAGGTGCTGAGGTGGGATCCTTTTTTAAACTTTCAACTTCGGTAATTATTTGCCTTTTGTCTCTTTCTATCATTTTCTGTTTATTTGTAGTGCCATGATTTTTTTTTTTTGAGAGAGAGAAAGGAACAGTGCCACTTTTCTTTTTTCTTTTTTTGAAGGCACTGCCAAATGCCTCTTTGTCATGATGGACATGGCTGAACTGCAGATCTATCCTGTGATGTTACCGACAGGATTATAAGGCAAGGACGTGGATGAAAAATGAACAGCGGTAGAATTCCTAAATTGCTGACTCAAATGAGCAAATTCTGGGTGGTGTATGTGTTTGTGTATACATATATATGGTCCAGTGTCCTGTTTTCTCATTATTAATGAAATGATGCACAACTGACTTGTTTCTTAGCGAACTTTTCAGGAGAACTCATGACTCAGCACACAAATGAGAGCTGAACGTCTTAGGAAAATAGGTCCTCCAAATGCCACATAGCAGCATAAAGAAGCACAATGATATGCCTCTACAGCAGAAGAAAGCATTAACCATCCTTGACCTGATACCTTTCAGCTGTGTTGGGACTACAACTCCCAGAATTCTCAGTCAGCGTGCCTTTGGGAGTTGTACCTCCAGCACATTTGGAGGGTGCCAGGTTGGGGAATGCTAATCCACAGTCTCAGTCCAAACTTTTGGCAAGCAGTAAGTATAAAATGAAATGACAGATTAGAATAAAAGAAAGAGAGGCAGCCTGGCTGAAGTGTTCTTTATGAACCATATAGGATGAGCGGTTTTTTCCCCCCTCAGGGAACAAGAAACAAGCTCAGCTGCCTAGTGTTCTTTGTCTAAAGTGAAAATGAATGCAATTCTAGTGAACAAATATGTGCCCCTCTAGGAAAAGCCCACCCAGAGATCTTTTTTCCACAGGAGCTAATGCCTGACACACAGGTGTGGAAAAACAGTGACACCTAGTGGGAGATGTGGAGTTGGGAAGGGGTATTCTCACACCAACCACTGCTAATTATGTCCTTGATGAGATAACGGAATTCCAAGCACACTGCAAACTGTTTGTGGATCTCCTCTTCCTCAGAAGTAGAAGGAAAGATCCTATCCATTACTGCACGTGTATGGTCACATGATGCAGGTGAAATATTTGAAGTAAGCAATATGAAATTAGACAACTGGCACAACACTAGAATCATTGAATTATACTAAATTTCAGCAACCAACAGTATCTACTTGTTCATGTATGCTGTGTATACATACACAGAGTCAGATATACGTATACACATCTCTTCCTCTTGCACTCTGTTGCATCAGAAGCTGAGACTGAAATGAATGTAGAACTAAGAAACAGAGGCATAGAAAGACTGTACGCCTCCCAAAGTCACATTTATGAGATGGGCAGCTATATAAATTTGATAAATAAATAGATAAATGTGTGAAGACTTACAAGAGAGAGCCCGTTGCACCTGGGAAATGTTCCAAGCATATCACTTATCTTTGTATTCCTGACTAGTGGTAAAACTCATGAGATCGGCATTTGAGGAGGAGGAAATTGCAGACAAAAAAGCACAACGTACCTCATTATAACAGAAATAAACAAAAGCGATAGGATTGTCTCAAGGTGCTTAATCTTGGGCATTCTGTATAAATCTCAAAATGAATGCTAAATAATGTGAAAACAATTGTTTTGCCATCACTGTGTAAACTGTGACTTTCCCCATGAGATTCAGTGAGCTAATAAGTTGGGTATTGTAGGAAATGTTCCAAGTGGGCATAGTCCTTTAAGACAAAATAATATTCAAGCACCACAATATGTCATTTATCTATTTATCTGAATAATTAGACATAGAAGCTATATAAGATTCCTATGGTGTTTTGAGATAATGTAGATAATGGTTATATCACCTGGTGCAGATCATAGCATATCTTGGGCAAAGTTAATGACTGACTACAAGATTAATTCAGCTTTAAGTCTGTTTTGCTATAATGACTGTTGAAAATGCTCCAAAACTTTAGGCCTAAAGACAGACATAATCTACAAGAAAGTCCACAGCACATTCATGGAATCACCACAAAAGCATATAGTAGTCTACTCTATCATGTCACTCTTCATCTATATCTATCTATCTATCTATCTATCTATCTATCTATCTATCTATCTATCTATCTATCTATCTATCTATCTTCCTACCTACCTACCTACCTTAAGGAGAGTACAGTATATGCTGGAAGACAGGGAAACTCAAGCTGTTAGGCTTCTGCTCATCTACTTTAGAGAGGAAATCTATTCCTATAGTTTTGTCGTCAATCTAATTCTAGATAGCAATTCTTTAATGGAAGTCTTATCATTATCTTCCAATAACTACAATTCCCAGGGTGATTGGGAGGAAACAATTATACTAAATGTAGGGAGAAGACATTTATTTCAGAAAAAGGACAAGACATATTGGCATACATTGTGATTACATGTAAAATAACGTTTGCATTATAACTATGTCATTTGCATGTATGTACTGTACTTTATATAAAAGTATGAGCAATTGAAAAAAATAGAATGAAGGATAACAAAAAGCTGGAATTATAAAACGATGTCTAGAAATTAACAGCATAATGCCACCAGGAAAAACTTTAACCATATTTATTTGTAAGTAATTTCTGGACTGCCCTTTTTATGTGTGGATTACACATGCTGCGATGACTGCATCTGTTCCTCTGATAAGAACACATTTTCCTCCTTCCAGGCCATCACAGTTGCAGCCGACCAGGTGGGGATTTGGTAGGTTTTCCTCCAGATTTTGCAGGTCCTGTCAATCCTCCTTTCGGGCATTCTGATGCCCTGTGACCCACTTTCCCACACTTGAAGCAGGCTGCTTTCTTTACTTTCTGGTCCCGGTCTTCATCCCAGGCTCTGCTTGGCTTCCTTAGGATCGCCGGTGCTTGGCTTGGGGCTCTGGTATTCCTCCTCAATGCTTGTGCCCGCACTTGTCGCCTGATCTGGAACTGGGTGTTTTCGACTTCTCCTGCCAAACAGATCCACTCTTTTACTGTAGTGGGGTCCCCTCTCCCTAATGCCCATTGCAACACGTCTGGCTGTAGACCCCCTTTGAAGTAGTCAACCTTAGTAGATTCAGACCAGTCAGTTATTTTCCCAGCCAAAGCCTTGAATTCTATGGCATACTCGGCTACAGTTCTAGTCCCTTGTCTGAGTTGCTGTAAAGCTGTCTTGGCCCTTAGTTTGGCTAGAGGGTCCTCAAACCTCTCCTTTAATGCCTGCATGAAATCATCCAAATTATGGAGTTCAGGCATCATGGCATTGTACAACTGAACTAGCCAGTCAGCTGCCAGACCCCTCAGTTTGGATCCCACCAGATTCTCTTTAGTATATTCTGTGAGGAAGGTATCCCCAAATTCCTGCATATAAGTAGTCACATTTGTCATAAAAAATTACAGCTGCTGAGGGTCCCCATTAAAATTTGGAAATCTCTGGGGCCCCCTCTGGGGGGAGGGAGACAGTTAGCAGCTCACCCCAGGTCACAGTTGGTCTGCCTCCCCATCTGCTATCTGTTTGTGGGGAAATCAGGCTTGATCCCCCTGCTGGTCTGGAGTAGACCTGTTGGAGTAGATGCTGCCTCCATGTATATTCAACAATTGCTCTAATGAGGTTGTAACACTCTTTAAAATCATCTCCATGGAATGCATTTGGACTTCCAAAACCTTCAGTCATTCTGGTGTACTTCCTCTCTCTTCTTCTGTCTCTTGAGAGCAGGTCCTCCTGCTTTTTGGTCGATCATCTGCTGACTGGCAGGAACACATTCTGGTCTCTCCTTCCACTCCAGAAGTCCATCTTCAGTCGTCGCGCTCTTGATCTCAACATGCCGTCCATTCCACCTCTCGCAAATTGGGGTGATTCTACTGTTGGAGCCAGGTTGGTGTCGTTCCATATTCCTGGGTTACATCCAGCATAATTAGTTTGGTGTTGATTTTAGTAGTATAATCCTGTAGAGGCATGGAGATTCCCCCCATTCCTTGGGTTCCAAATCTTCCGACTCGACCAACACGCTTGTCGCCCCCTTGGCAGTCCTTATGGAAGTCGTAGTCTCCTTGGCTTCCCCTGACTGCGATGATTCTTCTGATGCCATTTTTGACATCGTGTAATAAAGTTTTGGACTCTCAGCTGGGCACAACTTCTCCAGGTAGAGTCTAATTATAAAATTGGATTCACAATTTTATGTGATGACTGCAATACTCAAACTCTCATTAATCATGACTCAGAATGATTACTTCAAAGTCTTTTAATGATGTGAAGTATTCAGTACCGAGAAAAAGTTGCGAATGAAAAAGCCCATACCTTTCCCCATTAAACATCTTCAGTGATTTCAGATTCCCCCCCATTCCCCCTGTCAGGTATGCACCCTCCCTCTCATGCCAGTTACAGTGGGTTTCTGCAGCTGTCTCCAACAGATCTTCGCCGAACGACCTTGGGAGTCAGGAGCCTCAGATAATCCAAACAAGTTGATTTCTCACTCCAGCCTTGTGCTCTCATCCTTGTGTTCAGCTTGCCAGGATTACACGTGTACACTGGAACATGCATGCGAGGCAATTCAGATGTTCTGAGAATGTTGGACTTGGGAGCATGACACATGCACAAGAAGTCACCCATAGTAAGAGGTTTCTTATTTCTTAATAGGAATATTATGAATAGTTATGAATATTGTAATGGATTAAAATTATTATAATGAAAATTCTCCTGTATCTTACAACTCTCAGTGGTTTACAATACCAGAGGCCCCAGTATCCTCCAAGGCTACCTAGCTTCGGAATGAATCAGTAACAATGTTATGCCATAACCCTAGCTTTTTCCTAGAGGGAAATCTCACTGGGAAATCTACTGCTGATTTCTTTAGAGGTTTGCCATTACCACCCTGTCATGCCATGTGCTGGGAGTCCTAGCCCTCATGCTGAAGTGGAATCAATATGTTGATGATACCCTGCTCTGCATAGGTTGTAGGCTTCTAGGAAAGTGGTAGTTTTCAGGAAGTGCTACAGAACTGTAATGCACTGGCTGCAGATAAACACTTGATATTTTCTCCTGGTACCTATAAACTATCAGTGAGGAATATCACAGGTTCTGGAGCAGGTTTGTTTTTTTTAAATAATGTTTGCATTTCTAACTCTTGGTTTCATAATTTGAACAGAGTCATAACAGATGGAAGTGGCTTACCAGTCTCACTAAAAAGCAAAACATGCAAGCTCCTGCATGCCATGACACTGGTTTACATGGATCTGTCTTTCTTAGATACTATAACTGGGTCAGAATGATTGAATTTATACAAATTGTGGGATATAATAAAATGGGGTTGGATAGCTTGTGGTTCTGCATGTTGTGGGAACTCAGCCATTGGCTTAATATGTTGTGTGAACCAGACTATTACATTAAGCCATAACATGGTTCAGTTCTTTAGGCAAGTGTGAGATAGGTCAGTATATAGTAGTCAAAAGTCTGGCAGTCTCTCCTGACTGAAATTCCTGTTCATTGTTACACTTACTTTTCAGTATTACTCTTCAACAACTGTTAACTGATGGTCTGCCAGGATAGTGATTTGATGTCCTCAAAAGCATTTGGAACTAGCCAAGTATTGACATGATTTCTTTGCATTAACAGGTTAGGTGACCTTTTCCTCTTTGCTGGGTTTAATTTTACTATACATTTATTTTGTTCTGGTTTTCTTTTAAAACATTCTCATCAGTCTTAAAGTATCTTAGGTGTAAGGAGGAGGATTTTCTCAGACTGAATTAAAGCCCCTGATTGGACTTGGGGTCCAATTTGGAAGCTTGTTGGAGAATTTTGGATTTCTCATTAATTACTGTTAGCAAATGGTAACAACTATAATAATTTTCTATTTGGCATAGAAAAATATTATTATTGTTATTTACAGACAGTCTACCAGATAGCTGTAACTGGATTTGGTATTTTTGACTATTGGATCTTTCCCAAGATTCAGGATAGCTAAAGATACCATCATAATATGTGTGCTGTTCTTTTTGTAACTGATGTGTTGAGATTCTGTCTATGCCTATTGTATCCAAGTACTTTTTCAGATCTTTTGGTATGGCACCAAGCATGCCAACCACTATTGGCACCACTACAACTTCCTTTTTTCCACATTTGCTTGAATCCTATTTGAAGATCTTAATATTTCTTTGTTTTTTTCTCACCAGCCCTTTTATTTCCAGATATTGCAGCCACCTCCTCTTCCTCCTCCATCTCTCCTTTTCTATAGACATTCAATACAATATATATAGCATATAAAGAAAATAGCAGGGGCAGAGAGAAAGGAGGGGGGTGCATGAATAGTATATCCCTCCTCCAATTTCCCTCCTTTACAATAGCCATTCTGGGGGCTTCACTGGCTGAAGGTGGACTTGTCACATCATATTGCCCGTAATCAACATCTAAATCACTGTATAATCCAGGGTCTCTTTCTTTAAAAAAAGGGAACTACTGATAATGCTTAAAATCAAGATAAATGGGTTCAGCTGGCTTTATGCGGTCTTTCAGGAAGGTTATAAAAAAAGCTTTTCCAAATATTTTCCTATTTTAGAGTAACTGAAATTAAATTAAATGTAGCACAGAAATAGCAGAATGTCAAAAGAGTAACTATAGTGATTCTTGAATAAGCAGAATCTTCAAATTTGTGGGGTGGGGTGTGTGACATACTCTTGGCTCTAGCCATGGGCATGTTTTGATAATTTTATAGACATACACTTTGGCAATACATTGACAACATTTCAGGAAAGTCCCCAGGGCTAGGGAACATAAATGATGGAAAATAAGGTATGGTTATCCTTGTTTTCTGAACAGTTCATAGTAATGTGAAACAAAGTGCAGTAGAAAAGAGATTGATAATAGATGTGGCAAAAATAGTGGGTGAACTGAAAGCAATTGGCTGTTGTTTTCCTGGAACAGAAAGGTGGGAGGGCATAGCAGCTGGTGAATTCCAGTGGGGAAACATGGTCGTCTGCAGCCTGGACTTGCAAGCTCCTACCAAAGGCCATCAAGCCTGGACATATATTTTTAACAAATGTGCTTAGAATCAAGCCAGCATGAACACAGGAGGAGTCGCTTAATTGGTAAGTGTGAATTTGTCCTCTTAGTGCCTATGGTTTACAAATATAGTGTATAAATTCAGATCTGTCCACTTTGGAGGAACTTCCTTGTTGATTTAGATGTTTATCTACCAATCAATCCAATCTGGTTCAGATTTTGCCAAATCCAAAGAACAGTGCTATTATTTATTGATATTTGTTAAAGGTATATATCCCAGAAACTCCAGGCAGCATACAAGCACTCCCTCCTCCAATTTTTCCCCCCACAACAACCTGTGAGGTAGGTTGGGCTGAGAAAAGTTCACTGGATCAAAGCTACCCAGTGAGGCTAAGGGTAGACATGAACCTGGGTCACCCAAGTCCTAGCACACCTTAACAACTATACCACACTGGTAGAATTGGACTAAATTATGTCAGTTTTGACCCACAACCTGAAGGTGGTCTGTTGACCTTGCAAATCAATGAAAAAACACCAGGTACTGGTATATGTTCATCCATCTCAGCTTGGCAATTTGTATAGTAAAGGTAAAGGTTTCCCTTGACGTAAAGTCCAGTCGTGTCCGACTCTAGGGGGCGGTGCTCATCTCCGTTTCAAAGCCTTGGAGCCGGCGTTGTCCATAGGACACTTCCGGGTCATGTGGCCAGTATGACTCACGGAACGCCGTTACCTTCCCGCCGAAGCGGTACCAATTAATCTACTCACATTTGCATGTTTTCGAACTGCTTGGTGTGCAGAAGCTGGGACGAGCAACGGGAGCTCACCCCGCCGCGCGGTTTCGAACCGCCGACCTTATAAACAACATGCAACCCTCTAGCCCTTCCCCATTCCCACTGCGATACCTTTAACTTCATTCTTCCTTGAATCTATTCTGTCCTATTGTGTTCACTAAAGCGGCCAATACAGCCTTCCATTATAAGCATACCCTACAAATAAATACCCTTCCTAGAAAGAAGCAATAGTAGAATTAGTCTAGCCTGATTATAACACCTGAGGTTTTGTTCAAAAAGCCAAACCATCAAATTTGCAACTTTAGCAAGCTTTGAACTGGAATAAAAGAAATGTGGCTTTATTATTTCTTTTTGCAAAGTTAGTGGAACCCACCGATTGACAGATTTGCTTCTCATATAAAATGTTTGCCTAGCTCCGATAAGGTTTCTGCAATGCAGTAGCTAATGTAATACCACTGTCTCCAAGAGGTTTTTGGGGTCAGAAAATTAAGCCATACAATTTATAAAACATTTAAAGACACTTTGGTAGGGAGCCTCATAAAATCATATAAGTAATTTTCAAGTATGATTCATGGATAAAAGCACAATATCAAAGTATGTTTCTGCTGGAAATAAGGGGAAAACAACAAAGACCTCTTTCTTTCTCTTCAGAATCACATAACTGCTATGGAATAAGTCAGATAGTTACATACAACTCTACAGATTTTGCATTATATGTGTATAATGAACATTTCTCCTAGACAAGACTCATAATGGTAACTGATAGCTGTTGTGTTGTGAGGTGGGGAGACAGCCATTTTATTTGTCCTTGAATACTAGGAGTAATCTAATATTAGACACTAACCATTAATACTTGCAATCAGTTTTCAATAACCTTTTCCAAACTAAAGTATAAGTTTAATCCCAAGAATTCCCTAGCCAGTGTAGCTATTGCCGAGAAGTCTGAGAACTGAACTCAGTGAATCTGGAGAGCATCCAGCCTGAAGAAGTCTTCAAGACTGATTGTGAACTGCAGTTTTTATGGCTGAAATATCTTGACCAGTTTTTGGATTTAATTGCTTCTTCCCCATCTTTGTTTTTTGCAACACCTTGCAGATGGAGAATCCTGGAAAATTTAAAAGTTGGCATGCTCTTTCGTGCCCATTTTGCCTTGCTCTAATAAATGTAATTAGCCATCTATGAATTTGGGATTTATTTTTTCAGTGGGCCCACAGGAATGTGATTGCATTTTTACTTCTCCCACTGCCACTTTTCTTTTTGACTCACTCTCCTGATCAAGTAATTTCCCTCAATCAAAGAACTGGGTTGGATTCAAGTGGCATACAAGCTTCAGGAGAGGGAGAGAGGGAGAGAGAGACAATAAATATAAATAACTGTAAATTTGGATAAGCCTAGGGCTAGGGTATTGTGGTCTGAACCTGGATCAGTCCTAGAATATTCAGTATCATCATTGTAGTCTTACAAGCTATTTTAATGATACCTAAGCACTTAAAAACACTAAGTGTAACTGAAATGTTTTAGGGAGAGATTTACTGTTCTTATGATAATCCTATCCTACCTCAGGTTACTGTACATATACTTACGCAATAGAATAAACAATGCAGCCCAGACCATTCATCATGTCCAAAGTAAGATACAAAATCATTTTCCCCAGCAGCATTCACTCCTGTTTGTCAGAAACTGGCATGACTAGCTGCCCTCATTAGCTTTTCCTCCATGAAATCACAGCAGCTGATATGGAGGTGATCACACAATCCAGACAGCCCTTCCCCAGCTGGCACTCCAGATGTGCTGGAACTGCAACCCCAGCATTTGCTCCACCCCAATACCAAAGGAGAGCCTTAAACGAAAGACTTTCAAAATCTCCCTCCCCCCATGAAAGTATGACAGATCACACTTTTTACAGACAACAAGCTTAAAAAAAGAAATGCAGAGTTCATCCGCAGCATCTTATGTGGACAAATTAAAACATTTTTTATTGGATGACAGCATGTCAGACTCTTTCCCAACAGGCTGGGAAATCTGAATAGGTTATTAATCATGTGCCTGCTTCCATCTGGAAAGGTGTTTCTCCCCGAGAGAAGGAAAGGAATGGGTGTCTTCTCTTGCCATTCACACAAAGGCAGAGCCTGGCACTGAGCCAGTTCATGCTGGTTTTGGCAAATAGTGGATACCTACAAACACACATATAATTAGAGCAGTCAGACAACTATGGAACCACACTCACCTCTACTTTGGTTTGATGTACAATCTTCTCTGCAGGATTGAATTCAAGAGAAAGTAGTTCTGCTATTTTCCAGCAGAAATTGACAATGCAATGCACTGAGCAGATCAGGCTCCTGATAAAAAGTGTTTATTTTTTATTTTTTAAAGACATAAGGTGCCAAATAATATTTATCTTGTAACTTGTCAGATATGGGAAAGGGAAAAAGGTAAAGAAGCTAGGAGGCCACAAATGTTTGGACCAGTGGCACCTTTGGAATATTGAGAGTTCAATATGGGCAATCACAAAAATGGCTGCGGTAGGGAAGCAGGACCTGAATGAACACACTGTGAAGCCAAGCACCAGGTTCAGACATCAGTCTTTTGTGTTTTATTTTTTTTAATAAGAATTTTATTAAGTTTCAAGACAAAGATAAAAGCTCCAAAAAAACAAAAAACTACAAAAAAAGAGAAGAAAAACTAAAAAGGTGTGAAAACACAAGATAATTTTTTTTTCAAAATTACAGAAAGAAGTGACTTTCGACTTTCAACAGCAAGGATATACAACAAATCCATAATCAATCTCTTACTCTATATTAAACCAAAACCACATTATTTCTATAAATCATTACGCTTTGGCACATTATAAAAATCCCTAAGTACAGTTACTCCCTCCCCTTATATTAAAATAAAGAAAAAAAATCATATAAACCTCCTAAACAACTTTTCCCCCAAAATATAACACTTATTTAATTATTCCCTTCCTACTACTATTCTATACATTTCTGTCTACTATAATAAATTTCAAACTAAAAGGCACATAAATTGTCTGCCATTATACTTAATAGTACAACAGTTTTAATAATCTTAATCTTAATAAACCCAAAAATATCCAAATAAACATTTTTATACCCTAATAATCTTAATCCAAATCCTTAAAAACAAATAACATCAGCCAAACTCTAAAAGCAATCCAGATAAACATTCTTTATCCCACTTCAAAACAGACCAGAGCATTTACATGTCCCCACAATGTGCACAGAGCCTTTTTCTTAAAAAAAAAAATCAGCCCAACTGCCCCCCTCAAAAATTCCAACTTCTATTCAGAAAACCTCCCATACATGAGCCCTTCTTTTTCATGGCATTCCACCAGAAAGTCACTTTCACTTATCGCTTGCACTATCTGATCTTCATCCAGCATCTCAACAGAAATCTTGATCTCACTCTTAGAAGAAACATTTCTGTCACTGTTGAATTCCTCAATTTCATCCACGACATCCCCAACCAGATGAAACATTTTAGACCTCATATTTTCTATGATGTCCTGAATGTCTTGCATAAAAAGTTGATAGGAGTCAGAAAGAATCTGTTTAAAATCTTGGTGAAAGTCAGAAAAAGTCTGTTTAAAATCTTCCATGTCTCACTCAGTAGATTATGGCACCCCCTAGGAGCTTAACCAGTGAAAGCTGAAGATACAGAAAAGTTCCTGAGTGCGTTTACACAAAGTTTAAGTGAGATAAGCAGACAGTTCCCAAGGGAAAGTAGAAAGAGAAAGCTGAAAGTTCAAATCAGCCAATTCAACGTGTGCTCATGTCTTCAAATTTAGTACAAAAATAATAAAAGGAAGGCAAGTTTTTACCCTCAATCCACCTTAATATTTGGAAGGAAAATGAAGTCCAAAACTTAAAAAATATTTTTTTAAAAAAAGTAATCCCAAAAATAACAATAAGCACCAAGATAGCCAGCTTCTCCATGCTGTAGAAAGCCTCTCTTAGGGTACGCATACTCTATAACTATATCTATATATATATGGTGATTTAGAAATGGATGGCTGGTATTAATGTCCCTTTAAGGCTACAGCATGGCTTGGAAAATGATGATGTCCCCACCTCCCAGCTTAAGCTCTTACCAGTCAAACACAAAACGCTGTTTGTGATCTTCTGACTGCAAGCAGCCATCTGGAGGACAGATGGGGTGTTTCCCCCACATCCCTACACCACTTCATACATTGCCTCTTATTCTTTAAACTTCTCATCTCTCTCTTTTCCACGATCTCCTTAATTTCATCCAATCTTCAAGTAAGTTTGGCATTTTCAGAGTTGTATGTTGTTTGCTTTTCAGGCAGTCCTTCTAAAAAAATGAAAAGCAAAAAATACATTGCAGTTGCACATTTCTGTATTGCTTATTGCCCAGCTTGGTTTCCAATATTCCATTGAAAGGACTGCTGCTTGAGGACATTGACTGCCAATCCACATCCTCAGAGAGCAATAGGCTTACTGGACCTAAAGGAGTTGCACTGGTAGTGCCTTTGGCGAGATTTATTGCAGGTATATGTAAGATGGCTACCTCCACCATTACCAGTGTAGTGGTGGCGGTGAGCAGTGGCTGAGACTGAGGCAAGAGGCTGAAGTTGAAGATTACATTTCTGAGAGACCTGGCAAGGACTCCTGGATGAGAGCAGGAAAGGCTAAAGTAGTCTTCCCCCACCCTGCAGTGGGAGAAGAGGGAAATAGGAGAGCATATTGGATACCTGATTCAGCTATTAAACCACCTTTTGGTATTTAGTTGCCAATTCAGCACTTAGCAAGCCTTTGGCAATGGGACCTCAATCACTTCTGAAACTGGGTTAGCTATTTTTGTGACACTAACAGCTCCTTTCTCACTATTGTAAAAACCTCTTTCTGATTGGCCCCCTGTCACTACTTTGGAGACCCTTGAATGAATTTCTCAACTTAAAAAAAAAGGCAAAACAGCTGGTGGAGACCTCATTCCAAATGAACTTTTTGAATCTAATGCAGAATGATGGACCCCTATTTCCGCCTTTTTATTTACCCATATTGACCAATCTATCCAAACACCCAAAGTTGCTTAATAACCTTTCCAGTGTTTAAAAAGGTCTAATCCAGTCAATTATTACCCAATTAACTTGCTCAGCATGATAAGTAAAATATTTGCTAGCATCTATATACAAAACTGATGGATTGGTTCATCACAAAAAGATTTTAGCTATAGAATCAGCCAGCTTTGAGCCAGGCTTCTCAATCTTTGATCACAGCATCACTCTGCAACCCTTAGCCACCCCAGAGGGACCCTCTATATTGCCTTCATTGACCTGAAGATGGCTTTTTATTCAACCCCCCAGGAGTGGTTGTGGCAAAAACTTGTTGATTCCTCTGCTGATTGCCAGCTTTTGCAGCTAATTCTAGTGTTACTTGAGGACATTTCCATTCAGGGTAAATGTGATGTCAATGGTACTTTAACAGCACCGATCCCCACAAAAAAGAGCATTAAGCAAGGGTACATTCTGGCCCTCTTTTAATTCAACTTATATGTAATAGAACTGTTCAGGCCCTTTCCAAATGTGAATTTCACCCTCCTCACTAAATCAGAAACCAATGTCCACACTGCTATATGTTGACAATGCAGATGTTCTCTTCCTTACCCAAAATGGAGTCCACTGCAGCCTTTGGCCAAACTGAGGGACTGGAAATAAATTATTCAAAAATGAAGGTGTTGCTTTTCACCAAGTGAAGTTGCCCCATATGTGGGAAATCAATAGCCATCCCACTGAGCAAGCAACAGTGCTTAAATACCTAGACATCTCTTTCCAGTCATCCACTTCCTGTGCATAGCAACCCTGAGAGGGCACAACTTGAGCTCAGAAAGCCACCAGGGCAGTTTTTAGATTTGCCAGCTGCAATGGAAACACATAGCTCCCTGCAGCCATGAAATTTGCAGTGCTAAGGTGCTGAGCCTACTTTTTTTTTGCTGCCCAGTTCTGTGTATGTTCTGATGATTCACATTTTTAAACCTTCCAGTCTAAGTTCATCAAAACCTTATTATGAGTCTTTTGCTCCACTCTGAATGCACATTATTGCTATGATTATTATCATCATCTAAATTTAAATTTATATGCTGCCTGACTCCCAGTGACTCTAGGCAGTTTACAAATTGTTTAAAATATTTAAAACAAACAAAGACAAAAAAAGAAGAGTAAAGATGGCAAGAATGATAATACAAGATGGCAACAAGGAAAAACAAACCACATAATCTCAAGGGAGCTTCAGCAAATCTCACCAAAAGCTTGGGCGAAGACAGTTTGAAATGCCAGTAGGGTGGGGGCTGTTCAAATCTTGGGGGGAACCTCATTCCAGAAGGCAAATTGCCACCTGGCAACCATGTTCAGAGTTGCTTGGACCCTTTTAGGTCCAGATGATTTTGCAGGATGTTTAGTGGATAAAGTCTCTTAGAGTATCTACTCTAAGCTGGATTTTAGTTGGGCAGAACTCATTCTGATGAGCAAGGCAGCAACTTAGCAAGTTCTGAGAAGACCATGTGATTACAGAAGTATGGAATGCTGAAAGGGACTAAAGTGTTATGGATATGGGGGAAAAAGGTCTCTTACTTTTTACTCCCCTTTTATGGATTACAAATCTGAAATAAAGAAAAATGGTTATTACTAAAGGGAGTGAAAATTATAGAAGGGAGAAAAGGATTGTTTATATTTGTTTATGACAGATAATTTCATAGAAGAGAATACTATTTCATCAGCCATTAAGATTTGTATATGTGTATAAAATGGAGATATATTGAAATACCCACAATGGAAGATAAAATAATAAGTACTTTTGCGGAATACTGAACCATTTATGGACTTTTTGCTGAAAATGGAAAGAACTAAAATTATGATTTTTTAGACTGGAAAATTGAAAAAAGTGTTGAATAAGGGGACAAAGAGATTATGGTTATGTTTAAGAGGGAGGAGGGATAATAATTGTTATTGTAACTGCTGTAATGAAGGTCAGAAGTAACTTCTTTAATTACCTTTTTTTCTTTAACTTTATTGTTACTTGCACTTTTTCTTTTCTTTCATATATTTCTTTTCTTTTATTCAAGTAAAAATTCTCAATAAAATTCAAAAATTATTTCTAATTACCTATATTAAAATATATCTTTCTGAATCACTTATTTCTTGTTCTACAACAAATCTGGAAGTTTTATTGATTTGGATCATCACCTGCCTCCCCCCCGCAATCAGATGTGGAGTTAGCATTTATATATGTTTGACCTAATCTATCTTGAAAATAGAAAATCGCCCTATGTGAGTTTCTTGTAGCAACTTCAGGATATGATTAGCCAAGATTACTAGAAATCTGTTTCCTTTTGGAAGGACACTTAAAACCTGTAACATTCCAGGAAACTACTAGGGATGACATCAATATAAAAACTGTACATAGAAAAAACAATATTTCCATGGATCAAAAAGAAAATAAAAAAGAATTTTTTACATGACAGATCATGTTACACATATAAATATAAAAGCAATAATAAAGCAAACAAAATCAAATAATAAAAAAAGAAAATTTCAGAGCAAAACCACATTAAGGAGAAAAACTCAAAAAAGATTTTAAAAGAAAGAAAAATACACACACACAAAAACAAGAAAGAAAAAGTAGAATTATATGGACTACAGCAAAGAAATTCCATTCCCTGTGCCCACAGCAGAGAGGTCCATCTCCTTTTCGTATTCTTCTGATCCCAGCTGAACAAATCTATCTCTAGCTTCTGAATAAAAGAATTGCCTCATGCCAGAATCTAGGATCAAACAATAGCTAAATAAAGGAAATGGTAGTTAGAAAAAGAAAACAAAATCCCTTTTCCTTGCTGCTAAACACATCTCATTAAACAATTGCATTGCTGCATTAACTGAGAGAGTACCTCTGAGAAAATCATTACCTTCTTGTCCTTCCATTCCAAAGATCCAGTATTTGTAGGCAGTAGTAAAATATTATGTGTTTTAGTTCTGAGAGACAGAACCACAACAGGGCTGGACCTGCCTAATGAATGGAAGCAGAAGCCTAGAAAGTATGCAGTTTCTATCTCCAGTTTATATTTAGGCTGTAGTAAGAAAATCTCATGCAAGAATGTTTGCATATCAAGCCAAAGATTTGTCTGGCTCAGTGTTACAGAGCATGTAGATTATTTTTACATAGCAAATCCTGTACTTGGGTTACCTAATTAGAGTATGCTAAATTAGGTGGTATATGCATTTTTTAAAAAATCAATAAATAAAACCTGAATACCTTTATTCCCTTTCAACAGTATCAAAATCTGTAGTGCATTACTTATCACAACTTTCAGGTTAATTGATCCTTTTCTCATGAGGGATAGTAGCTATTTCTTTGAGCTCAACCTGAGTCCACCATGTTGGTAACAAGAGAGTTGAGCTATGCTTCAACAGACTTTCTAAATCCTCAATGGTAATTTTTTAACTGCCGAAGCTCTGTAGTTCTTTAATGCATTAAATTACAATGCAAAAACTTCTAAAGTTCCAGGCAATCAAGATTAAATGCCATTGCTGGAATTTCAGAAGTTAATAGTACTCTTTGAATTTCCTTACAGATGGGAAGGGCTGATTCAGCTTCAGGTCCTTTCTTTCCTGCAGTACTAGCCAAGGAAGAATACTGAAGAGTCAGAAAAGTCATTTTGTGGCAATATTTTGGGACCCAGAACTCCCAAGCCTTCATTCATTAATTTACCTCTGGCAGAACAGCCCCACAAATAATAGGGTATAACTGCTGGAGCCATGGCAAGCCGCAGCTAGTAAGTCTTTGCAAATATCCTTCCATTGTCCTCATAAATGCTGCAAGTTCTGTTACATTAGAACATAACTAATGTGCTTCGTCCTCTGTCTGGATGAACCAGGATTCTAAGTCTTTTGGGGGGCATTATTTATTATTATTTATCCAGCCAGGTGGACATTGGCTTTCTAGCAGTTGCCCGGGTAGGCATGCTACCTCCATTCTGCAGACACACCTAAACCAAGGAAGGTGTGATTGCTGGATCTTATACTATCAGCAGACCACAGTTCAGAATACCTGTCAAATGTTCCCATTCTGCCACCAATCATGCAAGGAGATTGTTCTCAAATATCTAATCTGAAACACCTCCAGCTTTTGTAGGTTAATGTCCACATTTCTACCATGTAGAGCAAAATTGGCATATGGTCTGAATCTCTGTTTTCAGGCTGATGTTTTTCTTCTTCCAGAGGCATCATTGTTAGCTGGTGAAAGCTGCTTGAGCACTACCATGTTGTACAACAACATCAATGGATACAGCAACCATTGATGTAGAGATCTGAGAGCCTAGGTATTTAAATTCATCCACCTGCTCAAAAGGCTCATCTCCTAGGGTTAGATTAATTCAGGTGCCATCAGTTGATATAGCCTTGGTCTTTCTTGCATTTATTCATAGTCTGAGCCTCTCTCTTCTTTTGTTTATGATATCTAATACATCCTGTGCCTTCAGTTCTGATTCCTCTATGAAAACAAGATCATTGGCATATGCTGCATCTAGAAAGTTCAGTTCATCTGCACTGCATTGAACTACTGCAGGCCCAGCCAGGTCCTTCCCCATTGACAGCTGAAGTGTTACAATGCTGGAAACAGCAGTTTGAATTAATTTTAAACTGTAATTCACTAGTGGCATTAGATCAGGAACTAAATGATCCAGATCCATCCTCTAATATTCTACAGTACTGTATGTGAAGCTGAATCAGACAAAACAGAGATTGCTGCAACTGTCAGACAACACACAGGCAGCTATAGCTTAAGAACAGAAAGCTAGTGATGCTCATCAGTTTTGGAAGTTTTCCTCTAGTGTTGGACTCCTTTGTAACTGAATTATATAAAGGAGTCCAACATTAGGGGAAAACTTCCAGAATTGATGACTATATACATCAAGCAGCCATTATTAGAAACCTGAAGTCCCCTCCCTGCTCAGTGTTAAACCATTTATTTTCATATATCCTTTACTTCCATCATACAACTCTTATCAGATTCAGCAACCAATCTTTCATTCCATATTTGTACAAAACATTCTCTATTTTAAGAGAAATAGCTTGTCCTCAAGCCTCCAGTCAAGGGCACTTGAGGAGGCTTGAAAAGGGCACTATGTGGAGATCCAGGCCTAAAACATAAAGAATAATGTAAAGAAGTAAAAATTGTTGTTGGTACCGAGATGGATATGTGTGTCATTAGAGGAGCAAAAGTAGAGAATGGCATTTTCTCCAAAGTAGAAAAACATGAACTGTCTCTCTCTCTCCCTCTGTGTGATTAAAACCTAGCTGTATTACTCAGTCATGTTCAAATGATATAGCAAGCTAACTATCACTGAAATTATGACTCAAGTTGTGGACTACTGCATAATTTCAGTCATAGCCATTGATGCATCCTGCCAGTAAATGCAACTAGCAAACCATGGAACCTTTATTTGTGATTTGTTTAGTATAATACATAAGGTCTTGGGGGAAGCTAGAGGGGGGTATGATGGCCCCAAATGAAGGTGGAGGCTTAATATAAAGTACCAGTAATTTTTTCCCAAGCCTGGGGGGCAGGGGGGCTGGTTGGTTAAAAAGAACTAAGTTAAGGTTTATTACTTTTGTTTATTACCTCAGAATGATGTTCTGCTGAAATAGTTACACAGTGGGAGAGCAAAAATAATGAATTTGTAGGCTGCGTGTTGTTCTGGGACCATCAGTTGTCCATCCTAACGCTAATAAAGCCAGGGATGGAACCACCTGAGTTTCTTAGCATGCTGGCTGGGGAATTCTGGGAGTTGCTCTTAAAGTTGCTGAGGCTGAGAAACAATGTCCTGCGGTGAGAGGAACCAAAGTGAGTGCATGAAGCAGCACATCTCCATTGATCAATGTTCAAAGTATCCAACATTCTAACATTATGGTTAATTTTAGAATGTGAAGGAAAGCAAAGCTCTTCTTGATATTATTATTAATAGTAATAAAACTTACATTGATACTGAGAATAACAAAAACAAGGTCTGGACAGGAAAGTGAAATTATATATACTGTATGTGTATATAAATTTTACACACACACAACTTTGCAATCAGATCACACACAAATTTGTAATTAGAGCAAGCAAGCAATATATGATGAACTCCTAATATTCTGATCAAAGTATTTTGTACTTAGAAAGTTTTCAATTGAATTTAAAATTGTGAAAAGGAGGAATGTATGGAAAGGAAAGGAGAGGTTAAAAAATTACAAATTCTTTAACACCACATAGTGAATTAATCAAATGGGTTATGGACTGAGGACTACATAATTAAACATGTAAGGTAGGAAGGTAAAGTACCAGAATACATGAAGAGGATAATTCCTTTAGTCAGCAAATGGGCAATAACAAGAAAGGAATTTTTGTCTGGGGATATTGAGCAGTTGTATAAACATATGATGCAAAGGCTTTTTCAAATAGACATAACATTGCCATATGCTCCATCAAAAAACTGCAGAGGAACTTGGGAAAAACAGAATGATTTAAGACCAGCTATCCTCCTTTCTGCCATCACTTGGTTTGCTGAGCACAGACAGCAAAAGGTAAGGAGTGTCGTTAAATGAGGACACATTGAAAGGCCAGAGTGTGCCCCAGAGAGCCCTGGGCTGAGATAATGAGCGTTAGTAAACATCACCAAGGAACGGCTGCCTTCCTTAGAGCACAGAAGAAAAAAGCATTCTGCACTTGCAAGTCCTCTGATCCCTCATTGCATATGCAATAGCTACTTCAGTGGCGCACCAGAAGCCCATTAAAATGGTTAGACCTATATCCTATTTGCAAACTTTGGTTGTCTGTGTACAGATGACTAAGGAGGCAAAGTCTGCATTGAAAGGGCAGGAGAAAATGCAGTGGAAGAGAGCCTCTACTCTTGAATAAGTATCATACTTTAGGCCATCCTGCCTTGGCCAAAATTCTCCAAGCTAATGGCCCAGCATGCATAGGCACTGGAACATGGGAGAGGACCACTAAGCTGCCTTTGGGGCAGAGACTGGCTGAGCATATTTTGCTAATCTTGTCTTTGCAAGCATTATTGGCATGCAGTAAGGAAGAGCACAATCTGGTCCATTGTTTCCTTGAACACAACCCAAGCAATAACAATCAACTCCAGGTCAAAGTTGAGATGAACACAAACTAAAGACTGCTACTCCTGAATGAGAGCTTTGGTTTTCTCCCTTATCTCCTAGGGGAAGCAGAAAAGAGTAGGAAGAAAAATGAAATGTTATATGCCAAAACCAATCTTCAACTCATAAGAAGAAGGATACTATGAGGGTTTAACTTTCTCTACATCTTTTCCAATCAAAATCAATCCCTAAAACTTCATTTAGTCACTGGGTGAAATACATAGAAACCCATGAGAATAATAATATGTCAGGGAGGGTACTTATTTAAATTAGGAATATAATGGATAGGTATTTAACATGAATTATTTCCTACCATCACTGCTGCTACTGAAAACAAAATGATGTGTTTTAACTTTTTTTTTAACCCAATCACATGCAGCTTCGTTTGGAGCTCAGTTTTAATTAAATTTATGGGGTGATCTAAAACAGCACAGGTTTTACATATAAAAATTCAGGTTTAATCCTTGGCATCTGCAGCCAATAATGGGGACCCCTTATCTGGAACTCCACAGAACTGCTGCTGGTCTTATAGGCAATACTGAAGAGGGCTACACAAACCATTTTGGGAGGCCCGTTGCTCATATACACTGTGGTTTGGCAGTAGTCCTGATGGAAGTCTCTTCTTCATGTATGCATACTGTATAGAAGTCCATACAAAGCCCTTAAAATGGCTACTTCAATATTTCACAGCAAAAGTGTCCACATGAGGGATCAAAAAAGTCAAGAAGGTGGCTGCAATTTAAACCTCACCCCCTTTTTAGATGTATCTGCTTCGATGACAGAAATTCGTATTTTCTGACATATATTTTAGCTCTTTCATTCATAATTAAATCTACACCTTCAGTTCTCTGCATTTATTCATCAACTCTATTCCACAAGATCAAATCAGCCTCATATTATGACCTTTCCCTTTCTCTTAATTTCACAAATTCACAATATACCTCTTTTTTCATGCTCTCATTTCAGTTGTTAATTATGCTCTTTACCATGTACTCTTCTTGTATTTCTAGCTGCCATCTTCCATACGCCAGTATGGGGTTTGGGGCACATTTGAGCCAAATGCCACAAGGGCAACCAAAGACCAGTTTTACCCCAAGCATTCTCAATGCTGTTCTATGCAAGCAGGGTCTCGAATCAAAAGACTACCTTGCAAGTCAACATTTTGAATCCAGCCAAGTAGGAAATACGTACAGTATGCCTAGGATATGGGTTAAACAAATAGATGACAAAATGGAGCATTTTCTACAGACTTTGGGAAGTGAACAAATCGATAGCATTGATGAACAGTTGGGCACTTAGGGTGATTTTTCTTTAAAGAAAAAAAAAAGGTACTAAAACATTAATTGAGTCCTTTATTCTAAAGCAATTCCAAAGCTATGTTCATTTATTTCAGATGTTGCCCAGAAAAATAAAAAAGAAATATTGAGGAGCTTTTCTGTATATCTGCCTATGTTTTTCAATAAAATAGGCTGATTAAAAGCAAACTTTCAGAATTATTAATGTCCTACAGAAGTACAGTGATTACTTGAACTAAATTTATGCAGGACAGACTTATAGCATAAACTCTAATCATATTTCAATTTAGCACACTATGTTTTATTTTTTTGTGAGAATTAGTGGCAACAGTATAGGGATCATTATATGTACAGTATATAATCCCTTAGCTGCATATTCCTTTGGATCATTACTATAAGTGGCTATTACTAAATCATGTGCCTTATGTTCATAAGATCCTCTCAAATTTTCCACCTTAACAGAGTATTTGCATGGTAAAGAGACCAATCAATAAATAGGTAAGAGGAAAAATTGATAGGATGTGGCCCAGGAAAAACAATGCAAACACACAGAACCTCTTGACTAATAGTTGATTGGTTCCAGTGAATCTGTAACTATCTACTGTATATGAACACTAAAGCATACATTAGATTTCTGAATGATGAATACCACACATTCCATTCTTCAGCCAGAAAGAAAGCTAATGGGAGTCAATTGGATATCTTGATTATTTCAAGTAGATTTGTAGGAGTAAATGCTCGTGGATAAAGGTCATCCCTTTGACTTCCATTTTTATTTTTTTATTTATCAAATTTTATCACTGCCCATCTGCCCCCAAAGAGGGGGCTCTGGGCAGTTTACAACAGAAACAAAGTTTAAAATTCAGTGCTATTAAATACAATAAATATGAATATAAATAAACAGTAAAAATATAAAACATAATAAAATCCATATGGCTAAGATTGTATCTCAACCCGTGAGTATAAAGGGCCCTTCTAGGGTGCTAGCCATCCCCAAGGAAGACTGTTCCCCTTCCTGCTCCAGGTATGCTGACAGAACCAGGTTTTTAATTTTAATTTTAATTAAGTCCAGGAGCTAGGGGTCCTGTCTCACCTCTGGGGGAAGAATGTTCCAGAGGGCGGGAGCTATGGCAGAGAAGGCTCGTTTCCTGGACCCCACTAGATGGAATTCTTTTACAGATGGCGTCCATAACATGCCCTCAATAAGACTCACACATTGATCACACATTGATCAGCAACAAAAGTTACAATCTGAATGTTGACTGTGCAGATTTGCTTGAACCAGCTCAGCAGGTATAGAAAGTAAGGAAGATGTCCTAGACAGAAATATGCAGGAACCGTTTCCTAGGCAAAAGGGGCTGAAACATTTTTTAACTCTAGAATGAGATAACATTTGGAAGAGACTCAGGCAGACATCTGTCTAATTCACTGGATTATAAGAACCAGGAAGAGGTACAGCACAATGAGACTTGCAAGATTCTGTTATTATAACCAATCTCAATAAAAGAAGTCTTAGCCTTCCTGTAGAGTGGATTTCCTGGTCTGGTCTACAAGTGGGGCTCACAGCAGGATCAGCCAAGCTGTCTTTTTGTTCTAATTCAACCAAATTTATGCAAAATCCTTAACGTGGGGAGGGGGTATGCAGAGCTAATGCCAAATGCAGAGAATAGTCCAGTAGTTCTGTCAAACTTTTAACAGATTTGTGTTTTTTTAAAAATAGGCTTACCTTGTGCATAAGTAACCCTGCTTTGCTTCAAAACTGAGATTTGCAATCACAGGCTGCCCAACCTTGTAATCTTCAATATATTTAATCCCAACCCCTCATCATTCCCATAGACTGAACCAGCATGATGGTGGCCATCTGGCTCAGGATTGGGGGAGTTAGTTCAACAGATCCAGTTGGAGAGAGCTATGTAGATATGGAATCTAGTTATAGATCCACCACATAGATCCTGATGATTCATGCAGAAATCTGACCTAATAATGCACTGATGAGTTCTGACAAACCATGAGAGAGTAAATGCTGTAAAATATAAGCCAAAAGCTAGCAATGGATGCAACGTAACAAAGAGTGAAGAAAAGATGTCTGAGATGATTATGGTAGCAATATGAGAAAAATAGCAATTAACAGAATGTGCGACTGAGAGTCACTAATAACGAAACAGATTAAATAGTCCAGTGATTAAAAAAAAGAACACTGGGGAGGAGGTTATTAGGATTATCTGACCCAATAATACATGAATAGCAAAGAAAGATGATAAGAAGCAGTCAAGGACATCTATCCTAAAGGTGTTCTGCATTTCTGGAGACAAGCAAGTTCTCCCTCAAACAGAACAATCCTTACTGAAACCCCCACTGAAACCCATTTGGTCAGTTCCAAACACTGAAGCAAAAGAAGAGAAGAGGTCACTTTGCCCTGACAAATTTCTTATGATTAGCAGATTGTAAAACACACACACACACACACACACATACACACACAGGATCAAAATGATCTTTACCTTGTATCTATATACACACAAACATCCCAAATTACAAAATGTACACATGAAGATAAATTACTCCATGGTAAATTGTTGCAAATATTATTTGCAATTAGATGTTCTTTATTAGAGTCTAAATTTCATGCTTAGGATCTGGTGATAAAATCATTTAAACTCCTCTGAGAAACGTCTTTCATTCTCTTTATGAGAGTAGCATTTGTGGCAGCTTTTATATCAGCAAGAAGAGTATCTCAGATAATTTCTCCTTCCATGGAGAATCAATACTGCATAATCCATCAATGTGGTAGCCCTTTCTTACTAGTTCAGATTTCATTCTGTGGACAGACTATCAGAATAATGAATATAATGCTTTATTTTTGCCTAAACAACTGAAGCACCTTGGGGAAAACATCATGGTCCACTTAGCTAAAGAATATTTTAGCAGCATAGGAAAAATAGTGAATTCCATAGACTTAACTGATGTCTTTCCAATTGTAGAAGCACAAAATTTCATAAATCTACTGCAGAGTATCAAAGCCAAACAGCAATTTCATTAAAAGCAAGAAACAATTCCTGAAGACATTTCTTCCTCTAAAGTATATATATCATACTCAAACAAATCTACCATGCCCCCTCACCACAAATGAGAAACATGAACACTTGCCACTTCAGAAGAAAATAGAAAACTATAGATTTTATTTGCTGTAGAAATATCACCCAAATATACAATATAATAACTGTTTCACTTCTCCAAAATAGTTCAAAGTCATTTCCCAAATGCCTTTAAGGGTACTTAAAGATTCTATTACTATACCCATATTAAATGCTATCAGTAGAATCTGTGTGCACAGAATGGTATTAGGATTTTATCATAAATTAACTTGTACAAATTATCTTGGTGTGTAAACTCCTGTACGTTATATACACATTCTTCACAATGTTTATACTAGAAAAGGAAGAAAACGTTAATGTAAATCCCTCCAACTGCTTATGTAACACACACACAGAGGTCAAGAAGTCAAAATTCAATCTGATTTGATTAATTGTTCTGGGAAATCAGCATATATAATATTTGCTAAATGCAACTGGAGACAAAACTTATTTACCTGTGTCTCTTTCTTATGGGTGGGGGAAGAAAATGATATAAAATTATAAAGAATGACAAATATTTTGCCAGAGCTTAGATCTTCTGATTTGTTCCTAGGTATTATACCATTTATTTAAGCATTATACCATTCTCCTTGTAACTTTGAATAATGCTCCTAAAATGTAGGTGTTGATGACTACTACTCAATAGATGACATGATTTGGGGATAACCCTGGAAGTAATTTCATGAGCGTATATGGTTCTATCTCCTTTTAGAAACCCTTTGAAGTAGGCAAAGCTATGCCTGGCCCAAAATCACCCAATGAATCTAATTAAAGTTGTTTGATGTTATTTAAGTTACTCTCCTTAAATATTCTAATGAAATGGGCCTGCTCTCATACCCAACGAAAAGGAATACAGAAAGAGGGGGGGAAAAGTCTGGACACCAATTCTTCTCATGACCAGCTAGATGAAGAGAGTTTAGTAGCATATTGAATGGCACCTGCAAGGATTCTGCTGGGAAGGGACCAAAGCAGCTGATCTTTCAGCAGATCTGATGGAACAACTCTTCATGAGAGAACAGAGATATGAGTCCATGTCTCCCTTACCTTAATGTTACACCATAACCATTTTACCACACTAGCTGTACCACTACGATGCAGAAAAATATGAATGCCCAGAGCATTCACAGCGTGCATAGCGATAGTCCTGTTAGGTAGAGTCAGGTTATTCTCCCCATTCTGCAGAGATTTAAGAGGATACTGGCTTATCTACATGCACTTAGAGAATTTGTGTCAAAGGCCATATACATGGGACTTCGTTCAACCCAACAGTTCACATTCCTAATGTACAAGAAAAATCTATAGGTCTGTGGCAACTGAGTTGTTTTTATTTTAACATAGGAAGAGGCCTGCTAGACCAAACAAAGCCCATCTAGTACAGTATTATTTTCCCACAATGTCCAATCAATTGGATGGGAAGCTCACCAGAAGGACATGAATCAATAGCATTCTCCCATATGTTTTCTAGCTACCGGCATTCTGAGTGATGCTGCACCTGATACTGGAGGCAATATAGCCATCCTGACTTGTAACCAGTAAACTGCCTTATCTTCATGAAATAAATATCGGGCCCCATGCCCAACGATTATAACATCTAGAAAACAGTTTGCAGTACAATAGGGGAGTCATTACTTTTCCTTTCTTCAGGTCAAGTAAATGCTGAGAAAGATTGATAACTCACAGAGAGATAAAGGAAAGAGTGCTGAAAAGATGAGATTGGTAGACCTAATAAGGGAGGCCATCCCACACAATATAGTTGCCCGGTAGAGCTCAGAGAGCAAGAGAGTGATGAATCAGAGTTAGAGTCCCAGCAGGGAGACAGCCCATCATCAAACATCCCAGGATCCACAAAAGGAGACTACTAAGAAACAGAAGAATAAAGAAAACTCAACTATATTGGAATGCATGGAAGAAAAAGACTGCAAAATGTTGAGAGTAAGAATTGGAGGTGTGACTGAGCACAGCATGCTAGCAAATTGATAGCATGAGCCATGATGAAATAAAGTAAGAAAGCAAGAAAAACCACCAGGAAACAGTAGAAGTAGAAGGATGTGGTCAGCTGGTACAGAAGATGAAAGTGCAAAGCAATCTATAATGTTATTTTCTTAGCCATAGATATGGATAGAGGATTAACAATGATACAGTAGACTTCAAATACTAGCAAAATTAAAAAATGAACATAAATCCTGCAGTCCAGTTGGTAATGATGGAGTTCAAAAAACAGGGTTCACATTTCAAAACTGGAGAGTGGGAGAGGCAATGAAATCCACTGGGTCACAACCATATACAACAGGCAGAAGGAAGCCTTGTTCTCAGAAAGCAAACTTTTCTCAGTGACAGAATTAAATCCCACTCTTAAAGTGTTAGGAAGTCATGTTATGGGTTAAAGATTCTACTTGTAGGTCCTTGCACATTAACACCCCCCCCAAAATGAGTTGTAGGTTCTCATTATCTTATAAGGAGCAACATACTCTGGATATGGAAGATCAAGTTAGATAGTAATGCAAATCCCCAATCTGATTTGCTGAGATACTAATTCTTAGAATTCCTAATCAGCAAGGTTAATGCTGAACAGAATTTTTGGGAGTTTTAGAGAAGACCTGGAGTGTGCCAAGCTGGGGAAGGAACATAATCCACATGTTTATTTAAAAGTAAGTTCAGAGCCCACATAGTAGAAGAGACATCAGGGAGGCTTCCTACTCACTCAACTGAACCCCACTTCTGCACTAAGCTCTTTCTCATCACTAACAGGTATTTGGTGATTTAGGATGAAACCTAGATTTTTAAGATTATCAGATGATTGCACTTCCAAAGCAGTTTTCAGATGATAATATACTAAATAGCTTTACAGCATTTTAGATTAAAAGAGAAAAAGGTGCTGTAGTGCATCCTGGGGCACTCCTTAAAGCAGCTATAAGTTGTCCCAAGACTGTGCAGTTGCCTTCCAGGAAAATATGTATTTGGTTTGGTTAACAGAGTTGCGGCAGGGGCTATACACATGCCCACATGCACTGCAAAGCACCCTTTTCCCTTCAAAGCATTACACAGGCTTAATATTGGTACTTGGAATGTTACGCTGCTGAAAGAGGCATATTAATTATTTCAAGGTTATGTAAGATACAAGAAATGCAGATCAGGTGGGACATGCAGTCTGAATGACTACAAAATAAATGCACTTCAACTGTGTGCTTGTATCTACTTACAGTAAAACAATCTGATGAGATATATTGAGTAGTTCTACAGATGCATATACATTGCTTCTCTTCTTTTTATACTTCTTTCTTCATTAAAAGAAAACCCTCAAAATATTCGTGTTTATATAGAAAGGGATGAAAGACTGCATTTGGCATGTCTCTTTCATTTTGTAATTTGTTTCATTGTGCAAATGCAGCAAAGGGGTTTTCTATTATGTTTTAGGTTTGAATCTGCAAAGAGTAACTTCCAGCTGTTGACTGTGCGATTAGTCCTTTAAAGTGCAAAAATGGCTGTTTACAAATACCCATAATTACTGTAATTTTCAGGCAAGAAATCTGCATTCACCTCAAACAAGCCCACATGCCAGTTTTTGCCTGGACAAAATTACTTACTCTCAGGCTAGAAATCTCAGTCACTTTTATTTTTAAAAATTAGCAAAATAAATTTTGACTCAGAAGTAGATTTTAGAATGAATAGACTTTCAAGACATCCTACAGTTTCAATAATATTTCCTATTCTGGGGGGGCAAAAAATATTTTTTCCTTGATACCATTTGTTTTATATCCACTGCACTGGAATGATGTTTTCTGAATTCTGCCAGGAAAGGCTTATCATATGTGAATGCCATTGCTGTAGCATAAAGATAAGGATGGAAGCTCATTGCACTCATAAGCTCATGAGTCTGTAAATTGGAACTATCCTTCAAAGTACAATGAATTTTACCAATCCAGTTTTTTAAGAAAAATAATAAACAAATAAGCCAGGAGTGTTGTTTTCCACTAAAATATTTTATTTCATTAACTTAAAGAAGCATACACAGGCTTACCTCATGGAAGAAAAAAATGCATAGCCCTTACCCCATTCCTTACTATTCTTTCAGTGGACCAGGATTATGGGCTTGTGGGGGGGGGGGACAGATTCCAAGAGCTGCTGTGCTTGGAATTCTCTGCCTTAGGAAGAGAATGATGCTTATTTCTCAAGTACAATATGCATTGTCCTCATCCATTGGATGGTCTTGCACAGGAACAGAAGTGATTTACATATGGACATTTCCATACAGAGTTCATCCTTGGGGTAACAGGCGATAGATTCTAGGAGCATAGATACAAGGAGATAAAGCATTTGAAAAAGTTGTCTGCATAGAATCAGGATACTTATACTGTATAGTCTTGTCTTTCCATTTATCATATCATCCATTTTGTTGCAATGCACTCTACCTGCCATATAGTACTAGAGAGGGAGTAAGTACAGATTAAACATTACTAGAGCAAAAGTAGGCCAACTTCCTTGCTGAGCATGAGCTAACTCAAAGATGAAAGCATTTATGACTTCCAATTGCTTCATTAAAAAATGACTCCTTCCACATAGAGTTTTGGTAGAAAAACTAGGAGTTCTTCTCAGCTCTGCTACTCTTGGGCTCAGCACTTTTTAACCCTTTGTCCATACATTTTGTACTTGACTGTAACGGGTGGGTCTTAGGATTCTACTCAAATAACAGAGTCATACGGTTATAGTCTATCCTGATTAAACAGCAACACAGGCTGCTGTGTGCTTGTTTTCCCTCAGATTTTAAATGAGAATGAGATAGACAAAGAATGCCTTGGAGAACCCATTGGGAAGGAAAGACTGGTGGAATGGTGGAATTGCTTGATCCTGTCCCTTCCCACCGTTTGTTCACTAGTCTAAATCAATCTTCAGCTGCTTTCCAGCTTGTGAATATTTTAAATTCTCACATAGAAAAGCAGGTGAGAGAAAGAGCTTTGAGGCAATAAATGACAAATTAAGCAATCCTTTACCTCTCCAGTCTTTTACTCTAAGGATTGCCTCCAAGAATGCTTTTCAGTTGCAAAAATGTTTGGGAAAAAGTCAAGTGCCAGTCTGTAATATGTGTGTCGACCTTTTTGGGAGGTCTAGATAGGGCAGCTTTTGCTGTCTAAACCAGATATATAATCCATGACCATAACATCCAAGCATCTCTCCTCTTTTAAAGAGTGAGTAATTCTAAGGAGAAGATGAATATCCAGTGCACTATCGACAAAGACACATACTGTCCCAAACAATATGGCCTTTGAGAACCTGTTAGTCAATAAAATAAAACACCCCATTCTCTTTAATTAACATATGAAATAAACACAATCTGCAACACCTAGTGTGCAGCAGCAATTAAGAGGCAAGGCTTAGTTAAACCTCCTAATATCTCATTTAAATATGCAATTAAGGGATAATTGCCTACAATCAATAAAAAATTGAATTATTTTACAGGGGGCTAAATTATTATTTTTAGTAAGGCTTTCTGCTATTTTAGAGAGAATTTTATACCTCTTGCTAGATCAACATTCTGCCACTCCAGAGCCTTTTGATTTATTCTGGTACAACAGCAACAGCTTTAAGAATGTATGCAGTTACAACAAGCTTCAAAAGCTAGTGGTCACTTTTACTGCTCAGACTTTAGTCCTGGGAATTGTAGCTCTGTGGTCTTGGACAAATGATGGTCAGCACTTAAATAAACTGTAGCAATCAAGGTGCTTTGAGGGCAGTTAAAAATAGGTTTATATTTCTTGTACATTTTACATTATCTGTTGGCTGCAGTTTGATTGATTGATTGATTTTCTACCCCACCTTTATTATTTTTATAAATAACTCAAGGCAGCAAACATACCTATTACTCCTTCCTCCTCCTACAATTTTCCCTACAACAACAACCCTGTGAGGTGAGTTGGGCTGAGAGAGAGTGACTGGCCCAAGGTCACCCAGCCAGCTTTCATGTCTTTTCTCTGTCTTTGCTGATTTTGTCCAAACTAGATAAAATATCCATATACAATCTATTATCTTCCTACAAATGTGATCAGACCAGAAACCCTGAAAGAGAAAATGCATTTCTGATGAGCTTGCCAGCCCTTCCAAAAACATCAAAACCTTCATCTAGATTCAGCTCCTCTGTGAAAATCCCCTGATTATCATGTACAAAATAACAATATCCAGAACTGTACAGCAGGAATTCTAATATTATAAAATTGAATGAAACAAACAAAGCAAACCTACTAGAGTTTTTTACCCCCAAAAGTTAATAGAATGTCTTTTCTGATAGATCATAAAAACATTAATTCTAGTATGTATAACTTCCAGGAAATAAACTTATTTTTGAAAAGGAAAGGAAAAGAAACTTGAGTTTCTTAGGAAATCAGTTATACTGCTTTTTGCTACCCTTCTCAGCCAGTTGTCCCTGAGATGCATTGAATTACAGTTCCCATAATTCCCAACCTTTATGGCTTACTCCATACAGACTTGCACTATTCCTTTTGGATGTAATTCATCTTGGTGTAATTAATGTGAAGTTGTACTTCCTTTGGTCATGCTGGATGGCAACTAAGTGTTATGGAAGTCTAACACACGTAGAGAGCACCAGGTTGCTCGGAGCTACCAAAACAGTTGAAATGAACCTAACAGTTGCAGTCAATTATGCACATGAAAAACAGGTGTGATTATATGCACTTCGTAATATCCATTTTTTACACATCCTGGGTCAGATAGCTGACATCCATACAGACTATATTATGGAGAGGGTTAGCTGAATGTTTGGAAAAGATACCAAGTCAATGGATAGAATCCTGATCATTCTGTCTAAATAGATGTACCTGCATTAGATTAAAGACTATCATTTTCCCCCCATGTGTAAACATTCTTGTTTTCATTACTAATCAATATGGCACCATATGCCCCATTTTATTTACATGGCATTATAACATAACTGGATAAAATTTAAATGTTAGGCAACAATGACAACAATGACTACAAATGAGGATATTTATTTATTTTCTATCCTGCCTTTATTATTTTTATAAATAACTCAAGGTGGCGAACATACCTAATACTCCTTCCTCCTCCTATTTTCCCCACAACAACAATCCTGTGAGGTGAGTTGGGCTGAGAGAGTGACTGGCCCAAGGTCACCCAGCCAGCTTTCATGCCTGAGCTGGGACTAGAACTCACAGTCTCTTGGTTTCTAGCCCATTGCCTTAACCACTAAACTAAACTGGGTATCATCTCAACTCTAAAGATCACCTGACAGGACATTGTTTCTTTACAACAAGTTGGGTACAGTATTATGGCATTATTTCTCCACATCATATCTTCCTATATAGATATAAAGATGCACTTTAGAAAATTATCACGAAGACTTTATCATAGTTGTTGGTTTTATATATATATATATATATAAATAAAATATAATATATATATATTAAATATTTATTTATTTATTCATTTATTTATTTGTCAAGGACTTTTCAAACTGGTTCTATTAGAACTTGATGAGGTTCCATGATAGATTTAAAAGCAAAAAAAAAGGGTTAACATGAGTCTGCATCCAATTTTCTGTTTTTGCCTCTTGAACAGAGGTTCCAAGGTTTATTTTTTTAAAAACTAACAGGTTCTGCATTTTGAAAAAAGTCGAAAACCCCTGATTGACACATTCTAAACCAGTGTTCCTCAACCTTGGCAACTTTCAAAATGTGTGGACTTCAAATTCCAGAATTCCCTAGCCAGCTGGCTGGGGAATTCTGGGAGTTGAAGTCCACACATCTTAAAGCAGCTGAGTTTGAGAAGCACTGAAAACTAATAAAACTGGTATTAGAAGACAGCATTTTTCTATCAGGAATTCCACCCCCATCCTTCTCTTTGCCATTTTCCACAGCACGCTAAGAATAGCCCTAAGAAAGAAGAAAATACTGTTTTGCTTTTTTAAAAAAATAGCTACTGCTTTTCATCTCTTTCACCTCCTTTTGTAGTGTCATGTTGTTGTTTTATGTGCCTCTTGACTGATATAACTTTTTATTTTAATGTGGAAACAAATTCAGAAGCTCTTGAGAAGTTAAAGGTAAAATAAAAACTTTCTAAATAATTTAACAATAAGGACTTCAGGATTGAAAATACTTCAGTTGATTCATTGATACATTTGATTCCTGTTTAGTTCAATTCTTATAAGAGCCAGTTGTAAAACAAAACATAATTCTAATAAAACCTTTTGGCTTTGGCCAAGAAAGGATAATGCATAGAGTCAATACCTTGGATGGAAGATAGGGTATGTGCCCAGTGCAGCAGAAAAGACAGCAATAATTATGTTCAAATAACAGCAAATACATGAATAAATACCACATTGTTGCCAGTGATGAATCAGAACACATCTCTCTCCTCTAATAGATTATGTGCAACATAGATTGGATGTAGAAATATGTGTATATTTCTGTAGAAATATAGAAATATTCCTGTAGAAATATATACATATAATAAAAGCACCTTTGATAATGTTGATAAGTGTAAAAAGGTTAAAATTGACAGTAGTAATATCTTCAGTACATTATTTTTATTTATTTACTACGATTTCTACTCTGCTTTTTCATCATTATTAACAGTCATAAAGCAGTGTGAAGATCTTGCATGTAGTTTGTTGCTGTATGCAAAAGGCTTACCCTTTAGGTCTGCACTTTTTAACTATCTAGTTCTTGGCCGACATACATAGCTCTTCCAACGTGAGAGGAACTATATTTGTCCTTCTAAATTCTAAATCCCATACTTTACTGTTAAATGCAAACACTTTTGAAAACTCCAATGATGATTACAAGTATTTTTTATAAATAGTCAGGCAATAGTTAACTTACTTTGTTGATCAGTATAGTATCTATTTTTCAACCACCCAGCAAATGCACCTAAGATTTTTTATAAAGATGTTCTTCCTTAGTTCTGAGGATAATGAAATTAACATGAAATTGAACAAAACATAAATGAAATCTAGCAGGAATCAGGTCAAAAGATTCTGCTATAATTGTTCAAAAGATACAATCAGGTTCCATATTTTTGTTGGATTTCCTACAACCTAAAAGCCAGTAATACAGAGATATTTTAAATATGCTGGATTCAGTGTTTATTCCAGTCTTGAATATCAGGTTAAAAAAGCTTATTTCATATTCCACTCCTTTATATTCCCCTTCCACTCCTGCTGAAACTGTCAATTAATTTACTATTTTGCAAATACCCTTTCTCAACAAGAACAAAAATATTTGTCTTACAAGAGGTATCCTGTATTCCTGCTTATTTTAAATTCATTCTCTGCTTTAATTTAAGAGATAACTCATTCCTGTTTGCTAAGTCTTAATGCACTATGATTTTTTTTCCCTACAAGCAATATACGTGTG
The DNA here is from genome assembly GCF_035149785.1 of Candoia aspera. Lineage (NCBI taxonomy): Eukaryota > Metazoa > Chordata > Lepidosauria > Squamata > Candoiidae > Candoia > Candoia aspera. The sequence continues at coordinate 163,122,978 of NC_086155.1, forward strand.
TAATTAATAAACAATTTAGTATGTTGAGAAACCTAGGAACTTGGCAAATGTTCTGGGGATATGAAATCTCAGGAAAAGCAGCACATTATAAGAAATAGTAAGTAATTACTTATGTAAGCTTTTCTTTTTAATTCTAAGAACATTAGCTACTAATTACCTACTAATTACCAGTACTTCAGCAGGTGTATGCACTTAACTGTAGGCTAAAACCCCTGTGAAAAACAAACCCTTCGCACTCCCTCTCTAGATTAAAAGAGAATCCCCCTGGACCTCATAACATGGCAGAGGTGCAGCAGAGCTGTTTACATGGCAGTGCTTAAACTGCTTGATTGCTTAAGGAGAAAACAGGCTCCAGTTACTCTGCCTCTCTTTTTTCGTTAATGTCAAGGCAATTTACTGAAATGAATAAGTGGACTGGTAACCAGATGAAATCTGGAGGGCAGGATAGGGGGGATGCAAATCTAAACTATGATTAAGATGTCTCCATCACAAGCACATTTATCTCACTTTCACAGGGAGCTGGCAAGTTATTTCTGGTTATGGATGCAGGGGGAAAGAAGGAGTGAGTCAAAAGTTTCAGGCCCCAGTCTAGCAAAAGTTAGGGATGATTAAAGTCTGACTGAAACCAATAGAATTACTAGTCATGATGAAAGATACATAAATGCAGGTCTTGTTGGCTCTTGCCATTTGCATTAGCTGGTTTGGCTGGCCTGTGTAATATTCTGTGCCTTAAAAGGAAAAATGTGGTAGACATTGGTCTGAACTAGATCAGCTTGTGTCGGAATCTGCCAGACTCTGACGCCTGAAGCATGTCTTTCACCTTTTGAGGGGAGCCAGTATCCAGTATCCCTAACTGGATTAGGATCTTGGCTTTATGTTTTTATATGATGTTTCCATTCAAAAGTTAAAGAAGAGCGGAGTGTGAGCTGTGTACTTCACAGTTAATGTTTGCCTGAAATTACACTCAAAGTAACTTTGATTTATAGTGTTTATAAAGAACAGGCCAATAAAGACCTGGCAACCTTCTTTGGAAGGGAATCTGTTTTCATCCTTCAGAGCCAGGGGCACTTTCTATCACTCTGCTCAAAACTAAGGGGAAGCAAATCTACAATTAATAGCAAAAGTTGGGACACTAGAGAAATACCTCCCATATGGAGACTTCCAATGAGGCCATGGCGAGCTAGACACCCCTGTCTGAGCAGGACAGCTTTTACGGTGGAAATAGTGGCCTGATGCTGGATTGTGGCTGGCAAAATCTCTCTGGAGAAAGGAGGGATTGTGAGATTGCCCACACACACTCTGGACAGCTGGTCCTCATGAGTAGACCATAGGAACTGAGGTTTTTGCAGTCGGCTTATGAGTCGAGCAGCTGGGAGATGAGGGATTCCTTCTAAGCTCACAGTTGTAACACAGCCTTTACGGACAAAAAGCTTGACTGAGCCTCATTTCTTAATCACCTTTGGAATTATTTTTTATTGCTTTTGAAATATTAAGAACCTTTGGAATAGCAAGTTTTATTGCATTCCCTGGGTGAGTTTCCTTTTCCTTCATGAAAGAAGCTTTAAATATGAGTTTAATGATTTAGAAAAATATTTTTTGGAATAAACAGCAAAAGGGGGTTTAGAGTGTTGATTTTGGAAAGTTAAAAACAGACTAAGGATCCAGATGGATTTGAAATGAGAATTTGAAATTAATTATAAGAATCTTTCCCATGGGAAACTGGTCGTTTTGGGTTTTTTTGCAGGGGGGGGCATGATAAGATGGGACTCTGAATTTTAGACACTAGAGGAAACCAGAAGAAACTAAGGATTACAGTTAAAGGAGAAGAATACTCAGATTTGACACACTAGTACAGAATGGAGCAAAACTGGATATTTTTATGGAGATCTGTGAATTATGGAATCAGAAATTAATTTTAAGAATGTCTAATATCACAGATGGATAGTGTGCAAATGTTGTTACAGAAGAGGAACAAGCTATACTAGATAAGACTGAAATTGATTTGAATGTGGGTTTAAATATGACAAGTTACAAGAATGATCCATAAGGAAGGCTGAGAGAAGGAAGATAGATGCTTTTGAACTGTGGTGTTGGAGGAAAATTCTGAGAGTGCCTTGGACTGCCAGAAGATCAAACCAGTCCATCCTCCAGGAAATAAAGCCAGACTGCTCACTTGAGGGAATCATATTAGAGGCAAAACTGAAATACTTTGGCCACATAATGAGAAGACAGGACACCCTGGAGAAGATGCTGATGCTAGGGAGAGTGGAGGGCAAAAGGAAGAGGGGCCAACCAAGGGCAAGGTGGATGGATGATATTCTAGAGGTGACGGACTTGTCCCTGGGGGAGCTGGGGGTGTTGACGACCAACAGGAAGCTGTGGCGTGGGCTGGTCCATGAAGTCACGAAGAGTTGGAAGCGACTAAACGAATAAACAACAACAATAATAATATGGAAAAAGATGATATACTGGATATAGAAATAAAACCAGTTGCTGTCTTGATATTTGAAAAGGACATACAAGTATCAAATCAGAAGAGAGATTTGGATAACTTCCTTTTACAGGATTTACAAAAGAGATCTGTTAAAGTTTTGAAGGATTTGCTAGAGAAGATGAAAAGAGAAGATGAAAAATCAAGTTCGAGGACATGATTAGAAGGGGTTAAAGGCCAAGATTGTTAAAAGTACAGGGAAGGAATATATAGATGGCTTATTTGATCAAGGATAAAATAGATATGTAGTTATCTCTGGTAGCCCTTAATGGACTTTTGCTGACTAGGAATGAATGACAAGGCTTTAAGATTTTGTTTAGAGTTAAGATATAAGTTATGGGAAAAAGAGAGCATTTGCTGTATTTTAAGAGATGGTGATATTGTTGTTTATTCATTTAGTCGCTTCTGACTCTTCGTGACTTCATGGAGCAGCCCACGCCAGAACTTCCTGTTGGTCGTCAACACCCTCAGCTCCCCCAGGGACAAGTCCGTCACCTCTAGAATATCATCCATCCACCTTGCCCTTGGTTGGCCCCTCTTCCTTTTGCCTTCCACTCTCCCTAGCATCAGCATCTTCTCCAGGGTGTCCTGTCTTCTCATTATGTGGCCAAAGTATTTCAGTTTTGCCTTTAATATCATTCCCTCAAGTGAGCAGTCTGGCTTTATTTCCTGGCATATGGACTGGTTTGATCTTCTGGCAGTCCAAGGCACTCTCAGAATTTTCCTCCAACACCACAGTTCCAAAGCATCGATCTTCCTTCTCTCAGCCTTCCTTATGGTCCAGCTCTCGCAGCCATATGTTACTACGGGGAACACCATTGCTTTAACTATGCGGACCTTTGTTCTCAGTGTGATGTCTCTGCTCTTAACTATTTTATCGAGATTGGTCATTGCTCTTCTCCCAAGGATTAAGCGTCTTCTGATTTCCTGACTGCAGTCAGCATCTGCAGTAATCTTCGCACCTAGAAATACAAAGAGATGGTGATAAGTTACCAAAATTGTTTGTACTCGTCAAGATGAAGGGGGAAGTTACTTCTTTATATTTTTCTATATTTTTCTTTTTCTTCTATTATATTTTTCTTTTTTGTAGTTTGCATTAGTTTTTATTTTTTTCTAATTGTAATCTTTATTAAAAAAATTAAAAACCACAGGGTAATAAACTCTAGTGCTTCATAAAAAAAAAAAAGAGAAATATCTCCCACATGGCTGCTGCTATCATTTCTCAATCTATCTGGGAACTTAGAATTTTCTGTAGGCATGGAATCATCTGGGAAAAAAGTATTGCAAAAGACATACCTGTTTTTTTGGCCCCCTATATATATTGGAACACCTGGGCAGGGGGTAATGTATTTGGGGATTTGCATGCCAGGGTGGGGAGGACTATCCCACTGTAGCCACCCCCCTTGATGTGATTTCTGAGGATCATACTTTTGTGAAACTGCACAACTCATTTTATACACTAACATCAGTTAATGCATCATATTAACACACTCACTTTTCTTATTTTAATGAATCATAAACTTTCAATATATTCCCTTCCCCTCCCCTCCCCAAATTCAGCTTTTGAAACTTTGTTTGGATAAGTTTAATGGCAGTGCAGAAGGTACACAAGAATGACCCAATGTTTTATTCTTGAAATAAAATAGAGTTCCACATTGGTCACATCCACAAATACTGTCCTTAGAAGTCTCAATCTTTAATCTAACAAGCAATGGGCAAAATAAGATGGAGAAGATGAGCTCCAGTGATACCCATATTTGTGGTATATGTATCTTTCTATGAACAATAGAGGTCCTATAGCATTGGTGATGTTTCTAGTCATTTCATCTGGTATTATGACCAGGGCCACAACTGGGGGAGGCAAGCAGGGCATGTGCCCCGGGTGCTGCGCTGGGGGGTGCCAAAATGAGCGCTGGGGGGGCATCAAAATTGGTGCGGAATCCATGCTTGCCCTGAGTGACACATACCCTAGTTGTGGGCCTGATTATGACTTCAATTTTAAGAACAAAATTTACAGTGTTCTTTTGGAAATATACATTCATCATGTTATTTCCTTTCATGCAGAGCACAAAATAGGAACAAGCCAGAGAAAGAGAAATAGTAAGCTAAAGAAATGTAAGGTGTTTCTCCAAATTAGCCCACACATATTGACCTCTACTGCTTTGGTCAATCAAGAACTTTACATAACACAATTACTAAGACAGAAATAATACTACACTAAAGGAAGTTGCCAACTATATTTGTACCCATATCATTTACAGCATTCCCTGCTAAAAGTAAAGACAGTACCAGTCAATTTTTGCACGTTTGATAAGCATGTACAAGTGAAACCAAAGTTCATTTTCACCCAAAGCATGCTCACACTATTCTATGCAAGCTAGGATCTTTAATCTAGCAGCTGCCTTGTAACCCAGTGTACTGTAGGCATCCCACCAATTTCAGAAACACATCCAGTCAAGACATGATTTTATATGTTCTTCTGGGGAATATGGCTCTTTACTGACTAAAGAGAATTTCATACAAAGAAAGCATGATGGAAAAGTAGGACCATAAGGATGCCCCTTCTTGCTGCAACCCATACCTGTACCAAGCAGTATTTCCCTATTCTGACTGCCTGCTTCCACTTCACCTGCCATTCATTATGTGGTGAATGTGAGTATTGCTTAGATGGATATGTATGCCCCCGAGTGCTTACATGCCAAGGGAGGAATCTTACTTTGTCTAAAATCACCAAATAACTTTTAAATCTATGTTAATATATATGCACAGTTCTTTTTTTTCTATAGCAATAATTCATATGTTCATGGCATTTTTTTAATTAGGAAAATTTCTAATTAGTTACATATGACTTTGAATTCATGTGTCTTAGGTGTAAAGTTCAGAAAGATAAGATGCAGAAACCTATTCAAATGAGAAAATAAAAATTTTGTGTAAAAAAATTTGCCCTGATTCTTTTTTCTCTACTCAAAAGCATTTCTATTTATTTTTTCATTTCATAATAAAATTTAAGTGTCAGGAGGCTAAAAAAAACTGTTGAAGAAAAGAATGCTAGTACAATGAAAAATAATTCCGCCTTTATCAAAGAACAATATTTTATTTGTCTTAGTCACATTCAATTGCATTTCAACTGATGCATTACTTCACTGTATTAAAAGTGACTATGAACTTACTTTTTTAAAGAAAAACCTTGACTATGCTACAAGTATTAAAATCAAGAAAGTTATTACTGCATGCTTTGTCTTCACTGTCCTGCTTTCTCTGTCTGATCACAAATGGTAATTTCTCTCAATCCACTGAAAATGAAATAGATCAATACAAAAGAAAAAAAATCCACCCATGCAGAAATATTTATCATTCTTTGATGCATCTTGCTAAAGTACTAGAGGCTAACTTTCCCCAGGCTCACAGTAACAGTAGGAAGCAGTGCTAAATGGTTGGACTTGGAAGAAATATAATCTTTATTTCCTCTTACAGAAATACGTTCTGGCCAACTGTAATAAAACTACCTCTCATCCAAAAGGTACTCTGTGGTCTCAGCTTGTGAGTGTAATCTATGCCATGCATTTATGCATTTAAAATTCCATAAAGTTTTCACGTCAGAGTGCAATTCTAAGTGGTGGAAGGTCAGACCATATGGCCACTGTTCAAGCAATTTCCAAGCCGTTACAACTGGATCGCTGTTATCAGAAGACTTAAAAGCCTCCTCATCAAAAATGAGGGATTTCCTGTAATTTCACTTTGATGTACCCAGTGGAATTCAGAGCACAAATAGTAAGAATGTCTAAAATAGTATAAAAGAAAATCTCTGGCACAAGAAATTGTGGATTTTTAAAAACCCCCAATAAGGTAAGATGGTGCCTATATAGCAACAGAGTGCATTTTCTACTTTAAAATTTCATTCATTCATTCATTTAATTTATATGGATGCCCATCTCAAATTCATGACTCTGGATGTCTAACAACAGTTTAAAAACACCATAAAACATATAACAGTGTGTGTATGTATGTATGTAAATGTGTATATACATTTATATAATCAGCAGTCAAAGTAAAAACAAAACCAACAACAAATCAACATAAGCCTTGAATGGACTCTGCCACACATTTGAATCCCCAATCTCAGTAACAAAACCATGTCTTTAAGGACTTTTGAAAGGCACTCTGGGGAGACTGATGTTCCAAAGTGTGGGTGCCATGACAGAAAAGGCTCTCTTCCAGGGGCCTGCCAAATGGCACTCCCAGATAGATGGGACCCAGAGCATGCTTCTCCTGCCAGATCTAATGGGATGGGTAGACGTTATCAGGGAGTGGTGGTTCTTCAACTAATCTGGTCTTCCTTCTTGCTATATCTCCACTTTCAGCTCAGTTCCATGGACATATGAAGAATATGTTGTGACTATATTAGCCTTCTTTTCAAGTTTTTCACTTATTTGAAAACTGATTTGCCTCCATTTGCAAGTCAAGTCTACAAAGCAGGGTTTCTTCCTTAACGGACTTCTGACTTTGGCTTGTTAAGAAAGTAACAAACCAGAGTTCTTCCTTTAAATACAGCGTAATCAAATTGTAGAAGGGTAATCGTAACTGTTGTGAGGAGCCAAACAAAAGTGACATGTACAATTTTTTATTTAGTTATTTAAAATATTTTTTTCTACTTAAAAAGGCCTCAAAGAAACTAGTCCACTGCTCAGTCATAGTAACTGAGAATTCTGAAAAATGTATGAGGTCTTGATGTGTGAATGCAGTTGTTATGTAAGGAGAACCAATGCACGGTAACATGCAAACCAGTCAATTCCCATTCTTGTTCTACTTGGTTCCTATGTAATGCCATCCATATTTCATTGCCACCACCACCATCCTGCTTACTAAAAATCAATATCACAGTTCTTGCCATTATGATACAGGAAACAGCACAAAATCTGTAGTGTTAAGTTGTAAAAAAAAAAAAGACTTAATATTGTTTAAAAGGCAGCTATCTAGCTAGTGTATAATACCTTTCCAGAGTAGGTCTATTCAGAGGCTTAAAATATTTGGGGTGTCTCCTATCTTTTCACTTTTACAAAATATAAGGGATATAAAAAACACAACCCCCAGAGATGGTTTGGTGGGTCAACTAGCTTGGATGAAACCCAAACATTTGGGTAATTACCAATGACATTTCAACTAAGATATCATTATTGATGTACATCTACCCTTCTCCAGGTGTTGAACTAAATACTAGTTTAGAGTATGTGTTATTTATACCTCTTGCCTAGTGGTTATCAAAAATGTATGTGAGATAGTACAACTTCATCCATCCTGCACTACCTACCAGGGCCTGATCTTGGCAAAGCACTTCTTTTTAAAAAATGCTTTAGCTAAACTGTTTGAGAAAAGGATCAATTAAGTTGAGGATGGAGTGGGACTTATAGAATCCTTTGAAAACTAAACCTTGAAAGCTTTAGGTTGCCATGCTACATAAAATAATCAGAAGAGATGGGAAAGCAGAGGAAAAAATGGGGCACACCACGTAAACCTTCTCATCATTACAACTGTCTTTCTCAATAGCAACACACCTTCGTCTTGCAGCTTTCATTAGCAGTTGTTCAATGGTAAGACACAAACTTTGTGTAACAAGGAATTCAGGTTCAGTCTTGGTTCTCCAAGTACAACTAGGAAACAATGGAACTATATTCTGCCATGGATAAAGGTGGTTTGCTATGGTCCCTGTTGGGCTCTCTTTCTTATGAGACAATGTGACCTTTTTTTTTTTCTTTTTGCCATACCTTGGTTAAAATGTAGAGTTGCAGGTGTGATAGCAAATTACTGGCTAGCTTTCTGTTTGCCCTCCCTTACAATATCCTGCTGTATTATTAGCAAGTTAAAATAAATAACCTATAGATTTCTTTCTAATCTATGGTTATCTATGATGTTATTATTAGGAATATTGTTTTTACTGGACCAGCAAAATAGACCTATTCAAAAGTTACTTCTATGATTCAGAAATGCATCCATCCTCTCTGTTTTTCCAATTTTACTTATTTTCTGCCTTTACTTACTGCATCTTTTTTTTAAAAAAATGCTTGCCAATTAGCCTTAAAAAAAGAAAATAAAAGTGACAGAGCACCTGCAACATTCATGTATATGCATGAAGTAGAAAGATGTCCCTCTGGGATGCTAGTGTTGTGACTTGGGAGAAATGGAAAAGTAACCATGACAACACATCTCAGTAACATTACATTTTTTGCTTTTAAGTGATCCAAGTATGGTTTATCCTGATAAACATCATTACAACTTTACCTCTGCATGTGGGGGCACCACTGTTGTAGAGTCCAGGTTCACCACCGTCTCCTCCTTAATATCTTACTACCCTTGACTTTCTATTTGTCTCATTATTATGAGAGGGACTATATACAACAGAAAGACTTACAGTGTTTCTTTATTTAATTCATTTGTAATTATTTTTTAAATTATTTTATTTCTATTCAGGAGAATATGCAAAGCACCTACCAATAAACAAAAAAATCTAAATCTAAAAAATTAAAACTTAAAAGCAATGCTAACGTTGATTAACAATTAATAGTGGGTATGGGTATAGGTGTAGGTATATATTCATCTATTCTAAATACAAAATATCTGGATTATGCCATATTCTCTTAAACAGGTGAAAGTGAAAATAGTTCTATGTCAACAACAGAGAAAATCAGTGTGATCAATTGCCAAGCCTGTCTAACATGGGCAGGTGCTCATGCCATAGAAAGAAACTTGCAGGCTTTCTATGCCGATTGTGTAGTCAATTATAGATCATCAATCAGAAGTACAGCTGCAGAAGTTTCTAGGTTAAATCCTTCTCATCATCTTCTCAAGATCAAGACAGACATTATGAGGTACAGCTTTGCTTGCCTTTGAGAGCTGTTGTCATTCAGGGTAAAAAAAGTATACCAGCTAAAATGGTTGGTATGCTAAATTCTCAAGAATATAATTCTATACATGTCTATCCAGAAGTAAGTCCCACTGACTAACATAGGATTAAATCTAGTTTTTTGGGGTAGCTCCAGAATGTATCTTTTGAAGCAGCCTTGGGATAACAAATAATGAATGAATTTGATCATTGTATTTGTTTTATCATTGCACCTTATTCCCAATGGAACCACTTAATCTATTAATTAATTGTTTCAAATCAGGCTATTTTTCTTTTTCTTGTCCAAGCACACAAAGTGACAAAAAAGATAATCAAAGATTACTGTTACTTTTTTAAAATAAAGAAAAAGATATATTGGAATCAAATAATCCAAGATATCTGAATCCTTGCATAGTTTGCTCTCCATTTAATATTCATTTGGCCATTGCCATTTCAGTAAAATAATAATAAAAGACATGTGCTTTGTGAATTTATTCCTGCAGGGTTAGGTTTGGAAAGTATTTCCCCTGAAGAAAACAACATAGAGCCTTCAGCACACGTACATTTTGGTTGTATAGCAAGAGCATTCTTAAAGTGATTGTAATCATTGAACAGGTTCTGAGACTATACATTTCTTTCTTTCTATTGTCTTGATCTATCATTTCCATAATGTTGAAAAGCAATGCTCCCCCTCGTGCAAAGAAAATATGGAACACTTTCAACTCTAGCCCAGCTTTCAGAACTTAGTGAAGATGAATAAAAATAAGAGACAAAGGGAGGGAACAGAAGAAGCCAGATTGCAAAATGAGTGGAAAATTGCTGCCCCCAAATAAAGAAAAGAGCCCTAAAAAACAAAATAAAAAGCTCCTGAAGCCAACCAGATATGGCTGCTCTGTGAAGCCTGAAGTTGTTTGGAGCCACAGCCATCCTGCTAGTCTTTAAAATGAAAGCTCCAGGATGAGCACAGTGTCATGGTCCAGAGGCCAAACACTCACAGAGAGAACGGCTGCCACCTCAGCTTCAGGCTCTAGAGCCAAAATGCAGTTGGAAGCGTTTTCACCATTCCCTTCCTGGCCACAGGCAGAAGTGGCTCCCTCCAATGCACTATTGCCAAGGGCAGTGTTCACCCTTCACTGCCCAACTGCTCATGGAAATGCTGCTGGCATTACTAACCAAATGTTGCGGACAACGCGACTGCTACTAGCTTTCCAGCCCACTAACTAGCTCCACAATGGCATTCATCCTGCGTTCCCAGGACTCCTGGAAGAGATTGGGCAGAGGCATTAGCTGTAATGGTTCCATGTTTATTAACACCACCCTTAGTAGAACACAGATGCTTTAGTGACAAATGTCATCATCGCAACAACTATTTTCTGACAGAACAAGATATGGCTGGAACTAAAATGCTAGGAGACGACAATCCTTCTGTACCTTTTCAGAATGCCTAACTGTTTCTTATGAAAATGAGGGAAATGTCAGCACATCAGTAAAAGAATGACATTTCTGATTAATTTCCCTAACTGTTCAAATTTTCAGAATTTTAACTTTAAAAAAAGTGAAATAGCACTTTCTGTTCTGACATTTATTTAAATGTCAGAGCAATTGCTATAGCTCCTGATGTGTGTCCAGAGCAGCCATCTGAAGGACAAAAATACTGAAGATTCTTCCCTCATAAAAATGGTGGGTAATCCCCATGTAAGGCACCTTGAGCTTTGGAGAAAAAGTGGGATATAAATCTAATTTTGTTTATTTATTTATTTATTTATCAAATTTATCTGCCGCCCATCTCTTATACAATGACTAATACCTTAAAGAACAGAAATATTCTCCTTTAAACAAGCTGCTAGTGATATATCGTGCCCCTTTGCAATGCACTGTTCCTTTATTCAGTCCCTGTTGACTAGAGATTAGTGTATAAAACCATAAAGTGGTTACTATTGGTTAATTATCCCAAGGTACAAGAAAGTTGTCATCTAATGTAACATTAGGATAAATAGTCCACAGTGCTGGCTGAAAATTACTTACTTGTGATGTCAATTATAATTCAAACAATGAACACAAACAAAATACAGCCTGAAAAAGGAGAAGTATTTCTAAATGATTATTATATCTAAAGGATTAAGATAAAATATACAGTATATTTAAATTAAGGCTTTTAACAAACATTTTTAAAAAATGAAATTACATTCCCCAGATATAAACCACTTTTCAGAAAAAACAATATGATGCAAAACTGGTGCCATGCAGAAATAATAAAAACTACCAAGTAAGTCCTATAATCTCTAATTACTTGAATAAATAGCGGGCAAGAAGACCCCTGAAGAATTTTTGAGTTGCAAACAACTTTCTGTTCATCACTGTGTGCAACACAGCAAGAGGAATACTTGTGGTCTAATTCTCAGCACTTCAGCAAAGGATTGTTACCTTGTCGTGGTGCTGGAGCTTGAGCACATCAATGATGCCATGAGCTAAACTGTGAAGGGCCACCCAAGACGGGAAGGTCATGACAGAGAGGTCAGACTAAATGCGATCCCTGGGGAAGGTAATGGCAACCCACCCCAGTATTCTTGCCGTGAAAACTAAATGGATCAGTACAACCAGAGATATGTCGGTATACCATCGGAAGATGAGACCCCCAGCTCGGAAGATGGTCAAAATGCTACTGGGAAGGAACAGAGGATGACTTCAACCAGCCCCAGACGTGATGACGCAGCTAGCTCAAAGCCGAAAGGACAGTTAGTGGCCGACGGTGCTGGTGGTGAACGGCGAATCCAATGTTCTAAGGATCAACACACCATTGGAACCTGGAATGTAAGATCTATGAGCCAGGGCAAATTGGATGTGGTTATTGGTGAGATGTCAAGATTAAAGATAGACATTTTGGGTGTTAGTGGACTGAAATGGACTGGAATGGGCCACTTCACATCAAATGACCACCAGATCTACTACTGTGGACAAGAGGACCACAGAAGAAATGGAGTAGCCTTCATAATTAATAGTAAAGTGGCTAAAGCAGTGCTTGGATACAATCCAAAAAACGATAGAATGATCTCAATTTGAATTCAGGGCAAGCCATCTAACATGACAGTGATCCAAATATACGCCCCAACCACAGATGCTGAAGAAGATGAAGTAGAGCGGTTCTATGAGGATCTGTAGCACCTGCTGGACAACACGCCTAAAAGAGATGTTATTTTCATCACAGGAGACTGGAATGCTAAGGTGGGCAGTCAAATGACACCTGGAATTACAGGTAAGCATGGCCTGGGAGAACAAAACGAAGCAGGACATAGGCTGATAGAATTTTGCCAAGACAACTCACTCTGCATAACAAACACTCTCTTCCAACAACCTAAGAGGCGGCTTTATACATGGACTTCACCAGATGGACAACACCGAAATCAGATTGACTACATCCTTTGCAGCCAAAGGTGGCGGACATCTATACAGTCGGTAAAAACAAGACCTGGAGCTGACTGTAGTTCAGATCACGAACTTCTTCTTGCACAATTTAGGATCAGACTAAAGAGATTAGGGAAGACCCACAGATCAGCTAGATATGAGCTCACTAATATTCCTAAGGAATATGCAGTGGAGGTGAAGAATCGATTTAAGGGACTGGACTTAGTAGATAGGGTCCCGGAAGAACTATAGACAGAAGTTTGCAACATTGTTCAGGAGGCGGCAACGAAATACATCCCAAAGAAAGAGAAAACCAAGAAGGCAAAATGGCTGTCTGCTGAGACACTAGAAGTAGCCCAAGAAAGAAGGAAAGCAAAAGGCAACAGCGATATGCCCAATTAAATGCAAAATTCCAGAGGTTAGCTAGAAGAGATAAGGAATTATTTTTAAACAAGCAATGCGCGGAAGTGGAAGAAGACAATAGAATAGGAAGGACAAGAGACCTCTTCCCGAAAATTAGAAACATTGGAGGTAAATTCCAGGCAAAAATGGGTATGATCAAAAAAAAGATGGCAAGGACCTAACAGAAGAAGAAGAGATCAAGAAGAGGTGGCAAGAATGTGCAGAAGACCTGTATAGGAAGGATAACAATATCGGGGATAGCTTTGATGGTGTGGTCAGTGAGCTAGAGCCAGACATCCTGAAGAGTGAGGTTGAATGGGCCTTAAGAAGCATTGCTAAGAACAAGGCAGCAGGAGACGACGGCATCCCAGCTGAACTGTTCAAAATCTTGCAAGATGATGCTGTCAAGGTAATGCATGCTATATGCCAGCAAATTTGAAAAACACAAGAATGGCCATCAGACTGGAAAAAATCAACTTATATCCCCATACCAAAAAAGGGAAACACTAAAGAATGTTCAAACTATCGAACAGTGGCACTCATTTCACATGCCAGTAAGGTAATGCTCAAGATCCTGCAAGGCAGACTCCAGCAATTCATGGAGAGAGAATTGCCAGATGTACAAGCTGGGTTTAGAAAAGGCTGTATACTCTCACCCTACCTATTCAACTTGTATGCAGAACACATCATATGACATGCTGGGCTTGAGGAATCCAAGGCTGGAGTTAAAATCGCTGGAGGAAACATTAACAATCTCAGATATGCAGATGATACCACTTTGATAGATGAAAGCGAAGAGGAACTGAGGAGCCTTATGATGAAGGTGAAAGAAGAAAGTGCAAAAGCTGGCTTGCAGCTAAACCTCAGAAAAACCAAGATTATGGCAACTAGCTTGATTGATAACTGGCAAATAGAGGGAGAAAATGTAGAAGCAGTGAAAGACTTTGTATTTCTAGGTGCAAAGATTACTGCAGGTGCTGACTGCAGTCAGGAAATCAGAAGATACTTAATCCTTTGGAGAAGAGCAGTGACAAATCTCGATAAAATAGTTAAGAGCAGAGACATCACACTGAGAACAAAGGTCCGCATAGTTAAAGCAATGGTGTTCCCCGTAGTAACATATGGCTGCGAGAGCTGGACCATAAGGAAGGCTGAGAGAAGGAAGATAGATGCTTTGGAACTGTGGTGCTGGAGGAAAATCCTGAGAGTGCCTTGGACTGCAAGAAGATCCAACCAGTCCATACGCCAGGAAATAAAGCCAGACTGCTCACTTGCAGGATTGATATTAAAGGCAAAACTGAAATCCTTTGGCCACATAATGAGAAGACAGGACACCCTGGAGAAGATGCTGATGCTAGGGAGAGTGGAAGGCAAAAGGAAGAGGGGCTGACCAAGGGCAAGGTGGATGGATGATATTCTAAAGGTGACGGACTCGTCCCTGGGGGAGCTGGGGGTGTTGACGACCGACAGGAAGCTCTGGCGTGGGCTGGTCCATGAAGTCACGAAGAGTCAGAAGCGACTAAATGAATAAACAACAAACAACAAAGTACTCAGCAAGCAATAGCTCCAAACTGGCTCTTCTGCAGCAGCTGCTCAGCGAGGGACTTTTTGCCGGCCACTATTTACTGGTCTCCCAGATCCAGAGGATGTCACAGGAGATAAGAAGGAAGGACTGGCCTACAGTGCAGTGACCTCAGCCATCCTCCCCAGGACCCTCTTAGGCATCAGAAACTGCCATGTTTTCTTTCAATAAACAGTTTGGATTTAGGTTTTTCCAAAAGCTTTAACTTGTACATTGAAAGGTCCTTTTTTTTTTTTACTTAGCCTCTTGAATGATCTAGTTTAGTGTTATTAAATTATGTTTGACATCATGAAGAGCTGGGCAAGACATACATAAAAGGAAAAAAGCTAAAACTTCATTTCCATAAAAATCTCCCAGTTTTTTTTTTTTAAGGTGGTGGTGGGGAGATAAGCAAAGTGACTCTAGGCAGCATTCAGCATAGAACTACTGTAAGTCCACAGGACTACAGAAATATGAAATCCTGGGAGATCAATAGTCCTATGATGAAAGGGAAAAAAAATCCAGTCTCTTGCTGGCTGACCCAAAATGGGTACCAAAGTATTGACTGGCAAATTAATAGGATGTCAGGCTCTGCCTGCTACCCAATAAAACACAGACACTAATTTGGGGTTTAGGTAAAGGTAAAGGTTTCCCTTGATGTAAAGTCCAGTCGAATCCGACTCTAGGGGGCGGTGCTCATCTCCGTTTCTAAGCCATGGAGCCGGCGTTGTCATAGACACTTCCGGGTCATGTGGCCAGCATGATGACTCGGAACGCCGTTACCTTCCCGCCAAAGCGGTACCTATTGATCTACTCACATTTGCATATTTTCGAACTGCTAGGTGAGCAGGAGCTGGGACGAGCAACGGGAGCTCACCCCGCCGCGCGGTTTCGAACTGCCGACCTTCCGATCGACAGCTCAGCGGTTTAACCCGCAGTGCCACCGCGTCCCTTTAATTTGGGGTTTAGGTTCCGATTTTATTTGGGCATAGAATGCATGCCTTATGTAAAAAGCTGAGAGTGAGTGGAGCGCGCCGGAACGGGATTTAAATAGCCCACGCCGGTCAACACTCCACCCCTCCTTACCCTGGGTGTGCCCCGAGCCCCAAGTGTCCTGTTGCCGGTGGGTGAGGGGTCGCGGAGCCCCTCTGGTGCCCCGGGCGTTTCCTTAATCATTTCCCCCAGCCAGTGATGAGTTTAAGCCGGGCGATGATGTCCGTGCTTCTCTTGACAGTTCGGGCGTGCCTCGTGGTCGGGCGTTGTCAATTTCATTCTTTGCAACATTGTATCTTTCCTATCTGTTTTTCCGCTGGAGTCGTTACTTTGTTGCCGGTGTCTATTGCTCTCTTTTGTTAATCAGTTGCTTATCCCTTAATCCCTTGGCACCCCTTTCCTTGTATTGTTATGTGAGTCGTTGCGCTGTCATAATCATCGCAACGGTGATCATGACATAGGAGATCAATGTTCCAGTTCGGAAAAAAAACCAAAATATTATAAAATGTTGGTTTTTCAGGAGATCAATATTCCCCTGTCCAAACAAACCAAACAATAAGCAGGCCAACTGCCCAGCCTCTGTCACAGCCTTAGCAAAAAGTCATTGGGGACAGTGTCAAGCAACTGGATGGGGAGAGGATGTGCCCACAGCAGACTTCAAAAACCAGTATCTAAACACACCATTGCCAGACTCATGGGCAAGGCATTGTGGATTGTTCATACAGCAAGATCTGTGTTAGGAGAAAATTATTAATTATATCATCTTATTATATTGTATTGTATTGTATTGTATTGTATTGTATTGTATTATATTATAATTATATAATTATAATTATATCAAAAATTATATCAATTATTTTTATATATTTTTTTTAATATATTAACTATATTGTATATCTATGGTTTTATTGATTAATTTGTTGTAAACCGCCCAGAGTCCCTCTGGTGGGAGGAGATGGGCAGTGACAAATTTGATAGATAAATAAATAAATAAGTAAATAAATGGGGAACCTCCAGTTAACAAAGCAACTAAACGCAACTTCAGGCTGCTTCTCCAGTGTGCTGGAGATGAGATGGAGGCAACATCTTAAAGACATTTTCCTTAAAAATGTTGTTTTCATTACACAGTTAGATAAGTATGAAGATGAGCTTCCAGCAGTTTAATTCATCTATAAATTAAATAATTAAATAATTTAATGTATTTTTTTAATTGATTTTTCTTTCAGGTGGGAAATTGTTTTACTTTCATGGTTCTACTTCTTCCAGATACATACATTATCTTACGTGCTCTTGCTTTGCACAATTAGCACACATTAGTTGTACCATGGGTTTATAACAGGGAAAAAAATATGTCATGCAAGACTGAAATCAACATAATAATTTACAAACTTCCATACCATTTTAACTGGGGGTAAGAACTGGCAGGGTAGAAGTACCAAAAACCTGGAAGACCAGTAGATGATAACAAAGAAATATAGAAAACACTTTTTCCTGCTATCTACTGGCAATCTAGATTTTTGCCTGCAGATCTATCAGGCCTAACTGAGGTTAAAAAGATTTCATAGGCCCCCAAACAAAAAGTGGGGCAGAAATCACATACATAGATGCGTACATAGATCCATACTGTTATGGAAGAGAGGATATTGCAACATGTTTATGAGAGAATTTCTGCTTAAGACAGAGTAAGAGAGAGCATGTCAAGTTATTTAAGAAAGCATTGAAGAGAGAGATAACATCGCACCAATGATAAAGAAAAGAACAATATCGGTTTTTTTAATATTAAAAAAAACCCCAATTATTGTGCTTCCATGCTAATGTATTTTTTAATCTATTTTCACCTCTCACTATCTTCTCTCAAGGAGATCAGGGGAACAGTCAGCTTCTTGGATGTTTGAAGAACATTAGAAATGTCCCTGGGTTGTTAGAAAGAGGTTGTATTCAATATTCTGTTCTTGCCTTCCACCTCCCTCTCTTCGTGCATTGCTGAAAGGAGGTGAAAATGTTCTTTCCCCTCCTTTTCTCCACAGCATCATTTTGTATCTGCTGTAACAGATGATGATTTTGTACCATGCTTCATGTATTCCTTAAACTTGTTCATCACTGACTTTCTGCCTCATAATACAATACCTACAAATATCCTGGGGAATGACACACAAGAGCATAACAATTCAACCATTCTGTCAAAGGTTTCAGTGACTGAGCCACTGCAGGAAGGGGAAAAAACAATAACTTGCTGACACATCACCTGAAACAGGAGGTTCCAATTCACTGGAACTCAACTTATTATATGGTTGGACAGTTCCTGGAACAAGCAAACACTGTGCATGAATTTGCAGACCAGGGAAAGGTAGGAAAGAAGTAGATAATCTCCTCACCTTTTCACTGCAGAGTCTGACAGCTGCTCTGGCTATGACCCTCCTTGGGAAGTCAGTGCTGACAAGGCATGTCTGCAGGCAGGACCAAATAATGAAAAGTCTGAATTTCTTTTCATTTTATAAGCATTTTATAAGCATTCAAATATTGAATAATATTATTCAAATCAGCCGGCATCTGCCTTGAATAACTAGACACTCAAGGATTGGCTCGATTTTTTTTCATCCAAGAAATAAATGTGTGGTATTTAATTTAAAATATTTATTGTAAATTTATGTTCTTAAAATTATTAAAATATTTTTATTTATTTTAAAGGCTTTCTAAAACATCATTGTGAGAAGATGCCTGTGGTTGGTTCACTCAGCCTTGATTTAGTCTTCTACCCATAGCCAGTGAGTCTTAGATGTATGTTGAAAAATCATAGTGCTCATCACAGATTTATTAGGTAATGTGAAAAGTTTAAACAAGTACTCTGATTAATACTTTGCCACTTATCCCTAAATCAGGCATATTGCCTCCCTACAATATTCACTGCTAAAACGTCTTTGCCAAGCCTATAAATTATCCTATACTAAAAATTGCAATGGTATTTGAACTGCAGATTTTTAAATTCATCATTAGATTCATTTGGATCTTTAAAAAATTTATGTACTGAAAATCCTCAAGAGTATATGGTCTGTATAGTCAACAAGATCTTCACTCCATTCACAGGCACACTTTCATTCAAAATGCAGTACTTGCTTCCATTGCCAAAGCCACCATCATATCCTGCCCATAGATGATAAGCTCTTGGCCATGATCTCACATAGTTCTTTGCACATTGTGCTAAATAAATATCAAATCATTGTAGAAGTAGTAATAGTTACCAGGGGACCAATAGCTCATGTGACAGCTGCTAAAAGTAGTAAATGTTTACAGGGTAGCATGGATTGTAAGAAAGTAGGCTTTCAAAATGGTGTACTTGGCCAAGCTAGAGGGACATAAGTTCATAGAATTAGAAGATCAACACCATCCATGATGAGCTGGTTTCCCAAAGGATCTTTATGACAAGCAACAATCTGTCTACTTTCAGCAGCTAAATCGGTTACCTAATGGTTTCCTGTTGATAGTGACTTAAGGTGTCCTGCCAAAAAATCATACACTTCTTCAATCTAACATGGACAAATAATCAAGCAATGCTTTGTAAGCTATGCAGTTCTTGCCTGCACATATTTTACACTTAAAGTAAAAAGGCATGAAGTTTTTATTTATCAGGGCTGGGCAATGCTTTGGATTCGATTCAGAAGACATTATCTGTAGCATATGAGAGCACAAATGAAACCTTTGTGATTCATTAAAGCAGCCATATCTTTTTTTCAGGATTTCGTTGCTCCTATGGGGAAGCTTCTGCTGCAGCCATGTGATCTTAGAAAAAGACATGACTAATTTATTCAGTTGCAGACAGAGGCTCCGTTTGTATCCCCCCAATCCAAAGAATCTCTTCGGGATTGAATATGACACACTGTACAGCCCTATTATAATTTCAGCAATGACACTTCTTTTCTCCAAGAGCTTCAGGCAACTTGTTCAGCACTTCTAATTTTTTTGCACAACAGTCTTGTGAGGTTCAGGCTCAGATGTAGTAACTGGCCCAAAGTTACACAATGAGATTTCCTGGCTGAGTGTGGTTTTGAATCTAGTTCTCCCCAGTTCTGATCTGACATCTTAACCACTATGCTACATGTATCTCTAATAGCTTATTTCTTCTTCTGGAGCTTCTTGCAGCCTAAATGTGTAAAATTAGCTTTGATATTCAACCGCATTTGTTCAAGCAGAGAAGAAACAATATGAAACTTGTTATTAAACATACTGTACATACACAAACTGCCAAGTCCTTGGAACTCACAGCATATAATATATATACTCTCATATATAAATATATATATATATATATACACACACACACACACACACACACAAAAGAGTAGTCTAACTGGTGACTGTATTAGGTAGAAGCAGCTGATAGTGGACATATGTGCCCAGCAGGAACAGTTTCCTTTTCTGGCATATGAAACAGGACAGGATAACTGTTATGCAAATTATTGAAAATTGGATGTGGTTGGAATGATGCCACATTTTGGCTGAGATTCTCAGGGACAGACAAAGTCAAAACAAAATTCTGAATAGCCTGGAGGTGGCCTCCAGAATGACGTCATCTAGCAAGTTCTCACTAGGATGGGCCCATATGGAATACAGTTGAGGCTTAAAATTGCTTGTATCCCTTGCTATCTCCTCCTTTTTCAAATAATTCTTAAATCATGATTACAAACTAGGGCCTCTGCTTCTGAGTTACTAATGGCTAAACCACTAGGGCAAACAGCCAACAGTGCCAACAATAATGAACACTCCAGAAAGCACCAACAAGGAATAAATGGAGTTTTGCATGCTAGTGAATTATCTGGAGCTTTACAGTACTATATATACCAGGGTTTCTCAACCAGGTTCTGTGGAACCCTAGGGTTCCGCAAGAGGTCACTAGGAGTTCCCTGGGATATCACGATTTATTTTAAAAATTATTTTAAATTTGGGCAACTTCACATTAAAGAGTTAAATTTCATTCTTTATTTTTAGTTTAAGAACATGGTTAATGTATATATACAGGCCTACCCATGAAACAAATATAATAATTTTGTAACTTCTGGCCTATATTTAAGCCTGAATGTGCAGGGGTTCCCCAAGGCCTGAAAAATATTTCAAGGTTTCCTCCAGGGTCAAAAGGTTGAGAAAGGCTGATATATACCACATATACTTGCATAAAAGTCCATCCTCAGATAAGCCAACCCTCGAATTTTTAACCAAAATACTATGGAAAATGCACCACCCAGAACTTCTGGGGAAGAAATGGTGGACTGAAGTCAGCTCCACAAAAAGTGGAGTCGACAACTGCTGTGGAATGAAGAACCAGCAAGTAGACAGCCTCTTTGATAATACCAATTCAGACAAGGAGAGGACTTGAGATCACCCACAAGTGCTCCAGACAGCTGTTCCTCACGAGGAGATCACAAGATAGAGGTCTCTGGTGGGTTTTGAGCCCTGGGAGATGAGGGAATTATCATCTTGCTCAAACTGCAGTTGGTACCTTTGAAAGGACACTAAGTTTGCATACTTCCTTTTCTAATCACTTTCAGAAATTGCTTGTTAACTGCTTTGATGAATAATGATGAGGGCAGGAGTTAGCATTGCAAGATCTTCCTACCACAGATAGGCCAACAACTGGAGCACCATCTGGAGCTGGACAAAGATACCCTGGCCATGGCATCCAACTGTTCATCTTGCAATGGCCATGAATAAAAGAGGATCCTTAAGTTGTGCCTTGGCTCCTTCGAGGAATGTGCTTCCCCAGAAACACCAGAGCCATTATTCAGAACTAGGAAGAAATCTAGTTGGGGACAAAGCCTAATGTAAAATGCTGAATCTGGAAGTTGAACCAAATGCTACTATAATGTATATCACAGGCTACTCTGATCTGCATATGTAAGTACAAAATCTAGGCCTGTATAACTCCAAATCAGGAATTTTAACACAGAACTCCAAAAGCAACTCAGAAAGATCAATGTTTAACACACGATCAGTCTCAGTAGATTGTTTCTTACACTGTTACAAATGAGAAACTTTTATTGTTCTGCTATAAGTGACTTAGAGATCTACTAATAAGTCAGAATATGCTTTTTCCGTCCTGTTCTAAGCTCTACTGATCAGTTTCCTTTTGATGTGAAGCTACCACTGTGTGCAGAAGAAGTCAGCCAAATCTATTGGAACAGTTGTCAGCTTATAGTGAAGATGCTGTGGTTATTCTCACTCTCCAGAGTGGTTCAGGAGTAAGGGGCTGCCCTGTATGAGATGATAACATCTGATAGCTCATTCCTGCAAATGTTTTTTCAGTTTCATTCAGACTCTGCAAATAGACTATTTATATTATATTCCTAGAACTGGGAAACACAAATTCTAGAAGATATTTTATGAATATACCAAAATAATCAGGAGAAATATAATGCTTTCTTAAATATTACAAGAATATGAAAAGTAACACAATTGAGAGCATTCCCAGAAACCACGTGAAAGCATCTTAGGGAAAACTTGCTGCTGAGAACTCCCTCCTATTTGCAGCCTGCTGAGAGTCTGCCTGTTATGGAGATTGTCTAAGTAAAATATCTGATAGATGGTTGTCAACTAAGAGTCCTCTCACTGCTTTCTCTAAAGTGAACTGAAATGAAGAACAATCTATATTCTCTCACATATAAAGGTGCTTCTTAATGTCTGGCCTATTTTACACAATTGACTAAGACATAATGTGGTTTATTGGCTTGTTGCAGGAATTCAGACACTGTGGTTTGTACATCATGGTTTATGGCTTAGCTTGTGTGAACCTAGTCAGTTGTAGCTTATTTATAGTACCTAGACTCGCAACTATTCAGAGGAAGGGTTGGGGCTATGCAGATTGGGGTCAGTTCAGATCTCAGTGGTGAGATTGGCTTCTTTAATCCTACTAGCCCATCAATCTTACCATCTGGATATTGCAGAGCAAAATCAAAAGAGCTGCTGATTCAGTGTGCAAAGACTTCCCTGGTGATGTACATATAACTTGATTTTATTGACATGAAGTCGGCACTTAGGTAGAGCAAATAGGTAGAAATTTGGGGTGCAGATCAGAGATAGCAAAATTTGGGCCTTATCTCATTTGAATACAATACCCCTCTTTATTTTTTCTTAAACAAATGCCTTGGGCTCAGTAGAAAGAAAGTACTATATCCAGGGGAAATTACACCTCTTTCAGCAGGGATGGGCTACACTCTCATACCGGGTCTCACACTTAACAGTGCTTTACAGTATGTGGTCCACCAGCATCAATCTTACTGAGACCGTAGACAGTATATAGAACACATAGAGCAAACAGAGACACCCTCAAAGGTCCTCTCCATTCACATGGCTTCCCCACCACACACAGTATTCCTAAGGATGATCCAATTGTTCATTAAGAAAATAGATATTTCTCAACAATGGATACATACAATGTTGAGTTTGCTTAATTACACTATTTCTTGTTTTAAGTTGTTCTTCATA
Source organism: Candoia aspera (assembly GCF_035149785.1). Lineage (NCBI taxonomy): Eukaryota > Metazoa > Chordata > Lepidosauria > Squamata > Candoiidae > Candoia > Candoia aspera. The sequence continues at coordinate 163,146,177 of NC_086155.1, forward strand.
TAACAATAATATAGTTTCAGGAAACTAAATTAATTTGGGACAAGCAATGTCTACACTTATTGGAGGGCAGGAGCTGAGGTCACAAAATGGATATAGATATATTACATTTATACACATAATGCTTTGGTACTTTTCCTTTAAACCAAACAACCAGTGCTATTAAAAAGTTTGTCTTCATGCCTATGAAATTTAATGCCACGTGATTAGAGGGATATTTAGAGTTTCTCATAACATTTGGCTAAAAAAGGTCACAAAGTAATAAAGTAGGAGTAGAATACTTTGAAGTGTAAATTTAACAAATTCCACATATAATCAATTTTGGGGAATTTCATCCTCACAATTGAAAAGAAAAAATGAAATTAAGTAACAAAGAATTCAGAAGTAAATACTCTATAATTACTAGGTGATCTTAGCTTTAATATAAAAAAGGTTAAATACCTGTTTTGGCTTGCTAATTTTTTTCCTACAAATATTCTCCATGCTACCAATTTGTGTTATTTGGTTAGGTTAGGATGTCCCAACCTAAGAATTGAATATAATAGACCCTTGGAATTTTGATGTATCCATCTAAAAGAGAATATACATTTTATTCAAGCGTGTACCAGGATTTTTTTAGGCTTGAGTATTTTTTTAATATCGTCAACTTCATATCACCAAACTCAAGAATGTAATACTGATGTTTGTTATGTATCATAGTGCAATTACTCTGAATTGTGCCTTTCAGAAACCAATCAAGGTTTTGAGAAATTGGTATTTCAATGTCTCCTTATTGAATGACAAAGAATTTGTACAACAAAGGCAAGTAGAGACTTTGCAATACTTTAATTTGAATTCAGAGACATCAAGTGCCCGAATTTTTTAATGGGAAGCATATAAATCATATATACAAGGTGGGATTATTGTGTATGCATCATACAAAAATAAGATTAAAAATAAAAGGGAAAATAACTTGAAACACGAATTGAAACATTTATGGACACAGATGGTTAGATGCCCATCTACTACCTTGTACAGAGAAATACAAGAGAAGAAATATGACCTAAATACTATAATATCACAGCAGATAGAATTCATGCTAACATGTTTACAACAGAGATGTTGGGAGAATGGTGAAAGACCCAGTAAGATTTTGGCTAATCAGTTAAAGCAAAAGAAAGACACGCAATGGTTCCAATTATTAAAGGTGAAAGAGATAATATATATATATAAAACTTCAAAGGATATAAATTGTCAAATTTTAAAATTCTATTCAGAATTATATAGCAAGCCAGAGAATGTATTGAACAAACATATAGAGGCCTTTTAAAATCATATTAACCTACCACACTTAGATGATACACAAAAACTGTTATTTGCTCCTTTATCTGAGGTAGAGATTAAACAAATAATTTTAAAAATGGCAAGTGGTAAAACACCAGGATTGGATGGCTTTCCTATGAAGTGGTATAAAACATTTATAGACCTTTTGGTGCCAAAAATTTGTCAATTGTATGATGAGATATTTGATAAGGGAATATTATCAGAGGTGTTTAATCAGGCTTATATTACAGCTATACCAAAACCAGGTAAAGATCATACTCAGTGTGCTAATTATCGTCCAATCTCATTGATTAATGTTGATACAAAGATCTTAACAGCAGTGCTAGCAAATGGATTACAGCAAGTGATACCGTTCATTATTAAGATCGATCAAGCAGGGTTTAGGCAAGCATTAGGTTAGTTGTAGATTTAACAGACTGGAATAAAAATAAAGACCAGTTTGTAATTTTATCATTAGATGCTGAAAAAGCCTTTGACAAAGTCTATAGACAGTGCATGTTTACTGTACTAAACAGGTTCATATTTCCTTTGAAATTCATAAAATGGATCAAGATATTATACAAATCACCCACATCTACAAGGTTAATGGCATGTTTTTTTCTGCTTTCCAACTATTTAGAGGAATTAGACAAGGATGTCCACTTTCACCCTTGCTTTTTAATATTTGCGTGATGAAACCCTTGGCTTGCACTATTAGACAACATAGGGAGATCTACGGAGTAGTACACAATTCAGTTGAACATAAATTGGTTTTATTTGCAGATGACATTTTTCTGTTTATTTCTAAACCTCACACTACTGTTCCATTGTTGATGTAAATGATAGATGCCTTTAATAAAATAGCAGGATATTCTATTAATTGGTCCAAATTGGAACTGATGCCAATAGGTGAAAATTTGGATACCCATCCTTATAAGGAATATCAATTCCATATTTGTACCAAACCCATTAAATATTTAGGTATATGCATACCTAAATGTATAACTCAGTTAGTAACATGTAATATAAATAATATATATAATGAGGTTTCTTCAATATTGATAGATGGGAGTCATTAAACCTCACCCTTTGGGAAAAGGTGAATGCTCTCAAAATGAATATTATTCCCAGATCAATTTATATTCTGAGAGGAATTCCAGTCCATATACAGTATCTGGAAAATAATTTTTTTGTTTAGAAAAATTTTATGGGATTCTTCGATACGGAGAATATTGTTACAGAAAATAAAATTACCAATTAATGAGGGAGGATTCAGTTTTCCAAATCTAGAGCTATATCATCAACCTTACCTAGTGTCACGTATTAAATACTGGAAGCCAACAATTGGTGTTAATTTTCCAATTTGGGCAACTTTGAAATATACAATATAAAGCACCTTTAGTTGGATGGACAGTATTAGGATCTAAATACACTAGAACTCTAGTATCTCTGGAAACAATTATGTCAGAAAACATGGAATGTAATGTCTTATTAAAAAAAGATTCAACTTCTTTTCCTATGCTAAATTGACTTTATGAAGAAACATTAAAAATTGGGAAAAAGGTGTTGATATAGAAAAATTGGATGGAAGCAGGGATATTGACTTTGGACCAATTGATAGATGATGAAGATGAATTTTTAACATACACTGTGTTAGGAGATAAATATCATCTGTCAAATTTAACCCAATGTCATACACTTTGTTTGTTTTTTTTCTTTTTTCTGTTATATTTTTTTCACCTTTTTTTAAAGCACTTGTTACGCATTTTTTCTTTTCTTTCTTTGACAGTGTATGTATTTGTATCACGATTATCCTTGTGTTTTGTTCCTTTTTTCTTTCTTTTCCTGTTATTATTTTAAAAGCAATATAAATAAATAAATAGCAATTAGGATGTTCCAACCTTAACTGTCAAAATTAAAGTCTATCTTTGGAGATTTTGATATTCCTTTTTGATAACTGCCTGCTACTTGAAATTCATTTTATTTTTCAGATGCTATTTGTTAGTTGGTGTTATTTTAGAAAATGTTGCTGTTGCTGTTTATCCTGTGATCACATAAAACTACATTCCAAGTAACTATGTATTTGATAAAGTAAATAAAATAAGATTTGTCTTACATTTTCTACTGTAGTATTTTTCATGAGTATCTGAAAGTTGATATACTAATCTGAAAGTAAACCCCATGAGACTTACTTCTGAGTAGACAATTACAAGGTTATGTTGTAAGTGTACTATCAATTCAGTAAAAGAACATCCTAGGTAAAGTATCTAAAAACAAATGTGGATAATTTCATATGTAGAGAAATTCACTTCTACTGTGTTTAATCACTTTAGGTTGTAACCCAGTATGGACTCCCTGACCACAGAATGCATCCTTAAAAGCTCTGCACAATGTTATTAAATTTATAGTTGATGGAATGTTAATTTGCAGGATTTTTTTTAATATTGTAGTGCTCTAGACCATCAGACAGATATTTATCCTTGTGACATCCTTGCACTGAAAGCCTTTCTTATGATGCATCTGCATTAATGGAAGAACATGAGTTTTTAACATTCTTTCTAGCCCTTTTTCTCTCTTATGTGCCGTATATTTTGGAAAACATTTTAACACATTTTTGTAGGAAGGAAAAAACAAAATGCACAAAAACAAACTGAAACAGAAGGATAGAGAATGATGAGAATGTTTAGATGGAATATTGGATGAGCACTGTCAATGAGAAAAAGAAAACATGTCTATTGATATTGATATCTATAGCTGAAGACATCTTTAAGTCAAACTCAGCTTCTAGGACATGTCCATGAAGCTTTCCTTGCAACAGAATGGAAGAGTTTGCCATTGCCTTTGCCCGCTTCCACATAGTTGTTTTTTTCCCCCCAATATCTCAGTCTAGTTGCAAATATCCGCAGAAAGTTTAAAAGGCTAAAGTGCAATAGGAATTTAGACTTGCAAAAGCAGCATTGCTTTTTGGCTATGTCTGCAGGAAAAAAAGAAGAAGAAATAGACTTGATATAATAGGATAACAGCTGGACAAATGTGATTCTCTGCACGTTTTTTTATTACTAAAAGACTTGTCCTTCAATATTGGACAGATATATTTATGGCCCCAATTACTCAGTGGATTGAAGATCTGATATTACTTGTGACTTATGAATAAGTTGCTTACATATGTGGATTATATTTGGATGATTATAATGAAATATGGTCATCCTATACTGAAACTGTTCTATAAAATGTCATATACGTATATAACTGTATGAGAAACCATCTTATGTTGTGCTCTTTTCTTTTTCTATGCGGCTGCACAAACAGTAAATGCAACCCTAGTCTGCATCAACAAAAGTAAATGTCAAAATTAAGAGAAGTCATTTTTTCTGTTCATTCTGTATTGTTCATATCACACCTAGAATGTTACATCCAGTTGTGGGCACAGCAATTTAGGAAATAATTGATTATCTGGAGCACCTCCAGAGGAAAGCAATAAGATGATAAGAAGCCTGATAGGCAAAACGTACGAGGAATATTTGAAAGTGCTGGGTATACTTAACCTGGAAAAGAGAAGATTGTAAGGAGACACAATAGCTATTGTCAAGAACCTGAAGTGCTATCATATAGGAGATGGGGTAGAATTGTTCAGAATTGGTCCAGAAGACAAGGCAAGAAACAATGGATTTAAACTGCAAGTCAGTTTTGGTTGGACATCAAAAAAAATGCCCTAATGGTAAGAGCTGTTCAATAACGTAACAAATTTCCTTGGGGACTGTGGATTTTATTTCACTAAATACAGGTTGGCTGGTCATCTGTTGGGGATTCAATAGTAATGGATTCCTGTAGTGTATAAGAGGTTCAAACCTTTACACTCTGCTTCTGTGAACTGGAGTCATCTAGGTTGTTTCCCATGCGTATGGGGTGAAAATCATTCTGCTAGGTGACATGAATGGCTAGGTAGGAACATACAAGAGAATGATTCCTGCAAAAATGAGGATGAGTGAAAGACACTGATAATGCATATAGACAGAACAAGATAGTTGCAAAGACTGTAGTTTAAAAAAAGGAAGAGACAATTAAGATTAAAAGGCAGAGGCAATGTGGAGCAACTTTGATGGAAACAAAAAACAACTTTGGAAGTGAGTAAAGAGAGCTAAACAGTAGAATGAATGAAATTTAAAATAAAAAAAATGGAATAATTTGGGATGAAATTGAACTGAGGGAATGCTGAAAGGAGTATTTCAGAGATCTGTATAGGAATGATAGTGATATGTCAAAAAGTAAAACTGAAGCAAATGTTACTGTCCAAGAAGAAATAGATGAAAAAACGTCCTAAATGCTGTGAGAATGTTGAAACATGCTAACGTTAGAGGCATGTTAAAATATGGATGTAATTTGTTTATATAATGGTTATGAGATTTTTTTAGGGTATGTATGAAGATTGTATCTGTGCCAGGTAATTAGAAGGAGACTTGTTATTCCACTCCACAAAAGAAAGGTAATAAAAATGAACACCAGGGCTTGGCGGGGGTGGGGGGGGGAGCTATAGTTTGTTACTTGTGCCTGGGAAGGTATTTGACAGAATTCTGATTGAAAGGGTATGAGATGACAATATGCAGTTATGGCATAAAACATTAATTTACAGCAACCTTAGGTTAAAATTCCAGTAGCCCAAACTTGCATGGTCATCGCTGACTTGGTGTGAGGACAGTTATAGTCCAACACATGTAAAAGATGCCACATTGGAAAAGCTGCTAATATTCCCAAAGTGGGGATATTCATGGGGCATGAGCTGCATGGGATATGTTAAGAATGTATCACTGTAATCATTAAATAGCTGGAAATTCCTTTCTGGAGTATACTGTATGTTCTAAATATTTTGAGGATGTTTGGTTCCTATTATTAAAATGTAGCAGTCTGAATCCACCAAGCTACAATCTGAAGGAAAATTGATAAAAATATTCTACAGATGTCATATAACTCCATCAATAACTGCCAAGATAGATAAATCATATAACAATAAATGTTGGAAATACCATGACAAAGAAAGAATGTTTTATCATATATGGTGGTTATATAAAAAACAAACCCAAAAGTACTGGAAAGAAATACACCAAACATCCAAAAAATTCTGAAAAAGTCTATCTTTAGAATCACATATACAGGTCATTGAACACATTTAATATAGAGGATAGTCAAAAGAACACTCTCCTCCCCTCAAAAAAAGACCTTGACACAAATTAATTCTAGTGCTTTTCACAAATTGTTTAAACCAGAGCACTTGTATTTAAGACCGATTCAGGCTGAAGATAGTGGAGCTACATCTAAATGTTCCAATATCTAAGGGAACTGGGCTGCTTCACTGTTCACCATGAATGATGCCAAACACAAACAGGGTTAAGGCAAAATGCAAGGGAGAGGGGCCGCCCATGAAGAGTTCCCAGAACCTTCAAGTGGAGAGACTGTTGGACCTAGGCTGCTAAAAATACACAATATCAGGATCACAGTACAGATAGTCCACTTTAGTGACCACAATTGGGACTGGCAACTTGGTTGTTAAGCAGAGCAGTTGCTAAGTGAACCCACAACTATACTTATGATCTTACTTCAGCTTTCCTTGGCTTTACAGACTGTGAAGGTCATAAATGTGAGGATTGGTTGCAAAGTTATTTTTTTATCACCAGTGTAACTACAAACAGTTGTTTGTACACAGCAGTCACTAAACAAGGACTACCTGCATTCAACCCAATCCCGTGTTGAAACATCTTCAATAAGTAAGTCATGTTTTGGTTTATAACCATTTAAGTCCCCAAGAGCTTAGGGCAGGGGTTTTCAAACTTTTCCAGACCAAGGACACTATTAGATAAGAAAAAAAATTCTGGAATCCCTAATCAGAAGGCAAATCTCTAGTGACAGAAAATTGGCTGCCTTCAGCCTTTTGTTGTTGTTGTTGTTCTTAATCTTTCATGCAACCTTATCAAATTCTCATGAAATTTCTCATACAACACACATAAAAAACAAGCAGAGCTTCAATAACACTGTTGTGGCTGCCATCTTGACCTTCTTTTACCATACCCTGCAGACATACATAATCACTTCCATCTAGTGGTTGCCTGGATTTTTGCATCCTCAATCTGGTAGCCTGGTTGTCTGAGAAAGGGAGCTTTCTCAGGACTGTGGAAGGAAGAAATACCCAACATATACCAGCTGATCTGCATGTGTCAGATGAAGAGGATTACCTGAAAAAGATGGATATGACCAGGTGTGTCAGTGTGCAAACATGGAAGATGGGTTGTACCTGACATCCTGAACTTCATACTGGATGGTTTCTCAGCGATGTACTATAATGTTAGTCCCCTTCCTGTTATGTTAAAGTTCTTCAGACTTTCATTTCTTGCATCTTATTACACTGAGCCATTCAGCTATATCTTCCTAGTAGCTGTTTCGTTTTCCTGCTAATCCTTCTAAAATGCTACTGATGTGATACAATATTTTACTTTGTATTATCAGAGATTACTCTTAAGAAAAAAATCATACATAGCTCATAAATATTGAAAGTGGCACTTAGTTTTTCCAAGAAGCAAACAAGAGATAAATACGTAAAGTGTCCTTCAACTCAAGCTCAATTCCTGGTGATTTCATGGAGCTATCTGTTTAGTCAGAGGTACCCACAGAATTCAACATTTTCACCAGAATGAAGAAAAAAATGAGCATTATGACATTTGCATTACCCTTTGAATGCATGCAATATCACAATGAACAGACAAAAAGCATTGTACCACATTGCTCATTTCTTTGGCCCTCCCACCCACAAGCACCCACGCATGTCTGGGGATTGGTTTTGTTTAGTTTGACTTCCTCATCTTTTCTACAGACCTGGTATTTCCTGGGAGTCTCCCATCCAATAGTAACTAGGCCTGACCCTGCTCAGCTTCCAAGTCCATACAAGGTCACCCAGATGCTGCCACCTGCTGAGTTTAGAATAATACATTTTGTTAGAAATATAATTCAGTGGTTTAACTAAAAAGGAAATAGAGTTGTTTTTAATTTTTAAAATGAACTGACATATTTTTGGTTTCTAGATAACAATTATCCCTCATGGGAAAAGCCAGTTATTATAACACTGATGTATCCTTGTTGTTGTTTATTCGTTTAGTCGCTTCTGACTCTTCGTGACTTCATGGACCAGCCCACACCAGAGCTTCCTGTCGGTCATCAACACCCCCAGCTCCCCCAGGGACGTGTCCGTCACCTTTAGAATATCATCCATCCACCTTGCCCTTGGTCGGTCCCTCTTCCTTTTGCCTTCCACTCTCCCTAGCATCAGCATCTTCTCCAGGGTGTCCTGTCTTCTCATTATGTGGCCAAAGTATTTCAGTTTTGCCTTTAATATCATTCCCGCAAGTGAGCAGTCTAGCTTTATTTCCTGGCGTATGGACTGGTTTGATCTTCTTGCAGTCCAAGGCACTCTCAGGATTTTCCTCCAACACCACAGTTCCAAAGCATCGATCTTCCTTCTCTCAGCCTTCCTTATGGTCCAGCTCTTGCAGCCATATGTTACTACGGGGAACACCATTGCTTTAACTGTGCGGGCCTTTGTTGTCAGTGTGATGTCTCTGCTCTTAACTATTTTATCGAGATGTATCCTTACTGTCTCCAAATAAGATATTTAACACCATATCAAAATGACATCTAGCCCTGTTCTCACAAGATTAACAGGTCAGTGAGAGGGTTGGTGTGCTATGTCAAATGATAAAATTTAACCCCAGACACAGTCATGAACAGTGTTACACTAATATCACTTGGTCAATTGCACTGTAAACTCAGTCAATGGACCTGTTTTGCATAACTTTGTCCAAGAAAAAGAGCTGAACAGAATTTGTGGCTGAGAGGTGACCTCACCTTTATGGATCCCACCATCCAGACCCATCAGGACAAAACATATCTCCTAGATATTAATTGGTTGCAGTGACTAAGTCACACCTACTGTTATTTGCCTTATCAATAAAGAAGGAGTTAATAATGTTCTGAAGCCTTACTAGTACCTTCAAGATACAGTGGACAGTTCCTGGAGAAAGTGACCAGGGACACTGTCATCATCATCATCAAACATCCTTTTTCCAAAACAAAAGTCAGGAGTTGTAATTGGATTAGTGTCTGACTGTGGGAAGAGGACATTACGGTATTTCCGATTCACCTCTTTTATATAGTGCTTGCTTTTATGCATAATTTTCTACCACATTTTGATATCCTAATCAGAATAGAACTGGTGAGTAAGAATATCCCACACAAGATAATTTTATTAACTTATCGTAAAATCTGACTGTATACTTCCTCGCTTGTGATTTTAAGTAAATTGTGATTTTTTTTCCTCCCTCAATCCAGATTCATACATTAATGTTTAATAATGTCAAGCAGCATAGTTGAAAAGGAAAATTTCATACTAGTGATTTAGTATTTATTCTATGAAATGTAATTTTGGGAAATATTATGTCACAGTATGGCCAGCAGTAGTGGAGAAAAATGACAGCATGTGAAGTGGAGTTACCAGAGAGAGGAGGACTATTTAGTAAGCTTGAATTTTCTAAAGCATCCAAGGGGATTTGAAAAAGTTCCTTAGTGCTATGCCAATGATGCCAGTGGGGATACTTCTTTTAACCACAACTGGCTGTCAATCAGACTGGAATGCCTTTGAAAAGTAAATCTTAACACACTCTCTGGCTTTCTCTATGAGACTCCCTAAACCAAGAAAGGAAGTGCATCTGGCTCCTTGTGGAGTTCTATGTCCCTTCCCAGCTATCCTTTCTTTCACTTTCTCTCCTTCCATGTTGTATTTCCAGAAATAACAATGGAATCCAAGAGGCAGAGGAACTAGTTACAGATAACTAATCATAAAAGGGTAACTTTGCTTTAGGGATCACACAAATACTCAGGGAACCTGATCATCTGTAATGATTGCCAGTACAGTGAGGAGAATTTGCAGGTCATGGTAAATATAGTAAAACTTTACATCAGACATGAATACATAGACACATACACACACACATGGGTGTAAATATATGTATGTGTGGTGTGTGTGTATATCTGTACACATATACATGCGGGGTGGGATGAAAACTGCCTGAAGACTGAATTTTAAAAATGAATATTTAAAGTATTATAAAACCAAGATAATTTGTTCTATTAATAGCATGATGGAAGAACTCTTAAATTAGAGATCCAAGTAAATTTGATGAACATGCTCAAGAGAGAACGCTTGAATTTAAAAGTTCTCTTTCATACACAATTGTCTCTCAAAAAGAAAGTTAAAGTCCCAGGTTCTGCTTTCCATTTGAATAGGCAGCTGAACAGATACCAGGGCAATTTTATTATATGTGGTCAGCTTTAGGTAGAAGGATGGATCATACTCTAACCCAGTGTTTCTCAACCTTGGCAGCTTCAAGATATGTGGACTTCAACTCCCAGAATTGCTGGCTGGAGAATTCTGGTTGTTGAAGTCCACACATCTTAAGGCTGCCAAGTTTGAGAAACACCACTTTAACCTATGATCCTCCCTATGAATAGTAGGATGCCACAGAGTCTCTAGCTGTATTGTAATCTGTCATGCACTACATCACATGGGCCTAACAATTAAAGAAGTCATATGCCAGGAGTAGACAACGTCACCTAGTGACCTTTTTTGTGCCCAGCTGGCTCTCTGTCTCGCCTGAGTTTTTAGAGAGATTATTTTAATAAAAACCTTAAATAGAAAGCTGGCACACTGCAAAGTGTCAGCTTCTAATTTAATAATTTATTAAAGTAATTACTTTGGGACACACAAAGGGCCCACAGGGATGGTAGAAAGCATTTTGCAAAGTTAGTTGCTTTCTGGTAAATGAATGTTCTGTGACTGGCCACAGCCACCATGGCAGCCATTTTGTGAATGTACTTGCCTGTGTTTTTAACTTTCCAAATGTACAACAAGCTGAAAAGGTTGCCTACCACAGCAGATGCATATGAATTCCAAAGCACATAGACTCAGAACAGCCCCCCCCCCCCAAAAAACCCTTGTGCTCTCTGGATGTAGTTCCATACAGTAATCCCTTGTGCCTACCCTTGACATCTGGAAGAAGAAGAGGCAGAACTGGTACACAAGGTAAAGACAGAAAGAAGCCATATGCTCACTCTTCAATCACAGCTAGTGGAATGTCTGGGAATTATCCTGAAAACCAGGCCTGTTGTTCTCTTTTCCAACCTCTGCAATACATGAGTGAAAATGCAAAGTATTTTGACCAGAAATCATGCAATGAAGTTGATGGGAAGGAGGTTTAGGACATTGGGACAATAGAATTTAGGACATTTAGGACAATAGAAATTATCTTTTCAAAGAGCACATAATTAACCTATGGAATTCATCAACCAAAGATGTGAAAATGGTCATTAATTTGGGGTGGTTTCAAAAGGGCACACCTAGGTCAAGGCCTATTAGTCTTGGAGATTCATATTAGTTCTGAGTTGGGGACCACATGCCTTCAAACATCAGTTGGGGAACAATGATGGAGAAGAGTATTTCTCCATCTCCTGCTGGGAAACGTCTCAAGGGCATCAGTTGTCCACTGTAAGACTACATTCTATATTCTATATTCTTATATTGTAGTGGATATAAATACATACCTTCAGGGGTGACTGATCAATATGGGAACAACTAGGCTTGTTTATTAACATTTTTAACCCACTTTTCATAAAAAATAATCCTCAAATGTTTGATCAATACAAACAAGACTTGTGGCAGATGGACATTAAGAAAAATAGCATGACAAGTAGGAAGTTCTGCATTTGGGAATAAATGTATATAGAATTGGACTTTGCAACCAATTCAGCCTATTTAAAACAAATTAATTAATCCCCCACCCTTTTTGGGGGGAGATGGGTGGTAATAGAAATTTGAATAATAAACAAACAAATAAATAAATGTGTAGAATATGCAACCAGAGCAAAGCAAATCTGATACTCTGATCACATATGAACAGTAACTTTATATGGATATATTTAAGTATGTTCAAGACTGAATTTTAAAAAAAAAGCTTTGCAAGAAGTTACTGTATGATCTCTAAACTGAATGAAATGTTTAGAGTTTATAATCATGCATCTTATTTAAATTGATCCTAGCTTCAGTGCTACTCAAACCCTCAAAGCAAGTGGACTGCATCTAAAAGACTAAAAAATAAATAAATGAATCAAAAGTTGAAAGAGACACAATGATTACAGCTATACAATGTACTGTGTCCAATGCAAGCTTCCATGTTAATATTAAATTGGCTTTTCCTACCAGGTTCAAAAAGGGCTATTCATGGATAAGCAAATTTGAACAGGTGTGGAGGCTACAGCGAGGAGGAAGAATTGGAGAAAAATAATTTCCTCTCAATCCATCAACAGAATTTTCCACTGGATCAAGAAGTATTGCTTTGGTTGCCCCCATGTGTGGAAATTGGAGGCAAAACTCTGAAACGTACATTCCCTCTTCCTTAAGGTATATAAAATCGAAGATATCTACTTGGTCTGCAAAATGCTTGACAATCTTATTTTTCCAATTCCAGAAAGAGGGGAGATTTATCAAGTTCCTTAGGTCTGCTGTGAAGAACTGGTAGTCTGGATTTGTCTTGGCAGGTCACAGTGGTGCAGATTAGTTGCCATGAAGGACCTCATAAGTTATTGTGTGAGTAGAATTACAAATTCTATACAAAATTATCACAAATCCCCAAACCTAAATACATAATTTGTGAATGATCTTATGTAGACACAGCTGGCAGCAGAGGGTGATATACCTATCATTAATGCTCTTTGGCAAATGCTAAAGTGTGTATTTTTGTCTCAATTGGCATCCACACAATATAGCCGAAAAGCCTTCAATCTCTCTCTAAACAAGAGATTTTACTAATTACCACATTCATTTGAATTTTTATTACTTTCAAATAATGAAAGCCATTATTAGGGTCAATCTAAATCCACAGTGTTTGTAATTTTAGGATTTTCTGCTACAATTTGGTCTTGATCTTCAAAATCTGGGCTTTCTTATTTCAAGGGTAAACTTTGTTCTAAGCAAGACAGGCCAGAAATATTGTGCCTTTGCTCTGACTTAGTGCTCAACAAAGTGCACCATTAACCAAACATTTTACAGTCTATGAAATATGCAACAATGGTAAGTGAGCAAAAATAATAAAGCAATACTGTTCATGCTGTGATATAACTATTATAGTGATTATCAAGTGTTTTGTTTCTAAAACTCCTTAACATAGTTCACAAGTTGAATTCTCAGAAAAAAACATGGAAGAGGGAAAGTCAAGATCATGGAATCTTAACCTATGTACACTTACTTGACTGCCTACATAGTCTGTATGTAACAAACTTTATTCACTTCTGTATTTGTGTTGGAGCCTTACTTTATGAGGGTAATAAAAAGATAGGCCATCTAGTCCACCATTCTGTATCATATAATGGCCACTCAAATGGGAAGCTCACAAAACTGGCCAAGAGAATGATAACTCTGTTTCACCATCACTCCCCACCAGCTAATATTTAAAGGGCTCAAATAAGATGGCAAAGAGTAACATAAATAATAAAAGGGAGAACTACTCATTTGCTATCTTGGCTTGATCTTCTCTGAAAAGAGGATAGGCAAATGTGAAAACCTGGTTGAAGCAGTAAGATTCCTTCTCACTCTTGATTTAAGAAAATATAGTCAAGGAATACCTTCTGATTTGAATGAGACCAGATCAGGGCCTGATGGATTGCATCCTTGGTTACTGATAGAAATTATTAACGGTATGAGTGAGCCTCCCTCTATTGCTGTTTGAGAACTCTTAAAAAATGGGTAAGTAACAGATGACTGGAGGAAGATAAATGTTATTCCCATCTTCAGGAAAAGGTAAAAGAAAAATCCAAACTACATCATTCAGTCTCATTGATCTCTTGGATGATTCTAGAGAAGGAGTCAGAGTGATTATTATGTGAATCCACAACTGGCTTGAAAAAAGTGCTAAAAGCAGATCAGTGATTCCTAATCAGGCTGGAGAGAGGTATCAAGTGACATGTCACAGAGCTCAATCCTGGGACTTGTATACCTCAATATTTTCATTAATAACTTGGATGAATAAGTGGAAGGAATGTTTACCATCCTGGATCACTGATATGTGTTGACTTTCTTTCCAGGATAGTTCCTTCTTATAATCCCACAATTCTTCATAGAGTCATATATTAAGTTCCAAACTTTTTATACTTCATTCAGAATCTTTCAGATGTGTTGATCTTTCTAACACAATATTAACAAACCTATAAATATTAATCAAAACAGAGCAGTAATGGGGCAAGCCCAAATCATATGATTAAGTGTCCCTTCACCCATTATACCCTCCCAACATAATGAAATTGTTAGCCAGTTCTTTTACAACAGAATTCAGTGAACGCTGCCAAGCCAATGCTCTAAGAAGGACCAGATAGATAGCCATCATTCAAAGTTCCCACAATGTCTTGTGAGGATTTTAAATGGGGGCTAGATTCAGCATCTATCACTGCTTGGAGCATTGATGATATTCTTGCCTGCTGACAGGTAAGATTGCCAGGATACACCTGCAAAGGATGGGACCCAGCAGAGGATGCTATGACCAGACACTTCTCAAACTGAGGGGAAAGAGGTAGCTTAATTATTTCCCTGCAAGCTATTTTATCACTTTTATCACTTTCAAAATAGGAGACTCACATGCACACACACCAGCTACTTTTCTCTGCAAGGAGACAATATGGACAGTTAATTACAGTGCTGGAGCTGAGTTTAATATGTTCATTCAAAGAAAATGTTTAATCATACTTAAAAGAGAAAAATAACTTTACATTAATACATTCCGAATTCATAGCCAGAAAAAAAATGTATTTTTCTCTAATTCATGGGAAGAATAACAGCCACTACTAGAAGAAATAATTTATCATTCAAAACAGAAAACATATTCCAGTGCCTTAATATAGTATCATTCTACCAGAGAGACCAAATAGGTTATTAGCACAATTTAATCAAGGAGTTCAAGAATTATAGTTTGTCAGACAGAGTTATGAATTTTGAGCTGTTAACAAATGACAATTCCTAGAATTCTTTAAATAAAACCATGAAATTTTAAGTAGAATAAACCAGGGTTCATCAGAATTGGAGTTAACCAGGAAAATAACATTCATACATTTGAACTATTCCAGTAAATGCTACTTGAAATCTAGCATTTCTGTTTTGACACTTTTAAAAAATGCATATGTCTATAATCTTAGCTTCTTCTACCCTAAATTAAGGGTGAGGAATATTGACAAATTAGAAGTTTCATGATAATGAATAACAGAAAAGTTCCCAAATGATCTAATTTTAACTTGAAAACCCATGCAGCCTGTTTAACCAATGCTTTAAGATGTAGGTTAGACATCATCCAAAATAGAAGGTATTTAGTGGGATGCTATGCTGGAGGAGGTCTGTCTATGTGGTCACTAAGAATTGGCACAGAATTAATCAATCAGTGATCAAATTACCATTTTTGTGCATCTTGTGCTTACTCAATATATTCCAAATGCTGGCTCTCCAAGTTCTGAAACCAAGTTTGAAATAACTTGTAAACTTGGCACATTGTGCAATATTCATGACATTTTTCCCATATCACAAAATCATAGTGATTAAATCCTCACCACCAACACCCCTAGATCAGCTGTGTCATGAAAGATCCAGGACTGAGCAGACAGAGATTCAGCCAGCTTAGTTGACAATCCAGAAGTCACTGAATGAATGTTCCTTGGCACCAACTGGTATCTCATTCTGCTGCATTGCACAGTGGGCAGAGTAGTCAGCAAGAATCGATTAATGAGTGGCAATGAGATATTGGAAGATATCTTTGCATGCTCTGAATCAGCCTACAAATTCAAATGTAGTGGTCAATGTTGTTTCATGACTAGTTGCCAGCTTTGACATCTTCATTTTATGACATGAGAAAAGGGAAGCCATCTTCTTTCCCTCTTCAAGCAGCAACGTATCTTATCTTGGCTCACTATGAGCTATAGCTTTTCTTTCCCTTGATAACAGTGGAGTGCCATCTGAACACAGCTGAAAGCTTGTGCCAGGCAGACAAAATCATCCTTATCTTGATGCATGAGATGAGGAAAAAGAGTAGTAGAGAAAGTCTTGAGCAAAGACTTTGTAATGGGGCCATTAAAATCAACCTTAAATTACATTCACAAATACCATAACGATGATGTGGATAATAAATGTAATATAAAAAGCACATTCCTACCTAAGTGCTAATAATCAAGAAGGTTGCATTCTTGTCAAACAACATTTGGTTCAGTAATTGAAAAAGATCCATTAAACATTTACTGAAAGTTAGAATGGAAACACATAGATAAAACAAATATGCTTGCTCTCTCAAATCCAACTTAAGAATTAAGGAAAGTGGAATGTTCTTTTTTTTAAATAAAAAATTTATTAAGTTTGAAACAAAGATAAAATCTACGTTGTTGTTTATTCGTTTAGTCGCTTCCGACTCTTCGTGACTTCATGGACCAGCCCACGCCAGAGCTTCCTGTCGGTCGTCAACACCCCCAGCTCCCCCAGGGACGAGTCCGTCACCTCTAGAATATCATCCATCCATCTTGCCCTTGGTCGGCCCCTCTTCCCTTTGCCTCCCACTCTCCCTAGCATCAGCATCTTCTCCAGGGTGTCCTGTCTTCTCATTATGTGGCCAAAGTATTTCAGTTTTGCCTTTAATATCATTCCCTCAAGTGAGCAGTCTGGCTTGATTTCCTGGAGGATGGACTGGTTTGATCTTCTTGCAGTCCAAGGCACTCTCAGAATTTTCCTCCAACACCACAGTTCAAAAGCATCGATCTTCCTTCGCTCAGCCTTCCTTATGGTCCAGCTCTTGCAGCCATATGTTACTACAGGGAACACCATTGCTTTACCTCTGCTCTTAACTATTTTATCGAGATTTGTCATTGCTCTTCTCCCAAGGATTAAGCGTCTTCTGATTTCCTGACTGCAGTCAGCATCTGCAGTAATCTTTGCACCTAGGAATACAAAGTCTTTCACTGCTTCTACATTTTCTCCCTCTATTTGCCAGTTATCAATCAAGCTGGTTGCCATAATCTTGGTTTTTTGGGGGTTTAGCTGCAAACCAGCTTTTGCACTTTCTTCTTTCACCTTCATCATAAGGCTCCTCAGTTCCTCTTCACTTTCAGCCATCAAAGTGGTATCATCTGCATATCTGAGATTGTTAATGTTTCTTCCAGAGATTTTAACTCCAGCCTTGGATTCCTCAAGCCCAGCTTGTCGCATGATGTGTTCTGCATACAAGTTGAATAGGTAGGGTGAGAGGATACAGCCCTGCCGTACTCCTTTCCCAATCTTAAACCAGTCCGTTGTTCCGTGGTCTGTTCTTACTGTTGCTACTTGGTCGTTATACAGATTCTTCAGGAGGCATACAAGATGACTTGGTATCCCCATACCGCTAAGAACTTGCCACAATTTGTTATGGTCCACACAGTCAAAGGCTTTAGAATAGTCAATAAAACAGAAATAGATGTTTTTCTGAAACTCCCTGGCTTTTTCCATTATCCAGCGGATATTGGCAATTTGGTCTCTAGTTCCTCTGCCTTTTCTAAACCCAGCTTGTACATCTGGCAATTCTCGCTCCATGAATTGCTGAAGTCTACCTTGCAGGATCTTGAGCATTACCTTACTGGCATGTGAAATGAGTGCCACTGTTCGATAGTTTGAACATTCTTTAGTGTTTCCCTTTTTTGGTATGGGGATATAAGTTGATTTTTTCCAATCTGATGGCCATTCTTGTGTTTTCCAAATTTGCTGGCATATAGCATGCATTACCTTGACAGCATCATCTTGCAAGATTTTGAACAGTTCAGCTGGGATGCCGTCGTCTCCTGCTGCCTTGTTATTAGCAATGCTTCTTAAGGCCCACTCAACCTCACTCTTCAGGATGTCTGGCTCTAGCTCACTGACCACACCGTCAAAGCTATCCCCAATATTGTTATCCTTCCTATACAGGTCTTCTGTATATTCTTGCCACCTTTTCTTGATCTCTTCTTCTTCTGTTAGGTCCTTGCCATCTTTGTTTTTGATCATACCCATTTTGGCCTGGAATTTACCTCCAATGTTTCTAATTTTCTGGAAGAGGTCTCTTGTCCTTCCTATTCTATTGTCTTCTTCCACTTCCGCGCATTGCTTGTTTAAAAATAATTCCTTATCTCTTCTGGCTAACCTCTGGAATTTTGCATTTAATTGGGCATATCTCCCCCTATCACTGTTGCCTTTTGCTTTCCTTCTTTCTTGGGCTACTTCTAGTGTCTCAGCAGACAGCCATTTTGCCTTCTTGGTTTTCTTTCTTTGGGATGTATTTTGTTGCCGCCTCCTGAACAATGCTGCCAACTTCTGTCCATAATTCTTCTGGGACCCTATCTACTAAGTCCAGTACCTTAAATCGATTCCTCACCTCCACTGCATATTCCTTAGGAATATTAGTGAGCTCATATCTAGCTGATCTGTGGGTCTTCCCTAATCTCTTTAGTCTGATCCTAAATTGTGCAAGAAGAAGTTCGTGATCTGAACTACAGTCAGCTCCAGGCCTTGTTTTTACCGACTGTACAGATGTCCGCCACCTTTCGCTGCAAAGGATGTAATCAATCTGATTTCGGTGTTGTCCATCTGGTGAAGTCCATGTATAAAGCCATCTCTTAGGTTGTTGGAAGAGAGTGTTTGTTATGCAGAGTGAGTTGTCTTGGCAAAATTCTATCAGCCTATGTCCTGCTTCATTTTGTTCTCCCAGGCCATACTTACCTGTAATTCGAGGTGTCATTTGACTGCCCACCTTAGCATTCCAGTCTCCTGTGATGAAAATAACATCTCTTTTAGGCGTGTTGTCCAGTAGGTGCTGCAGATCCTCATAGAACTGCTCTACTTCAGCTTCTTCAGCATTTGTGGTTGGGGCGTGTATTTGGGTCACTGTGATGTTAGATGGCTTGCCCTGAATTCGAATTGAGATCATTCTGTCGTTTTTGGGGTTGTATCCAAGCACTGCTTTAGCCACTTTACTATTAATTATGAAGGCTACTCCATTTCTTCTGTGGTCCTCTTGTCCACAGTAGTAGATCTGGTGGTCATTTGATGTGAAGTGGCCCATTCCAGTCCATTTCAGTTCACTGACGCCCAGGATGTCTATCTTTAATCTTGACATCTCACCAATAACCACATCCAATTTGCCCTGGCTCATAGATCTTACATTCCAGGTTCCAATGGTGTGTTGATCCTTAGAACATCGGATTCGCCGTTCACCACCAGCACCGTCGGCCGCTAGCCGTCCTTTCGGCTTTGAGCTAGCTGCGTCATCACGTCTGGGGCTAGTTGAGCTTATCCTCTGTTCCTCCCCAGTAGCATTTTGACCATCTTCTGACCTGGGGGTCTCATCTTCCGATGGTATACCGACATATCTCTGGTTGTACTGATCCATTTAGTTTTCACGGCAAGAATACTGGGGTGGGTTGCCATTTCCTTCCCCAGGGATCGCATTTGGTCTGACCTCTCTGTCATGACCTTCCCGTCTTGGGTGGCCCTTCACGGTTTAGCTCATGGCATCATTGAGGTGCTCAAGCTCCAGCACCACGACAAGGTAACGATCCTTTGCTGAAGATAAAATCTACAAAAAAGAAAAAAACTAAAAAAGTGTGAAACACAAGAAAAAAGAATTTTGAAGTTTACATAAAGAGGTGACTTTCGACTTTCAACAAGAATATACAGAAATTTCCATAATCAATCCCTTACTCTATATCAAACCAAGATCACATTATGTCTATAAATCATTCCATTAGCACATTATAAAAATCACTAAACACAATTGCTCCTTCCCCTTATATTAAAAGAAAAAGAAATATATAAACCTCCAAATCAACTTCCCATCCCAAAAACAACAGGTATTTAATTATTTGCTTCCTACCACTATTATATATATTTCTGTCCACTATAATAGAAATCAAATGATAAAAACATTTAAATTGTCTACTTATAATTAATACTACAACAATCTTAACCCTATTAAACCTAAAACCAAGCAATTATTATATCTTATAAAACTTAAAAATCAAACAAACCTTAAAAGCAATCCAGTAAATCTTAATCCAAAACATTAAAGAAAAATGGAATCATACAAGCCTTAATATCAATCCAAAAAAACAAACAAAAACCCATTCTTAATGTTTTACCCCACCTCAAAATATACCAAAACATTTGCATATCTCCATATTATACACAGGGCACTTTTCATATAGAAATCAGCCCAACTGCCCCCCTTAGAAACTCAGACTTCTCAGCAAAAAATCTCCCACAGAACAGAGCTTCTTCTTTCCTATAACATTCCATCAAAAAAACAACCCCATTTGTAATTTGCAAGTCAGACTGTCCCTTTAACCCCTTCAATACCAAAATGTAATTGTTGCCTGGCATTTCAACAAAAGCTTCAATCTCACTGTCAGAAACATTTCTATCTTTGGTAAAATCTTCATCTTCTTCCACAAAGTCCTCAGCCAGATGACACATTTTAAAGCTGATATTTTCTGCAATGTCCTGAATATCTTGCAAAATAGCTTGACAGGTATCACGAAAGATCTGTTTAAACTCACAGCGAAGCTCACAACGGAACTCTGAGAAGTCTCCTTGAAATCCTCCATGTTTCAGGCAGTAGATTATGGTGTCCCTAGATACCTGCACTAGCGAGTGGAGTTAATGAGTTATCTCCGAAAGTGGTTGACATGAGAGAAAGTATGCTAACAAGCTGCTCCAGGGAAAGTGAACAGAAAACTGAAGATTCGAAACAGCAGATTCAACATGTAGGAAAATATTAAATCCTTCAAATTTAATACAAAAATAATAACAGGGAGACAATTATTTATTCTAAATCCTCGTCAATATCCAAATGGGAAAACAAGCCAAAGCTGTAAAAAAATTCTTGAAAATTAATCCCCAAAATAATGACAAGCACCAAGAGAGATCGCTTCTCCTTGCTGTAGAAAGTCTCTCTTAGGGTACATAACTTTAAAAAATATATAAATTGGGTGATTTAAAAATGAGGTGGCTTGACCTAGTGTCCCTTTAATGCTGCAGTGCAGCTTGGAAATGATGACATCCAGCCTCCAGCAACTCTTACCCGATCGGCACAAACGCTGTTTGCAATTCTCAGGCTTCAAGTCACCATTCCAGAGGACAGATGGGATGATTCCAAGCATTTTCTTTGTCCATGAAAGCTCTCTTGGGCTTTGGGAAAAAGCCTGCCCATGCCCCAAAAAACCCCACTGCTGTCAGTTCTGTCCACAGAGCTCGTGGACACAGCTGTTCAGTCAAACATGTCCACACCAGAAGTCCCCAGAAAGCTGAATGTTCTTGAAATTGGCTGCATCATATTGGTAACTCTTTTAATAACCATGTATTGCATTGCACCTATATGCCTACAGCAGCTTTTTTCAACCTAACACTGGTTGAGGATCTTGCAAGTTGTATTTCTATCAGAAGTTGGGAAAGACTAGCCTATTCTTTGGATCAAGATGGCAACACATAGCTCTTCTTTTGTACCCCATTGCTCTCCCAAGTGCATTTCTTAATTTGCATGTCTTGCTTCTGTAAAGTAGGAAGCCTAAACGAGCCATAACAGAATTCTAAAAGAATGACCTCACTCAAAAAAAGAGCAAAAATGAAAAACTCATCTCCCCCAACATCTCTGACACTCTTTACACCATTGTTCTGCCCATTCCAGCCCTCAGCTTTCCCAGAAGTCATTAAGGGCAGCCCTTAGCCACCAGATTTGCCCATGCTGTATAGATGATAAAAGTTCGTCTTCATGTATTACAAAACCAAAAAGCACAAGAGACACCCTTCATCAGTATTTTACAAGAAAGACACCCAACTTTTCTTTGGAATATTTATTTTTTCTTCCAGAATATTGCTTATTATAAGGTGCTATAATTCTGCCGTTCAGTTTACACCATCTGGGAACTGAAAATCATGGCCGTTATTCGCTATAATTACATCCAATGCCTAGAATCATCCACTGCACAGTGGACAAAAAAGTGTATTCCATACATTAGCTGTCAAAGGGTTATTTACTTATTTATTATTTAATACTTTACTTACCAGTTTTTGGCCTTTGGGCTGAGTTTGGTACTTACCACTTCATATTCTGGAGCATTTTGAGGTGGTTTACAATACAAATAAAATGCATAATAAAGCAATATTTAAAACCATGTTCAATAAAACATATTCATTAAAAAGATGGGGGATGGGAAATCTTCCATTCTGCCTATTGGGAAGACCTGGGTGAAGAGCTGCATTTTCAACAGGGACCTATAAGACAGGGTAGGGAATTTCCAGAGCACCGGTGCTGCCATTAAAAAGGCTTGCTTGGGTACAATGGCCAGGTGGCATTCAGAAACTCTTGGCACACCTAACACACACCCCAATTGTCCCAGTGATTAATTAGGTATATAGCAGCAAATATGATTTGACAGGTCCATAAGTCCCACTGTTATGTCATAATGAATACCTTGAACATGGCTTAGTAGCTAAGTGGCAGCCACTGCCATTGTTGCAGTAAAAGTATAACAAGTGCACAGCTAGATGTCCCACTCAGCAACCTGGCTGCCTTATTCTGCACCAGCTGCAGCTTCTGGACCAGGCATCAGAACAGCCCCATACAGTACTCATTACCAAGATCTATATGTGATAAATAATGGTAATTAGAGTGTCCCTGCCCAGGAAAGGGCATTGTAGGTACACCAGCCAAAGCTACTGCTAGCCAGGGATCTCACTTAAGCCTCCAGTAATAGACTGGGGAACATCCCCCAACTATAAAACTGTCTCTCTGAGAGAATGCACACTCATTTTGAGATTTTTTTGGAGACTCGTTCTAAAGTCTCCATTCCTGATGTGGAATATATCATCCAAAAAGTTTCTGTTTTGTTGAGACTCAGACTCATCCACCTCAGTATTCATGCAGGCATTGGATCATAAAAATGAGTGGCTGGGGGTCAAGGGATTTCAACCAAGCTCATAGCTATAATGCAGCCTATCTTGGCATAAGGTTCGCCAAACCTCATTCCTTAATCACTTTCAGAAATTGCTTCTAAACTACTTTTCAGCTACTAGGAACCTTTGGAGTGACAAATTTTATAGTACTGGGTGAGTTTCCTTCAATCTTTAGCAAAAGAAGTTTAAATACAAGTTTAAGGATTTTTTTTAAATTCTTTTTTTTTTTTTGGAATAAACAGCAAAAGGGTGATTAGAACATTAATTTTGGAAAGTTACAAATGGACTAAAGGTCCAGATGGATATGAAATCAGTTTTTGGAATTAATTGTAAGAATCCTTCCCATGGGAAAAGCTTTTGTTTTGAATTCTAAAAAAAAAACATGATAGGATGGGACTTTGAAGGTTGAACACTAGAGTGAACCAGAAGGAGCTAAAGATTATAATTAAAGGAGAACACTTAAATTTGACTTGGTAATACAGAATGGAGCAATATACTTTAACATTGGATGTATTCAAGGATATTTGTGAACAATGGACCCAGAAGTTAACTTTAAGAGTGTCTGTCATTATAATAGACTGTGTTTAAAAGATGGAAGAGAAACAAGTTTTACTGGACAAGATTGAGATTGATTTGAAAGTGGATTTAAAAATGACAGGCTACAATAATGATATGAAAAAAGAAGCTGCACTGGATATACAAATGAAACTGGCTGATTTCTTAATAATTAAAAAGGATATATAAATTACAGACCCAAAGAGTGACCTCGATAACATTCCTATATTGGATTTACAAAAGAAACTTGTTGCAGTTTTGAAGGATTTTGTGAGAAGGGACAAAGAAAAAATGGAATCAAGTTCTAGGACATTATTTGAAGAGATTAAAAATCAAGATTGTTAAAAATAAAAGGAAGGAATATAAAGTTGGTTTATTTGATCAAGGTTAAAATAGATATGTTGTTATCTCTGGTAACCCTTAATGGACTTTTGCTGACCAGGACTGAACAACAAAGCTTTAAGGATTTGTTTATAGATAAGAGATGAGATATGGGAAGAAGTGACCATTTGTTGTATTTTTAGCGAAGGTGATGTTACTAAAATTGTTTATACTTGTTATGATGAAAGGGGAAGTCATTTCTTTATATATTTCTTTTCTTTTTCTTTACTATATTCTTATTTTTTCTTTCTTTTCTATTTTTTCTATTTTTTCTTATTTTCTGCACTTTCTATTTTTTCTTTTATTCTTTTCTTTTTTAGTTTGTATTAGTTTTTATCTTTTTAACTGTAATGTTTAATAAAATTAATCTTAAAAATATAAAATGAAAATGCTTGTAATCTATTAAGCTAAAACGTATATTTTATTTTAAAACTATTCATTAAAATATGTATCCTTTCCATGTGTTTTTTTTTTTAAGTATTTCATCACTTAAAACATAAGCTGTCCCTGGATGTGAGGGTGAAAAAAAACTTCTGAGACTTTTAGGTTCCAGACCTCAGAACTGTATCAGAATAAACTGAATTGATAATTGGCAAAAGAAAACCATAAAGTGGAAATTAATGTACTTTAATAGGTAAGCAGCCTTTGCTGGCTATTGAATGGTAAATAGAGCTGGTTGTGATGTCTAATTAGCAGCTTATAAATTATATATGTATTTTTGAATTCCAATATATGTATAATACGGGTTTGTTTTTTAAAACTGTGCAGAGCATTTGATGTGGCTGAGCAAAAAGCCATACTACACCCTGAAAAAGCAATCAACATACTCTTTGAATACATCAAGCAGGATAATTTAGGTGGTTTTTAATCATGATTATGAAAATATAATTAGGTGGTTTCATGTTGGTTGTTGAATGTACAGGGAAAAGTGATTCTCTGAAAAGGAAAAAAATGCAACATTACCCAAGAGCTACAAAGCATGTTCACATATCCACACACTGCTGGCTTCTGTTACTAGTAGATCAGCAGGTAATATGTTTAAACAGATTGCCATTTCCTTTAAGATTCCAGAAGGACTCGTATTTAATGAATGTTGATCCTGTAGCAATGCCTTTGGAAAACAAAATTCATTCATGTTCTGGAACTCTTTTATTTGTCATTGGAATGGAGGTGAACAATGTCACTCCATTTTAGACCTATCGCATTAAGACAAAAAGGCTAACATTTTTGGACAGCAGTACAACAGTATGAGCATACATTGTGTTAAATGCTCCCTTTCTCCATCTCCTGCAAGTCCATTCCACAAACATAGCGTTTCTTTCCCACTGTGCCAGGAGTAGAACTTGGGCTTCCACAAAGTTGTCCCACATGGTTACAAAGCTTGGAAATATGTACATGGCATCTAGCTCTCCTAGAGATTCTTTTATTCCTGCCTTTGCTTGCTATACAGTCAAACACAACAAGGCATGCAGTCCCCAACTACTCTGGCATGTACTGTGCTGAGGCAGGTTGGTTCCTATGCTGCTTGCTGTTTTCTTATACCTTCTTCAATAATGGCCCATCTTTTCTCAAGGACCTTTTCCTAGCCCATCTGTCTCATGGGAAGCTTCGTCTGGTTAAACACCTATGTATATGCTTATACACCATACCATTTAACTTACCATGAAAACCTGTTTTTACTATTGTGATACAATATGTCTTTGCTGCAGAATTTGGACATGATTGGTTTCTTAATTCATGAAAATTTGTTTTTGTATCCATTTAACTTTTTACCTGTTTATCAACTTTTTAAAAAACAATTGCAGTTAAAAAGAATAAAGAAAAATGAATTCATAGCACTTTGTCTTAAAAATGCACTAAAATCTATGTATTATTTTCAGTGCAATGTTATGAACATCCAACATAACATTTCAGGTCCCAATATAATGTTAAGGAAACTCTGAATCTCCTACATGTGCTATTAGCAGAATATCTCACAAACTTCGGACCTCTGGAAAATAATGGTTTTGACATGCTTAGGGATTATTTTACTTTGTCAAATAAGCATTCTACATTTTCTCTCCTGGGGGGTAGGGAGCACATTGCATTCCTCATGTGGTTGGGTCTGAATTTCATAAAACTCAGCACAACCATGTCTCTGAGACCAATTTAAGATCTTGATTATGAACATCCTGAAGGCTTAGGACCACCTTGCCCTCAAACACTGTCTAGCTATCTACAATTGCCAGAAATAGATGACACAGTTCCACGTTTGTTTGTTTGTTTGTTTGTTTATATATATATATATATATATATATATATATATATATATATATGTAGGAGTGCTGAAAAACCATATAGCAGGTCCTAAAACAGTAACACCTAGCCAGAACGTAACAAATGCCCCCAAATCTAGAGAGGAAAAATGAAGAATCTTGGCCTACACATCTGCACCATTGCCCTGCTTTCTAAGATATTTAGTCAGCAGTTTCTGACCCTCCAAAGTTTCCCCATCCCTGTTGCATAGGAAGAGCCTTAAGTTCTCTGCTAGAGAATCCACTTACTGCAGCCCTGCCCAAATAGTAAATAAATCTGTGCT
The DNA here is from genome assembly GCF_035149785.1 of Candoia aspera. Taxonomy (NCBI): domain Eukaryota; kingdom Metazoa; phylum Chordata; class Lepidosauria; order Squamata; family Candoiidae; genus Candoia; species Candoia aspera. Next base: position 163,173,056 of record NC_086155.1, read on the forward strand.
GCTTCTTTTGGAGTCACAATGCTGGCATCACCTAGTTAACCCTAAATATCTAAAAAAAAAAAAGTAAAGGCAGAGTCAGATTTGGTTAAGATTTGGATGAGAGAAAGATCTCATGCCTTTATGCTGGTCTGGGAAGTTGAATAAAACATCTTGGAAGAAGGATGTCAAGCCCCTAACAGCAAAGTATGAGCAGGGAAGAGCCATCAATTTCTTTTTAATTAGGTTTCATGTCAAGAAATAAGTGTCTAGGATCTTAGAAACTGAATAAGCAAAAGTCCCACCTTCATTTATGAGTCAAATCATTAAGTCAGGGCCTTTTTTTTCCAGATTGCAATACTCAAAGACTAATTGCCCTTTTTCCAGATAAACCTGACACCAAAACATCCATTTGCTGTCTGTTAATGATATTGGAAGTGTGTCCTTTTGTTTCTCAATGATTTCTTTTACCAGTGCAATGGAGAACCTCTTCAGCACAATTGCCAAGAAAACTAGATAGAAACATCCGTGAAGTTACCAAGAGTTGAATTCAACTTGAGAGACTCATTAACCTTTTTTGCATTTTGGAAGCAATTTGTAGAGCTGCAAGCCAGCCCAATTTGCCATGTTACCCCAAGAGGTTCAGCAATGGATGCTTGTAACTTACAAAATTATTTTATTTTAGTGCAATGAGTAATTCAGTTTTATTGATGTACATATGAAGTTAGATTATGTGCAAACAATTTGAGCTATCCTGTTTTTATGCTATCTTCCTTACAAGGAACATCCAGCTGTTATAATTTGTCTTATCCTTCACTCTCTTGTAGAACCGGCCTTTGTTCCTTTTTTTCAGTGCCAGGGACTTGCTGAGCAATACCTGATGTGATTTGTCCAGGCATTAATAATGCATCTTCAAGATGCACGAGTTCTTTTGAAACAAATCTACTTGCAGAGGATGGCATTGTATTGTGCTGCTTTTTTTCCAGGGGTGGAAAGCAGGGGAACCAAAAAGAAAAAAGGAAAGGTCATAAGGCTTGGGAGTGATGGGTATCCATTATTACAGGAAGGTCACTGCATCTTCATCTGGGGTCAGGCTCCAAATAATTGATATTACAACAACTGTTCCTTAAAAAGAACTGTTCATACCAACCAGCCAGCCAACGAATCCCTGCAGTTTGATGAGAACAGACCACAAAAAATGAAAATCATTTTGGATAATCTGGGAAAGTATCCTCCTCCATTATCTTGCCTAGGTGAGCAGGTGCTGCATTTATCCACTCACCAAACGATTAAACCAGAGACAAACGACAAGAAAGCAAACAAATCCAGCTTAAGTTGTAAAGATTGGCAAGCACATCTCCATGCAGTATCATCATGCACTATCTTCCTATCAAACAATGTCATATTCCTTAACAACAGATATAGTAGAGCACCTACAGTCTGGAGAATCAGAGATGGTGGACTTCCAGGGAAAGTGAAGAGGTTTGTCAGATTTAGTCAATAGTTCCTACCATACCTTCCATGCTAGAGCAGGTCCATCCATTTCAACCTTAGAAATTAAAAAAAACAAAGCCAAAAAAATCCAGTACATTTAATCAATAACCTCCACTTTCAGGATAGCTTTCCTTTAGTGCTGCTTCATTCCTGTCTCTGTTACCATAGCAACTACTCATAGAGAGCAGTGTGATGCCCAGTGTATACACATTATCCATATCACCTGACATCTCCTTTAATCACTGTTATGGAGAATACTAAAGTTTGGCTACCTTGTCTTTCCTGTTACTATGACCCAGAATAGACCTGATTTATTGAGACTGGAACCCAAAGACACATTACCTAAAAGTACTGAATTCATGCACAGTTGGACTTATGTGACAACCACTGGACTTCCATACAGCTCAAAACTGTTTACATGCTTGGCTTGATAAATTTAGGCTGGGCTTATTAACAGATAATGGTGAGCCACAGCTTTCAAATTCAGATACAGACCTAACAGAGCAGGCTCAGCTAACCTGTTGCCCTCAAGTTATTTGGGATTTCAGTTCCCATAAAGCCCTGCCAGCATGGCCTGGACATCGTAATTATACCTACCCAGAAGGTTGGTCATCACTTATAAAATGGAATGGAGAAAAAAAAGAACCATTTCAATTATTAGAAATTATTTTATTTATTTATTCATCATATATTATTTATATACCACCCATCTCACAAATTGTGACTCTGGGAGGTGCACAATAAAAAAATAAAAAACAATAATATAAAAACCAATCAACAATTAAAAAATTAATATTACAATTTTAAAAAGGCAAGGAGAAAGCGACAGGTATTAATAACAGCAGAGCCACCTCAGCAACTCACCATTCCCTTGGGGCCCCTAAGCCTGATGACCTAGCCAAGTCTTGAGGGACTTGCAAAAGGTTAACAGCGATGGAGCTAGCCTGACCTGAGAGGGATGATGTTCCATAAGGCAGGCACCATGGCAGAAGGTCAGAGGGCTTTAAAGGGCTTTAATGGTCAAAAACAGCACTTTGAATTGGACCCAGAAGCAGACTCAGCTCATGGAGCAGAGGTGTAACATGTGCTGTTCTAGAGGCACAGACAACTGCCCATGCCACTGCATTTTGCACCAGCTGAAGCTTCTGGATACTCTTCAAGGGCAGCCCCGTGTAGAGCACAACAGAATGATACGGAGTATTGGAGTAGGTGCTTTGCCGTGTTTTAACAAGGATGAGATTAAAATCTAAACCAAGTCCTGAAATGTATTTTTCTACACAATAAATGTCATTCTAACTTAATTATATTACCATGTGAAATTACAGCCATTTGTCATCATTGATTATTGTAGCCAATTAACCAATAGCTATCAAGGTGGCAGGTAAAAAGATTATCTTAGTTTGGGAGCACTCATCTGTCATGTTGATTCTTGTTTAACTTGAAAAAAATACACTTGCCTTGAAGTCCATGCATTTCAAGGAAATGCAGTGAGCCTTGGAAACTTCTGGGTGATTTTTTTCTGAAAGCAGCAGATATAGAAAAGTAGGGTTTATTTCTTTCTTAACTACTAAAAATACATATAGGAAATGCTTTTGTATTGTTGATGACAATTTTTCTTCTATTTTTTTTACAACCAGGTGTACAAATTGGACTTTTAATGCTTTATTCACAAAATTTAGATATTCTAGGATATTTTGAACATATTTCTTGCTTTGGGCCTTTGGCACAGGAGTCCCATCTCTGCTCCTGGGGCTGCATTCTAGCTCTCAATAAAATCATTGTTTAAGGTACAAGATAGGTTTTGTATGAAAAAGAAAGAAAGAAAGATCCCCAAGCCAGAAAAATGGAAAATTCACATGTGACATAATCCATTTTATGTCTTCACACTGCCACTCCATATCATCTTCCCACCGTGAGCCTTTTCCTTTGCATAGAAATTGTTCAAATCCTATTTCCATACCCCATGTATTGGCTTATTTAATAAGAAAGGGCGAGTGGCTCAAACAATATTTTATGTATGTCATGCGTGTGTTTTGCTTTCACCTTTGCATGGATGATAGATGTATTTTTCTCTAGAACTATAGGCTATCCATTAGACAAAGGGGTCATTTACACAGAGTGCCTGGGTTTCATCACCAGCCCCTGATCCTCTGCAGCTTTCAGCACTACAGTACTAAGCTTGCAGTCCTTCACAAAGGATGGACTTTAAGGCTAAGCCATAATGAAAGCAGAATATAATGATGAGCAGAACTTGTTACAACTTATTTCAGTGTGTCCCAGAAGGAACAAATGTACTGTATACTGAGGCAGTGATATAGCTCGTGGTTATCATGGAAATGACAGGGAAAGGAAATGAAAGTAAAAAGTGAAGAACTATCCTGTCATTCTGGCCAAGCTGATGGGCAGATAAACTGTTAACCCAGCCTGGAGAGGCATACCCCCCTCCCCCCACCATTTGCTTTGGCTCCCTTGCCATCTCAGAAGCAGCCCTAAGGCACTGAAGAGGAGCCTATTCAATGAGGAATCAGCGGGCCTAACCTGGAAAATGCACAAACTCACTCGCACACACACACATGCATGCCTTGGGCAAAAGCAGAGCAAGTGGGTGAGATTGACTGTGATATATATTTAATAAGAGAATCTGCCCCTACTGTGTTCTCCAACAAAGAAATTTTATCTTTCTGAACCAGTGTTTCTCAACCTTGGCAACTTGAAGATGTGTGGACTTCAACTCCCAGAATTCCCCAGACAGCAAATAAACTACATTAGGAACATAAAGAGTTAAACCTTCACTGTTCTAGATTTTATCATATGGATATAAATTGATTAAATAAGTAAATAAAAACTGCACAAGAGACAGAATGCCTAATACAGTTATGGAAAGGTGATTGGTATTGTAAAGCTTTTACTTTATGGTTAATAGGTCAGAACAGTGTTTCTCAACCTTGGCAACCTGAAGATGTGTGGACTCAACTCTCAGAGCATCTAGCGTGCTGGCTGGGGAATTCTGGGAGTTGAAGTCCACATGTCTTAAAGTTGCCAAGGTTGAGAAACACTGATCTAACAGAGTGGGAAAACATTGGATAAAGGAATCCATAGATATAAAATCTATAGAAAGATAAGTAAAGGCTGTATTGCTTGCACAATTTATCAAAAACTCCAGCAACTATAAAATTTTAGAACAGAGATGGAGAGCTTCTTATGGGCCACACTGGTCTGTGAGGGGTAATAACAGGCCACATTCCAAAAAAATAAGTGGGTATGGCCAGGCCAATTGATCACACTCTGCATTTCAGCTTTAAAAGTGTAGTAGTTATCAGAACAGGAAATATAGTGGCCAGTGAATTCAACTACCTTCATGCCAGACAAAGAATACTTGTTTGACAAAGACCCAATACAACAAGGTCCACTAAATGATTGTATTTTGAAGGAGTTAGTCATCAATCCCATGGGAAAAAAAATGACACTCCATCTTAAATGTTGAAATGCAAATGTTACTAGTACAATCAGATGCCCCAGCAGCATCCAATCAAGCAAAGCTTTATGGAGAGAGTTACAGGAACCCCACAAGTACAAATTAAAAATCTCTATAAATGAGGGAATACTTTCAAATGAAATTGAACATTTAGGTCATTACACCAAATTGCTTCAGGGTGCTTAGTTCCAGACCATCTAAAGCAGTGTTTTTCAAACATGGCAACTTTAAGATGTGTGGGCTTTAACTCCCAGAATTCCCCAGCCAGCATGCTGAATATTCTAACCCTGCCAGAGGTGCTAATAAATAAACTACAATTCTGAAACCATTAAAATGTTTCCCATCATTACTGGGGCAAAGCTCTTTCCTGCTACTTTAATATCGAGAAGTCAACTTAGCACACACCACAGAATGTGTGCAGACTGGGGCCCCAAATGTAAATAAATCTATTTTTTTTAAAAAACATACATTGCATTTAGATATCACAATAGAGTTTTATGGATTTCTTTCTTGCTTATCAGGAATAAACAGCATGCTGTTATATGTTACTTCCACATTCTCACCTGGATCTTATTCCTAGTACAATCTTACTTCTAGTAGGAATGTCTAATAAATCATAAAAATTCAGTCCTCATGAGTTTAACATTATATGAAAACTGAAACTCTGGCTTCTTCCTTTCCAAATAAGCCAGAACCATAAGCTAATAATACATTGTGGCTCATTGTAAAAATTCTATTTTGCTATGACATCCCAGCATGGTCACTCTGGTCTTAGGTTTGGCAGAAAAGTGTTAATTTAATGTATTCAGAAATTAATCTAGTCTAAAAACAAGCAATGGTGCTTTATTTAAAAAATTGCAACAAACATACCTTAGTCTCTTTTATTGTGGACTACTTTTTTCCTAACATATTATTCTCCATCAGTGGAAAAAAAACATGGTTTAACATGATATCTCATTTTATGGCAGCACTGTAAAACAGCTCTATTGCTTTATTTTGTTTAGCAACCTATGTGGGAGCACTTCACACAGAGCAAAGGTGAATGTGCAAAGCCTATTTAATTGTGACTGTAAACAATAATCATAATTAATTACTAATTACTCTGAATTGTCTACTGAGGGGCTGCATATGACACTAAAAATTAATGTCTTCTGCATCAGCTTGCATGATTAAGCATGATTAGCTATTTAAAGTGTAGCTTCAGTTTTAATTTACTAAAATCTATGCAAATTATTTCTATTCTTTCTTTAATCATTCTATAAATGGCCAAAACAACAGCAAACAGCCAATAAATAATCTGCTTTATCTTCATATTAATAACAGCTAATAATGGATTACATTTTCAATCTTCAGTTCTTTCCACCTTAACTGCATAGCAGGATGCCAAATTTTAAAATAAGCAGCAATAGTAACATTACTACTTTTTGATAAGATGTCCACCAGTGATGCCTTATTTAGAATCTGATGGCAGCGTCAATACATTGGCCAGACCAACTTTTTAGAATCTATTGGAAAAAGGTTCTCTCTTAAGCTTGACTGACGATCCTACTCTAGAACAGGCAACCTGCACAACTGGCCCCTATGGCTGCACTTCAGCCCTATCATAGCTGGACAGCCAAATAACCCAGATAGCCTTACAAAATGTGAAGGAAAGTGAATCCTATGTAGTGTTGCCACTAAAATTAATGTTCATCAGGTCTCCAAAATGGCACCCTCTTACCTCCATTTCCTTTTTCCATCCAGCACACATTTGAAATAAAAACGTATGAGGGGGTTTCCTATCAGGATTGAAAATCCAATTTGAGGGATAATATTTCATACCCTAAATCCTGTACTAGATTCGGAACAACAAACCTTAATGTAAAGATTACATTTGTCTGTATTTTATTTAATTCTACTTGTGAAGGACCCTGAATACTTAAACAGATTTTGGTTAGGGCTGCAGAGATAATGCTGATTTAGTTTTTGCATACATTGTAAGTAGAATATAGGCGAGAGGGAAATTATATTTAGGCCTCCTTTAGGCATGAAAGCCAGCTGGGTGACTTTGGGCCAGTTCCTCTCTCTCAGGGTTGTTGTGGGGAAAAAATAGGAGGCAGGAGTATTAGGCATGTTTGCTGCATTGAGTTATATATAAAAAGTGGGATAAAATAATAATAATAATAATAATAATAATAATAGCCAGATTTCAGAAAAAGCAGAGTGACAGGACAGCAAATAGTTAACAGATGAATTTAAGAAGCTTAGCTTTTCTTTATTGCTTACATTGCTTTGATCACGTAGTTCATACAATAATGTAGTGTATATTAATGCTAATGGGTGTTCTGGAACAATTGATAATTCATCTGAGGAACTTTTATAATGAGCAAGATGGTAGTAAAAGAACTGAGTTTGGAAAAACAAAGTAGTTGGAATTGGAAAGAGACTGAGAAAAGAAAATCTGTCTAATTTTCTAGAGAGAATATATTAGAAGAATGGCAAGATTGAATGCGTGACAGCAGGAATAAAAAATGGAGGTCAAAATACTAATAATTTGAGACATGTATCACTGTTAGCTAAAATTAGAAAAAACTTAGAAGAGCTTATTATAAAAGAGAAGATGAAGAATCTGTTGAGGTTTTCCTACTAATAGATTAAGACTGCTATTGTAACAAATCATTTTGGCCAGGTGAAGGGGTTGTATTAGATTGTCTCCTCGCACGTGCTTCATGCAAATAGCCTGGGGGAGGGGAGGACCTGCCCGGACTTGTTCTCACTTCCTTTTTTCTCTCTGCTGGAAATGTAGCGAGCAAGGCTTGCTCCAAAGGGAGCTATGTACTTTAAATGTTTTGCTTTTGTTTTTGCTTTCTGTAAATAAATTATTTTTATAGAAATGCTTGGTGTGACTTTTTTGACCTCTCCTGGGCTAAAGGCTTTCCCAGCATCTGCCAACAGAATCTGTATTAAAGTTAACTATTAAAAAGAGAGCATTGTCAGGTAATATCAGCCAGCATACTTAGCAAACATCTAGTTGAAAGTGAAGAAGTGAAGGTAGTAGGACTGTGTACATTTCAAAGATGATTTAGAGGAAATGCTTTGGGCCTCATAGTACGCAAGAAAATCCATCACATTCTAGAGCTGTGCATGCTTTGAAAATAATTCAGAAGCACTTCAGACCTTGTGTAAGCACAGTTCTTCTCTACTATTCATTAAAACAGTCCAACATTTTTCAGGCTTCCACGTGAAAAGGTTACAAGAAACCTACTCATTAAAGTTAAAGTGACTCTTAAAGCAGTAGCACCTTTTTTCAGTCTCCTGTGAAAGCTTGCAATGATCTTTAGTCTCCTGTTTAAGCAGTGGAGACAATGGCTAAGTTTGCATGACATACTGATCTACAAAATAGTCACACTTATTCTGTTGAAACACAGACTAATTACTTTATGATTCAATGTGTGTCATTTAAGTCCAGAAGATTGGGTTAACTGAGCAAATGATGGTTAAATTAACCACAGGTAAGTGTGTCATACAAAGATAGCCAATATAGTTCACTAGCTATTCATAGTTGTTGTACCGCTCAAGCTATTTCCCTTCCACTTACCATTACTCCTAGTAGTTTCATTGGTAACTATGAGCCTGCAGTGCGTTTCATAAAATGGATTTTATAATATTGAGCCACAGACTAACCTCCTGCTCAGTTGGAATATGCATTTCCATAACTTGAACCCATTAGTCTATACTCTGGAATGACAGAGACCTTCTTCTATGTGACCTCCTTTCAGATATTTGGATGTTTATAACCCAAATTTAGCTTCTCAAGGCTAAGAAGGACATGAGTCACTGTCACTATGGCTTCCTGATCCAAAAAAGGGTGCAACTGGTACACCAGCTGAAGCTGAACAAAGGGTCCCCTGGTGATGGCTTCCATACACTGATCAGGTTGGAGCCATTAATCCAGGAGTACCTCTAAGACACCAACCTGCCCCTTCAGGGGAAGTGGTTTTTTAGCTTGATTTGTCCCATACAGTCCCTCACAGCCTCCAAATTACCAGGTAAGGATGTCTACTGGTCCCTGGTATGGCCTGGAATAAGGATGTATAACTTGGTAGCAACAGTATATTGAGATGTCTTATGTCAATCAATGGATTATCTCTCCCAATCATTTCATGTAGATGTTAAAAGGCATGTAGGAAAGAGCTGAGCCATGTGTCATTCCACACAGCCGGAAAGTTGATTATTCCTTCCCTACCCTCAACTGTCAGGCTATACTGCCTATACTTAATTAACAAAACAGTGAATTGTGGTCATTCTGGCAAGACTTGTGGTAATTGCCACAATTATTTAAGATTTTTCAAGATTAATTTCTTTATGATCTGCTCTAGAACCTTCTCAGATATTAATGTCAAACTGACTAGATCCTCCATTTTCCCATTTTTGAAGACAGGGACAGTTGCTTGTTTCTAATTGCCTGGCACTTCAATAATTCTTTGGGATTTCACAAAGATTATAATAAAGGTTCATTCAGGCCCTAGGGTACAATTTACAGTATTTGGACCTGGAGATTTAAACTTATTTAAAGTAAATAGATATTCCCTGATTATGTTTCTATGAATCTCAAACTTCCTACCTCATCATCTTGATCTTCACAATTCCCTGTTGGAACACAAACTTTCTAGTTAGCGAAGACTGACTAAAACAGGGGTTGAGTTGTTCTGCCTTTTCTTTGTTACTGATTAGCATTTTGTCATCTTCACTGAGTAGGTGGAATTATTCTTTTCCTTTTATTTTGAAAGGATTTTTATTATCTAATGAAGCCCTTAGAATGGATGTTTGTAGCTCATTGTGAGCTTCAATTCTCTCGACACATCGCTACGATTCTAGGCTACCAGAGAATATTCTCTTTTGGTGACTAACTTCTCTTTCAATTTCCTATAAACATCCTTTATTGTTCTCAGATTTCACCAGTGTTTTTATGTAGCTGCATTGGCTTCTTCTGCTGTCCTCCATTTTTTTTCCTCATTGGAATTACTTGCAATTGTGTTTTTAATATCTCCCCTGAGCTCCCTTTCCCTTTATTGTTTGATTGATTGACTGATTTGATTTAGAAGACTGCCAATTCCAAAACCATTTTGAAGTCATTAATTTCTCCTGTCATTGCTCTGTGCTTATTAAAATCCACTTTTCTGAAGCTTTAAAAGTTCCTTAAAACCTAGACGTCCAGCATTACTTGGTCAGTTTCCTATAATATTTCTGATACTTCTATTCCTCAGCTAGGTTTTCCCTAATGGCTAGTGTCAAGTCAAAATAGTGGATCCTCTTGTGTCTTCCTCTGCTTTATCTCACCTTTTATTAGAATATCCTTTGTTAACATTGTTAGAAATATTGATCTCAGGTACAAATTGGTGGAACTCTAAGGTAATAAATATTACTACTCACTTTTTCATTTCATTTCATTTCATTTTTTAAGAATACTAACAGATGATTATGCTTTCCAGTCCTCAGCTTGCTTTAGAAATTAATGATATAGGTTGTTCCATAGCTCAAAGAAAATTGTGTATCTTACAGAAGTTATATACCTTTGATAAATCTGAGCATGCTCTTTGTGTGAATTCCAAGAATTCAGTTCATAGTTCATTTTCTTACTAGAAAAATCCAAACCCAACATTAGTGGATGCTGATTTCAACCTTTAGGTCTGTCACAGTGTGACAGGGTTTTCTTTGAACTGGAGATGTATTTTGATTTCCAAGGATGGCAATTGACACATACAAACAAGACAGTGTAGGTTTTTATGCTTTTTTAAACTATTTACAGTGAAGTATTTACAACAGGTACTTATAACAGGTATTTATAACACAATCCCAGTGTTTACCCAGTGTCAGATTTCCTCCTAAGTCTCCCTCCTAGGGACTATTCCTGTCTAGCTGTCCTGCTTCCTCCTCCTTTCACGCCACCTCCATCTCCCTTTTCTAGGCTTATCAAGAAAGAGTAAAAAGGAAAGAATGAGCTGGATTTACTGTAGTGTGCTTGGCATGGCTTGACTCCCCCTGGATCTGCTCCACCAAACAGTTTCTGGTGTTGGGGAAAGAACCTCTCTCACCAGGGCTTCACCAACAACAGGCTTCTCCTTCCCATCTTGGGTCTTGGGTAAAGTTGCCACCTCTCTGGGACTTCACTTCTCTTCCTCCAGGGAAGCCACCCATGGACCCTTTTTCTCCCTCTCTGACCAGGAACCATCAACTGCTCCACACCCCCATGTAAGTTCATTCTCCAACTCTTCTCTCCAGCCACTCTGTTTTGCAGTTTTTTTCTCTCTCCTCTCCTTCTCTTTGTCTCCAGTTTTGGGTCAGAGCAGCAGCATGTCCCCCATCAACTGAGGAGGTGGGTGTCCTCCCAGAGCTGTAGTCTCCAACACCTATGTACCAGGCTGGACCAATGGGACTGCTGTCTCTACATCTTTCCACAACAGCCCTGACTAGCAGCTAGGTCAGCTCATCAGCTCTCATGACAGCACAGCTGCCCTTCAAGGCCGAACTGAGCTTCTTCTCCCCTTTTCTCTCTCCATTTGCTGATTCACACCAGCACAAGTGCAGCCATGCCAAGCCAATAAAATCCATGTACCACAAGGTCTTCCCCACAGAAAATGTTCAGTCTTTTGAGAGAACTACAAAAATCCAGTAGCAGTAAAGAATATTTTAGAATCCCTAGTCCTAAAATTGAAGCAAGAAATAGGAGTAGCCCATATATACAAAATTATAAATAGAGCTACATGGGGATGGCTGCTATAGACCACTCCTCCCACATTTGGACTGCTTTAGATTCTTGTGCCACTTGGACTTTTTATTTTTTACTTTATTTATATTATTTATTATTGTAATTTTATATTGTGGATTTTATAATTGTTGTTTTAATTGATTACTGTAAACCTCCCAGAGTCCCCTGAAGGGAGGAGATGGGCGGGGACAAATTGGATAAATAAAATAAATAAATAAATAAATAAATAAAGGAAATTATATAATACTGTACTTATTTACTGCTACAAACTGCATATATGTCAACACTGACTGCACAGATGTTCTCACATGCCAGTTGCGGAACATAGACTTAATGAAGGGGAGAAAAAGCATGAACTCCATTTCCACCTAGCAGAGGTTGCCTTGATTGGCTAGATTCTTTGCTACATGAGGTAAATGAGTAGTTACAGGCTTTGTGTAAACACACACACACAGACACAGACACTGATTTGTGCCTGTTTTTTTAGATTCCATTTATCAGAGAGCACTGATTTCCCTCAGGATATCTTAGATGAAGAAAAGTTGGGCTGGGCAGAAAAATCTAAAGTAGTGTTGCTTGATTCTTCAAGAACACCCATACTTTAAAAGATATGTTAATTAGAGAACATGCAATTTGGTCACCTTGCCTATTCTTGTCTGTGATCTCTGAGCTAGGACATAGACATTACATGCTATTTGGAAGCTTGGAGAAAATGTGCAAATAGCAGATTAATGCATGTACTCTGTGTGTGTGTGTGTGTGTGTGTGTGTGTATTCATTCCAGATATTTTTTCCATAGATATATTCCTCATAAATTCATAAAATGTTCTGATGCTTGATATAGTTTTACATCTTGAGAATTTATTATTCATGAAATAGGTCTTTTGAAGTGCGATTTTGCTGTATTGATGTATCATCTTTAAACCATGAGCCCAAAAGAGTCTTGAAGGTCCACTGACAATCACTCAGGAATATGTCAAATGCTGGTGTCTAAGTAGAGACTTCCCTTCACAAGGAACCTTTTGTAAATATTAGTTACTAGAATCTGAGGACTAATAGAGCTAGTTAATAATTATCACCATGTGCCCAAACTGCACAGTTTGCTCCCTGATTACAATATTAAATTGCTATTGAGCTGTGGTATTTGCTTCAGGCAATGCTACAGAGAAGCCTCCAAAGACTCCACTTGGCCTCAGCACACAGAAGTGGGAAATGTACAACTGCACACAATGCACAGGCAGTGAGGGGATTGCCAGAAAACAAACAGAACTCAGACAATAGAAAGAAAGTTTTTATTGGAGCGGAAGTGTCCTTTCACTTGGGAACTGTCATATTTCAAAAAGAAAGATGCAAGCCCACACTCACGAACACATACGACAGTAGTTTGGATGGCAGACCATTACCAGGGGCACCGTGACTCAAGCTGTAGAAGGAGAATTCAGCACAGCAGGCCTGGAGGGCTTGGTCTTCTTTGCTTTTGATAGGGAGGAGGCAGGGAGTCAACCTGCTCAGAGTATCCACACTGATTGTTCCCAAAGAATTTATCCTCCAAACCACTCCTATTCCTTTTCAGCGGCTTTGACAAAAGCAGAACATTATGGAGTGGAAATTCATGCTCACTGTTGCCAGAATAATTTCATCTTCATATTGCCTACCCAGTTTAGTTATAATGAAAACCTCACACTAATCCAGAAGTAATTGAACACCAGCTTTACTTGGAGGGACAACAACAGCACTATTAAATTTATGGGGACTATGCAGTCCTCTTCCTCTGATGAGCTAATTTAAAATGTGTGCTACCTGATTCCCAAAAGTTCAAGGTCAATGTCCAATGCTACCCCGGGTCCCTCTCCCACATACCACCAAATGGCCTCTCTTTTTAGGTAGTTGCGAGCTTTCTTCATTGCAGTGTGTTAGCAGGCAAATTTATTGTACCATAAAGTACCCATCCCTGCCAAGATAAAGAGACTGGTTACTAGTTAATCAGTTAGCTAGTTAGTTAATTAGTTAGTTGATGCTACTCTATAATATCATAGAGATATATTAATCCCTGTCAAGAGTCACTTTTAAAGAATGACTTCCCAAATAAGGACGTTTACTATTAAATAGCAAAGATCCCTGCTCTCCCTTCCCATTTTTCTTTCTGCCACAGCTAATGGAAATGAAAAGATCAAGGCCCAGCGTAGAAAACAAGAAGTAAAGAACACACTAGTGCTGTATACGTTACCTTGTCAGCAGCTATTAATTATTTATTCGGAGCTATCGGAATAGCAGCAGACTCGGTTCAGTTTCCTGATTAAGCTGGATATGGTCATTTTGCAGATGTTTATTATTTCCCATCCCACCCACTCATGTGTGTGTTTTTTAATGCTTTCTCTTCTGAAAGTGAAGAAGCCAATTTTATAAAAGTGGAATGCAGCTTGGTTTAATTTTGTGGTGATTATTAAAGGCAATTCCACATTTAAGTCCCAGATACTTTTCTCTAACAAAAGCCAGGTCATTTTCAAATCCAAAGTACAGACCATACCATTATTTATACACTGGTAGTACCACATCAAGCAAGGCATAATGAGGGTTCTTTCCACTGAGATACCAGGAAAAGCCTTACTGTGTAATGGTATGTTGAGTTGTACTATGCTACTTTAGCTTAGCTTAAGCTACATTTCAGTTACATACAGCTTTGGTTCTTTTCAATAGGTTGTTCACTCTTGGCCACAAGACCAGTTGGCTAAATCCATGATGATTCTTTCTGCAAGAGATCAGAACAGCTACACTAATATCTGTCTCAGCCCAAAAGTTTCCCAGGACGACATTTTCAACAGGGGCCTGGAATTGTAATGGTTGTGATTTTCCTAAAGAGTTTTTCAGCGAAAGTCTTGAGAAGACAGCAACAGGGTGACAAGCTGTGAGTAGATACATCTTTTCTCACTGACAAAACATCCCATCAGCCTTTATTAGTTCAGGACGTGCATCAATGCCAGGCTTCTTGGAAGTGCAGATCCACTCATCACAAAGTGAAAAACCATACCACTCAGGACAAAAGGTCACAGGTTTATTCTTAGGCTGGCCTCTCACCAAACTAAGCTCTGCAGAGAGGCTGAGGCTTCAATTCACAGAGGGTGAAAATTGGCTCTACTGGAAAAGCCTCAGACTCATTTCAGCCATTAAAATGTGACTGTGTGTATCTTAAGTATAGGAGAGGTCAAGGGACTCTCTGTGTCGCCTGCTGGAACAAGCCACAAAATTGCATATTCTGTTCTAGACATGCTGTTGCAGTGTGAGTAAGTCAAGTCTGTCCATGAATCTCATTACAATCCTTCTGTTTAACATATTAATTGCTTTTTGTATTTACTGTAACTTCATGTCACAGATGAAATTAACAGGACAAAAAAGGGGAAACTAAGCTAAGAGGAGTTTAAAGATGATAATTCCATAGAATTATAGAAACAATGTGGTCTGTTAAAGCACTATAAAAATATTGAAATTAGAACAGCAGCAAAGAACTGATAAACAATGTTGTGAAAAAATATTTGCCCCCTTCTTTGGAGGTTTGTTTCATTTGTTATCTAAACAAAATGATTACATGTGACAAAATAATTGCATCCTTGGATTTAATATCAAGTTGAGTTACAGTGATCGCAGTTGCCTGTGATCTGTCACATTGCTGTGTAGGAATTTTAGTCATTCCTCCATAGCAAAAAACTGTTTTAGCTCAGGAATAACAGAGGTTTCTAGAAAAGTAGCTAATTTATGAAATATAAGAAATAAGCATCAGGTTTTGACATTATTTGTTCACCCAGGAATAGGAACTGCATGAAGGTGGATAATATTCAGTGACAAAAAATGCAAACATTCAGAGAATCCTCAATGGGGCAAATAGTTTTTCACAGGTGTGCTACATGCCTATCTACATTTACATCTCTATTGCTCTGTACATCTATAAATTAGAGCTGGACATAAATGACCTTTTAAAATTATTCACTAAAATTGTAGCCCAGAAATAGAAGAGATGATTTCTCTGAATTTTTCCAGGGACAGAAATCTTTTATTACAATTTCTGAATGATAAGAATCTCCTTGACAGTGGTAATAGCACTGCCAATAAAAAAATATATAGTGACAGAAGTTCCTTCATGATATCTTTCCTGTGCCAGGGAGGCTATAGATGATTGCAGAGTTGATTCTACAATAAAAGCTTGGCTATTAAATAAGTGCAAAAACATTACTCAATACTCTCAGTAATGTTTTTGGAATTCTATGTTGAATGAATTTTTAAACTAATATCTCAATTATCAAACTGAATGCTCAAAAAATGCAGCATTTCTTTGCTGAGTACAAGTTTATAATAACTATGGAATCTGAATCAGAGAACTATGGTTATCAACTCTGGATCAAGCCAAGATATTAAACAACAGTTTGACGTTGGTTTATGAACTTGAATTGTTCTGAAGGTAGATGTACAAAATGGGATTCAAGACTTCTTTGTTTCTTTCAAATGCTGCAATACCAGAAAGGAAGTGGCTGGATTTAGAGGCAAAAACCTTACCTTACCTTACCTTACCTTACCTTACCTTACCTTACCTTACCTTACCTTACCTTACCTTACCAAGAAATAAGAATCTGAACCTGGCTCCATTGTCCTATATTTGGACAAAAAGTAAGGAGGTAAAGTTCAAGTTCATCTTGAAAAGTGAAAATGTTTCTCAAATAGAGAAACTGAAACAATTGGCATAGATCCTTCTCAGCTTAATGAAATTCATTTGCAGATGTGTTCATCCTTATGCTTCCTCTTCTCCACCCTCTCTCCCAAAACTTCCTTACACTGCATTTGTAGTGAAGATCCATGAGTCTGCCAGTATCCCACATAAGCTGATTAAATGCATTGGAATATGATAGATTGGGAGTTATTGGGGTATAGTATCACTGGTTAATTTGCAGTTGATCAGCAAATTATCTAACAATTCCATCAACAAAAAGTTATTCCATCTTCAGTTACAAAGTTCTCTCCATCTAAAATCCCCCTCCCTCTTAAATCTCTAACCTAAAAAGATTCCAATGTATGTTTGTACTTATACACATGGGTCATCCCTATGAGTCATGATGTACAGTAGGTCAGTTCCAGACCGTTTCCTTACTAGAGAGCACTGCAATATAAAAAACTTTTGAGAATTATCCCATAAACCAGAGGTCAGTGATGTGGTACCAGCAGCATGGTATTCATGGGACCCAATTACATTTTCTTTAAAAAGATTAAAATGGCAAAAAAAGAATCTTCTGAGAGTAACAAATCTCATGAGAATCCATGTGAGATTTTGAATAAGAATGCCAAAAATCATGTGTGATTTAGTGGCCTCCTGAGATTTCAATAATATTCCCAGACACCAGGGAACACTTGCAATATTTTTTCAGACCATTAATAATTTCAGGACAATGGGTTAGAAACCATTGCAGCAAATAATTAATTTTTCATTTAAATTATTCTGTTCCTGAAACCACTATTTTTGCCTACCTCTTACTGATGAATCTTAGACTTATGATTTAAAAGCAAATGCTGCTTGTGACTTCTTAGAGTATTTCAGCACATGGGAGTAATCCAAGATGGATTACTTCAAAGCAGGACAAATCACCTTCACAGTTCTCCTGCTACTCATTGGGCATCTATCCTATGCTTCACATGTTTGGAAAAGTCACAAACCAGCACCTCCAAAGAGGGTTTGCATTAGTTGACCTTTGTGTTCCATCAGTAATGAATAGTGTTGTCATTATACTTCTTCAGTTGTTGCTTTGGGAAAAAGCACTATACATAAACAAGTGTTCTTGAGTAACTACCTGTATATACTGAGGTAATGGAGGCTTCTATTTTATACCTGCATGATCTTTGGGAAAGGATCTCCACAGAAGACAGATTTTTTTTCTAATGTACTACAAATTTCAGGGAATATTTCATGAACAATAGAATAGTCAGAACCTAATCATATCCTTTTATATCGTTTGCATCTCACAGTGGATGCTCTTCTTGGTTGTTTTCTTATTAAGAGCCTGTATCAAACTATACTAATCATCCAATAGACCTGCAGGCATTTCATTCACTCCATATCTCTCTTTGGTAAATTTAAATAAATACAAAAAATATTCCCCTTAAATGCAAACACTTTGATAATCAGGTTGAGTGCTTAGGTCCTTAGCCCCTAGCAGGTCTTTCAAATAACTTTGTTCATATGCAGGGCACAGTGTGTCAACACTAATCATTTGTAATGGGATCTTTCCCACATTCCCAATAAAGTAACAGTAGGTGATTAAAAAAAGGTAGGGGTAGAACAAGGAAGATACAGAATTGTACAAATGGCCATCCAGGGACTGGGTGAGGTTTTAGTTACCTGGCCAACCAACCACTACAATAATTCAAGCACACAACCAAGGCATGAACCAAGAGTTTGATCATCTTGGTAGTGAGGAATGTTCTGTGAACATTCATTTAAGGGGAATAGCATTGTTTTCAATGAAAATTCTATCATCAATTTGGATTCCCAGGTTTCTCATAAATGGAGAATGGGGAGATCTGTAACTGGCAGCTTTGAAATTCAAAGTGAGAGACTAGAAGGGCAGAGATGAGATGTTCAGGATAGAACACAATAATCTCCTTGATTATTGCCCCCTTGCCTTTTTCTCAGCTTTTTCTTTTATTTTGGGAGCAGACTCCACAGGGTTGAGCTGTGCAGCACCAGCTCTGATCTGTGAGCAGTTTTCTTGTGGTACAGTTTAGCAATGAGATTCTGCAGTAGCTGTGACTGAGTCCTAGGAGAAGATAGAAAGATTGATAGATGGTTTGATTGATAGACAGATAGAACAACAAAAACAAGTAATAACGTTGTCATGTTCACCGTTCCAATGTTACCGTTACATCGTAACGTTTCGCATGTCATTTGGCTGATGCGTGTTTCGTCTGGGAGGGGAGGAGGATTCCATCTCATGGGATTGTTATATGTTAGCAGCTGGATTGGAATGTGTTTGGGTTATCTTGTGTGTTCAAGGTTCCTTTCCCAGGACATCAGCAGAAACGGTTACCAGCACCTGGGGGGGTGGGGAGTTTGCAACGGCAGGGCGAGGGGAGGGATTACGTTTGAGCCGAGGGTTTTTAGTTTGTATTTGGCGCGCTTTTGCTCATTCTCAGCTTTCTCTGTATTTGCATACTATTCTTTAATAAATCAGATATCATTAAGTTCCTGCTTGTGAGTCTGAGTCTATTAGGGTAGGCAATCCTTACATAAAGCTGAGAATTCTCAAAAAAATTTCCGTTAGCCCCTTTCCAGATTTATTTTGTGAGGGAGAAGTGCTAGCGATGAGCAAACCAAATCCCCAAACCATGGAAAGCGAGGAATCGAGCGAGGGGGAACCCGACTCCATGGTGATAAGAACAGAGATGGTCCCTACTCGGGAGCTCTCAGAAATTCAGGAGGTGTCGAGCTCCAGCCTGGGAGAAGAGGAGGTTGGAGGTAAAAGAGCCCCTGAACCGACCGGCGAGTCACCAGGCGAACTGGTCACCTGGGATGAAACACAGGGACCCCTACCAGGGATGTCCAAAACGTTTTGGAAACAGCGGTACCCGAGTTCCCCAACTGTGGTGAGGCAGGAGGGAAAGGAGGATTCCCAAACTCCTGACCGTATAAGACTGGTGGAGGCCAAATTGGAGTCACTAGAATTTATGTTTCAGAAAATGTCAATGGACTGGGGTCCCCGGGAGAGGAGGAGAGAGGAGTCTAGTAATAGGCATTCGTCTCCTTCTTCGCCCCCACCTTCTTTGGAGGAAAGGAGTAGGACCCAGCGCAGAGAGGAGGCAAGGGTGCCGAGGGTGAGAATTTCAAGGTCCCCTCCTCAAGAGCGGAGATCCCTGGGAGCTAAAAGAAAGTCCGACCGCCCAGCTGTGGCGAAGGGACCGCCCGGAGTGGGGGTTAAGGACTTTACAGTTAAATTTGATGGAGATCCAACTAAGCTATCATTCTTCCTTACTAATGCAAGGAGTTATATGGATGAATGGGAACTGTATTTTCGTTCAGAAAGAGCCAAGATTAATGCCATTGCCACTAAGCTCAAGGGGCGGGCTGCCGATTGGTATGTGCAGTTATGTCAATCGGATGCCCCTGAGCTGGAGGAGTTTGAAGAATTCCTGTGGGTGTTGAAGCTACACTTTGAAGATCCATTATCTAAAGAAAGGGCAAAACGGGTGCCGAGGAAGCTTAGCCAGGGGCCACGATCGGTAGCAGACTATGCTCTGGAATTTAAGGCTCTGGCTGGGAAGGTTGAGGATTGGTCCCAATCTACCTTAATAGAACTTTTTAAGGACGGTCTGAACACGGAGGTCCTGAGGTGGTCGCTCAGTAGGGACGACCCAGATACCCTGTATGAATGGATACAGTTGGCAGGGAAGGCTGAGCATGCCCATGAAACCTTCGCTCACAGGAAGGTGATGAGATATTCCAGGCTCAGCAAGGGTTCCCGCCCTGCTGCGCCTACTGGAAAGTCCGGTCAACGTGCCTGGGAGGAGGAGAGGGAGCACCGCTATGCAAAAGGGCAGTGCCTCCGATGTGGAAAGGAAGGTCACTGAGTGGTGGCGTGCCCGAAGGGCAAGACCGATGATCGTTCGGGGAAGCTGACGGGGAAATCTCCCTCCCTACCCAGGAAAATGAAGGCATTCATGGCTGAAACTGAAGTGGAGGAGGTTCCTTACTTCGGGGGTGAGGGGGGAGCCCAATCTACACCAGCCAGCGGGAAATGCCAGCCACCTGCTCTAAGGAGCGCCTGTGGGCAGGTGGTGGAGGATGGGCATGAACATGTTTCGGTGAGTGCCAACTATCCCACACTGAACGTGAAAGTGAAGTTAGGCTCCCGCACAAGAACCGTTGAAGTTTGGGCATTGATTGATTCGGGGTGTTCGCGTTGCTTGATGCACCCTGACATGGTGGCTGCTTTGGAGTTACCCAGCTTTCCACTGCAAACATCCCATGATTTTCACCCAGCTGGATGGTTCTACGGTAGGGGGGAAACTGGTCACCCATTACACGGGCATGGTGGCGTTGCAAATGGGCAGCCACCATGAGGGGCTGCCATTTGCGGTGGCGCCTGTGGGGCATCCCTTAGTCATTCTGGGGATTCCTTGGTTGATCCAACAAAACCCCTATATAAATTGGGTACACAGGACTTTGACTTTTGGGGATGGTTTCTATCAAGCCCCTGGGGAGGACGACACTCCGGAGGCTGCAGTGGGGAGGGTGGTGGCAGCAACCCCACATTTCCCTGTCACACCACTGGAGGGCTTGCTGGAGCAATACCAAGGCTTTGCGGATGTGTTTGGTGAGAAAGAAGAGGACCAACTCCCATCCCATCGAAAAACTGACTGTGTGATAGAGTTGGTCCCCGACGCTCAACTGCCCAAACCAAAAATTTATGCCATGACTCAAAAGGAACTGGTGGCATTGAGGGAGTTTGTGGACAAAAACTTGGCATGGGGTTTTATTGAACCAGCAAATTCGCCAGTGGGCGCCCCCGTCTTGTTTCGAGCGAAGAAGGATGGGACATTGAGACTTTGTACAGATTATCGCGGATTAAATGCGGTCTCGATATTAAACAAATATCCCCTGCCAATAATATAAGACATGTTAGCACATCTGGCTAAGGGGAAAATCTTCTCTAAGCTGGATTTGCGGGAAGCCTATTTCCGCATCCGCATACGGGAGGGGGATGAATGGAAGACTGCTTTCAATTGTCCACTGGGTTCTTTTCAGTATAAAGTTTTGCCTTTTGGGTTGGCGGGGGCACCAGGGGTGTTCATGCAATTGATCAATGAAGTGTTACATGAACATTTGTTCAAGGGTGTACTGGTCTATTTGGATGATGTTTTGATTTATACTGAAACGGAAGAGGAACATGAGCGCTTGGTGAAACAGGTGCTTAGCAAACTGAGAAAGGCTGAGCTCTATGCTAAGCTTTCTAAGTGTGAATTTCATCAGACTCAGCTTGACTACCTGGGGTACAGGATCTCTGACAAAGGCATTGAGATGGATCCTGCAAAGATTCAAGCTATTTTGGGGTGGGAGCGCCCGCGCACCCGTAGGCAGCTCCAAAGTTTTCTTGGGTTTTCCAACTATTACCGCCAATTTATCCAGGGGTTCGCCGAAATTGTGTTGCCTCTCACTGACTTATTACGTACGAAGGGGTTGGGGGACACACACAAGGTAAAGAACCCGGGGGCATTGCTCAATTGGACACCTGACTGCCAGTTGGCTTTTGACAAACTCAAAAGCCTGTTCACTGATGAACCCATTCTTCAACACCCTGATCCCACTAAACCCTTTGTGGTTCAAGTGGATGCTTCCGATTTCTCAATTGGAGCATTCTTGCTGCAAGCGGATGCTGACAACCGCCTGAAGCCGTGTGCGTATCTGTCCCGGAAATTTTCCGAGACGGAAAGGTGGTGGCATGTTTGGGAGAAAGAAGCTTTTGTAGTCAAGGCTGCTTTGGAGGCATGGCGCCACCTATTAGAGGGGGCTAAATGTCCTTTTGAGGTTTGGACTGACCATAAAAATTTGGAAGCGCTCAGCATGCCCCGTAAGCTCAGTCCTAAGCAGATCCACTGGGCTCAATTTTTCAGTCGCTTTGACTTTAAGTTGAAATTCATTCTGGGCAAGAAAAACTTCCTGGCTGATGAGCTTTCCCGCCTGCCCCAGGATTCGGTCCAGGCACCTGACATTGAGGGTACACTGTGAACAGAACCCCAATTGGGTTTGCAAGCTGTCACACGCAGTCAAACTCGTGCGCAGCTGCCCCCAGCTTCAGTTTCACCGGCTGGGGGAAGGATGCCAATTCCCTCGCAATTGCAACAACAGTTTCTGCTAGAGGTGAAATCTGATACTTGGTTGCAAGCGAATAGAGACAATGTTACATTTGACAGAGGCTTAGCTTGGAAGCAAAACCGCCTCTATGTCCCTGACAGTTTGCGAAGGGAAATTTTGATTAGGTCTCATGATGATAAAGTGGCTGGTCATTTTGGGTTTGTCAAAACCTTGCATCTGGTATGCCGCCAAATTTGGTGGCCCACATTGAGACGTGATGTAAAAAGTTATGTTGCTTCTTGTCCTGTTTGTGCCATGTCAAAACGGAAGGGGGGTAAGCTGCACGGGCTGCTGCAGCCGGTGGCCAGCCCCTCCCGTCCTTGGGAGGAGGTTTCTATGGACTTCATTGTGGATTTGCCTCCTAGTCAGAGAAAGACTGTGATTTGGGTGGTAAAGGACTACTTTTCCAAGGAAGCCCATTTCATTCCATGTGCTTCTATTCCGTCTGCTCAGCAATTGGCCCACCTTTTTCTAATCCACATCTACCGGATTCACGGGAGCCCCTCCCGCTTGGTCACAGACTGTGGGACACAGTTCACTTCCCAATTTTGGAAGGCATTTTTGAAGCTGGTGGGCACCAAGCAGGCGTTGTCCACTGCGTCGCATCCAGAGACTGACGGATCTACGGAGGTTCTTAATTCCACCCTGGAACAATTTTTGAGGGCATTTGTCAACTATTAGCAGGATAATTGGGTTGATCTGCTACCTTTTGCTGAGGTGGCTTATAACAACACCATCCATCAGAGCACAGGGCACACCCCTTTCCATATTGTTTTTGGACGGGATTTTATTCCCATTCCTGAGTTGCCTCAACCCCCCACGCAGCCCTGCTCTGCTTCTGATTGGGCTGCTCAACTGACTGATTCGTGGCCAGTGATTCAGCAGGCGTTGGCTGATGCCCAATCTGCCTATAAACTGCACGCTGATAAGCGACGAGCCCTTCAACCTGCTTTTACAGTTGGTGATAAGGTCTACCTTTCCACCAAGTTCATTAAGTCCCCTCAGCCCTTGAAGAAGTTGGCTCCTAAGTTTGTTGGTCCTTTTCCCATTGTGAGAGTTGTGAACCCTGTCACATTTAAACTGGATTTGCCACACAATCTGAAATGTTTACATCCTGTTTTTCATTGCAGTTTGCTCAAGCCTGTCAACCACTCCCACCATTGGCATCCACAACCCCCACCTCCTGCTCCGATCATGATTGACGGACAGCAACATTTTGAGGTGAAGGAGGTCCTTGATTCTCTCTGACTTCATGGCACCCTGCAGTACCTCATTCGATGGAAACACTTTCCCCACCCTGAGTGGATGTCTGCCCATGATGTTCACTCTCCTGTTTTAGTTAGATGCTTTCATCTAGCTTATCCTCTGAAACCTGCTCCTTAGTGTTTTTGGGGGGGCGGTATGTCATGTTCACCGTTCCAATGTACTGTTACATTGTAACGTTTCGCATGTCATTTGGCTGATGCGTGTTTCGTCTGGGAGGGGAGGAGGATTCCATCTCGTGGGATTGTTATATGTTGGCAGCTGGATTGGAATGTGTTTGGGTTATTTCATGTGTTCAAGGTTCCTTTCCCAGGACATCAGCAGAAACGGTTACCAGCACCTGGGGGGGGGGGGGAGTTTGCAATGGCAGGGCGAGGGAGGGATTACGTTTGAGCCGAGGGTTTTTAGTTTGTATTTGGCACGCTTTTGCTCATTCTTAGCTTTCTTTGTATTTGCATACTATTCTTTAATAAATCAGATATCATTAAGTTCCTGCTTGTGAGTCTGAGTCTATTAGGGTAGGCAATCCTTACAAACGTTCTTTTTAAAAAGGAGAAGAAAAAAGGTTGGAAAGAGTCTTAAGAACAATGGTACCAACATCAGTATTTATTTATTTATTTATTTATTCATTCATTCATTCATTCATTCAATCATTCATTCGATTTCTATAGCCGCCCATCTTAGCAAGAGACTGGCAGTTTCTTCCTACATCATCTGAGCTTGTCATATGTTCTGAAATGTGCTTTAGAACAAAATTGGTCATACTTTAGGTGGAATAGGGCAGGCATTTTACTGACCAACTGAAGCATCATTTATGTTGTGCTTATTATGTTTTATTTTAGGCACAGTGTTGCTGCCTTTTCTTCTGCAGAAGACTGTTTCCTTCAAGAACTTGGAGGAGGAGGAGGAGGAGGAGATATTCACTGTATGATATTCTACTATTCTACTTGGTATGTTGCCAAGGAAATGTTATGTTCTCAGCAAAAGGATAATCCAAGCCCCCTTTATATGAACTATTCCATGGATTGTCAGGAATCACACATCTCTAGCCAAAGATGCTGGGAAATAATTATCTGTAATGCAGCAATAATCCCTGAGTAAATGTTCGGTAGCACATATTTATGTTGAAAGTGAAATACTTGGGGTAATGAATGTCCTCTCTCTCTGACTCAATATGTATTTCCATGTTGTATCATGCATCAGTCAAGGAGTCATTATCAGAACTATCTTCAGCTTCTTGAGCTTCAGTCTTTCATCTATGATTTCAGCACATGAGGTATGTTGCTGTAGATAATTAAGGGAATACCACAAAAAATGTGAATGTACCAAACCAAACTGAGCATAAATTCAACCTGGGAATTCCTTCTCTTCCTTTTGTTTTCTTTACAGCAAGTGGTTTGAATATATTTTTAGGTCTCATTCTGTGAGACCTATAGTCAGAAAGAGATTGACTATATATGCAAAGCAATATTCACCAACCTAAAGCCTTTCTGATACATTGAGTAATGGCCCCCATCACTCTAATGATGATGAGAACTGTAGTCCGAACTTCTGTTTTTTCATTTCAGAAATTCTCTAGAATTTCTTTTGTGTCATATTTACACACACACACACACACACACACATGGGAATATCAATCTCCTGGAAAGTCTTCCACAAAATTGATAGTGCCCTGACAAAACAACAATAACAACAAAACTTGGTTGCTAAGTGAGGTTCTGTTCTCTCCAGCAGACAAACCAGAAATAGTCATGAAGGCACAGAGCCTTCCGCCAGATGAGAGACTATGGTTTTGCAGTGGGTCAGCTGGAGCACTACAAATTGCGATATTCCCTCAGGCTTCTCCATACATCACAGAATGATCATACAGGGGAGGGCATATTCCCTCTTTCCAATGAAAAATTCTACTTTTGTCCTTGACTGGCTTCAGCCTGTCTCAGTGGCTGGCTGGCACTATGATGGAGGTTCCACTGTGAGGAAATGTCCTCAGCAAATGTTGGAGCAAGGAGGATATGGGGATGAACTCATAATCCTTCCCTTTGGAATTTAATTGAATCATAGAAAGCTTGGAAGTAATAAAAGTATAACAAAATTATCTGCACCCCATCTGTAGTATGATGGAATTTTCCAGAAATAAATTGTCATCAAAAAAATCAGTTAATGAACCTTCTTGTGCCATTTGGGATTGCGTTTACCTGAAAGTCAACTAAATATTTTGACTGGGAGGAGAAAATGCCTGATTCTGGGCTGACTGGAAGCAAGCTATTAACATACAAATAATTAACATCACAAACAATGAATGGCCATAACATAATCTGCATGTGTTAGATGGGTAGCTGTCCTGTAATGGTGATTTAGTAGAGCAAGAAGTACAGCTTTAGATCACATGGTATGATCAACCAGTAAAATCTTACTAAAATGTATAGAATATTGAAGACTCCCAAGAACTCTGTTGCAGTGCACCTAGCCCAAACAGTTCCCTTCTTAAGGAAATCCAGAGTCTTCCCTTGCAGATTGAAGGATAAGATGTAAAAATGTCCTATTTGCTTTTGTAGTCTGGAATCTCTCAAACTGGGTGGGAGTCTTCTTCTGCAGCACAATGTGTTCTAAACTCTGTCCTCCTCATTAGCCACGCAAAATGCAGGAACCATTTAGGGCACATTCTATGCAGTTGACACCTTTTGCCCATTGAGGGCTACACTGTTGGAAGAGCTTCCTTTCCCTGACTCAGCACACCACACATGCAAATTTCATTGACATTTTCTTCTTCTTCAGGCAAATGAAGAAAAGCATTTTCTTTTCCATCAGATTGAATGAGAATTGTTGAAAGAATGTATAACAATTTTGGGGACATAATTAAAATGCAAGATTCCTCAAAAGGAAATGTTTCTCCTGTCAGGCAAGTGGTGTGGACAATTTTAATGCATATCCCATGAAGCACCTACATGTACTCTCATAAAAATAAACTATATGTAGAAAGACATAGATAAACATCACATAGAAGTATTGCACACATCATAACGTGAAAATTATCAAAGAGAAATAATGGAAAATGTGGATACCACAGCAAAATGCCAGAACACAAAATGTATTTTAATTAACTGTTCTAGAACAGAAAGAGGGTCCAGTGAAGGATTTTAGAACATATAGAATCCCCACCTGGTTCAAGTTAGTTTTCTTTTGATTTTGGTTTTGTTTATTACTACATTTGTTAGCGTACTCTGTCCTGTTAAAGTGGTTCAAGCAATAGGGTGCTTGGCTACACTTTCTGGAGACCCATTCTCCATTCTAATAGATCTTACTGTTAGGAAAATGTCCATGTTGTTTAATCCACATTTTTCTTTGCTCAATTTCATCCTATTATTCTTCAGTATGCCCAGTGGAGGCTGTTGAAAATAGAAAGTGCATAGGCAGACCTGACACATTTGGTGTCCTCAGAAGCAATTTGCAGCAGCAGGCAAAGCAATGGACTCAATTTGCTAAAGGAGAGAATGGATTTTAGGGACAATGTTTACATGCATGTATTTTCTCATGGAAATCTAAATGTATAATTTCTTTGCTCATTGATGATTGTTTTATATTTAATAGCTGGTAAAGAATTAACCCTTCCAACCCCCATTTTTGGATGATATTAATAAAGTACTTTTTAATCATATGTAAGATGTGCGTGTGCGTGTGTAGAGGATCTACAATTATTTCAAGCCTTTTGAAGCCTAATGGGAAAATCCCTACATGCTTCCTTTTCCTATTGGGCAACCATGATGTCAATCATACTAAACAGTTGTTAAGCGTGCGATCAGTGCTTTTTACTTAATCAGGAAAGAACATTTAATAATAGCGTGAGAAAAAGTTTATGTACTGTCAGAGATTGCTGGAAAGTGTTTGGCCCAAGAGATCAGAAAAATCACACACACCAGGCATTTCTATAAAAATAAATTTATTTACAGAAAGCACAAAAACATATTTTCAAGCTGTGCATTCACACATGCTCAGAGAGGATGGGGAGGAAAGGCTGTGTGTAGAAAGGAAACAGAAACTAACAAGCCCAGGCAGGTTCCTCCCCCAGGCAATGCAGCTTTTAACACCCAAACTGAGGACAATTAAGTTCAACCTCTTCACCCTGCCGATATTAAGGAAGTACTCAATTACCATGGTAACCTGGTGGCTTGGTCTGAGCAAAAAACAAAGAAATGCCAACATGTACATCATGTAAATTCATCTTCCAGGTAAAGAGGATCTGCTGACCTAATGGTTACAGTCAGAGAATTATGGAACTGTTCTTTGCAGAATCTGCAAAGAAGTTGGAATTCGTGTAGGAACTTTACAACTCTGGATGACCTATGAGTTACTGATAAACCACTGCTGACCTCCCCAATTTTTCTATCTCTAACAGTGATTTAGAGGTAGAATGTAAAAGTAAATTCTTCAACATTTATTTACATTGGATAAGGCAGTTTTTCTCAACCTGGCACTTCTCAGAGGTGTTGAGTTTATAACTTGTAAAATTCTCACTCTGTTGGCCCTTCAGGCTGGGGATCCCAGGATGGCATTATAGGTAGTCCTCTTTCAGCGACCACTTGTTCAGTGACCTTTCAAAATTATAACAGCACTGAACAAGGGGTCTTATGACTGTCCTTCATAGTTGCGGCCATCACAGTGTCCCCAGTCACATGATCGCAATTCAGGCCCTTAGTAAACACCTCGTGATTATGACATAGTAGCATCCCACAGTCACATGACTGCCATTTGCATACTCCCCTGCTGGCTCCTCCGACAAGCAAAGTCAGTGGGGAAGCCAGCAGGAGGTCACAAATGGCGATCACGTCATGTCACACCTAATGACCATGCAGGATTCACCTAACAATGGCAACTGGAATTACAAGAACTGCTGTCATAAGTTGGCACGGTCATGTGATGTCATGCTTTACAACCATGTCACTTAGTGACAGAGTTCTTGGTCCAAATTACCGTGGTTAATTGAGGACTAACTGTAGTTTAAGGAGGACTAGGTGGCATTCAAGCACCCGTTTGGTGTAGTGGTTAAGATATCAGGCTAAAACTGTGAATTCTAGTCCTGCCTTAGACATGAAGCCAACTGGGTGACCTTGGGCCAATTACTCTCTTTCAACCCTAAGAAGGAGGAAATAGCAAACCACTTCTGAAAATTTTGCCAAGTAAACTGCAGGGACTAGTCCAGGCAGTTGCCAGGAATCAACAATGACTCAAAAGCACAAAAAAGAGGTGGCATTCATTTTTTTCTTAACGGTATGGTTCTGAATATTCACACAATATCCAGTTTTTATACACATTGTATCCATTATGCCTTCCATCTTCTCAATAAGCAGGCTGCTAGGAAGCTGTAAATTACATGGAAAGGAGTGTTATTGGAGCATTGCTACAACCCTAAATACTTAGGGGTTACTTTATATAGGGCCCTAACATATAAAAAATACTGTATCAATACTAAATTGAAGGTCAGTGGAAGAAATAACATTCTCAGGAAATTAATGAGCTCTACTTGGGGTGCCAAACCAAAGGTCCTTAAAACAACAGCATTAGCCCTTTGCTACTCGGCAGGCGAATATACCTGCCCAGTTTGGTATAAATCAGCACATGCTGGGAATGTAGACATTGCTTTGAATGAAACTAGCAGAAGTATTACCAGATGTCTGAAACCTACCTCTCTAGATAAGATCTACCACCTAGCCAGCATTGCCCTGCTTGCTGTCCATAGAGAAGCAGCAGCATATAGACAGAGACTTAAATCATCAATATCCAGACAACACCCTCTGTATGGCCTACAACCAGCTCCACAGAGATTAAAATCCAGGAAAAGTTTCCTTAGGTCGACGGAAGATTTTGAATTTGAAAGTAGAGTGGACCTATGGAAAGCTACATCCAACACTGGATAGAACCAGCAGAGGAGCTGGCACCTGGGTCTGGTGAAAGTTGGGAGGTATGGAAATCGTTGAACAGACTGCGCATGGGCATAACAAGATCCAGAGATACTCTGAACAAATGGGGCTATCTGGTGGCCTCTGCCCTTTGTGACTGTGTTGCAGACAACAACACATATGTACACTTGTCCTTTGTGCCCTGATCAATGCACATTTAAGGACCTCATGACAGCGCAACATAACACAATTAATGTTGCCAGTTACTGGGCAAGATCTGTTTAACTTTTATATATTTTAACTTTTATATTTTAAATTCTATGTTTTACAGTATGCCTTATTTTAATTGTGATGCTTCCAACATGAATAAATAAATAAATCTATTTTTAATAAACACAATTTATACCTTGCTTCTAAATACATTTTATGAAAATACTGCTTATTGAAATCTGGCCTATGGAAGTATGCTTTATGTTCAATCCCAGTCCTACATAGTTTATACCACTATTCACTAATTTAGTACATTCTTTAATTTCTTCTGCTTTTTTTAAAATTGTAGTTATGCTTGGTTATGATTGGAATATATATCATAAAATATCCTTGGACAACTGTAATATAATTTTATATTACAGAAAATGTTGACATGTTTGGGATGTTGGTCCAAAACATTAAAAAGCAGGCACTTGGAAATGATCAGCTACTTTTCCCAAATCTACATTCAGTTCACTGCTAAGGAAACTCTCTCCATTTAAATGGGGAAATCTGCAGCCCTCCAGATGTTAACAGAGTCTTATCTTTCAGCAGCTTTAGCCAATTTGACCAACTCTGAAGGACAGAGTTATAATTCAGTAACAGCTGGAAGGCCAATGGTTTCTTCTTCCTAAGTTAAGTAAAGCATAGATTCTGAGTTTGGGAACTTTCAAGGGGGACGGGTAATTATTTTTGCCATTCTGAGTTAAGAGAATGATTATTAGAAGCTGCTTTCTTCTTGGGCAGAATACATTTCTTGCAGCTCAGCTTGCAAAAAAAGGCCTACTTTCCCTTCTGGCAGAACTCCTGTCATGCTTCATGGAAGAGCACTCCAAAGTACCAGCCCACCCCACCCCCTCATGTATAAGCTATGTTTCATATCAAATCCTTGCAATATTTAGGTACAGGAAGCTGGACCAGGAAAACAGAAAGCACTGGCTTGCATGTTTTGTATTGTGACCTATAGATATTTTGCCACTGTGCTGTTATCTAGAGAGCTCATATTGTGCAATGGCTACAAGACAGTAGGCCCCCTACTTTAAAATCTCCTCTCAGCCATGAACTCAACAGATAGCCCTGGGCAAACTGTTATCTCTTATCTTCAGCATGCCCCCTGCATCTGCAAGAGGGTATGTCTAATTACAATACTGACCTATGCTGAGGTACCACATGTGAAACACTTTGAATGGAATCCTGTATCAGTTTTAAATTTTATTAACTATTGGAGGTGAAATGAAGATTGACCCTCAGTAAGATAAATAAAAACCTTATCCTCAGCAAAAGTTTATGGCAAACTATTTTTTGTAATCCTTTTGGGCCAATCCACCCCACCAACAGAAGGAATGGGTGAGACAGGGCAGACATTCAGTTCATATTACCTAAATATTCCATATTGATCTTGGATGCTCAAAAATTTTGCTACAAGAAGTTCAACGTGTGATATAAGAAGATCAAGAAGTTTCATTTTTGACATAGGCTAAATAGCTTTGTAAGTGTCATTCTTCATTCATGTATTTTTTTTTAATCCGTTCAATCATGTTCAATTCTTGGAGACTGCCTGGACAAGTCCCCTGCAGTTTTCTTGGCAAACTTTTTCAGAAGTGGTTTGCCATTGCCTCCTTCCTAGGGCTGGTGAGAGCGACTGGCCCAAGGTCACCAGCTGGCTTTGTGCCTAAGGCAGGACTAGAACTCACGGTTTCCTGGTTTCTAGCCCCGTGCCTTAACCACTACACCAAACTGGCTCTCTGTTCACATATTTAGGTTGCATTTAAACAATAGATATACACTCTCTGAAAAATCTCTGGAGGGAAAAGATTGGTCCATTCAAAATAGGCAAGGCTGGATAGCAGATTGCCAACATCTCCTTTTTACATTATTCTGTGAATTACATGAAAGATTTACTTGTAAGGACTTTAAAAGGTCAGAAAAAGAGACTTAGCAGACTTCTTGCCTAGCCTAGTATTATGCTACTCAAAAAGGAGAGAAAACTATGGCTTTACGGACTCCAGCAGACATTTTTACCAATATACTCATTTAAATATTCACATTGGAAGAATATAATGATTTTCCCTAACAATTCCGTCTCACATTTATAAAATGTATAAAAAGTGTACAAAAATAAAGTAACATTCATTTACACAGCATGCCTCATTTAAAATATCTACTATGAAACAGAAAGCATCACATCTCAAAAATCTGTTCCTTGCACATTTACTTCTACAGTAATGCATTTGATGTTACATTGCTGTAAATGTCCCTCAGTTAATAACACTAGAATAACCAATACTATATAATGAAAACCATGGATTCTTTTCTTCCTATAACAATACATTGCTTGTTGCTCTTAAGACAAGCAAATCTAGGGATTTTTTAGGCATTTTAAACTCATTTTACAATCACTGATTCCTACTGTTTACACTCTTTTACATGTTGGGAAAAGTATGGAAACATCTAGTTGCACACATCCAGTGAAAACTCTCCAACAGCTTTTGATTTTAGTTGTTCTTTTAAATATAAATCTCCCTTATGGAACTAGGAAGAGAATACTATAAAAATTCAAAAGGAGAAGCTAGGGATTGCCAGGGGCCTTCAGAAAAATCAGGGCCATTTGGAAACTGTACAAATGTCAGTCTTGTTAACAGGATACCTGCCTTTAGCCAAAGCTACAATAAGTCCTCCCATGGTTGCAGACACTAATTTCTAGGAGCATATATAATACCTTTCAATGTTACTGCTAGTAACATTTCAAGGATCTTCTTTTCATCATGCTACAATCAGTCATGGAGAAGATATTGCACCAGATAACAAAGTTTCTCCCATTTCTGTTGCTCTGGTTTTAATAGCTAGCAAACTATCCTGAAACCAGTAATTTCTGAAATCTTCTGATGTCACTTTTAACTAGGTCCACTTCATTTGGATTGGCTGCTGGTCCAGCAAAAGCAGGGGCCACTTTTGAAGCTGCAGCATGAACTGAACAAGGAGCAGAGCTGCTTCAGCCTGTTGAAGAAAGGTGCTTAACCTGCACTAATGCCCATCACAAAGCACCTCACTCGGCCCAGTCCTACTGTCAACCTGGGCAAGCCAGAATGGCTATAGGAAACTGCGATTTTCAAATGAAATGGGAGAAAACATGATGCTAGTTCAGAGTTCTCCAGAACTGTGGGGCTTCGACTAGTACAGCTCCCAAGCATTTGGAGGACAGCAAATTGGAAAATATGTGCTCGTTCATGAACATTTTTAGACAGTTTGGTTCAATATGGTATAATATCCATAAGCAGGTACAGTTTGTAAACCTAAACAAGTTTCATGAAGTTAAAATAGGCAGCATGAGTCTTTTAAGAAAAGCCATGTTTTAAAAGTCTTTTAGACATTCACACTGTAATACTTCCACGCGTTCCATATTTACTTTATTTCTTGGAACTTATTTCATAATTGTTTGTTTCTCCAATAGAATTAGCACAAATAAATGATATTAATTAGAAGCTTGTGCAGTTTGCAGGATTTTTATTGATCCTGATTCTCCTGCTAAAGAAGGATGTTTTCTTATAACCTTACTAGTTTATCTGGAAGCAAGCAAATAAACAGTGTTCAGTCCTGCTTTCTTCGTCATAAAAGCATTTAAGGCTGCAATGGAAACATTGCAACCTGTCTATTAGAAAGTCTTTGGATTTTTCTAATACGTGGCTAGCTGCCAAAAAACAAGCAGTAGTTTAACTGTATTTCTCTTCCCTTCAAGAAACTCCCCCAGCAGAAGAATTCACAGCTTGTATCATTTTGATCAATCAATGCATTGGCTATGTTTTTAATGTAAGTGTTTTGCTACTGGAAAAGCTCCAGATATCAGAGAACAATGCAACTAAAGCCATGTTACAGATAGGATCCAAGAATTCCCAGTTGATCAATCTTTAATCTGCAAGAGGTGTACACATTGCGAAATGCTTTTAAAGGAACATTTGTCATCACAGAGATTTTAGGTATGGCAAGATTTTGCCGTGTGATGTTTTTCTCAAATACATCACATTTGCTACTTGGAAATACGTGGCAGGGGTGCTCTTCTGCTTCAGATTAGCTAGCTCAGCTTCATTTCACTGATTATTGCTTACTCCTTTTCTGTGCTGAGCTAGCTAATCTGAAGCATTGAATAGTGTGATGGGTACATATGTAGGTTGGTATTTATGTTCTACCTCAGGGTTTTTTTTTAATTTTTCAGGTTGTGGTAACTGTTAGTTTAAAAACAAGTTCTGGAACATGTAATCAAGAGGCAAGCTCTGGGGATAGTAAATGGGCTGCTTCTGAGTGAACTTTTCCTTTTTCTTTTTGCCCTTAGTCTCTTACAGAACCCCACGAACTGTAGCTTTTCACAGAACTAAAGTTAAAAAGCCCTGTTCTAACTGATCAGTAGCTTCAGGTGGCATGAATTAGGTAGGTTTTTATTTGCAAATAAACAAAATTAAGTTGTTCCTCATATCTATTCCCACTAATTGAAAGTAACAGGAATTGAAAGTTCCTCCCCCAAAAAGCCTTGGAAAGCCACCAAGGGAAATATAAACTCGATCCTGTTTTTCGCTTTGCTATATTCCTCTGCCCCATCTCTACTCCCATTTCATCTTGTCCTATTGTAGTATTCTGTAAATGGAGTAAGTCACTTGGACCAGGGAAAGAATGTAAGTAACAGAAGCATTATCATCCTTTCTACAAAAGCTGCTCATTGTGGTTGCCACAGGGTCTGGTAAAAAACTGTGTAATACACATTTTTTAAAAGTGGAGTTTCGATTGCACAGTTGTGGCTGCCATCTTGACTTTTTTGACCAGACCCTGCAGACATTCCTGCTGATAATGGGATCAAGACTCTCATGTACCATTCCCACAAATGACACCTAGATTGTCATTAAGGATTCTTCACTCATTTGTTCCTCTCAAGAATATTCAGTGCAGACAAGATCAGAATGTGTTTTGTAAAATCAAACTAGACCTCTACAAATAGTACAATAAAGAAATTTCTTAATGCAGATTATGTAATGTACATAAAATTCTGAACATAATTTTTACTTCTTTAAACAATACAAACAATCCATAAAATGTCCAGCCAAACAATAATAGCTGTCCTAAAATACTCATGTGAATAAGAAGCTTTTTGTAAAGCTTTCTGAAAGGATGGAAAAACACTAGAAGAGATCAACTAGAAGTGAATTTGGGTATACAGATATTTATAAGTTGCCTTTTAGATCTTAACTTTTACAAAACTGCTTAGGTTATTATAAAGTTACAAAATACAATTTTAAGAATTACAAACACATTGAGAACAGCAGTATCCTATAGAATTGACTTCATAGACAATCAAGCAGGACCTTCAAAGAAAGTCTTAATGCAAAGCATTATCAAGCTAAGTAAACAAGTATGGTTTGAAACCTGAAGTTAAACACTGTCTGCTAAGATCTTACCCATGACAGGGCATCCCAAAAACAATCATGCAAACTGGGGACCTGGTTATTAGGGTATGCTTGGGTGGCAGCTACTGTACACACACATTGGCTTCCCTGTGAACAGAAATCCAATAGCTTGGAACATGTGCTACACTGGGCCTGAGATTTACTAACCCAACTCATATGTTTGTAACATTCTGCCTCCTTGGCTTCCATCTCTTGATGTTTCCAAATAGTCTTCAAAGGTAGTTCCATATATAGCACATTGCTGTCATCTAATCTGGACACATTTAGGAGGATTTCAAAAATATAAACTTGTTCTTATGTGATTAAGATGTTAACCCTTGTTAGAATTTATACCATAAAAAACAGACTTTCACAAATCCTTCCCAAAAATGGAAATAAAATAAAATAAAATGGAAATAAAATAAAACAGGAGTTATTTACAACATACAGTGCAAAGACTGTAACAGCCACTATGTAGGACAGACAGGCAGAAGACTAGCAGAGCGCATCCACAAACACCAACTAGCAGTCAGAAGACACAATGAAAACTCCTTAATCTCACAACACATGGACAGACTCAACCATAGTTTCAACTGGGAAACTGGGGGCATCCTAAACCAAGCCAAATCCAAAAATGCCAGAGAATTCCTGGAAGCCTGGCACTCAGACAAAGCAGCCATCAACAGACACATAGAGGTAAACAACATTTACATACCATTCAAAAGAGACAACAGAAAAGCCAAAAGACCAGTACACTCCTTTGCCAGCAATCAACACCCAGATATGCAAAAATCAACACTAAGATTAACACCAGATGAACCATCAAACAGCACAATACACGCTAATCAAGGAACTATTAACTCAGGCAATCAACCAAGCAGCAAACAACAGCCTAATGAAAGAACTCCCAAGGAGAGAACAACACCCCCACTAACACAGGCAGGGCAAGCCACAGTATATAAACTGAGAGCAAGGCCCACTCCCTCTTCGCACTGAAGATATTGCCTAGTGTGGCAATGAAACGTCTGCAAGAAAACAACAAGGCTCAGAGAGCACCAAGGACTCCACAGAAATAAAATCTTCAGAACACAGGAGCTTTTTCAGACTTTAAAATAAATACACTTTGGCATAATACCATTTAAAATCCATTGCATGCCACCATCTGAATTACTTTTCTCAACCACAATAGCTTATCTGCATTTTGCTTTTAGGACTCCTGTTGAAATGTTCACAAAATCATCTAAATGCATTCCAAGAACTTGATAAAATTAATATACATCTTTCTCCCATACTTCCTTCTCTTCTAGAGGTCACTTATAGCAGCATTCCCACAACTTGGTTCAAAAGAGCATGTGTAGTTTCAGCATAGGGAAGCAGTCACTCAGATACAATAGCCTTATCTTGGATGAGCTTCAAAGCTCAGATATATATAGGCAAAATCAGGTTTAGAGATCTGCAGAGAGAGTGCATTCAGATTTTCATGAAAAAGGTTATTTATTTTAGGGTTTCTAGATAAGCTGTAGAAACTTCTTGGCAACTTTAAGATGTATGGACTTCAACATGCTGGCTGGCTGCAAGCTGGCTGGGGAATTCTGGAAGCTGAAGTCCACAATCTTAAAGTTGCCAAGGTTGAGGCACACTGCTCTAGAGTCTTGAGAGAAAACAGGACTGGGATTGGGAAAATTCATATACAAGTCCACAGCTCAATGTGGACCTCATTGGGTACTCACTTTTTTTCAGCTCAACCTACTTCACAGGGTTATTATAGGGACATAATCTCCTTAGTGACCCATAAAATGCACCAGTAGCTTTATAGACAATCATGCAATTATGGCTGGATTTCAGGGACAGCCTCAAGGCTGGAGTGTTCCCAAATGACCAGACAGCAGCAGATGACTAACCACCAACAAATGTGTCTGATATCAGTATTTGAAGCTAAGATAGGGCTGTTAGGGTCAGGGAGACTGATGCTTATTACTGCAACATCCTGTCTTCTTATTGTTCAAAGAATTTTATAGTCAGAGATAGGCTGCTTGGTCACATACATGGTTACAGATGCTCACTGTGAATATGTATTGTATAAACTATCTGATACTTTCCTATAATGTTTATTCCCAAGGAAAATGTGCTAATTCACACATTGGAAGTATTCTAATTTATTACTAAAATATTACCTGGTTGTCTAAAACCATTGCACCCAGCGTTTAAAATTATTGAGCTGCACCTTCTTTATAGGCTCAAGGATTCCCACAAAATGTTGCATGTCTGCTTTGTTTGTTTGTTTTTTTAAGTCTGACTTTGTTCATTTTTGCTTGTTATTTCCCCATTGCTGGAGTAGAAATGAAATCTGTCTCACTCTGGCACAATTCATCTTTCTACTGTGGTGTTTAGAATTCAGAAATGCCAAAGAAAAACACAAATGATAATAAAAGGGTGCGTCATACCGATTTCTTTCTTTGTGACTTAAAAAGTCTCCCTCCCTTCCTCTATATTTATGACTTATAAAGGTTTCCTCTATAGCATTCCCGTCTCTAAAATTGCTAAAAACAAGCCAAAATAGTAATTCTTATTAACGGCAGTGACACCTGCACTGATACAGTCAAATCTGGCCAACAGCAGGTCCCCCTGCTGTTTTACTCAGCTGGCCGTCTGCTCCATCTGTGGCAGATGCTTCAGGTGAGTAATTCTTCCAGTCAGACAGGCTCTTTATGGACTTTTTGAAATTCTCTTGAAGAAACAGCACCCTTCTGTCTAACAAGGGCCATTACACTGGATAAAGTAATGAAACTATCATGCAAGCTCACCAAATGACAAATGGAGAAGAGAGATTTTTTTAAGG
This sequence comes from Candoia aspera, assembly GCF_035149785.1. Taxonomy (NCBI): domain Eukaryota; kingdom Metazoa; phylum Chordata; class Lepidosauria; order Squamata; family Candoiidae; genus Candoia; species Candoia aspera. Next base: position 163,211,307 of record NC_086155.1, read on the forward strand.
TTTCCTTCTTTTTCTCAAGATCAACTGTTTGCTTCTAAAGTCTAAAGGGCAGGAGTTTGGACAAGAACAATGGGACAGAGGAGAACCACTGCTTGATACTTTTTGTAGTAAAGTTCCGTTAAGCCTTCATCTGTAAGTTCTGCCTTTCCTCTTATGTGTTAAAGTCACTGGGTTATGATCTGAAAAAGTTTTGGTAATATCTCCACTTTATTAGTACATGTAGTAAGTGTTTAGAAATCCAAAACATACAGTATATATTCTTGAGAAAGATCTGTGCCTTTCAGAAAAATACGTATATTCTTTAGAATCACCATTTTTATGTCTCCATATATCTATAAGTTCAAAGTTGTCCATCATTTCAAAAAATATTTTTGGCAATTTACCTTGTGTTGATTTAATTCCTTTCACAGAGATTCTATTTTTTTGTGGGCAAACCATTCTATTCCAATCTCCCCCCCCAAAAAAAAACCCCCCACCAATTTTCATAAGACAATTCTATCGATTTCTCCATAAATTCCTTAAAAAACATGGGCTTGTTATTTGGCACATATAATCCCAATATCATAATTTTAGTTTCATTCTAATTGATTTCATCCCCTACATATCTGCCATGGTCGTAGTTCATTATCAATTTTGGTTGTAACTGTGGGTGTATATACAAAAGAACTCCATTTTTTTAAGTTATCCCTGCTGATATAAATTCTTGTCCCAAATTTTTATAAATCAAATATTTTTTATCTTTTTTAATATGTGTTTCTTGTAGGCAAATTACATCTAGTTTTAATATTTTTTCAAATAATGAAATACCTTCTTTCTTTTTTGAGAGGCCTTTGCCCTATTTATATTCCACATTAGACATTTAAAATCCATGTTTATTTTATAAACTTAGCAAAGCCTATGCCAGTAGTGCCTCTTATTATAAACGTATTAAAGATGAACTGTTACAACCTCTTCAGAAAATGATTAATTCCATTCTGGATAGTGGAAAGATATGAGAAAGTTGGACAGGCATTAATTCCTAAAGAAGGCCAAGACACAACTTTATAAAAAAATTACCAACCAATATTTTATTGAACAATGATTATAAAATATTTACTATGATTTTAGTTGAAAGGATGAAAAGTGTCTTGCAAGATTTTATATATGAAGATCAGTGTGGCCTTTTGCCTAAAAGACAGTTAAGAAACAATATTAGAAATATACTTAATGTATTAGAATATTTGGAACATCATAATGAAAAACAAGCTGCCTTGAAATTTCTTGATGCAGATAATGCATTTGACGATTTGAACTGGACTTTCCTGTTTAAAATTTTGGAAAATATGAAATTTGGAGAAAATTTTATTAAATGGGCGAAATCGATATACATTTTACAAAAGGCACGAATTACAGTTCATGGTGAACTGACAACCCTGTGAAATAGAAAGGGATAAGACAAGGATGCTCACTTCTACCACTGCTGTTCATTCTGGCACTTGAAGTTTTGAACAGAGACATAAGACAAGATGAGAGAATAGCTGAGGTGGAGGTTAAAATTAAGGGCATTTGTGGATGATTTGGTCTTAATTCTGGAAAATCCTATGGAAGGAATAGATATATTAATGGAAAAAATAAAGGAATTTGTTGTTAGCTGGATTTAAAATTACTAAGGAGAAAACAAAGATGTTAACAAAAAATACAGGGCTGGAAGATCAAAAAGAATTGATTGCAATAACTGGTTTTCAGATTGAGAAAAAAGTAAAATATTTGAGCATTATTATGACTAATACGAATTGTATGTTATTTCAATATAATTATGTTAAGGTAGAGTGAAATTATAAAATATTGAATATTTTATATTGAATATAAAATTCTTCAAGATGCAAAAGAAAGAGCTGGATTAGGATTGCCTGATTTTAAACTGTATTTTGCAGCCTGTTGTTTGGTTTGGATGAAAGAGAGGCTGTTGCTGAGAAATAAAAGAATGTTAGAATTAGAAAACATAAGCTAAGGTTTGGATGGCATGGGTTTTTATGGTACAATAAAGTTAATGTTGACTTCAAAAATTTAATATTAGGAATGCCATATTAAAAATATGGAACAGATATAAACTCAGGCTGTGCCTGAAAATACTTTTACTGGTCTCAGCACAGGAAGCATTTGATAGAAAAGAAACAGCAGGCAAAGAGAAATGGTTAACATCTCCAGAATAATTCATACAGGAAGATGACATCTTAAGATGAAGTCAAGAGAACAATTAACTGCAGCGGGATTTAGTTTTCAGTGGTTTTTATATGCACAATTAAGAGAAAGATTTAATACAGATAAAAAAGTAATGGGGATTAACACAAGATGAAATTTGAAAATGAATTGTGTACAAATGATGAACATTTGATTGTGAAAATGTATAAACTCTTTTTGAAATATGAAAGAGAAGAGGAACAAGTTAAAGACTGCATGATAAAATGGGCTAATAATTTTAGCTATAATATACAGATGGATGAATGGGAAAGAATGTGGATAAAGGAACTGAAATTCACATTGCATTATGATTTAAGAGAGAACTTTTACAAAATGATGTACTGCTGGTATATGACACCAGAGAAATTATCTAATATGTATAAAGGTACTTCTAGTCAATGTTGGAAATATGAAAAACATGAAGGAACATTTTACCATGCATGGTAGACTTGTGAAAAAGAAAAAGAAAAAAAAGTTTGGAAACAAATACATGTGATGATACAAAGAATTCTGAAGATTAATATTGAGATGAAACCAGAACTCTTTTTATTGGGACTTATAGATTGCCAATTAGAAAAGACGTATGGAAGATTGATTTTATATATGGTAACTGCAACAAGATTATTATATGCACAGAGATGGAGAAATACTGAAATACCCACAGTGGAGGAATGGATTGTGAAGATGGCAGAAGCTGGGTGGCTATAGAAATTAAATAAATAAATAAATTAGCATTGATGGCAAACCTGACCTGTTTGGTCAGGGACAAGACAGTAAGTACATTTATAAAAGACTGGAAACATTTTATGGACTTTTTGCTGGAAATAGAAAAAAAGTAAAATGGTGATTTCTGGATTTGATGATTGAAAAAAGATTGAATAAGGGGCTGAAGGGTTTATTGCAATGTTAAGGAGGGAGGAGGGATAATGAATTTGTTTGTAACTGCTGTAACTGCTGAAGGGCGGAAGTCACTTCTTTAACTATATTTTTCTTTTTTATTTCTTTAACTGTATTCTTTGCTGCACCTTTTCTTTTTTCTTTCTTTTCTTTATATATTTCTGTATTTGTATTTTAGTTATGCAAAAAAAATTAATAAAATTATTATTATTATTATCATTATTATTATTATTATTATTATTATTAACAGAACCACTGCTTGATAAATGGAATTGAAGGCCACATATCTTAAAGTTGCCAAGGTTGAGAAACACTGCTTTAGTCTGATACAGTATAACTCTTAGGTGCTTATGCTCTTCAAAGTCTTAACTTGACTTTTAGAAATCCTAAATGGCAGTGAAATTACCAGGGGAAATTCAGTATGATACAGTATATGCAACAAATATGCTTTATTGGATGCAAATAGAATCTTCTTGTGTCCACTTCTATGTACACAATGCGCAGGATGGAAATCAAACCTTTCTCCAGGTTGCTGTGTCCTTCTTTGGTAATTATGAAGGAATTAAGATGCTTTGTGAGTGTTAGTTAGATATGGCTGGGAAACTATTTTAATAACTGAGGCCACATCTTTTTTAGTACTAGTTTTTTTTTAGCAAACAGAATCTAAAGGGTGATCGTATCATCACACAGATGAAGGGGCTAGTTTATTTTTTATTTTGTTTGGGGGGATTCTGACATGATGCCTTTTACATGCATTATATCTAACAGAGATATTGTTACAATATCCTGAGATGGAAGCCAAGGATTCAGAACGTTACAAACATATGAGTCATGTCAGTAAATCTCATGCCTTATTTTTTTCAGATTCCCATTGGAAAATGACAAGAAATTGTTCAATTTATATTTAGCAATTAGCCACTAAATTTCAGCAGTGTGATCCTACAGATTTAGAGACTACAGAAAAGGTGTTCAGAACCCACATGCAGACTAGAGGCTGCAGAACACACATCCCTCATGCAGACAGAGCAAGATACTACCTGTACAATAATTCAGAATGCAAAAATTGATTGCATTGACAGACTTCTGCCCTGCAGCCAAGATACACTGCTCACATCCAAATGAATCCATGCAAAGACTAAGATGTTCTTTAACTTGAGTTAGAGTCTAGAATTTGGCTGTAAATTAGAGGAAAGAGCTTCTCATTTTTTCTGCTGCCAAGCACATTAGTGCTTCTTCTCAAATAATTAGAAGTAATTTAGTAAAGGACATGAAAGTTGCCATTAAAGAAAAGAGGCAGGAGAGAGAGCTCATCAAAAGCCATTCACCACACTGTAAAAGCTGAGAGAGGGTGATAAAGTGGTAACGTGCTTCCATGCCCACATTTCAGATTGGTCTTCTTACCTGCATATTATGAGGCAGAACCATGTATAAAACAAAATCAAAAACAAAAGCCAGCAACAACACTGAACTGGAGGGCAGAATCTATAAAAGACAAACCATGCTGGAAAATTCAAAACATGAGAATATTGTTAACTAATAAAAGCATTCCTAATATTTTTAATTGTATGGAACTCGGAAGGTAACGTCTATTAAAAACAACTAAGGTGCCTGCATGGAGTGCACAGAACCAATTCCATATCAGCAAAAACTCAAAAGGGAAGCTAGATCTTAATTGTAAATAAGTTGTTGCTAATTTTGCAAGAAACAGAAGGAGGTGCATACTGTATACTCTTGCTTTCTAAAAAATAGTACCCAGAGGGCCTATATATGGATAATGTTCTATGGATTGATAGATACTACGCATGTAACCAAGGAAACTAAAGAAAATTTGGCTTCTCAATTACTGGTTTCACCTGTTAAACTAAGTTGCTTATCCATTTGTGGAATAAAGAACTGGCTAGGCTTCTATAACATGCTAAACCAAAACCAAACTTTATGGACTAGTGTGTTATAGGGACTAGTCAATTATAGTGCCTCTCAGTACCTGTAAATACATTCAAAAGAAGTTATAGAAGAGGGGCAAATTTTACTGATAAAACAGAGACTGAGGCTGATTTGAATGTGGATCTAAAAATGTCAGGCTACAAGAATGGTATGGATATGGAAAATGATGTTACACTGGACTTACAAATGAAACCAGTTAATCTCTTAATAAGTAAAGAGACATACAAATAATAAATAAGAAAAGTGACTTGGATAGCTTTCTTATCTTGGATTTACAAAGAGATGTGTTAAACTTGTGAAGGAGTTTCTGAGAGGAGACAAAGAGAAAATGATAAGAAATCAACTTGTGGTACACTATTTGAAGGGATTAAAGATCAAGCTTCTTAAAAGTAAACGGAAGGAATACAAAGTGGATTTATTTGATCAAGGTTAAAATATATATGTTGTTGTTTCTGGTAGCGCTTAATGGACTTTTTTTTTACTAGGACAAATGACAAGGCTTTAAAGATTTGTTTATAGATAACAGATAAGATATGGGAAGAAGAGATCTTTTTGCTGTATTTTTAGAGAAAGTGATAAATTACTGTGTTGAAAGGAAAGGAATATAAAACTGGTTTGATTAAGGTTAAATATATATTATTTTTGGTAACTCTTAATGGCCTTTTGCTGATTAGGATTGAATGATGAGATTTTATACTTTGTTTGTTGATAAGAGATGAAATATGGGAAGAAGAGATGTTTTATTGAAATATTAGAGAAGGTGATAAATTACTGAAGTTGTTTGTACTTGTCTTGAGGAAGAAGGCATTCGTTTTGTTACTGATGATACCACTTCATATGAGGTGTTGTATATCAAGAAACAGCTTTGGTTAAGAAGTTAAAGTCTAAGAATCAAGAAGAGTTTCCAAAATATTTTGTGTATTACATATATTATTGTGGGGTTGTTTTTTCTTGGTATAAGTAATACTTTTACTTTTATTAATAGATTGTTTATTATAGTAATAACATTAAATATTATAAATAAAAAAAGTATTTCCAATAATACATCAAATGTGGCAGAAAAAATGAAATCGTGTGAAAGAAAAAAATAATATTTAGGAAAAGTTAAACAAAAAGGACAAAAAATAATGTTTTGCCCAAAAAATCAGTTTTAGATTATTATATATTATTGTATGTGATTAAAAAGTTTCATTTCTTTATTTAAGAGTTGCTCGTGAGATGGGCAGTGCAGAAATGTGGTAAATAAATAAATAAATAAAATTTTGGTTGCGGCAGCAAAAGGATGCTATTAAATGAATAGCAGCAACAGCTCAGCAATTAACACTAGATCAGATGTCATGGCCAAAGTCAACAAACCAAAACACTAATAAGGAGTCCTACCAAGTGAAGATTTCATCATGCCTGTGCTATTGCAAATGCCCATGGCTTCTCCATGATTACAAAAACAGTGGCAATGCAACACCCACTTAGGACCATTTTTCCCCTTTCCTCCATCTGCTGAGGATAACCGTCTCCTCCCTGACCTGGCCTACCTTGAAAGGCTGAAAAAGCTCAAACAAGGCAACCCCCCCTCTCCCCCATTTTACAATCAAACAGGGGAAAAGTGAATACAGATGTCTCCCTCCATTTTCTAATATTACAACTTAGGACCACTAAGTAAAATGGATCAGCCTCAAAATATGCAGCATCAAATGCATAATCACGGAATTTACTGCTGGTGTGGTAATAACTGATAAGTTAAATTGCTTTAAAGTAACCTTAACTTGGTGTTCTTGAAACCTGCTAGATTTCAATTTGCAGAATTCTCAAGTTGCCTTTATTTCTCCAGTACAAGTTACAGTGCTCTCCATCCATTCTTAAGCTGGCAGAAAATTACACCACCAGGAAATCTACTGCCCCACTGCCAATCCCTATCCTGCCCACAGTATATTGCTTATGTTCCCAATCACTCTTAGGCAATGCATTGAACAGGGTTAGAATAAGGGGAGAAAGACTATTTTAACCCTGTCTAAAGCCTATCTCATTCATTTTCATAATTTTTTTATTTTTCAAAATGCAAATTACAAAAGAAAAATTTACAACACCTAAAGTTACTAAAAACACACATGCACAAAATTAAATGAGACTGTGTGTAAAGTTAATGAAAAAAATAAGGAAAACCAAAGAAAAGAAAAATATTTTTAAAACCCCAAACAGATTAAAGAAGAAAAAAGAAAAGAAAAAGAAAAAAAAATCTACCTTATATATCAAAATTATCAATAGTCACTGATTTACTAATATTTACCATACACTACCATAAAATAGTCAATACAAAATATTGTAAAATAATGGTTTCTCTTCAGATTGTATAAATATTTTGCCTTTTACTAAAGCCTATATCAGTTGTGGATTGGGGACAAGATAGAGGTAACATTATAGGGATGTGGCAGAAAAAAAGATGTTTCCATAATATATTTATGCTGGGACTAAATACAAGTGGGGACATACAGTAGCTTACAAATCTGGAGGACATCAGGTTTAAGATGACTGCTTTAAGGCTACTTCAGCTATTGTCCACCATCATATTTTGCAGCAATACATTTCATGATTATGTATTAAATTCTGCTGATTCATTTATGTAGCCATAAAGGCTGCTTCAAACACTTGTATGTAGAACTAAATATCTCCTTTATGTTCGTAGAGTTAATTGGGTCCACTTGGACATCTACTTCAATCTGGACATCTAATCCAGAGCTAAAGCATCTCCAATGAATGACTGTCCAATCTCTGCTTGTGCCTCTAGTGAGCAAGTGTCCATCCTTTGTCAAAGTGCTCAAATTGTTAAGAAGTTTCTTGGAATGATCAACTGAAATTTCAGGTCCCCTGAACTCCTGGCAGAGAAACAAAGAGAGAGGATTCTTGCACTCATAAGCTATTTGTGGCTTATATGTTTAGTGTGATCCAGCAAGTCTTTTAAAATGTTTTTCTACAGACATTCTATTGAAAATTTACATGTTCTTTTGCTTTCTTTAACTTTCTGTAGTAGCTGGTATAACGAAAGGCACCTGCCTTCCTGTTTTGACATTAGCATTTCAAATAACTGTGCTAGTTGTTTGTAGAGCTGCTGTATAATGATTACTAAAAATATTTCAAGAACATGCCATATAGCATATATATCAATCTGTATCAACAGTCTAAATATTTCTCTTAAGATCATTTTATAAACCCTGACATTTTTCCCTTCTCTTATCTGCCATTTAAAAGCAAAGAAACAAACATTACCTGCTCTGAGTATAAAACAAAAAAGTGAATCTCATATTAAACAGAACTAATGGAGCTGTTTGACTCTCAGCAAAGTTTCTTTTATGTGTGTGTGTCTGTACAATTTTTATTTAAAAAATTTACAAGGAGATAAAAACCAACAAGAACTAATATAAAGAAAAGAAAGAAACAAAGAAATCAAAGAAAAAACCAAAAGTGCAAAAAAGAAATAATGAAAAGAAATAGAAAGAAGTAGCTTCCAATTTTCTTTACAGCAATTATCTATCTATCTAATTTGTCCCTGCCCATCTCCGCCCATCAGGGGACTCTGGGCGGTTTACAACAATATTATAAGTACAAATACAAAATTGCCACTTACTCTATGGTTACAAATAAAACTCTTTTTTCTATAATCTATTTTTTCTAATCATCAAAAGCATAAATCACAGGTTCATTTTTTTCTGTTTCACACAAAAAGTCTATAAGGGGTTACCAGTTAGGAATAAACATAGATATTGTCCTTTCTCTAATCAAGGAAGTCAATTTAGCCATCTCTGCAAGTTCCAACATCTTTACCAACCATTCCTCCAGTTTGGATAAGACTGTCAGCGAAGTTTCCATGTCTCCAACTCTTGTCTATTTGTTTTTTTTTTATTATTTCCAGTCCTTCTCTTTCCCAAAAGCAATTTGTTCCTTTGACCAGTGCCTCCCTGCCCCTGACTTATGCTGTCAGTTTCTGTCTGATTTCACTCACAGCCAGCCCTTGCTAGTCTTTGAAAATCTGGAGAGATTTCAAGGGGCAGCCTCAAAAATAGCATAAGTCTTGGAACAATGAGCAAAGGGGCAGTATGGGTGACTGAAGCAGAAAAGAAAAACTGTGTGCTCCCTGAATCTTACATTTATTTTTAGCTGAATTGCTAACAACAGACAATTCTCAGGTGCATTTGAGGGAATGTAGATATCTCTTTTTGATATTAGCATTGTGACATATGCTTTGATCATGAAACATTTTGTCATTAAGTAGTAGAGCTGCAAGTTTTAGCAGTAAAAATTAAGTTATCTTACCCCCTTTTCCTTTAAAAATGTTGTGGAAGATTTTATATATTAAAAAATTCCCTTCTCATCCCTATGCGAAGGGATGGTATGTGTTTTCCTCAATCTCGGGTCCTCTACCAGAGGCCTGGGTGTTTGAGGGTTCTGCGAAGTATCTTAGCTGTTCCTAGCACTTCATTCTTCTGGACAGAGAGCTCTGTTGATGCTACTGGGATCTGTTGGAGCCACCGTCCCAGCTTAGGAGTCACAGCCCCGAGTGTCCCTACCACCACTGGGGCCACTTTGGCCTTCACTTTCCACATCCTCTCTAGTTCCTCCCTCAGGCCCTGTTACTTCTCCAGCTTCTCATACTCCTTCCTGATGTTGCTGTCACTTGGCACTGCTACATCTATCACCACCACTGTCTTCTGGTCCTTGTCTACTACCACGATGTCTGGTTAATTGGCCAGTACCTGCCTGTCTGTCTGGATCTGGAAGTCCTATAGGATCTTAGACCTGTTATTCTTCATGACCTTCTATGTCTTCATATTTCTGTGTATATATATCTACACAGAAACATAGAGAAATAGTTATCATAAACAGCACAGGGATATTTGAGGAGTTTAGGATATGGAAAATGCTCCAACCAGATTGTATTAAGTGCTTTGACTATGACTTCATTATTTGACAAACAAGTGATAAAACAAAATCCCCCTTTAAAATACACATTGCTCAGCTTCAATAGACAATTGACTCTGTACTTCTATTGTTTCTCCAAAATTACATTAGAAAAACCTCCTTGAGCATCAGTTACTGAATGAATATTGAATAGTCCTTATGCTGATATACCATAAATGTATTCCAGCATCACTTTGAAATTAATCATTTGAGGGTATTCACCCCATGATAAGAAGATGGCTTTAGTACATCCCCTGCTCTAAGGCCTGACCTTGGATTTAGCTGTAACAGACAACTAGCCCCCTGTTTCCCACCTTTCCTTCTAATAGAAGGTTGTGGAGAAGGCAATTACAAAAGGCTTTGGAAGCATGGGATGGAAACCATATTGGCTGCTCTCACTGATGACCTGGGGTGGAACTTAGGGTAAGTGCAATCCTTCTTATCCTATTGGATTCTTAGAGGACTTCCATGCCAACCATGGTATGTTTCTGGAGTGTCTGTGAGGGTTGGGAGCTGAAAACTTTGTTCTGTGGTGATTCTCCTTCCTGATTGAGCAGTTCCAGTTGCGGGTATGAGAGCTTGAGACCTTGGGCACTCCAATATGGAGCCACTGAAATCAGTTATTGGACAGTTTGGGTATAATATCATCAACATGCAGATGATATCCAACTGTGCATCTTTATCCTGGACTAAATGAAATGTACGGTACAAATCTTGACCCAGTTTCTAAGGTTGTAAGGGTTTGGATGGGGAAGAATGGGTTAATACTTAACCCAAACAAGATGAAGTGGTTGTTAATCCAGAATTCATCTGATTCTGGGACAGTTCCAATGTTAGTTCTGATGGAATTGTGCAACTCCAGAATGACAGTCCATAATCTGCGGGTTATCCTGGACTCACATCTCCTATTGCATCAGCAAGTAAAAGCTGTGACCAGGAGCGGCTTTGTCCGGCTTCAGCTTGTGTGTCAGTTACAGCTATTCATAGAACAGGAGGCACTGACAACTGTCACTCACACCCTCATCACTTGAACTACAGTAACTTGTTAGACATAGGACACCCAGAAACTTCAGCTTGTAGAAAATGCAGCTTCTTGTGTACTGATGGCAATGCCCCAACACTGCCATATAAGCCTGTACTATGAGTGCTGCGTTTGCTGCCATTTGGTTTCTGTGTACAATTCATGGTTCTGGTGATAATCTATACAGTCCTTACTCTAACTAGAATCTGCCCAACCAAAGGATGCCAGCAGAGAGTGCATGCTTAGAGTCTCCATTCTCCATGAGATGCAGCAAGGGGGGACTTAAAAGCAAGCATCCTCTGCTGAGCTTTCATCCTGTGGAACTAGTTACCTCCAGAAATATAATCAGCATTCTTTCTGTTAATATTCATGCTGGCTGGAGAATTCTGGGAGATGAAGGCCACACATTTTAAAGTTGCCAAGGTTGAGAAACACTGGATTACAGAAAGATCTGAACCAGAGCAGCAAATAGGAGGAAGAGACCTGTGGACAGTTTAAAAATCAATATGGCTTTAAAGAAAACAAAGCCTCTACTGGGCTGTCTCCTAAAATAAATATTTGATTGTTAAACATGTATCTATGAAAAGCTACATTAACAGCCACACAGAGGCATCATATTCCAGAAAGCAGTTAGACCTTCCACTGTTGTTATTCTGAGGTTGAATTCTTACAGTTGTTTGTGATCTGATGGACATAATTTTACCAAAATTTGTATCAGTAACTGCTTCTTTGAGTTCCTGTAAGCTTGTGCTTGTGCCAAGAGTGAGAATCTCTAGCCACCTTGTCCTTTGTTGGCCTCTTTTTTATTGCTTTTAATTTTTCCAAGCAAGAACTTCTTCAGTTCTGTTGCATTTGCATTAATGTGTCTAAAATACTTAAGCTTTAGCTTCACTATCAGTGCTTCTAGTGAGCAGCCTGGTTTTTTTTTTTAATTTTCATCCCACCTTTATTATTTTTATAAATAACTCAAGGCGGGGAACATACTCCTCCTCTTTCCCCCACAAGAACAACCCTGTGAGGTGAGTTGGGCTAAGAGAGAGTGACTGGCCCAAAGTCACCCAGCCGGCTTTCATGCCTAAGGTGGGAGTAGAACTCTCAGTCTCCTGGTTTCTAGCCCATTGCCTTAATGACTAGACCAAGCTGGCTCTCTGGTTTTACTTCATGTAGTACTGGATGTTTTGTTCTTGTTATCTGGGGTATTCTCAAGCATTTTTTTCTAGCACCACAGTTCAAAGACATCCATTTTCTTCGTTCAACCTTTCTGACGGTCCAGTGTTCACAGTCATATCGTACAACTGGACAATATATAAGAGCTTAGGGAGCTAATGTTTGTTACTATATTAACTTCTTCACCTTGTTCTTTGGAATAGCATTGCCTATTGACATAATCTTAAGTATTTTTTTAATTATTGGTGAAGAGCAGATCAGCTTTTGCACTTGCTTCTTACACTTTCAGCAAGAGATTCTTAACTTCCAGCCACTACGGTGGTATCATCAGCGTATCTGATGTTGTTGATATTTGTCCAAGCAATTTTAATTCCAATTTCTATTTCTTCTAGTCTAGCATTTCTCACAATATATTCTGCAGATAAAATAAATAAATAAGGTGACTGCATATAACAGTTTCAAGATTTTGAAGATTTTAGTTGTTCCATATTTCATTCCAACTTGCTTTCTCATCACACAGATTCTTCAGTAGGTATATGAGATGGTCTGGTCTGGTACATGCATTTTTTAAGGGCTATCCATAATTTCATGCAATCTATACAGTACTTTTGTATAATCAATACAGATTTATTTTTTAAATTCTTTTGTCTTTTCTGTGTGATGTCTGGTGCCCCTGCCTCTTTAGAATCCAACTTGTATTTCAGGCAATTCTCAGTCCATTTATTGAACTCTGAGTTGATTGCAAAATATTAACAACATGTGAGATAAATGCAATTGTATAGGAGTTTGAATATTTTTAGTACTCCCCAGTTTTGGTATTGGAATAGTCTCTTGGCCAATACTTACAAATTGCATGACTCGCTTTAACTACATCATTGTCATGAGTGCCGTTGAGCTGAAGTCATCAGCGCAATGGCACACATGACAATAGCAAGGAAACAGGAGAAGGGGCTCAAGATAAGTAGCCATCAACTCACAACGACTAACGGCCAACAAACACTAACTAAACGGATCACGGAGCACACCCAAGCCATCAGCGCCAATACAACGGAGATCGCCCAGCTGACAGCAATCACCGGATGAATAGAAAACCCGATGATGGGCGATCCCGGAACGCCAGCGGGGCCTCACAACCCCTCACCCACTGGCAGGGCAACGTATTGGACAAAGGGGGGTGACGTGACCGCGAGTGAGGGGGCGCTGACCGGCGCGGGGTATTTAAACCCCGCACCGGCGCGCTCCTGTCACTCTCAGCTTTTTTCTTCCGACGCTGTAACTGCGCTGTGAATAAACCAGAGCCTGATCCATCGAGCCAGTGTCTGAGCATTATTCAGAGGCAGGCAGGCAGCGCATGACATAAAGCTGAGAGTCATAAACTCAGCCTCGCCGAGCCCCACCGGACGACAACGAGCCGCGGGAGGAATAGACGGCGAGAAGACCAGCAAGATGAAGCCGGAGTGACGCGGGCAAGGAGGGCGAGCCGCACGGCAAGAGACAGAGGAGGACCGACCAAGGCCAGAGGCACCGCGGACTCCCGGAGCCATGGACGCCCACCCCACCCAACCCGAGCCTCAGCTCCAACCCCAAGGGGAGATGGCGACGGAGGCAACCCGACCGCGGGAGGGAGCAACATGCCTTCCAAAACCAGCGGAAGACCCCGCGCCCCACATCGCACCCCAGCAACGGGCGTGGAGCGACAGCCCAACGGCGGTCAACACGGAGGAGGACGATGGAGACACCCAGCAGACGGCGGAGGAAGCGGACCAGCGGCAGAGGGAGGATGAACCCCGCCGGCAACCCACCCCCGCCGACGCACCGACGGAACCGGCCCCAGCGGCGGCGCGGGCTGTGGACGAGGAGGCACGAGCTGAACTCGCGGCCATGCGGGCCCAACTGATGGAACTCCGGACCATGCTCCAGTCACTTATGCCCCCCGCGCCACCCAACGACGTCCCCGCACAGGCCCACACCCCGAGCGAAGCACCGAACCCCCACGGGCCAGCGGAGGGTCAGCAGACGGCCCAGGCGGACGACACCACAGGCCGGGAAGCGAGAGGCAGGGCCGCGCAAAACGCCCGGGCCCCAAAGGACTTCCCCATCTTCTTCGATGGGAACCCCACGAAACTCTCGTTCTTCGTAACGAACGCCAGGGAGTTCATGGGGAGGCACGGACACTCCTACGACTCCGAAGCCGACAAGATCGCCACCGTGGCGATCAAACTACAAGACAGGGCGGCGGACTGGTACGTCCAACTGTACGAGTCCAGCTCCCCCGCCCTCGCCACCTTCCCTGCCTTCATCAATGAGATGAAAAACTACTTCGAAGACCCCCTAGCCAAAGTAAGGGTGAAAAGCGCACTCCAAAGACTTAAACAGGGCACACGCACGGTCCCAGACTACGCCCTGGAGTTCAAAGCCCTCGCGGGGAAGGTCAGCGACTGGTCCGAGACCACCCTGCTGGAAATGTTCAAAAGGGGGCTCAATCGCGATGTTCTCCAATGGGCCCTCTACCGCGACGACCCAGAAACGCTACACGGGTGGATCCACCTCGCGGGGAAAGTCGAACATGCGCACCGCACCTTCCTCATGACAACCACGGAAGACACAAACTATGCCGGCAAAAAGGTACCCGCACCACACGTGGGGATGGCCGGCCCCATATACCCAAAAAAGAAATTCAATCGGGAGCCCTGCGGGAAGTGTGGCAAACTAGGGCACAAGACGGTGGATTGCTTCGCCAACCGACCACCGACCAGTGCGCCTAAACCCACCCCGAAAATTAGCCCCAAACCACCCAACCTGGGGCCGCCCCCTCACCGCCGAATGACCGTGGCCACAGTGACACCAGAGGAAGGCTGGGACGCCTACTGGGGGGAAGAGGATAACGTAGACCCCGACCAGCCGGCGGGAAAAGCTCCCCGCCTGCCCTGAAACGCGTTGCGAGGCAGGCGGTAGGACAGCAGCGCGGACCACCTCGACGGAACGACGAAAGCCCCGTAATAATGGCGGCAATCAAACTCTCTGCCGGCAACGGAGCCACCACGGCCGCGGCACTAGTGGACTCGGGGTGCTCAAAAAACCTCATCCACCCCGACCTAGTCGCCAAACTCGACCTCCGCTGCTTCCCCCTCCCCACGCCGTTGGCATTCCACCAGCTGGACGGCTCTACAGCGGGAGGGAAACCAGCCACGCTGCAAACCGAGCCGGTCACCCTGCAAATGGGCACTCACACCGAACGCACATCGTTCGTCGTCACTCACATCGGACGGCCCATTGCAGTCCTGGGGATGCCATGGCTCGCGACAAACAACCCGCGCATCAACTGGGAGACCCGCACCTTCACATTCGGCGACGGCGAGTATCGGGCACCAGTTCCAGCGGGCAGAACCAACCCCACTGTAGGACGAGCGGAGGCGACTACACAGGACAACGCCGCTACCACAGCAGACCTACCGGAACAATACGCCGACTTCTCCGAGGTCTTCGGAGAGGCAGAAGCTGACCAACTACCCCCCCACCGCAAGACGGATTGCCGGATCGACCTACTGCCCGACGTCCCCTTACCTAGACCAAAGATCTACTCGATGACCCCGAAGGAGATGGCAACCCTCCGGGAGTTCATCGATAAAAACCTAGACAGGGGATTCATAGAGCCAGCATGCTCACCGGTCGGAGCCCCCGTCTTATTCCGGGAGAAGAAAGACGGCACCCTACGGCTCTGCACCGACTACCGGGGCCTAAACACGGCTTCCCTGTCCAACAAATACCCCTTACCCCTGGTGAAGGACATGCTCGCCCACCTGTCCACGGGCAAAGTCTTTTCCAAATTGGACCTTCGCGAGGCGTACTATCGCATCCGAATCAGGGAGGGGGACGAATGGAAGACTGCGTTCAACTGCCCCCTAGGCGCCTTCCAGTACAAAGTGCTGCCCTTCAGACTCGCGGGGGCCCCTGGGGTGTTCATGCAGCTCATCAATGAGGTACTGCATGAACATCTGTTCAAAGGGGTCCTGGTCTACATCGACGACGTCCTTATTTACACAAAAACGCACGAGGAACATGTGACCCTAGTCAGGCAAGTCCTCGACAAGCTCAGAAGGGCGCAGCTCTATGCCAAGCCTACAAAGTGCGAGTTTCACAAAGCGCGCCTAGACTACCTGGGGTACCGAATCTCCGGGGATGGCATAGAAATGGACCCCGCAAAAGTCGAGGCGGTGCTAAACTGGGAGCGCCCCCGCAACAGACGCCAACTCCAGAGCTTCCTCGGATTCGCGAATTTTTACAGGTCATTCGCCCGGGAGTTCGCAGAGATAGCCCTCCCCCTAACGGACCTCCTCAAAACCAAAGGGGTGGGGGACACCCGACGCGCCAAGAACCCGGGCACAGTGTTGAATTGGACTCCCGCGTGCCAGACCGCATTCAACAAGCTGAAAGCGCTGTTCACCACAGAGCCAATCCTCGCGCACCCGGACCCAGAACGGCCGTTCGTGGTCCAAGCTGACGCCTCAGACTTCTCCCTGGGGGCCATCCTGCTCCAAAAGGACCCCACGGGACTCCTGAAACCATGCGCCTACCTGTCAAGGAAGTTCTCCGAGACAGAAAGGCGATGGCACATCTGGGAGAAAGAAGCCTTCGCGGTAAAATCGGCGCTAGAGACATGGCGACACCTACTCGAGGGGGCCACCCAACCATTCGAGGTCTGGACCGACCACCGGAACCTCGAGGCCCTACGAACGCCCAGACGCCTTAGCCCAAAACAGGTCCGATGGGCCCAATTCTTCAGCCGCTTTAATTTCCAGCTGAAGTTCATGCCGGGCAAAAAGAACTTCCTGGCCGACGCCCTCTCCCGACTGCCCCAAGATGAAGAGCCCGCCCCAGACACCATTGGGACGGTCCTATCCGCCTCGCAACTGGGGATGGCCGTGACCACCCGAAGCGGCGCTCGGAGGCAGCTCGACTCTACGGCGCAGCCGACGGCGGGACAACCTGCGACCAGAAGAAGCCAACCGCAACTACCAGGGGGAATGCGCACGGACCTCGCCGCCGCCCTCAAAACCGACCCCTGGTTCCTGGCAAACCCCGACAAGGTAACGATGGCACAGGATCTAGCATGGGGGGAAGGCAGAATCTATGTCCCGGACTCGCAACGCCAGGCGATCTTGCATAGGTCACACGACGCCAAACAAGCGGGACACTTTGGGTTCCTCAAGACCCTACACCTAACACGGCGTCAATTCTGGTGGCCCGCGCTCAGGCGAGACGTAAAAGCATACGTAGCGTCCTGCCCAATGTGCGCTAGGGCCAAACGGGCACCAGGCAAACCCGCGAGGCTATTACAACGGGTGGCAGAACCCTCCCGCCCATGGGAGGAAATCTCTATGGATTTTATAGTGGACCTCCCATCCAGCCAGAAGAAAACGGCCATTTGGGTGGTGAAGGACTACTTCTCAAAGCAGGCCCACTTCATCCCCTGCACGTCGGTCCCATCCGCACAACAGCTAGCCAAACTCTTCCTCATCCACGTGTACAGGCTACACGGATGTCCCGCACGTGTGGTGACCGACAGGGGCACACAGTTCACCTCCAAATTCTGGCAGGCCTTCCTAAAGCTGACGGGGACCCAACAGGCCCTATCTACGGCCTGGCACCCCCAGACGGACGGAGCCACAGAGGTTCTTAATGCCACCTTAGAGCAATTCATATGCTCATATACTAACTATCACCAAGACGACTGGGCTGAACTGCTCCCGTTCGCCGAAGTCGCATACAACAACGCCGTCCACACGAGCATGGGGAAAACTCCGTTCGAAGTAGTCTCGGGGCGCGACTTCGTCCCCATACCGGAGCTACCTCAACCCCCGGAACCCCAGGTGGACGCTAGCGACTGGGGACAGAAGATCGCGGAATCATGGCCAATAATCACGGCGGCGCTGAAGGATGCACAGGCAGCCTACAAAGAGCAGGCCGACAAGCACCGGCGCCAACAACCGACGTTCCAAGCGGGGGATATAGCCTACCTATCCACCAAGTTCCTAAAGTCAACCCAACCCTCGAAAAAACTGGGGCCTAAGTACATCGGGCCGTTCCGAGTCACCCAAATAGTGAACCCGGTAGCAATACGCTTGGACCTGCCACACAACCTACGGAGACTCCACCCGGTGTTCCACACCAGCCTCCTGAAACCGGCAACCACCTCTCGATGGCACCCAAGCACGCCACAGCCCTCACCGGTGATGATCGACGGGCAACACCACTTCGAGATAAGGGACATACTCGACTCCCGCAAGCAACGAGGAACTCTACACTATCTGGTCAGGTGGAAACACTTCCCCCACCCGGAATGGGTGGCGGCGCACAACGTTAACGCGCCTGACCTGACCAGAGCATTTCACCGGGCATACCCCGACAAGCCACAACCAAGGTCAGCAAGCCGTCCCCTGCAAACCCCCCCCCCGCAGCCCCCCCCGCCTCCCGTGCCCCAAGGGAAAGGGCCCCCCCAAGCCCGCGACTTGGGTGGACCTCCCCCCCCGGGACTCACTCCCCCCACCCCGGGCCCACGAGGCGGTGACAAGCGTTCGCCAGCACCCTCCCCCCGCCCCCCGGCCGCGGGGGAGTGGCAAGCAAGTCAACAGGGCAACCTGGGGGCAACGCCCAGGAGCTATAACAAAGGCGACGCACTTTAAATAAAAAAAAGAAGGGCCCTACCTGGAGCTGATAAGCACCCGACCAGCCACGCCTCTCTCCTCGCCGAACTGAGCCAAACAAACAGGGTGTGGCTGGAGCATGCGCACGCCAGGACGTGACCCGGGCGTGCGCACCATGGACACACCCTGGGAAGGCACGTGGTAGAGGGAGGAGCAAAGGGAGGGGCGACAACTACTCCGGCGGGAATTTCGAAAAAAAAAAAAGAAAAAAAGTGCCGTTTGACAGCTCCACCGAAAAAAAAAAAAAAAAAAACCAGAAAACCGGGGGGGAGCACTATTCGGACAGGGGGCAGTATGTCATGAGTGCCGTTGAGCTGAAGTCATCAGCGCAATGGCACACATGACAATAGCAAGGAAACAGGAGAAGGGGCTCAAGATAAGTAGCCATCAACTCACAACGACTAACGGCCAACAAACACTAACTAAACGGATCACGGAGCACACCCAAGCCATCAGCGCCAATACAACGGAGATCGCCCAGCTGACAGCAATCACCGGATGAATAGAAAACCCGATGATGGGTGATCCCGGAACGCCAGCGGGGCCTCACAACCCCTCACCCACCGGCAGGGCAACGTATTGGACAAAGGGGGGTGACGTGACCGCGAGTGAGGGGGCGCTGACCGGCGTGGGGTATTTAAACCCCGCACCGGCGCGCTCCTGTCACTCTCAGCTTTTTTCTTCCGACGCTGTAACTGCGCTGTGAATAAACCAGAGCCTGATCCATCGAGCCAGTGTCTGAGCATTATTCAGAGGCAGGCAGCGCATGACAATCATCTTGTAAGGCTTTAAAGCGTTCTGCTGGTATTGCATCAACTCTAGTAGTTTTGGTGTTAGCAATATTATCTAGGGCCTGCTTCTCTTCACTTTCCAGAATGTCTAATTTTAGTTTGGTGATCAAACCTTCATACATATTGTTGATCTTTGCCTGCTTTGTCTTCTATTACACCCATCTTTTAATGCAAAGATGGGTGTGGTAGAAGGCAAAGTAGGCAAAGATCAATGATTACTCCCTTAATTTCTATAATTTCTTTAAATAAACCCCTTGATCTTCCCATCTGATTGTTACCCTCATCTTGTTAACTCATCTATAATGAAATAATATACATCTCTATTGGTTAATCTTTATTTAGTAGTTTGCTTCTTTTTCTTGAGCAATCTGCTCTGTATGAGTCTTGAGCTTTTGCTATTGCTTTAGTTCCTGTTCTTGCTGCTACTACATATGCCCTCCCAGTAAAAGAAGTACACATCTGCATATATGATTTCTATGTGCAACCAGATATTCTCTGTGACATGTTCTATCTATAGTTGGGAATATCAGCCTCAATTCTCTTGGGATCTTCTTAGGATCTAGTTTACTTACTTAAATCATTTCTTTCCTGGTTATCCTCTAAAGTCTTGATTGCATCTTGATTGTGTCAAACCATTCTCAAATGGCCTATATTGGAAGGCACTGCTTGATGGATAAGGCATTTAAAGCCCCTGCCATGACTGTAGATCAGAAGTGGACATCCTTTCCCTGGTCTGGGGAGGTATCATCTTTTTAAAATTTGGCTTGCAAAGGCTGCAGGGCATGTACCAGTGCCATGATATTATTGGAAGGCATCTTTAGGGAACTAAATTAAGTCCTTCTTTTCAGAAAAAAAGTCATGCCACCAAAACCTGGCACCAGGTTTTTGAAGGAAGTCTGCAATCCACAAAAGGGACAGATGGCCTGCATGTAGCATACAGTTTATAGACTGAACACCTCTGCTTTAGATAAACAAAAAAATTCTGCTGGGACCCCCTCTTGTAGGATTCACCCACTTTTCAATTCTGTTATTTTCTACAATGGCTAGAGACTAGAAAGTAGGAGAACAAACCTACATTGAAACCCACATTTAGTCTATGTGAAGTTGCCCACACTTGGAAAATAACAGGATATTCACTATTTATTAACCTACTTTGGAGGCCAACTATGCCATTTATATCAGAAATAGGCAATTCTATGCCCTCCAGATGTTTTGAATTACAACTCCCACAGTTCCTGAGTATGGAACATGCTGGCTTAGTCAGATGGAATTTTAGTCCAAAATAAAGAGATACCAGGTTGCCTACCCCTGACTTACTCTCTAATTTGCAATGCTATCCATTCACTAAAAGGAACTATAGATAAGTTCTTTGTAGGATAACATTGTATGTCTAGAGACACTTATCTTTTACAAACTTCTTGTGAAAACAAAAACAGTGAAAGTGAAGCCAAGATGGGTGATAGTCTCAAGTGACTTTTTGCTTCCAGCATTAGTCTACTAGGGAGTATTTGCTAAACTATTACAACAGCAACAAAAAGGGGGAAAAAATCCTTCAGCTGCATTTTTTAAAAAACCACTTGGCTCTGGAGAGCTGTTGGAATAGTCCCATGAGATGACTATTGAGTAAGTAATTTGAAGATTTTGGCCCATGTTATACCAACAGAGAGGGAGAACACACAAAGACCATTAAGCTATTTTCAAAATATAGTTTTCATTAAACCTTATACAACAATTTCATCCATTCACAGAAGCCAGGGTTTTGTCTGAGCCATTTGGGCATAGTTCCAAGATGTGTTTCACTGCAATATCTCAGCCCAGGAAAAAGTGAAAGACTTAGCTGGCTAAGTTTCTCATCATCACTGGAAAATCAACAGTGGCTAAAGTCAGGCTCAGAGTTGATTTTATGACAAATGATATTCCAGGTGTGGAATATTCTCAGTCCTGATCTCTCTTGCAACCTTAATTTTATTACATGTGTAATGAATTCCAATTTCTGTCATATTACTATTGAAAAATAATATGAATGAATTCTAGTTTCTATCATATTACTGCTTTAATGTACATTCAGCCTTTCCTCCAGGAGCTCAAAGTAGGTACAAAGCACTCTTTCTCCCAATTCCTCCCATAAATAACCCCCTCTGATAGGTTGGGTTGACAGCAGCTAAAAGTCACCTGGTAAATTTTCATGGCTGAGAACTCAATTGAATCTGGGTCGTTCTGGCCAATATTGACTCTATCAAAAGCTTAAGGTCTGATTGTAGCCAACACAACTGCCAAAATATCACTTCAGTATTATGCCTTTGAGTGTGCTAAACATCACTTTGTCTATATGCATATTACAAATACAACTACCCAATTCACTGAAACAGAAGTTTTGGAGGAACTTTATTGTTTGCAAAAGTATAAATCATGATTAAGGGGAAAAATTCTTAACAAGATGTTAATGGGGAAAACTTCCCAAACATTGCAAGAAGAACTGGTCATTTTCAGTGGGCCTTGATTCTGATGACTGTTGGGGATGGAATGGAATCAGAATTAAGGGTTGGATGTCTGCAATCTCAAACACAGACCACTTTGCACTGCAAAATTTGTTACAAGTATCACTTGCTTCATATACTTCCTCTCAGAATTTTTTCCAGTACTTTTGAAAACTTTACTCCCTAAAATTATAGGCATGCAACCAAAATTGTTAACAAGTTGCTAAGTGCCTATAGTTACTCGCCTGAGCCCTTGGATTTTAGGATTGTTCCCTCCTAACTAATCCCTGTGCCTTTCCTTTGCTTCTCCAGATATTTCCACATCACCTCCTTTGACACTAACCCAGGCCCTTTCTTTTTTCTGTCCCCCTTATGGTACCATTGTTGCTCTGATACTTCAGTAATCACAGCAATAGGGAATAGTTTGTTTTTTCATTCTTTTCTTCTCCTGTAGGTCTATGGAAATTTTATAGCAAGGAAGTACCGACAATTCAGCTTCATAGAAACAAAGCAGCAAAATTCCTAGTTGCAACTTAAAGATGTTTTTAAAAACTAAGAGAAGGGAAGGGAAAATTTGTGGTGTTACAGGCAGGGTGGGAAAGCAAGGGGAGAATGATTTGAATAGCCTTGGTAGAAACCCAAAGGGTGCTCCCTGGGAGATGTAAGGCCTGAAGGAGCATGAGCATCTAGGGCTGATAATTATTCATTGACTTAATGGGCCATGTTGGATCAACTGCAAGATTATCTTCAAAAAGCAGCAACTCCCAATCAGTAGAGATCATAGCAGCTTGGCAGTCCAGGACAAAATGGGTGCCCAGGATAGCACGTGCCTGCTGGAGGGGAGGGGGCATGACAGGCACTGCAGCCGATCAGAGCTGGGGCTGTTAGCAGAATGGAACAAAGCACTGGAGACCATCTGCTCTAAAGGGCTTAAGGTAGCTCAGGTTGGAAAGCAGCAGTTTTGAACCAAAGGTGGAAAATGCAAGCATGGAGTGCCTTTGCAATGGGCTGGGAAGAGGAAGAGGACAATGTCATCCATTCCCGCACTCAGGAAGTAGTGGATGGTTTATCCTGGTGATGGTCCAAGCTGAAAGTTCAGATTTTCCCTATGTTTCTAAAAATCCTTTCTTAATATAATTCTGGCACTCCATTTTTAACATTCTTCTGCAACTACAGAGCGATATCCAGTTAAAGACACACAGACAGACACCAGCAAATGGATATTATACTCTTTACATTGACGTGTTCTCTCGGTTTGTTCCAGACAGACATTCATATGTTTGCATGCACACCTGTGACTCCTACTCTTTTGACAGTCATGGACAAAAGATTATGAAAGAACTATGTCTACTGATGCCTGGGAAACAGTTTCTATAGCAACAGAAACTATTTTAAATAACTGTAACTTTTCCTTCTCCTACAGGGGAGAAAAACATTATAAATGGGAATTAGAGTAACTTTGTTTGTAGTTATTTGGGAACTGTTACAGAAGGATACTCTGGCTGGAACTAAGTTCTCTGTCTTCTAATGGAATCCTCTTGTTATACTGTATATACGTATAACCAGCAACAAGCAACCTTCTAAAGATTTTTAGCAAAGGCAACATTTTTATATTGGAGGCTCTCTTCTGTGAGAAGGCTTTTCTGCTCCTCCAAGCTTCAGTTGCCCTTCCAGCCACAGTTCTCCACTAATACGGCCTTCCAGTGCAGTCCTCACATTACATCTTACATTGTACTGAAAGACCCACTACTCTCAGGACTGGTTTTTCCAGAAAAGCCCAGGAGGGCAGATTCCAGAGAGAATCAGCACACCAAATCCCATCCCATTTGCTTGGATCTAAGCCACAAAGTTTGGGTTGAATTATACACTGGCAAATCATGGAGAGTTATTAAAAAGAATAATCTTAAATAACGCTGGCTGAATCAAGAGTTGTACACAAAGGATTTGCAACAGTGCCATGAGCCCAAAGCAGAAATTCTAAACCAAGCTTTCCAACCTGGCACTTTCACCCCAAATGTGCTGGAACTACAATTCCAGAATATTCAGCCAGTGCATCTGGGGAGTATCAGATTAAGGGAAGTGATCAAACTAGTGGCCTACCCCTGCCCCAGTGGCACATACACAATTATGCCAAAAAACTGATAGGGTGGTATCTAGTTCCTTGTCTTGTCCTGTTTTGTTTTAATGATATGTGCCAAATCTGTTATCTGAGGCAAGTTGTCCCATTTTGTGTAGTTAATGGAGAGAGCACTGCAGATGCATATATATTTGCATTTAATTCATTAGGTAAACAGTGACATCAATATTTAATGCTTTTTCATAAAGTAAAAAAAATAAATAAAAACACATTTTTGGGACTTCAGTTCCAAAATGGTAGAGATTATTTGGTTCTTATTTGAATAATAAGAATAATAATATTAACTATATACTGACCCATTGGAAGTCATTGTCCTTTCATCACTTGTGCACTGCTTATGGGAAAGACCTGACTATATGGGATTTCTCTGGAATGCTTACATTAGTAAACAAGAATAGATTTTGCATTATGTAATATTTTGCTTCTGACAGCACTCCCCCTCTCCGCACACACAGATGTATACCTACAGATATACATGCTGACAATGTCATACAGTACCTTACAACACCCACCCCCACAGTTGCATAACTCCAGCAATACTTACTAGCTCAGTATCTGACACATAAGTAAAAACCAAATAATGCCAAAAATGGTATCTTATTATGCAGCATCCTCTGTTCTTTCTAAATCTTGCAGATGTTTGGGTCCCAGTGTTACATCTTAGCGGATGGAGTTAGCAACTGCTATAATTAAGCAATACAGTACCATTAAGTCACTTGAGAGGGAATTAAGATCTAAACTACCGCTCTGTGCCAAGGAAAGAAAGACACTGAACTGAGATCTTTATTCAGCATATGAAAGGTGGGAAAAGTTTTGTTTTAAGTTCATTATTTTCTTAACGTGGCATTTTATTTTGAAATAAATCCGGGCAGCAGCCACATTGCCTTGTTTAATCCTGTCTGATATGCATCTAGACATGGAAAACGATGAAAACGTGTAACAGAGATGTGTGTTTTGCAACTACCTCCACGTTGCAATGCCCATAGGTTACAGTGAACTGTCTTCCAAAGGTGACAAAAACCAAGGGGAAAGGAAAAAAGGAGGAAAATTAAACAGCATGCCTCAACACTTTTTAAACAAAAAGGACACCTCCATAGGAGAAAATTTTGCTGATAAATAGGGGCTACATGTAAGCAAAGCTGGGCTGGGCACAGATGTGGCTGAAATGAGGTGAGGCCCTGCCAGAAAGCAAACTGGGATGGAAAGCTTCTCTTCCATTTAGCCTTTTACATACAATACAAAGCATCCCTTTGAGGATGGAGACCCAGAGATTGACCAAAGTTCCTATGGTCATTCATACAGTACCTTTTTAGACCTAGCCTTTTTCATACACCTAAATATATAGATTGGGACAGATCATCATGGAGAAAATCTATCTATGTGGTTGCTAAGAGTTGACGGCAACTTGGCACATAATCAATCAGTCAATCATGTAGATTATTATATTATGTATTTATTTTTTGCAAGATTTTATATACTACTCATTTCCATAGAACTCAAGGCAGTTTATGGAAACAGAAAATACGAACAATAAAAACTGGGACACCCAACACAGAGTGATTTAATATGCAGCCTGCACACCATTATGCACAGAACATTTGGCATAACAAGTTATAAGCAATTTCTAAAAGGCAAAAAGGTTGAGTAAAACAGTAAAAACCATATCCCAAATTCCCTCCGACAATGCCCCACCCAACTTCGTAGCTCCACTAACTTTGCCATTCCCAGTGTTAAATGCAGCCCTTAAAATGTAGTTTACAAACCTCAATAGTTAGATTCACATAATGCACTAAGTCACAAACAGGCAAACCACATTATAGTGTAATGTGATGTGTGAACCTGGTCTTTCGCTAATTGCCTGAGGAGAAATGGATATGGCATTTCAGTGAAATTGCTTTCCCATGGAACTTTCCAGATTTCCAGATGCTGCTGAAATATAATTCCCGGCATCTTTTACCATTCTTGGCCCTGGTAGCTGGTAGCTCTAAGCATCATGTTAAGTATCATCTTAGGACTTAAGTATCATCTACAGTCCGCTCAGATGACTATGGAAACTTGGGTCAATCACTAGGTTTCAGCGTAATGTTCCTCAAAGAGATGCTTGAAGATAAAATGGTGGGATGGAGAATTATTCTATGTATGCCACCTTGAGTTTTTGTTGTTGTTGTTGAAAATGTAGTGTTTAAGTGCAATAATTAAAATAAATAAGCAATAGAAATGTTTCTAAAACACAATCTTATAATGAGTTTCCAATGCCATTGTGCAAAGGGGACAATGAATATTCTACTCTCTTCTTAAGATATGCTAAATATGAGTTGACACTCACTACATTAAAGGATTTTTTGGTGCCCAAAGTGATAGCTAATTGCTACACATTTTGCCAGCATGAGCAGAAACCAAGGGAATCATCATTACAGTATATTGCTGCTCTGAGGGAACTAATTGTTACATGTGAATTTGGAAATATGGCAGATGAGATGATTAGAGATCAGTGTATTGAGAAAACACAATGACTCACATAAGACAGCTCATGTCTCTAGAATCACCCGGAAAAAAAAATCAAAACCAAACTGAGTCAGCTAGAAACAAAAAGCTCTGAAATAAGATACAGAATATACTAATTCTGGAGCCCCTGCAGAAAGTTTCAATATCAGACAAATTGCAAATGAAAAATCACACACCCAGCAAACTTAAAGTACATGTTTTGCCAGGATTTTTCAACAAGAAAATAAGATACTTTCTTTAAAACAGCTCATTTCTATCACTGCAAAAGACTGGGTGCAGGGCTAAGCTACAAGCATCACTGTTTCCAACTTCAAAGTACATGGAATTATAGAGAAATATGTTATTCATATCAGTATGGAAAAAAAGTAGTCCTACATATACCGGATGATGAAAATTGTGTGTATTGTTCATGTATTTACCCACAGATGCAAGTAAGAGATTATTAAACTAATGTCTGCAACCGGTTTAGCTATTTCTCTACTGCACAATTCTATTTAACTTGTAGTGATTCCACTCTGAAGTACCTATTAAACAATGTATTGGAAAAAAATTAACAATCACTATGAAATTCCTGTATATGTTAGTCTGCATATGAATATGGATTTTGGAAATGAACATCTGTATTGCCCAGCAGTTTTCAAGTGGGTGGTCATGTTTGTCTGTGCAGCAAAAACAGAATCTTGTGGCAACTTACAGGCTGGGAGTTTCACTATGGCATCAGTTCACCACATACCTGAAATGTTTTAATTTATTCATCAAGGCATTTCTGTACTGGTCAGAAATTTGTTTCACTTAATGGAACTTTGATTTTTGTAGCTAAGCAGCACATTAATACAAGCCAAGTCTAAGGACTATTTTTAGAGGAAAATATATCTATAACAGAAGATCTTAAGTATGTAATAAAAAAAATAGACCCTTTCCTTGAAATGACTAGTTTGCCTGAATACATTTTGCCCACACTAATGATCTTTAAAAATATGGAGGCCTTTGCATTCACAAAAGCTTTGGAGAAGTGAATTCAACCCCATTGTGACTAACAGCAATTCAGTTCCATTTACTGAAATCTTTGCATTACTTTATGAATAAGGCAAACATGTTTTCTTCTCTTGATTTTGAGCATGAGTATTATCAGGGTATACCACATGAATATATGATACTAGGTAGCATAGCATTTATTACACAGGATAGCATTTATTACACAAGATTGTCTGCCTTAGTTTAACCAGGTTCCACATACACTTGCATCTACATCAAATGCCTTTCAAAGAATAATGGTCCTAATCCTTAAAAATCAGGATGAAGGCCCCTCACCAACTGGCAGCAACTTAAGCCACTACCCCTGGATTTATTGTAATGCTGTGGGTCGAGGTATGGCTTCTTCAACAATGGGTGGCCCACTCCCTCTTTTAAGGATGGCAGCATCATTCTGCCATGCACTGTTGTATGTGACACTTCCTGGATCTACCCTGTCCATCCCCTTCAGCTAGCTTTATTAAGCTAAGATTGGCAGAAATAAAGAATGCATGAAGTAGGCTGGACAGCTACAAAATGTCTGAGCTACACCCTCAGGCTTCAAAAACTGAATGCTATTCTAGTTAGATACAGAACGTACAAAGACGACAATTCAAGCTGGCATACCAATGACTGATTTACTTTACTCACACATTTAAATTTACTGAAATTTGTTTGCAGATCTGTCACAGCAGGTCTTTGATGAACACACTGTGAGCAGCTCCAAGACCACTGTACACCTGAGGCTATTTCAAGAAATGGTCCTGATGGACATAAGGCTAACAGTATTCCCAGTCTGCCTCTCAGCCTGAGTCGATGCTGCATTGAGGTGGGCATAGGTTTGTTCTAGAAACTAGAAGTTAAACTTTATAAAGTAGTTTGAAAATGTCAAGTTTGCAAATCCAGTGGTCATTCATCTGGCAAGAAGTCACACACAATTTAGGGAAGACTTGTTCCCAAATCAATGTGTAAAGTTGTATAATAAACATGTATACATGATATGTTTATGCAAGTACTGTATATATTGTAGGTGGAAACATAAATTATTCCAGAAATTTCTATCTTGCTTTCAGTAAATAAGCTAATAATATATCCGTATTTGTTTTGTCTGTATTATCATTGAAGTATCCCAAGAATAGGTATAAGCAGGAATTAAATGATCAGTTACCTGTCCAGTATTAATTTTCCCCCCAAATGTTACGATATGAAGAATTTTTACTGTGAATTTACTGGATCCATCTGCATTATTTATATCAGCTGTACTGGACCATGTGGCTATAAGATGGATTATGTACAACTTCTACGCAATTTCTATTTCCCATGTGTGTGTATGTATGTATGTATATACACCTAGAAGTTAAACAACAATACACCCAACTGAAAACAATACACCCAAAAGAAAATGAACACCTAGTCTTTCCCTAGTGCTCACTAACTTGCATCAAGGTTGTTGCTTTTTCTATAATCCATTAAAAATGTCATCATGCTTCCCTTGGCTAGATAACTGTTTCTACAGCAGTCCTTCATTGGAAAGTAAGAATAAGAAAATGGCTTATATTTCAAGAATGGAAGGGTTTAAATTGGCAGTCCTCTTGCTATCAAGTATATTTTCTTGCTCCATTGTTTCAGGATGAAGCCCTTTGCGTTCACAAGGAATAAATTCAAAGTCCTAAAGAATCTAAATAGGAGACAGCCACTGTAAATCTGATGGGGAAGCACTATTTTGTTTTATAAGCTTAAAATATAAAACAATCTAAAGGTGAACAAACTAAATTGTTTCGTTCTGAGCCATGTATTACTGAATGGTCTATACTGGGACATAAGACATTTCCTTTCAAATCCTTAATAGAAGTCTTCGTATTAATTTGCTAACCATTGCCTATTGAGTAATAGTTTAGTACTATAAACAAACATTACATATCAATTTTCAGTAAGAGACAAAAGAAAGATTCAGATGTTACTTGTATGCTGATGAATTGCTTATTACTTTAATTTTTTTATTTTTCATTATCCTCAGTTGAAAAAGGATCATCCATACTATTTAGAAAATGACCAGAGTATACCCTGACAATCTTAACAGGGACCAGCGCTTGTACCATGGCCTGAACACCCTTCCTCCAATTTCTTAAAATTAGAATTCTTGAAAATGCTTGCCTTTAAATTTATGTAGAATTAAAACACTGGTTTTAATTTTTACTTCAAGAGGACTAAGAGTGCCATGTTGCTGAGCCTGATTTGAGGATATTATATGATGCATTTATATTCTAGAGACTGATCCGGTCTTATCAATTCCTGGATGAGATTCTGTTTGTAAATCCATACACTAAAATACTTGCTTAAATTCCCCAATGCAAAACAAACAAACAAACAAACAAAAAAGCAGACTGTTGGACCTGTAAAAGCAGGCTATTGGACCAGTAAACAACTTTGGTCAGATTTGATTGATACATATGATGGGAAGACATTCTTTGATTACTTCTTTCATTCCAAGATGTATAAGGCTTATGGTTTAACTGGTCATAACAGGTATTTTAGATTGCTATATTGTGAAGCAACTGAAGTTTCTGAATGGTCTTCAAAATATAGTCCAAGCAACATCATTCTAGAAATACCTAAATCAGCTGTTAGTACTGGAAATGTGCTCCTATTCAAGAAAGGCCATACAATTCCATTTTAAATATGAACTTTGCTTAAATGTCCACAGAAAGAACATATCTCATAATGCACCCCCAAAAAGAAGAGCACCATCAGAAAGCAGGTGGACATCATTTCCAAGACAACAGAACCATCCATCAGCAACAACTTGTCCAGTTTGAACTTCCATGGATTGCTCTTCAATCTGTATATAATTCTAGACATACAGGCTTCAAGTGCTTCAAACAAATCCATTTTAGACAGTCCACATTTTAGATCTGGACTGTAACCAACCTATAAACACTATGTTATACAATGTGAAGAACAAAATAGGACTTTGTGGGAATCAGTTTTGCAAAGAATTAGTAGAAGTTTGCTCCCACCACCACTGTTTTCTGGAATCAATCTGCCAGATCAACATCAACATTTTTTAAAATAAAACTTTGAAATCTCATGTGCAAAGACAAATAATCTATGCAAAATCTATGCACTCCATCATGAAAGCCAAATTCTACTAATTGTACAGATTATATATTTCTCACAATATGTTTTTATTAACCCTGAGAAAGAGAATAAAATATTCAGTACTGCCTTTTATTAACTTAACTTTCAAACAGCCAGGATATGAAG
Organism: Candoia aspera; assembly: GCF_035149785.1. Taxonomy (NCBI): domain Eukaryota; kingdom Metazoa; phylum Chordata; class Lepidosauria; order Squamata; family Candoiidae; genus Candoia; species Candoia aspera. Next base: position 163,242,395 of record NC_086155.1, read on the forward strand.
CAGAGGAAAGTTAGGGTCCCTAAATCAGCCAAAATAGAAAAAGAGCTCCAGACACTAGACACCAAAATCAATCTACAGAGTGGGTTTGGGTCCAAGTAAGTTTTAAGGTACAAATCAAGGTTTCTATAAGACTGTTACAGGAACAAATTAAATCCGGAATCTTCACTTAGACTTTTGGCCTCCATCCTGTGATAGTGTTGCTACGAAGGCGACTTAAAGCAGATGTGGAGGTTTTCTAGACAGAATATGGAAGTATAATACCAGTTCGTGCAAGGTCAGATCTTCCCTGCTGGCTCTGCTGAATATGGATTCTGGGCATTTGGTGGCTTGAGTAATTCCTCAGGTTCTGTCAATCTCCTTCTTATATGTAAGCTTAGTTTGAACATCGCACTGTGCTATGGTTTGTTAAATCATGGCTTATTAAAGAATCCCAATTTAGTTTGTTTATATAACACACTAAGCCATAAACGTTGCTTTACAAATCATACCAAAAGCCCTAGGCCTAACCAAACAATTTACATTAGGGTTTAATGCAATGTGTGAAACAAGCCATTGTAGTTCATAAAACATAGTTTATGGCTAAATAAGAATCCAGCCAGTTATGGTTTTTTGGCAACTGGACTTAAACAGTGGTTTAGCATGTGTGCATACCACCACTGTGCCCAGCAAGTGTTACTGCATGCCATATGTTCTTTTTGACCCAGAGGGATCCTTTTGAAATGGCAATAATTAAGCTTGGCCCTTTGGCTTCCAGGGTTATGCATATCCTTTGAAAAAGGTGTTTCTCAATTTGTTAAAAATGCAAAGAAAAGTGACTGTAGATGCACATGAGCATGAAAGTCAGCTGGAAATAGTTCCCAAAGTAGCTATGAGAGCCTGGAAAAAGATGCAGCTGCTTCAATGATTCAGACAGAGATGTCTTGTTTATGTTCCGATACATTCCAGAACTTTCAAAGGATTTGCGCAACCCTACTCCCTCCTTCCAAGCAAAGCAGAAATTTTAGGGCTCTGCAGAGCTTCAGATGGATTATTTAGTTTGATGAAGCTTTGATTGAATTGTTGGAGGCAGACACATTTCTTTGTCTGAACATTCCTGAGAATGTGAACAATGATTAATGAAACTGATTTTATTACTATAACGGAATATTTATTTAAAAGATATACAGTGTAGAGGGGACGTGGTGGTGCTGTGGGTTAAACCACTGAGCTGCTGAGCTTGCCGATTGGAAGGTTGGTGGTTCGAATCCGTGTGACGGGGTGAGCTCCCGTTGTTAGTCTCAGCTCCTGCCGACCTAGCAGTTTGAAAACATGCAAATGTGAGTGGATTAATAGGTACCACTTCGGTGGCCAGGTAACAGCGTTCCGTGTAGTCATGCCGGCCACATGACCACAGAAGTGTCTACGGACAAACGCCGGCTCTTCGGCTTTGAAACGGAGATGAGCACCACCCCCTAGAGTCGGACACGACTGGACTTAATGTCAAGGGAAACCTTTACCTTTACCTTACACTGTAAAAGTAGGCAAAGCCCAGCATCTAGTTAACTACATTCTGCCAGGAGTAGAGTCAAACAGCATGGGCTCTATCTGTGTGCCTTGGAACAAGGCGGAAGGAAATGACCTGAAATAAGCAATGTTTTAGTGGGTAGAAGGGATATAGACTAAATCCTTAATTCTATCTGCACTCCACTGCACTCTTGTGGTCTGTAAGTCATGAAATACTGAAGAGTCAATGTCACTAAATTCACACCTCCAGCATCAATAACCTCACTGAAGTAGATTCACGCATCAAAGTGAAGGCATGCCTTAAAACGATTGAATAGCTCTAAGCACTTCACAGCCTTCCAAAGCATTTTGGCTTTGGGATTCTTACAGATGATAGAAATATTGAAACTTCAGTTCTTTATATGGAAAATGTTGTGGCGGTAGATTGACTGGTATGATGCTCTTTCTGATATTGACTTTAGTGAGTGGTCAATGAAAATTTTCCCCTGAGTAAACTGCATATCCAAGCTTTTGGGAAACATTGTTTTGGGATTAATTCACTTTTAGTTCTCAAATTAATTAATCTGGTCACCCATAAGCTCCAGTGTAATGACTCTATTACTCAACCTGCCATTAAATTCGATTCATACATGACTATAGTAGAAATCCCTTTAATGGAGAGTAGTATACAGAACAGTGAAAAGGTTGCGAATGAAAGTTCCTGCATTTTCCCCAAGTTAAACAACCCAATGAGTTCAAACCTCCTCCATTTCTCAGGCATGCAGCCCCCCCCTTCATGCCAGTCAGTTCAGCTTCATGCAGATGTCTCCAATGGCTCGGCAGCTTGACCTTGGATGCCAAACAAGATGCTTTCACACTCCTGGCTCGTTCCCCCTCCCAATTCTACTGACCTGCAAGTCCCAACACGTGTTAACTCCATTCATGCATGAGAATCCAATCAGATGTTCTGGGAACGTTTGACTGGGGAGCATGATATCCAGTTCTGCTACCTCTTGTGTTAATGTATATAATACTTCTGTGCTGCTTCTGTCAACACAACTGGAATTCAACTCAGGTCTCAACACTTTAAATATGGGTTCAAGGCTGCTCTTACTTTTAAATTCTGTAAGTTTGAGGCAAGTTTAAGCCTTTGAAGATGAGTGAATGGATGCCAGACACTGGCCCAAACTTTTACTGCTTTAAAAATGTGAATGAGTGGTAAAGTTCTCTGTAGATTTCCTATCTCTATGACTGTGCCATTCAGCTTCTGGTCCCTCAACCAATGCAAAATATTGTCAACTAGCCACCGCCCTGACCTAGAAACGTCAATAATCAGGCAGCAAAGTAGAGGTGTGAATAATTTGTCAATTCAGGAATAGAATATTCTTGAGGACTTCAGAGAATTCCATCTCCCGCCAAATCTTTTTCAGACTGTGCTGTTCTAGGTCAACTTGGTTTATGAAACTAAAACATCTGAACCAGAAATAGTTTGACATAGAAGACTAATCTGGCAAATTCCAGAACAGCTTGATTTGGAGGATGTTCAGTATGTTCCAGAGACGGGGATGAAATATTCTGTATTTCTGCAGATTGTTCCATTGTCAAATCAATGCATTTTAGCACATTGCTACAGCAAAGCTATGTCATCCCACAAGGATACATCAGGGATTATTCTTTCCACTCATGCCAAGAAATGTCCAGACTTTGCCAATGTGCCCCACACAGTGTGGCATCTCACTAAGGACTGAGATGAGTGAGTCTTTCCCAGAACAGCCACACAATGAGACCTCAAGACATTCAATAATCAGAGACAGCAAAGTCTACCATCCCTTGAAGACCAGACAATTTTTATTCTGTCCAGAAGTAGTAAAAGTTTAATTAATGTCCCTACCCACCCGCCATTCCACCAAAGCCTGTGACAAGGAAGTCCTTTGGCAGGAATGGCCAGGCTTTTCAACTAAATATGTCTTCCCTCCTAACACCCCAAAAATCCCAAAGCACAAACCTGAGATACCCTAGAAAAGCAAGTCGAAAGATAACAGCTTTTTAACAATATTTTGAAATTTGCATATTTAGAGTGGAGTAGGACACTTTGTTCACTGAAGTCTTCTATGAGATCTGTGCTAGACAGTTTGGAGGCTGTTGTGATGTCCTTTCTTATCCTTGCTAGGTAAGGTTTAAGTTCTCTAAATGCTCTTCTATGCCTACCATTTTCATCCCATGCTTCCAAAGATGGAAGCAGGTGTAGGCATTTGGAAGTTTCTCCATTATAGCCTATAGTTGTATTTGTCTCTTCAGATTTAATCTTGAAACTCAAAGGGGCCTGAAATGAATCAGGTTGCCATCAAATTTTGAATAATAAATCTCATTTCTTAGATTCTTGAACCTCCAATTCAAATTGAATCTGGGCTGATTTTACAGGCTTAATACATTGAATTAGAGTTATGTTCAAGTAAATTGACTTCTGCTTGTAATTCAACAAAGCCTATGTTCTGGAAGAGCTAGTCATCAGCAGGTATCTGGACTCTGCATGATCCTGATAAGAACCCATGGCCTAAGCAGCATTGGGTTCTTATTTTAAGCTTTTTTTCCCCTCCAGGTCAGATCATAGTTTATAAGCCACTCAGGTTATGGTGCAGAAGATGAGTGGCTATATAAAACTTTTAAATAAATTGTTAGCTGGTTTTGGCCTTACTGTCTCGGAGTATGGTGGTGACCTCAGTAGTGTTGGAATTATCAGGGGTCAATTCATCATTGTCTCATAAGCATAAGGGGGTCTTTCTAGTAAACACATCTCTATTGTGCTTGTGGGATGTCACATGGGTCACCTGATTTCCACTTCTTCCTTCTTCTTGGGTTTAGGGATTAACAATCTCCATTATTACCTTTTAGCACACCTGCAAGCAGGAGGTGCTGTAGAATGCAGCTCTTGTCCTCTCATCTCACTTGCATGCAGACATTTCTATTTCCCTAAAAATATCTACAAAAAACCAGTGATGAATAAGTACTTTCTACTACGAAGCTACTTGTATCCAGATCTACTGAATAAATGTAAGCTACCTTTTCTTTCTCTTCATCTAACTACTGCGTGAACACTGAATTCTTTTCTGAACGTAATTACGCTTAATGTGCAAGTTCTCTTTTGGTTCACACTTCTACTTTGCAAGATTTTTGTTAGCTGCTTGGAGTTCTTTTATTAACCTTTAAAAACTCCATCAAGTAGAGCTGGTTGCTGTATTCTGTCCCTCAGATCAGTAGCAAAGTTTTTCCAAAACTGCCATTGCTTATAAAAAGAAGCAATGGCAGAAAGTATAGAACCCAACTTAAATATTATTTTCTTACAAAAACTATGGGGGGAAATCGGCAAAGCCCAAGGTTTTAACTGCTTCATTCTGCTCTTCCAAGCTTGAAGATGGTGCCTTAATAGGCATTTCTATGACACTCAGCACAGTAGTATCTGAGAACCTACTGATTTTCCGAGTTTGCTTTCATTTCTAATCTGAGCTTTGGCACTATCTGCTCCCTCTCCTGTGCCTGATCAGACTAAAAATAAAACAAACAAGTTGGATTGGGGAAAAAAGTACTATTTCAACTCTTTAGGTTAGTTCTGTATATGCAGAAGCTTTTGCTACCTACTTACTAAGGAGAGTAATGAAGAACTCTCATTCTTCATAAAATCTGTTAAGAAAAATACTTAGACCCTTTTCTTAATATTTTTCTTAATATTGTACTTGACACCTCACATTAAAGCATCAAAACACCGTATCCTTGTTTGAATAGCCTTGAAAATGTATGTCTAGGAAAATAAAAAAAGAAAAAAGCATGATTTCTGTTGTTAGGTTGCAGGTGAAATTGCCAACTTTTATTCTTTTGAGAATCTCTGTAAGTATCATTGCTGGATCTCACCCCCCTCCCACAATCCTTTAGTAACATAGTATTCACTGATGAATCAGTAACATTATACAGTATTTCTAAACAAGTTAAGGATGACCAAAAAGAAATTGTTATTCTTTAAATGGAAGTTGCATGGTTTGCATACATCAACCATAAAGATAATGAAACTGACATAGTAAACAAGTAATATTATGGTAAACAAGTATCTGTATTATCTAATTATCAGTTAACTAACTAACTGCATATTGATTTTATACATCCATCTGATGTTATATAATTTCTGTCATGCTTTCTATGGAATCTATTCTTATTTATCATATGCCATAAATTATGATTAAACATTACAAAGATGCCATGATTACACTCCCCACTTGTCTCAAAAATGTTATATAGTGGTTAGAGAGCAAAACTGAGACTAGGGAGATCTCAGATGAAATCCCCACTCAACCATGAAGCTCCTGGGATGACTTTGGACTAATTACTTTCTCTAGTCTGGCCTACCCAAAGGGTTGTTGTGAGAATAAAAAGAGCTCCTTAGAGAAATACAGATGCAATCAGTCTAGCCCAGGTCAAATCTTGGTTTTAAATGGTAGGTAGGTATAGTTGGAATGGGGGCAGGGAGCGGGGTAATACAGTCTACAAAACAGAATTTCTGCTTTAAGTTTTAAGATGTACCTGATTGTAAAGTAAGTGCACCTATCAGTTTTCCAACTGTAAAACAGCAAAGTTTCATGTAGAACCAAACCAAAGCTACATGAAGCTATTATACGAATATTCTTTAAGTATAATTTTGGATATTCAGTTAATTTCAAAATAATTTTTAATTGTATCAAAACGTAAGAGTGACTGTAATCTTTTTTTTCCCCAAGAAAAAGCATGTACTTCATGGTAGTTAGTAGTACAGATTTCCCCACCCATCACTATTTATTTAAGAGAATCTAAATCTGAACTCTTGGAGCTAACAACTGCACTAATGCATTTTACATTAGTGGGTTGAATCAGGAAATCCTGACTTTTGGTGCCAAGGGGGTAATTAATATTAGAATATGTTTGCAAAATGATTGTGTTTATGTAGGAGTGAAGACTAAGTACCAGCTTGTATGGATAAAAACAGGCACCCTGTTGTGGAGGTGGTAAGAGAAATGTAGACATAATTGTAGATTATGATAGGATTTTTTCTTTCATTCAAAAGGTAGAGTCATGGTATGCTCTGAAATTTGGACTTACCTTCAGTGCTTTTAATGTCTTTTAAGGAATCCAGTTCATAAGGGTGCAGAAGTTGTACTTTTTCTTTCCTTAACAAAAAAAAAATCTGCAAAAAACTGTCAGTCTGCACATTGAAAGGGAAATATTTCAAAAGCTCTAAACATTTTAAGAGATAATATTTAAAAGCATGTTTAAAAGCTTTTGGAAATATAGTAACTATTTTCTTTTGTAATTGGAAAAAAGATGTAAGTATCCTCAGGGTGTTTAGAGCTGGACACATGTGCCACAGAAAACTTTTTGTATGACTGTTTCATCAGAAGTAAGCTCCATTAAATTCAAGAGGAGAGCAATGTTACTGTAGTAAGTCTGTGTGCACACACACACATACTCAAATAGTTGTTAATCAGTGAATAAAGATTAAGATAACAGTTGGGGAAAACACAAAATTCAGATGAATCAAATGATTTCTTTCAGAAATAGATGGCCATTCTATATTAGCACTTCAGTATGAGTGACAGCAGAACCAAGCGTCTTCCACTGCCAACTTTCCTGGGAAACCATAATTTCTTTCTCTGCCCCTCCCTTGCCCTTCTTCATTTATCACTGTGTCATGTTTGTGTAAGTATCCTGGTGTCTGGTGTTACTGGATGCATATAAATTTCAGTTACAGATGAACATGCAAGTATTGTGATCACACATCTAGGCTACAGTTTTGTTTTTTCAAGGCAAACCAGAGAAGCAGGATGTTTTAAATGATGATTTTGCAAACTACACTGATAGCCTTTGGAATGAGCATTAGTTATATATTCTGTACATAGGCGATTTCTGTATTTGGCCCTCTGTTATGCCTTCCCTGCCTTCTATTGTCTTACACAAGTTAAAATACAGAATGCATGTTCTTAGGGTTGTGGATCATTCTTGCTGAATACTTTGAAGTATTAAGCAGACTGGTTTTTTTTAATCCATTCAATTGTGTTCAGTTCTTGGAGACTGCCTAGACAAGTCCCTGCAGTTTTCTTGACAAGGTTTTTCAGAAGCGGTTTGCCACTGCCTCCTTCCTAGGGCTGTCTGTGTGTGACTGGCCCAAGGTCACCCAGCTGGCTTCATGCCCAAGGCGGGACTAGAACTCACAGTCTCCCAGTTTCTGGCCCAGTGCCTTACCCATTATACCAAATTGGCTCTCTAAGCAGAGTGATAGCACAACATAAATAAAACAAAAACAACTACATGACCAAATAAAGCAGCAAGCAATTATTTATCATTATATATAATGCATATTATAATTGTTTCATATTGCATACCAAACCATCCTCATGTTAGGAAAGAGACACATCCCACCTGAAGTTTAGATAGACTTGTTACAGGTTTTCCAATCTCCAATCATTCCGAAACCTGTAAAATCTAGATTCTGCTGTGGCCTCAAGGAGCTGAGATCTTAACACAGAATAGGTGTACACATTGTGCTAAGGCATGAAATATGATTCACCAATCAAAATGACTAAATTCTGACAACAGGTCAAGCTAAAACAACATAAAATAAATTATGGGTTAAGATACTGTATGTCAACTCAGGCATCGAGTTGCTGTTTTCATGCTTTAAATCCTATTGAAACGGCTTCTCAGAATGCAATTCAGTGGGTGTGCACCATATCTACTACTTTACAAGCAGTAGTATTAATGTGACAGTAAGCCCATCTGACACCAGAACACTTGTTTGGCTTTTCCTTATCTATAATGGACCTTCACACTGTGGTGGTTAAATTCATTTTATTTTTTTTCTTCTATTATTTTAGAAATAGTCCATTCATGATTGAAAGTATAGCTGTAGTAAAACTGCACACTGAAATAAAAGCTAGCACTGTGACCACGGAGTGGAGACAGACAACGGAAACTAGACAACTGTCACTCCTTAGAGCGTGAATGGAATGGTGTGAAAGGAGGAAGTATGCAGATACAATAAGCACTGTTTATAGAACATGCTTATGGTATCTAGAATAGAATCCTTGTACTATGAAAGAATGCAGAGGCATTATAGTAAGGTCACCCCCAATCTCTTACCAAAGACGTTCCAGTGTATAAGGGTCACAGTGCGATTCACAATATTTTATTTTTCTTATGTAGTATAACAAGCCAAATGTATAAAATCTGTAACCTTGCTTTACCTGGGGCTCTTCTGCAGTTCTTTGGTGGCAAGTCCAGGGAACACTGTAGTTTGTGTGTGCCAATAAAGGTGCATCTACTTTATCTCCAGTTGCTTTGGTCCCTCATTTAAAGTGGGTATTTTTCCCCAAACCACCACCATACAAGAAAATGCTGAAGGTAATGGTACAAATGTTTCTATTCAAATTAAGAATTCTGTTATGCAAAACACAGTGCCAAGAAACTATAGGGTATATCCAGGGAATGAGAAAACCCAACTGGATTAAACATTTGCTATACTGAGATAGGCTGCTGGTCCAAAAGGTAATACAACCATGGCCACTTCCAATATTCTTATTCACACTTGGATTTCTCTTCATGAAAACAAGTATAATTACACTGTAATTGGAAAAATTAAAATAAAACAATGCCAAGAGCCAACGCAGTTGCATAAACAAAAATGTAGAAAGAAGTCAATTTCCCGCAAATTATTGTTCTTCTCAATTGAATAGACAACTGCCTTAATAAGCCATTGCTTCCATATAAAGTTAATGGTAAAAGGAATGCAGGTGCATTCTTCACAAAAGGATGTTGACTGCCAGAGTATCTTTTCTGAGCTCAGAACAAAAGGTCAAATGCACTACATTATAGACTGAAGAATGTGAGTTGGATCTATGCCATGAACACACTGGATTCATAAACAAATCTGTACACTTAAGATTAAAATGTTCAGCAAGACAATGCTGAAAATTGCTTAAAACAATTTACCAGAAAGTTAGCACAGCAGAGTATTTTGAAGTACTATAATCCCACATTATTAGTTACTGAATATATGCTTATTGATTTGTTCAAGAATTTTTAAAAAAATCCAGTCATGTCCAATTCTTGGAGAATGCCTGGACAAGTCCCTGCAGTTTTCTTGGCAAGTTTTTTCTGAAGTTGTTTGCCATTGCCTCCTTCCTAGGGCTGAAAGTGACTGACCCAAGGTCACCCAGCTGGCTTCGTGCCTAAGGCAGAACTAGAACGCATGGTCCCCAGGTTTCTAGCCTGGTGCCTTAAACACTACATCAAACTGGCTCTTGTTCAAGATAGATACTGCTTATATATTTAATATGGTTGTCATATCTGGTTTTAATTGGGTTTGTTATTTTCTTTGAAAAGAAAAACGCATTCTTTGCGTTATTCTCATACTGTATACCAAAAGCAGACAAGCTGGATTTACTTATATGTAAGTCCTGGATATGGACTTCTTCTGCAGCCATTCATCTAGTTGTGCTAAAACTTGAATGTGTTTGAAATAAACATCATTCAATAATGTAGTAATTTCTGGATTAGCTCTATGGATTAGTTTTGTGACAATGATCAAGTGATTTAACCCTTCAAAAATATTTCTGTCCAAGAACTACACACTCACTCTCTACACATATATACACACAGTGTGTGTGTGTGATGCTGCATTAATTGTTATAATGCCCTGAATCCTAGGAATACATTTTCCTTAAGTCTCCTACAGATGATTTCTTTTTGTCTGGGAAAAATAGAAATATTCTAGCTCTTTTTTTGTTCCCTTAAATTGCTTCCTACTTCTGATTGTTTCTAACTAGAATAACTTAATTTAGATAAAATTTTGGTGCTGGATTTCCATTTAGAGGATAGCCACTTGTATCACACACTGCATCATACTTTGTATTTCACTTTGTTTAGGTTTCAGAATAAATTAAAACAGAAGACAAAAGGGAGCTATCTCAAGTTGCTATTTTAACACAACAGCAGAATAAGATGTTTGTCACCACCAATTAAACACTTTATAAGAACAGGACTGTCATAAAACAATTAAATCTTGAAAATGTATTATTCCCTAGGAGAGAAACCCCAGAGAAAATTCTGCTTATTAAAACTGCAATTTTAGTTTCCATTTAAAAAATAGGAAGCCAAGATTGTCTAGAAAGACAAATTATTTCTTAATGTCAGTTGAGCATATTTTGAAGAGAACGTATCTGTAACAGGTTGAATTCAGCATTTTTGTCTCTTTTATCTAATTCAGTCATCTTGATTATAGCTTCACAGATCATGATTCTGAGAGAATTGTGATAAAGTTCTAGAATAAAAGTATAATTTAGTTATCCTATACAAACCACTAAAAAGAAAATAGAAATCCATACAAAAGTCTCAAAATGAAATACAAGTGATAGAGATTTAATTTAAAAGAGCAAATGAGGAAATTAAAATCACAAATAATTTATTCTTCTGTTAAAGAGTTGATGCAGTACAATTTTAAATAGCAATGAAGTACACAGTGGTGGAAAATTGGCACTGAACCTAAAAGCATGTTAGTCATATCAATGTTCTCACATCTTCAGTTCAAAACTCGATTTTAATATTTAACTGACAAAAAATATTCTCTATTTAGAATTATGGAGGAATGCATTTTTATGTCTTAATTCAGGTACTTCCTGCTATTTCCCTGTTAAAACATACCAATACACAAAGTAACTCCAGGGCTGACTTTATTAACATACTTTCAAATATCTGTCTGAATGTATGTATGCTTTGCAACACAGAATTCAATAATGCACCTCGAATACAATAGCAGGAGGGTCTTACAGAATTTTGTGTTCCCTGTGGCTCTGTGTTTGATCTGGATAGCAAAATTCTCTCATGTGGTATTGGTCAGAATTTACAGAGTTTATAAGGAAATTTGACATTTTAAAAAACTTATTAAAACTTACTTTTGGTCTCATAATAACCAGTACAAACATGGACATACACAATTGTCTTCTCTCTTAAAGATATTCACTCTTGAATGAGAAAGTTTAGACAAGTTTTACAAAAGCCGCTATACTATCTTTGTTACATAGTAATTATAGTACTAGAAGTTAAATACACTTGTGAAATAAAATACATGTCAACCTATCTATAATTTGTTTATAAATACTTTGTAAATTTAAGCCAGGCTAAATGAACACTTTTTCAAAGTCATTGCTACTGCAATCAAAAAAGATCACAGCTCTATTTATTTTAAATCATTGCAAGGCCATTGCAAATTCTTTTTGTGTTAGTGGAAGAAAAAGTAAAGGGAACTGCCACTGTTTTACAAACAGTTTTCCACAAAGTATTTTAAAATTAATTACTTTATACTAGACAGTGTTATAAGTTCCATGATAATTCCATCATTTCAGTAGTTGGGATACAGTGTCTTCATATCAGGATCTGCCAAATACATAGTTGCCTTCTTATCCAACATTAAGACTAACACACATTCATACAAAAAAAATCATCCTCACATCCCAGTCTGTATTTCTCATCTATTTGGGTTTCTGACCTTGCCCAGTTTGTAGTGTACTGCCTTGCATATTCCATATGAAAAAACATAATATATAAAATATTGCTGCTGTAAAAATTTTCCCCTTCCCCTTACAAAAGAATCTCTGGAAAAATACTAAATTCCCTTAACCTTCATAAACATACAGTACTGCTCACATACTTCAGTCTGTAACAGTTTGTTTGATATACAGTTCTAAGCTCGCTGCAAAATTGTTTGTGAGTGTATTTTCTGTCCAATATTGCCATCTAGAGTACAGATGTATTTTTTTCCATAAGGACAATTACTTTTGTTTACAATTAGCTGAGAAAAGCTAACCTAGATAGGCAATATATTGCAATACAGCTATTTATTAACAAGGCGAGGTTGTCATTTTCTTTCCAAAATTAGATGCAATTGAAGATTTTCTTCAAAAGATGTTGACAATGCCAAAGAGACGATGAGGCTGCTAACAGGTACTGCTTATTAAAATTTTGTTTTCACTGCTGGTAATTTCCATACTGCCCCTATAAATTGAAAAAGGAGGATAGTAACTAGGAAGCAATTCTTTCTTCTCCTAAATAACAGGACAAAAATCTGAAAGTAAAATACATACATTCTTAGCACTGACTTCTTTTAAAGTATGGTTAATTTCTTATTTCAAGTGTCTTCCCAGAAGTTGGAATTGTACTTTCAGCAATATATCGTTCCCATAAAGATCTAACAGTATAATATTAGATATAAAAAACTGAAACCAACGAAGAAGAATCTATTATAAATAGGTAACTATTGTAAATAACCAGTTTTTAAAACCTCAAAAATGAGATTACCTAGAGTGCAAATGATAATGGAAATGCCAAGCAGTCTTCTTGAAAAGTGGGATGATTCCTTAAGTCTGGGTCCCTGTCACCATCTATTATACTTCCAAAAGTGGGGCTTTAGTGCACAATAGATATAATGTTAAACAATGCTACTTTTGTGTTCTTTTCTAGGTCATTTTATATAGAGAGATAATTGAGGATAGGAACACAAATGTTAGTCAACTACTAATATGCACCTGCATGTATATCAATAAATTGACAGTTATATACAAGCAACCAGTTTCCTAAGACAGGCAAAGGATGCAAATGTTGGCTAAATGATATTCCAAAACATTTTCTCATCAATTCTCAATTCTAATATAAACAAGAGATTCACCATTATTTTGTTCACTATCTACCTGAAAGTTTTCCAAGCAGAATCTCAAGAGAACATTATGCCAGCATGAATGGGAACTTCTAGATAAAGAAGTGTGCAATTCTTTTGAATGTCATAGGTTTTGGACCTAAAACAGATTGTTCTGGATTTATCAGGTATTCCGTCCATTTCAGAAGTGTTCCTAATAGAAAAGAGTCTTGTTTCAAGTTCAGAAGAAGGATTTGGAACTAGGGTCACTTCCAGAATGGTCAGAACAGTGTTCAAACACTTCTGGTATTCTAAATATTCTAAACACCGCTAATAAAAACAATATATTTTTTTGTTCTACAAGACTAGATGTCTAGTTCCATCAGGGGAAGCCCCTCATGCAGGAGCGAAATGAGGGAAGTGGCAGTTAAATCTTCTTCAAATTCAATTACTCTTAGAATTTTCTGATCCATTATTTTCTGGGATAATTTTTATTCACTGGGGCCAGGTTCAATCAGATTTACAAACCTGAAACATGTTCACCTGCTTTAAATACCAGACATTCATGCATTCAATACAAGACCTACAGACAGCTTCTGAATGTATTCTCTGCTTCAATGTCATACAATTATTTGTTATATGATTTCACTGGCAATTATTCAAAACCCAAATACCGTAATTCCATTGGAATCACAAAACTAATTGTTTTGTTCTTTGGATCCTGGCAATGTTTCTTAAAATATATCTTGCCTTGAATACAAAAGAGCTGAGAAAGGAGTATTAAGAAATTACAAAAAAGAGAGCAAAATATGGCTCCCAAAAGAGCTTTTTAGAAAGCACCATAAATATAAAATGTATTTCTTTGTGCCCGCTTTTCAATCTAAGTATGTTGATATTTATTTCATATTGGTAAACAGCTTATTATAAAATTGTGGCCCAAAATGGAAAAAGGGAATTTTTCAGGCAAGGAAGTGATTTTATTCAAATAAAGATTGTTGGTTACATGGAAGAAACTGTTTCATATGTTGGGAAGAACATGAGGAGATATGAAAAAAACACATTGTGGTTGTTTGGTCATGCAGAGAGAATGAATCAGGATCAAACTGCAAAACAAATATATGAAGGAAAAATGAGTGGGTCAAAAAGGAGAAGACAAAATTGTGATGGTGAAGTGAGCAGTTTAAGGAACTAGACAACCCATGACCCGTTGGGTCACCCTTTAAGAGATATTTCCTTACCTAAACAGAGAAACAGAATGACCACGGGCAGACAAAAAAGCAGTGTGAGCATGAGCAACTTTCAACTTCCTGCCGGCTTCCTCATTGACTTTGCTTATGAGAAGCTGGCAGGGAGCATTGGAAATCACTCCTCCTCCTCCTCCTCCGCTGACCCATGGAACTGCCTGCCACTTTGCTGGGGGGAGGAGGAACAAAGGGAGCTGCAGACTGCGAGGAAAACTGCATCTCCACTCCTCATCCTGGAGTGTCCCCAAGGGCCCCCTCTCTCCAGGGAGGAAGAAGGCTCACCCATCAACCACCAGCACCCCCCAGCCAGCCCTACCTCACCAGTAGGCATCTGAGTCACCCCTTCATCCTCCACTCACTGCCCACTGCCATTAAGAGATTTCAAATTTTGGCCTTGGTTCCAAAGCAGCCAATCGCCACTCACCCTTACCGCCAGCCAATTGGGCACAGGGGCCAGAGGGAGATGGGGAAGAGGGCAGGGATACCCCCCTACCATCTTCCCTTGTGCCATGCAACCTATGGGAAACTCAGTACACAAAATTTTTGACTTTTGTAGCTGCAGTCACAGAATCAGATTCTGCTCAGTATACTTCCTTAAAAAACATCAGCAATGGTCAATGTTCAGGGGTTAGAGATTACAATTAATTCTCCAACCAGCTGGAGGCCCAACTAATATCACAGGAAGAGGCTGATTTTCCCCCCCTTTTGTATCTTTTTGCTTTCTGATCTGAAGAGACTGAAAGACCAAAGGTAATATTTAGACACAACAAACATTGGTATTTATTTTATTTATATATAACTCTGGTTCCTCAGGAGACAAGAAGAATGATAAAAATAGTATCTGTAAGTGTCAAAAATGAAATATAAGCTATTAGATAAAATATTTTAATGAAACAATATCAGACAGTAAAATTAAAACAATTTTTTTAAATGTTATGGTGAGTCATAAAATATTTTGATTGTACCAGTCGGCTGCTCCCTGTCACCCATGCATTTCTCTGTGCTTTAAACAAGCCAGCACAGAGAAATGCATTGGATTACTAATCATTATCTTTCCTTTGGATCCAACAGAGTGTCAGAATACTGCAATTCATCAACCGATGCAGATGAACAGTAATGCCTATTAGCTCTGAAAACTGATTTTAGTGTTTGACCGGCCACCTGAAAAGTAAAGAGAATTGAAAAATGGTATATACGTGGTGCTTGATTTTACCTCTTATTTAAAACTGTTTTCGATGAAATGCATAAACATACTTATACGTGTAACATTCGACTGTAAAATTTAAACACACATACAAAAAAATGTAACTCCAAGAACTGTACCTGGTCATATCCATAAGGCCTCTGTTGTGGGGGCTGTGGAGGGCCCGGCTGCGTAGGTCTATATCCTCCATATTGCTGACCTTGTCCTTGAGGATAATTGGAATATTGAGGTCCTGGAGCACTTTGGGAGGGACCTACAATTTTTTGTACAGAAATTCTAGCAATTCAATCATTAAAAACATAATCTTTTTAATTTTTATTTCCCTAGATAAGGACCTTCAAGACTATTGTCGAATGTAACTGTGCAAATCAAAATTTGTTTTAATAACAATTTTAATACATTTATATTTTCCCCCTTGAGGACCAAGTGCTCATCTTTCTTGATTTACAAATATAATCATTAGGCTTGGCTCAATGAGGCCAAATTATAAGCACGTATATTTATAGTGAAGTTCTTAGTACCAGTACAAAGAAAAGTGCCTTGTTTTAAGAACCTTACTATTTTTGCCTTCTTGAAAGCAGGGATTAAGGCTAAAATGTGTGAACTTACTAGAAGCAAGTAAAAACATGATTTTCAAAATTGTAGTGAAACCTTTTTTCTAAAATTGATGAAAGAAGTTAAATATTTTGATGTCTCCCATAAAGACTCTGTGGGATCCAATTTAATTAAAAGACCTATAAATTATCTAAAAACCATTAAGGAAGTGTCCTGTCTAATCAACATTATTTATGTAGATGCAGCCTTATTTCAATCCAAGCAGATGTATTTATAACACTGATCTCACAGAATATTCTACTTGTACTGTTCTTGCAAAAAAAATCATTTATTACCCACATCTTCAATATTTTAGAAGGTAAGTCAAATAGAAAACAGGGTAAGTGGAAAACTTGGGCAGAGGTAACTGGAAGTTTGACTTGCACAAATTTCTTCTGTTTGATTGTTCCATCCCTAATTCCTCCCTACTGCAGACACCTTCTCTATATCCCAGAAAAGCATTTCAAGGGTGAGAAAGCTGAACTGGAGAAAAACCACAATCATTAAGATTTGCACATTGTATATTATTGGCCTTCATTTTTGCAAAATTAAGAGACAGCATTGGTAGCTGTGTGCCAGAATTGGATGATGCAATACTAACTTGGGCTCCCATGGTTTTTCCCGTTCAACAGCAGCAAAGAAATCAGCAACATTGAACTATGTTTTTAAATTAATCAGAGTTCTCTCTTATGCCTGCATTTCTGGACAATGCTTAATTTAATCTATGGTTAGTGAATATGGCATAAATTTCCCTTTGATACAAACTTCACTGAGTAACTTTTTAACTAGTATCCTCAAGCACAGATTTAACAGAAGTCCTGAAGCTTCTCAATGAATCAATATTCTCCATATAGCCACACTGGAGAAAAAGAGGGGAGGGAAACATACCGAAACATCTACTGTATTGCTACATTATAGTTTAATATTATGTCTCCTTGTTAAACTGGACAATAACTCTCCTCTTTCCAGCTTTCATTCTCACATAATGTATGTATAGCTAAAAGTCTGAAGCATCTAAGATAATGTCCCAGAAAGACCTTATTCAATTTATCTTGAAATCACTGGTCTAAATTTAGCATGGACTGAGAAAGCTCTCCTGCACTGGTCTGGTCTGACTTTTTCTAAACCCCAGTTTTAAAGATGACTACAATATGCAGGGCACGAAATAATCCATGTTGCAAAGTCACTTTTCTGAAGAACTGTTCTTATTACAGGACAGGATCAGATGTGTCATTTTGCAACAGAGAACCTTTCATCTTGCAGCAATTCTTCATCTGCCATTTCATTTTGTTATTTATTCAGCTGGAAGTGGCTAGCTGCCTTTTAAGACTTTGGATTTAGTTATGCAAATGGAAATGTACATAATACAAATGTGGACTCTTAACAAGCGAGGAAAATTTCTAGAAATTTTGAAGTCTTGGGGAAAAAACCTCATCCCTTTTTTCCCCCAGAAAAGTTTGTAATATATGCAATAAGCCTTTTGATAGCACCCTTCCTAGATCTAAGTTGACTTTGGTATTTTAAGAACATACACTACAGCATAATCAATCCTGGGGGTAGTTAGTGCCCTGAAGAGGTCCCCGTGAATTCCTGAATTTAAATTACGAACTTTTAATATCTCCATCTTGGATTTTATATTTTACATTTATATTTACATTTATATTTTTATTTAAGAAGTACTGTTTTTATTGTATTTTAAATCTGTATTTAGTTTTATTTTAAACCACCCAGAGTCACTCTCTGAGTGAGATGGGTAGTGATGAAATTCAGAATATACATACGTACATACATACATACATACATACAGGTTATGTATGGTCCTTTGGTTATGAAAGCAATTGGGACTGAGATTGCTGTTGCTAAGCAATGCAGTCATAAAGCATGACATCACATGACTGCACTGCTTAGCGACGGCAATACCAGTTGCTGTTGTAACCCCAAGACACACAGGTCATTAAGTGTGAAGTGGGAATCCCGGGTAAGTAGTGTTGGGGTACTGTGGGGGGTAGGAGAGGCCAGGAGACGTCTTGGGAGGGCTGGCGCGAGCCACGTGTGAGTTGGGGGAGGTCCAGCATAAGCCACAAGTGCAGGACGGCTGGGGGTGGATGGCATGGTGCGAGTGCCGGAAGGCTGGGAGTAGATGGTGTGTTGCAAGTGCAGGAAGGCCAGAGGGTAGACAGCTCAAGGGCAGGAAGGCTGGAGGGACTTAAGAGAGTGACTTGTGACCTTCTCTGCTGGCTTCTCCATTAACCTTGCTTGTGGGAAGCCAGCAGGGAAGGCCGCAAACGGCAATCATATGACCGCGGGATGCTGCAACCGTCCTAAGTGCGAGCTGGTTGCCAAGCTCCTAAATCATGATAACATGGCTGCGGGGGCACTGCAACAACCAGAACGTCAAGGACCAGTCATAAGTACTACTTGTTCAGCACTGTCACAACTTCGAACAGTCGCTGAACAAGTGGTCGGTAATGAGAACTACCTGTATAAAACATGGTTTATTCATACAATTCTTATGTTTGGTATTTGTTAAAAGTAAGAGTATAAGCTAGTTAGAAAATAATTATGTACTGAATGATGAATTTACTTTAATGATTTGAATGTACTTTAAAATGGATTCTAAATTTTGGTTTGGTGGGCCTTTGTTCTACTTTCATCCTTTGAAGCCTAGTAAAGAGCAGATCAAACTGGTTTCTAGATAAAAAAGTAAACAACAGAGAAGCCAACAAGCAAATCATGCCCTAAATCCTTCCTTCAATCTTGGACAAAAATGGTGATGACCCACCCTGGGGAAAGAATGCATCTTGTTCTTCCATTTTAGAACTGTACTTCACTGCTTCTCATCTGTGCAGAGAAACTGTACTGCTCTGACATGCTATATAAAAATTCTATAAAATCCTATTACGATTTATCAGAAATATTTGAGGGAATAAAGGATAGTTATATAAGGACACCTTGTCTTATTGCATTTATTATTCTAAAAGACAAGACTTCAGAAAGCTTTTAATTCATTCCCCAATTTTTCAATTTCTTCATTTTCATAAAATATATAAAAAAGGGGGGAGAGAATGGGAGGGAAAGCTCCCGATTTTCCCACTTTCCCCCGGGGTTTCACATTTCTACCCTCAACTCACGGAAACCCTTTTTAATCTCTTTTATTTTCAAATTCCTCTTTAGACCCCTATTCTACATACATGCAGAAATGTTTTATTATGTTACTAATATATATGTTACTGGTAAATTGACATTTAAAGAACTAAAAGAAAACTATGGAGACTAAGTGGAACAAAGACAATCAATCACTTCTACTACTGCATGTGTTTATGTCTGTCTTTAATTAACAGAAGGGACTAGGAGTATAAATAAAGGTTGACCAAAGCCCTGCTTGATACTCAGGATTCCTCACACAAGTGTATCCTGTTACTTACCATAAGCTTGCTGTTGTCCAGGATAAGCCTGCTGACCTGGGTACTGTTGCTGTTGATAGCCTGGCTGTTGAGGGGGGGCTTGGTATGCATCTTGCTGCTGGGCATATTGGGCGTTTCCTGAAAATAGGAGGTGAAGCAAAAACAATTAAATGCTGTTTTTTCTGCATGCATGTTTTTTAAGATGCACAGCAAACACCACAAAAACAAAATGAAAATGCAGTTTTGATATCAAAAACTAAGAAAACAAAGAAAACAAACCAAAACAGAAGGAATTCGGCCAAGCTGCAGTTAAAGCCAAATTTGCAAGGCTAAACTGCAGTATTTTCACATCTCTGCCAAACGAGTATTACTTTTACTGGAACGTGATGTCATGACTTGATAAGGCCATGACTATGCTAAATGAAAAAAAAAAAGGACAAAATTAAAGACAGCTACAGAGCACAAACTAGCTACACAAATCAGCAAGCTGTTTCCTAGTGGCACTATATTTGTATGTATACATACACACAAAATATAAACTGGACCAATGAGTTTATGTTTAAATAAAATCATTGAAAAAAATTGCTAATAGTGTTATAATAATTTTACTGCTGTTAGAATGACAAACTTAAAATTATAAGTTTAGATATTTGCAGGAAACTAGGTTGAACATTTCAAGTTCCCTGAAATTCTCAACAGCCAGCAACTAAAAGTCTACAAGAGCTTTGCATGGGCAGGAAACAAGTTATGTTGTGCAAGAAATGTTGCTCTTTTGTGGAAGGGGAGAGGAAAAGGAATGTATCTGCACATGTGTGTGTGAAGGTATATAGATACCTCCTTCGTAGTAATGTTGGGAGGAATCCTCATAAGGCCTATCGTAGCCTTGTTCAGGATACGACGGTTGCTGATAACCGTAATCACTATGACCTACATCAATTCGACAAGAGACAGGAAGAAACGTTAATGGCCTCTGAGTGAAAACCCTATGAATATTTCATTTTACTGAAAAAATCAGTGTCAGCTGGAAATACATGAAAAAAAAAACCTTCAAATTAAATTAGAAGGATTCACCAATAGGATTTCCTTTCATACTGAATTAACATGTGACTGGAAGAAAAAAAATCGGCTAATGAAGTAGTTTTAGCAACATCACAGCGAGGAATGGTCTTACAGCTTCTGGTAAAAGGGTAAAAAAAATTTTTTTTTTTTTTTAATGAAATCATTTATGCTTTTCACATGAAAATAATTATTTAATTACAATGAACAAAGAACTCAATTACCATAATTTGTTGAACACCTGTTCTACTTTTCAATTCAAAAGCATATGCTATTAAAAGCAATGTGAACTATGACATATAACGTTCAATAAACTTTTAAATAACCTTTATATAATTTTGTATGACACATTTGTTAAAAATAGTGAACCTCTTCTCTCAACATAATCTCATAAAAACAGAAAAGAAAAATGACACTGTCCTTTACCATACAAGCATAACCAGTAAATGTGACAGACGCCTGCCAATAGGATCCACTTGACCTAACATTCACATTCATAACTCAGATACCTGCATTTAGGAATCTAGTTTATATATACTATTGGAAACAACAACGGTTTTGAAAAAAGGACATTTCTTAAAATGCCTAACATTTTTATTTACTCTTTTTTTTTTTAAGGGCAGGCATCACAAATTTAATTCAACTATACAGCAGTTTATTTTTCTGCAGTGTATCATCTCCACAGCTTCTTAAAGAGGGGCTATCTATAAATAATATTTTACACATAAACACATTATGTACTGCACACATTTCGAATATAACAGAATTCACGGTTGCAACATATATGCTCCAAGGAATACATATGGCCTGCCAGCATTCCTTTTATCATTCCAAAACTCTCCCAGATTGAGTGGTACTGTAAACTTGGGACGTACTCAGGGACATTAGGGGTAAAAATGACAGCCTTAACTGTTGCAGATGCTTAACGTAGTCATTTTACCTCTTAAAATCCCCGACCCCAGCCCCAACAGCCCAGGCCCTTCTTACTTTTGGAACTGGACCTTGACAAAACCTGTTGTGGCCTGTGAGCTGACAGAAGTTGCACAACTTTGCCTCAATTCATCTAGCTGCAAATAAATCTTAGGAGACTTTTTTTACAATTATTTAAGCAGTATCTTAAGATTACTAAAATTATGTCATTATGTTTTTACTTTATGCATTAAAACAGTCAGATAGAACCTATTATGACTTTTAAAAATGATTAACAAGAATTTAAAGGTATTTTCTATGCAACTTATCTTACCGTACTCTTACATGCCACAAAATAGATTCTGGGTCAGTCTAGCAAAATGTGTTCAAAACTGATTCATGACATATGAGTTAAGTAAACCATATCATGATGGTCACCAGTGGTAAATAGGTTGTTTAAAACTTGGCAAAAACAGTTTGGGCACATTTATATTTTTCAAAAAATAAAATTAATTTGAAACAAAACATTTGCTGTGAAATAAGAATTGCATTGAAAAAATAGTCTACCACCCACCATGAATTTAATATATACAAAGTGTCATTCCAACTCTTACAATTTCCATCTGTATTTATTCAGTTTGTAATTAATCATAATCTCTAAATATATAATTTAAAAATCTGATTTCTTAAGCAGAAACTCCATTCAGTATATTATCAGGATATGCAAAGAATCAACTTTGTTACCGTTTTGTAATCCTATTCATTGTATTAAACTTCAAAAACTCTGTAATTTCCAAAATCCTAGAGAAAAACCAATATCATCTACAATTATATTACATAATTTTGAGAGACAGTGTGGTTTACAGGATTAAAATATTGAATTGGAACTGGGAGACCTAGGTAGTGATCCAGCCTTAGCCACAAAAATTCATTAGGTGGCGTAGGACCAATCATTCTGTCTCAGCCCAATCTACCTCACAGGTTTGCTGTGGAGTAAAGCAGGAAGGAGTGTTTTGTATGCTGCTTCAAGCCCCTGAATGAAAGGTGGGATTAAACATCTAATAAACAAATAAATAAATCTGGGGCATATAGTTGTGCCACTTTTAAGAAAACATGCAGAAAAAAAATATTTTTGAAAGAGCATTGCTTCTTTAAGGATTTTAGGATGAATCTATTTTAGCAGACAAGATTCTGCTAAATCTCACTTTTAAAACACCTTTTTATAAGCAAAGTACTTAAACAACATGTTACATAACAACCATCTCATCTGTAGTGAAAAAAACTGTCATATCTCTAGCCAAATGAGGGGATTCTTATAAAAATCTGTGTTTTGGTACTTGAATTAAACTATGAATATTTTGAGCAAGCAATAAATTAATATTATCCTTCAGGTTTTCAAACTATGGAACTTGAAAACTTTAATAAATAAAAGTATTCTAGTGATTAGCAACTAAAACTTTGCTCATTCAGTAGTTTTATGTATGTATCACTAATAATGGGCAGATATATAAAATGGGAAAGTTAACATTATGAGAGATTACCATCAGGGTAATATTGCTGGTTCATGCCTTCTGGAGGACCCTGTCCACCATGACTGTATTGGTCCCCATAATAGTCTTCCTGGCCTGAGTACTGCTGTGGTGGGCCTGAAAAACCACAACCAGTCAATATGTAAATAACTTGTTTTTTCTGTTAACACGCTCACTAATTTCTCAATGTAATATGAGAAACCCTCTCACCTATAGCCTTCCCCCACCCAGAGCACTGTTTCAGAAAGCTTACTTAATGCTTTGTGTATAATACATGTATGTATTACAGAGAGCACCTTGATTGCATGATATATCAGATGTGAATATACATTTCACAAAACATACAGACTATATACTATATATATATATATATATATATACACACACACACACACACACACACACAAACTGCCCTTTCAGAGACAGAAATACAGATTTCAACATTTATTTGCAAAGTGGCGATTTGTTTAGCCTCAAATACTATTTGGGGTGAAATGTACTATGACAGACTTGTCAACAGCTAGAGGTCAGGATGCTTACAGCAAGCAAAATTTGCCTCAAAGTGCTGAGACAAAGGGGGCTTTTATGCCTGCAATGACTAAGAGAAAGTAGATGGATAGACTAAAAAAAAAAGTGCAACTTTTAACTTACCTTGCTGTGGAGGTCTGTATGGAGGAATCTGCCTCTGTCCCATCATATGGTTTCCTTGATTAACTTGGCTCATCATTCCCATTGGTGGCTGCTGTCCCTGGTAATGCTGTCCCCCTCCCTGGGTCATATTATACTGTTGAGAAGGCGGTTGCTGGTGCATCATGGGACCTACAAGAATAGAAAGCACAGCAACGTTTAACATTAATTTCAATCCTGTAATATTAATTTTTCTCAAGAATAGCACCCGGTGTATGTTTTAATAAGTTCTGAAAATATGCCACAGGATTCTTTGCATGTAAGACATACATAATCTACCAATTTATAATCACAGGTACCTTTTTTCTTAGTAATAAATAATGTGCCATTTTTACTTGTCCCAAGCTACCTACATATATACAAAAAGACATATGCACATGTATGTATCTATTTAAATGGCTACCTACAAAATCTGTGTTGTTTTTGCTGTGGCTAACTGATGAAGCATGAGATTACACTGTGTGCACAATTATTAGGCAAGTGAGTATTTTGACCATATCATCATTTTTATGCATATTTTCCACCTCCAAGCTGTATAAACCTGAATGCTTATTGGATATAAGCATATCAGGTGATGTGCATTTGTGTAATGAGGGAGGGTGTGGCCTAAGGAGATCAACACCCTATATCAAGGTGTGCGTAATTATTAGGCAGCTTCTTTTCCTCAGGCAAAATGGACCAAAAAAGAGATTTAACTGACTGAAAAGTCAAAAATCGTAAAAAGTCTTTCAGAGGGATGCAGCACTCTTGAAATTGCTAAGATATTGGGGTGTAACCACAGAACCATCAAATGTTTTGTTGCAAATAGTCAACAGGGTCGCAAGAAACGTGTTGAGAAAAAAAGACGCAAATTAACTGCCAAAGATTTGAGAAGACTCAAACGTGAAGCTACCAGGAACCCATTATCCTCCAGTGCTGTCATATTCCAGAACTGCAACCTACCTGGAGTGCCCAGAAGTACAAGGTGTTCAGTGCTCAGAGACATGGCCAAGGTAAGGAAGGCTGAAACTCGACCACCACTGAACAAGACATGTAAGTTGAAACAGCAAGACTGGGCCAAGAAATATCTGAAGACAGATTTTTCAAAGGTTTTATGGGCTGATGAGATGAGAGTGACTCTTGACGGACCAGATGGATGGGCCCATGGCTGGATCAGTAATAGGCACAGAGCTCCACTTTGACTCAGACGCCAGCAAGGTGGAGGTGGAGTACTGGTATGGGCTGGTATTAAAGATGAGCTAGTTGGACCTTTTCAGGTTGAAGATGGACTCAAAATCAACTCCCAAACCTACTGCCAGTTTTTAGAAGACACTTTCTTCAAGCAGTGGTACAGGAAAAAGTCTGCATCTTTCAAGAAGACTATGATGTTTATGCAGGACAATGCTCCATCGCATGCATCAAAGTACTCCACTGCATGGCTAGCCAGTAAAGGCCTCAAAGATGAAATAATGACATGGTCCCCTTCCTCACCTGACCTAAACCCTATTGAGAACTTGTGGGCCCTTCTCAAATGGGAGATTTACAGTGAAGGAAAACAGTATACCTCTCTTAACAGTGTCTGGGAGGCTGTGGTTGCTGCTGCACAAAAAGTTGATCGTCAACAGATCAAGAAACTGACAGACTCCATGAATGGAAGGCTTATGACTGTTATTGCAAAGAAGGGTAGCTATATTGGTCACTGATTTTTTGTTTGAAATGTCAGAAATGTTTATTTGTAAATTTTGAGTTGTTTATTATCATCACTTTAACAGATGAAAATAAACGAGTGAGATGGGGGAATTTTCGTTTTTCATTTAGTTGCATAATAATTCTGCACACTAATAGTTGCCCAATAATTGTGCACACATAGATATGGTCCTAAGAAAGCCAAAACCTCACTTTTACTTTCTTAAATAGTCAGGTTTGAGGTCTATTAACATTGTTGATTGACCAAGAGCACTGTAGTTGTTCAATAATGAAATTCATCCTCAAAAATACAACTTGCCTAATAATTGTGCATGCAGTGTAAATGGATTCACATAAGACTAGCTGGTTTACTTTGCTTGTATAACCTCTAATAAATGCATTTTTGCAGGCACATTCAACAGGTATGACATGAAAAATTCTCTTTATTCTGTGTAGATCTGGTAAAAACCCTGAAATGTTTGTTCTTATTTTATGACAAAGAGAGGTCAGTATTATGGCATATACTTCATAGAATATTTGAAAATCACTGAGATTTGATCTCAGTGCTTAAGCAGTTGGTATATTCTTAGTAACTAACACCCTAACTAATCTTCATTACTTTGCTTTTCACAACTTTTTACTTATCTAAACTAATCACTGTTCAATCTCCTTTGGATCAAATATAAGTACTATCCCATTAAGCATAACTGTTTTTGAACAAACCTTTTGAAAATCTACTGCTTCTAATGCAGTCCACCGTAACATCCAATTTATGTTGCATAATGGTATTATCACTCTATGACTCAATTCAAAGCATTCATAATTTTTATAATTATAATCATATTTCATAATAATTTCACTGTGAAAAAATATGGAAATAAGCCTTCAAATTCTCCCATTTCGTTACTTGCCATATTTACAATTCTTTGCAGAATTAAGTGGTGGGGAGTAGAAGTGAGAAAAAAGAAACTTTTAAAACTTTGTTCTATGAAATGTATAAGGGACTGTTGTCAAAATTAAATTGTATATAATGTAGATTTATAAAATAACATGTATATCCTTGCTTTACACAGCGTACATGGAAACACTCTAAGAAGCTTACAGTCATCATAGTAAAACCCACTGATATTGAAATAAAGCACCAGGAAGTCAGAAGAGAGATTGTAGGAGGTGTGATTGCTCAAAGATAGGATGTAACCAGAGAGGCGGCTTTCTTTGGCACAACCACCAGCGAAGCTTCTGACAACAACAGATGTAGACTCTTCCTGAGTGGTCAGAAAGTCTTGCAAAGGACAAACTAGCTTTTTAGGACACTAAAAACGGAAACTCATTGATATACAGTATTATGACAGAAATCATTTTAAAAGGTTAAGAAGAATCATACTATTACTATTTTCTTTTTTTTTCCTGACTATAAAAGCTAACCTATTAGCATTCAGTGAGTAAAATCAGCACATGTAAATACCCTTAGAAAAAAATTTAAAGCACTGCCTCTTGTGATATTCTACTGTTAGTGGTAGGCCAACAATCTATTTCTTTACCTTGATTTGGGGGCATGTTTATATTTGGCCTGGGACCATAGCTGGCCATAGGTTGTCCTTGGCTTATTGTCATCTGACTCTGTCCAGGTATACTTTGTGAAGATGGCACTGAATGATTATAGGCGCCCATTGATCCATGACTATTCGAAGGTATGCTCATGGAGTTGTTTGTCATGCTGAGCTGGCTTGGTCCAGGTCCCTGTATAGGCATGTGGTTGGCTCCTTTGAAGAAAACAAAAGTGCTTTTAAAATAAATAATAAAAAAATAAAATATTTCATACTGCAAAAATATCATGGATAATCATAATACATTTTCTACCAAATATCTACAATTTCATAAATAGTTCTTTCACAATAGGGCCATTCTAAACAGCAGTAAATTCATATGAACAGGAAGCATACCAATTCTGAAGTTTGAAAACTGCTGAGAAAACTGCCAAGAAAATCTACTAGACTGCAGCTGCTGTAATAGGTAACAAATAATTTAACTATACATCATAAATATTCATCTAAAGATTTTTGTATTCAATGATAGCATTTTCATTTTGTTTGTATTATGTTATCAACCTGGGACAATATGAACATCTCAATCTCCTAATTATGTCAGGAAACAAAAACTGAAAGTCTTTATTCAATAGTTTGGCTTTTTTACAGCAAGGGTTGAACAAATAAAACTGAACAAAATTATATGCCATGGCTAATATCCTATGTCCTCCAGGGTTTGAAACCTGCAGCCCTTCCAACTCCATACAACAGCATGTGAAAGGTTCCCTGTGCAAGCACCAAGTCATGTCTGACCCTTTGGGGGGACGCCGCTTTTGTGACGTTTTCTTGGCAGACTATAGCGGGGGTGGTTTGCCATTGCCTTCCCCAGTTGTCACCTTCCCCAGCAAGCTAGGTACTCATTTCACCGACCTCGGAAGGATGGAGGGCTGAGTCGACCTGAGCTGGCTACCCGAGATCCAGCTTCCGCTGGGATTAAACTCAGGTCGTGGGGAGAGTTTCAGCTGCAATGCTGCCACCTACCATTCTGCACCATACAACAGCATAGTAACTGGCAAAAAATGACAAAATACCTGAAGGATACTTGGCTGCCTACCCTGAAGCTTTAGTGTCCACTACTGTAGTCTCATAAATGCACTGCTTTTTTTTTTTTTTTAAAGAGATGTATACAATATTTCAAACATGATCTGAGTTCAAACACTCTATTTTAAATTTGAAATAGGTTTTGTCAACCATTCTGAAAGCATTTCAAGCTCAAAACCACTCCATTCAGAGCTCACCAAACTCAGAACAGCTGTTTTAAGCCGGAAACACTTCCAGAATTTCCTGGGAATCCAGCTGATTACACTTAGACATCACACAAAAACTACTTTGTTTCACTGTACTTCTGGTATGACTAATTTCTAATTTTTCTCCTTTGTTTTACCTAATCACAGGCTGTTATACATTCTTTTCAAATATTACATTAAACAATACATGTACTATCCAGCTAGGAAAGGAAACCACATTTAAATATTGAACATGAAAATGCAACTTTTCTCTCCAAAAGTATATCTGAGGAAAATTTTGACATAATATTGACTGGAAAGAGCCTAATCTTCTAACAGATAGATCAAGAATTATCAATTATATATATTCATTCTTCAAATAAACAAACATAGAAGAAAGCAAACAAAAGTTTTAAAAGCAAGGGGAAAAGCTGCATATACCAACATTTACTAGATGTATAGAAGATGATGTCCTGAGGGGAATTTTTGGAAAAGAACTTTTACAGTGAGACAAAATGTTATGAATTTTAAAAAATATATAAGTTGTAAAGGAATTATGAGGCTCAGTTATTTCTTCATACATTAAACAGTTACTTATTTTCTTAATTTTCAGATCACATCTCTTTTTATATGCAATCCAGCATAAAGTCATCAGGAGAACTCCACTCAAGGGAGTATTTACCTTAAAAATATGTGAGCTGGGAGATGATTTGAATATTCAGACAGAAGAACACCATCACTGAAGCTTAGAATTCAAGTGATTCTAAATTCTTTGATTTAAGATTCTCATGTGATTCTCTAATTTCTAATTGCCCTGCACTTCTTGATTAGAAAAGACTCTATTACTACTCACATCTTCAAGATATACAGGAGATACTCCTCCCTGATGAGAATGGGATAGCAGCTACTTCTTCTTGAGTAGATAAATGGGGCAGATTCTGATTTTCCTAACAGCTTAAGAAGCTGCCATTAACCTAATACAGGTAGTCCTTGTTTAACGACCACAATTGGGACCAGAATTTCAGTTGCTAAGCGAGGTGGTCATTAAGTGAATCCAACCAGATTTATGACCTCTTTTGTGGCAGTTGTTAAATGAATCATCGCAGGCATTAAGTGAACCATGTGGTCATTAAGTGAATCACGTGGTTCCCCTTTGATTTTGCTTGCCACCAAGAAGGTTGAAAATGGTAATCACATGATCACAGGACACTGCAATGGTCATAAATGCAAACAGGTTGCCAAGTACCTAAATTGTGATCTTGTGACCATGGGGATGCTATGATGGTCATAAGTGTAAGGACCAGTCGTAAGTTGGTTTTTCCAGCACCATCACAAATCTGAACC
This sequence comes from Candoia aspera, assembly GCF_035149785.1. Lineage (NCBI taxonomy): Eukaryota > Metazoa > Chordata > Lepidosauria > Squamata > Candoiidae > Candoia > Candoia aspera. The sequence goes on from NC_086155.1 coordinate 163,272,029, forward strand.
ATCACTAAACGAATGGCTGTTAAGCGAAGACTACCTGTAGTCTTCACTGTTCTGGTTTCTATGGAAAGAGCAGCACCGGAAGCTAAGTTCTTTTGTTAATAGTTGGTAAATATAATGGAAATAAGGAATGACTTATTTCATGGGAGTGTTATCCACAATGAACAAGAGAGTATGTTAAAAGTAAGGATACCACAAAACTAGAAATACTGTGTTATGATAGTAATTGCAAATCTGCATTTGTTTAGTGCCTGAAAATGGAATGTACGACAGTTTATATACCTATATGTCTGAGTACAGTATCAAGCTGGTATGCACAAAATAAGTGAAAGGCTATTGCTCTCATGCCCACTTTGTGAGTTTCTAAATGCATCTCAGCAGATGTTCCTGGTATGCATTTCTGAACTAGGTATACATTTAGTCTGGTCCAAGTATTTCAGGCTCCTAATTGTTTAACAGCAGCAGTATTAACAAAGTCTATCCTAAGGCTATTAACATGAAGAAAATCAGAAACTTTTGAGAGAAATTAGAATTCAGTTCTCTTACTGATAACAAAAAAGCATTCTATTCCTCAATTCTAACTTTCCTAACACCTGTCTACAGTATTTTACATCACAATTTAGGTATCTTTTATTGACTCATGGGATTCAGTAATAAGAAATAGATGGTGTCCATCTATTCCAACCCCCTTTTTAATCCATCTGTTTAGAAAAATTTAAAATTAAGATTGAGTCCTTATTTTAAAGGTACTCCTTCCTTACCAACTGCCTCAAGCAGTGACTTTTCCAAGTTACAACAGTTAGGAAAAAAACGTTGCGACCAATCCTCACATTTATGACCATCAGTGTCCCACAGTAATGTGATCACCATTTGCAAGTGCAAATTTTTGCTTGTGACAAGCAGTGTTAATACAGATGGTCCATATAACTGGATCCTTTGCAACACAATTTATGTATCTAAGATTTCACAAAGGCTGGTGAGGTGAAAGAGGGAGGGCGCTGTGTGTGCGTGGGTAAGGGTAAGGAAGAGATAGGAAGGGTGCGCTCTGGTTTTGTGGGGGAAGGGAAGGCGAGGAAGGAGTGGATTTGAAAGGCTTGGCATTGAATTTGAACACAGTGTCTGTCTAGAACAGCCTTTCAACTTTTTGACCTTGGAGGAACTCTTGAAATATTTTTCAAGCCTCGGGGAACCCCTGTACATTCAGGCTCAAATATAGGCCACAAGTTACAAAATTATTATATTCATGTCATGTGTTGGCCTATATAGATGCAGTAACAGTGTTCTTAAACTAAAAATAAAGAATGAACTTTAATGTGAAGTTGCCTGAATTTGAAAAAAAATTAAATAAATCTTGATCTCCCAGGGAACCCCTAGTGACCTCTCACAGAACCCTAGGGTTCCATGGAACCCTGACTGAGAAACCCTGGCCTAGAGGGTGCAAACTATCATTCCACATTGAAAAGTCTTATGAGGGGTGCCAAAAATTACTTTAAAAAATACTGTACAGAAGGTGGAAGTAAAATAGTCATGTGATTTTTTATTTAGCAACCTTGGCGCTTTGCTTAATGACTAAGGGGAAAATAAGGTCGTAAATGTACCATGGTCATATGATTTTCCACTTAACAATTGCTTCAATTAGTGACCAAGTTGCTGGTCCCAATTGTGGTCACTAAGTGAGGACTACCTATGATTAAATTCTGTTTCACTGAAAATTATATCTAATTAATTTAGAAATATTCTCTGCCAAATCAGATTTTGCCTCAAATGTCATCGGGGTTAACATCACACTAAGTCATAATGTGTGTCTGGTTTTAGCTTAGTGTTTCTTAGAATCCAGTTACTTGCAGCACAATGTAATATGTGAAATAGGTCAGGGTATAGGAGGATAATTATTGTCAGAAGAAAAGCTTGTTTCTGGAAGAAATATAAGTGGGAGTTATGTTTGGTGAGGCCCTAATTTTGAAGTCTAAATTGATGATTCAGGTAGTCCTCACTTAACAACCATTTGTTCAGCGACCGTAAGAAGTTAAATGGTGCTTGGTAGCCTGGCCACATTTATGACCGCAGTATGCACTTGAATTCCCCCCACCCGCCTATCTCCCCCCCCCAATCTCTGCCCGTTTGGTCACCTTGCACTCCACCACTGCCCCCAGCTGACCTTCACTGTCTTTTTCCTCCCACTACTGACAAGATGCATCCAGCCAAAGCAGCTGCTGGCCTTTCATGAGGTCCTCTGCCAGGCGTGCCTTGTCAGCAGCAGGAGGAAGAAGATGGCGAAGGTCAGCTGGGGGCAGTGGCGATGGGTGGCAGAGGGCAGGGCAGCCAAAAGGGGGCAGAAAGGCAGGTGGGGGGAGCTGAAGAGAAGGCAATTGCACCAGGGCAGGAGAAGTGTGATGTCCTCACCTAACGACAACAAGGTCATGGCCTAACAAATGCAACCGGGACAACCAGAACTGCCATTGCTAAGTGGGGCAGATATGTCATGCTTGGCCTAATGACCACATCGCTTAGCAATGAACATTCCAGTCCAATTAGGGTTGTTAAGCGAGGACTACTTATACTTCTATACTAAATTCGTTAGGAGCCAACTTGAATGAAATCAAAGTGTGGTTCAGAGAATATGGCAAATCAGAATTGATTTAAATTAGCGAACAAACCAGAGAAAGCAGCAGAAAAAACAAACTACCCCTAGCTGAGAACAAACCAGGAACAGAATTCACGTATGGCAAGCTGGTTGCCTGGGCTCGTACTCTACATTGTTTTAATGTAATGTTTTAAACAGTCTTTGATTTAGATGACACAGCTCCCCTTATTTGTTAATCTTAACACAGTCACAGGGATAACCAGTGGGAACAATCAGCACATTGTTCATTGGCATGCTGTTCGTTTGGTGGAGGATTCCGACTTAGAATATTGCCCGAACACAGTTTTGGAGATGGACAGCAACTTCTACAGCCTAAATATAATTATTCTCTGCCTTTAATAGCTGACAACAAAGCAATTTAATTATGCTATATTAAATCTGTGTCAGTGTACACCCACTTGTTTAGTGACTACCTTGATTAGTGACCATTTGCAAATATGGCAGTAATAAATGGTAATAAAAAAATCATTTTCTGACAAACCTCAATTGAGACCAGCAACTTGGTCATTTAGCGAAGCAGTTGTCAAGTGGTCTTATGACCTTACTTCAGCTTTCCTTTTCTTTACAGACCTGCAAATCGGTCACAAAGTTACTTTCTCATCACCTTTGTAACTGCGAATGGTTGCTAAATGAGGCAATCGCTAAACGAGGATTACCTGTAGGTAGAACAAACTGTCTAAAAGTGTTTAGCAAGAGTAATGACACATTTGACAGAAAGCATCCTGCTTTTCTTTGCCAGATAGTTGCCAGTACCATTCAATAAACCTATGGCTACAAAGGTAATGAAAAATAAAGTATGAAAATCAAAATTCAGTGGGTGTTTCTTGGATAACATCCCTTTACAACATGGTAATGTTGTAAACAAGAATAGCAGAAAAAATTACAAAAAGATCTCCAAGTTTGGGAGGTATGATTTCAGCTACATTTTTTTCTACTATGCATACATCATCTTATAATTGGTAAAACTGGCTCATTTTAAAGATTGTTCCTTTTCACACATTATTACATTAATGAATCCTTATGTGACCAAAGGGCAGAGAAACTTTGCCACTGATTTTGCCTCCAAAATCATGCAGTTAGGCATGAACCTTTCTCTATGTGAGTCCTAATTACACAGGCTTCTAACTCCAACAGGCTCCTGTATGAGTAAAGAACGGCAAAAGTAGTTTTTCCAATGGCAGATGTCCAAACCTGACATGTAGACATTGCTAGCTGGGGAAGCGATGTACTCAGTAGCTAATGCCCTAAGTACAGAGAAGATCAGTGTACATAAAAAGAATACCTATATTAGTATTTATTATTTACACCAGTAAAAAAGGCTTATATGACTTAATCTGCATAAACATTTCTGGCAATTATACCTATCTTAGCAATGAAGCCATTTTAACAAAATTTTAGCTTCCTGCACGGAGAGAACACCTATGCACAAAGCACTACATAAATAACTGTATAGAATAACTTAAATTAGCTGCTTGCTTGACGTGACGAACATACAGCTTTTCTTGGTTCTTCATGTGTTTGACTGCACAAAGGTTAAAATTACAGGAACCTTGTTTTTCTGTGCATGTGTTCTAACTTGGACGTACAATACGCATACTTTAAAATACTCCCTACGCTGAGACAAAAACATTCATTTTGGGTTTCAGAAGAATGAAGACCAAGAGAAATCAGGGGCTCATTAGCTGGATATGGTATGAATTAATTTTTCCGTGTTACAATGAAAAGTAATGCTAAGCTGGTTTACTTGGAAGACTCACATGAATAATTCCATGACTGTGAAATTATTTCTCTAAAAATATGCTTAGGTTTGCAGCCTAGCAATTTAATCTGCTGTTGGAATTTTACAGGTAAACAGAGTTCAGTTAAGGGCAAGGTGATACTAAACAACTAGAACAAATAAGGTGAAATAACAGTTTTAGAAGAAACTAGAACAAAAAAGCAATACCAGGACATTTTGATAAACATCCTGAGAAACTGCCTCTCAACAAAGAAAGCTTCCTACCTTATCTGAAAATGTTTGCTTAAAGAAGCAATTATCTCCATAGCTAGGTTTAGTAAAATATAGACCACTACTATACGAAAAAACAGTGATATTGTATACCTCTTCATTCTGTTAAAAAAAAAAAGCTGTTTTCAGATCTGAAAAATAGTTCTGAGGTATTTTTCATGTGAACTCCCAAAAGAATAGCTTGTCATTTCCATTTGTTTTGTCATGCAGAAGATTAGCAGAAAATGACTTAGAAGATAATCAAAATTTTACTAAAATTTTACTCATCAAACTAATTTAACAGTGATTATTTTAAATAGTTTATTCCAATGAGAATGCATTCATCCATAAGTCATTATCTTTCTTTGGCAAGCCTTCTAATGCATCTATACTGTATGGTTTCAGGCACACTAAATTTAGCTGGTTCAGTTCAAAGGAATGCCCAAGGGCAGTCTGATAAACATAGAATACAGGTCACGTAGCTCTGTAACTAACAAACTCTAAGAGAACTTGTACTCAAGGGCATTCAAAGTAGTTTTGTCATCAACAATCTTCTATCCCTTGAGCACACATGTTGTTTCAGTTGCTGAGCAACCCCGGTGTTAATATCTCTAGAAAAACTTACCAGGCATCTGGCCGTTCATCTGGTTCTGCATGTGTGGTGCAGGAGGGCCCCCACCTACCATACCATCTGAACTCATATTGTGAGAACGTGGAGGTGGGGGAGGGCCACTCTGATTCATTCCTCCAGGACCCATTGGCATATTCTGTGTGGGTGGCTGAAAAGTAATTTAGTGAAAAAGCAGGTTACAATCCAACAAATATACAGCACATGTCCACATAGACGTATCTACAGCTACATCATGGTCCTTGGTTTTTTTTAAATTTATTTAATCTTCTTCTATTATGTTTTACACAGTTTTGAAGAATGTTGCATTTCTGAATGACTGTGTCCTTGTTTAACTGATAACTTCAATCCATTTTTCCATCCATCGTAAACACTAACTTAATTTGTAAAATTTGTAAAAATTTTAAATGTAAAATTAAAATTATGCCTTCCCTTTTATTAATATATTGCAAGGGATCAAAGACTGATCTTTTTACTTCTCAAGTTCATAGGGGTGCCTGACTCCATAGTGACTCTGGATGGCATACAACAATAAAAACAGTACAATAAAGAAGAAAGAATGATGCCATCTGGACCAAACAGTCAGGATACACATTCACCTACCCTAGCCCAAGGCCTGGGGGAAAAGCCATGTTCTTATTCTGTTTTAATAAGGACAGGTTAGGGGCTATACAAATCTGGGGGGAGGGAGGGCTACCCAGAGAGCAGGTGCTGTGACAAAGAAGGCCCACTTCCTGGCTCCAATCAGATGACACTATTGCATGCCAACTCTGTCCATTTTTACAGGATAGGCAAAAACTACCAGAGACAGATGGTCCCTTGGGTAGTCAGGCCCTGTGCCACTAAATCACACATATAAAAGAATACTTCTGGTCAGCATCTGTTTTATTAGAAGCTCACTGTTACCAGTTGTTTTAGCTCCAACAACAGAGCTCAGGTAACAGCCTTCCTTGGTATAATGTTAAAGAAGTAACAAGAGAAAAGTTGAGTAACTCTGAAAGCTTACACTACCAAACAAAAATGGTCAGATGTGGTAGATTCTATTCTAGGAGAATTTAATATAGAGAGATAAATGTTAGGGGTTAAAGATTTGATTAACAACTTCACTTGGTGATAAAAACCTCCAAAGTCCAATCCAACTTTCCATAAATCTCTCTCCCATTTGAGAGGAAAGACTCTCATAATCAAGAAGCATAAATGAAAATTTGTTAAACAATTGAGAGGATGGTTTCTGAGATTATATATTTGTAAATGGCAAAACAATTTGTCATATTCACACTACCCTATAGGTTCTCAATCTAGAACTATAATCTTTTAGTATTAAAAAAGATGATTTACCACATCAATAAACTGCTATAATTGAAAGCATACCACTATAGAAGACTGATATCATTATAAAATTTACCACATTGTCTCAAAACAATTACCAAAAAACCCTCTAAACCTTAAGATTGAATATTTTTCTTCTCCTTCTGATACACATTATATATTACTATTTAATCAAAATTCATCTTGATCTATTTAATACCAAATTACAAAAGGTTCAAGTTTTCATTAGAAATCTAACATGTTTATGAGTGTCAGACTTGAAATAACTGCCAATTTTACAAAAAGAATTAAGTTCAGAATTGAGGTTTCAGAAGCATAAGCCATTAAACTTACTCTTACAGGGAAAAGATGTAGTAAAACTTATACTAGATACTGGGTAGAAGCAAGCAATTACCATTATTTTAATGTTAAAAATACTATGTTTACACTTGACCATTATATAGTATAATAGCTTTCATCCTTTCTTTGGCAAATCTTACTAACGGATAAGTCCCACTCATCACTCTTCCAAAGACCCCAGATCCTACCCCTGCAGAACGAACCCCACACTTTTTTTGATAATAATCTGAAAAATGGCACTTACCATTCTGCTCACTGGAAGATGGACCTGAAGGAAAGGGTTAATTTTACCTCTTCTAACAAGAAGGCAAAGCTAAGACTTTTACATCCAGAGGAAAGAACCCCTCCAGTCATCTGTATTTTATTCAGCTAAGAACAAACCTATCAACATCTTTATTCATTGCAAAAAAAAAAAAAAAAGTACTTTACAAATAAGCATTTTCAAGTAACTACTGACACCATATGGCACTGTAAGAACCAGAAAAAAAACATGCAATCATTACTACTACTACTATTATAGTTCTTTAACGGTCGACGAGATCTTCTGTTGACCAAAATGGTACCCTATGGTAAATCCAAGTATCATTCCTGGTAACTGAAGATGAAATTGACAGGAAAGGAATACACAATTCCTTTATGTATATTTTAATGGTAATTTTTAGATGGTTATGTTTTTAGTGTTATTTTATTGTAAACCACCCAGAGTCCCCCATTGGGGGAGATGGGCAGTGATGATAGATAGATAGATAGATAGATAGATAGATAGATAGATAGATAGATAGATAGATAGATAGATAAAGCAACATCCAGGGATAGGGGTGGGGGCAATAAGTTACAGTATTCTAAACAGTAGGGTACCCCAGTACAGTACCCAGTACTGCCTCCACTGAGCAAGTTTATCTACCTTGTAAGGTTTCCTGAAGGCAGCAACCTCCACTAAACTGCCGCCCTGCAGATGTCTTCCAACAGAGTCCCTGCTGTCAGAGTCTGAGGCTCCAACAGAGTATACAATGATGCTAGTAGGGTCCTCTATCCCTCTGAAATTTTTGGGAAAATCTGGGATTGTAGTGACTGTTGTCACTGTGATAGGCTCAGCCAGGGAAGCCAGATGTGTCTCCAACCAACTGATCAGGCATGACATCTCTCTCTGGAGGTCCTTCAATTTAGTATTTTCCTAGTATAGGCCTTTATAGTGACATTAAGAAATGACAACCCCCCTTTCCCAGATGCACTTAATGCCAAGCATACTACTCTCAGTTCTAGCCAGTTAATGTGCATTACCAACTTGTCTGGGAACCATTACACTAGGGTAAAGCAGTTCTTCCAATGGGCTTGGTCTCTGACTGGCTCTCTGAGCAGCATTCCCCTCGGCAGACTGACGACCATCAATGCAAGGACTTAGTCACCCTGTCTAGAATTTCTAGGATTAAGCATGCCTAATTAGTGATGGGGTCCTAATATGGCAGGAAGATCCACTGAAGTGGTCTGGAATGGAAGCAGGCATAAGTACAGCAATCTACGCTTCAGTAATCATTCCATGCAGCCCTGCTAGAGCTGTTAAGTTGCCTCTCAGCTACCAAAGCCTCTCTTACTGCATTCTGGAGCATTATGGTCTACTCTTATAACACAAAAAGCTTCTTTTCCTATGTGTTAATGACCGCAAGGTGCAATATCTACTTGAAGATTTTAGTAAACTTTTCCAGATTATGAACTGTAGGGTCTGGTTGATGCTCTTCTATACTTTTCCTTTGAGAGGGTTCTGATGAGCAGATTGTTTAAAAAGACACCGCTGTATCCCATCAGTCTTACCACCATCTTTTTGAATGCTTTGGCTGCTGAAGCCAGACCAAATGGAAGTGCTCTGAATTAGAACTGCTCCTTCGCATATACAAACATGAAGAACTATTGGTGTACCAATATGATGGGAATATACAGATATATCGCTGACAGGTCTACAGATACTAGAAAATCATTTTTTAATATCATGCCTCCATCATGGATCTGACTCTCCATTCTGAAGGATCAGTGTCAGATAGAACTGTGGTTAGAGGTTCAGAATGGCTCTTACTCCCATGCTTCCTTAGGACTGAACAGAATACAGAATAGCCAAACCACCTTTCTTTTGTCAGGATTTTTCTACTCCCTATATGTCCTGAAGGTAGTCTATCCCTTTCATCAACCTATTATGCTTTTCCAAATTCTTGGAAATGGGTGATGGAAGAAACCCATCCTAATGTCACTGTTCTGACACTGAATCATTTCTAGTTCCCATTTGTCCCTTCATGACAAACCCCAGGTCGGTCAAAAACTCTTCAGCCAGCCCCTCATTGGGAGAGAGTATCATGAGTCAGTGTTGCCTTTCCCCTGGGATTTTGACTTCCATCCAGACTTGCTAAAATAGTCTTTAATTCTCATACATACATTTTGCCTGTTTGCAAAATGAAAAAGGCTTGATATGTACTTTAGACTGAATGGAGACAGAAAGTCTTTTAAGGTATCTGTTACTTTTCTTTCTTAGTGCTGAGGGGAAATACCGTTTCTATTTCTGCTCTCCATCATTAGAGCTGATGGACTCACCAAACAATTTCTTTTCCACAAAAGATTTGACTGCAAGGCTAGCTCTTGACTGAAGAACTTCCTGACAGTGTCCAAACCACAAAGCCTGACACATAGCCACTTCAGCAGCCCATCCAGAATTGTGTCATTGATCAGGTTAGCTGTTTTTACAACCTTGATAATCTCCTTGAGGCATTTAGAGTCTGATGAAATGTGCTTTCAGCTATGGAAAAAAAACAGCCAGGGGTCTGATCGCCAAGGTCCCTACTTCATATACTCATTTCAACACCCTATTGGCTCTACATACCGTGGGATCTGTGAGCACCTCGGTTCCCTTTCTTTGTACCACTGTGTTAATGATGAGGGCTACTACATAGGTCTCCAGAAGGTGTTCCAAGTCATTCAGTGGTCTCCTGGGGAAGGAGATACAGCTTTTTGTTTATCAAGGGGGGAGCCTTATACATTCCTTCTATATAATCTCAAAGTGATTTGGGAGCAGGATCTTTAGGTTTTAATTGGAAGTTAGTTGGCATACTTCTGCTAAGCACTTGTTTCTTGGGTTTCACTCTCTGCAGCAGCAGTGATAAATTCAAATTAATTGTTCTAGTTAGATTTCACATCAACACAGAGAAAAGATCAGCACAACAGCCACTTCTGGGTTCCTCAAAGCCTTCCCCCAAAATTTGCTTTTCATGGTCAGAACCACCTACTGATACACTCTTCATTTGTTTGATGCCTCACTACTTGCCTAATGGCTTCCTCTACTCCTCCTCCTGATTATGGCCCCTGGCTGTTTGCCATTTCTGCAATCCCTTCCACACAAACCTTTGGGGGAACCTCTTGCTATTCTGCCTGGCACTGCTCTTCTCTCTGGATGAATCAAGGGCAGGAGAATTTTCCAAAGCAGAAAAGAAAAAATGCCACACCGTCATTTTTTTTCTTCTTTTTCAGACACAAGTGGAAAAATTTATTTATTTGGTTCAGAGAAAAAGCCCTTTGTCTTCTCTAGAAAGCAGAGGAACGTGTTCCCTTCACAAGATGTAAAGTCTGACCGGCTTCTTAAACCTCACTTTCAGAAATTGCCTATTAACCATCTTAAAGCTATTAGAGACCTTCAGAATAACAAGTTTGAAAAGTCATCAAGTGAGTTTTATCTTCAACTTTGAACAAAAGAAAAATTGTAAGCTTAAGAACTTAAAGAATTTGAAATAAACAGCAAAAAGCTGTTTACAGATTTTGATCTAAGAAAATTATAAATGGTTTAAGGGTGCAGATAAATTTGGAATATTGACTTTTACTATAAGATTTTGGAATTAACTATAAAAAATAGCTTCTTGTGGGAAACAGACTTATTTTGGCTATCCCAGCTATTGCACTTCGTAATAAAAATATGTTATTTTATGATTTTAAAAACTGGACACTAGAGGGGACTAAAGATTCTAAACAGAAGGGAAAAAAAATCCAAGCCTGTTTTTGATGTCAGTTAACACTGGGACTTACAAAATGACACAAAACATTATAATATTGGAAATATTAAAGGAGATCTTTGAAGAATGGAGCCAGAAATTAGTAACTACAATATCAACACTGTCAGTAATGATGTCTGCTTATATGGATAGTCTGTCGAAAATATGTCAATGAAGGAATGACAGATGTGCAACAAATTTATCTGACAAGACAGAGGAAGTACTGAAAATGGAACTACAAATGACAGGCCAAGATAATGATTTGGAAAAGGACACCTTACTAGATATACAAAAGAAACTGGCTGAAGTTTTAAAAATTAAAAGGGAAATACAAATGATAAACCAATGAGAGTGACCTGGAAAATGTTTTCTTACAGGATCTACAAAAGAGGCCTTAAAGAAATCTGTGCAATGGGGATAAAAAATTGAAGAGAAATCAAATCCTATGATAATATTTGATTGAATTAAAGATTAAGACTGTTAGAAGTAAAAGGAAGGAATATAAAGTTAGTTTATTTGATCAAGGTTAAAATAAGACACTTTTTTTTTGCAAAGTTCTGGCAAGCCTTTATGGACTTTTTGCTGACATCAGGATTGAAAAGTTGATGTTCTATGGATTTGCTTATAGATAAGGGATGGAATATGGGATGAAGAGATATGTTTGTAACCTTATAGGGGGTAAAGAGTTACTAAATTTGTTTATACTTGTTGTGACTAAGGTAGAAGTCACTTATTTATATATTTCTTTTCTTTTTCTTCATTTTTCTCTTACGTTTTTATTTTTTTCTCTTCACTTTTCTTTCTCTAAGTTAGTTTGTTTTAGCTTTTACTATTGTAATCAAAAAACTTAGTAAAATTATATTTAAAAGAATAGATGTTCAAATGCCATGATGTGTCTATACCTAAAAAGATCAGAATCCGACAAGCCATAGTATTCCCTGTGATACTCCATGGAAGTGAAAGTTGGACTTTTAAGAAACAAGATAGGAAGAATAACTGAAGCTTTTGAACTCTGGTATTGGAGAAGATTCTTGAGAATACAGTGGACAGCCAAGAAAACAATCAAATGGAACAAATTAACTCAGTGTTCCCACTTGATGCACAAATGACCAGGCTCAAATTATCCTACTTCAGACAGATTGTGCAATGACCTAGCTCTCTGAAGGCGGCTCTAATGCTGGGAAAGGTGGAAGGAAAGAAGACGACCAAGCATCAAGATGCATAGACACAGTTACAGTGGCGATGAATGTACTGTTGGAAGACCTGAAAGACCAAGTTAGGGACAGATTGTCATGGAGAAAACTATATGGTTGCTAAGAGTTGGCATGACATAAACAATCCTTGGGAAGGCATCTTAGTGGTTGTTGGACAGGTGGCTTTTGTTCTAAATAGAAAGTATTTGCCCTTGGTGCCCTCCTTATACTTTCCAGAAATTTGAATATTTTGCTGCTCTAAAGTTGGTAGAAGCAAAAAGAGTGGTGATTAGGAATATGTCATGGGTGGACCAGATCCACAATATTGCTTTTCTTTCCTTTTTGCCCTGCTGGAGAAGCCCAGAAGAGCTTACTTCTTCCATTCCTTGCTCGACTATTCTCTACTTCTTCAATTATTGTTGAGCAGTATTTCTATTTCATCCTCTAGTTATGTAAAACTAGTCAGGATTGTATCTGGGCTTTAAAAAAAATCGGTTTTCCCTGTACTTGAAAAATAACTTTGTCATTTTGGATCCAGTTCTGAACCTAAACCGGAACTTGTTGTGTCCCTAATGTCATCAACAGAAGTGTAACAGGATTTAGTTTTGACTTTCAACCTTCATGCCTGACTAAGCCCCAGGCCCCAAACAATTTAATTTTTCTGGCAAAACTAGGAGCTACTGTTTTATTCTAGCTTGGTCTCAGACCTAGGAATCTGAGTGACATTTTCATATTTCAAATTTTGAAAAATACATTTTCTCAATTTTGTACTTGGTATGCCTCATGGCAGCCCATCAGATGTAGTGTGGGGAACAGTGGAACTGAAGGAAGACTATCCTACTAGAAACTTATAAGACGACTGTAAAGAGCAGTGATGTCAATCAGTCTAAGTATTTCCTAGGGGTTCTCTCATGGTTCCATCTTTTCCTCACTTTATGAAAAGATAAATAAATAGACTGACTGAAATTTTATTTTATTGGCTGCTCATCTCCACAGTGACTCTGAGCAGCTTACAAATGAAAAAAACAAGTATATCAAGCAAAGAACACCAGGGGACAGAACAACAGCAAAGACTTAAGAGCAAAACACACACACACACACACAAAGGGGCTCAACTACCATCCTAACACAAGACCTGGGAGAACAACCAGGTTTTTAGCACTTTGTGGAAAGTCAAAACAGTAGAAGCAATATGAATCCCTGTGAGTATATTGTTCTACAGGGCAGGAGCCATCACCAAGAAGCCACACTTCCTAGGTTCTGCAAGATGACACCTTGAATTGCACCCAGAAGCCAAATGATAACCAATGCAGCTGCATTCTAGACCAGCTGTAGCTTCTGAGTGGTCTTCAAGGGCAATGCCATGTGGATTACAGTAGTCCATGAAGAGGTGACCAAGGCCGAGTGGCTGTCTGAAGGGTCTCCCAGTCCAGGAACAGGCACAACTGGTAAAAGGTGAACTTGGACAAAGGCCTTCTTGGCTACAGCTGCCACCTGTTCTTCAATCATCAGCTGTGAGTCCAAGAGAACCTCCAGAGTGTCCACTAGACTCACATGGGGAAGTACAACCCATTAAATCTAAAGATGGAAGGTTTCTGGAATCCGGGTGTCAAACAAACAAAGCCACTTAGTCTTGTCAGGATTGAGCCTGAGTCCTCCAGGCACTGGGTCATGACTCTGACAGCATCATTTGGTCTCTGTGGCATCAAGATGTATCATCACCATATTGATGCTATCTAACCCCACCAGCTCCCTCCGAAACCCAGCTATGGCAAGCCAATCTAATAGGCCCTCTTTCTCAATTAGGTGGGGTGACACTAGCTAGTCATCTGACCATGGCAATGAACTGATGTCCTTCAAAACTACAGCACATCAAACTGCCCCAAGACAAAAATGGAAAAACTCTTTAAGACAGATGAATTCATTCACCCCTGCTCTAAAGCATCCTTAAATGGTAATCAGATCTTTAAATTGCAAATCCCTGATTCTTATGGTTTGAAATGGATCTAACAGAAAAGACTATAGTCTTTCTGATAGTGATCATAGCCCTTCTAATTGTTGTAACTTAAGCATGCTAATATAGAAATCTAGATTGATTAAATGTTGTGAAAAAAGGATAGCTTTCATACAAATTGGGTTCAAACATTACAAGTTATATAATTCCTTGCATAAGCAGAGGAATTTCTAACTTTCTCTAATTTTGCTTTTCTAACACAAGATGCAAAATTTCTCTACACTGAAATATAGTTTGGTATACCTCTGGAGTATTTTAGTAGTTTTTATTAAAATAATGTTCATACACTTCCACATAAATTATTTCTCACAGAAAGTAAGAGTTAAGTCTTTCCAAACATTATGAATTTAGAAATTTTTATTTGCCAATGAACTTAGTATTTTAAGATGTGACTTTTAAAATATTTTAATAAAGACAAAAGATGTGATCGAATTCACAAAACAGTTGGATAAGATCTACTTATCTCATACTTGAATGCTCAAGAGATAACCTAGAACTGAAAAATTCCAAATGAAAAATTACAAGGACTCACCTAACAAAAAGATGCATATAATACTCAAAGATATATGTCTAAGTATGCATGAGATTTTATAATATAATTCTACATTATAAAAAATTATAGTCATGAAATACAATACTCATAGTGTTACACAGAGAAAACCATAACTATATGTATTACAGCACTTTTTTGTTCAATATATCTTTGTTTCTCAGAGAATGCAATTGTTTTTGCATGGTACTTACTGGTGGCAATATAGTTTGCATGTTTTGATTGGAGTCTGCTATTGTGGCTAGGTAGACCAAATTTGTATGCAACACCTGCTGATACCTAATTTTAAACAAAAGATTTTTTTTTAAAAATTGAAGTTACAAAAAAATCCATATTACCACTTTCCACCAATATATAGGTTATAATAACTGTATACTTCTATAATTTTCAACTGTATAATTGGGAAAAAGTACAGAAATGATAAAATAATTCAATAATCTACTGTCAATAAGGTAATTTGCAAGGTAACAGAATATTTTTGCTACTAATTAAGGGTAGGGCTATCTTTCACTCCTCCTGCCAACCTGGCAGTTCAAAAACATGCAAATGTGAGTAGATTAATAGGTACCGCTTTGGCAGGCAGGTAACAGCGTTCCGTTTAGTCATGCCGGCCACATGACCACGGAAGTGTCTACGGACAAACGCCAGCTCTTTGGCTTTGAAACAGAGATGAGCACCGCCCCCTAGAGGCAGACACGACTGTCAAGGGAAACCTTTACCTATCTTTCACTCACAGCCTTGAGGTCAATAATTCTACATAAAAATCTTCTATACGGGGAGTCCTTGACTTACAACCATTCTGTTTAGCAACAGTCCAAAGTTAAGACAGTAAAGCACTTCCAAGTGTCACAAAATGTTGCACCCTCCCCATGGTCACATGATCGCATTTCAGGTGCTTGGCAATCAGCTTGCATTTATGACCAGTTGCAGCATCCTGTGGTCATGTGATTGTGTTTTGCAACATTTTTTGCCATTTTCCAGCAAAAAACATCCATTGGGGAAGCCGGATTTGCTTAAAGAACATGGTGATTTGCTTAACGACCACAGTAAAAATGGTTGTAAAATCAGGTCTGGTCATATGGTGACTCGTCTTACAACTGCAGTGACTTAAGATAGAAATTCTGATCCCAATTGTGGTTGTTAAGTTGAAGACTGACTGTACTGGTTTTCTTGTACAAAAGACTGAGTGGGTGGGTTGACAAATATAGCTAAGCCATAATTTAACTGTTGGGAGGGAAGAGACTGATTATATCACAGTGCCTGGATTCACACATATATTAAGCCATGGTTTGCAAACCACAATGATTGGGTTTCCCATCCAAGCCAGAAACAAATGACAGTTTGGCTTAACATAATGTTGATTCTGAATAGTGAGATCCTATCAGCTAGCTTTTTCCCAATCTGGGCTCCTTCCCAATGTGTTAACTTCAGTCCCAGAAATCCCAAACTCAAGGACATGATGAGAATTCTGAGAATTAAAATTCACACTACTTGGAAGTATGCTACCATTAGGAAAACCAGACTGGAGAAAGAAAATGACAGGACCTTTTCATTTGTATCCTTTTTAAAACACTCAGCTAAGGCCTGTTTTGCTTTCCTCTAAGTTTACAGAGGAACACTTTTATTTTAATTTACCTACTGAACAATTCTTCATACCTCTATGTTACAAAACCAATCCAGTGGCAAAAAATTTGCCTCAAATATATTATTGCCAACAGCTTAGTTGATACTAATACTGTGTAATTAGAAACTGATTCAGATTTTTCTAAATACCTGCTATGCAGTACTTTGCTCAACCTATCTTGTGCACCAGAAAGACCTGTTCTCCCAAACATTCTAGGACTTGGACAAGATCCCTGTGATGTACACTAAACAGGGAAATTTTTTAAAATACTCCAGGAAAATAATGGCAAACTACTTCTGTATTGTTGCCATGAAAACAGTGTGGACATATTCATACAATCACTAGGAGTCCAGGCTGATTCAAAGTGATTTGACTTAATACTCCCCTAATTAATCCCTGCCAAGTATACTGGACCATGACTCCCATAATGCCCAGTTTATGGCTGTGTCCACTTATGGCAGCTTCTCTAAGGAACTATTGAAGTCAACATTAACTTACTGAGAGCATTCCAAAGTTTTGCCTTTATTCTGGTAGTCCATTATACACTGAATAAGGTGATTATTGTCATCCAACATCTGAAATAACAGAACAGATTTTTACAATGAGATATTCTAGTGCTGACTGAGATCTAACCTGAGTATTTTATCTTAAAGAAGGATATTCAAAATGAAGCTTAAAAAACTAGTAACTTTGGTTTGCCAAAATATGTTCTTTAACAGCTGTACTTAAGCCATGCATTATTTCTGGAAGTTTTGCAAAAGACTGATCATTTCCCTACAATTACTTATGACAAGATTGCTAACCAAATTAAAGCTATAATTTATCATTTTTCCCATTCTAATAAGATCATATGCTTAACAGGCATCTCTTCAGAAGTCTTGAGTTCAGCTTCATAATATTACTTTTTATCACAAACCCAAGTGAACAGAATAGGAGGGCAATAGCAGGGATGAGCTCTTGCCCTGTTCCCTTGTTGTAGCCTCTACACCTCTCCTTGCAGTCCTGCATGATCTTCTGTAGCAAGAAAATGTAAAATCAGACCTCTTTGTTGCATAAGAGTCCGCCCAGAGTTGCTAGGAGTTGGGCGGCATACAAATTTAATAAATTTTCATAATCATATTCATAATAAAAAACTACATCAAAAAAGGCTCCCTGAGTTATAAGATCTCTCTCCAACTTCTTTATAGGGCTACAGTTTCTGATACTTTTTCTTTTAGTTGAAAGAAAGGAACAAAAAAGCAAGAAACAGCCTAGTTTTGACAATGAAAACTGTTCTATCATACCAGTCTGACACACACCTACACCAATCACTTTGCATAGAAAGCAAAAGTTTCCTTCAAAGTAGATATATTTAGCTTTGGAAAGAAGAATTAAGAATATCAGAATTGGACAAGTCAGTTATACAAAATCAGAATAGGAAAAAGCTTCACTTAAATATGGTCAACATTTGAAAACAATTTTATATTATTCTCATTCACTACTCTTAAATAAATGACTGTTTTCTGTCATTGTGTCAACTGTATTTCATGGCTCGGTTTCAGGAGGAAAAATCCAAAGTTCTTCTATCAGTTCTTCTATCTTCTATCAGTTACAACAGATAAAATAAATTGTTTTTAATAGATCTACTAAATTTTATTACTTTAGTTATTAAAAGCATCTTTATATTTTCGTTGGAAAGAGTAGCTACAAGAGTTCACAAATGAATTAAAATTGCTTGGTTCATACAAGCTACTTTTTAATGGAAATCAAATCAATATTTAGTATCAATATTTCATTTTTGAAAGCTCTGAAATGTTTCACATTAATTTTAATTAAATGTTAATTAACTTTTAGATTAAAATTATTGGTCAAATATTATAGGTAGGGAAGGAAGTAGTCTGAGCAGATACTGATTAATGGCCCAAGATTTCATGTTTTTTAGCTGAGTTTTTTTTTTAAACCACTATAGGCCTTGAACAGTACCAGTGACTTAAGCCTTCATGTTTGTAACATGCACCAACAAGAACTTTACATTTTTCTTTAAGGCTACAGTATGAGCAGCTGTAATAATCAGATTCTTAGAGCAGTTTTTCCAGTCCTACAACTACAAAAACACTGTTCAACAGCAAATCACAGGAGAAATGGATAAAATCTATTAACCTATTTCCCACAGCACTTAGCACAAACCATTAGCTCACATTTAACTACATCTTTTTAGTCCTAGACAATATTAAAAGAGAAACAAAAATACACACATTACTGTCTGTCCGCTGTCCTCTATCCTTTTTTATATGAAGCATACTGATCCTATGCTATAGTGACACTTTGAGTATCTATACTGCTTAACTTGCAACAAAAACATTTGAACATATCCTCAGACAAAAGTAGTACCCCAAAGCTTCAAAACTAATCTTACTTTACCTATTTAATTAAATCTTACTTTAATACTTTGCCTCAGCAAGTGGCAGCACCTAAATGACCTTGGTTGATCTTAAAATCCTGTTCTTGCAAGCACTGGCTACCTCTAAGGTTCTTTGGAGTCCAAAAAGAATCACCATGCTTTACTGTGAAACATATGAATTAGTATAATGCTGGCTCTTGTTCTCATTATTTATTCCACTAATAACTGGCAATTAACACTAACATGCTGTTATATATGTCAAAAATGTCCCCACCTTCTTGAGCCCAAAACATTACCTGAGCTCCTTTGACACATTTTATCTCTCTCATTTAATTCATTTCCTTCTGTACTAGGCCTTTTAAGTATGTTGCTATGTTCACAAAGCACACTAGTTACAGTTTGCTCAATCTTGGCTTACTGAGTAAACAACTGGCTAATTCTCAACACAATAAACTATCATTCACACTTCAAATCTTTTCTGATACCTTATATCGGCCTTCCACCAATGTGGTATTGACCAAGGTTGTATGCAAACTTCCATAATCCACCCAGCTATTAAAAACAGCTGAAATGCAATAGACTAGAAAATACTGAGAAGATAGGCTTACTCTATCCCTGGTTTCTTTTTCAACTAAGTAAGGAAGTTATATGGACTATTCCTATCTGTAGCAAGACCAAAAGAAGCTATATGGTTACTTCAACAACTATCCTTATAAAATCAACAAGAGCTCCCAGGGCAGCTAAGCCACCTCACTATCCCCGCAGGCCTCTTAGAGAAGTCACAGCCACTCCCTTGCTTTAACGACTGTGGAGTTGGTCTAGGGCACCTAAATTTACAACTGAATCCCATCCCCATCTATTTGCTGTGCTCGCAGGATACATTCTCCCTCGGTTCATTAAACCATGACTTACACAACCCCATTCTGAGTTTGAACTGCAAGCTTACTAGACAAGCTGGGATCGTACAAGTTATGCCACAACGTGGCTGGTCTAGCGTGTCAGGCAAACACAGTTTCTTTGCTCCACAGAGGAGCAAATTCCCATGTTTTCAGCACACTTCGTCCCACAGTCCATACCTAAAGCCTCGAAACGCCCAGACTGCCAAAAACAAGGAGAGAAAAAAGAAGGGTGGCATCAAAATGAAGATAGCGTCCAATATTACTACCAGGTCACGAGCACCGGGCTCGACCCACCTCCAGCTCAGCCCACGCACGGGGAGAGACGAGGCAGAACCGCGACTCTCCCCTCCCCACCCCCTTCTACACTGGGAAAGGGACGCGAAGCAGTCGGCCTTCCCGGGCTAGGCCCTACAGCCCACCTTCTGGATGGCAGCCGGCGTTATCTCGCCTTTGCCCCGCTGCCGGGGGGCTGCGAACGCCACGGACATCTTGGGCCCCGCCTGAAGACGCCTCTCCGGCCTCTCACGCAGCGGGCAGCCAAAAAAAATCTCTAGAAAAGACGGGCAACTTGAAGGAGGAAGCAGTTACCCGTTGGGTCGAGCCATTTCCTGCCTTAAAAAACGGGGGGTAGGCGGGACTGCTATTTTCACCAAGTGGAACTGAGCAGCGTGATGTTTTACTCAACGCTTTGAAAAATCGTTGTCTTTTTTAAAAATGAAAGTATTTGTTTTCATGATCCAAGGCATTTCTGAGAACGTTACAATGAGTGCACTACCCCCTACGAAAGTAGTACATTCCTACTACCCGACTTTCTCCGAGGTCTAGAGCTACAACAAATGTTACGACTTGGCAGGAGGGGGGCGATGGTTATGGTAGACCCATGTCTGTTCCCCGCTTGTCTCAGCGTTGGTTCAGTCCATTCTGCCTTGGGAGAGTGAGTCACTTTTATTTTATAGATCACGAGGGGTAGAATGAAAAAAAAATAGTTTCGAACTCAAGTACTAAAGCAATTTTTAGTTGAAATCTTGGCTGACCTTTCTGTCAATGATATTTTTGCTGCGTACTTTGGTAGATTGAGAATTTAGTCTTGTTTTTAATAGGGTGGAAGATACCCTTTTTTAAACTATGATTTATTTACATCATAACTAGTTAGGGTAGTGGCAGAACTGTTTTTATAACAGCTCTCCAAAAGAAAAAATAAAGCTTTTATCTCGTTCTGTTTTCAGTCAGTCTGGACCAAAAAAAGCTAACATTTGGATTTGTACGGCTAGAGTTAATCAAATTTGTCCGATACTGTCTCTAGTTCATGTAAAACTTACTAGATGGTACAAAATTATTAGGGACCTAGCTTTGTAACACAGAAATCCAGTTACTGGAAGCAAAAAAAGTTGGATTTTGAAAAACAAAAATCTTATTTAATTACATTTCTTAATTTACTGAACTAATAGCAATATCCTTGCTATTCTATAATAATAAAAATAAGAAATGAATAATTATTAATAATGCCCCTAATTATTTGCCACACAGTCTTTAATGCAAGACAGACAATAGTCAACTTAGGAATAGATCATAATGGAGAAAATCTATCTATGTAGTTGCTACGCATATGTGAAAACTACTTGATGGCCCATAATCAACAGAATTAAATTTAACAGAAATAAGTATATTCTTCATTTAGGAAACAGTAATCAAATGTGTACATACAGAATATAGGATATCTGCTTGATAATTGTAGCTGTGAAAAAGGGTTTGGAACAGTAGATTGCAAACAATACAGTATGAGCCAACAGTGCAATTTTAGGCTGCCTTAACAAAAGTATTAGTTCCAAATCTTGGGATCTTTCTGTTTTATTCTGCTTTGGTCAGGCCCAGTTCTGAGTCATGTGTCTAGTACTAGGCACCACATTTGAAGGCTTCATAGAAACCTGGAACAGGTTAGGAGAAAGGCTATGCGAATGATCAGAAGACTAAAAACTGAATCCTATAAAGAGAGATCAAAGGCACTGAGTATTTGAGAAAAGACAACTGAACAGAGATATGATATACTCTTTAAAAATCTGAAAGGTTGTCGCACATAAAAAGGTCAACACCTGTTCCCTCATTCTAGAATGCAGGATGCAGGGAAATGAATTTAAATTACAGCAAGGCAGATTCTGAATGTTCAAAAAAAACCTTCCTAACCATAAGAACCCTTTGACTAGAGAACTAGTGGGCTCCCCTTTGTTCAATGTCTTTAAATGGAGGATTCAGCCATCTGTCTGGGATGCTTTAATTTGGATTCCTGCACTGAACAGGGAATTGGGCTCAATGGCCTAAAAGGCCCCTTTCAACTTTATGATTCTAAGCAACAAAAATTCCTCATTATTTTCTGGACATTGCAATGAGGAAAAGAGGGGCAGCTGCATCTTAAGAAAAGATACCCACTGATACCAATTCAAAATATTATTAAAGCAGAGTTGTGCTAACGCAGTCCTTTTTATTGTCTATATGCAATAATAGAGGACTGCTCTGGTCATTTCATAGTATTGTTACAGCAAAATTGCATGAGTATGACCCCCACTTCTTCCCAAGTTAAATAGTGGAGGTCTGCTCTCTTCTCCTCAATGGTGTTGGCAGCCTGGAGGGGCAGGGTGGAATATGAAAGGAATTCAGAAAATATAGTATTAATGTAGAGGGCAAATGCTGGAAGCATAATGGCTATAGCAGAGGTTGGCTGATGGTCGCAGGGAGTGTGCCTCCACAACTTCCTCTGATCAGATCTCTAACAGGTAAGCTCACCTAACCTCCAAGTTAATGGGTAACAAACTGTTAGGATTTTACAAACCTTTAAGTTATAAGTGGGTGTTGTTATTGTTTTGGATTCCTTTGAGTCAGTGTTGATGCCAGATGACAGCCTAGATTAGTCCCTGCAGTTTTCTTGGCAAGGTTTTTTGGAAGTGGTTTGCCACTGCCTCCTTCCTAGGGCTGACAGAGTATGACTGGCCCAAGTTCACCCAGCTGACTTGGTGCCTAAGCCAGGACTAGAACTCATGGTCTCCCAGTTTCTAACCTGGTTCCTTAATCACTACACCAAACTGGCTCTCTTTAAGTGTTGGCTTAATAGGAAAAATGCTCTTTTTATATTGGGAGCTTAGTAACAACTTAAAGCTGTTTCACACGGACCACATTAAACTAAGTGGGGACAGTGCTTTTGTTTATTAGGCAAAAAAAACATCCAGACAGGAAGGTAGTTTTTTCCCTAAATAATTACCTGCAAATGGGGGTGGGGGGGAGGCAGGGGATATTGCATTTATTGAGAGCAGAAAACTCTGTTGGGATGTAAATGACTATAGATACCCATGCTGAGGATGCCTTTCAAAATTAGCTTTACCAGCCAGAGATTTGGGAGGGATAAAGTTCTGTATCACAAATGAGTATCATTCCTTTATTTAATGGAGCTTAGCTTTCTCTTCTTTCCTGTGCAGTTTGAGTTTTGTTTCCCCCTTTTCTTGCTTTCCTTCCCATTTCCAGGGGCATTTCCATTCCCCTTCCACTCACCCCAACTCCATCTTCTTTTCTTTTTGGCTGTCTCACTGGAGGATGGGAATTTGTGTGTGCTTCTGCATGTGAGACTTATTTGTATAAGATAATGGTTGGTGAATGCAGATGAGGATCAGTTTTAAAAATGGGTACCTTAGTTTACAGATCATTAATCTTAATTAGGGGTGCATTCCATGTATGAACCATTCTGGGCACAGAATAGCTATTTTCTGGATCTGTGCCCAAATCAAAATACGTATTCTGGGTTTTCTGATCTGTGCAATGGGGCTGTTTTGCTCCATGGGTGGAATAAAATGGGGCAGGGTTTTTTTTATTCAAGCAAAAGTGGTGGTGAGGAGGTTGGAAGTGGAGGAAATGGCCAAAGAGAGAGGTGGCCAAGAGAACATAGGGGAAGAAGGAAGGTACTGGGAAGATTGGTGGGTGGCTAGCCACTGTGTTATGCCATCCTCGGGACTGTGACAGGAAGAGAGGGTGATCTGCACCAGCCTTGCCCTAACTGCTCATCTATATTACTGTATGTTATTCCAGGAAAACCAGAGTGTTCTGTGTTTCAGTTAACCATGCCTAACTGGAAACAGTGTGGCAGAACCTCTGGAATGCAATGGCTTATTACAGGTTTGAATTTTTTCCCCATTTTGGCCACATCCCTAATTATAATCAATAGTATAGTCAGTCAATAAATAATTTATTCCTTTGTTCTGAGCCTGAACTTCAATAATTCCATATTTGCATAGAGATATGTAAGTGTGCCACATACACACAATTCTTGTAATGGGGATGGAATCTTCAAGGTTGGTTCCAGGTGGAACCGCCCTCTAAGCTGACAACATGGGGGAGGATTTTATCTATATCCATGATTATGTCAAAAGTGAGTCTTGGGAAAAAAATGGTCATGGAAGAAAAGGAAAGAAGTCAAAGGAACTGCAGTATTTTGATGATAATCTCCCAGTGGAGTTAATGGAAGGTAGACATAAGGAAAGAGAATGTGGAGGTTCCTTCAAACAAGTGTGAAAAGAATACAGATTGCAGCATAATGCAGTTATGCTAACTGGAAGTATGAAAAAAAGAATGGCTGGTAGAATGGTAGAGTGAAAAGGCTGTGAAAGAAAAACTATGCATAGAAGAGAATATATGCTACAAAAAGAAGGACGATGGAAGATTTATTGCGGGTATAAAAAAGAAGACAGATGCAACAAATGGAATCAAGGAAAGCAAGGAACAGTTAAAATTAAGATTAAAATATGCTGAAAAAAATACAGAGGCATTTTGATAGAAATAAATGGTTTTAGAAGGGTGACAAGGGCTAAAGAAGGAGCTCCCAGCGGAGTGAATGGAATTAAAACTGATGAAATGATTTGGATGGAAACTGACGCAAAAAGTTACTGGAAGGAATATTTTAGAGACTGTTATACAGGTAGTGTTCACTTAACGATGGTAATTGAGCCTGGAATTTCCATCACTAAGCCATGCAGTTGTAAAGCAAGATGGCATCGCTTAGTGATGGCAATCCTAGCAATCGCCATTGTTAAGTGAATTTTACCCGCTGTTAGCCTGAGCACCCAGCCCAATCCAAGCCATTCCGGGCTTGCTTCCTCCCAGCCCCAAATACTGCCTTCAACTTCCCCTGCCTATCTGCCCCCCACCTATCTTCCCACAACTCTATCAGTGGTGCTGAGAAGATAGCATAAGCTGAGAAGATAGCGTTCTGAAGGGAGCCACATGGACAATCGCTGGAGAAACTGGCTCCGAAAAGGACTCAGCAAAGGCAGCCAGGCATTTTTGCTTCGACTATGGCGGCTGAGTGAAAAAGGCAAAGGTAGGTGTGGGGAGCTGGGAGAAGAGGCAGCTGGGTGAAGAAATGAGGCTGGGGAGGATGGAGCTTGCTACTGGTGGCCTCGCGCCTGCATGGATAGGGCAGGACATCTTGTGCTGCACGGGTGGACTTCCCGCCCCCAAGGCAGGTTGCAGGGCTTCCAAAAGGGCAGAGAAGGGGGGAGATAGGTGGGGGGGGGAATTGAAGCATCCCCACAGTTGTAAAGCAGGTGGGCTGCCAAGTGCCCAAATTTTGATCACGTGACAGTGGGGGTGCTGCAACAGTCATAATGTTGGGCACAGGTCATCAGGCCATTTTTTCAGCGCCATCGTAATTTCGAACAGTCGCTGAACGAATGGTCAAGTGAAGACTACCTGTATGTTGAAGAGTAGAACTGAAACGAATACTACAAATGTTAGTATCCAAAGGGAAAAATCCCAATGAAAAGGAAGTCATAAATGCTATGCGAGTTGCAAGGATCTGCCAAGGTGCAAAATACGGATCATGGGAACAGACTGGATCATTTTGTGAATATAGGCCAAGCACAAACAACTGGTTGGCGTCAAAAATGGACCGCAACCAATCCATTACAAAAAACAGGCAGGAGGAAGCAACTCAATATTGAAATATTGGGGCATATATATAGAGAGAATCAGACTCTTTCCCTCCTCCAATTTCCCTCCCCCTCCGTGAGAGGGGATGGAAGTCATATAAAACCTTGTTCACAGGGACATGACATAATGTCACATCTCTCTCTCTCAGAGTGAAAGTGGACTGAATATACCATTCTGACAGCCTCCCTAAAAATGGCTTTTGTTTATATGTTTCAAGTGAGGAAATGCTAGTTTTAAGGCTCCAGTGCTCCTAGAGTCTGATCCTAGGCCTCTACCTGGCCTCTCAGCTGTGAGCACAGTCCTTAGCAGGCTGCATTGCCAGGTTTGTGCAGAGCAGTCTCATGGCCCTGCCACTGAGTTGTCTTTGGTTGCAGTCATAGCACACAAATGCCTGCAGCTTGTGCTGCTTCTAGCCCTCAGCTGCAGCCTGAGTGGGTGTTTTTGGAGTCAACAACTCCTGTTCGCCATTAACAGACACCTCCAACACACACACTGAATGTTAAAACAAGAGCTGACTGTACTTACTATTTCTACTTCAGCACTATCTCAAAAGTCCAAGCAGGAACTTGCAACTTGAAATGCACACAATTCCCCCACACCATCTCTTTCATGAAGAGTGATCTGTTTTTAAAAATTACACAAATTGGGTGCATTCCAAAGAAAGGTAGAAAATTTAAACTGTTGAAATCCCTGGGGAGTGTAACATGCCCTGAACATTGCAATTTTCAATGGTGCTTATTTCTGAGGAAGTGTAATTAAGTTTGGTGCTTATGTACCATTCAAAGGATTTTAATGTGATCAAACCTGCCCAACTTCCTTTGGCTTGTGCTGCCACTGGCATAATAGTTTATGAATGTCATCTTGTTCCGGAAAACAGTTGGAGGGGAGGTGCACTAGAGCTTTCCTTCTTACTATATTTTATTGTATATAAGGGATATCAACAAGGAAAGTTGCCACGAGTTTATTCCATTTATGGGGGTTTTTTTTGTCATGGTTGGATTTTTCAGATTTGATATTTATGATTTGCACTGGATATTGGGTGGAATATTTAAAGGACAGTACTTGAAATATGAGCCTCAATGTCCTAATATAAAAAAATGAACTACCAAGCAACAGTGCACATTTGCAAACATATTCATGCCTCAGAGATCTTCTGAGAAGGTAATAATGAAGCAAGTGGCAGTCACAGCGATATTAAATTTTGATTCTGCTCTGTATCACGTTAGTTCACAAACAGATATTTTTGGAATAAAAAAATACATGTCATGCTCAGCAGCCCACACTAATGGGAGCAAGTGACACAACCCTAATCAAGGATCTGACTTTATTTTTTGAAGGGAATCTCACACTTGAACAAATGCACAGATAAATAAAACGGAGTATCACCCTTTCTTGCCTAACTTCCCTCAAGACTGAAAAGCTACTAAGGCTAGCTTGCCTTTTTCTAAACAGTCTTGTTTATTAATCACATTTGTATTCCTTCCTCCCTGAGTATCATGGTGGAGTATATTCTTTCTTCTTTACCATCAGTATACTGTCAGGATAAGACTTTGGGGTTCCAGG
Organism: Candoia aspera; assembly: GCF_035149785.1. NCBI lineage: Eukaryota > Metazoa > Chordata > Lepidosauria > Squamata > Candoiidae > Candoia > Candoia aspera. The sequence goes on from NC_086155.1 coordinate 163,299,165, forward strand.
GTCCAAATTCGCAGAATAAACAGGAAGGACCCCAAGACAGCAGGGCTGGGCAACCACTTTACAGTATTTATTTAACCATTTCTCTGGCTGCCCATCTCACAGAAATTCAACTCTGGGTGGCATACAACAATAAGAACAAGACAACAATATCCCAACAATAAATGTCAATAGTGTCAATTTTTGTGGCTGCATGCTCTTGCACAACTCTGGGTGGCTAATAAAGGTTAAAAGCAATATTAACAATTAGAACAAGAATAAGGTGGCCATATCAAGGAAGAAAATCACCACAATTTACAGCCCAGCTCAGCCTCACTTATGGGTATATGTCTCATTCTAGTCTAGTGACACTGGAAAGAGCCAGGTTTTCAGAGCTCATTACAGGCAGGCTGGGGAGATGAGAATCTCAGGGGTGGGGTGGGGTAGGGGTGGGTTAGTGTTTCAGAGAGCAGGAACAGGAACAGGGACTCACATCTGGGTCTCACAAGATTACGTTCTTTAAGAGATGGGGCTTGAAGCATGCCAACTTCGTTACCAAAAGGATTTGAGGACCACATATAGACCAGAGACAACAGTTATCCTGGCATAAATCAATAGCTGAATTGGTTTCAAGTTATAAAGAAGAAAAATACAAGACAAGTAAAATTAAATTAAATTAAAAGACAAGTAAATTTGCGCAGAACCTGATATCATTCAGCATTGTTAACATGCTGCAAGTGAAGGAATGGCTCCCTCCCTCCCTCTAAAAATTTGTGTATGGGCCATATTTTTCTATTTAATTTTTTTATGCCATGAATATATCTTTCCCACTGTGGCAGATGCACAGAAGCAATCACGATAGCTGTGGTATGTTTTCCCTGAAATATTAATTGTAAAATCTATTCTGCAGAATTGTATGTTAACAAAACTGATTGTCACACTGTGGAAATTATAATGGTAATTTCTCCCTAAATAATGCACAAAATTATGTTTTCATATGCTTTCCCAGAACTCTTTCATTCCCGTAATGTTCTCAATATGGGGCTTCTTACAGTATATTATAAATTAGCATCAATTACTATAGCTCACAGCGTTGTTAGTCTAGAGACAAAGATAACAGAAGTCACATAATGTTGTACCACCAGATGCTAGGGGACACCTTGTGCACTTCATGAATTTTCAGTTGAAAAGCACTGTTGCTAGTTAGAATAATTTATATCAATTCCATACAGGTGAAGTTTGTTTATTCCTATTCCTATTTAATGAGTCACTTTTGATGGCTGGTTTCCTATTGTTATTATTTAACATGTTTAAAACATTTACGTCATCCTTCTGAACCAATAATCCCAAAGATAGCTTAAAAGTGTTTTTTTACTGCACATACACATCATCCAATAATCCATAGTCCTCTGCCCAATGAATGGAGCCAGAATTTTAATATTTTACCCATGGTTCGTTGAAGTGATTAAGTTGTTAACAAGTGAAATGAAAACATTCTGGCTTTTTAGTGGTTCTGTTTAGCTTCTCAATTACACTCATTTTTTTCTCTGCTTATATGTGTGACCCAATCTGGAACAGCAGTCTTTTCAGATATCAGTAATAGGAATTGAAACTAGAAATTAATCTTGGTTTAAATTTCTATTGGTTTTAACTGTAAATGAGAACTGCTTTGGAATGAGGCAACATACTATGGCATCACAAATGTGATCTTCTTCTGGATCTATGTATCTTTAAATGGGAATTTTTTAAAGAGATGATCCAACAGACTATTCTTCTATCAGCATATTATCCTGTGAGAAATTGAGGATAGAATGTAGAAATATATCCAGAGGTATTTGTGCTTCAAAATCAGTTAATTAATTGAGACAATTTAAAGCCATCTTTATAAATTTAGTTCACCAGTTCTGTGATGTAGCAGCAGTCTCTTCAGCTTGTAGGGTATGGCTCCTACCTTGTGACTCAGATGTTTCCTGGTCTAACCTGGCTCTGTATTTAGTCAATAATTCCTTGGCCTTGAGGGTTAAAGTTAATCTAAACCTTTGTTGTTGGAAGGTAAAACTCACCCCTTCCAATTTCTCCCAACAAAAAGGAATCTTGTTTTTCTTAATATACTTTGTCAAAAAAGTATATTCTTTTCTCTTTCTCAATATTCTTACAGGAATTTGTTTCAACACTTATATCCACACTTTCAATACTGAGTTTAGAATCAAAATGAGCTTGAAGGACCAAATCTCTCGTTCTTCTCCTAGCAAACTGAACCAGTACATCTCTTGGTTTCTTGTTAATATCTGCATATCTTGAATTAATCCAGAAAACTTTCTGTTTCCTCTATCATTTTATCTTCTTTCCATTCAATCAAAGCTGCCAAAGTCTGTGTAATTTTATCTTCAAGATTTTCCTCTGTTTCTTCAGGGATCCCCCTTAGCCTTAAACAAAATTCCTTGTCTCTCAGTTCCAATAATGCAATTCTGTCCAAATCATTTTCTCTTCCCTTTTCTAATGCATCAACTCTATTATCAACCTTTTTGATTCCTCCCTCAAATCTCATTTCCACGTTTTCCAATTTCTGATCAAATCTTTTCTCAAATTCAACAAATCTTTTATCCCCCTGATCTTTCAAATCTTGAAAAGATTGGGCAATCAATTGTGTGGTTTTTAATGTGAACTCTTCAAACATCAATTTTATGAAGTCCAAATCAGCAGGTCCACCAGACCCACACCTTACTTGCTTCCTAGTAGTCATGATTCCTCCTTTCCTTTTATATATAAAAAAAATTATACAGGGATTGTGTAATTTCAATCTCCCAGTATTTCCAAAATCCAAATACTTTAAACTTTACTACTGTAGCTCCATCTAGTGTCCAAACATAATTACAGGAGGGAAGAAGTCTATAGTTGATAAATAGGGGAAATTATCCAATCACAAGCCTTGGGTTGAAATATGAGCTTCCCAGTGTCAATGTTTAAAACAAAAGCCTTGCAACATCAGTATTTTGAAACAGTGTCCAATCACAGCTTTAAAAAATAGCCACAACAAAACTTTCTTATGCACTCTAAAAATAGTTTCAGTCTCAGATCCAGCAAAATCTCTTAATTAATTACAAAGTCTTTTCCATAAAATACAAAAATAAGAGTCCGAGAACAATTTTATCCTCTTTAAAAAAAATAAGAATTTCAAAAAAATACTATACCTTTTAGATTTCTTGCTCAACTATTAATCCGTTAAAGTAGGCAAAACACACTTGAAAATAAATCCCAAAAAATAAGGAAAGATCCACCAAGAGAAAGTAGCCTCTTAAAGTTCAATAAGTAAAGCAGCAAAGTGAATTAAGAATGGGGTGGCCAGAATTAGTGTCCCTTTAAGGGCTTCAGCCGCAGTTGGGACAAGGTGTTTCTCCCGCTTCTCAGCTGTCCTACTTACCAATCGATCATCGTTTCTGCGACCCTCCAGTAAGCTGCAGCTGTCCAGAAGACCTGGGGAGCGATTCCTGGCTTTCCTCCTTCCCAGAGAATAGTTAAGGGCTCAGAATCTTGCTTGAGCCCCCATTTAAACACCGCGCTGTCGATCTAGCCTCAGAGCTGTCTAGAATCGGTCTTCTGCCATTAATCCCCACTGGAAGTCCCGGTGGGCTTTAAATTGTCTCATGTGGAATATAAATGGGGCAAATGCTCCTCAAAGAAGAAAAACAAGTTTTTCATTATTTGAACAAATTGAAATGTGATATGATATGTCTACAGGAAACACATGTAAAGAAAAAAGATACAAAATATTTGATAAATAAAAATTTGGGACAAGACTTTACTTCAGCAAATATAAAGAAGATAAATGGACTTGTATTATATATTAAACCATATTTGAAGCCATGTTTACTATTGACTGATGAGCATGGTAGATATGTAGCAGTTGAAATTGAACTTTGTGGAATAAAAACTATTATTGTGGGACTATATGCTCCAAATAAAAGTAACAGTAAATTTTTTACACAACTTTTGAGTGACTTGTCAGCCTTTTCATACCAAAGTTGATGTCTGATGGGGGATTGGAATGGAGTTATTTCTCCATTAATTGACAGAACATCTGAAAAACAAATTAAAATAAAACAAGGGAGATTACCAAAATCTTTTTTGACCTGATGGATAATTTGTTATTAGTGGATTCTTGGAGATACAAAAATGGGTTAGCAAAAGACTATACTTTTTACTCAGAGAGACATAAATCTTTTTCTAGAATTAATATGATTTGGGTTTTGAAGGATTTGGTGAACAAAATCTCCAAAGTAGATATATTGCCAAGGACTTTTTCTGATCATAACTCTGTTAGGATGTTAATAAAATGAACTTGTAGATCATATAGATGGAGACTAAATGAATCTATCTTGCAAAAAGAGGAGGTAGTGGAAGACTGTAAGAAGTTAAAAGATTTTTTTGACATCAATTTAGATAAAGAAGTAGACTTGAAGACTGTGTGGGATACTAGTAAAGCTGTTATGAGGGGACATTTTATCTATCATAATTCTATTCTTAAGAAAAAAAAACTCAACAAAAACTATAGGAGGTCCTGGACCAGATTAAAATGAAAGAAACAGAGCTACAGAAAAGAACTATCAGATAAAAAGAATTATAGAGTTGTAAATGAAATAACTTGCCTTGAGACTCAACTTTGTATGAGTGATGAACATATTACGATCAAATTGTATAAGATGCTATTACAAATGAATTTGGAAGATGAAGAAGTCAAGGAGTGTATGGTTAAATGGGCTAGAAATTTTGGGTGATATGATGGAACAATGGGAAAAATGTGGACAAAAGGTTTAAAATTTACATTAAATTATAATTTAAAGGAATTTTTAAATAAAATAATGTACTGCTGGTACCTAATACCTGACAAGTTACTGAAAATGTTTAAGAATGTAACGAATGTTTGCTGGAAATGTTCACAGGGAGAAGGAACTTTTTACCACCTCTGGTGGATGTGTGAAAAAGCAAAGAAATTTTGGGACTAGATTTGTCCTGTTGTTGGGGATAGTGCTCCTACAAAAAGACCCTCACGGCACGCTGCATCCCTGCGCCTACTTGTCTCATAAATTCACTGACCCTGAGCACAGATGGCATGTTGGGAGAAAGAAGCTTTTGCTGTAAATCAGCCCTTTTAGCCTGGCGGCACCTTCTAGAAGGAGCTCAACACCCATTTGAAGTTTGGACTGATCATAAAAATGTAGAAGCCTTACGCACACCTAGAAAATTAAATGCCAAGCAGCTCCGGTGGCCTCAATTTTTTAGTTGGTTCGATTTCACTCTTATTTTCCAGGCAAGAAAATTTTTTTAGCAGATGTCCTTTCTCACCTTCCTCAGCACAATAGCCAACAAAGAGAGATAATTGATACTGCTTTTTCTTCCACACAGCTGGGGCTAGCTGCCATAACTCGCAGTCAAACTGCGGTGGCGAAAGTAAGAGTGCATAACGAGTTGCAACAAGAGTTGCGAGTGGCTCTCCAATCTAATACTTGGTTACAAAATAATAAATCTACCTTACCTGAACAAAATGGCTTCTGGTACTTTGCTGAGAAACTGTATATCCCCAAGTCGTTACCTGCCAAAATTTTACAATGCTCCCATGACGATAAAACGGCCAGTCATTTTGGCTTTGTCAAAACCTTGCACTTAATATGCCGCCAATTCTGGTGGCCCACTTTACGAAAGGATGTCAAAGACTATGTTGCTAGCTGCCCTATTTGTGCTTGGTCTAAGGAGAAAGGTGGAAAACCTCAAGGGTTTCTCTAACGTGTAGCTAACCCTTCTAGACCATGGAAACAGATTGCCATGGACTTTATTGTGGACTTACCTGAAAGCAAAAACAAGACAGCCATCTGGGTAGTTACAGATTTGTTCTCCAAGCAAGCTCACTTTGTACCATGCACTAAGATACCTACAGCTCCCCAACTTGTGAAGCTGTTTCTGCAACACTTGTACTGATTACATGGATGTCCTGAACGTGTGATCTCAGACCGCAGAATTCAATTCACTTCAAAGTTCTGGAAATCTTTTTTAAAATTACTTGGCACCAAACAAGCATTAAGTTCATCGAACCATCCGCAAATGGACAGATAGACTGAATGGGCTAATTCTACTCATGAGCAATTCCTCCACTGCTACATTAATTATCAGCAGGACGATTGGGTTGACCTCCTTCCCTTTGCTGAGGCCGCTTATAATAATGCAGTACATCCAAGTACTAGACTCACCCCCTTCCAAGTAGTTAATGGCCAGGATTTTGTCCCTATCCCCAAACTACCACTCTCTCCACCTGAAAATTGCTCTGCAGCAGACTGGTCGCTTGGCCAATTATTCAACAAGCCCTGACCAAAGCTCAAAAGACTATAAAGAATTTGCAGATTGCAAATGCTGTCCTGAATGGCCCATGAAAACTGGGGACAAAGTTTATCTTTCCACTGATTTTCTCCATTCTCCTCAACCCTCAAAAAAGTTAGGACCTAAATTTATAGGACCTTTTCCTATTACCAAAATCATTAACCCTGTCAAGTCTTGTCTTGCCACTCCAGTCCAGCCCAGTCTTGCTTCCAGTTCCCAGTCTTGTCTTGCCACCTCAGTCTCGTCCAGTCTTGCCTCTGCTCCTAAGTCCAGTCTTGTCATTCCAGTTCAGCCTAGCTCCACGTCCAGATATTCATCTCGTTCTGCTGTCGTCAAGTCCTGCCTTGTTTTTGGATCCAAGCCTTGCCTCGTCACTCCAGTCCAGTCTACTACCACTCCGAGTTCCATCTCTTGCCTTGCTGCTTCAGTCAAGTCCTATATAGCCTCCAGAACCAAGTCCTGCCTTCCAGAATTAGTCAAACCTTGCCCAGACTCCATGCCAAGATCGAGCCCAGCATCTCGTCTCCTTCTTGTCACACACAATTGCCTCCCTGGGTCTTGGTGCGTCATTGAGGGGTCTAGCCAAGTTCTGCCTAGTTGTGTTGCCTCAGTCTCCATTGGATCTTGATCCTGCAGCCTTGCCTAGTCTTCCTCTACTGCCTGGGTGGACCTGATTGATTGTATTGCTTACTTATTGAGGACTGTATTATTGTAAATAGTTTATTGTAATAAAAGAGTTTTAAGTAATCCTGCCTTGCTCTCTCATAAACTGAACAGGACAATAATGAAGCTTTATTTTTTTTAAAAATCAGTTAAGTAATTGGCTTTGTGTAATTTTCCTATAATCTAATGCTAAGCTAGAAATTTAATGTATTGAATTTGTAAGGCCATCCAATTCAAAACAACTCTGTTGTGATGATATGCAATGTTAAAAACAGAATACTAATTATCAGAAGATAAAGCAACACAGAAGACTTGCCAAACCTGCACATCACAAGAGTATATTGTTGAAGACTCTGCCTTCAGCTATTTATTGTGTTGCATTGTTTCTCCCACAATCTGGAAGCAAACTTTAAAGGTTCTATACCTAGGGTTATCCAATTTTTTTCCCTTAACTTTTTAGGAGCATCTTTTGAGTTCTTAATAAATACATGCCACTGAGAATTTAAGGTCATGTTTTTCCCGCTCTTCTATCTTCTTGAAAGGAAAAATATTTATATTTTTGTCTGTCATCAACTTGTTAGAAATATACAAAAGATCCTCATCAGAGAGAACTTGTTGGTCCGATATATGATTGATAATTACAGTTGCTTGCTTGCTAGCTTAATATACTGTACTAAAGCCATAATGTGGTTTGCTTGATTACAGTGTTGATAGAACTTAACCATTGGTTTGTAAATCATGGCTTATAATTTACCATAATATCCAATCCTACCTGATGATTATTCAGTAATCTATAGCTAAATAAACCATAGTTTAATATGGTATATGATATATGATATAGCCTATTCTTATCCATATTTTCTGGCAGAAACTAAACAAACCACATTAAGTTTGGTCACAGTGTGTAAATGTGGCATCTGAGCTCAAGATATGAGGTTTTATAACACAAAAAATACATTTATATCATAACTCACAAATAAATAATAGTAATAGTAATAATTTATTAAATGTATTTGCTGCCCAGCTCCCAGTGATTTTGGGTCATTCACAAATAGTTAAAGATAGGAACAAAGAAAAAGAAAAAAAGGGGCATCAATCCTTGCCGAAGGCCAGGGCGAAGAGCCACATCTTCAGAGCCCTTCAAAACACCAGTAGGGTGGAGGCCATTCGGATCTCAGGGGGAACCTCATTCCAGAGGGCACGCACTGCTACAGAGAAGGTGCGCTTCCAGGGTCTCGACAGATGGCATTGTTTAATCGATGGAACCCAGAGCACGCCAACCCTGCCAGATCCAATCGGCCAGGCAGATTCTATGGGGATCAGGCGGTTCCTCAAGTAACCAGCCCCTAAGCCATGTATGACCATATTTGTATCATAACTTACAAATAAATTAATCTTAACTGTGGATAGGGCACTCATATTCGTCCAACAAATGTACCCCACGTGAACTAGCAAAGCATGCTTATTGTGTTGCCTGAAACCAGACAATTGTGTTTTGTTTCACAAACTATCATCCAGTTATTCCTTCTCTCACTTTGAAATTCATAGGCAGCAAATTCCCTGGCTGCTTTCTGCTGAGCACAGAAAGCCAGGTACAAGGTCAGGTCCGGCAAACCAGCTTATGGACTAGATGAAACCCCTACATCTTCAAAGTTGAATGATATCATAAATCTTCAGTCTTTCCAGAAGGACGTAAATAGGCTTCATAACAGAAAAAATGACTACATTTGATTTGTCTATTAATTTACAAGCTTTCTGTGCATGTTTTCAAAAGAGCAGTCATTTATTATCATTCTTGCATTTCTGTTCAATAAAAACCCATGAACTCCAACCACAAATAGCTTATTTCTTACACAAGCCCAGGAAGCGACTCTCATATTGCTAATATGGTTTATTTATACTTCCCCACTATTTGAACCCAATTTCACTTCCAGTAATCAGGTAGCAATTGTGATGTGTTCACTGTGTCCCTGAGCTACAAAAAAAATGGTACGTCTTATTTTTTCTCATTATGAAACATTTTGATGTACCGTACCAATAGAGGAAAGAAATGCAGACAATTATATTGTAATTGATTTTCTTCAGTAGCTCAAATAAAGCAATTTATATTACTGGAAGTGAATTTGTAGGTCTTGAGCATCGCAAACAGAAAACAAATTGCTACTAAATTTCAGATCAGTAGTACTAAGCAGGTTAAACATTATCACCTGGACATAACAACTGAGCAGTTATTTTATAGGATAGCTAAAGCTGGTAGAAAAAAACTTGTTTTTATACAGTATATCATTCCAAGAGGTTTCTGCTCATTCATTAGGAGCTTCTAGATTGAAGGTACTTAAAATAACCTGTAGCAACCTACTACATTATATAGGAAACATCTTAGGACAAGATTATGGCAAAGTCCTGCACAAGAACAACACAATGCTAAATACACGTAAACCCCACTGAGACATTTCCAGATAAATGTATACAATTGCATATAATGAAGATATACAATATAATAGAACGCTTCTAGCAAATCCACTACTGCTAGTACAATCCTCAGCTCCTGCGCTGCTTCTAGTCCCTTATTTCTAGTCACGGCCTTTAAAAAATTGCCTAGACTCAGTTGAATCTTGGACCGCTACTGGACCAAGTAGATGACGCAAAATCTTCAGGACTGCTGATAAAAGGCTAGGTCACTTATTTGCAAATATACTAGCTATAAAGCAGGGCTCTCAAATTCAAATAAGCAAGAGTGCCCCATGAAGTCCAGTTTGTTACCTCAAGGGCCATAACAGTGAAGCCACAAAAGACTCTTTAATGTGAGATTACGCCTATTCTGATAAGGGTCTGGTCATGAAGCATATAAGGATCGATCCTGTATTTCCATTGTATGTACCTTTGCCAAAGCCACAGTTCCCCTGAGATAGCAAGTCTAGTCAGCTGTCTGATTTATCTGAAAACCCTTGAAGGACTGGAGAAAAAGACCTTAATCAAGAAAACAGCCCTTTCTTCAGATGCAGTAAGAATGGCAGTGACAACATTTTCAGTGAATAAACAAGGCTCCTAATATTCTCATTTGATATGATAATTAACACATTGTCTAGGCATCAAGAGAGAAATTAATCTCCTTATGGCTTTGAACTGCTGCACAGCTCTGCTCTGCTTTCTATGATAAGGTGCCTCTTTAGTTGCTGTAGCAGCTAATGAAGAGGCAACTTACAGCTAGGCTGCCTGACAGTCTTTTCACTCTGAAAACCAAATCACACATATTTCTAAAGAGCAAAGCAGATAAAATTAGGTCTGAAATAGTAATTCAGAAATTTGTACATGTGGAACAACCATATGTTCTCAAGAACATACTATGCAGTGTAAAGACATTTGGATATGGTGCATTTCCAAATAAAGAGTCTGCTTCCAGAGGTGGTATAAACAGGGTAGGACAAATGTGATCTTCTTTTGAGACAAATCGTTGCAGTGAAAACACAATAACTTTTTTGCTTCTTTCACATGACAATGCATTTTCTCTGCTTTCCATAAACGATTCCCAGTCTGTGAGAATGTGTGATTCCTATGGAGGCACCACACCAAAACAAATATATGTTTTTCTAAATGGCCAAAAGCTCAGAAGGTCATCAGATTGTGAGAGATTTTGGTGTTTGTGCTTGCTTGCTTATTTATTTATTCCTTTTAAAATAATAACATAAAAAGAAAACACAAAGTATAATGCAAATACATATTTCTAAAGAAAAAAACACAAAAAATGCTTTAAAAAGTGAAAAAATGCAACAGAAAAAAGGAAAAAAAAGAAACCAAGTATGATGTATCATTATAACAGTTAACAGTTACAATTCTATATATACTTAACTAATGTAAATATTATTCAAGTACATATATATTAATTTCTAATACACTTGTATGACTTTTTTAACCTGCTGTATTTTGTACAAATGAGTTACATATTTCATTATACTAGTCCATACAAAGTTTATGTCTATAGGCAATCCGCTCATAGGTGGCAAGTGTAATCAGGTCTTAAATCCATTGGGTGAATGGGGCCTATACATTTATCTTTCCAATGCTGCAATATCAGTCTTTTGGCCATAGTAAGGGCACGGAGAATCCATTTACATTGTCCAGCTGTCATATTCCATGTACTAGGTAGGTAATTCAAGAGAATATTATCCTCTGAAAATTTTAGCTTTTGTTGCATATTTATATGGTCCACTACTTTCTCCCAAAACTTAGTAAGTATAGGACATTGTAAAAATATGTGTTTTAAAGAAGCATTATCCATATTACATCTCCAACAAAACGCTGTCTTAGACAATCCTTTTCTATACAAATGTAATGGAGTCCAATAAGTTCTAAATATTATTTTTTGTTGTATAAGTCTTAGTTTAAAGTCCACTGACACTCTTGCTATAGAAGTTAAGACACTCTCCCATCGTCTAAGCAATATAGGAACTTCTAATTCTTTGTTCTACTCATTTCTTAGCATCTGCATATCAAATTGATTTATTGATAGCAATTATCTATAAAAATTAATAGGTTTTTTTAGTTTTAAAGGATTTAACAAGTTGTTCTGGTATATCAGGTATCTCATGCTGCTGGTCCAAGAAATGTTGTTGTTAACAAATGTTGTATCTGTAAATATTGCCATTGGGTTACATCTGATAGATATTTATCTTTTAATACAACATATGTTAAAAAATCATCTTTATCATCTATCAGTTGGTCCAAAGTCAATATTCCCACTTCAATCCAATTTTTCCATATCACCATCTTTTCCCCAATTTTTAAAGTTGGGTTTCCCCATAAAGTCCCCATAAATTTAGTATGGAAAAAGGGGTCAAGTCAAATCTTTTTTTATTAGACATTACATTCCATAACTTTCTAACTGAAGCAATTATTTCCAGAGATACTAGAGTTCTAGTATATTTAGATCCTAATACTGTCCATCCAACCAAAGGTGCTATATACGTATGTATATTCCTAAGTTGCCCAAATCAGAAAATTAACACCAATTGTTGGCTTCCGTTATTTAATACTTGACAATAGATAAGCATGATGATATAGATCCAGATTCGGAAAACCAAATCCTCCCTCGTTAATTGGTAGTTGCATTTTCTGTAAAATATTCTTGGAATTGAAGAACCCTGTAGAAATTTTCTAAATTTTGGTGTTTGTGCTTGAAATCTAGTGACATTTCAGCATTCCTGTCTGCAACTGCAAAGCTTTAGATTGGAAACACCAACTTCTTATAAGGTTTAATAATCTTATGGGACTTTGGCCATTTATTTTTTTAATTAAATTGTCTAAAAATTAATTTTAGGATCATGTGGAGATCAGTGATGGGTATCTCCACTGATCTCAGTATCCAAAGATACTGCATACTGGCTTCTGGTTTATGTGTTGGACTTCAAAAGCTTTCCATGCTAATATAATAGACCTCAGAAAGAAAATGGATGGAAGATGAGTATTTTGGGAATTGTTACATTTTTAAACAATCTTTATTTGTACAGCTAATACATGCAGTTGCTAATTAAAGTTGCAATCCTTTACCTACTTAACTGGGAATAACCGCCCAGAGTCCCTTTTAGGAGATGAGCGGTGATAAATTTGATTAATAAATAAAAATATTAATAAATAAATCTTTCTGAATTTACTAACTACTAGCTATGTAAGACTTCTTGCTGACACTTATACCAGCCTGGTGCCTTCCAAATGTATTAGAACTCCTATAATTCCCAGGAAACATATCTGTTTTGGTTACAACTTATGCAAGTTCACATCTGAATGCTCCACATTGGGAAAGACTAATACATGGACTTGGTACAGACAGTATGCTAAGGCATAATGTGGTTTGCTTGGCACTTGCTTAGGGTAGTATGCCTTTGGAGAACATTTATGTACCACGCAGCTGCAAGAGATGCTGAAAATGCCATCAGCAATCCTCTTTCTACAGTTTTTTACATTTGTTAAATTACATACAGTACATTTTTTGTATTGCCAACCGACCTACCTGTCCTTTTCTACTCAAACATGAATCCTGTAAAGCTCTTCATTCCACAGAGGTGTTTTAGAAAACACTGCACTTGTCTGTGACTCTTTAAAGTTGCTGTGTCTAAATATAATTACTTACAGTATGGCTTCTAAGGGGGCTTACATTTCTACAATATTGTAAATTAGCATATATACAAAAAGGGGGAAGTTAGAAAGCCAATTGTTCTTTTTCCTTTTTTATTATTATTTGGGTATTTTAATTCTTGCTAAATTTGTTTTATCGTTTTTTCCCTTTTATTAACATATAGTAACAATACAAGGGAGACTTCAACATTAGGTAATCAGACTGAAACCTTTATTTGTACAACAAATTACTTTGATGCAATCTGCAGCTGTTGTTTTTCTAATGTTATACTCAACTTTGGGTGAAAAAGTCAAATAATGTTATGCTTGTAATTCATATTGATAGAGTATTGGAAATAAAAGAGAAATACTCTAAGTTATCTAAACAACAAAATGTCAATAATTTTCAATTAATATTGTATAAATATCATTGTACTGAAACAATATAATGTATCAAGACTTCCAACACTAATAAAAAGGAAAAAAAGAACTAAAAAAAAGGTTGCTCTGTCTTTGATGATGTCACCACTGTGAACCCAACACACTCAGGAACACTTTTTTGGAATCGGAGCCTGAAGCATTGCACAACCCTAAAGTGTATACTGTATCTTATTTCCTTTTTCCCATTGTCCCACCCCCTCCCATGCTCTCTCACACACAGTGGTTGTGCATATATAGCACTGCTTTCTCAGATGCTGAAGCATAATATATACTTTTGAGACTGTTGTTTTTGCTTTTGAAATGTGTATGATATAATGAAATATTGGAAATGAGGGTCGGTTCTCAGTGGGTGTCAGAATGATCTAACCGTGTTCTTTCTTTCCTAAAAGATCAAATAAGCCTTGTTTTCAGATACCCAAATGTCTTTCTTGTTTTGTGTTGCATGCAAAATGCAGGCTTCTTGGGTCTTCGCCCAGTGCAATTTAACAGCCAATTGATCACGCAGAACGGGGGAATCAAGCAGCTATTTATTCAGGACGTCTAGAAGAAATAGGGTCTCCCCATTAAGAGGGAACAACCCCAAGCACATCGCGAGTGGCAATTTTATACAGTTTTGACAGCAGTTATCAAAACAGTTCATCAGCAGATCAAAGCTTCTTATTGGTTAACTATTTCAGCACTTGCGCAGTTTCTTCACATACGACATACATCCCACATGGTATCCCATAACAGTTCTTAGCATGTTCTATGTTTTCCCCTAAATCCCCGCCTTGGGGTGGAGACTTTGGAATGGTATTTAGCTAGGGGTCAGTGCCTTGTGGTTAGGGAAGCTTGGTTAGTCACATAGCCTTCCCCACCCCAGAGTCAGGCACTGATCACAGGCACATCTGGGAACAGATAACAGAGCCCCCAGCCTTTCTCCAACCTCCTGGCAAGTGCATAGATAAGCCAGATCCCTTGCGTCTGTTAGTTTGGCTTCCAATTCCTTTCCATTTTTCTTAGTCCATTTTCACGTTCCAAATTCCCCCTCCCCTTTGGAGCTTTGACCACATCCCAGGGAGAAGCTTCACCATAATCGGGGTTCCTGAGGTCAGAAAGGACCATCTGCTGGCTCCTAGGCCTGGGTGCTAGACTCTGGAAGCATCCCATAATCAAAGGCAGACATTGTATAGTGCAACAAGTGATTAAAAGTACAACAACAAAGGCAATTAGCAAGAATAAAGATTTAAGCCAACCAAAATTAGGTAGTCAAGAAGTAAGGGTCTCCCAAATACTACAGAAAGGGATAGAAGGGTGGCCTGGGCAATCTCATGGAAGGTGGCTGACTGTTCCATTATTTCATGCACATTGGTCAACACCTTGCTGCTCTGGTCCACATATGTACAGCATGTGGACTTGATCAAGGCACGCACACACACACCCTCAGCTTGCTAATAAGAAATCTAAAGCCATGCGGTTTTGTATGGCTATCTGGGAGACAGAGTCAAGCTCCTTTTGGTGCCATTCCACCAAAGGATTTTGGACAGACCTAGGGAGATGGATGGGATGATTCCAGTGCTAGCTTGGCAACTAAGCAGAAGGCTGTATGCTTACAGCTGGCACCAGGGCCCAAGGATGCAGGTACCATTGGTGGCAAGACTTTGTAAGCCATTTTCCCACACATCCAAAACCATCCAGGCAGCAGAACTGCCTTAGGTTGTAAGGATTTCTGGAGGTATTATATGTCCAACTGCATCGAGCAACCTGGCCAACAAAGGTGGCTTTTCCCTACAGGGGCATCCTAGAGAGACAATGCATGTTATTTTGGTCAAGAAACTTTTGGAAACAGTGACAGATCTTTGACTGAAGGGAGAAAGGTTTATCTCCCCAAACGACAGTTGGAAGAAGGAAAAGGAGCATTGCGTAAGTCCCTATTTTAGAAGTGATTTTTCAGAGAAATGTGAGGGTAAGAAATAAAAAAAATGATCAATCCCTAAAGATACTTCAGAAAATAATCCTTTGAAGGAAAGGATGGGAGCATGGGTTCAACTGCTGATTTCCCTGAGCAGCTCCACATTCCTCCCCACCTTCCTTTTGCAAACTCAGTCCTTTTGCTGTTGCCTCTGGAAAAAGCAGCTTCAGTCCAAGGCTGTAGTCATGGGGTCGGCTAACAGTCCATTTAACTTCTGGGGCTCCCTTCACCCTGGAGTGGTGAATCCAGGCTTAAAACCTTGAACCTTCAAAGCTGTATTAGTAGACAAGAATACGGGGAAGGGGCCCTTCCATTTAGTCTCCAGAGGTCCAGCAGCAGGATCCCAGCTCTTCACCAATACTTTATACCCAGGACGAAAGTTCTGGACCAGTTCCTCCAGCAAGAAAGACAGGCACAGACATGTGGTCTCAGGAGTCCTTCCCCCATTGGTGGTGGATTGAGAAAGGGGTGCAAGGGTACGGACAGTCGTAGAGTAGTTCAAATGGGCTCAACCAGTTGGTCAAGTCCCACAGGTTGGTTTAACTGCAAGTAAACAAAGAAGACAAGGCAGCAGACACCTGTTTTGAAAAAAGAAAAAAAAACTATGGACAGATACCTCTCCTTTGGTATATAAATCTCCTACTGCTCCACTCAAAATTCCAGGGTAGGGTCACCCAAATGGGCTGACCCCTAGCCTTTGCCTGGGGGCCATCCAATGGGGAGGGCTTGCAGTCATGTTAATCCTACCTCTTGCACCAGCTTCTGAATAGATTCCAGGACAAATAAATATTCTAGACACATAATTCCCCAAAGCTCTTGATCACATATGACTAGAGTGATGGGTATTGTTCAGGATTTGTTTACTTTGGGTACAGGCAGTTTCCCTGCGCTTATAAAATACCACCCTAGAGGGTCCAACACTGCCTCTAAATGGGCATCTGGTTTCTAATCACTTTATCCTGCTTGGGAGAAACTGTGAAAGGTGTGCTGTATGTGCCAAATTTACAGTCAAACCTTTTATCTGTGGCACAATTGGCTGCAACAGGGTATGTCATACCATTTTTAAAAAATGGTTGTGAGATATGTAAAAATGGAAAATTGTGTGCTACTGGTATGTTAAAAGACTCCTTGTACATTGTGCAAAATGCAAGGAAGCCAAGCTGCAAGGCTGCAGTTGGCAACACTCCATATCATGACCAATGTGTACACCTGATGCACAGGAGATTTGGTCATGCTAATTTCAAGTATATAGCACAAATGCCACAGCTGTGTGCTGACCTAAAGATAAAACCCTGTGACAAATACTTAGATTGTGTAGTTTGCAAAGAATGCAAAACACTAAAAGCTCCTGTGAGTAAGCACAGTGACAGAGTTACAACTAGACCTTTGGAAATTGTACACTCTGACATTATTGGTCCTTTTGCTCCAAGTTTTGGACAAGCAAGGTATGCAATGACCATAACTGATAATTTCTCAAGATACACATTTATCTACATCTTAAAACACAAAGATGAGGCATTCGAGAAATTTAAAGGTTTTTTGACATGGGCAAATGGAAAATTCCCAAAGCCTGTATCTGCACTCCAATGTGATAGAGGAGGAGAGTACCTTTCTCACAAATTCAAAAAGTTCCTAGCAGACAAGGGGATAGAACAAATTCTTTCTAACCCTTACACCCCTCAGCAAAATGATGTTGCTGAAAGAAAGGGCAGAACCTTGCAAGAGTCCATAGAATGCATGCTTAAAGATTCCAGATTATCATTTAAATTTTGGGCAGAAGCAATGTCCATTGCCTGTTATGTGCAAAACAGACTGTATAACTCTGTGATTCAGGACACTCCATTCCATTTGTTTTATGGTGTGAAACCAAAGGTAAACTATCTTAGAGTGTTTGGTAGCACTGCATGGGTTCACATTCCAAAACAACAGAGAAGGAAAGGAGGCCCCACAACAAAGAAAGCCACCTTTGTTGGATATGAACAAAGCCAGAGAAGCTACAGGTTCATAGCAGGAGATAAATTAATAATTAGCAAAAGTGCTTCTTTTGCTGAGCAAAACTAGGGGAGGTTAAATTCTAGCTCTCCAGTTGATTTAACTATAAGAGAACAGCAAGGACTTGCTGATAGTGATCTTTTGCCTAGTGAGGACATTAAGCCAGAAAAGCAAACTGAAGATCTGTCTGATGAGACAGATGCTTCTCAGGAAAATGATAGGAGTCAAAATTTAAGCTCTGTATTACCTTGCAGATCTCAGAGGAGTAATAAAGGTGTTCCTCCATGTTTTCAGGCTGAAACAGTAAAGGCTTTTCACATATTCACAGAACCTGAATCCTTAGAGCAAGTAAATGCTTTGCCACCTGAAATTGCACAAAATTGGCATTCTGCCATGCAACTTGAAAGAAAATACATGGAAAAACATGGAAACTGGTAAATCTACCTCCAAATGAACGCTGTCTAGGTTGTAGGTGGGTTTTCAAACTGAAAAGAGATGCTGATGGCAAAATCCAAAAATATAAAGCAAGGCTGGTTGCAAAAGGGTTCACTCAAAGGAAAGATTTAGACTTTGATAAGACTTTTGCCCTAGTTACTAAAGGTGAATAAATTAGATTACTGCTAAACATTGCTGCACTCAAAGGACTACCAGTTCACCACTATGACATTCAAACTGCATTTCTCTATGGTGACTTAGACCACAAATTATATATGCAACAACCCCCTGGCTATGAAAAAGGGGAGAATCTAGTTTGTGAACTGTAAAAATCAATCTATGGATTAAAACAGGCTGCTAGATCCTGGAACCAAAAATTAGATGAAAAACTGCAGAATTTTGGTTTTGAAAAAGGAAGCAGATCCATGTGTCTATGTGAAGAAAGCAGATCCATGTGTCTATGTGAAGAAAGACAAACAAGGCTGTATGTATCTGTGCATATATGTTGATGATCTGCTGCTGTTCACATCAACAGAAAAAACAAAGGCTTGCATTTGAAGCCTGCATGAAAAGCCATTTCACATTAAAAAGCCTTGGAACAGTAACCAATTATCTAGGCTTAGAAATACATAGAGAGAAGGATGGTAGTTTTCTGTTAAGTCAACGCAGTAAAATTCAAACGCTCCTAGAGGATTTTAACATGCAAGACTCTAAGCCAGACTCCACTCCTATGATACCAGATTTTCAGAAAGTAATAGGAGAAATTCAGTTAACTGAGGCAGAGAAATATAGATCTGCAATTGGAAGTTTACTGTACATTGCAAATCATTCTTTCCCCAGATATCTCAAATTCTGTGGCCATTTTAAGTAGACAGGTAGAAAAGCCTACATCTACTGGAAAAGTAGCATTGAAGAGGTTAATGAGGTATTTTCAAGGAACAAAGCATTATTGCCTAAAGCTAAATGCCTATGGAATAGAAAATTTGCAGGCTTTTGCAGATTCT
The DNA here is from genome assembly GCF_035149785.1 of Candoia aspera. Lineage (NCBI taxonomy): Eukaryota > Metazoa > Chordata > Lepidosauria > Squamata > Candoiidae > Candoia > Candoia aspera. Next base: position 163,318,107 of record NC_086155.1, read on the forward strand.
GACTGGGGAGCAGATGTCAGTGACAGGAAATCCACTTCTGGGATTTTAATTCAATTTGCTGGGTCAAGCTTAGGCTGGCATTCTAGAAAGCAAACACTTGTTGCTCTTTCCACTGCAGAAGCAGAGTTTTATTCCCTAGCACAAACCTGTAACGAGGTTGTATGGTTTATGGTTTAAACGGTTGTTAAAAGACATAGGCATGGAAGTGAACCAGCCTATAACTGTTTATGAGGATAATCAAGCTTGCATTGCAAGGGCAAAATCTGAAGCTTGCAAGAATAGAACAAAACATATCGATATCAGATATCAATCTATCAAATACATGATAGCCAAAGGGGAAATAATGTTAAAATATTGTGAATCAAAAGATATGATGGCTGACATGTTAACCAAACCTCTTGCTGTACCAAGACACAGACAGTTGACAGATAAAATTGGTTTGTTTCTTAGCATAACAAAGGGGAATGTTGGTATTTGGTTGTTTGCAAGGAGCAAGCCACTAAGGTACTATGGGAACAAATCACTTTGGCAGAGTCAGAAGGTCAAACCTAAGTATCCTCAGGTTGGGGTGTGAAAAGATGACCATATAAGGTAAAGCTGCTGATTTGCCTGTGGAAGGAACTTGCCTGGACTTGTTTAGTTTCCTTTTTGCTGCCTTCCTTTCCAGTCCTACTCAGAGTACGTGTGTGTGTGTATGAGCTTGTAAAATATGATCTTGTAAAGCTTTTGTGCCTATCCAGGATTTCTGGATATGGAAACCTGTTTATGTTTTATGTTTTCTGTAAATGCACTTATTTTTATAGAAATGCCTGGTGTGTGTTTTTTCTGATCTCTCAGGTCAAAAGCTTTTGAGCACTCTGCCACATTCCTAACAGTGGCAGCTGTAGGTGAAGTAAAACTTAAAACTCAAATATTAGTTTGATAAAAGGGGCTTCCTGCACTTTTGCCACTCCTAAAAGGGCAAAGTCTTGTTAAAAGGGTGAAACAGATCTAGCCCTTCCAATGTCTATTGGAAACAATTCACATGACTTTCCTATTTTAATTTTTTCCAAGGGCTTAGGGAGCAACAATGGAGGTTCAGTCTCCTTTCAAATCATCTGTTTCATCTCAGCTCCCTGTGGGCACTGTGTCCTCTCAGCATCCTTTATTCCTGCAAATCCTGCACTGGTCCTTTCCTAAAAACACCTCCTCCCTAAGCCTCCTCGCCATTCCTCTTCCGCAAAAAAAGCTATCTCCCTTTTTCCCTTGTCTTTCCTAAGATTAACTATTTCCATAGTTGTCTAAGTCATTAGGTAATTGCTGACCACATTCAGGAGAGATTTCATTCATCTGCTGAGAATTTTGGATTAGGGTTATTTCTTAGTCCAATTTCACGTTCCACAGATGGGTGGCATGTGATCAAGGAAGGAATTTAGAAAGAATTTTTAGAAAGTCGGGAAAGGCAGTGTACAACCAAATCACTCGCTTACCTTTTTATCCCATGCTAAATGTCTCATTGGGTCTATGTCTGGAGTAGGCAGCCTATTGTTCCAGAATTCTCTGTGATATTAAACTCGATTTCCTGCTATTTTGAGGCAGGAATCACCCTCCAAAACTGTGGTGAACTGCAAAATGCTCTCTGTACCATTAAAAACATTGACTTCCCTCAAAATCCCACTTGTGCCTTGTTTCTTTGCATGGTCTACTCACTGTGCATTATCAGCCATTGCACATTATCAGCTTCCCCAAAGATTAAGTATGTCTGTCAGTGATCAAAAGGCTGACTCCCCTAGTTTTGCTATTACTTTTAATGTGTACATATCCAGTTATAACCTAGTAGATATGTCAAATGGTTTTTCAGGATGACTCAGATAAACCTGTGAGGATGAAATACATGATATGGACACTTTTCTGAAGAGGAAGAAGAAAAAATCCACAGAAAGTTTTCCAGAATCAGATATGCAGTTGTTTCATTAGCTGAATTAGTAATATGAGTGCAAGTAATGTAATATTATAATATTGCAAGAAGAAATTAGCAACTGAATTAACTGTAGAATCAGATTTATAATTTTTTGTGAGCCTCTGAAAGAAACAAAATTATTGTATGCTTTTCTAGCATGTGAAACATTTGCAAGTAACTATTACAGTAACAAAATGCCAAAAATAATAAAAAAAAAGATTTGGGGAAGAAATGAGCAATTTGAAATTTTATAGCACATAAAATTAACATGAAAGCCAGTTTAATCTAGCGGTTAAGGCACTGAACTAGAAGTGGGGAAATCTGAGTTCTAGTCTGGCCTTGGGCACAAAGCCAGCTAGCTGGGTGACTTGGTCAACCTCTCTTAGCCCTAGAAAGAAGGCAGCACTTCTAAAAATGTTGTCAAGAAAACTCCATAGACTTGTCCATAGAGTTGTCAAGAGAGACTTGAAAGCACACACAAAATTTATCTGGCTTATCTGCCCCTGCCCATTAAACTTAACATACTAAATCATACATTTAGAATATATATTTCAAACTAAAGTTGGGAAAAACTTGACATCACTAGTAGGCTTAACCAAGCTTTATTTTTATATTGCGCTGGTTTTTACAAAACCTTCCCTCTGCAGTCCAGGTTTCCTCTAGAAGCCACAATTACATCATGTGTGTTGTCATGTCATATGTAAATGCCATTAATTGCATCATGAGTTGTGCAATCATGAGAAGACCCAGGTGGTGTTGCTTGTCCCTACTGCTTTCTGTATGGACACTCTTGAATGTGAGAAATTCCCTGGGATGTTCAGCCATTAATGGGCTACCATATGCAGGCAATTCCATATAGCATGTCCCTCTCTTATTCTTGACAAGATTACATACCCACATTCTATGGCTAGTTTCTTTTGATTTGTGGTACTTGGTACTGTGAAAATCTAAAACATGAACTCATTCAATTGCAGGGCACCTCTGAAATTAAGACGAGAACCTCTTTATCCTTGGGCATAGAACCGAATGAAATCAACGTACCTCCTCCTTTTCTCATGAGTGAACAGCTCTTTGCAAATGGGGGCTTTCCCTTTACCAAAGAATCATAGTTTCCTTGATTAATCTGCGATTACTATTTAATGTGTGAAAACAAAGTTCTGAAGCAGTAACTTTTAGAGACCCTGAAGGATTGCACACGGCAAAAGGTAAAAGTGGGCTACTGCTTACCACCGACTTTCCCGCCTAGAACAGCTCTTCGAGGAGGAACGTTTCGTGACGTCCCTTGAAGGCCACCCAATCTAGTGACTGGGTGTATCTGCTAGAAAGCTCGAGGCGTGCACAGTGTACGCCTGCGCTCTGCAAAGCTTTATAAATTAGAGACAAGGCGTTCTTAGTTTCTGCGGGGTGGGGATTTAATCTGTGGAAGGGTTAGCAGGGTGGTGCCGGTTATAGATGTAACACCGCCCGCAGCGGCACGTGCCGCTTGTTTCCTCTCTGACCCCTCTGGTTGGTGGCCTGGGGATCCCCACGTGCATGCCTGCGAAGAGGAAGAAAAGGATCGGCGGCAGCGGCGGATGCGTGACCGTGTGGTTTTTTGCTTGCGAGCTGGGGACTCTCCTGCTGTTTTTGCCGCATCGCCAGCTGCGGAGCTTTTGCTCAGCTCCCGAGCACCCTTGGCGGCTGCTATGCTGTGGAATAGCTTGGACTGCTCCGCAAGCTCTAGTCCTGTGCCCTCCGGTGCCTTTTTCCTCCTTCATGACTACCCCGCCGGTGGTGGCAACAGCCGTCCTGGGGAGGGTCATGGCCCCTGGGCCTCCTGAACATGCTGCTTTGGCGGAGGATCCCCCGGTGAACGCGGCTAGTGGGATCCAGGAGCCCCAGGCAGTGCTGCCCGCTCAGAAGACGCTTCCCTCCGCCTGCTGTCCGGCGATTCCCACCGGCAGCGCTGCTAGATTTGTCCTGAACCCTGTGGGCGCCAAGCTTCCCCTTAGTCTCGCCCCATCCTTCGCTCCTCAACCCCGAGTTCTGCCTACTCCCTTAGAAAGCAAACTGGTTCCCTCGACTCCTGTTCAACAGCTCCCCAAGCTTAGCCACAGGGGTGCGAGGCAGCCAGCCCCTCCCTCGGGAGGACCCAAATCTGCACAAACGACGACAATACAGCTGCCTGCTAATTTTCAGATCCCCCAAGGTAAGCTGTGCCCTTTTTGGACCGTTTTCTTGATCTTTATTATAGGTCTTCTGCACCTCCCCATAGGCTGATTTCACGGGAATAAGAGAGGCGAGTTTTTGAAGTGCCCTAATAATGCCAGATGCTGCGAAGTTTTGCTCTGTGTGAGCCTTTTTTTTTTTTAAGCAATATCTAAAACCAAGTGTGGAGTAGTGAAGCTATAACTTTTTCTGCTCAGCTTACTATTTATAAAGTCTTCAAGATTTCTTGAGGAATATTTGGCCTTTTGGGGTGGGGGGAGAGAGAAAGAAAGTGTCCAGGCACTTAACATTCCTCAGTATGCCTTCATAGCATGCTGATGTTACAGTAATTTATTCTACATGTGTCTTAGACCAAACAAAAGGATGGGTGGCATATGATCCAGGAGGAAATTCAAGAGTTTTTAGAAAGTTGAGAAAAGCAGTGCACAACTAAATAATTTGCTTACTTCTTTTCCCATATTTTTCCGTTTTAGAAGTTGTTTCTTTAACTGAATTGGTATCATGAGTGCAAGTAATGTAAAATTGCAAGGAGAAATTAGTAACTGAATTCTTAAATTTAGAATAAGATTTATAAATTTTAGGGTGAGTCTCCAAAAGAAATGCAGATTTCCTGTGTATTTGTCAAGCATGCCAAATATTTGCAAGTAAGTATTACAGTACTTTTCCTGTGCAAAATCAAAGATTTGAATCAGTAAGTAACTTTTGGGGAATGCATGCATGTATCAGGATGGGCATTTTTGATGCTGGTGTATGCATTGTCTTTTAACCATTTCCTTATATGATGCGTTAAACTTTTCTACTCAAGCTTTTTGTAACAATGAGTCAACCCGATTAGGTATTGCCCTTCTGACATTTCTGCAGCTGATGCTGCTGATCAGTCATTCAGTCACCTCCAACTTTCTAACCTGATGGACATCATTTTGCCTGGATTGTCTGTCAGTGTTGCTCCTTTGCATAAGCTGGCACATGCATCATCAGTCATAGAATCTGCTGCCTTGTCTTCTGTCGGGCTCTTTGTTTATTGCCACTTCTTTTTTTTTCCAAGCATCAAGGTCTTTCCTGACGATTCTTGCCTTGCGTTATCTATTCAAAATAATTAAGCTAGCTTTTCTGAGGGTCCAGCTTTACAGCCATGGGTTACAAAACCATGGTTTTGACAATAGATACCATCTCCATGAGCCTAGAAAAATAAAGCCTGTTCCTACGTTAACTTCTTTGTTGCATTGAGTTGGTATTGCCTGTTGACACCATCTTAAGACTTAAAAAAGAAAATTGATCAGCAGACTGGCTGTCACACTCTCTTCTTTCACTTTCAATAAAAGATTCTTCACTTCTAGCCAATACAGTACAGTAGCATTATCAGCCTATCTGAAATAGTTGATGTTTTTCCCAGGAGTTTTAATTCCAGTGTCTGTCTCTTCTCCTCCAGCATTTCTCAGAATAAATCCTGTATTGCATTAAATAAGCTGACAATGTGCAGCTCTGGTGCTGTCCTGTTTCAATTGTGAACTTTTAGTTGCTCCAAATTTCATTTTAAGTTTTGTTTCCTAATCATCATACAGATAAGTTCACCTGTGATGTTAAGGACCATTCACAATTTGTTGTAGTCTATGTGAGGTAAATGTAATTGTTTGGTAGTGTGAACATTCTTTAGCACTGCTCTTTTTTGGTATAGGAGTATGAATTTATCTTTTGCAGTCCCTTGGCTATTTCTTTGTTTTCCACTGTTATCTACAGACTACCTATAGCACTTTAATTGCTACATCTAACGAAGTTTTAGACTGTTCTTCTACAGCTTTATTTTTGTTAATATTTTATAGGGCCCATTTAGCTTCATAGTAAATGCTGGCCTACTTCCCTCAGATGGTCAAACCACATTTTCAGGAGGGAGATTTGTCCTTTTGCATGTTGTCATGGTCATATTCCAGAAGCCTTCTGCTGAAGAAAAACTTTCATGATTTTACCTAATAAAGGTTTTAATGGAGTACAAAAAGTGTGGACCAAGAAAGGGTGGATCCTTATTACCTCCCCAACACTTCTGATTAAAGTGGAATTTCATTTGCATTAAATTAGCATCTATTTCTATAGTTGTGTTCTCTGTAGGAATAGGAAAAAGACATAGCTAAGAAGTATGCTAGATTTCTTTCTTTCTTTCTACAGAGCTAAGTATATCACTGGATAAATTAGGAAAATAGGTGTATAATAACAGCCATTCATAAATACCGTATTTTTCTTTTTGAATCTTCTTGGAATCTGTATATTAAGTTGAAATTTTCTGTCCCATCTCTTGATGGAAGACTTGTAGTAAATGAAAGTCCCCTTTTTGGGAGAGATGGGCGGTGATAGAAATTTGAAATATAAATAAATAAAATAATTAACTTGTCTCTTCTTACTCTTTTCTGGAACTTGATGCTTAATCTTCTTTTAAAACCATCCAAATGCAGGTAGCGAATTTCACAAGTTAGCTATGTTCTTTGTGAAAAATGTTTCCTTCTAATTACTCTGCATTTTGATGACCTCAAATTCTAACATTGTGTGGAAGAAAGAAAACTGTTCCCTCTTCATACAATATAATTACCATACAATACATGATTTTAAATACCCTTATCATATATTTCCAGACTATTTCTATTTTAAGATGCCCAGTTGTATTAGTTTGGGGTAGACTAAGAATAAAACAGCTGGCATTTGGTTTATTGTATGTATTGCAATATACAAGTAGAAAATTTGCAAGCTCCTGATTTGATGTGATGTTTTCTCTAGACATTGCTGGCAAAACTTTATTGACACTTTAAACAAACCTTTTAGCTAGTTTGTATGAAGCTGGGTGATACAGTGCTGATATATAAATGGTGTGCTTTTACCTGAGCAAACGCTTCTGGATGTGTCCCAATATATCAAAAACATTTTCAGGTTTCTCCTTTAAATCTTAATTGAGTTGGTGATGTGTAAACATCTGCCACAATGATAGCACAGCTCATTTTGACTGTTAGTGTCTATACGCTATCATAACTTTTTCAAATTTGCTTTTACTCCTGACTGCAAATCTATGTTATCTGCAGCAGCAGTTCCAAAGAGGTAGCAATTTCAGATGCTGTTTTAAATGTTAAACCTGTTTCTCTTAAAACTGTCTTTTGAATGCTTTATTTCAGAATTCCTCAGATTAACCAATCTTTCAAAATATGGTTAGCTTCAAAATTTAGCTTTCTGCCAAATTTTCTGTGTTCAGAGATCTTAAGTTTAGCTGCCATGTATGATGGATTCCCTCTTTTTGTTTGATCCTCTTCATGAAATACAAGTATATTGTATTTCTCATATTGTATAAAAAATCTCAAGCATCTTAAATTGAAATATGGTTAATAATAATAGTGGTTAATAAGTAACCATTTCCAAATGTTTTAAAAAATCCCTTTATATCATGATTCTTTAGTAGCTTCTGGCACAGTAAGTAGATAACTTATATCTATGTTTTAACAGTATTTTATATTTAGAAATTAAAATCTGTTTCTCTTTCCAAACATTTCGGTACATTGTTAAGCTTCTATTGCAAGTTTGTTTTCTGCTTATATGTAAGATTGTTTAATGCTCAAGGAAGAATATATTCCACACATGCACTTTATTTATAGATTTATTAGTCTTTTTATTGCAAAAGAGCCTAAGCTTGGTTCTTATATTTATATTTTTTTTATTAAAAACTAACAAATTTCATAGTATGTTCACGCAGTTTTAAGTCCCACTAGACAACCAGTGACCTGTTGGGTCATCATTTCAGAAATATTTCCTTACCTAAACAGAGAAACAGTTCTTCCTGAATTTGTTTGCAATTGGTTCATCATTGCTGAATAAATTGAGGAGTTCATTAGGTAGAGATTGCAAATTGCCTATCCTGACCTTTCCCTTCATACAGCAGAAATTTGGTGGTCTTTCCAGGGAATAGGAAGGCATGACAGTGAGGGCAGGTTTTGGCCATTGCACCAACATCAGCAGAAATACTATGCCATGAGAGTGGTGCATTTTCCTTTGCTCCTTCTCTGTTGAGGTCTTTTTGGAGGTGGGTATTGTCATGCTGAGGAACTCTCACAGTAATTACTGTTTGCCACATATTCTCAAGTTGTTCTCCCCTTCCCTCCTCCATCTCTTCTTGTGTCCTCATTCTGTGGCTTTTGTTGTCATTCTGGAGACATGCAGCCCTTTCTAGTAGAAGCAGTTTGTGCTCATGTCTTTTGCTATTTGTTCTTTGTCTCTGATCCTGCATTTCTCTGCTTCTTTGTCTCTTCCTCTCTTCTCCTTCTGTGCCTCTTGTTGTCATTCTGGAGATGTGCATGCCTCTTCTCCTCTGTCTCTCCTTTTCTCATGTTACTTGCCCTGGCTGTTGGATCCTGGAGTCTTGCGGCCCTGGCCTCATCTGATTCTTGTTCTCTCCTCCTCACCACTTCTCAATGACATTTGGTGGCATCTGTTGACTGTGACGTCCCCCCTCTTTCCATGCGGCATAATTAGGCTGATGATTTTTTAAAAAGTTTTTATTTGTTTATTTTTACCCGCAATGCTGTATGGTGCCGTCATCACCTCAGAAGAGTTCAGACTTCCTGCTTGCTTACTTTGCCAAATTTCAGTCCCTGAGGTATACGGTGCTGTCATCAGCTCAGAAGAGTTCATACTTTCTGCCAGCTTCCCCATTGACTTGTGGGCTGGCAGGGAATGTTGGAAATGACAATCACATGACTGCGGTGGTGCTGAAGCAGCCACAACTTTTCCAAATTTCAATACCACAGGAGTAATGGGTCCCGGATTTTGGACACATTCTTTTAAGTTAGCCCATTTGAAGTACGTTGATTCAAACATTGTTGCCGTATGGTGCACCATTTCACCCAACTGAAGGTTACAAACAGACAAACGGGAGTTTTAGTAATATATAGATTGATTTCTAGTAGGCAACTTAAGCAACTGCTGAAATTGTTCCATTTATGAAAGAGGGCAATCTATTTCACTGTAACTATTGTAGCTTTATATTCCCCATCCTTCGAGCACATTGTCATTGCAGTTTACAATGAAATATTAAAAACACCTGAAACAATTTGTACATAAACACAAGATCAGGACAGCAAACCTATCAAAGCATTTGAAGAAGTGCAGCAGAAGAGGTTCATCACCTGAGGTGAAAAAAAGCCACAGTGAAGGAAGCTGTGATCAGTCGTACAAGGAAGGTCTAAGCGTTGGTCTTGATTGATTAGGTGTCATCAGGTCTGTAGTGACCACACAGATAGACTTCCCCCAGGATAATCTATGCTCATCTTTCAGTTCTTCCAAAACCACTGAAATCAATTCCATCCATCTTGTTGCTGGTCAGCCTCTTTTTCTCTTTCCTTCCAGAGCATTGCTCTAGCCAACTCAAGTGCAGGCATAGAGCGTCAGCCCTACAAGTAGACCAGATCAAGAAACTGATGCTACATAGCTTTAAAACTACTTCTACTAGAATGGCTGTAGTAGAATCTTTCAAGTCTGAATGTGTTTCCCCTCCTCCCTCTGCTATCTTCATGTGGATTAGATGGACACCTTTCTTAGATGTTTTTGTAAATCTCTATCTTAGTATGGGCTTAAGGCATGCTTATCTGTTGCCTTGGTAATGGATCTTCCTCTTTCTGTCAAGGCTATCTTCTCTATTCTCTACATAGAGGAAGATGAGGCAATTAGAATCAGAACCAGGTGAAAGACTGTTTGCCATATCAAGCATACCAATACCCTCTCCTTGGAGGAGTTGCTGAATAATAAGAATTGAAAGATTGTGAATGTGCCCAAGATGAATAGGAAGTTATGTGGGAGCTGTGGACCCATTGGTGACGCTGTGATCAGCCTAGCAACATCTAGATCAGCAACAGCATGAGCAGTCTTTGGTGAAGCTCTCCCAAATAAAAACAATTAGAACCACAAGAAGGGAGATAGCACTTGTAGAAACTGACATCTGGAAAATTATACTCAATCATAATGAGGAAGCGCAACATATCCTTGGCTATAGGACTCCTATTTTAGTTCAGTGTATTGTAGGAACATACCATTTTGAGACATACCATTTTGAGGAACTGAGTATTGTTCTAATTCTGCTTGTGCCTATTTAAGCAGTGTCAACAGAGGGCAGGATGATGTGACGTTCTTGCTGGAATTCAGTGTTCCATGTGCCAGTTTTCTACATTTATAAACTTGGATCACATGGGGTGATATTGAGAAACTCTACACTTTGATCTCCTTTCCTTGTCTAAAATACTTACTTCGGATCTTTCTGTGAAACATAGCTCTTACTGGTCAAGGTTTTCATCACTTCCTTCTTCTCTATTCAATTCCATATTCTTCTGTCTCTGACATGTGCAGTTTAGGTTTTCACTTGACTAATGTTCTCTCCATAATTGAGGCACACCACAGGGTCTTAGCTGTAGAAATATTTAAGTTACTTGAATTTTCTTTTCACTGTATTATTTTCACAGAAGCAACAACCTTGAGAATATTTCCTAATGGAAGTAATGCTCTTAACTTTAGTGTTTCTCTCTACACATTCTTTCTGCTGTACAAAGCTGTCTGCTAACCAACAGCCCTTCTAATGCAATAATTGTTTCTAGGTTTGAAAACCAAAGAAAGGAATATGGTACACTGCAGTGTAGCGTATCGTCGTAGTTGGGAGCTGAGGGCTGCATACATGAGGCCCTCGTTTTATCCCTACATTAACAAACTGATGAGGAAAGTTGGAATGAGAGTGAGTGGCCCAAAGTCTCCCAGTAGTCACATCAGAACGTAAAACTTGGGCCCCCTTGATCCAAGCCTAGCACTTCAGCAATGTATCTTTGTAGGCATGTAAGGAAGCGTGAATAAAATTGCAAGACTACATTTCAAGGCTGTTGAATTTGATTTATGTGTGGTCATTTTTCAACTTTCTCTTTATTCCACTTATTCATCGGTTGATATTCATTTTATTTCAAAGCAATCTATTTAAAAAATCAGCACATTGTTCCTAGGACATGCATTTTAGATGCACTTTCCCTAATGCATTTTTTTACAAGAACCTTCTTTTTGTGATTTTGTACGTTATTTTTACAAGCAGATATATTTATTGCTCACTTTCCCTAATAAATCAGTAAAACCAGTCCACTAGGCACTTTCTCATCAATCTCAGGAACAGTAGTGTTCATATGCCCATATTTATTTATGAAATTTGTAGGCTACCCCAGTCTATCACAACTTTGGGCATCTTACAGAATACAGCAATAAAAACAAAATATGCATCCCTTAGAATAAAAAGGTCTGGGAAAGCAACCATCTAATAGACCAAAATGCCACATGAGGGATCTGTCCCGTACTCTGACCCAAAGCTTGAGGGAACATCTGGGGGGGGGGGTGTGCAGAGCTACAGGTAGTCCTTGCTTAATGAAGGTAATCGGGACTGGCAACTCTGACACTAAGCTATGTGGTCATAAAGTGTGACGTCACATGACTGCACCAACTTACAACAGCAGTTCTGGTTGCCGTTGTTAAGCAAATCCTGCACAGTCATTAGGCGTGATGGCATGTGATTGCCATTTACAACCTCCTACCAGCTTCCCCATTGACTTTGCTTGTTGGAAGTTGGCAGTGAAGGTCACAGATGGCAATCTTATGACCACAGGACATAGCGACCATTGTAATTGCGAGTTGGTTGCCAAGCACCCGAATCATGACCATGGAGATGCTGCAATGGCCGCAACTACGAGGACTGGTCATAAGTCTCGTTGAGCACCATCGTAACTTTGAATGGTCACTGAACAAGTAGTTGTTAAAAAAGGACTATCTGTATATGAATCTCTAAAAGCCCCAAAGCTTGTTTTATTTTCTTCCCCCCCACCATTTTTAAAGGAAAATCTTCCTGCAAAATCAAGACAAACACAAATACTAAACAATGGATACGTTTATACATGTGTATTATATAAACATAAGCAATTTGCATTATTTTCTAAACCAAACAAAATTTTCTCCCAATGATGTTGTGTGTTACAGCTAATACACTTAAATTCTTGAAACACTTGAATGTCATGTTTTATTTGTAGCATTAGGTGGCAGTGTTATATAACCTTTGTGTAATAGTTGACAGGCTCAGAATATTTCTTAAGGTGGTTAAGCCCTTTGCCTTTATCTACAGATTGATACATGATATTAAGAGTTATTTCTGGACCTTGCATAAAATTTGTGTACCTTTGTCAGTTTAGAAGACAAATACGAAAAACTATAACCTATGAAGATCTCTCTAACATTTAATACAGAATTACAAAGCAGGTCCTGGTATGACATACAGATATTTATACAGTCTCTTCTTTTTACAGTCCCACCTATGAATAAGTCCACATTTGGAGAGTAAAGCTTGTTTCCAAGTTTATTATTTGCAAATGGTTCTCTGAACATGGCAAGGCTATCCAAGTAGGAAATTTGGTGTGTCTATGAAGCAGAACACTTTCCCTGCATGCATTGTCTAAATATAGGTGAATTGCTTCAGTATTAACCACAAGATCCAAGGTGCTATTGTGCAACATATTTCAACTCTCTTCCCCACAAGCAGGCCAGTCTGTACATTCTGAGGCTGGTTTATGCTTTCTTGGAAGTAGTTGGTTTGAAACAGAAATGCTTGAGGTGGACTGGCAGTGTTTCATAATTCCCTCCTTTTTAATAACAAGAGATGGTTAAGAGTAGCCAATGATATTAGTAGAACAGTATAAACACTTATGTTGATTGGATACCTATTTGGGGGCTAAATTTCATTCCTTGTCCCAAAGCTTTCTTGAAGTTTTTGTGCAGAAAGTTTTGAGTTGTTGACACATCCAGGAACAATGTACTAATTAAAGACAGATGGCCCAAACAAACCAAATAACTCAGCTCTGAAAGTTACTGACTTTTGTTTTTACTGTCTTGGGAGAGGAAAAAAAACCCTAAAGGTTGCATTGTTTTATTAATAATTTTCTTGCCCCTTAGTCCAAGTAACATAGCTCCAGCTTAAGGCTCTTTTGCAAGCGGTGCATAAGTTTCATGTATTTAAGAGTAGTCTTTCATAGTAAGAAAGCCATAGTCGTAGCTCAATTAAACAGGAGGGGTTTTTTTTCTTCATTATAATTTAAGATGGGAGGTCTAGTCTTCATGGAATGCCTTTGAAGACTAGCTTTCCCTTCGCTGGGGTTGCTTGCATGGTGACATTTAACCCTACTTGCGATGCTTGAAGATAGCTTCTCTTTCCTTTTTTCCCCATCTAGCTCTATCTTCCTCTGACTTCACCTCTATCCAGTTTTGTCTATCCATTCTTCTCTGCTTCCATTTTTTTTCCTGCATCTCCATAATGCTTTTTTGTTCTTCATTGTTTCTGCTGGAAGGAGAAATGTGTGTGTGTGTGTATCCCTGTGTGTTTCTGTGAAAGATGAATGCTTAGTATATGCAAATGACAGATCAATTAGTTTTATAAAAGAGTACCTTGTAATTAATTAATTATAAGCAATTAATTTTAGTCTATTATTTAATTATGCATTTTCCTTTGAAGTTGTATCTTCTGGCAGGTGAATGTGGATGCATCTATTCACACATGTACACAAGTATGTCAAATGGAGCAATTTATGGGGGGAGGAATTTTCAGGATTAATTTCAACAGTCCAAGGTTGACAAGATAGGGATCCTGGGCATTGCACAGTGTTTTGTATGTATGTATAACTTCTTCTGGAAGTTGGGGTGGAGTGGGGTGGAGATATGGTAGTTTTTGTAAAGAAATGGACAATATACCTATGGCTTCAGCTTTTGCTATAGAAAAGCAGATAACTATGGTGAGTTTTAGGAATCTGGACTTTCCTATACTTGAAAATGTTCATGCACAGTATGTTTTAACAATGTAAATCACTTTAGTCAAAAAGATGTTTTAAGGTATGCTTGAATAGCTATTTCTGTTAAAATGTGATCTGAGAACAGTTAATATTAAGAATAAATAGCATGGTGTGAAAAGAGTGTTTTGTGCAGCTATCTTGTTTTCCATAGTATACAAATGGTGGACTGATCCAGATGAAACACCATGTGGAGAAAGAGTATGGCTCCCCAGTGTTATCCCAGAGTTGATGGAGCTGAATATGTTTTACTTTGGAGGAGGGGGAGATAGTTTGGAGGGTTTTTAAGGAGTAAAACAAATGACTTACCATACTCGGTGAATCCTTAAAAATGGCAATTCCTCCAAAATCAGGCAGATGTTATTGTTTGGGAGTTTTTCATGGGCAAAATAGGTTGGGGCATGAATTCAGCTCCTTAAATGTCCCCTCATGTGTACGTTTTTTAAACTACAAGAAATTTGGCTCTGCCTCCCCTAGTTACATACCAGAGTTGCCAAACACGCCCTTGGTGCTGCTCAAGCAGGGCAGAAAGTTACAGCCTTAGTTTAAAATAATTCATACTTGCACCCAGTCTCAGGCCATTCGAGGGGAAAAAACGTATTTCCAGCCCAGGTGGGAATTTTTCTGGATTTATATTATTAACTCTTTGGTTGTGGTGGGGAAATCTGCTTATGAATGCATAAAGATTAACTAAAACATAAATGTTTTCCAGTTGCTCTTGTATAGACAGCATATAAAATCCTTCACTGGGACAGAACATCCCAATTGATCTTTACTATTCAGTAAAACTATAAATGCAAATGTAGCCATGTGTTTTGCATATAGCCAAGACTATCTTTTTTTACTCTGTTTTTCTAGTGTCAAACAAGGCCAACATTCTTATGTGAACCATCTTTAATTTGCATAAAATTAGGAATAAGCCAAGCTGTTAAGCTTGATCATACTTAAACTTTGAAATATTGATATATTTCACAAGTTCTGACTGTGAAGATCTGTGAGCAAATTAATTCTGAATTTGCTTGTTGCTTAAATATGATTGATGGATTTTTGTGAAGTCAAAATATTAGGCACATTTATCGTAACTAGCTGGGACACTGCAAAAAGTGTAGTTGTCTATAATTTTAAAAATTCTGCAGAAGTAAATTGTACTATTGTACAGGAGTGCTAAAATAGTGCAGTATTTCTTATCTTAACATAACTTCTGGCTTAAATACAGTAAAGAATGGTATTTCTTTCATGTTTGAATCTCCCTAAACTCAAAAAAATGTATTTGTTGTTTGCTAAGGATGAATAGTTGGAAATCTGACAGTGTGTTCTCTTGCAGGAATGATTCTGGTCAGAAGTAATACCGGTCAGTTAATGTTGGTATCTCAACAAGCATTATTACAAGCTCAGAGTCAGGCCTTAAATAACACCAGTGTAAGATGGTCAATACCTCTAAATGCACCTACAATCAAAATTCAGCCTGTACAGGTAATTCCTTACCAGGAATTTCTTAAATGTTCTTGCTGTTCTTGGTTCCTGTGGGAATTAGATTAGTATGAGGTTAGGCTACATGAAACTTAAGGCACCAGTGTAACTCCTAATAGTGTCCACCAGCCCCTGTTCTGACTTTTTTTCAGATTCTTTTAATTAAACATAAGAAAATGACTATCAGTCTTTGTCATTATTGACCTTCACAGGAATGCTTTAGGCCAGTGTTTCTTAACCTTGGCAGCTTGAAGATGTGTGGAGGTCCACTCCCAGAATTCCCCAGTCAGCCTTCTATTCTTCACATCTCCAAGCTGCCAAGGTTGAGAAACACTGCTTTAGGCCCTCATATTGGTCCCATAGATATTCTTAGAGAGTGAAGATGGTAACTGATTACAGCCAAATGCTTTATTTGGAAGTAGGCCTACAGCTCCAAACGCAACGTTAAGCAGTGGTGGCATAGAGCACCAGTGTGCTAGAATGGATGGTGGGAATCAATCTTCCTAGCTTGTGTTGTAGTAAATTTGTGTGTTGTGACTGCCCATATCCTCCATGGCAGCCATTTTTGGAGAGTGTCCAGAGTATTTTCAACTTATGCCCACCCATCTCCCCAAACTGCTGGCTCCTTTGTTTGTATCATGCAACTTTGTGGATATGGAATCCCTAGAATTAGGATTTCTGTTGCTTTTGTTATTACAATTTAAGTTACTACATTTACAGTGTAAGGAAGAAAGTAAAATAGAAGTGCAACAGAAGCATTTTTTCACTGTTACTCTTTTCCCGTGATCGTATCTGTTAACAATCTGCACTTTTAAAAACATTTTCTGGCATGTAAGCCAACATGAATGTGTACTTGTGTTGTTTTTTTAATCTTTTCGATCATGTCCAATTCTCAGACTGCCTGGACAAGTCCCTGCAGTTTTCTTGGTGTGGTTTTTTGGAAGTGGTTTGCCATTGCTTCCTAGGGCTGAGAGAGAGAGTGACCAGCCCAAGGTCACCCAGCTGGCTTTGTGCCTAAGGTGGGACTAGAACTCACGGTCTCCCGGTTTCTAGCCTTACTGGTCTTAACCACTACACCACACTGGCTGTCTGTACTTGTGTAATCAGTTCAAATGCAGATTAACTATAGCATCTCTGCTCTAACCTATTGCATTACCCTGAATACTAGAACATTTGCTTGGATGCATTTGGATCTTTCTGTGCAATTATTACATTATTTATTTCCCCTATTTATTTCCTGTTGAATACTCAAGGAAGTTTACAACTTACACAAAAATAAAAAAATTGCGGGTGGGCGGTGCTACCATTATTATGCCAAAGCAGATAATTACAGGCAGTCCTCACTTAACTATTCATTTAGTGATGGTGTGGACTTATGACAGTGCTGGAAAAAAACAACTTATGACTGGTCCTCACTCTTAATGGCTATCACAGCATCCCCACAGTCACATCATCGCGATTTGGGCACTGTAATGATTGCCTATTCTGAAGTATCATCAGACTCACAAGCAGAAGTTTAAGGATATCTGATTTATTAAAGAACAGTATGCAAGATCACAAAGAAAGCTGAGACTACTAAAAGCGCGGGCAAATTCAAACTAAGAACCCTCGGTGAAAATGAAATCCCTTGCCCTTTGAACCTTCTCAAGTCCATATCCACAGGTGCTCCTAACGGTTTCTGATGGTCTGACCTTCCTGGCCAGCTTCTGGCAAGGAAATTCAATGGGGAACAGCATGATTCGCTTAACAACCACCACAAAAAAGGTCATAAAATCAGGTCAGATTAATTTCATGAGCACTTTGCTTAGCAATTGAAATTCCTGTCCCAATTGTGGTGGTTAAGCAAGCAGTACTTGTATTTCCAGCTTCCATTGATTACTAACTTGAAATGTAATTCCTTTTATTGACTACTACCTTGAAATGTGATTGCTTTTTTTCCTATTATATCTGTTTGTTTCTTTTCCTGAAAGAGTTCTGGAACTCAGGTACTTAAAGTACTAACGGCTCCTGTTAAAAATCTATCTTGGGCAACTCATTCTGTAACTTCTACTGTTAAGAAGCCTGCTGTAATTCAGGTATGATTTCCGTTCTGTTTTCTGGCTTTTACTCACCTAGCTAATATTTTTATTACAGTGGCTCACAAATCTAATGAAAAGTGTTATTTTAAAATATGCAGTTCCATATTAATTTTGGACCTGCACCCCCAAATGTGTCTTTCCCCACTGCAAAAAGCCTATATATATGTATATGTATATGTATGTGTGTATATATATATACACACATACACACACACGCGCACTTGCTGTTCCATATTCCTGAACACTTGACTGTAGGGAGTAGCGCTTCTGAGTTTCTAGTGAGATGTGCAGCAATAAGGTGATCAGCCTCATCAGAGATGGTAGATTCTGTTTCTCAGTTAATGAAGTTTGCAAAGCTTTTTGGGGATTTACGTGTGCTTGTAGTAGCTATGGCTTTAGGTGCAGGTAGTCTTCGACTTATGACCACAATTGGAACTGGAATTTCCATTACTAAGCAAGGTGGTTGTTAAGTGAGTCACGCCCAATTTCATGACCTTTTTGCCAGGGTCATTAAGTGAATCACTGTGGTCATTAAGCAAATCCGGCTTCCCCCATTGACTTTGCTTGTTGGAAGCCAGCTAGGAAGGTTGCAAATGGCAATCACATGACCCCCGGACACTGCAACGATCATAAATACATGCCGGTTGCCAAGTGCCTGAATGTTGATCACATGACTGCAGGGGTGCCACAACAGTCATAAGTATGAGGTCTGGTTGCAAGTCACTTTTCCCAGTGCCATCATAACTTCAAACAGTCACTAAATGAATGGTTGTAAGTCAAGGACTACCTATATGCTGTCTGTATATTTGTCTTTGATTTAGCTGCGGGAAGAAAAGAAAAGAAAAAACTGCAGGGACTAGTCCAGGCAATTGCCAGGAGACATTGACTCAATGGCACAAAATAATAATAATAAAAATCAGCAGAAGCAGCAGCAGCTAGTACTTAGCTCAGAGAAAATGGTGTGTAGGGGTAGAAAGGCCTTCCATGAGAGCCAACATTGTGTGGTCGGAGGGTGTAAGACAGAGTCCTGCTAGCAGGAACTGATACAAATACTTGGTTGAAATGCTTGAGTGACTGCTAACCCTTGGCTGCAGCTTTATGTGCGTGAAGGAAGCAAGAACTAGATGCAACTGGCCCCTTCTTGCTACCAGAATTGGCTAAGCCAGAAGTAAGATAGGAAAGCCTTTGAAGGTGCCTTGCTTCCTCTCAGTCTGGAGTCCCTTTACAAGGCACCAGACTGCCGCCTTCTAGAATAAAGGGCTATCAGCTTCACTGCTACAGTAAGCAGTTGCCAGGCGGGCCTTTAGCAGGATGTGGAGGCTATGCAAGCATTGAATCAAGTAAGGGGATACAATCTGGGAAGGGAGGGAGCAAATCAGTAACACAATCAGCCACTAAATCGTGGCTAGCCATGGTTTCTTGCCAGTCTTCAGTGTGAACCAGTATCCCAGATGCCTTTTCAGTGATTGCCCCGCTGACTCTTAACGCTTGAATTGAAAAAGAAAAGTGAAACTTGTGTTAGCCCAGTTACTCTGTGGTGATATGATTGTGCCCATGAGGTATAAAGAATGAGAAAAGACCAAGATGCTGGATGGAGTCATTTGGCAGCCAATCGTGCCTTCTGTCTCTTATGTCCAGAGGCCAAGACATGAGACATTAATCATCCATTATTTCCCTATTTGGACTTCAATAATGTACCCTGTCCTGATGTAGATGAATAAAGGTATGATAAACCATGGGTACAGATAGTAGCAAAAATGCTGTAGTTAACTTCAGTTCAACCCAGGGGCTCGGTTTAGATAACATACTTCCCCTAACCAGATCATATATTTGGATGACATGCAAATGAGGTCTCTCTGTGAGGCTGGAAGAAGCAGATGTCCAAAGGAAAGAAGTTAGGGCAAAGAAGACTGGATGTGGAGAAGAAAAACTCATGCTAGTCTTTCTCTGCCTTTTCTTTTAGAACACCATCTCATCCAGTAATTTTCAAAACTTGAAAACAAAATATCAGTAAAATATTGCCTAATCAGTAAAAAGCAATATTAGTGTCAAAATAACATAAATAAGCACTGTAAAAGAATTATCCTAAAAATCAATCTAGCACACTCAGTTTTGTTTTAATCATCACATGCCAGCATTAGTGTGGCTGTGAGCATTGCTAAATGCAGAGAGAAGGAGTCTTCGGAGTCTCTCTCAGGGCAACAACCAAAGCTTGGGTACTGTTGTGAAGTAAACCCTCTCTTGGGTGCCTGATTTCATGTGCAGTTCTTCCTCACATCTCTTTAAGAGGTCAGACATCAGTCAAAGGAAAATTCACTTCCTTGAAAATAAGCTTTGTTATGCAGCAATGTCTGTTGATCCTGCCAGGAATGTTACAAGTAACTTGTATGTTGAATGTCTTTCAGTCAGTAGCATCAACAAATATAATAGCCTCAACAACAAAGTCATTGATAGTTGGATCATCAGCAAAGCCTCCTATTTCTGATTCTCCTACATTGACTTTCACTTCAAAACCAGTTCCTGACACAGATGGCCCAAAAGTCACCCAGACTATCAGTTGTACAGTAAGTACAAAATAGGCTAAGACTGAAGAAATAACCAAATTCATAACAGTTTGATAGGATCTAATTCACAATCTTTTGTTTTCTTGTTAGGAAGTGCTGGAAAATGTGAAAAAGTGCAAAAACTTTCTTGCAACACTAATAAAACTGGCATCTAGTGGGCCCCAAGCACCTCAGATGGGGCAGAATGTGAAGAATCTGGTTCAAAGTCTGCTGGTAAAAGTTCATCTGCAAGTACTCTTATCCTGATCCTAAATGTCTTTACTCAGGAATGTTTCCAGTGGGACTTCATCTGTGCATGAGGTTGCAGTTTGAAGCAGCTTGGTTGGAGTTTCCAGAACTTCCTGCCCATCTTAAAATATCTGTCTCCCAGTGCTTACATGTGTGATACAAAACACAGCTAACTAATGTAGCATTGTTGGCAAGTTCATGGTCTCCAGGAAAAGCCACATTGACATTAAAATAATGTGTTCATCGTGATGTCATCACACAAGTGACATGAATTACATACTTGCATCATTTGTCCCATTCATATGATGGTGGGATCACACATGATGTCATTTCATCCTGGAAAATCCTAGTTTGTTTATTTGGGCAGAGTTGGGTTTCAAGGTTTAATGACCATGGTCTAGAGCAGCCTTTCTCAACCTTTTGACCCTGGAGGAACCCTTGAAATATTTTTCAGGCCTTGGGAAACCCCTGAACATTCAAGCTCAAATATAGGCCAGAAGTTACAAATTTATATTTGTTTCATGGGTAGGCCTGTATATATGCATTAACAATGTTCTTAAACTAAAAATAAAGAAACTTACCTCTTTACTGTGAATTTGAAATAATTTTTTAAATCGTGATCTCCCAGGGAACCCCCATGACATTTTGCAGAACCCTAGGGTTTCACGGAACCCTGGTTGAGAAGCCCTTGTCTAGAGTCTAGACCATGGTCACTAAACCCTGAAGCCTAACACTTCCCAACAGATACCAGCTGGGAAAGCCTACACCAGCATGTGTGTATGTATGTATTTATCTTTGTGAACATTTATAGGGGAGCACATTTTATATATAAACTCTGGGAGGCTAACAACTCTCAGATTATTAGAGAGGTGTCTTTGCATCTATACATTAATTGCCTTTTGGTACCATTTTAGTCTGTGATTGACTTGTACTTCACTTGCAGAAGTCAAATCACATTAAAACTTCTCAGTGTTACCTTCTGAAGAAAGGGAATTGGTGTTTTTGCTGTGTCCAAAAATAGATTTGCTGCATGATAAAAAGAGAAGGACTTACCTTGTATGTGGAAACTCGTTCTCATACTTGCAAGTATGTTTATTAAGTCCGGAGTATCATAATAGCTTAAAGCCTGGCTCTGCTATAATTTTGTACCATTTTGTAAGATGATTCCAGAATAGAGACACTGCGTGAAACAACACTCCTGTGTTCACATTTCTGTTCCATTGTAGTGAGCCAGATTAAGTACTGACTTTTAGTTCTTGCAATCTCTTTTATAAATAGCTATAATTTTAGGTATGGGAGGGAGGGAGGAAAAAAAAAACACAATATCATGCACATGGATTTGCTTTTCTTAGTATCTTATTTGAGGATGTAAAGCTATAATTCTTATATTTTAAACTAGTAGTAAGTACACTGCGTGACTGCGGTGTGGGGGTAGGCAACCAGCTGCTTTTCCTATGACTGGCACTACAGTACCCATACCTCTGCACTCTTAGGCACACTGGGCCTAATGGAGGTTAAAATCTGAAATCTTTGGAGAGCATCAGGTTGCCCATATCTAGTATATCTTTGTTTAGGTAGGTGACAGTGCATATTTCATAGAAGAAATTTCTCCCTCAAAGTACATTTTTTATAAAAATGTTTTACAACTTCTTTAAATTTTCCAATTTCTTGAAACTATTCAGAAATCTGCCTTCTTTATCTGCCACTGTTGTTGTTAATAAGTGAAAATTGGTTAGAAAGAGAATATTGTTAACAGCAAGCTGATACATTTTTATATTGAAAAAGTATGGTGAAAATCTGCAGCTTATGGAATTAATTAGTACTAGAATGCAAGTGAATTGATGTTTCTTACTTATAGGCATATCTAGCAGAGCTACAGTTTGCATTTGTGCTACAATTTCTTTTTCTACCTAGGAAGCTAAAATTGAACCAGAAGAATTTACCAAAGAACTGTATGTGGAACTAAAGTCTTCTCCCCAGCCATATCTTGTTCCCTTTCTCAAGGTATGTCTTAATGAATATTCTTTTTGTTTCAAGTATCAGGTACTATGATAATGGTAAGGTGAAAATCTCATTTGGAGTTTGGTTAACTGAGAGCACTTTTAACAACAGGAAGCTTTGAAAGCACTTGCTAATGAAATTCCTCCCTTCCCTCAATGTTTTGATAACAGCTGCATTACACCATGGCTGGGTTTGGAGAACAGGCTGAACCAGTGTTTCTCAAACTTGGGAACTTTAACGTGTGTGAACTTCAACTCTCAGAATTCCCCATCCAGCCAACTTTAAATCCACACATCTTAAAGTTGCCAAGTTTGAGAAACACTGGGCTAAACCAAAGCTGAATTATCACTGAATGACTTTAAGGGACCACACTGTTCACTTAGGTGTTGCAAGGAAACCAGGTAAAAACAGCCCACTTTATAAATAATTTCCTTTAAATTACATTCCTTTCAGATGGGTGCATTTCAGCTTGTATGGTTCTGTCCATGAACCTGGAGATAAGATGCAATCCTTAGCTAAAAGTTTCTGCATAGTTATTAAATTTGTTGTTGTTTATTCGTTTGGTCACTTCCGACTCTTCGTGACTTCATGGACCAGCCCATGCCAGAGCTTCCTGTCGGTCGTCAACACCCCCAGCTCCCCCAGGGATGAGTCCGTCACCTCTAGAATATCATCCATCCACCTTGCCCTTGGTCGGCCCCTCTTCCTTTTGCCCTCCACTCTCCCTAGCATCAGCATCTTCTCCAGGGTGTCCTGTCTTCTCATTATGTGGCCAAAGTATTTCAGTTTTGTCTTTAATATCATTCCCTCAAGTGAGCAGTCTGGCTTTATTTCCTGGAGTATGGACTGGTTTGATCATCTTGCAGTCCAAGGCACTCTCAGAATTTTCCTCCAATATATTAAATTTAGGGCTGCTTAAAATTTAGCATGCTTTTGATACCATACAGTTTTCCCTGTCAAATATTTGTTCTAGAACTGATACTCATCTCTTTTGAGTAAATATAAGCTATAAGCAAAAGATCACATTTCCACCTTCCTGCACAGGTGATAACAATCCTTAGTCTTGGCTTAAGTATATGTAATTGACTTCAACTCTAGTTATCAGTGATTTTCCCTACCTACTATTTACCTAAAACAATTACACTCCAGTTGCTCTGACTTGTGTGTGAGAAATGTGAAGAATATTTAGCTTAAGAAAACAACAGTCAAGTGCTACTTTTAATTTGTAGTATGGACTTGTAACTTGAGATTTGTAAAACTTTTTTCAAAAATTCAGACAATTTATATGTACTTTAAGTTACTTTTTAGTAGTAGTATATTCTATAGTGAAAAGATGGTTACAACTCATTAAGATTAGGTATTATTGATATTGATGAGACTGCAGTTCTGCAGCAAAGGGATATAGCCGGAAGCTCCAAGACTTCATGTAGATACCTAAAGTCAGATATATCCAAAACTTGCTTGAAATGACATAAATCTAGCTTTGTCCCAGCTTCTTTGCCCACTACTTTTTGGAATGCAACTCTGCTATACTGTTGTTATCATCATCATCATCATCATCATCTACAAAAAGAACTATCTCTGTCCAAGAAAAAGTTGTGCATTTCTGTTTTCTAGGAATATTGCACTGGATTGATATTTGCTTGAAAATACCTAGCTGGAAGGCCCACTTAAGACCATTGTGCGTTCATTGTAGTAGTCTTAAAGTGGTTTCTGAACTCATGTGATTGAACATGCTTAGAAGTTCAGCTGGGAATCCTGCCTTCATAGAAAAGGAATGAATGTGATTACATGGATGCCCCTGCTCAGTACACAGTTCCAGGCCACCTAAGTTCAGTGTATGCGAGAATAATGCTACTATTATGAACACAATTATTTTCATAAAACAGTTTTTTGCTAAAGCTACAATATAGGTGTGGAACAATTTTACTAGAGATGCTGCAAAACATGGGAATTGCTTTGTCAAACTGAAAGGAAACAAAGGAGAGAGAGAGAGAATTGGCTCTATAGAAAAGAAGATGCACTTCTGTGCTTTTCACAAGTTCCAATTTGCTGATAAAAATTATAGGTGCCTTCCATCTCTAGAAAGGGTATGCTGGCTCAGGTAAACAATTCCATCAAATCACTGGCAGCACCTAGCTGTTTACATGTGAATGCTCAGATTTACAGGGCATTTTCTTGAGAAATGTTAATGTTAACCAATGTACCCAAGACTTCAGCCACAATGTGTGAATGACTGCAGAGATACAGAGGCAAATAGATTGATTCTTGGCAAGCTTTTTTGAAACTCAGAGAACATAAACTTCCTGAATTAAGCAGGCCTTGTATAATCCTTTTGAATTTAGCTGTGTATTGATGACTTTGCTCCTGACATAGATGTTAACTTACTGTAATGTGGCATGGGAACAATGAAATAAATAATCTGATTTTCTGTCATCTTTCTTGTCTAGAAAAGTTTACTTGCCTTACGGCAATTAATGCCTAACGCAGAGACCTTTATACAGCAATGTCTTCAGCAATCTGTGCCTCAGACAGCTTCTTCTACTTATCCCACTGCATCCTCAACTTCTTCCACAGTTGCTGACAGCACTCCTGTGACTACAGTCTCCTTTCAGTCTGCAACACCAGTCCCTAGCTCTCCACTTCAAATGTCTTCTCCACAGACTTCAGTTTCAGTACCCTGCACGGCTGTGACAAGCGGTTCTACACCTCTTCCACTTGTTGAGCCAGCTTGTGCCTTGGCTGCAGGGGCACTCACTTATCAAGATGAGAACAGCACCTTCTCCACTCAACTAGTTGGAAGAATCAGTACCACAAAGGCCATACAGCCAGCCTCCACTAGAACGGAGACAGCAACAGATTCCCTTCAGGTAGCAAAGCCAAACTGTAGCCCAACATTATCATCAGCTACTCTTACTATTCCTAGTTCTGTGAAATCAGCCACATCATCTGTGATGACATCTCTTGAAGTTGCAAAGCTGGTCTTGACTACTACAGCAACCTCAGCTACATCAGTAACCACAACTCTCAAATCTGTCGTGCCCATTGCTGGGACACCAATATCTATCAGGGTTGCCCATCCCAATTCTGCTCTTCCCCAGCCAATTCAGACTCCTCAGGCTGTAAAGGTAAAACATCTGGTAAGAGAACTTTGCTTGATACTTCATCTACAATGTTCTGTGTTGTGTACTGCAGAAGTTGGGCCTTTTGAATTGACTGATTCTCAACAGTACAATTCAGCCAGCAATTCTGTCTCTTCACATAGACATCTGCAGTAAGCCATCATGGTGTAAAAACAATGATGGCATGCAGGACACCCTTATGTACTAGTGTCCTAACTTCTGACACAA
The DNA here is from genome assembly GCF_035149785.1 of Candoia aspera. Classification (NCBI taxonomy): domain Eukaryota; kingdom Metazoa; phylum Chordata; class Lepidosauria; order Squamata; family Candoiidae; genus Candoia; species Candoia aspera. The sequence continues at coordinate 163,343,817 of NC_086155.1, forward strand.
GTACATAAATATTTTCCTTACTCTACCCTCCCTGGAGGATGCCTCTGTCTGTACAAGCAGGGTTATGAATTCTGCTCTTCCTCAATGAAATTTATGAATGCTTATTTATCTATGCCAATGAAGTACTTGTTAGCTGCTGAGAGTCTTGTGATTGTGGTGGAATACAAATTTAATAAATAAACATGCTTTACCTAGATAGTATCTAAGTAGCATACAGGTAGTCTTTGGTTAATGACCATTCATTCACTGACTATTCGAAGTTATAACAGTACTGAAGGAGGAAACTTACAACCAGTCCTTGAAGTTGCAGCCATCACAGCATCCCCGCAGTCACGTGACTGCGATTTGGGTGCTTGGCAACCAGCTCTCAGTTACAACAGTTGCAGCGTCTTGCAGTCATGTGATCACCATTTGCAACTTCACTGCCGGCTTCTGACAAGCAAAGTCAATGGGGAAGCCAGTAGGAGGTCACAAATGGCGATCATGTGACATCGCGCTTTATGATCGTGTTGCTTAGTGATGGAGTTCCTGGTCCCAATTACCAGCATTAACCAAGGACTACCTGTATTAAAAGAAGCTATTAATACGGAGCAAGAGATCAGTCTTGGGATATATCAGAGTATGCATCATGCTAAACCAGAATGGGGTTTGTTCCATTTTGATTTTGTACTAAGCCATGGTTTACTTAATAGGTTAGGTGTATAGCCAGAGTGTTAATGGTGGCACAAGCAATTTTGATACTAAACCTGACCAAGGACACTCCTGCCAAATTTTTCTGGCTTCTGAGTTGTCTTTTGATCTTTCCTCCTATAACATGGAATTCAGGTAGTGGGCAAGATCTTCAAGTATCTAGCAAAATTGTCAGATAGCAGACTCTGGTCCTTAAGCAGAGAATCAGTGGGAATATGTAGGATATGTAGAAGCCAGAAATGAGAATTTCCTTTGGTATACTGCTGTGTGTTATGAAGGCACAACGAATAAGCAGCTGGGGAATTGTTAGGAAAAGCCTGTCATTTCCTTCTGGGTATTACCTGAGCACAGGAGAGAAGCTACAGCATCAGGGATGAACTGAAGCAGCAGAAGTGTTATGATAATCAGACACTGAAAATACAACTGGGAGCAGTGTGAAACCTTTCACCATATGGATTCTCTGCATCAAGACTAGACATGTACTGTGTATAAGTTGCTGTGGGTGGTGATCTATTGCTTTTATTACTTTCAGTTTGCTTTTAATTTTCAGGCCCAAGAGAAATGAATGTTTTGCACTTGTTCACCAGGAGTGAAAGCAGACAGGAAGAGGTTAAGCTCATATACTTCATTAAGAGAAACTGAGGCTTGTTCCAATTCAGTTGTCTTGACTGAAAAGTATTTATTTTTAAAAAAATTGTAGCTCCTGCCTTTTGTGACAAAAGAGAACTTTAGGGGAATAGACACAAAAATGAAACATTAAAAACAGCACAAACCTAAGCATCATAATTGAAAGTAATAAAACTATTATAAAGCATCTTAAAGATAGAGATTTAATGAATTCCCTGAATTCTGAATACTTGGCCAGACCCACAATTTGATAGTAACAGTTCTATTTTTCTTGATAACTTTTCTATATTATTTTCTGACTGCACTAATCCAACACAGGGAGGAAGGAAAAAGACAATTTTTGCTCTTTTTGCTGAAGGTTAGAGAATTATTCTTATTGGGTAGAGCAGTGTTTCTCAACCTTGGCAACTTTAAGATGTGTGGACATGCTGGCTGGGAAATTCTGGGAGTCCACACATCTTAAAGTTGCCAAGGTTGAGAAACACTAGGGTAGAGCAATGAATAATTTTTTTCTCAGCGGTGCAGTTGGCATCTGTAAGACTGAGCATAGATCATTTTCTAAGTTCCATGTCTGTCTGAAATGTATTGCTTTCTGATACATTTGAATGGAAGTTCAGATTGGTATTGTAGGATAGCTCTATATCCTCCAGAGAAGGCCTGATGCAGTAATAAATTCAGCTCATTTTTTCTTAGTTTTTTTCATCCTCATCCTGCTTTTTTCTTCTCAGTCTTCTGGTTGTCTCCTTCCCTTCAGATGCCATTGTTTCTTCTTTATATTAAATTTTTCCTTCAGTTCTCAGCAGATATGTTGTACAACTTAGGGTTGTGCTCACTTTTGCTTTTTAGCAACCCCATTTCATATGGCATTGGTCCTTTAGTCTCTAAGAGACTTTCAAGATTGATGTTAGCCCTTTTAGATGGGTTAGGTCAAAAAAGAAGAAAATCTCACACTGGCAGGGAAGGTATGTCTATGTCTCTCTCTCAGTTCAAAGGGTAACTTTTGCTGTTTGATTTGTTGCAGCATTTTCTCTATTGACTCTGTGCTTTCAGGGACTTAATTGCTGTTGTTCCTTTTTCTTATTTGGGTATTCCAAGTGGTTAATTTAGTCCCTTCTTGGTTGAAATGGGGAGATGCTCAGTTCCTCTTCTAATGAAGTATAAAAGTTTGGTCCCGTGTTTCAATTTTAGAAAGCTCTTGGGTATTTTTTTGGCAGCAGGAAAAAGGTTAAAGGAACTTTTAATCATTAAAATGTTGGCTTAGTACATCATGCCTTTAAAGCACAAGAGCTTTCAGTTAGCCCTTTAAAATTTTTATCAGTAAAGAGCCTTGATTTCACTTAATCAGGAAACAAATTTACTGTAGTTTAGACACTTATATTCTCTTTTGGCAAAACTCCTGAGGAGCCTTTCAGAATCAAAGAAGGAAAAAAAAAAACAGAGGCCAGATACATATTGAAATAACAAACCCTTCAGTAGGCATCTAAGCCCTAAAAGAAACAAGATTACCATCCAGGCTGGGGAGTCAGCTCAGTGGCAGCATCTGCTGTGCATGTAAAAGCTCTAAAGTCCCATTCTTGAGTTTTCCTAAATGGTTGAGAGACACTAGCTTGATCTGAGGTAGCATTGATAGTTTCAAGACAGAAAATACTGAGCAATGTTCTGATGCAATGTAAGATGCCATCAGATATTCAGAGATCCATAACTTTCATGCAACAACTAGGTAAAATGTTGAACAGAGGTTCAGTAGGACTCAGTTTTATGGATAGGTTCATGTAGGACTCTGCATAAAAATAGAATTAGGTGTGTTAGTTTCACTAGAAGAAATGTGCATGTCATCAGAGTTGAACATGTGCAGAAGGTGGCATTCAGGTGCCTTCCACACTCACTGTTCTTACCTGCTTTCCTTTTTTTCTTAATTTTGAATGTCAAAAAGCAGGTATGCTGCAAAGCATCAGCCTGTAGCATCATCTATTTTAGAAAATGGTGAATGGCTGCAGCCTGGCACTTCGTTTAGATGTCTCCTTATCTGTCCAGGAAAATAAAATAAAGTTGGGAGAAAGAAGGAGCATCCGGAGGGTGGGTTTTGAAGCAACCTCACAGGGTTTGTCTTCTAGGGAATGGATGTGTATGACTGATCATATCCACTATGGAAGCCATTTTGGGCATAGCTATCTACTTCATAGCAGCCATTTTGTATGAATATTTACGACACATGTACATTCAAAATTGCAAATGTGCCTCTCGGGCCAAAAATGTTGGAGTCCCTTGATTTTAACAGAATTACTGGGTAGAGTCATAATTCAGATACCAGACTTCAGATGCCTCTATTGCAATCTGTACCCACATTTCTGCTTCATTTTGGCGTAATGTAGCCTTTGATTTTATTTCTGGTTAAAAGGAGGTATAAATGTAACAATATTTCTCCTCCCTGTTCTCAGGTAGTCCAGCAACCAACTGGAAGCATCTTAAGAAATGTGGCCAAGCATCAGCAGGTTTCTACTCTCCCTATTGTGAACAAGTTATGTGAAAAAATGCCATTGAATGCTTTTATCCAAGGTAGACATCTTCCTGCAGGTATGGTTCTAACATTGGGCTGAACAATGACTTCCCCTAAACCAAATGGACAACACTTTTAGGTTTACAACATGCTTTGGCATCATGTCAAGAGTTGTTGTATAAGAGATGGGCGGCAGAGAAATTTGACAAAATAAATGTCTGACTGGGTTTTTAAAATTAAATAGGTTGCTAGGATAGAGTTTGGACTTAAGGTGAGAAGTTGGAGTATTGAGAATAGCAATCATATTATGGCTCTCTAAAAGATGAACCATTTGGAGGATGACTTTCATCCTAGCAGTTTCTATTAGCCCCTTATCAAATTTCTGGGTAATAGATACAGAATCGCTGCAGAAATATAGCTATGATCTGTTGCTGCACCTATTTGAGAAAAACTATTTTCTTGTGTTGCTGGAGTGGTGGTACCTAATATTCATAAATCTTAAAGGGATTATAAATGCATTCTGATAGGGCTCTAAGGGATAGATTAAAAAAATAATACAGTTTAATAAGTGCTGTGGTTCATGCCTTTTGGTACTTGTAAGGAGTAGATATAATAATACAGCTCAGATGGGTTAGGATTGCAGCTCTCAGCATTCCCACAGCTGGAGTGTGCCATGCTGGAAATGGTTTTCCTTGATGGAAAAGTATTGTGTTATCCCAGGAGTTAGGCATACTGGCACAATACTTGATCAACAAATGAACAGTGTAATTATTCAGTTGCATTGAAAAAATCATTCAGCAGCTTGTCTATAAGAAAGAACAGGCTACTTAAAATTGATTGCTTTTATCTGAACAATTGCCTCCTTTTACTCAATGTTTTTTCATTACCTGTACTTGGAGGTGACTTATATACTTTAGTAAAGCCTTAATGCCTATAAAGAATATTGCTCTTGTCCATGTCCTGGTAGAATAACTATAGAGATAATACCAATACAGTGGATTTTTGACCTTGACATATGTATACATTTCCACTTTAGAACTGGATATAGCCTTTGCCGTTTTCTGTGTATTTGCGGAATGTCATTTTGGATTTTGCTTTCTGTTGTGGATTGTTTATCTTTTTTTAGGCTCCATTGTGAAACAAATTACCTTGGCAGGAAACAAAATTCTGTCGCTTGAAGCATCTCCTGTTCAGAGAAATAAAATAAGAGAGAGTGGAACAACATCCTTCAGGTAAAAAAATAAGCAGTCAGAAGTTTATGTGGCTACAGGGAAGCCTGAGTTGTGAGTGTGTGTGCATGTGGGTGTGTGCACCTCAGCAAATATTTAAGATTTCTGATAACTGTCCTCACTTCCTTGCTTCAAAGATTTAGAGTTGATGATTGGGGAGCGGGGGGAGAGACTTAAAGATTTTGTCCTAGCAGCTGTTTCAAATAATAACTCTTTGCAGCTTTCATTGGATTCCAGGAGCACAAAGCCCAAGGTTTCACTTGGTTAACTGATAGCTTTAGTACATATACTGCTGTAATAAACAAATCAGATTGGTTACTATTGAAAAATGTATTAAATCAAATGCAAAATATCAGTGTGAGTGTCCTGAAGATATTAAAGAAGACAGTTTATGAAGCCTCAAAATTCGCAATTATTAACATATTCCTTCGAATTTGAATGATAAAATCTGGGAATATTTTCTATCCAGTATAATTGCTTGAACAGTTTTAAATAAACTTTAAGGAAAATTATTGCATATTAGTTTTTAATATGGTAATATACTCAAAACATATACTGTATAACATGTAATCAAGTGTGAGAACTGATTAGAAATTTGGGGTGAGGAAGTGGAACAACTTATTATGAAGTCTTCCAATAAATAAATAATACAGATGTTTGTGCTTCAGCTGATTGATGTCAGATTACTTTCAGCCTTACAAATCTTACTCTTTCCAGTAGATAGCAGAACATTTTTTATATATTTCAGGGGGATTATCATACTACTATTACTGAATGATACATAGGATTTAATTAAAACATGCATCTTTATTAACAGATTGCACAGAAAGCTCTAATTGTCTGGTCAAAGGAAAGTAATGATGTGCGTCTGTTCAGATCCCAAGTATAAACAATGATTTGAATGGGATGTGGGCACCCTGGTTGTACCTGTCGTCATCTCCTTTAAGAAGCTTTGTCTTTTCCTGGATTCATGTAATAACTTTGCAGTTTTAGGGAAATACATGTTTTAGTTAAGGAAGCAGTGATGGACTGGAAGGTCATCATAACCTGTTGCCAGCTCCTTAGCTTAAAAGCATACAGGTAGTCCTTGCTTAGCAACCACAATTGGACCAGCAACTCTGTCTTTAAGCACCTTGGTTGCGAAGCAGAAAATCACGTGACTGTGATGGACTTACAACACCACTTCCCATTCAGTTGTTAAATGAGTCACCATGGTTATTAAGTGAGGCATCATGTGACCGCGACTTGTGATTTTACTTCTGTGTTCTCCATTAACTCTGCTTGTTGCAAGCTGGTTGGGAAACATGCAAATGGCAATCACATGGCTGTGGAGCACTGCGATGGTCATAAATGGCACACCAGTTGCAAAGTGCCCGAATGGCGATCACAGACCATGGGACATTCAGTCGATCATAAATGTGAGGACTGGTCGCAAAGCTGTTTCTTGACACTCTCATAACTTCAAACAGTTGCTGAATGAGGCAGTTGGTAAGCAAGGACTACCTGTATTTTCCTGGGACTGTGCAGCTGCTGTATAAGCAAGGGAAAAGGGGCTCCTTTAAGGAGATGCAGACCAGTTTTGTGAGGATGTTCACATTTCCTCACCTTTTCTATTTCTGAGCCAAACAACTTTCCCTACTGAAAAGGAAACTGTAGTTTGTTTCTTCAATCTCCATTTTCATTGCATAGGAAAGTATCAGAAGTTTGAACATGTATGCGTAATTTTCTTTTTATAAAACATTCTTAAATCTCTCCTATGAATAGTGCTATGTTCACACTGGAGAACAGAAGCAAGTACCTTGTTTCTGAGGCTGTTCACTTCTCAGTATCAAGAGGTTTAATCCATATGTCAGTTCCTTCTAAGTATGAAAAATGAAAGTGTATTCGCTATTTTGAATATGATAGATATGTACCTATTTAAAATCTGATAGTACTATTGCCTGGTCCTAGATTAAATCTAAATTATTCCATGTCGATTCAGATTAGCACCCTCTTGCCTTGTTCATTACACCTGTCCCTATTTTTAGAACAATGGAGTAATTAATATTAAAAGTGCTTGTTCAGTATTTGAACAGCAGAGGGTGCTGAAGACTTGCTTGATCAGTTCATGGAAGTTTTGCCACTTGCAAATTTATTAAATGAGATCCAGAAGGGTTTTCACTTCAAATAATTGATTATATCAGTATCAGTGATACCTGAGGACACAGACATAAGCTAAGTTATCAATAAAATAAGTGGAGAGAATAGGCTTCTGTAATGGATGGAATAATTTAATATCACTCTGTGTGAATGGTTCACAAATACTTTAGAAGTATATTTCTTATAGTATGGTCTGAGGACCACTGGGGGGGTCCCCCAAGACCCTCTCAGAGATCCACAGAATCAAAATTGTTTGCCAGATATTGAACATATTTGTAAAAATTTAAAACAATGTCATTCTTTATTATTTTTGTTAAAAAAGTAAGATTTTCCATGAAAATTTTATGTTAATATCTAATGGGTTTAATAATGTTATTTTTACATGATTCAATAAATATTTTACGAATATGTCAATTTTAATTTTTAATACAGTAAAGATTGATAAATATAACCTATATGAACAACGTAAAGTGGGAAGGTCCTGAAAGCAAAAGGTTTAAGAAATATTACCTTAGAAGAAGGAAATGTTTTATTGTTTCCTATTTATGTAATCCTAAGGATTTGGTCCCAAACATAACAGCATGCTAAATCTTAGATGATGAAAATATCCATTCACATTTTCTGGTGGACAGTCAAATATGCCTCATTAAAATCCTGAACATCCTAATGCTATCCTTTGGTGGATTTTTATTAGGACCACACATCCTTTTCAGATGAACCCCAAATTGAAGTGTGCCCTCTTTGAAGAAATTCAGTATAAAGTGTCCAAAGTGATATGGGTGTTTAGTCAAGCAGCAGAATGTGTATAGTACTTTACAAAAATTATACATTTTCCTCCCAGCCTTTCTGCATAAGGAAATGTCAGACAAGAAGGTACTGATTTTTAACTGTCAAGTGTATATTCTGGTCAGAACATGACTTCACCACATCCCTTTTCCTTTAATTACTACTTAGTGTATGGGATTTTCTCTCTCTCTGGAGAGATGTACAAGAAATAGCTTAGCAATTAGTGACAATAAAGCAGAAAACAAGCAGAATATCAAGCTTAGTTTTGATCATTGTAAATTTATAATTCCCACACCTGTCTGAAATACTTCAAGTCACTTAGCTAAGATTCCCTTTTGGTATGTGCCATTTTCATATCAACTGCCTGCAAAAATCATAGTGGATTTTTTTAAACAATGTTCCAAACTTAAAGACTTAGAAAAAGCTTTTCCAGTTACACACCAGAAATTTGACAAGTGTCATTGGCTTGCAGATTTGATCCTAGTACTTGAAAAACCATAGAAGACAGTGTTCTTTATTTCTTCCTGGGTTAGTAGGAAAATATAAAGCTTTGAATTTTTTGAAATAAAATTCAGATCAGAGCAGAGTTCACTGAAATTATCCAAGCCAGACTTCATTATCCTATTTCTTATTGCTTAATGCATAGAAATCTGAACAAGACAAAATCCTACTGCTTATCTTATAATCTTACAATACCCATACCATTTCTCCATATCAAAAGGAATATCTTTCTTTGATATCTTGTCAAATGTTCTGCATCAGTGAGCATGAATCTTCCTCAGCAGGTTTGTCAGCTGTTCCTAACATGATCAAGCACCCTCTCCATGCTGGAATATTCTTCTCAAAGTATTATTCAATTCATTTAGATTTTCAATAAATAAACTCCTTGTTTTCCCCTACTTCCCTCTTCTGGCTGATGTTCACAGAACAATATTAAGGGCTGTTGTGCCATAGTATTTGTCTGTGGATTTCTATTAGGTACTGTTCTGGATAAAACCTGGGTGTTACAGGCTGACTTTTACACTATAGATTTGCATGTTTGCCTCATTCTGTAATAGAATTTTGGGGTCCTGGCTTAGCATGATGTGCATACTCAGCTACTATGGATTAGCATACTGTGAATTAGACTGCCTTGTTCAGAAAGGTTTTAAAAATTATGGGAGTAAATACCCTCGCATATCAAGTGTTTTTAGGCTGTCTCACTTGACCTTCAAGGACTGGCCATAGATCCTTTTTTAATGTTTTACTCTTTGGCCACCTAAATTTGTTTCTTAATGAAAAGGAAACAATACTAAGCCATTAGAGCCTTTTTATGCTAAATTTTAGTACTATGTGCCAAATAAGTGAAGTAACTGAATTTCTTCTACTGATAAGTATCCCATTTATTTAATGGAACAGTCTTATTTGCTTATATAACCCAATCCAGAATGTATGCTTGCTTTTAGGGAAGAAGATGACATTAATGATGTAGCTTCTATGGCTGGTGTTAACTTGAATGAAGAGCATGCGTGCATATTGGCAACCAGTTCTGAAGCAGTCAGAGCTGTTATGTGCTCTGGTCCAGAGAAGCTCCTCCTCTCTTCAGAGGCACTGCAGAAGATGATCTTAAAAAAAGGTGAGAAGTTGGAAGAATAATTTAAGGTACATGCAGTTCTTTGCTTGAAGAAGGAACACATTTCTTTTTCAAAGTAAAGCTGCCCAATTAAAGCAGTAAACTGATGGTATATCACTGCTGAAATGGATATAATGGAACCCATTTATACTCTTAACATTTATCTTAGAAACAGAGGGCATGTATTTGAAGTTACCTTCACCAAAAGTTTATTTCATGCTACTTTTTAGGGCCATTGCATTGGCATTGTATGAGATATTTTTTTGAGGCCAATGTGAACGGAATTCCAGAAGGGTGTTTTTGAATAGATTCTGAATGAAAATATATGAGACAAACAATGGAGAAGAATCTACCAGTACCGTTTTACCTATTTGGTCAGGAAATTGACACATTTGCAAGCAAGTACTAAATCTTTTGAGCTTCTTATGTCTGTCATGCGTGGTTTTCTTGAAAGAAGTAAAAGGTTGAATTAAAGACCTTGTGATGATAAATGTTTATGACTTTCCCCTCAGCTACTTAAGTCCTTAGTCCAAACCTCATGATTGGCAAGACTAATTCATATGCTAACAGAGGAATTAGTACTATATGGTTTGTTCAGTGGCAGTTAGAAAAGATGTCCATGTCCTGACCCAAATAGAATGAACCAAGAGACTTTGTTCATTGTCTTGCTCATACAGCTCTCCTTGAAAATCCCTTGGAAGATACTTTTTTGCTTAAAAATAAACAAATTCAAGTTTATTTATGTAAGAAATTCATCTGTTTGAAAACAAATTTCTATGATTGTGCTACAAATTACATTAAGAGGATCAGACAGAAGCTTAAATCCATGTTTAACCTGATTCCAGAATTAGACTTCATGTCAACAGTGCTAATTTAGACCCTTCCTGAGGACTGTTCAAATATTCAGTTCAGAGATTTGACTGAAAGAGTATTCTATTAAATCTTCAAATTAAATTGGAAAGTGTCAGATTGGAATTCTAAAATAGGGTTCCTCTGAATCAGTTTGAGTTATTTAGATGCTCCAATAGAAGAGAATTTAAATACCTCCAGAAAAATCAGAGCTAAAAATAGAAGAAGGTGAAATCATGGGTTCATTCAACATCGCAGCACTCTTTACGTCAGGGTTTCTCCACCAGGTTCCATGGAACACTAGGGTTCCATGAGAGGTCGCTAGGGATTCCCTGGGGGATCACGATTTATTTAAAAAATTATTTCAAATTCGGGCAACTTCACATTAAAGAGGTAAGTTTCATTCTTTATTTTTAGTTTAAGAACACTGTTAATGCATATATACAGGCCTACACATGAAACAAATATAATAATTTTGTAATTTCTGGGCTATATTTGAACCTGAATGTGCAGGGATTCCCTGAGGCCTGAAAAATATTTCAAGGGTTTCTCTAGGGTCAAAAGGTTGAGAAAGGCTGCTTTACATCCATAGATCCTGAACTAATGAAAGAATCGATGGCAGCAGTACTACACAACACACCCAGCCAAATACACTAAGAACAAAATACCCAGAATCATGGACCTCAGCAACCTCGGCCTCACTACCTACTTTCAGATTAATGGACGACTATACCAACAAATCAGAGGAACACTCATGGCATCACCATTCTCAGGACACATAGCAGAGACTGTAAGGCAGCATCTCACACATACAACCAAAAACTATAGCACTCCCACACATATAACACATACAACCAAAACTCCCAAACCCCAACCTTTGTCATAGTAAAAAAGGAACATCTAGAGAAGACACATGAAATGATCAAAAACATCTTCAGAGGAATAAAATTCACAAGGGAAGAAGAAAACAACACACTACCCTTCCTGGATATCCTCATCAGCAGAGGAAATGAAGGCAAGTTAGAAACACACGTCTATCAAAAAACAACCCACATTAACCAAGTGCTCCATTACCAAAGTAACAACCCAACCTCCCACAAGAGGAGCTGTATAAGATTATTCAGACAAACACAAATGCGCTGCAGCAACCCAGAACACCAGAAAAAGGGAACAGACCACCTATACAACATCTTCCATCAAAATAGATACCTATGTAACTTTATCAAAAAGTGCCTGACCACTCGACCCACTACAGGACCAACCAACACAAGCTATGCAAAGGATAACACTACATCAAAAACATCTCAGAAACAACCAACAGACTATTACAACCAACCTTAACCAAGAGATCTACATGGCATCACCATAAAACACAAACCAACCAAAGCCCTCCAAAACATTTTAAGTAAACCAAAAGACCTAGTAGCCCAAGAAGAAAAAACAGGAGTCATCTACAACATACAGTGTAAGGATTCTAGCAGCCACTATGTAGGACTGACAGGAAAAAGATTAGCAGAGCGTATCCATGAACACCAACTAGCAGTCAGAAGATGTGATGAACATTTCTTAATCTCACAACACATGGACAAACTCAACCATAGTTTCCACTGGGAAATGTGAGCATCCTAGACCAAGCTAAATCCAGAAATGCTAGGGAATTCCTGAGAGCTTGGCATTCAGACAAATCAGCCATTAATAGTCACATAGAGATAAACCACATTTACACACCATTCAAACAAAACAATAAAAAAGCTAAGAAGGAAACAAAAAGACCAGAACACATCCTCTCCAGCAGCCAACACCCAGACAAGCAGAGATTAACACCAGACAAACAATCAAGCAGAAAACAATACCTCAATCAAGGAACTACCAAGGAGAAAACCACACCCGCACCAGCACTGGCAAGGCAAGCTACTGCATATAAATAGGGAGCAAACCTCACATTCACTAGCACTGATGATGTTACCTAGTCAGGTAATGAAATGTCTGCAAGCAAACAGCCACGCTCAGAGAGCACCAAGGACTCCACAGTATTTAGATGCTTTTGTGCATGTACAGAAATGGTTTTGGAAATCCAATTTGAACTGATTTTCCAAATCATAGGAACAATTCTGATTTGATTTGCCTGATTTTCATGGTCTAGTGTCAACTAGAATGTTCTGATCTCAGTTTCTTTTGATTTGGAAGTAGTTTATGTATGCTGCTGCTCTTCTAAATAGTGTTGCTTTTGAGGGACTGAAGAATGACCTTAGGCTTACAACTGTTGAGCCTTTTCTATTGACCAGGCAAGAGATATATAGAGTCAGGATTAGATTAGATTGGTTTGCTCCTTCCTTTACTTAAATGTCTAGAAGAGTTAATTCTAGTGAGTCTACAAGAACTGCAACATTTACAGGTAGCTCAAAGTAATCAAAGAACAATGTAAGATCATAGAAACATTTTCCAACAATAACAGTAATCCAGTATACTACAAAAACATGGAAAGCACTTTTCTTGGCCCAGTTAACTGCAGTCATTGCATCCTTATAGTTTCTTGGAGAGTAAACCTTTTATTTCTATATTCTGGTTCTGAGGAAAGTGAGATGCTATATTTGGGTGAGTATTGCTTCCAAAGATTTAGGAATGATATGCAGAACACCTGGTCTGGGGCTTGCAAATTGACTATCCATGTTTTAAACAAATCCAAGTTCGTTCTTTGCTTACCAGATCTCAGCATTTGAGTTACCAGAGTGAAGCTACTTTGCATTGGCGAAAATTCTGCCTAAACCTGGTTATTGGTTGATAACACATCCCAACAATTATTTTGTTATGTAAAAAACAAGGTGACTGTTTAGTATTAAACAGTGATTTTTCTTGTTCTGCTCTTGCCATAGAAGGCAGGATGCATCTACTTTGAGAGCACATTTTACTCTTGGCATAAAATAAGATGCCTTTTTTTACATCAGTACAGTTGGTGTTTTCGGTTTCAGTTATGACACCTCTGAGGTAGAGAGTACAGATGCAAGAAAATGCCTTTGGGGATGTATTTTGAAGTCGTTTGCTTCTGTAGCACTGAATTGCCCAGGTACTCATAGTACTTTCCTAAGCCTACACTGATGAAGGTCAGTTGTCAACCAGACAAAGAGCCCTGAATTAATATATGTGCAACTTAAGGGCATTGCAGAGGTGATGCTTCCTCTTAGTACAATGTTCAGGCAGTTTCACTTGAAACAAACAGCATTCCTGTTGCTCCTGTGAACATAGCAGAGGGAGTGAGGATGGTGGCAATGCAGGAAAGGCAAACTCTGGACAAGTTGCAGTTATGATAGAAATGGAAATGGAATGTTTTTGGATCTTAATTGAGTGAGCTGTCCTGCAAGTTACTCTCTAAGGAGGGTGAGTCAAGGTGCCATGTTATTTTGGTTGCGGCACAAATGGTACGGATATGGGCATGCCTGGAATATGATGTAAAGGATACCTCTCTTCATTAACATGTCAAGATTTAATAAGTACAGGGCAAAAATGGATTCTCTATTTTTAGTTACGGAAATTAACAGAATATGGCCTGACTTCTACAGCTACTACTTCTCCCCTTCTCCAAACCAGAAGGCCTGATTTCTGCATTCCTATTAACTTTATCCTATAAATGACCTTGCAAGGAGAGTGATTCTAGAGGCTAAGTGAAACAATGTCTATTTTCTGAAGCTGTAGGCTAGGTTTTATTAATGTAATGTCTAAGATCTTTGAAGTTGTGACTTTACCAGGAAAATCACAATCTCCCAAACCTTTATTCATAATGGGATGACTTCCAGGGGGAACAGAATGCCTGCTGTGCTAATTATTTCAATTATCAGCTAGTACTAAAATACGTAATGGATTTTCTCTGCCTCAACAGGTAAAAGGCATGACATTATGGAAGTTAATTCTGATGTTCTGAACTTGATCTCCCATGCTACACAGGAGAGATTAAGAGGGCTTCTAGAAAAACTAACTTTAATTGCTCAGCATCGTCTGAGGACCTATAAGGTAAAAATAATGATTGCCAAGCTTCAGTTTGTCTTTTTAAAATAATGGGTATATTGGAATGATCTACCCTGAAGAATGTATTGCTTTTATGCTCACAGGATCTTGGTCATATACACTTTGCTAAGTCTTGGGTTGATAAAATAAACTGTATACATTGATGAGAAGGAGCAAAAACCTGGTAGCTTCTGCAGAGTACTGATTCCTTTGCTTTTATTTGCACCTATAGGGAGAGGAAAGTGCAGACTTAACATAGTAATGGCTAAGGATGGGATGTTTTGCTTGGATGAGGTCTGGCAATACTTAAATTAAACTCATATGGGAGTTTAAATATGTAAACAGTTTTCTTCCATTGTGATTAAAGCATCCGTTTTTGTTTAAGTATTGTTCCATACAGTTGTTTGGGACTTTCTGATTAGGATAGGGATAGGCAACCTGCAACCTTCAGAGTCACTGGGGTTGGGTGGCCAATAAATTTAAATAAATAAATAACTACTCTTCATCTAATTTAAATCTCTTTTACAAGAGATCATTTCAAATCTCTGATAAAATCTGTCTTCCCTTTAATAGAGAGAGAAAGCTATTATGTATATTTAAATGGGTACAGGACACTCATAATTAATCAGTGGTTAGTTCCATAGCCTTTCCCTAAAGAGTTCACCTCCGCTTTTTGATATTTGACTTGTTTTGAAGGTAGAGACTTGAAACCATGTTTTGGCATATTTGGGTATAAGAAAGCATACCATCACAAGAATGCTTTTTCAGAAAAACCTCAGCATTAATGTAAACTTCACCAGAAAACAATGTTTTGGGTGCTAGCTACAGCTGCCTTTATTTTAAAATCCAACTAGCCAAGTTATATGGCAGTTAAAACAATGAGACTGCAGAGCTGCTTTTGAAGTTTCTGCCAGGTATTTTCCCAGGAATGGCTTTTCTTGCAAATGAAAGACGAGTTATATTCAGGTGCCACAAAGGGATATGCAAGTGAATCAGAAATTGAATTGAGTGTGAGTAAGGGGAACCTGGACTTTAAATGCTTGCAGAAAGCAAACATGTTAGCTTTTAAGTGACTTATCAGATATGTAGGCATTTATCTCTAGAAGGTTCTTGTTTTGTATGGTAAACAAAATACTGTATTCTATGGTGTTTTGTAATTAAAGGATTTTTATGTTGAAATCAGAAATTTATTTTCCGCAATAAATTATGCATTTGCTCTTTCTCCTTAGGGCAGTGACAAGTACATTTTATCTAATGATACACGGGCTCAGCTTCAGTTTCTTGAACAATTGGATCAGGTTGAGAAACAGAGGAAGGATGAAGAAGAAAAAGAAAAGTTGCTCCGAGCAGCCAAGGTGAGAGAATTCTGAAGGCACAAAATTGCAGCAGAAATCTTTTTTCTGTTTATTTTCTTTGCTGGAATTTTTTTTCTCTTCATCTCTCTGTGTTAAAGCAAATAACTTTAAAAACCTGCAGCAGAAAGAATGATATATTATGACTGTTCTGTGTAGTAGATACCAACAACTAGGCAGTTGGAAAACTTGTTCCCCTCTCCTGTTACCAAGTAGAGGTGATTTCTGGAGTGTCCCATCTGTTAAGAGCCCTGCAGGTCCCCACAGAAGAAGGTGGAATTTCCTTAAGACTTCCTGATTAATGGAAAGGATAAACTATACAAGAGAACTGAAGTTAACTTCCCTAAAAATAGGCAAGAACATGTAAATGAGGTGGGAAAAAATCCCAGGAATTAGGCAAATTAATATTAAAGCAAACTATGGTTCAGCATGCAAGAAAATAGCCTATAGAGGGTCTGTTCTAAGTGCGGAAAATGTCAGACAGAAGTTTGACGTTGGATGGAACGAGAGGCATTAGTTGAAATTAGCAGCTTCCAGTTAGCCAATGGTGCATTCCCTTCCGCACAGGATCGGGGTCTTGCTCCCTTCCCATAAAATAGGTCAGTTTTATTCCATTTTACAGGTTTCATGGGCTAACTGGCCTTTAGCCAGTTTTTGCAGACTTACTAAGAACATCTGCTGGCTGATCGTCTGTATTGACCTTGTGGCAGACACATTTTAACCGATTATCATAACCCGTATAAATGGCTCTATTTTAAAATCAACCTCATTCTGAAATAAGGGTGTTTAAAATTAGGCCCCTAAGGCGGTCTACTGTATTATTCCAGCAAAACGTGGGGTTAGAGCATTCTTTTTTTCTTTCTGCCTTTCTTTTTCTTTTCTCTCCCCAAGTGTCTGCTCCTGACATGAACATCATCATGCCTACGCTGGACCTGACTGACAATGTTAGCATCATTTTTAGTTCAAGCTTCCTCTGGGCTAGAAGGAAGGCAACCGTCCCTGATGAAGGGACGTTTGGGCACGGGGCGGGGGAGAATCAAGCCAGTCTGGCTTGCGGCATTAAACCCCTAGAGCTAAGATTTCCAATCAGAACAGAAAATTGTAGCTGATTAAATATTTAAAGATAATGTTTGTATTTTGGGTAGCTTCCATTACATTTCTTCCTCTGCCTCCCTCTCCTTCTCTGATAGAGCCCTTTCAGTAAAGAAGATCCAGAGCAGCTGCGTTTGAAGCAGAAAGCAAAAGAGGTACGACTTTCAAGTTACCACGTTGGGCTTCGTGTTAGGAGGAGAGGTTGGCAGCCCTCCCCTGGCAATTAGGTCAGGGCTTATTTTGCTGTTGCATACCATTTGTGGAGGCCTTGGGGAAGGACAGGAACTGCTGCAGGCAAGGGCAATGCTTCAAATGAGGCCAGTGAATTATGAGCTCTGAACACTTTATTTTCATAGTTCACAAAGAACTATTTCTAGGCAGACCTCAACTACAGCAATGGGCTGGATAGGAATATAACGTGGGATTAGGAGGGGGGAAAAAGACACTTTAAGATTTAGCATCTGGGACTGTACAATAGCCTACATTTTTCCAGGGTAATTGTTCGTTTTGTAAATCTGATACTGCTTATAATTCTTTGGCTGGGAGGTGGTACTGGGATTTAGTTTTAAATGGAAAACGCCTCTGGCTTTTAATTTTCTGGGCCCAGCAGTTTTCTGTTCTGGAATGGAGCCCTTGTTTCACACAGTTCATGTTTAGCTGCAGGGGTTTTAGTTTATAGCTTAGACTGGTTAAGCTGTTACTCCCAGAGGCCTCTGCATAGCAACTGCAGAAATCAACAAATAAGTTCATTTATGTCTGCTGCAGCCTCCTCTCAGTAGCTGACTTTTTACATTTCCCAATATCCATTTCCTGACTTTTTTTAGCCGGAGAGAAAAAAGCTCCACTAATTGGAGCTTATTTTAATTGAGCCTTAATATTGGATCTCGCTGGAGTTGCCCCCAGAGCTACTGGGAACAGAATTAAATGAAAATACCTAAGGTTGAAAACTGTGTGAGTGAGAATTTTTTTTAACTTGACCTACAGATTCTTTTCCCCCACTGAATAAATCAAGCCTGTTCACATTTCTGATTAAGGATCTGACAGCAGACAATAATAAAGACAATTGAGGTGTGAGATGTGTGATGCAGAGCTTAAGAAATTGGTTTCTATAGTTACTTGACTGATTCCATGCCATTTTTTAAAGGATCTTTGTAGTAAATGAGTGATTTTTCTGAGGAACCTTTTTCTTAACTGTGCCTCTTGAACTATGAAATTTGTTGTTGCTTAACATTGCTACGGTTGGCTTCTAGATGCCAATAGTAGCAGCAGTGGGTTATTTATGAATGCTTTAAAAGCCCTTATTGCTTGGATTAATGTAAGAGGTGAGGCAAAATAAATAGCTATCCGGTAAAATGGTCTGAAAATCAATGCACCAGTTTCCAGCCATGGCAAAAAAAAAAAAAATGCTCCTAGATGAGAAGGAAAAGAGAAGTAAAGGTGCAGGCTGTTCATTCAGATGGGCTTTGGGGTCAAAAGTATACTGCTTACTTTAACAAAAGTAACTTAGTCTTTGGATCTCATTGGTCTCCATTAAAGACCTGCAAAACATTCTGTGGTGGCACAATTTGGCTCCAGTGCTTGACATTTTCCCATGGAGCGAGCTAATCTAAGCATTCTCAGGGATGAGTTGTGTACTGCTGGAAGTCTGTTGGCTGGAATTACAAGGAAATGTAGGGCATTCCAGGAGGACACACTGTGTTCTTAAACCAGACCATGCCACCTTAGAACATATGCATGTTACCATATAATTGAAACTGCTTACTCACTTGCTCATAATTGTCTCTCCTAAGAATATTCATGTCAGTGTACTGGACATATATTTTATTACAGTGAACTTTATATGATAAGGTGGTATGACGAGCATTGCTGAACCAATGTGTATTTCTGTGTACGAAAATACATATCCCTACCTTTATGAGTTTACAGTCTAGAATCCAATATAAGGGATATCAGGAAGGGGAGGCACAGATGCATCATGTACTTGTATCTAAGCATCTGTAGCAATCAGGGCATAAGGACTAGGGGGTTGATCAAAGACTAGAATGGGGAACTCAGCATAGAAAAGGTTATACTAATTTAGTTGAACAATGACATCCTTCTGAAGAGGACTGTGGAATTTTTGAGGAAAGAAAATGATCCTGTGGTGCAGATATGGCTTATATGGTTAATAAAATGCACATAAGCCAGAGGGCACCAGTGTAGCACTCCTCTCCTCCAGGATAAAATTGCTGAAATTTCATGATATACCATACAAAAAAAAGTGACAGTTTCCAAGATTTTGATACTGTGGAGGATGTTTAAGGCCAGAAAAGATAGCCAGGCTGGGGAGTTCTGGGAGTTGAGGTCCACACACCTTAAAGTTGCCAAGGTTGAGAAACACTGCAGTAGTGTATTCATAGGCAGGATTATTAGGCAGCAATAACTGAATAGACCATCACATCCCTACTCAGGAAATACGTCTGAGTCAGTGTTCATATCAATTCCATTAGCTGAGTCAGGGTGCTGTTAGTGGCTAAGATACATGGAGAGCCTTCATTCAAATGCCTCTTGATTATGGTGCCCACTGTGTGACTTTGAGCTAGTCGCTTCATAGACTTAATTGCTTGGGTGAGATAACAAGTGACTGCTTCAGGTTACTTGAGCTCGCCGAGGAAAGCTGGGTATAAACATAGTAGTAATAGTGGTAACGCTATTTACTGATGCTATTTAAATAGTTTTACTATTTTCTTAAGTAGAAAACGAGGGAGGTCACTAAGAATAAAAAGTCCCAGTAAGATTGGGCAGAGAAAAAAGATGGACAGGTTTACTTTTTTTTTTGCCTTTATTATGCTTGACAGTGGAACACTACTTTGGGTAGTAGTGGACTCTCCTGTGCTGAAAATATTTAAACAGAAGTTGGATGTCCATTTATTGAGGATGCTATAGTAATCAATTCCTTTTTTTATAAGGATTTTATTAAGTTTGAAACAAAAATAAAAACTACATAAGAGCAAAAAACTACAAAAAGAAAAGAAAAAAACTAAAAGAGTGTAAAACACAACAAAAAAGAATTTTGAAGATTACATAAAGAGGTGATTTCCGACTTTCAACAACAATATACAGCAATTTCCATAATCAATCCCTTACTCTAATCATATTTTTTCTATAAATAATTCCATTAGCACATTATAAAAATCACAATTGCTCCTTCCCCTTGTATTAAAAGAAAAGAAATATATAAACCTTCAAATCAACTCCCCGTCCCAAAATATTTATTTAATTATTTCCTTCCTACCACTATTCTATATATTTCGTCCACTGTAATAAAAATGAAATTATAAAAACATTTAAATTGTGTTGTTTATTCGTTTAGTCGCTTCCGACTCTTCATGACTTCATGGACCAGCCCACACCAGAGCTTTCTGTCGGTCGTCAACATCCCCACCTCCCCCAGGGACGAGTCCATCACCTCTAGAATATCATCTATCCATCTTGCCCTTGGTCGGCCCCTCTTCCTTTTGCCTTCCACTCTCCCTAGCATCAGCATCTTCTCCAAGGTGTCCTGTCTTCTCATTATGTGGCCAAAGTATTTCAGTTTTGCCTTGAATATCATTCCCTCAAGTGAGCAGTCTGGCTTTATTTCCTGGAGTATGGACTGGTTTGATCTTCTTGCAGTCCAAGGCACTCTCAGAATTTTCCTCCAACACCACAGTTCAAAAGCATCTATCTTCCTTCTCTCAGCCTTCCTTATGGTCCAGCTCTCGCAGCCGTATGTTACTACAGGGAACACCATTGCTTTAACTATGCGGACCTTTGTTGTCAGTGAGATGTCTCTGCTCTTAACTATCGAGATTTGTCATTGCTCTTCTCCCAAGGATTAAGCGTCTTCTGATTTCCTGACTGCAGTCAGCATCTGCAGTAATCTTTGCACCTAGAAATACAAAGTCTTTGACTGCTTCTACATTTCCTCCCTCTGTTTGCCAGTTATCAATCAGGCTGGTTGCCATAATCTTGTTTTTTTTGAGGTTTAGCTGCAAGCCAGCTTTTGCACTTCCTTCTTTCACCTTGATCATAAGACTCCTCAGTTCCTCTTCACTTTCAGCCATCAAAGTGGTATCATCTGCATATCTGAGATTGTTAATGTTTCTTCCAGCGATTTTAACTCCAGCCTTGGATTCCTCAAGCCCAGCATGTCACATGATGTGTTCTGTGTACAAGTTGAATAAGTAGGGTGAGAGTATACAGCCCTGCCGTACTCCTTTCCCAATCTTAAACCAGTCCGTTGTTCCATGGTCTGTTCTTACCGTTGCTACTTGGTCGTTATACAGATTCCTCAGGAGGCATACAAGATGACTTGGTATCCCCATACTACTAAGAACTTGCCACAATTTGTTATGGTCCACACAGTCAAAGGCTTTAGAATAGTCAATAAAACAGGAATATATGTTTTTCTGAAACTCCCTGGCTTTTTCCATTATCCAGCGGATATTGGCAATTTGGTCCCTAGTTCCTCTGCCTTTTCTAAAACCAGCTTGTACATCTGGCAATTCTCGCTCCATGAATTGCTGAAGTCTACCTTGCAGGATCTTGAGCATTACCTTACTGGCATGTGAAATGAGTGCCACTGTTCGATAGTTTGAACATTCTTTAGTGTTTCCCTTTTTTGGTATGGGGATATAAGTTGATTTTTTCCAATCTGATGGCCATTCTTGTGTTTTCCAAATTTGCTGGCATATAGCAGACGTTGACAGCATCATCTTGCAAGATTTTGAACAGTTCAGCTGGGATGCCGTCGTCTCCTGTTGCCTTGTTATTAGCAATGCTTCTTAAGGCCCATTCAACCTCCCTCTTCAGGATGTCTGGCTCTAGCTCACTGGCCACACCGTCAAAGCTATCCCCGATATTGTTATCCTTCCTATACAGGTCTTCCATATATTCTTGCCACCTTTTCTTGATCTCTTCTTCTGTTAGGTCCTTGCTGTCTTTGTTTTTGATCATACCCATTTTGGCCTGGAATTTACCTCCGATGTTTCTAATTTTCTGGAAAAGGTTTCTTGTCCTTCCTATTCTATTGTCTTCTTCCACTTCCACGCATTGCTTGTTTAAAAATAATTCCTTATCTCTTCTGGCTAACCTCTGGAATTTTGCATTTAATTGGGCATATCTCCCCCTATCACTGTTGCCTTTTGCTTTCCTTCTTTCTTGGGCTACTTTTAGTGTCTCAGCAGACAGCCATTTTGCCTTCTTGGTTTTCTCTTTCTTTGGGATGTATTTTGTTGCCGCCTCCTGAACAATGTTGGGAACTTCTGTCCAGAGTTCTTCCGGGACCCTATCTACTAAGTCCAGTCCCTTAAATCTATTCTTCACCTCCACTGCATATTCCTTAGGAATATTAGTGAGCTCATATCTAGCTGATCTGTGGGTCTTCCCTAATCTCTTTAGTCTGATCCTAAATTGTGCAAGAAGAAGTTCGTGATCTGAACTACAGTCAGCTCCAGGTCTTGTTTTTACCGACTGTATAGATGTCCACCACCTTTGGCTGCAAAGGATGCTGTCAACCTGATTTCGGTGTTGTCCATCTGGTGAAGTCCATGTATAAAGCCGTCTCTTAGGTTGTTGGAAGAGAGTGTTTGTTATGCAGAGTGAATTGTCTTGGCAAAATTCTATCAGCCTATGTCCTGCTTCGTTTTGTTCTCCCAGGCCATGCTTACCTGTAATTCCAGGTGTCATTTGACTGCCCACCTTAGCATTCCAGTCTCCCGTGATGAAAATAACATCTCTTTTAGGCATGTTGTCCAGTAGGTGCTGCAGATCCTCATAGAACTGCTCTACTTCGCTTCTTCAGCATCTGTGGTTGGGGCGTATATTTGGATCACTGTGATGTTAGATGGCTTGCCCTGAATTCGAATTGAGATCATTCTATCGTTTTTTGGATTGTATCCAAGCACTGCTTTAGCCACTTTACGATTAATTATGAAGGCTACTCCATTTCTTCTGTGGTCCTCTTGTCCACAGTAGTAGATCTGGTGGTCATTTGATGTGAAGTGGCCCATTCCAGTCCATTTCAGTTCACTGACGCCCAAAATGTCTATCTTTAATCTTGACATCTCACCAATAACCACATCCAATTTGCCCTGGCTCATAGATCTTACATTCCAGGTTCCAGTGGTGTGTTGATCCTTAGAACATCAGATTCGCCGTTCACCACCAGCACCGTTGGCTGCTAGCCGTCCTTTCGGCTTTGAGCTAGCTGCGTCATCACGTCTGGGGTAGTTGAACTCATCCTCTGTTCCTCCCCAGTAGCATTTTGACCATCCTCCGACCTGGGGGTCTCATCTTCCGATGGTATACCGACATATCTCTGGTTGTACTGATCCATTTAGTTTTCACGGCAAGAATACTGGGGTGGGTTGCCATTACCTTCCCCAGGGATCGCATTTAGTCTGACCTCTCTGTCATGACCTTTCCGTCTTGGGTGGCCCTTCACGGTTTAGCTCATGGCATCATTGAGGTGCTCAAGCTCCAGCACCACGACAAGGTAACGATCCTTTGCTGAAGTTAAATTGTTTACTTTTATAATTAATAATATAACAATTGTAAACCTATTAAACCTAAAACCAAGCAAATATTATATCTTATAAATATTAAAAATCAAACAATCTAAATGCAGTCGAGTAAAACTTAATCGAAATCATTAAAGAAAGATAAAATCATACAAGCCTTAATATCAATCCAAATAAATATTCTTAATTCTCTACCCAACCTCTGAATAAACCAAAAACATTTACATATCTCCATATTACACACAAGGCATTTTTCATACAGAAATCAAACAGCCCATCTGCCTCCCTTGGAAACTCAGACTTCTCAATAAAAGAAAAAAATCTCCCACAGAATACAGCCTCTTCTTTCCCATAACATTTCATCAAAAAACGAACTGCATTTGTCATTTGCAACTCAGTCTGTTCTTTTAATTCCTTCAACACCAACATCTGGCACAACAAGAGCTTCAATTTTGCTGTTGGTAGAAACATCTCCTCCTTCATTAGGCAGTAGATTATGGTGCCCCCTAGATACTTGACTGGCAGACATAGGAGTTAATGAATTAATAGAAGATCTCTGAAAGTTGTTGACACAGGAGAAAGTATGCTAACAAGCAGCTCTCAGAGAAAGTGAACAGAAAACTGAAGATTCAAAACAGCAAATTCAACGTGTAGGAAAAAATTAAATCCTTCAAATTCAATACAGAAATAATAGCAGGGAGACAATTATTTATTTTCAATCCTCTTCAATATCCAAATGGGGAAACAAGCCAAAGCTTTAAAAGATTTTTGAAAATTAATCCCAGAGATAATGACAAGCACCAAGAGAGATCATTTCTCCTTGCTGTAGAAAGTCTCTCTTACGGCACATAACTGAAAAAGAAAATATAAATTGGGTGGTTTAGAAATGGGGTGGCTCGACCTAATGTCCCTTAAGCCTACAGCGCAGCTTGGAAATGATGACATCCCAGCCTCCCAGCAACTCTTACCCAATTGACGCAAACGCTGTTTGCAATTCTCAGGCTGCAAGTCGCCGTTCCAGAGGACAAATGGAATGATTCCAAGCATTTTCTTTGTCCGTGAAAATGCTCCAGGCTTCAGGAAAAAACCTGCCTGCACCCCAGAAAAAAAAAATGCTGTCAGTTCAGTCCGCGGAGCTCGCAGACCCAGCTGTTCAGTCAGCCATGTCCCCACTGGAAGTCAGTGTACAGTAACCAATTCTAAGGGTCTTCCCAACCTTTCCATTCTGTGATTCTAGATAACAAAGTATAAACAACCATGTGATCTCCGGCATTTCTTTAGCAACTCTGAAAGCATCACCATTTGTAAAGCCAAAACTTCTAGCACAGCTTTTGCTTGAAGGAGGGAGTTTAAAGGACAATATAAATGCAGTCTTTTAAAGTTTTAAAGTGCAGTCTGAGTGTCCTGAGTCTCTTTCAGACTCAAGAAATCCATTTTCCCTTTATCCTCCCTGCCTGCCAAATGCGGAAAAAGGCCAAAAATATTGGTCTGATCCACAGTTGTGATGTTACCAGCCGTGGCTCTTGTTAAAAAGTGCAGTGTCTGGCCAGAAAGAAATTCCATTCGTAGCTCTTAAAGACTATTCCTATGGTATTCATGTGTGGACATATACTTTTTTCCTGACCTAGCTGAGAAAGCAATCTTGAAATGGCAAAAGACATTGGTTACACACTTGCAATGAGAGATTTCAATTCTCTTCATGCAGGCTAGGTTTACAGAATATAATCAGTATAGTCTTTCTCAACTGAATTCTTCCAGATACATTGGAACCCAACTTGGAATTTCCAGACAGAATTGCCAGAGGGAATTTTAATAGGGAATTGGGAGAGTTGTGATCCCTGTACACTTGAAGGACACCAGGTTAGGGAACGCTGTATCAAAACACTATTTCTAGATGCAATTACTTCAGCAAAGGATCGTTACCTTGTCGTGGTGCTGGAGCTTGAGCACCTCAGTGATGCCATGAGCTAAACTGTGAAGGGCCACCCAAGACGGGAAGGTCATGACAGAGAGGTCAGACTAAACGCGATCCCTGGGGAAGGTAATGGCAACCCACCCCAGTATTCTTGCCGTGAAAACTAAATGGATCAGTACAACCAGAGATATGTCGGTATACCATCGGAAGATGAGACCCCCAGGTCGGAGGATGGTCAAAATGCTACTGGGGAGGAACAGAGGATGAGCTCAACTAGCCCCAGACGTGATGACGCAGCTAGCTCAAAGCCGAAAGGACGGCTAGTGGCCGACGGTGCTGGTGGTGAACGGCGAATCCGATGTTCTAAGGATCAACACACCATCGGAACCTGGAATGTAAGATCTATGAGCCAGGGCAAATTGGATGTGGTTATTGGTGAGATGTCAAGATTAAAGATAGACATTCTGGGCGTCAGTGAACTGAAATGGACTGGAATGGGCCACTTCACATCAAATGACCACCAGATCTACTACTGCGGACAAGAGGACCACAGAAGAAATGGAGTAGCCTTCATAATTAATAGTAAAGTGGCTAAAGCAGTGCTTGGATACAACCCAAAAAACGACAGAATGATCTCAATTCGAATTCAGGGCAAGCCATCTAACATCACAGTGATCCAAATATATGCCCCAACCACAAATGCTGAAGAAGCTGAAGTAGAGCAGTTCTATGAGGATCTGCAGCACCTACTGGACAACACACCTAAAAGAGATGTTATTTTCATCACAGGAGACTGGAATGCTAAGGTGGGCAGTCAAATGACACCTGGAATTACAGGTAAGTATGGCCTGGGAGAACAAAACGAAGCAGGACACAGGCTGATAGAATTTTGCCAAGACAATTCACTCTGCATAACAAACACTCTCTTCCAACAACCTAAGAGACGGCTTTATACATGGACTTCACCAGATGGACAACACCGAAATCAGATTGATTACATCCTTTGCAGCCAAAGGTGGCGGACATCTGTACAGTCGGTAAAAACAAGGCCTGGAGCTGACTGTAGTTCAGATCACGAACTTCTTCTTGCACGATTTAGGATCAGACTAAAGAGATTAGGGAAGACCCACAGATCAGCTAGATATGAGCTCACTAATATTCCTAAGGAATATGCAGTGGAGGTGAAGAATAGATTTAAGGGACTGGACTTAGTAGATGGGGTCCCGGAAGAACTCTGGACAGAAGTTGGCAGCATTGTTCAGGAGGCGGCAACAAAATACATCCCAAAGAAAGAGAAAACCAAGAAGGCAAAATGGCTGTCTGCTGAGACACTAGAAGTAGCCCAAGAAAGAAGAAAAGCAAAAGGCAACAGTGATAGGGGGAGATATGCCCAATTAAATGCAAAATTCCAGAGGTTAGCCAGAAGAGATAAGGAATTATTTTTAAACAAGCAATGTGTGGAAGTGGAAGAAGACAATAGAATAGGAAGGACAAGAGACCTCTTCCAGAAAATTAGAAACATTGGAGGTAAATTCCAGGCAAAAATGGGTATGATCAAAAACAAAGATGGCAAGGACCTAACAGAAGAAGAAGAGATCAAGAAAAGGTGGCAAGAATATACAGAAAACCTGTATAGGAAGGATAACAATATCGGGGATAGCTTTGACGGTGTGGTCGGTGAGCTAGAGCCAGACATCCTGAAGAGTGAGGTTGAGTGGGCCTTAAGAAGCATTGCTAATAACAAGGCAACAGGAGACGACGGCATCCCAGCTGAACTGTTCAAAATCTTGCAAGATGATGCTGTCAAGGTAATGCATGCTATATGCCAGCAAATTCGGAAAACACAAGAATGGCCATCAGACTGGAAAAAATCAACTTATATCCCCATACCAAAAAAGGGAAACACTAAAGAATGTTCAAACTATCGAACAGTGGCACTCATTTCACATGCCAGTAAGGTAATGCTCAAGATCCTGCAAGATAGACTTCAGCAGTTCATGGAGCGAGAATTGTCAGATGTACAAGCTGGCTTTAGAAAAGGCAGAGGAACTAGAGACCAAATTGCCAATATCCGCTGGATAATGGAAAAAGCCAGGGAGTTTCAGAAAAACATCTATTTCTGTTTTATTGACTATTCTAAAGCCTTTGACTGTGTGGACCATAACAAATTGTGGCAAGTTCTTAGTGGTATGGGGATACCAAGTCATCTTGTATGCCTCCTGAAGAATCTGTATAACGACAAAGTAGCAACAGTAAGAACAGACCACGGAACAACAGACTGGTTTAAGATTGGGAAAGGAGTACGGCAGGGCTGTATACTCTCACCCTACCTATTCAACTTGTATGCAGAACACATCATGCGACAAGCTGGCCTTGAGGAATCCAAGGCTGGAGTTAAAATCTCTGGAAGAAACATTAACAATCTCAGATATGCAGATGATACCACTTTGATGGCTGAAAGTGAAGAGGAACTGAGGAGCCTTATGATGAAGGTGAAAGAAGAAAGTGCAAAAGCTGGTTTGCAGCTAAACCTCAAAAAAACCAAGATTATGGCAACCAGCTTGATTGATAACTGGCAAATAGAGGGAGAATATGTAGAAGCAGTGAAAGACTTTGTATTCCTAGGTGCAAAGATTACTGCAGATGCTGACTGCAGTCAGGAAATCAGAAGACGCTTAATCCTTGGAAGAAGAGCAATGACAAATCTCGATAAAATAGTTAAGAGCAGAGACATCACACTGACAACAAAGGCCCGCATAGTTAAAGCAATGGTGTTCCCTGTAATAACATATGGCTGCGAGAGCTGGACCATAAGGAAGGCTGAGCGAAGGAAGATCGATGCTTTTGAACTGTGGTGTTGGAGGAAAATTCTGAGAGTGCCTTGGACTGCAAGAAGATCCAACCAGTCCATCCTCCAGGAAATAAAGCCAGACTGCTCACTTGAGGGAATGATATTAAAGGCAAAACTGAAATACTTTGGCCACATCATGAGAAGACAGGACACCCTGGAGAAGATGCTGATGCTAGGGAGAGTGGAAGGCAAAAGGAAGAGGGGCCGACCAAGGGCAAGATGGATGGATGATATTCTAGAGGTGACGGACTCGTCCCTGGGGGAGCTGGGGGTGTTGACGACCGACAGGAAGCTCTGACGTGGGCTGGTCCATGAAGTCACGAAGAGTCGGAAGCGACTAAACGAATAAACAACAGATGCAATTAACTGCTCTAAGACAGAATTATTTAGCATGAAGCCAACGTAAGAGCTGTGACCATGGTTTTAATACCAGAAAACTTCAAAATCTAGTTCAAGATTTAAATATAGTTGAACCACTTGGGAGTAGTACTTGCAATAGTGCTGAGCTCTAGCTTTGATGTAACTGGAAAGGTGCCTTGAAGGTTCAATATGCACATCTCGCATTTCAAAAGATAAGAATTTTTAAATAAAATAATTTTAGTTATAAGAAAGGTGAATGTCCAATTGGTAGGGATCAGATCTCTTTAGGGAACCTGAAAGTTTTGTTTAAAACTTCTGCAACAGGAAATCAGAAACAAAATTATGTCACAAATTAAAAGGATGACTAGTCCAAGAGGATGCCAAGATATATAAATACTAAGGTCAAGGAAACTATAATGATGAAAAAGTTATCTTTAAAAAAAGTAGATATAGATGAACAAAATTTCTGGGAAAACTAATATAAATTGACATGAGGAAAGGAATTGGAAGAGGAAATATATTTTGAGGAAACAATATTTTTGAGCGAAGTAGGGCCAAGAAGGCACTTAGAACTTTTAAACAATTCAGGTATCAAAGGAGATAGTATGATTGAGAGGTCCATCTGTTAATTCTGTTAGTTGTTAGCTTTTATTGCTGCTCTGCCCTTTTGGTTTAAAATACCTTGTGGTTTCATTTATATTTTAGCCACTTGGAAGAACATGTGGGATATGCATTCTCCAGTATGGTTCTCTCCTGTAAACCATAAAAGCCACTTTTTTTTTTTTTTACTCTAAGTTGCTCGATACACCCTTTTGTTGATTTTTTTTCAGGCCCATCTTAGAAAGCAGACCTACAATGTTTCAGCGCTAAGGGAACACTGGTTCTTTTTTGCTTGCATGTAGAAGATGACTTGCAGAGGATGAGAAGGCAGGGACAGAGTTGTCAAGCTTCCCTGTATTTTACCAGCTTTTGCCCCCTATGTTTGGTCTAGTAGTTAAGATAATGGACTAGTAGTGGGGCAACCTGGGTTCTACTTCTGCCTTAGGCACAAAAACCAACTGGGTTACTTTGGGCCAGTCAGTCTTTTCCAGGCCTAGGAAGAAGGCAATAGCAAACCACTTCCAAATTTTTTGCCAAAGAAACTCCATGGATTGTCTGTGTAGTTGCCAGGAGTCAAGGCTGGTTCAAAGGCCACCCCGCCACCCCAAGTAAAACATTAAAATACTTTGATGAAGCTACAGAATAACATTCCAGAATTGGACCATCATCATTACATATAATATCTTAGAGCATAGCTTTCCTATTTTACTGTATGAAAAAATGAGTTTTTGTTGTTGTTGCATTTATGAACAACTTTGCAGAAATACCTCTTTCAGAAATATCTTCAGTTTACTTTGCTCCTATTTTTTCATGGAAAAAAATTCTCAGTCTGGGTATATACTCTCCAAATGTGTGGACTTCAACTCCTAGAATTCCCCAATCTGAAACATGCCAAACTTGAGGAAGACTGTTCTAAATTATCAGCATCCAATCAAATAGGGAAACCAAGATTTCAGTTTTAGAGCACATGCTTTGCAATGTTGTTAGTCAGAGCTTTTCAACCCATCACTGAAAGCAGGGCTTGGAAAGTTCTCTTTTTAAAATAGTGATGGACTGCCACTAGTTGGTTTTGAGCTAAAGCTTAAGAATCCTGCTAGATCAGGCCATAGACCCATTTAATCCAACTTCTAGTGACCAATTAGATACATTTGGGGAACTCCTAAGTCAGAGGACAACAATCCCATTTCACTATTGCTTCCCAGCAACTGATACATAAGACATACTGCCCATGTTTTAAGAGATAACATAAGCGGCCTAGTCATCCAGGAACCTGTACATGGAGCTAGATGGACCAGGTTGAACATGACTCTGTATGAGACAGTTTTATGCATTTCTAAATCTACAAATTCTAACAGTAGATCTTAGTTACCACCCCCTGACATAATGGTTATGAGATTACCTTTTTTAGTCAATTCTTATTAAGAGTGAGTGAGGGAGGGATTCAGAGAGGACTCCTAACTCCCACAGTTTCCAGAATGTCTCTCACAAATGGCTGTGCCAAAAAAAAAATCCTCAGTGAATAATATCCCTTTATAAGGACAACATTGTCCCTTTAGAAGGACAACAAGGTCAGGTTAAGGCTGTTCTGAGTCTTTCTCACATGTTTTACTTTCCCATGTTTTACCTCTTCCACTTCCTTTTCAAGGCCAAAACTAAATTAATCTTTAACATGGATGCAGAGTTGTAAAGAAGCAAAGAAATAGGATGTGTCTTCAAAAGTGTCCTTTGGTAAACACAATACATTTTGCTAACTAATTGTGTGCAAGAACCTCTGTACTTTTGTGTCTATGATTGGGTTTCACCAGTGATGAATTTTCTTTTACTTTTTGTCATGAGTGCTGAGTCATACTTCTGGATCTTTTATTTGGTGGGTGAGCAAATCATGAGACCATCCATACGTTACTAGAAGGTTCTTAATCTTGTGCGTTCCAGTTATATGTTTCCTGTTTAGAGTTTGTTTCCAGTGTCCCCACTGTAACTCAGATTTCTCTTATAACTCCATTTTATCAGTCCACCAAGGAAGTGTCTCTACTTTGATCTTTAGAAGCACGGCCTTATTTTCTAACCTCGTTTATGAGGAGGATTAGAGACCTTATGTTGTATTGATTTCATAGTTACATCAGAATGATTATCAAATGGACACGGTTGATTATCTTTATCCTGTGACTTTCAGAAAATGTATCAGATTTTGGAGAGACCAGCTGGTGAGATCTTTGAAATGCTACACTTGGGAGCTTTCAAACTTACTTCTCTGACATTTCTGAAGCTTAAGTAAAAGGTTTAGGAACCAAAGTAATCTTTGGATCACCAGTGTTTCATGGAATGGAAAAACTGTATGTTAATGATGAGAAAGACCTTGTACCTTCTTGTACATCAACATCACTAGGATAGGCAGCTTAAGCAAAGGATTTTTATTACACTTCATATTTTGACAGATATAAACAAGTTAGACTTCCCAGAGAAAAAGCTTTTTTAATGGCAGCAGTAGCCAATTATCAGAGTTGATGATTAGATATTTGTTCTTCTTTGAGAGAAAATGAATGTATTTTTAGCTCATCTTTGGATGATGGAAAAATGGTATAGGTTTTCCAAAATAGGAAGCAGCACCTTTATTCAACTCTCCATCAGATGGCACTGGCCTTTCATTTGCTTGAACCAGTTTTCTTAATCTGTGTGGCTCCATACTGTATCTTGCAAAACAGATATCAAAGCATAACAAACCTTTCCTTTGTGCTGTGAACTCTTTAAAAAACATTAATGGATGTTTTAAATGACATAAAAAAGGATTACTTGTAGAACGTTGATGTTTATTGCTTCTCTTTGAGCCCCATTCAACTAGTTTCCCTATGCATATCCTACACTCCAAGGATCTGCAAGATTCTTCCCCAATTCAGTACCATCAGATTCATACTATCCTTTTTTATATGCACGATTCCCCATTAAGCAGTTAACAGATAACTTGTCAGTTTCCTACTGATCCTTATTACCATAGTTACAATTCCTTCTCACTCTGATTCTTTCACATTTAGCCACAGTCTTCACTGGGATAAGCACACTTTGCCCTTGTAGGATTCACTTTATTATTTTCTCCAGAGTCTGAGAAAATATTTCAATATTACTTGAAATACTGCCTTCAGGGATGCTCTTCTATTTGCCACAATATGACACGTTTATTGCCTTTAAGTTGCAAAATGCTTGTTCCTGTAGTGGTGCCATTGCAAGAATCTTTTTTTCCATCTTAATAGATAATCAATTATTTTCTTCAGCTTCATCATAGTCCATTGAATCTTCTCAGAATGCAGATAGTGGTGGTCTGAAAATAAACTTGGGTATTGCATCAAACAGCTTGTGTTAAAAATATAAGTTTGCAAACATGTGAATGAAAACAATATAATTAAAATCAAGACAGAATTTTTATTTTTATATCTATATCAATCTATCTCCATCAAGTGTTCTAATATAAGTAAAAATGTTACCCTAATGTTGTAACTCTTCTTTAGTAGCCTGAAAATAATTTTCACCTATTTAACTGGGGTAGATCTAGAAATGTAGTTAAAATATTAGGGGATGTAAGCATGCTACAGTAGGGGAAGATGCTGGAGAAAGGAAAAGAATACTGTTAGATTTGTAAGACAAGAGGAAAAAGTTACAAAATTGAAGATAAATAAACTGAGTTTAGGGGAGAGTTTAGCAGCTGGCCATGGAAGATCTTTGCATCTCATTGAAAGACTGTAGTATTAGGGTTCAGAAAGAATGAAGAAGCATGGAATAAAGGGGATTCTGCCTAGTAAAGTTGGTGGTGACATATGCCATTTGGCTTAAGATGAGTACTTGGAGAATCAGCATACTAACATATTTATAGACTGCAGCACTCTGCAGATGAACAAGGTAGGATAAAAACAGCAGTATAAAATCATGTAATTGTAGGGAGGAAGCAGAGCAGCAATTAATATAAGAGGTGTCTGTTTTGTGTACAGTCTACCTTTTGATGATATACTTCACCTGACCACTGAGTAGTCTAATCCAAATGGTAATTCTTGACATATTATAAACTAGTGTTCTTCATGTATTGTGATTGTTTATGGGCAGAGGTTTATTTGTTTTATTATTTTTTTTTATCATATTTTTATCACTGCCCATCTCCCCACCAGGGACCCTGGGCGGTTCACAATAAAAACAATTTAAAATTCAATAAAATCATAAATAATACCAGTAATCAATAAATGTAAAATGCAATGAAATCCAAGTAACGGCAGATCTAATTCAGCCCATAAGGGGGTAAGACCAGTCCCGGCAGAACTAGGGAACCAGCCAGCCTCAAGAATGGCTCTTCCTCTCCCCACTCCAGGCAAGGTGGCAAAACCAGGTCTTCAGCTGTTTTCTGAAGTCCAGGAGGGAGTGGGAAGGATGTTCCAAAGGGCGGGACCTGTTCCTGAAGGTGAACATGTTGCAGTTGACCTGCAACAAACCTCGGTTTGTATGGACATTTTAAGCTTGTATGGATCTTAAGCGACAGGTAGATACCATATTTGCACAAAACATGGAGGAAAATGAGGATGGTGGAGTAAACTTTTATAAACGTGAAAAATCCTATTTGTGCAAGATAGAAATAAAGGTTTTTTTCCCTTAAAGCTGAGCAGAGTACACAGGGTTTCCCTTCTTAATTCCTTTATGTGACTATAGCTTGGCTGCAAATGCCATCTAACTATTGGGAAGGGCTTTTAAAAATGTGCCTCTACTTTATTTGTGCTTCAGGTCAGATTAACCAAAATGGTTATTGTGTCACCTAGAAACTGCTTGACTGCTTCAAGACTAGACTTTAAAAACCCTATATATTATTATTAAAAAGGCCAGCAGCAACAAAGACCATTTTACCATTTCTGCAATGTTTTCATGGCAATTTGATCTTTACACAGGTTTTTAAGAAATCTTTGTACTTGGAGCTGATGGAAAAATCGAAGAAGGGAAATGCTTTTGAAATGTTTTCTCTATGGCTCCTGATTGCAAGACTTGTCTCTTTTTTTTGAGTGAATATATAAAGGTGAAGTCAGGAGTACGAGTTAGCTTTGTGGGGACTTGCTTTGTTTAGTTTAGGAATACACACCTTCCTCCATATACTTTGGTAGCTGATGTTTATCACTATCAGTTCTCTCAGGAGATAAAGACACAGGTGTGGTTCACATATACAGTTGTCATAGCTTACAACAAAACAGACACAGTGCATTTATATATGATAGTCTAGCTATTTGAACTTGTTAAAAGCAGCCCCAGAATGGAATCTAAGTGAATGTTAATATTTCAAAGCTGCCCTCTGCCAGAAAGTAGCTAAAATACCTCTTGCAAAAGCAAAAATTACTGTAAAACGTGGTGCGTTAAAAAATACGTATTTTTTAAAATGATACTCTGATATGACTGTATTTAACAACTTTGGACCACTTTTCTTACATGATAAAAATCCTACTGGAATAATTTCTTAATGTATAGTATAGAGGGACCTTGTGAACAGTGCTGTCTGAGTGGGATTCTTATTGGTTACTTTGCAACACAACCCAGTATCTTTGTTTGCTTGCTTGTTCGTTTATTTAAGACTCATAAAACTTCCCTGCTATTTAAAAAGTAGATCAAGGTGGGAAAAACTGATGATGCCCAGATGTAGCTTTCAGTATATTGAGATCTAACCTATTTATAACTTCCCCTTTATCTTAGATGCAACAGTTAGAATTTGCACAAATGCAGCAAAGGGAGGCTAATCGTGCGGCTCTGGAAGCCCTTGGGCCAAGAAAGAAGAGACCACTGGATCCATCTATTTCTGTGTCTGGATTTGAGGTTTGTAACATTGTGCTTTTTCCCTCTACTGTATTATCACCACCAGCTGAACCCTGTTTCTGCTTTTTATAAAGGATGTGGTCTGCTCAGAGAATTCTTTTATAGTGGAATATTTTTACCAGTTTTGTTGGAATTAGGCATCCATTTCATATCCAGAGAAATGGGCTTGATTGTGTGGTATTCTGTGAAGGAAATACTTTAGTAATCCTGCAGCAAAATATACTGTTAAGTAAGACTTTTCCCCCCTTCCTCCAAATAGTTTTTTTAGTGTTATGGGTACCAGTTAGGGGTTACTGCGCACATCCATCCATCTTAGAGAAAATGCTTATCTAGAATCTTCCTATAGAATTCTTACAGGGTATTGCACTCTTTGCTTCCCAGTGGGGGAAAAAAGTTGAAACTATCTAACAATATGCAACAAAATCCATTGTCCTTATTGAAAGTTTATCCCACCCAGCTTAGGAATGTCCCTAGAATTCTTTTAGCAGAAAAGCATCCTAATAATTTTGGCTGTGTTTCAAATAAATTTTCGTAAAATGACATCAACATAGATTTAAATATACTTAAAAGTACAAAGTTTTTTATGAAAAGAAAAGCTGCTTCCATCTGTTAAAAACACACTCCAGTTACAGCAAATAAAAATGTTTTCTCACAGTACCTCTTTGACTGTTGTCACTATTTTTAATACAGCATTTGTAGTACGTAGATGCCTATCCCTTTCCTGCCTTCTTTTTACACTCAGGATAAGGAAGTGGAAAGCAGGACTAGAATCAGCAGGCTTACATGACTGAGTAGGTGCATCTGTCATATATTTAGACGTTCCTCCAAATGTATTGTTTTCAGTCCACTGCTTAGCAAACTTAGCACTTACATACTGAGCCTGAGTAACTAGAAATTAAGTTAATCTACATAATCATGTATGCCATACTAAGGAAATAGAAGTCTTGCTTGGTGTTTCTGGGTAGGGAGTCTGTGCCTATATATTCCCACAGCTTCAGATGTTCAAGTGATACAAAACATGTACCACAGCCTTGAATGTGGACTCCTCAAAGCTCTTCCAGAGGCTATCGCTAAAGTGTAATGTTTAATATGACAGATGAAACTACACTGGGAGCCATTGTATTAACTGTATTTAATATAATTTATTTTAAATTCAGTTTGAAGTAATTTTTGTTCTAAATTCTTACTCCTGCATCTAAACATATTCTGTGTCCATGTTTTACATACATTGCTTCAGACAAAGCTTCCCACGTTGTGTTGTGGAATCACTCTAAGAGAATGCTGTGTTCTGAGACAGGTCATTAAGGTCCTGATTGGCTTTAAGAAAAGTGCTTTTTGACTTCCAGCACTAGTTTGTTGCCTTCAATTTTGTTGTGCCACATCCACCATGCTGCTTTCCTCAGGGAGTTTTGGAGTGTCTGGAATCCCACTGCCCTTTGGTGGTTTTCCTAGCCTCTGAGAATAATAGCGGTATGGAATATCCAGGCTAAATCCATTTGGTAGATCTGTATATGAAGTTATTTCCCTTTCGGAAACCAATTGAACAAGCTGCCATCACTGAAACTTAGGACTTACACTCTTTTTTTGAATAGTTTTGTTTTATTGCTGGGAGTCATTAAGGTTAAGGAATTGCAATCACCATTTTCTCTGTATCTAATTCACTTTTTCCCACACTTGTGCTTATGTAGCAAGAATGGCAAAGAAACCACAGAGAGAGTAACCTCAAGGTTTGCAGTTACTCCAAAAAAATCTTTAGGAGGAAAAAGAAAACCTAGTTTAAGAAGGAAAGAGAGACTTCAGAACAGCCAGTGAGCCTTGCACAGAATGCTGACTGAGAGGGTTGAACTGAAAAGGGGTTGGAAGGGTAATGAAATTCTGTGACTGAAAAAGTAGGAAAAAATAGGGGAAGAGATCATAAATAAATAAATGTGCAGAGGAAATGGTCTTACTGTCTTGATAAGTGAGTACTTCGTTCATACAGAAACTTCACAATTTATTCCTTCTAATTGGAATGAGAACAGTCTATGGAAATCAGAACAGAATCCCAGATTTTATTACTATTGAAGTACACCCCACTCTCAAAAGCCATAAATTGGACTATTTTGGGAACTTCTCCTTAATAAGGAAATTTTTTAATAGGAATCATTGGTTGTACTTCCTAGGGGGCAGGGTAGAAAAGGAGAGAGAAGTATATGCAAATGGAACAGCTGGGATCCTAACAGAAACCAACTGTCCTGCAGCATTATTGCATGACTCTATCAGTGTGTAAGTTACTATAGTTCCTCAACAACAAGACTAAATATACTTTAGCCATTGATCCTGCTTAACTTCAGTGAGCCACATAGACTGAGCAGTCTTTTTATTTGGAGGAAGCAGTGTTTTAGAAATGAATTGACAATGGTGTAAAAAAAAAATCACTGGCAGACTAATTGTCAGGCTGGCGGAAGCTCATTTTACATGTCTTACACTGTAATAACGTAAATAAAACTGAAAGCAGCTTGCCCTCCTGTCCCTTGCTACTCCACTGAACTGTGCAGTAGCTTCCTGGATCCTGGTTGCTTTAAGAATTCATGCAGATGGAATGTGGAATGTTGAATGTTAAAGCATGTAGAGGAGACGTGTGAGCAGAAGACCAGCCCAGCTAGCCCGCAAAAGCAAATTAACCCACCAGTGGGAAATATTAACTTGCCTTTGAGCTTGGGAGTATAATTTTAATAAATTAGTAGCTATCCTCTTTACGTATACAGAATGAGCTTTTATCTCTCTTAATTACTGCTGAAAGATTTGAAATCATGAGCTTTCCCAGGTCCCTCCCATTACAATTAAACTTTTCATTAGGTAAATCATTATGTTTACTATTAAGCAGGAAGAGGCTGCAGAAGAGCAAGGCAGTAATTATTTCTAGCTTTTCCTTTTGTATAATACTAGAGGGTTTGTAATGGGTGCCCCTTGGCCATATTCTTGCTGTCGCTGATGTGACTCCTTTGTTATTAAGCCCTTCTGGTGTAATCCTATATAACACTATTGATGAAAATGCCAGTGGCAATGGAGTCATGCATCAGAACAATAGAATTCAACATTTTGTGCTACATGAGCAGTACGTTTAGGCACACTGTACGTACACTTTGCATATTTATAAGGGTGCCTAGAAAATACAGCAATTGCAAGTTAGTGATTTCACTTCAGACAATAAACTGGCAGATCAGAGTTTGCTACACTAGACACTCAACAAAGAACTACAATGAGAGCAGCAATTTTTGGCCGTATAGAGAACCCATGTGTATTTTGAGAGTGAAAACAGGATTTTTTTCCCCCTCAAATGTAAAGTTGACATATAAGGTTTGAGGGAGGGAAAAATGGTATCTGTCTTGTGCGGGGAAAGAAGATTAGTAATAGCTTTGCCAAGCATTACTCTGGAGATTCTTTCTAGAAAGAGAGGCATGGGGGGCAGGGTTGTTCATTCATTTCTATCATGTAAATCTGCTGTGGCATCCATAGCTTTGGTTTTCTATGGAATCCACTTTAGCTTGTCAAATTTAGAGGTGTTAAAGGGCCAATGGAGTTTATTCCATCCAGTTGCCACTAATATTCATAAAATTCCCTTGAAATGCTGTGAACTTGTTTCATGTATATCGTTCTTCCTCACCACAAGATATACCAGTTTGGAAATCTTGAAGTAGAATGCTTGCAGTGCAGGCATAACAAGGAAGACAAAACATCCTGATACGTAAACAATATTCTGTTCAGCAAAGAAATGATGGCCTCGAAGTAGAATAGAGTCCTCCTTTGGGGGGAGATGGGCGGTAGCACAATTTGGAGAAATAAATAAATAAATAAAATATGGCTCGAAGGTCTATACTGATGTTTCTCGACCTTGGCAAATTAAAATGTCTGTAATTCTGGGAGTTGAAGTTGCATATTTTCAGAACACTTGACTAACTTAAATATGTAAAACTGAATAACTTGAGTGCATGGATGCATATTTCCAAGGCAAATAAATGTCAGGAATAAATTAATTTCACACACACATGTCGCAACTCCAGTTACTGATCTTATCAGTGGTGAATAAAGCAGGGCTAATTCCCCCAAATTATGCTTTGAATTCTAGCATATACAGTTTAGAGCAGCCTTTCTCAACTTTTTGACCCTGGAGGAACCCCTGAAATATTTTTCAGGCCTCAGGGAACCCCTGCACATTCAGGCTCAAATATAGACCAGATGTTACAAAACTGTTACATCCATTTCATGGGTAAGCCTGTATATATGCATTAACGATGTCCTTAAACTAAAAGTAAAGAATGAAACTTACCTCTTTAATGTGAAGTTGCCCAAATTTGAAATAAATCTTTAAATAAATTGTGATCTCCCAGGGAATTCCTACTGACCTCTGGCAGAACCCTAGGATTCTGTGGAATCCTGGTTGAGAAACCCTGGTTTAAAGAGTAACGAGGCATCTTTTGCCTCTGTCCAGTGAGTCCATGGAGCAGGTCTCTTCTATAGCTGTTTGGAATTGAGTGGAAGATGCCATTTTTTCCTTACCCAAGTATACCTCTCAGATAATTCCATTATTCATCCCTATAAAAAGGACTGGACATGATCCAAACAAATCAAAAGGTAAAATTGTCCCCTTCTCCAGCAGGTCTGATGTAGGAAGTCTTCAGCTTTAAAGAAACGTGACTGTTAAAACACTCAGAACAAAGGAACTCTGAAGCTTTATGTTATGTAATATGTCACTAGCTCACTTTAACTAGTTTTAATTTAGCAGCTTATGGGGCTTTTTCGCATTCCCCAAAACCACCCATGAAAATTAGTGCAGCCAAGTTAATGCAAACTCATTTTGGGGATTTACAGCAAAGTGTAAAAATAGTTGATTCAGACCTGTGTTGATTTCAACTATCATAAGATCTAGTTATGTAATATAATTTTTTAAAAAAAGGAAAATTAGAGTATATTACACTAGATACTGAGAGCAGATCCTATAAACTCTTAATGGTTTAGTATTTTACATATTTCGTGGATTTCATTAGCCAAAAACCTGTATCTATGGGTAAGTTGATAGTTGCATCATAATGTGAACATAAATTTTGTATTACCAAAACCAGCATTCCCTCAATTCAGGAGTCTTCAGGAGGCAATGACTTATTAAAGAACACCAACCTGAATCTTGCATTCTTCAATATCACC
Organism: Candoia aspera; assembly: GCF_035149785.1. Classification (NCBI taxonomy): domain Eukaryota; kingdom Metazoa; phylum Chordata; class Lepidosauria; order Squamata; family Candoiidae; genus Candoia; species Candoia aspera. The sequence continues at coordinate 163,383,967 of NC_086155.1, forward strand.
TTTTGTCCTTCCCTCTCTTATGCCTGTGACTGCAGATTTGCATGGTGATCCTATTTCTTGTATTTCTGAAAGTTATTGTAGGGCACAAGAACTTGGTCTTTTAAAAATAGTTTATCCTATCACTTACTCCTATTTTTCAGATAGTGATGAAATTTGGACTACAGCATTATGTCATATTAATGGTGCAGTTCATGAAAAATCATAAAACATTGTGGTTATTGGCATTTCATACTCAGTGGTCTCATTTGAGCCCCCAACAGCTGTCATATCCTGTAAGCAGGTGTAAGTACAACTTTGATCAGGAGTACTTCATTGAAGGTTGATGACACTGCAGCATACTGATATGAGTGTTTATTGCCAAATGTTATTGGTCAGCTCAGATGAAAATTCGTCAGCATGATGGGTTAGAAAGAAGTTTTTCTTGTTTGTGGCCCTAATTTTTTATATAATGTAGGTGGAGGAGAAGATAGATTAGTATCTACTGCCAGATGTATTTGTTGGAGCTCTCATAAGATGTGTGATTTCCAGTAGTTTACAAAATTTCAGTTTACAAAAAGTCTCTGTTGACATTATATTAATTGCTTTTTCCTCTTCTGCTTCGTTGTTGTTTATCTATACAATGAGCCTACTTTGCCTTTGTTCCACTTTACCATTGAATTTTGATTTGTTAAAATCCCTGGTCTATAGTAACTCAGAAGTAGATATGTGTTTGCAAATACAAACTGGTAGGATGTGGTAATTTATTTTTAGTGGGTTCTACCCTTCTTGATCACTTTATTTTGCATGACCCTGGTAGGAAACTTGATCTTCTTAAAAAAAAACAAACACTAAAAACAAAAGCAGATCTTTAAAACCTGAAATCTGTTCAGCTGTAGTCCACTTGTTCTGAAATAATGCATAGATTGACTGTTGTTGCAGGAATCTGTTTTTCCAGGGAGTAAGAAGCATGTTAACGTGCCAGTCATTTCCATAGTCTAACTATGAAATTCTCCTTTGTGTTAGATGCTTCTTCAGCTACTCACACTCATAATTCATGTGTAACTGAGATGTGATTTCACTAGAAATTGCTAGAAAACAACAAGTATAATGGTTGAATGTAATTGAAAGACCTAATCTAGTTTGTATCAGAGTCAAGTGGAATTCGGGAAGGTGCTAAACTTTGTAGTGGTTTTCAGTTTAGGCTACACTGTTGACATATACTTTGCCTGTAGAAAGACAGAGCTATTCCAGACTGCAGTTCATAGGTTTGAGCTATGTAACTCACTGGCAAAATATTCCTCCTATTCATAAATGGAGCTTAATTATTTTGTGTGAAAGATCTCTGCAATTTAAATGACTAATTGTATTGTAGCTTTGGGCTAAACATATTGACAACATAAATGTTGATGGCATCTGCAAGGTCAAGAGACTGATAATTTTGATTATAGTGCTTAAATGATCTGGCAAAAAGTCAAAATACTTTAGTTTAATAATTGTCTATTAAGGCAACATGACATATTTTGTACAGTACTTGTTACCTCCAGGTACAGATTAAAGATCTGATGTAGCCACAGAAAGTGACATGCATATATGAATCTTGGGCGTAGTGGAGAATAAACTGATACCATATTTGCAGTAATTTGTCTCAATATGTAAAACATTCTGCTGGTTACATTTCAACCAATTTGTAGAAATGTCACAGAGGAAATGGGGCAGAGGAATGTTGCACAGCTGAATATTAATACCAGTTTTTTTCTAAATCTTTGACAGTTTAATGAAGTTCCAACTTGACTCAAGATAACAAGATCCTTAATATACACATTTATTCCTAAATTGTTAAATGTATTTCAGTATTTAAATGCTTTTCAAGTCGTAGCATGATTTGTCACCAGAAATGTTATTCTTTTCCTCCTAAAATTCAAACTCCTGTATTAGATATGCTTGTAACACTATTGACAAAATAGCTTAAGTTTAGTGGTATAACTATGTATAGTAGGTATAGATTGCAGTTATAAAGCTGTGTGCACTCAGACTGAAACCGTAGGAAAACAGTTCCATCTCCAAGTGTTTTCAGCATCAGAATGTCTTCCCAAAGGAAAGAGTTTTGGTCTGTTCTAGGATTCTGGTTTTAGTGCCACTTCTCAGTCCTAATCAAACTGTTAATTGTGACATAATGCAACATGGTTATTTTGAATGGGTAAGTGAACTTTGGAGCCAAAGGTCTGCTGACATTGCAGGCTTTCTTATTTCTAAGTTACATGTCAGCCAGAGCAATATGCCTTCATCTTCTCCACATGTCCATAGTATTGGTCCAGAAGGCTGGGACGTTTTCTAGGATAAGTTCGTTTGCTTATTTATTTTAGGAATGTATAAGGCCGCCCAACTCCACAATGACTCTGGACAGCATACAGTAAAAACAGTATGTACACCAGTCTCTTTTTTTCCTAAAGTTTTACAGTGACTGTTGTTGCTTATTAGCCAAGACCCACATTATATACTGGCAACATCAGGCAGGAGTATCATAGTTTTCAAAAGAACAAGCACTCTAAAATAACTTTCTAAAGTGGGTACACTAAAATAGCCCATTGAGAACCAAGCATGTTCAGCAAGGCCCTGGGATGCTTGCTGGTGTGCAAGAAATCCAGAAGGTAGGAGTGGAGGACAGAGAATAGATTGAAAGTGTCTGACAAATTTAAAATGCTTGTTATTATGCTCTGATGTTATTGTGCAACCCTCCCATAGTGGTTATACCTGCATTGCAAATATTAAAAGTAGTTAAATAGCAATTTGCAAAATCCTACATTGGAACCTGAATCTTTTGTAGGTATGGTTTATGTTATAGGTGCTAATATCAACATACTAAAAAGCATGTATGTGGTATTAGGAGACTCAGATAATAAATAATGCAAGATAATAAATGAATGTTTGTCCACATAACATTTTTGAGGTTTTGATTTCTCCCATGGCACATTAAGAATTAAAAGAGGTTCTGACTGATACGCTGTTGAAAAAGACTGTATAAATTGCCTACACTGTAGAGCGAACATCAGTTTATATCAGGATTTTGAAGAAGAACATGGATGTGGCAATCATGAGGATTTGAGGGAAGAGACAAAGGTGGATACAGGCAAAAGCACTAGCCTTTCTAAGAGAATGTGTAGTTTGATTACAGCCTTGATGAGTAGACTCCTTTCAGAAGCCAACTTTTATGAGAGGTGATGTCACTATCCTATTCAAGTTATCATCAGGAGATGTTTGTGAAATTAAACCTCATCCACAGTGGAGGTAAACTTTAAAACTTCCATTTGTGGATTTTTATGGCTTACAAACATTGATATACATTCTTGTGAAATACAAATTTCCTTTGCTCTTAAGCATTTGTAGTCAGCATTTTCAAAGAAATATGGTAGGACAGGCTTCCAGATAGAAGTTAAATTTCAGAGATGGAGTATGGAGCTGCTTAATTGCAACAAATGTTGGGAAATCTTGCAGGTGACCATTGCTTTGGCTGACACCCGGTTGGCATTCTGGTGGTCCTCATTTGTCTGCACGCAGGAGCACTTGTGGCAGTATATGCTTGGCACTTTTACTGCAGTGCCTTCTTATTGGGCTGGTTTGGGAAGTTTCTCTTAACAGCCTCACAGCTGATAGAGGAGATTCTTAAAAACCACACAGACTGCACAAGGAGGCCGTCAGTATTTTTGCCATCCATAATCGCACTGCTTTGATTCTTTGGTTCTTGTTTTGCCTCTAAGGGCTCCAGGGGGTGTGACTGATGGTGTTGCCAGAGTCAGCAGGGCAGAAATGGCCCCTAAATGGAGTGTAGTGGAGTGTGGTATGGTGTGTGGTATGATTAAGAGACACTCCTTACTCCCTACAAGGCAACAGAAAAAATTCAGGGAGTCAGAGAACATAAAAGTGGTGCTAGAGACCTTATATAATCCCCACCCTATACTGGGGTATAGGGTGGGGATTATATATGCACTGTGGGAAAGAGGTGGGAATGTGCCATTTATCTTAAAAACCTCAAGTGGTAACCAGTTTAAACCATATATGCAAAATACTACTTTGCCCCTCTGACTTCTTTTGAATTTATGAAGAATCCTTGCACTTCTTTAAAAACCTGAAAGGCTCTAGGGGTACGTCTCAGAAAACCATCCCAAACTCAAGCTTAAGTAAAGAAGCAATAATTGAACAATGTTATGCATAGTTGCCAAATGAACATGAAGAAATGGAAAGTTTCAACCAATGGCATTTTTATTATTTTGGATTAAATCAGTCAGTTGTGCTTCCTGATATTAGCAGGAAAATTTTACTTTTCTAAAAAGGAGATTATATCAACTATTCAGAGTGGCTTAACTATGATTGCTGACAATACATTTTTTCATACCATTTTTACATTTTATTTTACTTAAATTGCTGCATGCCTTTTACATCACTTATCAAACTTCAAAGTGCTTGCACTTAAATTGTTTCAGCCATGCTTCTAAGCAGAGGTTGAAGTTAATTTAAGTTCCATATCATTAAAACTTCTCAGATAAAAATGTTTTCTTACTCCACTTTTTAGCCAAAAATTTTTCCCTTGAAGCAATTTGCAATATAATGTTAAAAGTGTTACACTTGGTTTTGACATGGGGTACAGACTGTGTGAAGACTAATATTGTGTTCATCACATCCTTGAAAAAGTGAATGAACTGACCAGCTCAGATTTTCTAGAACAGGGGTAAGAGCCATGGTCAAGTGACCTTCCCAGAACAGAAGTGGGAAACTAGCAACTACTAACAGATTATTACAGCATAAACTTTTGTGGGTCATGTTCAGAGCATCTGTATGGTCCTGTGAGAAGGATTAAAATGAAAGAGTTGGAAGGGGCCACGTAGGCGTTGAGTTCAACCCCCTACTCACTGCAGAAATCCAGACTGAAATATCTCAAACTGATGGCTGTCCATGCTCTGCTTGAACACATCCAGTGAAAGGGAGCCACCAACTCTGGCTAATTGGCTCCACTGTCAAACAGGCCTCATTGTTAGGAAAAAATTCCTAACATCTAATAAATTTTACATACACATATAGTTGTTGAGAAGTGGGTTAGTGAAGTGGAATGGTAAGAATAGGTATAACTGCTATAGAGTGGTGATAAATAAATCATAGAATACAGGGTGCCTCAGAGATCATCTGCTCCACCCCAAGTTCTGTGCAGGAATCCACTGCTACAGTATCCCCAAGATCTCTGACCAGCCTCTTCTTCCTGCTGTTGTGTCTCTCCACAGTCTTTTCCAGCCTAAACATACCAAAACTCCACCAATTATTCCTTGAAAGGTTTTCCTTCCAGAATCCTTGTCATCTTGATTACTTTCCTCTTGACCCTGTCCAGTTTGTTAGTACTGTATTCTTCATAAAATGTGGGGCCTAGAACTAGACACAATTATCTAGATGCAGTCCAACCATTGCAGAAAAAATGAAAGGAATGATGGCTTTTCTTGAGCATGACACTCTACTTATGTCAATGCAACCTAAGAGTTGCTTTTTTTGCAACCACGTTATACTGTGGGTATACATTCAGCTCATGATTTACCAATACGCCCAGATCCTTTATGTATGTACTGCTGTCTGATATGACCCTCACATCCTGTACTCGTATCTTTGATTTTTCCTACCCAAAGGTAGGACTTTGCATTTATACTTTCTGAAATACATTTTGCTGATTTTTTCCCAATGTTCTCCCTGGTCATGAGCCTTCTGAACAACACTTCCTTCCAGCTTGATGTGGAACGGGTGATGGATATATGTGGGGTGTGATTGCTTAGTCAGCTGTGTATCCATCTACTAGTGTCATAACTCAGTCCCCTTTCTACTGTCTTCTCTAGTAGAATCTCATGGGAAACTTTGTAGAATCCTTTTCTGAAGTTGAGGTTCACTATGTTTACCACGTTTTTGTAGTCAACTGAACTGATCACTATATTTTCACTATAAAGTAGTAATAAATCCTTTGCAGGAAAACCAACAAAGATTCTGGTGGCCTCTGAGAGGCCAGCAACTAACTTACTGCATGAGTTTTATATATCTAGGAAAAGACAACATCATGCAACTGCTGATGGAGGGAGAGGGGAATGATGAAGTAAAGATAGGCAATTATTTGAGAAGTGGGTATTCTAACCGGGATGCTAAATGAATCTATTGTGTTGTGAGAGGGTTTGTTATACCCAGCCTTGGCTATGTGTTTATTGTAATTGTTATATTTGTCTGTTTCGTACTTTTTATTTTATTGGGGTTCTTTTAATCAATGTCAAGCCAATAAACTTTAACAAGTCACAATTTGTGAGTAGGATGGTCTTATAAAGTGAATAAATAAATAAACAAACAAATCTTTTTCTTCACCTTTCCCAATGAGCAACCTTCTAGTTGTCTTTTCTGAATATATTTCATAAACAGATGTTCAGGGTGTCAGTTTGTTAGTTTTAATTGTAATTGTTAAATTCAATGGATTCCAAATGTATTCACATATATAACTCAGATAGTTGCAACTGAAGCAGTAATGCAAGTATTGGCCAGCTTTGGAGGAAAAAGAAACTGCAAGGATACATGGTCAGTCACTTTCATCAAACTGTTGCATGTCTTATTTGCCTTAAGTCTGAGAAACCAAATCCTGATTTGTGGCTTAGCTTGAGTCCTTTGCATATGCAAGTGACTAATACGGTGAAGCAACTTTTCTGGTGGCAAGGATTTTCTACCTTTTTAATCACTGTATGCTGGTATGATATGGGCACTAATAAAGAAGCAAGGGGCTGCTTTACTCCATAGGTTGTGTGAATAAGGGTCATGATGGGAACAGACCTCAATAGATAACGTATAAGGCAAATATCAAGCAGTGATACTGGGTGTCAAACTTACGAAAAAACCTATTCAGTCTTCATGTATTACACATATTAAATACTTTTCATCTAACCTTTTCTCCCATCTAGGGCATCAACAGATCACCTCTTTGGCCAAGAATAACCCGAATTTGTCTCAGGGACTTGATCTTTTGTCTGGAACAAGAGAAAGAAACAAAGCATTCTCTAGTCTTATATCGAACTCTTCTGAAGTAGTGGCCAGTCTAATTCTGCATTTCAGCTTACTACCATACATTGCCAAAGAACAATTTGTTTGCACTATCCTGAAGTCATGTATTACAAGAAATCATTCGTTAGGTCACTGTTGAACATAAGCATGCTGCCTGGTCACATGAAAGAAAGAAGGCTTCAGGTGCCTGCTAAGTTCCATGCAAGGTACTGTATTGGTATATAAATCCGCAATATTATTCCATGAAGAGTGTGCCTTCTAACATTGCAGTTAGGGAAGAATGATGTGATGAATGTATTTAATGACAAACCAGCAGTTTGCTAGTGTATAGCCTGCAGTATTCAACCTTTCTGTGTGTCCTAGTTGGAGAGAAACCACCTGGGAGCCAACCAAAAAATGTCAAAATGCAGGCTATAATTTCCTGCCTCCAAAGAAAGATGGGAAAGGAAGAATCCCTACTGGCATTCGTTGTGTTACCAGTCCTACCAGACAGATCTGCAAGCAAATTACAGTTATAAAAGTTGGAGAAAGCAATACTTGAAATGTCAAAGTAATTTCGTGGGACATTTCATAGGACAGTGGCCCATCCATTTCCAGCATAAGATGACTTCAGATGCATTTAACTTTGCATATGCATTTGTGTGTGTTTTAAAAAACACAGCTTACAAGATTCAATATGCCCCCTTGCTTTATTTAAAGTATGAAATGATTTGATCTTTCTCATTGTGGGAATGAGGAGAATATATGTACTGATTATCAGGGATCTGCTCACTTTATCTTATACTGGTGACTTGGAAGTAATTCTAAAACCTAAACTGCAGCAGAAGAAAAATTTTGCTAGGGTATTTGTAGAAGAGCACAAAACTCTCCCGGTGCCACAGTGTTGAATCTAAATATTAATCCATCCTGAGATGATGATGATGATGATGATGATGATGATAGAGATCTACCTGCTCTCATCTTTTGCACTTTTCAATGAACGTTACCTAATTGTGGACATGTTATATACCACATATGACATGGATGTATATAATGGAATCTGTGGGGAAGACAGCAACTGAATGCCTTCACAACTGAAGACTTTATTTTAAATAAAAAAGATTCTTTACAGTTTCTGTACATATTATAAAATGGAGAATACAAAGATGGGGAAAAACACTTTATAACAAGAACTACTGTAGTTATATTGAGTTTCTAATCTTGTTTCATGGTTTCCCTGTTAGGAAAATTGAGAACTGAGATAGTTAAACTAATGCAGTAAATTATTTGTGCATATCTTTATGCATATTTATAAAGTGGGCACTCTTGGATAAGAAAGAATAAGTAGCACAATTTTGATGGTTCAAGGCAAATATGTTTTGTATAGTAAATGCTTATCTTTTTATGTAAAATGCAGAAATTTTCCTGTTTTGTGTATTTAGCTTAAGTGACAAATGTTTCAAATTTATTTTAAATACTGTATTAAAGTAAATATTTTATTAATTCTAAGGGTATCTTCTACATCAAACCCTAAAAATGTCATTGTTTCCTAGAACAATCTAGTCATGAACTCCTAAGCATTGGCACATTATAGCTAATATCCTCAGCAACACCCTAACTGAACATACTAATTTTGTACATTAAATGTAGCCTTTCTATCTTTGGGGGCAAACATCTGAGACGGCTGCATGCAACTTAAGGATATATCTTCTCTCTTCACAGATCAAGTCAGAATGGGGAATGTATTCTTCTCACATGGACTGCAGCCAGAGAGTTAAATTAGCCCTCTTCCCCAATTTAAATATACATTCCTTGTGGCGTTCATGGTGCCACACATTTGGTTCTCGAACTGTCCCTTTTCCAGACTCAGTCAATCTTAGCTCTGTACAATTTATCACTTCAATACTTCCATACTCTCAGCTGACTTACACTTAGGTGAAACCTGATTAAACTTCCTGATTGCATCATCCTATCATAAAAATAAGAAAATTCCCCAAACCTTATTCTAGGAGGGGGAGGAAGACAGTTGAGCCTAGAGGTGTCTCTGGCTCCTGTTCTGATCTTTCAATTAGCCCTGGAAGAGGCATGTTTTTTTATGCAGGAAATGGAAGAAGGAGAACATAACCAAAGAAGAATGTATGGTAGCCTTCAGAAACTAAAGGACTCTGTCAGAAAGGCTAGAACTCAGAATGAGCTTAGGCTTGCAAGGAATACTGAAAACAGCCAAGAAGAGTTCTTTGGGTATAAGAACAAAAAGGAAAGCCAAAGTGATTGTAGGTCCGTTGTGAAGAGAGAATGGTGAAGTGGTGATGAGTGATGGTGAGAAAGCAGAACTTCTTAACTCTTATTTTGTGCCTGTCTTTTCTCAAGTGGGAAGTGGAACCCTAACTGGTCATCAGTGGGGGAACAAAAGCTTAGGCTAGACAAGGAGAGGGTAATAGAGAAATTAGCTAATTTGAATGAGTACAGCTCTCCAGGGCCAGATGGATTACATCCTAGGGTAATAGGCTGGTTGAGTCAGCCGATTAGGAGATTAGGTCAAGAGCCAAAAGTTTCCCACCCTACTTTAATAGCTAATAGTGGCCATTTAACCAGTGACATGCATATTTTATTAATATTGCCATCTTCAGATGAGTAAAGTGAGTTTTGGATGAAGAAGAGGAAAGTTTTGCCAGTAAGGATATTTTTGAGAGCAGACTGTCCTGAACTACTGAGTCTGCACCTATAGTACAGTTGGTATACCTATGAAGTCTGTGTCAATGATGCTCTGATTTGCAGAACTATCCTATGCTAGCCTGCAAGGCATTTCTGTGTTCCATAATTTATTTATGTGCTCCAGAGTGAGGTTTTTTTTTTTAACATAGCGTCATAGATGTTCTAGTATAAAAGTTGCTGAGCCTATGCCACTGCAACTGATCATTAGGAGCTGGTGAGGGATGATATGCCTATTCTAATCTCATGAGATACAGATCTGAAATCTCATTTATCAGGTAGCTTTTAATGCTCATGTCATTGCAAGGTTTTATTAATGTCAAGGGTAGATTTTACAAGGAAGACAGACTGGAGGGATTTTGACTCATGGTACAATAAAAATGCATATCTTTTTAGCCCACAACAGGTGTGGCTTGCTTCAGATGAGGAGATGGTCAAGAGGTGGTAATAAAATGGCTAGAAGTATAAGATGAGGATGTGGGTTACTTGATGCAGACAATTGCTCATCCCTGGCAATCCATTACATCTCAAAAATGGAAGATCCCAGGGTCTTTGGGGGTTAGGCTTCATCCAGGTTGGCCAATTCCCAGAGGATGTTAGGATTTAAGTGCCTATAAACTGACTAGTTACAGCCTGTACAAATGGGGCAATCTGTGCGAGGCTGGATAGATTAAAGGGTCTGAAATAGCATGCTGGCTAGCAGTGATTTGGGGAATGAAATGCTTGACCAACTAGCTTGTCCCTCAAGTGTTCGTGGTAGGCTTTGCTCTTGGCTTGCAATCTAATGCATTAGGCCCATCCTCCTTACCACAAAAATGCTTTAAGCGGAACAAAAATTTCAGTACCATTGTGCTTGCTATCAGTCCCTCTGCTCTGATCATTAGTGTGTGCATGCCTTTCCTTTCACTTCTCCAGCAAATACTATTTTTTATCCAATTCAATACAGATATAGATAAAATAGCAAAATACATTTTGCATATAATGAAAAGATATAATCAAATTTTAAAATTGCTGCTACCTTGACTTTGTACCACTTGTATACAAAGTATGCATGAGCTGGCCTGGGGCCTTCAAGATAAATCTAATATGTGGAGATCTTCTGATAAAAAGTACTATATATGCAAAGCCCTTTTTACACATTCATTAACTACTGCTGGAAACTTCGCCACTAGCCAAATTCTCTTCCTTTCTCCCTCAGGTCCCTAACAACACTAAGTTAATTATTATTCTGTGAAAACATTTTCTAATTGGTGCATCGTGGGTTCTTTGGAAGCAGAAAAAGCTTTGAGGGGTTCTACATCCCCAAGTAAATTTAACTGGAATTACATTGTTCAGCTGTTGTATTTGGATAGATAATTGGCACTCACCAATGGTTTGGGAAGCCATTATCTTAACCTTCTGTAAAATGGGGCATAATCTGGCCTCTGAAAGTCAGCAATCAAGAAAATGCTACCTGCTTATTTTGAGATATGGCAGACATGCTGAAGTAACTACATGTAGACACAAATATCCAGTAGCCATATAGTCAGCAGGCCAGAATAAACTACCTACAATGTCACTCATTATAATGAAGTAACCTTTTCTATAATTTCAGTTTACAGTCTTGTATTCATGTCCATATGTCCTGATGTGCTAGAAAGACATGTGTGATGGAAAGAGACTGCGTATATTTTGTTTGGGTTTGTTTTATTTTGGAATGAATCAGATGATGCCAAATTTTACTTAGTGAACCAGAGTGGATTCGAGTGAAATGAGATCCAGGCTTCTCTTTTAATTTTTTTAAATTGTAAACCTCAGAGTCATCTAGAGTTGGGTGGTCCCTATGTTTATTTATTATTTAATTAATTATTTAATCAATCAATCAAAATTGTTAATTAATTTTAAATTAAACAATTTAATTCATTGGCAGTAATTAAAATAATTATTTACTGCTAATGAATTAAATTACTATAAAATTAATTTAATTATTTAAAATTTAGTTTAATTCATTGGTTGATTTTAAAATAATTATTTAAATTTCATTATTTTTCAACAAATGGGAATGAAATATTCAGGTATGGTCGATTCTTCTGGCTTGGTGGAGATGGCAGTTGCCATATTTCAAAGCAGATGGAGGTGTTTTCTATGTGTTTTCTAAAACCTAGAAAGTCAGAGGTATCTGCAAAGGGGGGTTGAGGAGAGGTCAAATGATTAAAGTGGTGTTGCACCATTACAATGCAAGCTCTGGCATTTTTGTCTACATTTGTGATGTTGTACAAACATACAAAAGGAGTGCAGCTTGTCACACAATGGTGCAATGCTGCTTTTTTCATTTTTGACAGTCTCTGATCCTGGAGATCCCATGTAGGCAAGGGTTGCAGTTTTGCTAATTTTCATATATAATTGGATTATATTTGCTCCTGACGACTACATGGTCAAGTCCATGAATTTTCTTGGCAAGATTTTTGGAAGTGGTTTGCTATTGCCTTCTTCCTAAGGCTGATAGAGATGACTGACCCAGGGTCACCCAGCTGGCTTCATGCCTAAGGTGGGACTAAACTTGGATTTCCCCTCTCTTGTCCAGTTCCTTAATTGCTGGACCAAAATGGCGCTCACATACAGGTAGTCCTCGCTTAACAACCACAATTGGGACCAGAATTTCAGTTGCTAAGCAAAGTGGTCATTAAGCAAATCTGAGCTGATTTAACAACCCTTTTTGCAGCGGTCATTAAGTGAATCACCACAGGCATCAAGCAAACCAAGTGGTTGTTAAATGAATCATGCAGTTCCCCACTGATTTTGCTTGCTAGAAGCCAGCTGGGAGGTAAAAAAAAGGCAATCACGTGACCATGGGACTCTGCGACAGTCATAAATGTGAACCGGTTGCCAAGTGCCCAAATCGTGATCACGTGACCATGGGGATGCTGCGACAGTTGTAAGTGCGAGGACCAGTCTTAAGTCAGTTTTTTTAAGCATTATTGTAAGTCCGAACCATCATTAAACAAATGGTTGTTAAGTGAGGACTTCCTGTACTGTCAGCCCTGCCAGGTAGGCCAGACCACAACTCAACTCCACAGGAAGATTAAGGCTACTGTATTGAGTGGCTACAGTATAACAGAATCTTGCAAGTCTGATTGTGCTATACCTCTTCCCCTTCTTATATTCACGTGAATTAGGGAGGTTCTGTCTGATCCTCTTCCACATATTTTCTGCTGGTTTTTTCCCTCGTTGTTTTGGTAACGGATCTTGACTGTCTCTGTCAATGTCAACTTCCTTACTCTCTATGCATACTATATGCAGGCATAATGCACCTTCTGTGCAATTCAACTTTGCCAAGTTTCTGGAATATGTAAGGAGTATTTGATTTGGAGATGATCCCTTAAGTTTTTTGCTTGATTTCATTCCCATTCTCTGAATACAGTTAAAAGTAGTGGATTTTTTTTCCAGACCAGTGGCCTTTCTATTGCATTCAGAAGCATCACATTACAACAAAGCTTCCTGATGGCCTTATTTAATTCAAGTAACCTAGAAGGATCTCACTTCACCTTGCAGAGCTAGGGTGTGCAACTTTTTCTGGCAACTCTTGGCTTTTGAAAAGTATGCTGGGGACTATGTTTCAAAGAGTAGCAGGCAGGGCTGGGACAAAAGCTAAATACACACACACATTAATTTTGATTTCATGTCACAGACATATAAATATAAAGGCATATATATTTAAACTATCTGTTTTATCAGATTACAAATTGGTAACAATATTTGAAGGCTCTGCAGTTGCATCCCAAGTTTTCAGAGACTGCATCTGACCCTGGAGTTTCAGATCGTGCTCCTCTGTTTTAGAACCACATAATTCAAAGCCACCGGAGTTGGAGTTGGTACAATCTGTATTTTGTTTGTAAAATACTGATCGGTATTATGAGAATTGCCACCTTATCTTAGTCATAGCAAAATGTGGTGGGGATAGGCTGGACTAGCTATTTCTTGGGGATCGAAAATGCTATCTCTATAGGTGGGTGATCCTAGCTGTAGTTAGGGAGGCAATTGTGCTTAGCTGTAAAATCATTTATGCTGGATACAGACTATGATATGACCTACCAACTTAGTATACTATATTAAAATCAACTTCAGAAACATTCATTAATTCAAGGTCAGTAATGTAATGCCCATGACTTCATTACATAGCAACAATTGAGTGCTAAGTCAAATTATTTTTTGTAATTAAAAAGTCACTGAATTCTGCAAGCACTTTCTACAATTTGTCAAAGCCAACAACATGATTACTAGTATACTTATCAGTCATTTTTATTTTTAAAATTAGCATTTCTCATAAGGAGAGGCATTAAATATTCTGTGTGTATTTGTGTATAGTGAGTTCATGCTGAGGAATGTTGCTAGAAGACAATGCAATTCATATTATAAATATGGTGTCTTGATAATAGATAACTCTTAAGGACATGTAAGAGAGCCAGTTTGGTGTAGTGGTTAAGGCATCAGGCTAGAAACCAGGAGAATGTAAGTTCTAGTCCTGCCTTGGTCACGACGCCTGCTGGATGACCTTGGGCCAGTCACTCCCTCTCAGCCCTAGGAAGCAGGCAATGGCAAACCATTTCTGAAAATTCTTGCCAAGAAAACTTCAGGAATTTGAAGTTTTCTTGGCAAGATTTTGCCAAGAAATTCTCAGGGCAGTCACTGAGAATCAGACATGATTGAACGAAGTAAAAAAAAAAAAGCATGTAAGGGATGTCATCCTTTAAGAGGCTTGGAGGTTGAAGTCTGATACATACATACATACAGACATATATACATACATACATATTTATTTATTCACAGACATACAATATCTTGTGTTAAATAAAGATACTTTCAAGTTGAGCTTAGTTTGTCGAGGCTGTAGTTTCCTGGATTTAATTTTATTTATTTTTATCCAGCCTTTTGTAATGGTTACACTATCTGACCCTGGAGTTTCAGATTGTGCTCCTCTGTTTTAGAACCACATAATCAATTCAAAGCCACCAGAGTTGGAGTTGGTACAATCTATATTTTGTTTGTAAAATACTGATCGGTTTTTACACTATCAGACTCATGAACAGGAATTCAAAGATACCTGATTTATTAAAGAATAGTATGCAGGATCACAGAGAAAGCTGAGAATGATTAAAGCGCGCCAAATTCAAAGTAAAAACCCTTGGTGCAGATGAAATCCCTCCCCTTGTGGAATCTTCTCAAGTTCACAATCCCAGGTGCCCCTAATGGTTTCTGATGGTCTGCGGGAAAAGGCCTTGAACAGATAACATAATTCCAAACACATTCCATTGTACTGATACCATATACAGAGCTTGGTACAAGGTCTCACAGCAGCTCCCTCCCAAACAGAAATGCGCGTCAGCGCCATGGCATGTGAAACGTTACAATGTATAAACTACATTGAATCAGTGAACATGACATACTGCCCCCCCAAAATGAAGAATACATTAAGCAGCAGGCTTCAAAGGATAAGCAAGGTGGAAATGGTTAACTAAATCAGGAGCGTTAACATGGTGAGCAGACACCCATTCAGGATGAGGAAAATGTTTCCATCAGATGAGATACTGCAGGGTGCCTTGAAGTTTGCGAGAATCAATGATGTCCTCGACTTCAAAGTGTTGTTGGCCGTCAATCATGATTGGAGCAGGAGGAGGAGGTTGAGGGTGCCAGCGTGAGGAGTGGTGCATAGGCTTAAGCAAGCTGCAATGGAAAACAGGGTGCAAGCGTTTCAAATTGTGAGGCAGGTCCAATTTAATGGTAACTGGATTGATAAGCTGAACAATAGGAAAGGGACCAATGAATTTGGGAGCACGTTTTTTAGAAGGTTGAGGTGATTTGATAAATTTAGTAGATAGATACACCTGATCCCCAACTTTGAAGTCGTGTTGTAAGGAACAATGCTTATCAGCTTGAGACTTGTAAGCAGCCTGGGCATCAGCCAAAGCTTGTTGAATTACCGGCCAGGAATCAGACAGTTTAACAGCCCAGTCAGATGCAGAACATGTTTGGGAAGGGGGCTGTGGCAGTTCAGGAATGGGAACAAAGTTGTGACTGGAAACCACACAGAAAGGGGTTTGTCCGGTGCTTTGATGCACAGCATTGTTGTAAGCAACTTCAGCAAAAGGTAATAAGTCCACCCAATCGTCCTGATGGTAGTTAATGTATGCTCTTAAAAACTGTTCAAGAGTGGCATTTAAAATCTCAGTAGAACCGTCAGTTTCAGGATGGGACGATGTGGACAGGGTTTGTTTGGTGCCAATCAATTTTAAAAATGATTTCCAAAATTGGGAAGTAAATTGTGTGCCGCGGTCACTGACCAAACGGGAGGGGCTACCGTGGAGGTGGTAGATGTGGAGGAGGAACAGGCACGCCAATTGTGGGGCTGACGGGATGGATGCACATGGAATGAAATGAGCTTGTTTAGAGAAAAAAATCTTTTACCACCCAAATGACAGTTTTCTTCTGACTGGGAGGTAGGTCTACAATGAAATCCATAGAAATCTCGTCCCAGGGGCGGGATGGACTGGCCACTGACTGTAAAAGCCCCTGTGGTTTCCCTCCTTTTCATTTTGACGTGGCACAAACAGGACAGGAAGCAACATAGTCTTTTACATCACATCTTAAGGTTGGCCACCAAAATTGACGCCGTAGCAAATACAATGTTTTGACAAAACCAAAGTGTCCAGCAAGTTTATCATCATGGGAATGCTGCAAAACATCGGTTCTTAACGTTTCAGGCACATAAAGGCGGTGTTCCACCCACACCAGACCATTTTCAAAAGAAATGTCTCTGTTAGCTAGCAACCAAGTGTCAGATTTCAGTGCCTGGAGAAAGTCCTTCTGTAACTGACAAGGAGCTTGCATTTTCCGCTTCCCAGGCTGGGCTGGGGGCGGGGTCGCCTGTGCATGGGTCTGGCTCCTAGTGACAGCAACCAAGCCCAGTTGGGGTTCAGTGAGAACAGTCCCAACCACATCTGCCACCTGGTCAAGGTCCTGAGGTAAACGTGACAAAGCATCGGCCAGAAAGTTTTTCTTTCCCGGGATAAATTTTAACTGGAAGTTAAAACGACTGAAAAACTGAGCCCAGCAAATTTGTTTAGGACTAAGATGCCAGGGGGTGCAAAGAGCTTCCAAATTCCGGTGATCGGGCCAAACCGCGAAAGGGCATTTAGCGCCTTCAAGATGACGCCAGGTTTCGAAAGCGGCTTTTACAGCAAACACCTCCTTTTCCCAAACATGCCAATGGCGTTCGGTTTCAGAAAATTTCCTGGGCAGATAAGCGCAGGGTTTTAAGTGATTTTCAGAATCCCCCTGTAACAAAATAGCCCCAACTGAGGAGTCAGAAGCATCAAAGCGTGCCAAAATTAAACTAAAAACCCTTGGTGCAAATGAAATCGCTCCCCCTGTAGAATCTTCTCAAGTTCACAATCCCAGGTGCTCCTAACCGTTTCTGATGGTCTGCGGGAAAAGGCCTTGAACAGATAACATAACCCAAACAGATTCCATTGTACTGATTTCACATACGGAGCTTGGTACAAGGATCCACAGCAGCTCCCTCCCAAACAGAAATGCGCGTCAGCGCCATGGCATGTGAAACGTTACGATGTATAAACTACATTGAATCAGTGAACATGACACCTTTATTATTTTTATAAATAACTCAAGGCAGTAATCATACCTAGTACTCCTTCCTCCTCCTATTTTTCCCACAAAAGCAACCCTGTGAGGTGAGTTGGGCTGAGAGAGAGTGACTGGCCCAAGGTCACCCAGCTGGCTTTCATGCCTAAGGCAAGACTAGAACTCTCAGACTCTTGGTTTCTAGGACAGCACCTTAACCAAGCTGTTTGTAATTTTCATCTTCTGAAATGTTTTTTCAACCTTTCAGTCTAGCCTTCTAGCTCTGGAATTTTCAGGCAGTTCCCCGTTAAAGTACTAACCAGGACTAGTCCTGCTAGGTTCTGAGATCAGCCAAGGTTGGTTAGGTGCTGCCAACTGTTGGTGGTTAGGAGAGTGCCTCTATCTGTCCTTCTAAAGTAGAGTACAGTTTTGTGTCCCATTTGTGATGGATGGAGTTCCTAAATTGAGACAATAAGCCAGCAGGAATGCAGAACCACGCCAATGCTCAGTAGCCCAAGCCATTGTAGCCAAGCTGAAGGATGCTGGGACTGTGTATATGAAATGGATCTTCTTCTCTTCCTCTGAACATAATATGCATATGTAACATTTGGAAATATATTACCATTAACTCAGGTTCTTTATGAAGATCGTTGAGGTGATTTCTAGAATTACAACTAAACAAAGTTCAAAGATGTTCTCAAAAAGAATTCAGTCTAGTTCAGTAGAAGCCATCTGAGTCTGCCCAGAAACATTTTGCTACCTAAGCAAAAGGACACGGTCTTCCTTCTTCCCCACTGTCCTATATACAAAAAGGATCTTGATGGGTAATTGAATCATACTAATACTAGCAACAAGACAGCATCCTCCACTTCAGGCTACTCTGAATTTTATTTATTCAATAATTTATATGCTGCCTAGCAAATATTTTCACATGAATGATACAAGTGCTCCACATTACTAGGTTCTTGTGTACAATCCTCATTACCTGCAGTAAAGGGTTTTGTGAATCTGCAGATTTTTGGTTCTGTCTGGAGGAGGACTTTTGGAGAAAGGATGTTTGCATATATTTGATACATGTGCAAAATGGTGGATGGACTTTTCTGCTAGTGTAAAATAAGTTTTAGGTCTCATTATCTGTGGTTTTATTATCTGCAGTTATGCTGCAATTAAACCCCTGCAAAAAAAAAACCTTGTATGTTGGCACGTTTTCAGCCATCCTCACTGGGATTCATGAGAGCCATGGTCTAACACATCTGGGAAAAGTCTGTCTGTTCGGCATCTCTCATCGCTTGCCTAATGATAGGACTGGCTTGGTGTCCTTCTTGCTGTTTACACTATTCACACTGTTCAACATAATTAGCATAAGCTTTAGAAAGAGGTGGAAATAAGCCACTTACTTCTGTAAACTGTATTTTCCACAGGAAAACAGTTCTGAGGCCTGGGCAGCTCAGGTGGACTCCCAGTAACGTATGATACAATGTCTAGGGCCAACATTTGGCCAGAAAACATTTCCCCCATAAAGTAAGTTCAGCATTATTTTAAGCTGTTTGGCTCTGCCTCCCTTTTAATAAAGAATAGGTGCACCGGGGGTGTTTTTTGGCATTCCTTGTTTAAACAAAAGGGACATGTTACTCTGGCACCTTTATGGAACAGCCTAACATTTTTACCTCAGCCAAAACAGGCAAGGCAACGGCTGTACACAGCCTGCTTTGTGAGGTCTGGTTAATGAGGTGTGACTTTGAAGGCAGGTTAAAGGGCCCGCGTGACTCACTAACAGGTGAAAGGGTCAGCATGGTTAGCTCAGATATGCCCCCTGCTTCAGGGAAAGCCCCGCTGAGCCTGCTGCTCCATCAATGTGGTTTTTCTGGCAGAGTTATGGAAACGCTTTGTCACTCTGGCGGTTTTGCCTCCCCAGTTTAGCCAACAGCCCTCTCCTTCTCAGGCACCAACTGTGGCTGACCCTGCTCTTTCAGAGATCAGCCAAGTTGGGTGAGGTGCTGTAACCTGCTGAAGCAGGCGGTGCTGCTGAAAAAATGCTCCAAATTAACTACAGCCTCTTTCAGTGCCTTTCTGAGCCAAGACATCAAATACCTTCATTTCTCTGTAATATTGTTCAGAGAGGCACAAGGGGGTAAACAGCCTGAAAGCAGAGTGGTTTTCTCTCTTGCACTGCCACGCTGCAGGCAAATGCCAACTTTTTGTCTCATAAAAAGCAATCTTAGGAGTGATGGAAAGAAAGCAAGATCCGCCCTGTCCTCTGGCAAGCTGGGAAAACAAGACTTGGGCATTTTTAATTGAGGCTTGCAGAAGACAAAGAACTGGAGCTGGCATAAAGTGCTCAGCATTATCTCCCTTCATGGCAAGCACCTTTTAAAAAATATCTGGCTTACTCAAGCATACCACCAAAGGGCATCCGAGAGTCAGCAGTCCTGTGGCGTTTGTCCTTGGGCAACTGCCAGCAAAACCGGTTTCAGCCAGCAGATGTGTGCGCAAGCGGCAGAAATTCAGCTTTTCTGCCCCAGATTCCTTATGTCTGGCTGATTGTTTCTTTCTTTTTGTTCTCCCAGACCCTCCTGTTTTAGAGCTGCTTGTTTGCTTTAATTGTGACTGTCCTATTAGAAGAAGAAAAGTGGCATGCTGGACCTTTGTAACAAAACTGAGGTTCTGAATTATTTCAAATGTACTGTGAAGAATTTTAAAAGCTGAAACGGAGGGGCTTCCCTCCCCTGCACCCTCAAGAAGAACAGATAGCATTTGAAATAGCTAAAGCTTGTTTAACAGCCTAGCCTGAAGCAGCTGCTACAATAATTGGTGTGGAAACCAAATCCTGACCAATGGCACATCAAACAGCAACTCTTCCACCCAGGTTTTTTTTCAGTCTGCCTTCTTCTGAAAAAAGCACATGCTGCTTATTTATCTAATATGGTTGTACCATTATAGTGGTGGATGAATCTGTCCCTGAACCAGTTCATCAATGTGCTCCTGTGGAGTTCCGTATTTTACCCTATTTTTTGTGGGCAAGGTAAAATATGAAACTAAGGGGGTGCAGATATATGCACTGCTATGGTAATCTCCATCCAGTTCCATCCACCCTCCCTTAAGTTTCTGTGTTGCTTTGATCAGTGCTTAGTTCTTCTATTTCAGATTCTGTTACGCATTTTTGTTTTTAGGTACTTTGTAAAAAATTGAAGGTAAAATAATTTTTAGTGATGTAGTAAATAATCAACTATTCCCAAAAGATTCATGGCACACACACAAGGGTATACAAAATGCCAGGTATATTCTTCTGCTCAACAAGCAAGCACAGATGTGGAGTCAAACAGAATTTGTGTATTTTGGACCAAAGCTGCTTGCATGGAATAATCTATAGTTAAACTACAGTCCTTAGCAAGAAAACCTAAAGTGAGATGTCAAAATATATTTTCAGAACTCAGTGTATTTTCATTGTATAGAAGCATTTTAGGAACTCCTATAGACCTTCCTTTTTTTTTTTTTTAATTCATTCAATCATGTCTGATTCTTGGACACTGCCTGGACAAGTCCCTGCAGTTTTCTTGGCAAGGTTTTTCAGAAGTGGTTTGCCCTTGCCTCCTTCCTAGGGCTGAGATAAAGTGACTGGCCCAAGGTCACCCAGCTGGCTTTGTGCCCAAGGCGAGACTAGAACTCACAGTCTCCTGGTTTCTAGCCTGATGCCTTAACCACTGCACCAAACTGGGTCTCCTTGTTACAGGGAATATAAGTATTCCCTTATTACAGGTTGATGTTTTGCCCAAACCTTGTATTATTATCAAGAATCTTCACATAGTTCTGTTGAAACCATTGATTTTTCATCCATATTTCTCCCAAAAAGACTGCCTTCCCATCCCAGGTGGTTTTGGCAGTATATCTAAAGCCTGTCTCTTTTCACATGAACCTGTTTGTAATAAACCTCATAAATATATCCTACAGTCTATGATAGTGGGTATTTCAAGCAGGATTTTGATATCCTAAATATGCAAGTCTTCCTGAGCAAGAAAAGATTCACTCCTTGCCAACTTTCAGTGGGCTGTAAAGACTATTTTGTAGATAATTTTGAATACTGATTTATTTCTGTCTAATTGCAGTGTTGTTCTCAGATGTAAATAGCATGTTTTTTGCTCCTTTGTTTTTGTGGAGGGCTGTGGAGATGGCCTTGAGGGAAATATTCAGAAGTCATTACAAAAACAAAACCCCCAGCAGCATTCCTTGAAGCCTGTGAAAGGTAGGAGGTAGGATTAGGAATAGATCTGGGCTGCCTCTTCCCTGATTCACTGGGGTAAAAGAGCAAGGAGTAGGGGGTGGGGAGGAAAAACACAATCAGACCTGCAATATTTTGTTAATATAACCATTCCAATCAATCTTAGTTCTAATCTTCTTGTGGAGTTGTTTCCTGATCTGGACAATCTCAAAGGACCTGACAGTTCTGGCCTGAAACACTCAAAACTTGATCTGGGTACCTGATCAATTTGCAGACGTACCGTAATATACCTCTCCCTCTCCCTTGCATTGTGGAATGGCTCTAGTGTTAACAAAATGTGTACTTCTGCAGTAATAACAGTAGTTGAGCTACAGGAGAAACTGAATGACACAACAGAGTGGAAAAGGGAAGCACTGAGGGTTTTCTGCTGCTCCTCTTCCTCATTTCATATTAGAAATTTGAATAAAATAATAGGTGCTCCTTCTTCTCTGAGCCTAAGATGTTCTTTTTTTAAGGATAAATGACCTTGGGCCTCACTTTTAATTATCTGTTTATTGTTCAAACGGGAAAAAAAATAAAGGCAAGATGCAAAGCAGAGAAGCACTTTACCTTTTGTTGGCTCTATCTATCTATCTATCTATCATCTATCTATCTATCTATCTATCTATCTATCTATCTATCTATCAAATTTCTATCACCACTCATCTCCAAAAAAGGGGGATTCTGGGCGGTTTACAATAAAATCAGCAATTAAAACCATAAAAAATATAAATTACGATATAAACAACCAATAATTAAGAATGAAATAAGTAAAACAACTGCTTTGTAAGTGCATAACCCTTAGAGAGAATAGGAAACTTAGAATCTATTCCAACTGCACTTATTTGGGTCATGTGACAGTTGGCATGCTCTTGCAGAACAGCTGCTCATATTCTGAAGGGTAAGGAAGTCTGGACCTATACTGGTGCTGAGTTTGTCTACAGAGCAGTTTCTTAACCTTGGCCACTTGAAGATGTGAGGACTTCAACTCCCAGAAATCCCCAGCCCAAGTATTTCTGGGAGTTGAAGTCCACACATCTTCAAATGGCCAAGACTGAGAAACACTGCTATAGAATGCCAAAGTTCACAGAAGCTAGTGTAGGATGTCTCCTTGAAGGGCTGTATATGAAAAGTGAATTCAAGTATCCTGGCTCTTATTTTATACAGTAAGCAAAATTTATTTAAATAAGAAGATTGTTGTAAAAACTATGACTCCACAGGAGCAAACATAGGAGGAAAAAAGAAGGCCGGGAGAGATGCCTTAGGAGTGATTTAGGAAGGGAAGCTTTGCAGAGCAGAATGGCAGGTCCTTCCACGCACAGGGAGCGGCGTGGGAAAAAGAGCTGAAGGCAAGAGTGGGAAGAAAGTATTACAGCCATGGAGGAGGAGTGGGTGGAGCAGAGACTTATGGAGTGTCTTGGAGATGCACATAAGGTGTGCAGAGATGAAAGTGTGTCCAGGGATATATTGACCTGTGTATGGAAATCCAGAAAATTTAAAGGAAGGAAACATTTGGTGGAAAGAATCACTTGAAGTTTACTATCCTCAAAGTTGCAATAAGATTGTATATGGAACTTCCTTTGAGAAGATACCTATGCACATACAAACGTACTCCCTTTGATACATTTGCAAATGACAACAGTGTTCTCCTTTTGGAAGAGGCAGTTAACTGGCACAATTTTTCCCCTTTTTTATAACCTGGGGTACTTGCATGGTGAAAAGAACTTAATTCACTGGTAACACAGATACATACTTAGATTCAGAAGGTTATAGGTTTGATCTCTGGCAGTTAATATAAACAATTTTTACCTGAGATTCCAGAAAACTCTGCCAGTCAGAATAGATTCTTAAATTACATAGGGAAAAAGCCTGATCCTGGTATAAAGTATCTTTTCATGTTGGTATTAGCCTTGAGAAAACTTGAAGAGTTCTGCTGAAACCAGTGGGAGAATCATACAGTAACTGCACTCCCTAACAAGCATTCCAGGAAGCACTGCTGATGAGAAAACTTCTGTCAGCAGAGATCTTGTTCTGTTGTGAGAGAATGAACAGCAGTGCTGCTAAAACTCCCCTCCTGCTTCTCCAAGTTTCACTCACTAAAAAGTGAGTGAAACTTTTAGTTGATGCTAACGTTAGGTACCTTAGACGACCGACAGGAAGCTCTGGCATGGGCTGGTCCATGAAGTCACGAAGAGTCGGAAGTGACTGAACGAATAAACAACAAAAAACGTTAGGTGGCTCCCATTTGGAAACTTTGTTTAATGCTTCCATTGTATCAAAAGGAGATGCAAGATTTCCTGAGCTGCCATGAATTTTAAAGCACAGCAAAGGAAATGGATTAGACCCTCTAGAAAAGACTTTAAAAAAATTAGCAACCCACTTTGGCTTGATCTCTCTTTAGTTTGCTTATCATCTGTGTTTGCAGCCCTAAACCAGTCCTCCCCACTTAAAAAAAGTAGGGTGGGAATCCATGGATGAGAGAAAGCACTGTCACTATTAGCCTGGGGAAGGCTTGAAGAATGATTATCTAACTAATGGAAACTCATTAATGCTGTGTTGAGGCGGCTTTTTTTAAAATGGATTAATACTGAAATTGTAAATGACAGATGTTAATGGAAAGGGGAAAATGGAAGGGCTGGCTTCTCTTTCCTTTGCCAAATGCAAACAGGGGTGCCATACTTATTTTCCTTAGCTGGGAATGGGCTGAAAAAGGGTAAGCATGAAGAACAGTGTTCAAGAAAGTGAAAGAATGGTTGCTTTTTAATGCTCCTAAATACACTCTGGTCACCTAAACTATGAGCAAGGCAATTAGTCAAGGGATCTCCCTCCCCCCACACTCTTCATTTATCCCCACTATGTCAAACTGGTTCAATACCTGAATTGCTCTATTCCCCAGTCAAAAGCTACTTCAGAGAAACTATGTCACAAGCTTTATAAAACCAGTATTTATTGAAACATTTCATGCCACATAGTCTCACTGGTACAGCATTCTTCCTTTAATAAAATTATAAAATTTCTTTGAGTTGAGGTTTATGCCCATGTCATTTTCTTGGCAACTATATGGGAGTGTTTGTAGTTTGCCACTACATTCCTTTGGGATTTTTTAAAACTTCACAATTTAGCCTACAGGATTCTAAAATTCTCCTCTCTCTCCCTCCCTCCCTCAAATACACGGCTAATTTAGTAATCAAGAGAAGACAGACAATATAGTCGTATGCCTCTTAGTCGTTGTAAACAAAAGGAACTTGCTTGGGAATATCATGTAACACTCTAGTCATTCTACCCAAACACACTGCTCAATCTATTATTGTGGTGAGGATGAGATTAATTTACACACTAACACTAGGGTAACATCATCGCTAAGCAGTATGGGTTAGACAGGAAAGAATGTACCTAAAGCAGAATGGTTGAGCATGATGGGCACTATAGTTGAATACATCTAATTTCTCATTGAGAAAATGAGTTTAGACAATGTTTTGAACTTAACTTCAGATATTACTAGCTATAGGTACATTCTTTCCTGTCCTAACCCAGAAAGTACAAACAGGTTCTGAGGATTAACAAATCAGATTTAGTGGAAAGTTTTACTGGATTTTTGTCTCTTTCCCCAGAAAAGTATGGGTACTTCAGATAGTATTCTTGTAAAACAATTTGTACCAAATTGCAAGTTTCAGGCAACTTAATTGTACTTGTGTAACTATAGAATAGTCTTGGTTAAATTGAGATAATGAAGGCATGGATTTATAGCTAGAAAAACTGCGCAGAACAAACCAACATGAAAAGAAATGTAACATTACAATAAGAGGTGCTATTTTATTTTACAAATGATTTGAAATGTTCATTCCAAGGGTAGATGGTCATAAATTAGAATACAGTATCTTGTTAGACATCGATGCTTTTTAAGACATAGCTACTATCTGGCAGGGTTTTTTAAAGATTTATTTTTATATATAACTCAAGGCAGCAAACATACCAAATACTCCTTCCTCCTCCTATTTTCCCCACAACAACCCTGTGAGGTGAGTTGGGCTGATGGAGAATGACTGTCCCAAAGTCACCCAGCTGGGTTTCATGCCTAAGTATTTTGTATTCAAAAGAAAAATGCACTAATAAAATCAGAAACAGAACAAACATATGGAGTGAAAGAATCTAAGGCTGTTCCTGTGCCCTATCAAGATTGTGTTAATACAGTAGGTTCAAGTGGGAAATGGACTATTTCCCCTCCTCTCAGTTTTTCTGTTGAGATTTTTTTTAATACACAGCTTCTATTTGATTGGTCCAAATAGAACTATCCCAGCTCGAGCTAGTGTAATTTTCTCTTTTGATCACATTATCAGGAGAACGGGACAGCTTTGCACTCTGTGGATATATAGCCCATTCTGACACATCCCCAATGTGCTACTTAATCTCCTCCCTTCCTCCTAATATTACAAAAGCACCAGTG
Source organism: Candoia aspera (assembly GCF_035149785.1). Classification (NCBI taxonomy): domain Eukaryota; kingdom Metazoa; phylum Chordata; class Lepidosauria; order Squamata; family Candoiidae; genus Candoia; species Candoia aspera. The sequence continues at coordinate 163,410,015 of NC_086155.1, forward strand.
ATGTCCTTTTTCACATTTTCATGGGCAAGATTTGGAAGCTGGAAGACAGTTAAGTCAACTGTCTTACTAGATGCCCTTTGAAGGAACTGGCAATTTCTAATGCCCTGGGATTGTAGGATTGCAACCTCAGTTGCAACTCCAATAATGGAAGTTCCATTATTCAAGGACAGCAAACACTGTTTTACTAGTGTAACAAAATTTAAAAGGGCTGTTTAGTAGTGGCCATGCAAAGTTTACTCACAAATCTGTGTTACAAAAGATAGTGAAAGGTGATGATTTTGATACCATATGTAATATTCCTGCCCCTTTTAGCCATTCCTTAAGAGTAACAATGATATGCCAATACAAGCTTTTTTTATGTTCCCATGCCTAAACATTTATATTTATTGTATTTCTATCTACTCTATACAAAATTTTGAAATGTAACTTCAGGGAAGAGTTATGAAATTATGTAGAATAGATCAAGCTAAAATTAATCCAAATTATGTAAGATATGTTGACCTTGTCTTCTATATTGTGTGGAAGTGATTTTTCTTAAATACTTTTCTACCGATCTACCTACAAAATACCGAGAATCCACTATTCATGCAATATACAGCTTCAGGCAAATGCATGGCAGGAAAAATATGTGCTTCAAGTCTTGAATCACAAGCACCCTCAACATCCATACTTTCCCTGTTGAAAGTATGTCAGCAATACAACCTGAATTATATGCTCACTTTCAACCCTCCCCTCTCATACTTACCTTAGGACAAAATTATACTCTTCCAATTACAGGGGCAGTTCAAATCGATACAAAGGTGGGAGAAAACAGATCATTTTTCTTATGGAACTAACTGTTTTCATTAATTTTTCATTAGACCTGCTTCGGTTTCACTATCCATCACTAGCGGAGCTGCTATGCAGTAGATTACATTTCAGTTATCTTCCATGCTTCCAGGATTTAGTAGATATTGCTTGATAATGCTGCAAGCATTGTGGCTTTAACTTTTAATGATCAATAATGTACCAAGAAAAGGTATCATTTTTGTAGTAGTAACAGTAGGAATTGTCTCACTTCTCTGAGCCAAAATGGTTTGTCATCGGAGTAGGTTCTGAAATAGAGTTTGAACATGGATTACATAAACTGCTCATCCACACTTATTTTTTAAAAAGAATACTGCATGAAAAGTAACTAAGAACTATTGTTAGTTAAGCTTGTTGCTGTATAAAACAGAGAAGTAGGTTTCTTTAGTCTATGGAGCAAGAATGATCATGAAAAAGGAATATTAAAATTTAAGGTGGCTATTAAAGTACGTATATGGATTCTACTGCCACAACTTAGAACATCTTTAGTACACATAACATTAAGTCATATAGTTATTAAGTTGTATATTTGTCTAAACTGATGTGCAAAATAAGCATTCTGATTTTTGCTAAACATGATATTTAAATTATGTATTGTGCCCATGGTAAGGTTCGGTAATACTGTTTTAAAATATAATATACTGAAAACATCAACAAATTCAAACAAATGCAGTGTTAATATGCATTCAGCTATAGCACTCTCTTTAATAAGTAGTCAAATTTCCAGTGTTCTTCCAAAGTTTTGAATGTTATAGAGTAAAATGTACTCAAAGGGAAAGCAGCCAGGAAGTATGCCAATGGCATTATGTGAATCCTCATATTGGCAAAAACATGCCCACAACCTTTAGATGGACATTTGAATTTCATTGTTTGTTCACATTCTATATCAGCCTTTCTCAATTTTGTGACCTTGGAGGAACCCTTGAAATATTTTTCAGGCCTTGGGGAACCCCTGCAGATTCAGGCTCAGATATAGGCCAGAAGTTACAAAATGATTATACTCGTTTCATGGGTAGGCCTGTATATTTGCAGTAACAGTGCTCTTAAACTAAAAATAAGGAATGAAACTTACCTTAATGAGAAGTTGCCTGAATTTGAAATAATTTTTTTAAATAAATTGTGATCTCCCAGGGAACCCCTAGTGACCTCTCACAGAACCCTAGGGTTCCATGGAACCCTGGGAGAAACTCTGTTCTATATAAATATTGTTTCACTATGGTGCTGTGACACCTCCAATTAAAGCCAATTTTGGCCACTATGGGCAGTGTATATTATTAGACTTCATTAGGAAACCACTTTTCCATTCTTTCAACTTCATAATTAAAGTGCATATGAGATATATAGGAGAAAAGAATTATTTGCTTCATTTTAATCAATAATATTCAATGAAAAAGCAAAATATTCAATGGAATAGCTGAAGCCAGTCTTTGCAAACTACTACCAGATGTCCATTCTCTTCAAATAAACCAACCTCAGCAAAGGAATCTTGCTAATAAATATGGATCACTCCTGAAGACACCAGTAATTAGGATAGATAGGTCAATAAACAAGGTGGGAAAAACTACCAAGCTAAGTTAAGATTTAATTTTAAACAAAAGCCAGACATATGTGAAATTTGTTACAGAGTTCAATTAACATACTGTATAGCTATAAGTCATAGGCTGCTGGAACCAATAATTAGGCCAAGCCTGGCACCTCATAATGAATATTTTCCCCTGGAAAGACAATGCTGACAAAAAACATAAGAGAGTACTCTTTTTGTATTATGAAGGAATTCATTTGTCACTGGCTCCAGCTCAAACTAGAGAGACAGCAGTTCCCTGGATCCATTCCATTCCACTCCCCACCCAGGATAGAGTCTTAACTATAGTTGCCCATTGATTGGTGTTTCCAGCCAATATGATATTGTTATAATAAAACTTCAAGATTAAATTTTTATTATTGTATGATTCCCTCACTGCAAACAAACACTGTCTCAATAATGCAGTAGTAACACATAGATCCTAAACCCACTGAGGTTCTTTTGTGATCAGTCTGTTCAGTAGATACAGTTTCTAATCAGACACTGATTTATGATTTTCCCCTCTTGAGGCATGTAATGATGGTTAAATGTCATACGCTACAAATAACTGTATAAAACTTCAGGAAAGGATACAGCAGAACTAGACTTCATAAAGATTATGGGGCTGCTAGCTTGAAAATGGCAACTTAAATTCTCTTCCTTCCTTTGGTGTCTAGCTCAATTTATCCCATGTTTTAACATTAGTGTATATTCCTGACAGTTATAACCAGTAATAAGAAACAGACACGGGGATAGGTCATCATCATAGTATTTATTTTTAAAAAAGCTTAGTTTATAGATAGGAAGAGGGAAATTTACACAGGGCAGTTTGTCAGCATCAACCAGGATTTGTTTTTTAAGTTGTAGTTTCTATATAAGTTAGAAGTACTAAATCAAGCACTTCATAATTCCTTAACGCTACACTTAACAATCAATAATTCATAGCTATTGTTATATGTGAGCTCAGCTGAAATGAAGCAAATGCAAATTAAAGTTATAACCTATGTGGTTGCTTTTTCTTTGTACTTGTATTTAAGAACAAAAATAATGCCTGCAGATGTGTAATAATTTTTATACTACATGTACAAAAGAAAATGTACAACCTATTAGGTTAAGTTGGGAAGCAGTTAGTATAATACAAAAGAAAGGGATTGGCACCTCTTTTTAAAAGAATTTTAGTTTTTCTCTAAGAAATAAATGGATAAATAGAACAAAAAAGAAACCCCAACCCTCCCATATAATTTTGAATTATAAATACAAGATTGAGACAGTTTTGGAAGAAGTAATAGCCCCAAATACAGAACATGTGATCTAACATGTCCATATTTTTTGTTAGGCGTGGGTAATCAAATCAGTGAGGAAATAGCCAAAGATAACAAGAAACTTTAATGCAAAGTATTGATCTTACTCCTGGTGATCCCTTACTCTCTCAAGAAATAATAAACCACTCACATTGAAGTCTGAAATATTTAACTGGCCTGAGGGGCTTGGAGCTTTCTTGGTTTCATTTCCAGTGTAAATAAACCTCAGGCTGCAGGAATGTCTGCATTCAAATGCCACTTGTCCAATAGCAGTAATTCCTAATAGAGAATTCTGAAGGATAGGAATGACAGGATAAAATAATTGGTTTTAGTTTCTGAACAAATAGTAAAAAAGAACAATGGTCAATATTATTGCAGAGTTTTAAAAATCTATTTCCCTCCCCAGTTCCAGTTCAGTTTACTCTCTCTTTGGCAAGCTGGTGATCAAAGAAAGACAAAGACATTGAAAGAAACATACAGAATTTAGATAAGCATGTTTGTAAATATTTAGACTACTTGTAAAATTCAAAATCAGATTCTATAGCCTAAAGATGAGCAGTAACTAGAATCCCTTGAATAGACAAGCTGGCATTTGCTCCGTTTGATGCAACTTCAGTCATGCTCAACATGGAGTTGCAGTATGTGTAAAACAAATATCCTTTCTCCTAATTGCTATTAACCTATCCAGTGGACTAAAACCAGTAAGCTCTAGGTTACTTCTAGAGCTTCAAGACTACTGTTAGAGATTAGACGCTTCTCTTCATCAGTGTAATTTCAACTTGATTCCTGTCCTGTTTCTGCATCAAGTACTTGGAGCATTTCTTACTGATTGAATCTATAAAAGCTATTCTCCTGGTAGCGTTGAAGTTGGGAAGCATCCGTTACTTATTAGACTACTCAAACTACTTTTCGTCACACTGCTATCGTCTTCCAGCCTGGGACAAAGCTAGACAACATGGAGCTGAGGCTGCAGCCTATTCTGTATCTTTGACATTATGTTTTCCCTTCCTTTACATACCAGTTTGGGGAAAGTGTCTGCTCACCACTGCCATTAAGAGTTGTCAAATAAGAAACAAATCTCTACAACTTTATTGATCAGGCTCATTTTTGAGAGAAATTTCAAAACTTCTACATTAGACACTGGGTGGTCAAAGAATGCTTTTAAAAATAATCAAATACCAAAGAACTAGAAAGAGGTATTTGTATTGGTAAAAATGCATTCAAAACCAATATAAGCAACAATGATCAATTTGCCTTCAGAAATTCGTTTCATTTGCAACTCTGGCCACATTATTCTGAGGAAGATCATATTGTCCATTTTTTCCAGTATATGTTCCCAGCAGTCCCTTTGGTACCACTTAGATCATGTTGAAAGAATACGTAATCTTGGCAGCTGATGTTCCTTCCATTTTTTATAAGTTACAGCAAAATACAGCATCCACTGGTGCAATAAAATGTAGTTTTTAAAAAAAAAAAAAAAGCTAAATTATAATCACCATGTATTAGAGAAATTATTACCCTGTAAAAAGAGAGCTGCTCACTTTTTCTTATTTAATATATTTATTGCTCGTATCTACCGATCTGATTTAATAAATGACATTTAACGAACTGTTCAAGATTCTGCTCTCTTTGTATACAGCTAATCAGTCTTACCAAGAAGTCTACATTTTGTTACCCCTGCATCATGTTTATTCAGCTCATAACTTCAGATTCCATGACTGACCTAAAGTACAATGTCATCGACATTCCAGTCCTCCACAATCAGTAATTCAATTCATAAAATAACATTCAGTGAAGAAATGTTTATCTGACTATTAAAAGAATTAGAAAGAAACAAGATACAACGTCTATTTCAGACAACTGAACGAGAATGATGAATTGCCAACAAAGGCTCCATGTCCTATAAAATGCAACACAAAAATCACAGTAATATTGAGCTGCAGCATTTATAAGTGGGAAGAACAACTTTCAACAACACATACGTGCCGTCATTTTTCTATCAAATATCCTACCCAGAGTTTTAACCATGTAAAGCCTATTGACTCTTATGAAGTATGCCACATATAGAACAAGAAACCATTTCTCATCATCTCACTCTTAAAATTCAATGTCTGGACCCATTTTTAAAATAAATGGGGGGAATTGTATAATATTAAATATAAGTACGGATAGTGCTGTTAAATTTTATTTTTCTTATATGTTTGTAGATTTTTCTACTGATCAAGACTGAAAAGGTAGATTTTTCCAGCTTTTCTGTTCCTTCTGTTTTACCATAGTGCAAAATAAGATAAAAATGCACATCCATTAAGATTAATTTCCATTAAATGGAAAAACAATCAGTTAACAATAATCCAAATTCAGCAATACAATATTACTGCTATTGTCCAAATTTACAGATTTGAAACCACAAATTCAGTCTACCTTCTCAATGAAACTGTGTTAATATTATTTTTCATCTTATCCAGCATTTTTACCTTAACTGCTTATGATACATATCACATTGGATAAATGAAATTATATTTAATTTTACAAGCTTACATTTCTGGGGTAGCACAAGATCGCTTTTGTCCATCAACATATTTTAGGGATTTATTCTCCTAGCTGTTTCTTGATATGTACTTAAGGGAAGTATGTAATTAGGTTATTTCACATTAAAAAAAAAAACCCTCAGGGTAATGCCTTTAGCCTTCACTGGTAAGAGCTATATTAGATGGATTCTTTCTACTTGAAGCTCTGAATTCAAATTTTTCCCAGTAAAGAATCACCAAAAAGAACAGAAGTGTTAATAGCGTTAGATTGCATATAGAAATATACTTTGTGGGAAAGGATACTGGAATAGTTGGTAGTAGGCAAGCAAAGCATCATTTTCTGAACAGTTTGGGACTTCTGTAATATAATTTGCAATCTCTTTTGAGAGTAGTCCAAACCCACTGAGACAGTTAGTATTACTTGGGGAAAAAAGGCAATTTTATTAGCATAACTTGAACTAAAAAAGGCAACTGTGTTGGTCCTTGGGAGAGGGTCTTAAAAACAGGTAACGTAAAAGTCTTATTAAGACCAACTTAAAAGAAGCAATGCGGTAATTTTTTACTTTTACAAATTTATTCATACTCCCATCTTTCCATTCTTGTTTTTTTCAAAAAAGACATTCAGTTTTTTCCCAAACTTCACATTAAAAAATAGGTAAAGAAAAAAAAAAGATGATAAAGTAACAGAAGTCCCAACTGCAACATATCCCAATACTATAATGCAGAACATATTTTGCCTACTAATAAAGTTAAATTTTCTCAGTAATTTTCCATTGTATTGGGAAAAAGAGTCAACAGACAATAATCATTCCTACAGGTCCAGACAATATGGGATTTCTTGTTTTAGTAAAATTGTAGATTGCGCATAGATGAGTTCACGAATACCAAAATAATAAAAATGTGTATCCCCCTTTGAGTTAAACTTGACTCCTGGTAACTCAGTGAACATGTCCACATAATTTTCTTGGCAACAGCATGGAAGCAGTTTACTGAATTAACACAAAATGAATTAAGTCCCAGTAACTGGTGGTGGTGGTGGTAGGGATCTTTCCCTTTTTGAGAAAGCCAAAACAATGCAGAAAGGAAGCATACTTTGTAAGAAAAAAAATGAATGTAAGACTTAAAAGGATAAATCTAAAAACCCTAATGAAGCTATACCAAGCAGAGATGTTAGGCATAGTTAAAGTAGTTCTGTAAATCTCCAATTAATTGCTTTACCAAGTCTTTAAAAAAAGTTCTACAAAATTCTATGACTAGCATTGGGATTTTACCATACAACCACCTTTTCAAACAAGGCTAAAAAATCAGTTAAGAAGAGAAAGTAGCACTATAAGGTGCAACAGGTTTTTTTGTTTTTTTTGCTACAATGGATTAGAGTATATCACTTTTTTTTTTTTACTAACTTCCTCATGCCTTCATATTTTTTTCGGAACAGAATTCATCACTGCTTACAGTGCAATTCTATACGTATCTACTGAGATCAGAAAGACTGATTCTCAGGTAAGTGTGTATGGTATTGCAGCCTGTAAATGCATAAAATTCATAACAAAGTGAGTTAAAAGCTATTTTTTTAAAAAAAATTACCTTATTTTGTTGTTCAGTGTTGATTTTAATAGTTCATTTTAAGAAAATTTATTGTACTTCATATATTATCAAGTTAAAAAAAACACTTTTGAATTCACTAGACTCAAACCAGGGCCACTCTACTACATAATAAAAAATTCTAGATCCTTTAAATTTTAGAGAGAGAGGGAAAAAATGTTCACATCTGTCAGGTGGACAGAAGTGTATGACTTCTGTACAAGCTACATTTTAAATTGTTTCTGACCTTTTCTTTTGCAATGAAGAAACTCTTCTGGAGTTGTGTTAAGTCACCTCCAAAGCAGACATCTGTAAACTTGATTCAAGGTGTATACACTGAAAAGCAGATTGCCATTTAACAATGGAAAATGGAAAAGAGATGTTAGCTTCCAGTAATGGCAATGGCTTCTTCACTGTCAATAAGGCCTTACTAAGGCCCAGGAGACTTAATGGCCATCACAGCACCAACCTCACTTACCCATTTTTATTTTCTTTTGCAAATGTAATGTTTCACATATACATATTTTACACCTTGAAGTTATTATTACTATTCCAAATGCTCCCATTCGAATACAAGCATGGTCTCTATATTTGATATAAACATGTCTTTATTCAACTTTTCATTCTAAAGCTGTTTTGGTGTCCCAACTGCACATGAAAAAGGTTCCCCTTTTGTTGCATAAGAAAAAGTGTCCTTAGTCCAGAGGTTCTTGCTTTATTCGAATGACAGAGGATGAACGAGATGTCCTTCTGAGTTCTCGCTTAAGTACATATTCACTGAATTGGGAAGAGTCTACTCCTCCTCCACATGAGCCAACAATTTCAAACCCTCTTTGTTGCAATCTCTCAAGTACCTACAAAACAGAATAAGAAGCTGTGTAAGTACAAAAATGCAATTCAGCAATCATATTCATTCCAGTTCCATCATTATTAAAATGTATCTCTGAAATGCTTCTCTACAGCTGGTACTCAAAGCCTGATACAATAATCATCCTTATGACTATATGATTATCCCTGAATTCTAACAGAAGATAAGAAACATAGGGCAATTATGCCTTAGCCTTATTTTTAACCAAAGTATTCACATACATCATGCAATATTGTTTTATTTACAGTAAACAATTTATGATAAATAATTTTAGCTTTCTTGAGATACTTGACTATTTTAGCTCCATTTTGAAAAAGGTAATCCCTGGCCTGTAGTTTTTACCATAAGTGTTCAAAGACAGATTGACAGATAAATTGGTCAAATGAGTATTAAGATCAGATTTTTTAAAACCCAGTTTGCTTAATTACAAAATAAAAACACATTGGTTGACTTCATAAATATATCTATAACTATTGTCAATTTATATAGCCACTCATATCACAACATTTAAAAATAGTACAACTTAATATAAAACAAACAACAGACTAGGAGCCAAATCAATCTAGACAAATAATATCCATACCACTAACTAACTAACTCTCTGACTCCTATGCCTGGGATAGTCAAAGGAGTTGCTATTTTCATGCCATGCTATAGTGTGGCCTGTTTGTTTGTTTGTTTTGGGCTTAGCATAAATGAAGCAGGCCATGTTTAGAACATGCCTAGTTACACATTTATTTTTTCTAGCTAACATCTAAGGATGTAGAGGCCTGAATAGTTGTTGAGCAAATATACTAGCATTTAATCCATACAAGACAGAAATGCCATTGGTCAGCAGGAAAGTTGATCTTGGACTAATACATATAATCTAAATGAGGCTACCTTCTCCTTGAAGAGTTTTATCTGTTATCTGGGTGTGGTCTTTTAACTCACTTGGATGACAAGATAGCTCCAATGCTATAGCCAGGAGTGTTCATGTTTGGCTGGTGAACCTGAGCAGATACGATTATGGGCATATAGGTTGAAATACTGAAATAGTTTCTAAGCAAATCTACTCTTGAAATATTGTGATTTATGTATTTTATTAGTTTTTAATCTTATGTTGTAAGCCACTTTGGGATCCTATATCTAAAAGATACATATTATCTAAATAATACAGATACTCATATCAAAATATATTTATAATAATAATAATCATTACTTTGAACAGCTTACATCCTTTAATATTATTAAACAACACCTGCCTATCCCAGGTCCTTGGGAAGAACTCGATAGGTGGAGAAAAATGCCAAATCCAGTCTAAACATCTGGCTGGCTGTGTGATCATCCATAATAATATCATCCAGGCCTTTGGAGAGGATGACTGATGCCCCTTTCTTCCTTTCTGTTCCCCCCTGGATTTATTTTCTTTGCCATCATTGTTATTTTGTTTTGTGCTGTTTTGTGGGTATTTTTCTATTGTTCTTTGTTTTTAATGTTTTAACAATGTAAACCACTCAGAGTCGCTTGGAGTTAGGTGGCATATAAATTTAATAAAATTATTTATTATTATTAATAATAATAATATAGTAAAATAAAAAGGTGGCATGTACTCTTGAACTCTCAGTGTTGTTCAAAACAGATCTTATATGTGGCATCCTAGAGTGTAGAGAATTTACAGAAATTCCACCAGCTGTTCAAATCAATGGCTTGCTTTCTATATGCTGAATTGCTTAAGCTGTTTGATTTTTATGAACAGGTTTGCACTGAACATTTTATATCATAAAATGGAAACGTTATCCTCCACATGGGGGAAAATATGGTATTATTTATTTTATTTTATTTTTATCCCGCCTTTATTATTTTTATAAATCACTCAAGGCAGCAAACATACCTAATACTCCTCCCTCCTCCTATTTTCCCCACAGCAGCAACCCTGTGAGGTGAGTTGGGCTGAAAGAGAGTGCCTGACCCAAGGTCACCCAGGTGGCTTTCATGCCTAAGGTGGGACTAGAACTCACACACTTCTGGTTTTTCAAGAACTCTAGAAACTGTTCTTAGATGCATTTGCATGCTCAATTACCTAATGTAGCTATTTTCAGCCTTGAAACCTGTGGAGTTACAGGTGAGGACCCAACTGAAATTTGTGTTGATTGAGCAAATAATTGGGGACAGGAGTATGGCCTTGCTCCTTCCATGTATTCAATGGCTCAGTGATTATACTAGTTATTCCAAAATCCATCACTTTAACAAGAAAATGGATAGAGGGGAAAATATTGCCTACAAAAGAAGTTATGCAGAAGTCAGAAAACAGAGATGCAATCTTTGGTTCTGTGATATTATTCTGCAGTGAATTTAGATAACCCAGCAATGCTGAATTTGAGTTGCATTTCTACTGTTTTAAGAAAATACAGCATTTCTGGTGCACAGAGGTTATTTAGGAGAAAGCAGACGTCACCAGAACTTTTGACATGCTTGGGCATTATGGATAGCATAAATTTAATTTAATTAGATTAATTTAAATTAATTTAATTTAAATAGATCAAGCCAATGATAGGCCTCATAATTTTTTTATTGTACATTTCCTTCTGAAAATAAGCTAAGAAAAAAGACCATATATAGAAAATGAAGGAGGGCTAGGTTACAAAAGAAAAGTATAAACAGGTGACTAGGAACCGTAGAACAAGTGTTAGGAAAGTGAAAGCTTGGAATGAGCTGAGGTTAGTAAAGGGAGTTAAAAGCTACAGAAAAGACTTCTTTAGATATGTTTAAAAGTTAGCATGAGGTTTTCAAGAACTAGTTTTCCCAAACTAACCTTATCTTAAAAACAAACAAACAAAACAGGTATCTTCCTTAACAGACTGTGAGAATTCTGTAGAATATCTTGTTCAGCAAAGCACAGCAAACTATCTTGTGACATGTTGATAAGCAAACTAATGAAGTATGACTAGATGGCATGTCATTTAAGTGGATTCACAAGTAAGCTCAAAATTATACTCAAAGAATGTTCATCAGTAGTTCCTCATCAAATTGGAAAGAGGTATCAAGTAGGGTGCTATGAAGTTTATCTCTGAATCCTCTACTCTTCAGCTACTTTTCTATTAATGACAAATGAAGAGGTGAAGGGAATGCTTATCACAATGCAGATGACAAACATTGATGGGATAGCTAATGCTTTAAAAGACAGGAAAAAAATCAAAATGATCTTGATAAATTAAAGAAATAGGATCAAAGTAACAGAATGAAATTTTATAGAGGTAAGTACAATATATGTCAGTTAAGAAACAAAACTCAAATGGTCAGCATTGGGAATACATGGCTTGGTAATGTTACTTGTAAAAAAATCCTGTCTGGTCAAGCTCCACCTTGAATACAGTGTCCATTTCTGGGTAACACACTTTAAGAAAGATTCAGGACTGAAACAGGTTCAGAAAAAAATGGTAAGGAAACTAGAAACTAAGTCCTATGAAGAAAGATTGAAGGAATAGGATATTTATAGCCTTGAGAAATGCAACTGAATATGAATAGCTGAAAGAATGCCATACAGATCAAGACCTGTTTTCTCTTGTTTTAGTGCAAAACATGAAATAATGTATTTAAGTTACAAGAAAGCTGATTCTGATTTATAGTTAAAAAATAGGACAGGCAGTTTAACATGAAATTACTCAGAGAGATGATAGGCTCTCCTTCACTAAGTGTGTTCAAGAGGAGGTTAGACATCCATATGTCTGAAATTTTTAAATTTTAATTCCTGCATTGAGTAGGGGATTACATTACATTGTATAAATGGCCCTTCATGGTGTAAACTCTTTCACCCATTTATTTGTGCATAAACGAATGCATTTTTAATTATATTGCATAAGCTTAAAGAGTGCAAAAAAGTAAAGAATAAAGATACAAAAGGCAAAACAAAAGTAAAAACTTTGTGAGGGGAATTTTTGTAACACATTCTCCCTTCCTTTCCATTATCTTTCCCTAACCACTACCTAAATATTTATGCTACATTTTTAATATTTAATATTAAACATTGGAAATTTTTGCTTGTATCTGTTCAAAGTCTTTTAATCTATTCTTAATTAATCTCAGTTCTTTTCCTAGAAGCCATATGCCAAATGTCTAAATCTGCCTTGCTCTGTAATGTGTCATATATAAGGGAGCTATTCCTGCTTAAATTTGGTTAAACTTTTATTATGAATACAGATCGAAAAAAAGACAAAGAAAGAAAAACCTAATACATTGATTACATACCTGAACTGAATTGAGATGACAATATCCATTTAAAGGAAATCTGATGACATGTGTTGAGTCATGATTCCAACCTGCATTGACTGAATTGCACATCACGTCACCAATTTCTGGGAAAACCTCTTCTATTAAAGACTTATCTCCACTTAAAGTAATTCTTTCTCCAAGATCCGGAGCAACACGTACAACCAAGCACTCACAAGATTTCGAAAACCGGCCTGTCTCCCGATCCTGTTTCCATCTTTCCATTTCCCCTAGCATGGGCTGAAGCTGAAAATACTTTGCTTCTTCATATAACAAACTGTAATCCTGAAAGATACATAATGTTCAGAGCCACAGTGGAAAAAACGTATTTCTCATTATGTAGTATGTGAACAGTTATTTATTTCAGCAGCTTATGAAGATCTCTACATTAATGGAAATCTCCATATTTTTCAACTAATAAGAACTTATGGATTTTTCACATTAAAACAAACAGGGAGGCTGCTGTATTGTTTTGTGTTTTTATTCTCTTCCAGGTGTAATGCACTTACTTGGTATGTATTACTCACTGCACTGAATTAGCTTACACACACACACAAACAATTTTTTCCCATATTTTATTGTATTTTATCTTATGAAGATACATTTTATCTTCACATTTTATCATACAAAGAGAAAATGTATTAGAAAATATGGGATTGGAGTGAAGAGTCCACACAGTATGACAACATCAGTAATTACTATGTGGATTTTTTTACAGGTCTTCCATAGAGTTCTGTATTTAATGCATACTTGGAAAAGAGAAGGAAGTGTGAGCAAATAGAATACATGTTCGCATACAACTATTCTCTAGTCTAGATCATTAAGGATACATGTGAAACCTTAGAGATACGTTGTGGATAGCAAGCTTGGAGACTCAGTTTGGAAGATTAAAGTAAAGTACATTAATTGCTAATATTTATTTATTTATTTTAATTTTCTATCCACCTTTATTATTTTTTATAAATAACTCAAGGCGGCAAACATACCTAATACTCCTTCCTCCTCCTATTTTCCCCACAACAACAACCCTGTGAGGTGAGTTGGGCTGAGAGCGCACGACTGGCCCAAGGTCACCCAGCCGGCTTTCATGCCTAAGGCAGGATTGGAACCCTCAGTCTCCTGGTTACCTGCCATAAATTGGTTAAAAATAACACTGTTTTGGGACCATACATTTTCTTGATGGCTTTTTTTTTTTGGTCTCAACTTTTTTTTCCGTATCTCAGTGTGATATTCTAAGCAAGCTACTCACATACAAATGTATACAGGTCTGCCTAGAAACAGATTCCACTGAGTTCAATGAAGCTCACAAATAAAAGTAAACCAGATTAGAAAATACTTACATACTATACATTTGGTGTATCTTAAAAAAGACTTTAAAAAGTTGAACTAGTCATTCAACTAATCCACTATTAGACTTTTATTATAGTAAATAGTTTAATAAGTGTAATAATTTACACTGAGTTTTATGATCTGCATTTGTGGTTTCAAATTTTAAGCAGTTTGGCAGCAGTATTGTATGTCTGTTCATGAATATGCATATTAAACTTTACACATTTAACAGGCTGTACAACTGGAAACTACAAAGAACCTAAACCTAAACTTCAGTATAATACGTAATGCTCTTCTGAGGCAGACTATTTAGGCATAGTGTTGTAATAATCTGAAGATTATTGCTCAAGAAGGTATCTATTACCTCTATTTAACAACATACTATCTATCATCATTTTTTTAACAACGTATCTCTAAATTTCTGATTTCTAAGAATCTGTACAGATTATTTATAGCATACGCTAAAACTTACATGCACTCCCCATCTGCCTGACCTTACCAGACAGGCAGAAACTACCAGAGTTAGGCGGTCCTTCAAATAAGCATGGCTAGCACCTTGAATTACACCAGGAAGCCAGTGGTAACCAGAGCAGCACACAGAGTTGTGACATCACGTGGACATATCATGTCATGTCTACCACTGCCTGCACTGCTGCATTCTGGACCAGGTGTACCTTCTGAATGGTCTTCAAGGGTAGCCCCATGTACAGCACACTGCAATAGTCCATCTGTGAGGTGACTAGAATGTGATTATCTGAAGGCCCTTCCGATCCAGGAATGGGCACAACTGGCTCACTAAGTGAATCTGTGTGTAATCCCTCTTGGCCACAGCTGCACCTGCTCTACAAAATGACCCCCAGATTATGCACCAATATCAAATGGGGAAGTGCTACCTCATCCCAGACTAAAGACAGAAACCAAATAGCCATTTTTCCTGTTCTTTCTTTTTGTTGTTGTTGCCTATTTTGCTTTGTGATTTTCTTTTTTTCTCAACATGCACAAACAATAATAAGTAACAATACAATGGAGACCTTAGTATTAAGTATTCAGCTTAAGACATAAACCTTTATTGTACAACAAATATTTTGATGTAATTTGCAGTTTTTATTAATGCTATATTTAGCTTTGGATGTAAAATTTAAACAACTTTATGCTTATTAACACCAACATTTCAAATCATAGTTAACGCTGATATAACTTTTTCTTTTTTTCTATCTTTAAAGGTCTAAGTTATGTAAACATTAGTGTTAATAATCTCTAGTCAATACTATATAAATACCAGTGTATCAAAATAATATAATGTATTACTTATGTCTTATAATAATATAATAAAACCAATTTTAAAAAAGGCTAAAGACAGAAGCCACAGAACTGGAAGGCCCAAATATATGCAGCCACTTGGTCTTGTCAGGATAGTCTGTTCCTCCCCTCTAGACTTGTAGATACTCCATACACTGGTACAGGACCTTGACAGCATCACTGGGATAGCCCAAGGTTGAAATGTAGAATTGGACATCATCAACATACTGAGGATATCTTGTGCTGATGGATATATTTCTAGATATAATGTGATCTTGGTTTGATATAGAGTAAGGGATTATTATGGAAATTGCTATATATTCTTGTTCTATAAATTTGGAAGTCACTTATGTAATCTTTAAAAAAAAATTGTGTTTCTCACTTTTTTATTTTTCTCTTTGTAGTTTTTTGCTTTTTTGTCGTTTTTATCTTTGCTTTAAACTTAATAAAGTTCTTATAAAAAATGAGGATACCTGACTTCAAACCAATGGATAATCTCACCCAGTAGTTTCACGTAGATGTTAAACAAAAGGAGTGAGAGCTTCAAGCCCTATGGCACCTAAAAAATGAGGGGCCAAAGGCTTTATGTTACCTCCCATCAACACCAACTGGAACTGACCACAGAGAAAGGAGGAGAATCACTGCAGAATAGTGCTCCCTACTCCCAATCCCCACAGCTGGTCCAGGATACTCTGATTGATAGTACTGAGAGCCACTAATAGGTGAAGGAACACTATGATGGAGGCACCATCCCCATCCCAGTTCTGCCAGTGGTCATCAGCAAATGCAACTAATGCTCTCTGCATATTGTCTACTTAGCAATTATTTACTGTTATTGAGTAGGAGTGGATGCCTATCAGGAGATAGAGCCAGGGTTCAAACAAGCAAAGCAAGGATTATGTAGAGGCAGAGGTGACAACAGGAAAAAATAACTTTTAGAAGCAAATAAAATGATGTTCAAAGCAAAAGTTTATATAGTTTGGCCCATACACTACAAAGCATTAATCTGAGTGTACATTTTTTGTTTCAGATTCCAGCAGCAACCCAGTGCAAAGAGAAAGGCAAATGAGGAATGTAACTCCAAGAGGCTAACAAGAAAGCAAACTAAAAAGAGAGAAAAGGAAAACAGACAAATATACTGAGGACTATATACTCAATCATCACCCATTTTCCCTAGATTAAAAAAATACAGAAAGAAATGAATAAAATAAGTACAGAGAAGAAAATAATATGAGAAGTGAGAGTATCCACACTGAGGAAACTGTAACACAATGTTTGTTTATTTCATCTCTGATTTCCACTTTTTAAAAACTTCAGTTTTTTAAAAATGTTAACAACAGCAATAGTTGCCAAACTCATCCCCTCATTAATCCCAATATTGAAATCTTACAGAAGATTAGTTATCTTTTCAAAACTGGCTTTAATTGTTTTATATATCAAAATGGAAGTAGTAGCAAATTCATCCTCATCATACACTGAAACTGTAGTTTCATTTCTACTTTGCCCACATGAAAATAAACATGAATTGTTAACAAGAGAATATATTTACTTTTTAAATGACTGACCTGCCTCAAGGAAAGAAAAACATTAGAGGTAGGTAAAAACAAACAAACAAAAAACAGATGCTAATCTCAGAAGGACATATCCGTGAATAGGTTCTTTCCAGATACCAAGTGTCATTTAGGATAGAATGCCATAAGAATTCTTGTGAAAGGCAAGTCAGTACTAAGGGATTCTGTAAACATTGCAGTTTAGATCTGTGACTAGAGCTTGGTCTCATTTCATCAGTCAAATATATTTTAGACTTTCCTACTGAGTAAAGAAGTAGAATCAGATGTAACCTGGAGCTTGTTTTTTAACCTCGGTACATGCAACCCCCTTTTTAAAAATATGGCCCTTAAGCAACAGGAATAAAAACATTGCACAATATTCTTCACTTCTTTTCATGGTACCTCCCCCATCTGATTTGAATGCAAACAAATTTCATCTTAATGCATTCGGGCACACCTTATAAAGATGTGATTAAATAAAGAACAGGGAAAAATTAACCCTGATGGCATTCCAATGTCAGAGATAATGTAACAGAATAGAGATCTCAAAAATACACTAGGTTTTATATTTTTAAAAGGTATATTTTTAAAGTTTTATTAAATTTCAGAGCCATTATAATTAATAAATCTTTAAAACAACCATTAGTAGCTTGTAATTTGATATATATAAACTAAATAGCAATATAGCAATGTAAATATATTATTATTAAACAACTATATACTTTAAAAAAGAAACCTAAGCTACTGTATATGGTAAGCAGAAACTGTAACAACAATCCTATATTAAATTACCTACAGAAGTAAAAACAAAAGGAAAAAAATTCTTAAGAAAGGGGGGGATTAAAAGAACTGACTAAACAAAATAGAAATTCAAACACCTCAACACATACATTTTATGTAATTATCATATAAATGTGATTTATATACACACACACACACACACACACAAGCAGACACATATTCAGACTATTTACATTATGTAACTTCAATGTTTTTGAAAGTCGTGATTCAGGTTTTAAATAATGAATTGAATCTACACATAAAGAATCATATTATCTAGTCTTCCTCTCCTTTGATATAAAGGTGTTTCAAAGGACGAGAGTTGACAAATTTCACTTTTAGAGTCTGGGATTAAAGCATTCAATCCAATAATTAATGTTTGGGATTTAAGCATTTTGTAAGTACACAATCACCTTTTTCACCACAGTCCAAGAATCCAAAGTTCTACATTGAAAGATTCCAGATACTTGGAATAGAATTTAACTGACATTAAAAGATACATTTCTTAGGAATTAATTAGAAGTATTCCCATTTAAATAGTATAACATTTTTTGAAATAGTATGAAATGCTTATGAGTCCAATACAGTAGATTTTAATTTTATATATCAAAATGTAAGATGCTTAAAAGTCCTAGCTAGAAATAAAGCTAAAGCTTATTTTTAAAAAATCTGATGGTAAGTTGAGTTTAATAGTAGAGCAAATTACTAATTGAGGAGAGCCAGTTTGGTGTAGTAGTTGAAGCCCAAAATATTAAAAGGACAGCAGATTTGGAAGGCTTGGATAAAGTCGTGGGAAAGTAAATTTAACCACTTCTTTATAAGTTGCTGTCTCACAATCACAGGCAAAATAGAAGAGAAGCCCTATATGACTAATGGCATGAAAGAACCAAAAGTTATATAAAGTACAGCTCTTTTTGTTTATTGCATTATATCCCATCTATTCTCTTTAAGTTCAAGGTGGTACACATTTTTTCCCCTAACCACCGTGTGAAGTAGGTTAGGCTAATCACCCTAAACTTTCCAGGTCTAAATTCAGCATCCTAATCATTTTTGATGATTATTGGCACTGAAATTCTTGGTAAGCTTCCAAAGAAAACATGGTTAGCAAAAGATTATCACTGAGGACATTTGGGGATTTGGGGTAGAGTATTAAATTTGAAAACTTATAAAGACACGCAACATGCAGCGGGTAACATGGCTGCTTACGAGCCTTCATGCTTGAAATCAGCCAATCAAGAGATGGCAGGAGATCTAATGCATTTTAATTTTAAAAGTGTCAGATTCCACAATCAAAGGATTGTTGATTCTTCTGATCGTGTTTGCCTGCAATGATGGATCAACGTATGTCAAGGAGAAAGATGGGAGGGGGGAACTGCAAGGAGTGTGAATCACTGTTGTTTGGGCTGGAAAGGGGGGAGTCAAGGTCATGCTGCCAGAGGCATCTGCGGCCGGTATGGCTGACTGTTAGAGGTTGGGTGAGAAAGAGACAGGAGGGGGGAGTGGGGCATTGGAAAGTTTTAATGAGTGAGTTTAGGCGGGAATCTTTTAATCGCAGCTTTCTTCTGTTCTGTACACTTGTTCTCAAGAAATCTGAATTCTGCATATTCCAATTGTGCATGAGTTGGGTCAATATTGGGACTGATGCTGTCAGTTCTTACAAAAAGTATTAACGTACTTTACATTCACTATGTAAATTTGATTTTTGTGTAAGATATACACTAGGAGGGAAAAAACGTTTTCCTTCAAAACCAGAAACCATCACCTTCCAGAGGTTTTGCTGAAATGTTTTGGCCAGCACAGGTTGAGCAGAAGAATGTTTTGGTTGCTTCAGCTTTTGGCAAAATGAAATCCAGATCAGATAGGCTGGCATATGTCACCCTCTCTCTGCCCTCCAGTTCCCAGCACAGCATATGCCACTAGTCTGCCCTCTTCCTGCACCTTCCTAGTGCCTTTCTTCCATCTCCTCATGCTGCCAATGTTCAAGCGCAGCACCCCCTGCCCCCGTTCTTAGCACCTTGCCTTCCTTTGCCTTTCCTTTCCTCACCTCAGCTGCCAATATCCTGGATTTTTCTCCACTACCTCCAGCTGAATGTACTCCAAACTAAACAATCCCATCTTGTTCTGCACTCGGAGAAAAATAGCCCTGTTTCATTTTGTGGACAGACCAAAACTTCTGAAACAGGCATGTTTGGGCTGAGGCACAGCCACCCAAAACCAGGTAAAAATTTGGCACAACCATTCTTTTCAGATTAGAAGCTGAATTTTGCTTTGTTAACTTCAAATATTCATTTTAATGATCTATTATTTGCCAGAACCAACCAAAGCAGTTATTCCTCAAGTGTTCTACAATTGTTAACTGCTGTTACTCAAACAATTTCCTCATAATCCTTCCATTATTATGAAGAAGATGACAATAAATACATTTTCACCTTGAAATCATCCGGTATGAGTAGTTTTGAAGTTCGTAGAAAATTCAAAATATATCTGAACATTTGGCCATCTCTGTCGATGAAGTAGTGCTGCTTCAGGCTATCCAAAACAATTGGCTCTGTGCCATCAAATAGCCTCCCAATTCTGAAAATAAAAGAAAAATCAAAACCAGCATGAATTTGCCATCAGCATACATAGCCATTAGTAGGAAATAAATCCTATCATCCTAATGGCTTGATTTCATAGTTTTGCATTGTCTAGTTAGCTAGTTACAATGAAAACAGAGGAAAAAGGATATCATCTCCATTTCTATAGCTTCTTAAGGCTGATCTGGGAATAAACCAATCTAAGTGAGGGTTTTGTTTTGGGGAAACATGCATAGGATTGTACTAGGATTGTACTATAAAACATTCCCTAATACCAGATGAAGGCCTATCAAGTTATAAGGACCCTTACCCATTTCCTTTAGTTAAAATAACTTACAACATAACCTTCAGGACAGAGATTAAAATGGCCTTCTCTGCATCTAAATAGTCCAAGAATTTAAAACCTGAAATTATTTTTGTTATATTCAAAATATTTAAATTTTTCATTCTTCAAATTTGACAAAAAAGTTCCTAATCAAAGGCTCTTGAGTAAATTGTCACAACGTAAGAGAACATGTCCCTTTATGGATCACTAACTGTTAGCAAAGAATAGGAATAAATGGGCAATTATCTCAGTGGATAAATTGTCATAGAAAATCTACGTGATTGCTAGGAGTCAAAAACAACTTGATGGCACATAATCAATCAATCAATCAGATCTCAGTGGAAAGGAATAAGAAGTGGAGTCCCCCAAGTATTCATATTGGAACTGGTGGCTTTTAACTTGTTATAAATTACCTTGACTTGGGGATGAGTGAGTTTGGCCAAGTTTGTGACTGATACTAATATTGAGGGAGCTAAAATACAAAAGTAATTGTGAAGGATACTGATACAATGGTGAAAGATTAAGCAAACGGCAAATGTAGTTCAATTTAAGTAAATATAAAGTGATGTACACTGGGGCAAAAGAACTTAATTTCACATATAAACTGCCGAGGTCTGACTTAACTGTAATTAACAAATAAAAAGATATAGAGATCACAGTAAATAGCTCAATAAAGATGTTGGCTTAGTATGTGGTAACTGTGAAAAAGGCAAAATTCCATGATAATTAGGAAAATGATTAAATATTAAAAAATACCAGCATTAGGAAAGGAATTTAAAATTAAAATGTCCTTATACAAATCGATAGCATGTCTGCAACTTGAATAATGTACACAGTTCTGATTGCCAGATTTGAGAAAGGATATAACAGAGCTGGAAAAAGTGCTGGTTCCAAAAGTCAAAGATAATAAAGGCATTCTGGGCTCCATTTTCTATTATGCCTCGCCAATCAGCTATAAAAACTAGGTTCCTGCCTCATAAAGGGGACACATTTTCCTGTGCTGAAGGATTCTACCCTCCTGTGCCCATAATCAGCAATGATAGCGGTTTCATAAGAAAACATTCAGTTACCTTAGAACAATTTAGCCTAATTCAAAGGTCACCACCTTTTTATAATTGCGAGTTTCATGTTCTTTTTAGTAGGCACATCTTCTATTTTGAAAGCAAGTTATACACAGTATATTCAAAGAAATTGTAAATAAGGTACTAATTCTGGCAAAGGCAATCAAAAAACAAACTGGTGGTGATGTTCTCTGCTGTGTTCTCTAGCATCCCAGGATAGATTACCTCTGTCTTTTTGCTAAGTACATGGACACATTTATAAACAAAAACAGTCCCCCATCATTTTTCTCTAATAATGGTTATAGGGCCTATGTGAAATCTTAAGAGAATTCTTGGAAGTAAAGTTGATTCTCAAGTTGGTGCTTTGAAGCATGTCACCGTCACATTTTAAATTTGTTTTTTTTAGTTATACATTTGAAAAAAGAGTGGAATGGGAGACTCTATAAACATCACAAAAAGTGTTTGTAAGTTCAGTAGCATCCATCTCCTTTTTGATGATACCACTTGAAATCAGTGTACAACATTTTGGTCAAAAGTAAAATGTTTGAATCCATTTGTTTTCCATAAATATCAAACAGATTTTAGTAGAATAAGGACATATACCATATCTCTATTGCTGCTGCTTCTATTAATTACCTGCTGCCCCACCTTTAGAACACAACATTTATTATCCAATGTTCTGACCTGTGTGTGTGCTTTTTTCAGACAATTTCTACGTATATTTCTCATTTAGACCATTTTCTGTAGTAATCAACTAAAGTTGGGAAAAGTAGCGGAAAATGTAAAGTGAGTGACTGTATTTTCAAACCATCTGTCTTTACTTTGTGGAATCACTGACCTTCTATTGAACTTCCTGAACATCTATTTTGATTTTCATGCTAAAAAGGGTGCAACTAGAAACTAAGCTAATGCTAAGTAGAGTGGATTTTATTTAAAATACACTTTAAAAGACTCAATTTAATTATTTAAAATACAATTTAAATAATTAGGAAGATTTTACTAACCACTATTTTTAGTAAAAGTGCTTTTTTGATTTGATTACTAGCTTCATTTTAGAAAGTAGCTACTGTACATGTAATATAATAGCTCTGGTCTGTGACCATAATAAACTCTATCTATTATATTACTTAAGGCAGCTTATAGCATTTAAAATTGACTATATTGTATTTTAAAGAAAAATTGAAACACAAAAAAAAATACAGAAAACAACCTGTGGAATATATAAAAATGATAAATCAAACAGATGTAAGAGTCAATGTTTGCCTACAGAAAGTATGTCTTTTTTAAAAAGGGGGGGAGGGAGGGAGGGAGTCTTGACCTGCTGGCAAAACACTAGGTGAGAGGGTGCTGACCGAGCTTCTGAGGATAAGATGCTTCCCAGATTTGGTGTGGCCATGAAGCAGGCCCTTTCATTCTCAGCCAGCTCTCTCTCACAGTAAGAACACATCAGTCTTGAGGGAGTGGTCAAGCCAATCTGAATCTTTGGGTCCAAAGCTGAACCCAGAAACATGTCCAAATGCTACAATCCATCCTAACTGGTTGAAAGCCTATTTCTCAACTGTTTACTTGACTAAGAACACTTCTACCTTGTCTGAAAAAAGTTTATATATAACTTTTTTCCCCTCACCTAGTCAGCCACCGGATACTTAGAACAACAAAACATTATCTGGCTGTATATAAAATAGAAATAGCGCTACATGCTATTCACATAAACTTCTCCACATAATCTGCATTTCAAATTCATTATTATGTTCCCTGCATTTTGGGATAGTGCACCCTGCATTAGTGAATAGAGGGTATATCTTGGCTTACTTCTGCACTGTATCTTCTCAGAAATAGAGTAGTAGCCTGTCATCCCTTTTTCAAAGCTATTCATTCCTGTTCTTCCACTCATCTTCCTCTGAACCTTTTTGAGTTTGTCTGAACCTTTATAAAAGTGTGGTACCTAGAACTGGACTTTATTATTCAAGGTACGACCTGACCAACCCCAAAGTAATTACTTCCTGTGGTTTAGAAACTAAGTTTCTGTAGTTGCATCCTAAAATTGCACTATACTGTACTTTTTTGCAGCCAAATTGCACCATCAATTCTTACTCAGTTTTCAATCAACTATTCCAAGAACTTTTCATCAAGCCAAATCTCTCTCATTCTATACCTATGGTTTTGATTTGTTTCCCAGTTGCATACCTTTGCATTTATCTCTGTTAAATTTCATTTTGTTATTCTCAGCCAATTTCTCTGTTTTTCTCTTCTGGTATACTAGTTATCCCATCTAATTTTGAGAAATCTGCAAATTGGATAAGCATTCCATCTCCTCACTCAGGGTCATTAATATGAATTTTGAAGAGTACAGGCCTCAGAACTGAACCTTGTGGACTAGTGCTCAGCACACCGATTTGATGTACAGTGCAATTTTAGGACGCAACTACAGAAATTTAGTTTCTAAATCACAGGAACAGAAAATTGCACAGAAAATCTGCACAGAATTTTGTAGGAATAGATCACAGGAATAGAAATTTGCACAGAAAATCTGCACAGAAATTGAATAATAAAGTCCAGTTCTAGGCACCACACTTTTATAAAGGTTCAGACAAATTCAAACAGGTTCAGAGGAAGATGATCCTATGAAGAGTGAAAGAAAAGGGAGTCAGTAGCTTTGAAAAAGGGATGATAGGCTAGTACTCTTATTTCTGAGAGGATATAATGCAGAAGTTAGTCAAGACATACCCTCTATTCATGTAGTGCAGGGTGCACTATCCCAGAATGCAAGGAACATAATAATGGATTTGAAATTCAGAAATGCAGATTATGTGGAGGAGAGGTGGTGAGTGGTTAAGGCAACGGGCTAGAAACCAGGAAACTGTAAGTTCTAGTCCCGCTTTAGGCATGAAAGCCAGCTGGGTGACCTTGGGCCAGTCCCTCTCTCTCAGCCCAACTCACCTCACAGGGTTGTTGTTGTGGGGAAAATAGGAGAAGGAAGGAGTAATAGGTATGTTCTCCGCCTTGACTCATTTATAAAAATAATAAAGGCGGGATAGAAAATAAATAAAATAAATGAGCACCTTCTGAGTATGATTTTCAAGGCAGCTATGGATTCAATATGATTTCATCCAGCCCACACTTAAGTACCGTGCTAATTAAGAATGTCATGGGGTGCTTTGTTAAATGCATTGTTGAAATCAAGACATAGTTGTCAGGCACTGGAGAAAGCAGATGTCTAGAGCCATTTCAGTTGGTTCTCAGATTTGAGTGTAATATTGAGACATTGATCACACTTATGAATATGTATGGCAGGTCGTACATCCATTCTGGCCCTCCCTTATCTCTTAGTGGCTTCAGATACTATCAATCATAGCATCTGTCTGGACCAGCTCCGGGGGTTAGGAGTGGGGTGCACAGTATTGTGGTTTTTCTCCTTCCAGGGTTAGTTTAAGTTGGTGTTGGCAGAGGAGAGATCTAGCCCCAAGTCCCTGTTTTGCTGGGACACACAGCTTCTACACTCTTCCCACTTCTATTTAACATCTACATGAAGGTACTGGATTAAGTTATCCAACTGCACAAGGTCAGGTGTCATCAGTATGCTAATGATATTCAGCTGTACATATCAGCTCCTGGCTGACCAAGTGATGCCATCAAGGTTATTTTTCATGTGTGGAGGTTGTGAGAGCCTATATAGGGAGAAATGGGCTTAAGGTCAACTCCAGCAAGACCAAGTAGCTCTTTTAGGGCATCCTACAGTAGCTCTGGGGATTTTTCTATCAATGGTTCTGAATGGAGTTGCACTGCCCCAGATGGAGC
The DNA here is from genome assembly GCF_035149785.1 of Candoia aspera. NCBI lineage: Eukaryota > Metazoa > Chordata > Lepidosauria > Squamata > Candoiidae > Candoia > Candoia aspera. The sequence continues at coordinate 163,435,666 of NC_086155.1, forward strand.
TGGTGTTCAACTTGGGAGTCCTCCTAGACTCTTGGCTCCTGCTCAAACAGGTGGCAGCTGTGGCTAGGAGAGCCTTAGTATCTTATGCACCAACTGCACCCATTCTTGGATTAGGAAGCCCTGCTCACAGTCACTCCTGTTTTGCTCACCTCCTTGTTGGATTATTGCGATGTGCTCTATGTGAGGCTGCCCTTGGAAGACATTCAAAAACTACCGCTGGTCCACAATACAACAGGATGAGTAGTTATGGATATACCTTGCTAAGTCCATGTAACACTACTGCATGAGCTGCACTGGCTCCCAGTAGCTTTCCAAGTAGAATTCAAGATTCTGTTTGTCACCTCTAAAGCCCTTCATGGCAGGACTGCCTGTCTCCAATTATTTCTGACTGTCTCACACGGACCAATAGGGTGGGTATGCTCTTGTTCCCCTTGCTTAAACAATGTATGATGAAACTTAGAAAGTGTGCCTTCTCTGTTGCTGCCCTGTGAAACAGCATATCCTCTGAGATTCAGATGGCTCCAACCCTGATGGCCTTCCATAAGGTGTTAAAATGGCTTTTCTCCCCAGCATTGGGCCAGAATATTAACCAGCCCATTTTTCAGGGGTTGTGGATGTGGACATGTGTGTCACCCCTGCAATTACGTATTTTTTAAAATGCTTTTACTGTTCATTATAATTATTACTCACTGTCCAGTATTTTATGTTGAGTGGGCAGCCATGTAAATAAAATTTCATTGAAGTTACCCAATTAAAAGAATGATATAACATTAGTCAATGTTCTTGACAAATCCATGCTGACTTCTGGTAATTATTACATTGTTCTTAGGAGAGTTATAAATAGCCCTCCTTATGATCTGGCCTAGAATCCTCCCAGCTACTGACATCAGAGTGACAGGTTTGTAGTACTCTAGTTTCTCCTTTTTGAAAACAGACAGGATTTTTAAAGATAATTATATGATGATCCAGAGGTTCTGGAGCTATCATTTTTGTGATACTAATACCCCCAAATGGTAAAATGAATTTGTGTAATCCCTCCCCAGTGAATAAAACTAATAATTTCATTGGAGTCAGGGTTCAGCAAGAAATATGCCACCCATCCATCCATCTCATTACAAATTAGTTGTAACAACCTTACAACTTTTAATATAATTTCATTAGAAATAAAACAAAAGCAAAACTCAATGTTATTTAAATTCGTATTGTCAATGAATTAGCTTGTTCAATTTTATATAACTCCTGAAATCTGGGTTTCATTTTGAGGACAGCCACTCTCTTCCAGTAAAGTCAGGAAAAAAATGGTGTTTCCTTGTCCTAAATCACCTTCTCTTAAATGCTGCAGCTTGCAAAGTACTCTTTCTCCCAGCACAGTCACACTGAGATAACCATTACAGCAAATCTTCTCATTGCTTTCCATCTTGGTGCTTGTAATCAGCCAATCCCCAAACTCTTGCAATTTCTTTCTTGTTTCAGCCCTTCTTCCTATCCCCCTTTCATAATTCCCCCTACAGAATGAGTGTCAGGTCAGATAGTCAGAGCTTTGCCTTTAGACTTCCTTATGCAAATGTGGTGTGTTAAAAAAAATCAAAAAGAACATGCTGGTTTCATACAATGATCTGGAACCTTCATGCTGATTTGTATCCAGCATACTTTTACATCAAACTGTAAGCCTGCTCAGAAACGAGGATGAGGAAGGCATTCTCTAGTGACCTGTCATCCACTGTCTTGCAACTCCCCTGGGGGTTGCAATCCACCCTTTCAAAAATGCAATGCCAGCTAATTCCTTCAGTACCCTAGGATGCAATTCATCTAGTCTTGGAGATTTAAATTCAAAGCCAAGAGGTATTCCATGACCATGTATCTTTCAGGTCAAGCCTCAATCTTCCCCCTCTATTCTGTTCTTCATAGTAGTCAAGTGGAACTTATAACCTCTTTTCTCAGACAAAACCAAAATAAGAACAGAATACCTTCCCTTTTAATTTACTATAAAGCATTTTGCTATCTTAGGGCTCATCCACACAGCCTGCATACCACAGTGCAAAGATATCCCACCTATCTTTTCTGGAGGACTTATCTCATAAACAGGCTAAAGACATGTTTTGGGGGAAGATAATCTAAAGACATATTGAACAGAGTGCCTGGATGTTACAAACATCACCCCAGCATACAGGCTGTAAGGTGATGGGTGGTGGTTTTTCCCTAATCATTGTCCTACAGTACTACCAAAGGAGCTGTACAAACAGCAGAACAACATGGCTCTGTTCCAGATGCATGTTAAAGACACACTGTTGGGGATATGCAGTTGATGCCAACATGATTGGCTCTGGGATGGGAACAGTGCAAGGCAAAATGACTACCTGGAAAAGCCCTTAATTGATCAGCTGATACTTCCTTTTTAATTTGGACGTACCTAAATAAGCTTGTTTTCTAAGTAAATTTAAAGCCCAAAGCAAGCTGGTATTGGTGAAGGATGCTAAGGTTGTTGTCACACCAACACTACACAGATTCTCTGTGAGTAGTTGTTCTTAATGTCTTTTCCCTCTTTCCATGTCTTAAATGCCTTTTCTTTTTATTTTCAGATTTTCACTAAGCCTTTTGTGCAGTCACATTGGCTTCTTCAGCAGTCTTTCATTTCTTCTTCCTCACTGCCACTCATACTGAGCTTGTTTTTCCATTAGCATTCCATCTGCTATAGAATCCTACTTCCCACTGCTCTGAGTTTATTAAAATTCACTTTCTTGAAGTCCAAGATAAGCATTCAACTACAATCAGCTTTTGTGTGTGTGTATGTGTGTGCGCCTTTGAGTCAGTGTTGACTCCTGAAGACTGCCTGGACTAGTCCCTGCATTTTTATTGGCAAGATTTTCGGAAGTGGTTGCCATTGCCTCCTTCCTAGGGCTGAGAGAGTGACTGGCCCAACATCACCCAGCTGGCTTTGTGCCTAAGGCAGGACTAGAGACTTACAGTCTCCTGGTTTCTAGCCTGGTGCCTTAACCATTACACCAGACTGGCTTTCAATATGCTTTAGTTTCCCTCAAAATCAAGAACCGTAGCATTACCTGATCTCTTTTCTCCAATATACCCACTATTCCTACTTTCTAGACTATGTTTTCCTATTTGCCAGATTAAGAATGGGTTATCCTGTTGTGTCTTCCTTCATCTCTCACCACTCTTCCTCACTCTGTGAATGAGAAAATTATCAGTAAGATAAATCAGAAAGGATCATGCTTAGCAGAGTTTCTCTTTCAACAGCCAGGGTAATTAAAGTCCACATTGATTCTACTACTCTTCATGCTTCTTAAAAACATAAAATTTGCTATTAGAAAATATTACACGTATATTTTAGCTCAGGTGAACTCTACAATAGTGGTTAAAGCAATGGGCTAGAAACCAGGAGACTGAGGGTTCCAATCCTGCCTTAGGCATGAAAGCCAGCTGGGTTACCTTGGGCCAGTCATTGTCTCTCAGCCCAACTCACCTCATGGGGTTGTTGTTGTGGGGAAAATAGGAGGAAGAAGGGGTATTAGGTATGTTCACCGCCTTGAGTTATTTATAAAAATAATAAAGGTGGGATAGAAAATAGATAAATAAATAAAACAAATCGCCAAAATAATTCACTTGAATTTCTGAGCAGGCTTGAAATCTTTTAACACACAATACAAATTCTCTTCTCTTTCCAATGCTTTTGTTCCAAACTATGTCTTCATACTACTACCCTGATCATTTATAATTAACCTTCTTAGTCTTCATGGTATCTATTAAATCGTATCTGTCTTCATATATTAGCTCATCTTATTTTCCATTCTTTTAACATCAGTGTATGGTCAACAAAGTTCATGACCTTTATGACTCATAAAGGTCATGAGTCTCAAGTCAGACTTCCCTCCTAGCAATCTGGATATAATTAATCCCCAGAACAAGTCTCTCAAAACTGTGATTAGTAATTAATTAGAAGGAGGCTAAGGTTTCAACACAAGAATTCCAATCCGTATTCTACTTTCAAATGAGAAACCAATAGAAGCAAACTATTATTTTGTAGTTTGACACTTAAACACCTAAAAGAGATTTACATACTATGTAAAATTGAACAAGAATTTTCAGATAATTTTAGATTAATACTACATATAAAACAATCTTAAGTATTACTGGAATCACATTAATTATCAATAATTAATGAAAATAGCTTATATAGTAATAATCATAAATCAGAATAAAAAAATTAGAAGATTTTTTTATTAAATTTAAAAAATCCATACTTTAACAAAATAGGCAAGTTCTAATATTATAAAGCCTTATGTTAAAAGAAACCCAAACTTTGGATGCAATACAGGGCAATGTGCAAAATTATACTCTGTAAATGATTCCCAAATTAAATTAAATTAAATTCTGTATCAAACTTTTTTCAAATACATTATTTTTGACAGTGATGCACACTCTCCTGTTCTGCAAGGTTCATTAGTCTATTGTTCTTCTAGAGAAGGAATCACATGCAATGTCCACTAAGAAGCATAAAGTATCCTGGCAGCTGTTATCATAAACAAAAACAACTCCATATACTTTGCAGAGACATATGGTTTAGTGATGTTTAGCCCTGGTCAATTTTCTTATGTATTTTCAGTGCAAGAATGAGGATGTTTGTCTCTGTTGTGAAGGCAGGGCAGTCCGCACTGTTTTGATAACTGCTGCTTGAGTTCTTATGTCACAAGTTATTCTCACATTAATATTCTTTCTGATTTTTGTAATGAATGATTTAGTATTCCCCATTAAAGCAACATTCTGCCTTCCTTCTTGTAGAACACAACTCTTTATCTAAGGTCCTTACATCAGGGTCTTCATCTCCTACCTTTCACAGAATTCAGTTTAAAGCCCTCATGATCAAGCTTACCATGCTTTGGTCAAACCCATTTTTATTAGTCCTTAAGAAGAGCAGAGAGCCAGTTTGGAGCCAGTTTGGTGTAGCGGTTAAGCGATCAGGCTAGACACCGGGAGACTATGAATTCTAGTCCTGCCTTAGGCACAAAGCCAGCTGGGTGACCTTGGGCCAGTCACTCCATCTCATCCCTAGGAAGCAGGCAATGGCAAACCACTTCTGAAAAACTTTGCCAAGAAAACTGCAGGGACTTGTCCAGGCAGTCTGAGAATTGAACACGATTGAATGGATTAAAAAAAAAAAAGAGCAACCCGCCTTGTGCCAGTAATTCATCACTTAGATAATTTGTATCATGGTTTCAAAACTAAATCTCCCACTGACACCATTTGCACAACCAGTAAGTTATTTATGTATTCTTTTTTCCCCTTCTATTTTTTTATGGCATGAAGGATGACAGCTTCACTAGCAGCCAGTTTCTTAAGACTCCTTCTTAAACTTTTGTAGTCTATGATGATTTGTCCCCATATATATTAGCAGGAAGAAATAACTGTTTGTGGGCTTGATGGATATTGGAAGTTTTGTCACATCCAAAATATCTGCTCTGGCAGACAGCATAGTTCATGAGCTGATGAGTTCAGTGGTGTATGTTTAGTTTTAATCCTAGTAGTGAATTATCAACTATCTTAACTCTGGGAAAACAGCTGCATCCCCTCTGCCCTTCAGGGATCGGCTTCCTATTCCTATTCTGCAAGGTTCGTTTTTCTTTCCTGGAAGGTTCACAGCTTGTTTCTTCTGTGAAGGTCTTAAAACTATGTGCCAGAATGAACATTATAATCAATAATGTTGATTCTGGTTCATTTTCTATGGCCTGCTGCCATGATAGACTTTCCTTTTGACAACTTTTCCAAAGATTTCAAGTCAAAGAGACATAAACTCAAAATTCTATTTGTCAGGCCTGAAGGAAAATGCTTTACTCACTCACTCCCCCCCCAACTTGCTCTTTGTCTCCCTTGCACTAATGCCTATTCCCTATCCAGATCTATTCCATTCCTCATCAGCAACCATTATTCACCACAGTAAGATAAAGGCTCAACTATGAGTTTACACATAACCATTCTAGAAAAACAAACTTCTAAGAGAGTTGACACTCATTATTCACTGGGTTTCCATTCCATCCAAACAACTTCAGGTAATAGGACTGTGAAAAACATACTTTATACATTGGCCATTCTGAGCTTGCATAAAATGCACATGCACGCACATGCGCACACACACACTTTAGAATGTGGAAACATGCAACCTTTTACTGCAGATAACAATGTCCAGTCTGCATTTTCTATCCATGCCTATGCAAAGCTGTAGAGAATGAAATTTCAGATATCACCAGCGATCTGCACTAGTGATAGTATTTGTGGATAACAAAGATATTTTAATCAATATTTTCACATATGGAAAATTGCTTTTTTTTTATCACTTCAGTTCCATTGTCTAATTTCTTTTTACTTTTCAGGACCATTCATTCTACGAGTGGCTCTCACTATAAAGTCTCTTCATACTTAAATTATGCCGTGATGCTTCTTCCCCTCTTTGTACCTCATCCTCCTTTCCTGAAAGGTCAGTTTCTTACCCATGCCTGCATTTGTTTAAGGTTTGTTTCTGAACTTCCAAGCAGAGGCATGATGAAATTGATAGTTTTTGTCAGCTTCACTGTGTCTCAGGGCAGAAACAGCAATACAGTTACAGGACAATGAACAATTCACAAATTTAACAAGATTGAAGATTAGAAAAGTTGCTTTTGTAGCAAGCAAATAAACAAATACAGTATTTAAAAATGAAATAAATGGACTGGTCCTCTTGACATTTTTCAGAATCCTACATGTTTCAGAACAAGGACGCATTTTGCCCTTCAATTATGATTCATACCAAACATGACTGAAAATATGAGTAACGATAGGGGAAATGTTAAACACTTTGAATTTCACTTTGAACTTACTGTACGGTTGTTTCTACTAAATTGTTCTTATAATTATCAACAAGACATGGGCTATCAGATCAGCTACCATAATAGGACCCAGGAATAGGAACTAAGGAGATTATCATGCCTCTTAACCCATGTCTTTTAAAGAAAGGCCTGGGGGCAGAACATTCATTTGAGCACTGTCTTCTACTTTTGTAGCATCCTATATCAATGTACTGTTTTTTTCTATTTTCTTTCTTGTCCACTGAAGTCAATTTCAGGAACTTGAAACACATCTTCGAATCATATTTTAACTGATCAGTTTTGCTACATTGAATGAAAAATATTCCAGTTTACAAATCCTTATTAGGTCTAACACTCAGAGTATAAATAATGCAGATTAGATAAACATGTTTCTGTTTTATATTTAAACATATTTTTCTGAGTTGTCTAAAAGTATGATGAACAACTGGTTCTCTCATTCATAAGAAGTCTAGTGGCAGTTATCAAAATCACAATGTGGGGAAGGGAACCACAGCAGTAGAGCATAACTGGGAGGCCCTCCGATCAGTCACTCATGCCCTGGTCATCTCCCATATAGACTATTGCAATGCGCTGTACATGGTGCTACCCTTGAAGAGTATCTGGAAGCTATAGCTGGTTCAAAATGCAGCCATGTGAGTAATTTTGGGTGCCCCAAAGATAGCACATGTAACACCTTTGCTGTGGAAGCTGCATTGGGTGCCAGTTTGCTTCTGGGTCCAATTCAAGGTGTTATTACCTTTAAAGCCCTACATGGCATTGGTCCAGGTTACCTGAGGGACCGTCTCACCCCCCATTGTATCAACCCATCTCACCCGGTCAGACGAAGAGGGCATGTTGCGGACCCCGTCTATGAAAGAATGCCAATTGGCGGGGCCCAGGAAGAGAGCCTTCTCTGTCATTGCCCCGCCCTATGGAACACTCTCCTCCCAGAGGTGAGGAAGCCCTTACTGCCCCAGCCTTCTGGAAAGGGGTGAAGACCTGGCGTTGCCATCTCCTGTAGGGTGTGAGGAGTAACCAACCCTGGGGGTGTTTAGCACCCTGAAGATGCTCCCGGAAATTAAGAACTTTTTAAACATCTACACCTTGGATTATAGTATTTATTTAAGAATGGTTTTATTGTATTTTTAATTTGTATTTATTTTTGTTTTTATTGTAAACCACCCAGAGTCACTATGTGAGTGAGATGGACGCTGACTAAATTTGAAATATAAATAAATAAATAAATGATTGATCGATTGTCTGCAGATTCAGTGCCTGCTATGCATAAAGGCTGCTCTGATGAAGGAGCAGGTGAGGGGTTGGAGGTTGCGAGAGATGGCAAATGTAGGGGAGACCAAAGAGAAACCTACAGGGAAAGCACCTGTTGTATTACCATTATCAGGCCTGTACAAACAAACTTCCCCCACCCTTCTATGGTGGCTGGCTTGGCCTGGCCTGGCCTGATTACTCAAGTAGAGAAGAAAGTCTTCCTTAGGGGGGAAGTAGAAGAACCAGAGACTATATAAGTAAGGAGCTGCTGATATGCCCACACCTGAGGCTGGAAAGCTTATAATAACTTACTGAGAGCAACTCCAAACTGCTGCTACAGAAGACTTTACTTCCTTAATTAGGTATTTTATTTTGAACATTCTTTTGAATTCATTGTTTGGACTGCTGAGGCTCCATTGAGTCTGTTTTTGTTTTCAAACCCTGTCCCTGAATGCTCAAGGGACTGGGGAGAATAAACTTCAGCAAGTTCTCTTCACTTCTGGAGAATCCAGTGTTTGCTTTCTGTTAACTTGCTAATCAGCTTTCTACTGCTTGGTTTACAAAGGTCTTCGCCACACACAAATAGATGCAGGCAGCCTCTCATTCACAAAAGTGTCAGGCTTACAGTTCCCTCCACTATAAAAGCATGCACACACACACAGACTTTGTTGTTTATTCGTTGAGTTGCTTCTGACTCTTCGTGACTTCATAGATCAGCCCATGCCAGAGCTACACACACACACACACAACCTGGAAGAGGGTTTTGCCACTAAAATTGTCTATAAAACGTGCCTCATTTGAAAATAAAAGTTAATTGCTGAAGTTCTTTTGCTATCACCTTAACCTTCCTTCTAATAAATGTTACAAATAAGTTCTGAATGTTTTATTCTTTGGATGAATTTTACCTATCCATATTGCTAGGAAGAAAGTCTGACAGATTTTTAAGGTTGCTTATTTTCTATAGATTTATTTAATCAAACCTTTTGAGATATTAATAATTTCATAGTTGTTCTTAATTGTTGCTCAGAAAATAACAAATGACCTATAAAACAGGACTTAAAAATGCTGATGCCTGTGTTCCATTTTATAAAGCAAATGGATATGAAAACAGAATGCTTAAGATTTTAACTCATGAAAAATCACTAAAACTAAAAAAGCCAATACGATGTAGTCATTATATCTCTGGACTAAGATGGGGGGCACCCAGATATACTAAACCATGAAACCTTAAGTCAATCACTCTCTCAGCCTAACCTATTCTACTGAATTCTTGTGAAGATATAATGAGCAATTATGTATATTTCCTTAAACTTTGGAGGAAAGATGGCATTTAAATGTAATAAGTGAATTAAATAAATAGCAATCGAAAAAGAAGTTTATTGCTAATATGATCATATAAAAATTAAAACAGAAATAAATTAATTTTTAAAATGTGCTCCTTGGAATATCTAGGCATTCCCAATAAAAGGCAAGCAATTTAGGGACAGAAAGTATAGCTGAAGTTACCCATTCCTTCACTTCCTTTTCAGAAGGCATCTGCTGTCTAGCCTTCTTTTAATAGAAGCCTATTCTCGGAAGTCATACAGTTGAAGTTTTCCTTCACATAATTTAACATTTTTGTGAATATTTCATTCATGAGCACTTTATAAAGTTGCAACATAAAACCATTTGTTTCTATTTTAAAATATGATGTTATTGAAGCTAAGGGCAAGAAATGAAAGCAAGCCCAACATTTTATTTTTACACATACTCTGGCTAGTACTAGTTTATCCCAACATTTATGATTCTTTCCTTACAAATCTAGGAGTAGGTGGGCAGCTATCCAATGTTCACCTTGTTTCTTCTGCAATGTATTATTAAGATAGCGATACTTTTGATGAATTATCTCACACAAGGGCCTGAAGATAATAGATTCAATAGATATACTTAAAGGATCATTTGTCAATTTAGTATTGACTATTTGGACTGCTCTAAGACAGGAAGAGAATTCATTTTTTTTAATATAAGCTGTGAAGCCCTGAAGCATCATCTTAAACTATTTAAAAAGAAATCAATTTTCAGATGGATAAAAGAAGCCTAGAAAAGTCTTAATGAACCTGAGTAGATACTCTGGATCTCATTCAGCTGAATCTAACAATAAGGCCAAGTAAGTTTAGAATCTACTTCTCAAAAAAGACTTTATGGGCTGGAAACGTTTGTTGCTACTGTTTAGAAGTTGTGGTTATGGCTCCTTGGCTGAAGCCATAAATTACTGTCTTAGTACCCAAAACATAATGTCTACTTGCACAAGAGTGTAAATTAATTACTACCTCTAACAGGAATAAAAGGAAAAGCAGTTGTGCAAACTAGATCTTTCTGTTTATGTATGAGGGAGGAAAACACTGTATCTTGTGACCATGTCCCACTGCTGTAACTATTATATTCAGATAATTCCACAAAGCAGCCATAACACTGTACAGGATATGTTTTTCAAATAACATTACAGCCTCTGCTTTTAAATTATACCAGATGTGTGCTATGTGGCTGTGGAAAGGGAGCTGTCTTCTGTTCCTACAATGAAACACTGACAGGAAAATCTGTCTGATATAAATGTCTTCAGGAAAACTGTTGCAGGAGGAACACAAACAGCTTAATTGCACTCATAGCTCAACTAGTATGGTGGATATCAAGTATGGTGAGAAGCATCTGGGCTCCCAAAATACGTCTAAAAGGAGCAATGATCAGGCCACTTCTGAAGAAACCAAATTTGGAGTCATAACATTGGTTATGCTGACTTGTTATTGATGAGGGTTTTTTTTAAAACCCTGACTGCTGTTTTTAAAGTGTGTTGCCTGTTTTTCTTGTTGTTTTTTAATATTGTTAGCCACTCTGAAACCTGAATTTGAGATGGGTGGCCATATCAACTGAATGAATCAATGAACTAAATAAATAAATATAGACAGACAGGTCTATAGCCGATATTCCCTTCCTTGGCAAGGTGCTTGAGCAGGTAGTAGCCGATCAAGTCTACCCTCACTTAACAAAACTGATTTTTTAGATCCATCTCAATCCAATTTCAGGTTGGACTACGGAACAGAAACTGCCTTGGTCATGCTGTGGGATGACCTGTCCTGGGAAAAGGACAGGGGGGAGTATGACCCTCTACATCCATCTGGACCTCTTAGTTGCTTTCGATATGATCAGACACAGTGTCCTGGATGGGCAGTCAGTGGGGGGACTGTATTACAGAGGTTCCGCTTCTATTTAGAAGGCTGTTTCCAGAAAGTGGTGCTGGAGTGTTGGTCTTCTGCCTTATGGCAGTTGGGTTAAACAGTCCCCAAGGGCTCGATTTGTCCTCCATTCTTTTAAACATCTATATGAAACTGCTGGGAGAGGTCATTCAGCAATGTGGACTGAGGTGCCATCAATATGCAGATGACACCCAGCTCTACTTCTCCCTTTCATGTAACACAGGTGAGGCAGTTGGTGTTCTAAACCAGTGCTTGGACAGGGTAATGGACTGGATGAGGGCCAATAAACTGAGACTCAATCCAGGCAAAATGGAGTTACAGTTTGTGGGTAGTGCACATGTCCACTTGGGTGATGCCTCTGTCCTGGAGGGGTCCAGACTCATCCTAAAGAAGCACGTTTGCAGTTTGGTAATGTTCCTAGATCTATCACATGTCACTAGAGATCCAGGTGGCCATAGTGGCATGGAGTGCCTTTACCAGCTACAACCTTACTAGGACAGAGACAGCCTCACAACAGTTATTCACACCCTGGTCACTTTCTGGTTGTACTACTGCAATGTGTTATATGTGGGGTTGCCTTCAAAATGGTCCAGAAACTTCCATTAGTTCAAAAGAGAGCAGCTTATGAACATATGCTAGTTCTTCACCATTTACACTGGCTGTTCAAACCAAACTTACTATTAATAAACTACAGCTCATACTGGACAATGACACTGCACTTTCTCAGGTCCATACTTGTATACAGGCAACTACCCAACCTGAAGCAAATTCTCATAAGTAAAAAAGAAACAACAGGAAAATTATGCTAACATAGGAACCAGACCCTGCCAGAAACCCCGATTATCTACTGTACTCTGTCCCCATATCTACCCCAACAACACAATCACAGGCCTCAACAGTACACATACAAGATTAGACGTGTCTTCACATGCTTTTCCTCTAATGCGATACATACAATCATCTGCAAACAATACCCCTCTGGATTCTACGCAGGACAAATGGGACAAACTTTGTGCACACACACACACACACACCAATGGACACAAGTTTGACATCAGGACTCAAAACTAGGCCAAAATAACAGCAGAGGATTTTAATCTTCCAGGATACTATATTGCAGATCTCAAAGTGACAATTTGAAAAAATGAGACTTCAACAGCACTACTGAGCAAAACACTGCTGAACTTACACACATCAGAAGGTTTCAGCCTATATCAAAAGGTCTCAAGAGATATGTTTTTTTTTAAAAGATATTACAATTATCATAGATAGTAATTATAATCTGTCTCACATATAATCTGCATCTGGTCTTCCCCTCCCCCTGAGTCATCCCTATTTAAATCCCACATCAGTCAAGCTACTTACTCTATGCACCTGATAAAGTAACCTAAAGTTCACAAAAGCGTATCCGTTTTAATAAAATTTGTTAGTTGGAAAAAGATGCTACCAGACTCCTGATTTTTTGTAAAAACTTCAAGGAATTCAGTTTCCAATTTCCCAACTCATTATTCAAATAAAGATTTCTGGAAAATATTAAAAAGTGTTTGAATTGGTTAAAATAATATTTTCCTAGGTTACTAAAACTGCAAAGTGGAGTTAAATAGCATAAAGTAAGAAAGACAAAGACAGCCAGTTTGCCTTAATGGGCACCAGGCTAGAAACTGTGAGTTCTAGTCCCGGCTTAGGCATGAAGCCAGCTGGGCAATCTTGGGCCAGTCATTCTCTCTCAGCCCCAGGAAGCAGGCAATGGCAAACCACTTCTGAAATCTTGCCAAGAAAACTGTAGGGACTTGTCCAGGCACTTGCCAGGAGTCAACACTGACTTAAAAGCACAAGACAAGACAAGACAAGACAAGACAAGACAAGACAAGACAAGACAAGACAAGACAAATGTAAACGTTGAGTTAAAAATATAATGGGTTGCTTTACTAAATAAAAAATAACATTTTAAATGTCATACTTCAAATGTCATATTTAATCGCATTGTTAATATAGGATTGTAATATTTACCACCTTAAGAGAGTGATTGTATCTCTGAGTTCAGAATGCTTTAACTTTTTAAAATGCCTTGCCAGCTCTCTGTTCTAGTGACAGTCCCTTTCTTCTGATAATAGCTTTGATTCTATCTCAGAATATCTGGTTCAATCTTTTTCTTCTTCTCTCTCTGTAATACAAAGGAAAGACTTGCTCTTCCTCACAACACTTTATTTAGTTAGAATTGGCCAGTTCCTTTATCACTGAAGAATACAACAGAGCTGAAAAGGTGAGGTCAACAGGTAAGTAATTTTCTGATTCACTGACTAGACCTTTGACATCAGAAATGAAACATGACATTCAAATCACTTCCATCAGCAACTAACTTTCACTTACCTCAGATTCCACTGAGGTAAAAATGGCTTTTTTAAAAAATTAAACTTTCCTTAGTTGCAGGAGTACCCTTTGTGTTACACAGCTGCCCCATGAATTTTTAGTATATTTTGTAAGGATTTGGGGGGACAATGTTATCTTCTGTGTTCCTTGGTCTGGGACTTTTGCACTTGTTTTTCCCCCTTGGAGTTAGGCTGAAGGGAGGAATCTCTACTAAAAGGGATTTGAACTGTCCAGCTAGAGTTTAAATGGCATTAGGATGTTCCATCTGCTTTACCCCCGTCTATGAGAATTTCTCTCTTTTTTTTCAACTCTCAATCTATCAGTAGGAAAGCATATCCTTTCTCAGATCCATAGAAGATGTCAACCTAGCTTCTATTTCATTTTTAACTGAATAGAGCAGCTTTCTCAAACTATATGCTATATGGACCAACTCCCAGATCCAAGCTAGTATGACCATTGTTAAGAACCCTGGGAGTAGAAGTCCAAATATACTAAATGTGATACTCATTAGTAGGAAAATACTTGCAATGGCAATTAAAATTTTGATCACCTTGAGTACAATAAAAAAGGCTTAACCATCTTGAAATAATTGAGATTAAAATTTATATCAGATGGTGCTCTCAAAAATGCACTCATGGGGTCCAGAGAAATGTGCTGTCCTGGGCAAATGTATGTCAGCCAACAGCAGCACCCAAACAAAAACCATCTATGCCACAAACAGTAGCAACAACAATACAAAAACAAAAAAAGAAAAGGTCTGAGTAGAACTTAAGAAGAGAGGAGAAGGCCAAGCCCTAATAGCACTCTATATGATTAGATAAAGTTTTGATAGCTAAAATATCAGTTTGAAGAAAATGGCATCAGATTCAAAAGATCTTGATCTTTTCATGCTTCCACTTTAACTTGGAAACAAATCCCACAAATGATAAACCTTTCCAAACACAAAGCCAGCAAAAAGGTGGACTAGAGCCAGCAAGAAACATTCTGGAACTTGGCAGCTACATCCTGAAGCTTCAAACATGCCCTGTGGGTGGCCATGGGTGTTGGCTGCAAAGCTACAAACAGAGTCTGTTTAGTTCTGCAATTATATACACATTGTACATTAAACTACTTAGCAGCTATATAGCAATTTAGGAAATGCCAGCATAACATAAGCTTTTCCATTTAGAAATGTACTGGATGGAGCTTCGAAAGATTTCCCAGAATTAAATATTATTTAATTATTATGCTTCAAAATACTGAAGAATTATGACCAAAACCTGTATCTATGCTAGATTTAACAAATTTGTAACAATCCAGGCAAAAGGAAGATGAAAATAAGATCGATGCTTTTAGCAAAGAATCCATTAGTAGCAAAGAACTCACTAGGTTTGTGGAGTGAAATGAATTTGAAATAAGTATTTTCCCTGTAAAAGTTATCCTCCACATAAAGAGCCTTCTAAAAAAAGTATATCTTAGAATAAATTACTCTTCTGAATCTGTTACATCTATATCATCCAGAAGGCTCTTTAGTCTCTAAATGGTTCAGATAAG
This sequence comes from Candoia aspera, assembly GCF_035149785.1. NCBI lineage: Eukaryota > Metazoa > Chordata > Lepidosauria > Squamata > Candoiidae > Candoia > Candoia aspera. The sequence continues at coordinate 163,450,919 of NC_086155.1, forward strand.
GTCCACACATGTCCATGTTTGTTTTCTTTCCTTCTAAGATCCACTTTAACAACTTACACTACTGAAAGTAGTAGGTATCCTGCCTATTGACTGCAGCCCTATAAAGATCTGCCATTCAATGCATCTATAGAGATCACATTTCTTATAGAAAGTACTGCATTTTAAAAGAAGCAGAAAGGGAGAAAAGGTAATCACAATTCTTTCACCTATATCTTCTACAATATTGACACTGAGACTCTCCTTCTCTAATTGTTAAAAAGCATGCCTGCTGACTTCCTCACAACCAATGGCAAAGAAGGGGAGAGGAGAATAATAAAATTATGAATGAGGAGCCATGAAGAAGCCACAGCTGCCTTTTCTTTAACTATGTACACTGTTCTGAGCTTTTCTTGCAAAAAGGATAGGGAAGAAATACAATGAATGAATAAGAATATATTGCAAGAGTAAGGTAAGAAGAGTGAACTTGACTAAAATAGTATTTGGGATTGTTTTAATCATGAAAAGCAGGATAAAAATGGTGTAACATAGTGTACTAGGTTTAGGACTATAAAAGCTAATACAATATGTAGCCAGGACTGAACTCATTATGCCTGTATTCAGAAACAAGAACATATGCCAGTTACAGTTCAGAACTCTTACATATTATTAGTATCTGAAAATACTCAGTCACTGCACTTCCCATCAGCAAAAGAGAACTTGCTATTTCAGTCAATAATTGCTCCAGCCATTAACTTCTGAGGAGACACTACAGGTAGTCCTTGGTTAATGACTGTTTAGCGACCATTCAAACTTATGACGGTGCTGAAAAAGTAGCTTTATGACCAGTCCTCAAACATGATGGTTGCAGTATCCCCGTGGTCACAAGATCGCCATCTGCGAACTTCACAGCTGGATTCTGACAAGCAAAGTCAATCAAAAAGCTGGCAGTAAGTCGCAAGTCACAGCCATGTGATGTCATGCTTAATGACCATGGGTGATTTGCTTAATGGCCGCAGCGGAACTTATGTCGTAAGTCCAATGCAGTCACATGATGTTTTAATTAACAACTGCCTAGCGATGGAGTTGCTTGTCCCAATTGTGGTCGTTAAGTGAGGACTACCTGTATAAAACAACTCCCTACTTATTTTTTTGACATAGCTCTTCTCTACCAGCCAAGATGACTCAATTACAAATAGCTAATACCAAAGAAAATAGAGCTAAAATGTTAATTTCTCTGAAAAGGACAGAGAGTAACTGACCAATTTGTGGCAATCTAAGAAACAGCGTATCATTCATCTTTTATTCCCAATTCTAATAGTCATATTAGATTTAACAAGACAAATATAGGTATTTCAAAGATCAAACAAAAAATCTAATGACTAAATCTAAACACATTGCATAGTTTTTTATAAACTGAAGGCATGTTAAATTGGATAATGCAACTAATGCTAGCAATTAAACTGTAAGCTAAATGTACAAAAGCTGGAAGGCGTATTTGATGTACCCAGCTGGACTGTGAAAGTAGGACCAAATGCAAACAACTTATAGTGTGAAAAACCCTTCCAAGATTTTGGTCTGGATAGGGTAGAAGAAATGGAAAATTAACATAGCAAAATAGCCTATAGGTTTCTCTTAGTGAGTCAAATCATCACAATTACCTTAACATTTATACATATTTGTTAGTCAGAAAAGCATCAAATCACTATACACTTATCTAAAAGTATGTATTTTTGGTCAGACTGGATCACCCAAGATCAACACTATAATCCATCTTGACAAAATTTGAGTTTCCTTTATATTCTACTCTGCTATTGTTTTATTGTGTCAAGTATTTCAGGGCCTTTTACTATCTGTTGTTTCTCAATTATATCATGCTCTCCCTACAAATTCTATAACGTTCACATTTTATAAAAGAAGTGGAAATAGTGCATTCCTAATCCAAATGCTAGAAATCTACAATCCTTCCCCTAATCTGTCACCAATGAATTCTAATAATGTTTTTCTGAAAATAAAAAATGCAGTCTTTCTGCAGAAAAGAAAGCTGATAGAAGAGAATACATATATTTGGTTACTTTACAATTTGTTCTCTATCAAAGCTAAATAAATTCTTCATAAATTGGCTATTATCCAGATTAAAAATAGAGAAAAAAATATGTAACCCTTAAGAAGACTCAGTTATTTCACTATACAAATTCAGTGACTATTGTTTGTAGGCAGGCACAACTGATTTTCGTTATGATTCAAGCAGAAGTGACATTACAGGTAGTCATCGTTTAGTGACTGCCTCATTTAGCAATTGTTTGCAGTTGTGATGGTGATGAAAAAGTAACTTTGTGGCCAATCCTCACATTTACAACCTTAGCAGGTCTGTAAAGCAAAGCAAAGCTGAAGTAACATTGTAAGCACAACCATGGTTTCACTTAGTGACCACTTTGCTTAATGACCAAGTTGCTGGTCCCAATTGGGATTGCTAAATGAGGACTACCTGTACAGGCAAAACTACAGATAGTCCTCACTTAGTGACCACCTGTTCAGAGACCATTCAAAATTACAACAGCACTGAACAAGGAGACTTACGGCCAGTCCTCAAAGTTGCAGCCGTTGCAGTGTCCCTGTGGTCACATGATCATGATTCAGTTGCTTGGCAACCAGCAGGCAATCATGAGATTGGCATTTGTGACCTTTACTGCCAGCTTCTGACAAGCAAAGTTAATGGGGAAGCCAGCAGGAAGTTGCAAGTCATGGTCACATGATGTTGCACTTAACGACAGTGCGTGATTCACTTAACAACCGCAACCAGAACTGCCAGAAGTGCCAGAGTAGGTTGGCATGGTCACGTGATTTTTTGCTTTACAACTGGTTTGCTGAGCAATGGAGTTCCCAGTTCCAATTATGGTTGTTAACTGAGGACTACCTGTACTATGCTAGATCCAGTAGGTTCTTTGTATGAGTATGTGAAGAACAAGTTTCATATGAATTTCCCAAGACAGCTCAAAGCCGAGAAATTAACTAATGTAACACCCAATATTACTCACTAATTATATGCTTGCAGGAAGTGGGAGGGTGTTGAATTTAGGTTCCCCCTCTCCATCTTCTACTCACCTCACTTAATTTGTGATCAACACTATCAACAATTACAGAGTTGATCACCTGACTGGCATAGAGGCATCAAAATCAAGCAAAGGTTTGATTTGAAACTGAAAAAAAAAATTGTGGGTTTTAAGTATTTTGTTACCCAAGACCATCTACTGTATATAATCTACTAGGGCATTCCCAACTAACTTGCATTTTTCTCTAACAAGAATATCAAGATTATATGAACTCTAGTAAATTATATGGTTTCTAATGGAAAAAATATTTTTATTCATCTTATCAAGTATATTTTGGACAGTAAATATTACTCTAAAATGCAGCTATTACATGCCTTTGATTCTTTAGAAACCGCCTGGACTATATGAGAATCTGATGAAAGGAGTACTTTTTAATTAATAATCTCTTTTGAACTAGCGTTACCTTTTGAGACTATGATAGTTTGTGCTGCACAAAGTGGGTAGGCTAGAAGAAGAGAGTTGTCCCTCTTCCTTTTTGCTGTTTTTTTCTTCCTGCTGCTCGCTTGCATGCTTTAAAAACTATGTGCTGCTGGTATTACAACCTTGCTACATACCAGATGCTTCTGTTTACTAGTTCTGTGTAGCCACATAGAAAAGTCTAGCAACTACCATAATTATTCTGAAGCAGCTTAGTCTAAAGAGCTTCTGGAATAAAGTAGCTTCAAGGAAGTAGAAACATCTCTTTCTCGTTATAATTGACTGGATAACTTTGGTTTAGACAGCAAGGGGATGTTTTAGGGCAGGCCCTTGATTAACACATCCATTGTCTGAAAAATCCAGACATCCATATGAAAAGAACAGCAATACAAAAGCCATTTTCTTGTAAAGTAGAATAATAGAATTATAGCATTGGAAATGACCACAGAGATCATTTAGTCCAACCCATTGCTCAGTGAAGGATCCACTAATGTATCTGTGACAGAAGATCATCCAGTCTTTGTCTGAAGACTTACTATGAAAGAGAACTTACTATGTCATGTGGCAGTCTGTTCCACTGGCTGACAGCTTGTACAGTTACAAAGATGCTCCTGATGCCTAGCTTGAGCTTACTTCCTTGTAGTTTTAACCCACTGATTCTGGCACTGTCCTTTAAGCAATAGAAAATATGTCTACCCCTCTTCTGTGTGACAGTCCTTAAGATTTTTGAATGCTATATTTCCCCTCAGTTGTCTTTTCAACAGGCTAATGATGCCTAAATCCTTTAACTGTTTCTCATAGGGCTTGGTTTCCAGACCTTTAATCTTGGAAGCCCTCCCCTGAAATTTGCTCTGATTTGTCACTGTCTCTTTTGCACTACCCTCTGAGCAGGACAGAGTCACATGGAAAAATTACTTTCTATGATCTGGACCCTATGCTCTTGTCAATGTACCTCAGAACAGCATTTTGCTTTTTTAGCAGCTGCATCATTAGTTATGATAAATGCTAAGGAGTCTCCCATCAATACATAATGGTGTTGTAGAAATGACTGAGAAGTTGTCAGCAGCTGTACTGAAAAATACAATATAAGAGATCAACCTGCAGTGACATGAGTCAGGTGGATGATGCAAATAAGTGGCTCCTGAGCAAAGAAACATTGTTTGTTTTGCTTTAGTAAAATGTTTTCCAACAACTACTTTAAGGCACCCAGAAATTTAGGGCACACTTTCAAATGAAAAGTTTAATACCAAATAAAAGTATAGCACAAAAGTTGGAAGGAAAAAGGGAGCAAGTTAACAGAGTTTCTGGAAAAATGCAACACAGTCCTCAGAATTACCTTGAATCAGGATATTTAGTTAGTGTGGCCAAGCTGCTGGTATACATGTGCCCACCCACGTCAATATGAACCGGTGCATTGGATTTTGTGAGCTGTGCTGGTGTGGGGATGCCTTGATTGTTCAAAGGAGATGCAGGGGACCTAGTGATCAGAGGTCTTGACATATTGGGCCGACTGTCCTGTAAAAAGACACAAAGCATGTTAGGGAACTGATCTATTTTAGGAAGTGAACAGTAATATAACAGTAATAATAACAGTAATGAATAAAAAATAACAGTAATAAAATACTAAACACTCACACTTAGGAGTGAATAAAACAAAAAGTTACCATCAATGTTTATCTTAAAATATAATTTTTAAGAATCAGTTAAGCTTTAAAAGGTTGAAATTTAGTTGCACTACAATTATAAAGTCCAATAAATATAGTGTTGTTTAAACCTACATGATGGTAAGGCAATACTTTCAGGCTTTTGGCTAAAAACAAAAACTGATCAATGCTCTTATTGCAGAGGCTGGTTAAGTCATTAAAGTCTATTGATTTAACACCCCAGTTTAAAAATATAGTTTTCAGGAAGGGGGAGAGGAAGCTGTCTGTTGTGCCCCAAACCCTTCTAGATGCTTAGCGGTTAGAATAGGTAAATACAAACCCTCAGCTCTTCCATTCTGCCAACTCTTCTCTTGAATTTCCAAGTCACATATCACGCAAAGAGTAGAGGAAACACCTGGACTAGCCAACTGTTCATGTACTGTAAAACATGGGGCACCGAGAGCCTTTGAGAAAGACATTTTCCATGTAAATATTATACAAGTTGTGACAGATGCCCCTCTCTGCCCAAGTAAGCCACTATTCCCAGCAGCTTCCCAAAGAAATCTCCAAAAAGGAGCACCACAAGCAAATGCAGATGAAACAAACACCTCAGTCAAACTGGAAATGCAATGTCAGTAAAAAGCAAGCACTAGACCTGTGCACAGTTAGGGTGGGGCAGAGCAAAAGGAAACATTTTGCTGAAGCCAGCAAGGCAGACCAGTTTCAAAATTATGGAATGTAAACAGATCTAAATCTGGTCACATTTCTAAGACAGTCTTACTCTTAACATATATACTCAGTAATGAATTTGGGATATATTGACTGAGGATACCATGTATTTCCTAGATTTTTCAGGAAGAAAAGCACTATATTACAGTAAGCATGCTGAAGTACAATATATTTTGTTTATATTCCAATCCATTTAATTGTACGAACAAGTGTTAATAATTTAGTAATATTTAAGGAAAGAAAAGGAGTGCTTCCTAAGTGGCCTTGAGCATGTGCATCCTTCTAATAGTGTAGTCATGTATGTAACTTACTCAGAAATAGGCTTAACTGCATTCTCAGTTAACTCAAGGGAGACTACTCCTGAATACAACTGTACTTTTCTATTCATTACGAAGATCAGGATTGAAGACTACGTCAAAAAATTATGGGGACTACAGAATAAGAAATATGAAGCAGGACTTCCAATTCTGAACAGCAGAATGCTTAAAATAATTGAATGCTATTACTTTTTTTAAAACTATGCCCACCTCACAGTTTAAAGTATCTCTTAGCTAGAATTATGAGGTATCACCTAAGTGTATGATGTTGACCTGCATATCAACTGAATTATCTGGATCATTTATGGTTAAAATAGGCAATTTTTTCTATTGAACGAGCTATCTGTCACAACTGGTCACACTACAGGAAATCACATATAGGAAAATGCATAAATAGAAAAAATACTTAACTATATTATACTTTTATATCAGGTTCTTTCAAATGAAAGAAAGAATGGCAATTTTATTCTATAACTGAAGGTATGTTTAAGGATTCCAGATACACAGCAATTTAACACTAGATCCAGCTAATGAGTTCCAAAGAGAGCAATCAAAGCAAATCTGTGTAAAGAAAAAATATTTTTTTACTTCTGTTCATCCCTATTGGCAGACTGCTATGAACTTAGGTTTTTCCAGCATGGCCAGATCCTATTTGGAGAAGAACAACTACTAGTTTATTTATCAAGCAATCAAGGGAGTGGGAAGACGGTTATCAGCATGTAAAGCATGTGGCTGTGTGCTCAATATTAGAATAGGACATGACACTGATAAAGTGTAAAGTTTGACAATATCACACAGGTTAGATTTAAATGTATTTGGAAGAGGTGAGATGATTTAATACAAAACAGAATAATCACAAGCAAAGAAAAATTGCCATATAGAATAAAAACATCACACATGATTTCCTTTATAAAACCTTTTTCTTCCAATAAACATCACTATTAAGCTTTGGATAATATCACAAAAAAAACATCATATTCTGCCATAAAATATTTTCAATTTGGCATTAGAATATAAACAATAATATTAATGCCAGTTAAACTTCTGATCACCAGTCAGTCTACCTTACAAGCCTGCTTATTCACCCATTTCAGATTTTGTGAATGATGTACATGGAACTCCTAGTCATCTATGACTGCTTAATGGGACTGCTGTTGTTGACCTAGTGAACCGTCCTAGTTGTTCCTAGGTCACCTGCCCTGAGCTTTCATCTCTGGGAGTTTACAGAACACTAACTGTGATGGTGGGCCTGTCACTGACAAAGTGATACCAAAGAGGACTGCCCAAATGGGAGAGAACAAAGCTATCAGCCATTCTCCTGGACTCTGGGAAAAATAAAAATCTTATGCAACATTAGATTTGTTAAGAAGGGATCAAAATATGTTTTGGTAAATGGGGAGAGAAGAACTGCCCATATACTATTAAGAAAGTTAGAACACTCTTTCCAGATACTGGAAATACAGCACTCTCAGGACTGTCCCTAGGTCTGTATTATCCCATTGTATCAGCAGAGATTCATAGAGTCGTATTAGTCAACCCATCCATTTTGTGATAATGTTGCAGAATGCCAGATAGATCTGTAATCAAACATCTTATATCCATGATCTCATTGTGGATGAATGGATTGACCTGGTTTGTATCACTGAGACTTGGATAGCAGTGCTGGGTTGCCCAGATTTAATCCAGCTATGCCAATCTGGATACATTGTACATCATCAAGGTAAAGCATTGCAATGGGGATGAAGGGCAGAACTGAAGGCATCCACAGGGATTCCATTTCCCTTACCATGAAACCAATTACTTTGAAGTCTGGATATGAGGACTGTATTTTGTAAGGGGTCAGAGGGACAGAATAGGGCTGCTGTTGATGTACCAGCCACGGGGTTATCCAACAACCTCTCTGACTGAGCTGGAACTGGTCTCCTGTGTGAGACTCCTAGGAATCTGCCCTTGGGGACTTTAACATCCATGCTGAGAACCTTGGAAATTAATTGACTTAGGACCACATGGACAATGACAACAAAGGGCTGTCTTAGTACATCAGGAGCCTGACACACATGACTAGATGGTGAACCAATGAAGAAATGAGTGCATGTTAATTTGTGGTCATGATCAGATTACCTTCTGGTATAGTTTGGGTTGATTGCTAGTCCATTTTAAGAGAGTGAGCAACTAGTGGTTTTTAAAAATTAATTTGAGTTTTAAAAATATTATACTTAATATTCCTTTAAAAGCAAGTAAACTACATAACTAGATTACTAATGTATAAAAGACTATATATTTGAGAAGAAAACCCCTAATCTATCATCTAATACATTATATGCTTAAAAAAATTAAAGCCCTGCATTAAGCTGCCTAAAGGGGAAAAACCCTAGGAAATAGAAAAAAAAAAACCAGAAGAAAAATACTTTAATAAAGACCAACTAAACAAACAAAACTACTCCTGCCCCCCCCCCCATTGTTGTTGTTTATTCGTTTAGTTGCTTCTGACTCTTCGTGACTTCATGGACCAGCCCACGCCAGAGCTTCCTGTCGGTCATCAACACCCCCAGCTCCCCCAGGGACAAGTCCGTCACCTCTAGAATATCATCTATCCATCTTGCCCTTGGTCGGCCCCTCTTCCTTTTGCCTTCCACTCTCCCTAGCATCAACATGTTCTCCAGGCTGTCCTGTCTTCTCATTATGTGGCCAAAGGATTTCAGTTTTGCCTTTAATATCATTCCCTCAAGTGAGCAGTCTGGCTTTATTTCCTGGAGGATGGACTGGTTTGATCTTCTTGCAGTCCAAGGCACTCTCAGAATTTTCCTCCAACACCACAGTTCAAAAGCATCGATCTTCCTTCTCTCAGCCTTCCTTATGGTCCAGCTCTCGCAGCCATATGTTACTACGGGGAACACCATTGCTTTAACTATGCGGGCCTTTGTTGTCAGTGTGATGTCTCTGCTCTTAACTATTTTATCGAGATTTGTCATTGCTCTTCTCCCAAGGATTAAGTGTCTTCTAATAATTAAAATGTCTGGCTATTCTACTGAAATTGTATTACATTTTCAACTTCAATTTTTGAATAGTATATGGAACCCAAATCACATGGAATCATATTCTCTGGTCTTGCCTTTCCTTTATACAAAGCTAATTCAAAGGCTAAGAGTCAACAAATCTCATTTAGTCAGTTTTTAGAGTTTGGCACACATGTATTTTTCCAGGATTATATAATAATTTTCTCAACAGTCGAACCTTGATATACGTAAAGCTCTTCATAGGTTGAAGATTCCAGGTTTTGGGGACATAATTTAATAAAAAATTGTAATATTTGACCAATCTGGTTCATTACCATAATATTTAACCGATAGGGACAAGTGGACACGCCTATAGCAACAAAGCTCCTTTAAATTTATTACATCTTTGGCACAGAAATGATGTGTGCCAATCCTTTAAAAAAATTCTTTGATAGGGGCCCTATTATTGGTCACACTTATGGATCTCTGGCAAGGGCGATATGGGGGCAGTCGATAGGGGTGAGAGATCCAGGCCGCGGCCCCTTCTAAGTGGGGTGCCGCAGGGTTCAGTACTCTCTCTGCTCCTTTTTAACATCTACATGAAACCGCTGGGTGAGATCATCCATCACCACGGGATGAAGTATCATCAATATGCGGATGATACCCAATTATACATCTCCATCCCGAGTGAAGTAAGTGATGCCATAGCCACCCTTTCCAGGTGCCTGGAGGCTCTGGGGATCTGGATGGGGAACAACAGGCTTTAACTGAACCCTGGTAAGATGGAGTGACTGTGGATTAATGGCTCCTCGGTATCTGGGAAATTGTCATCTTTAGTTCTGGATGGGGTTGCACTGCCCCAAACAGACCCAGTGTGTAACTTGGGGGTCCTCTTGGACTCATGACTCCTGTTCAAAAGCAGGTGGCAGTCGTGGCCAGGAGGGACTTTGCTCAACTTCGTTGTGCACCAGTTACGCCCTTTCCTAGACTGAGAGGCCCTTTAAACTGTCACTCACACCCTGGTTATCTCCCATATAGACTACTGTAATGCGCTCCACATGGGGCTACCCTTGAAGAATATCCAGAAGCTACTGCTGGTCCAACATGCAGCTGTGCGGGTAATTTTGAGTGTACCAAGGTCAGCACATGTAACACCCCTGCTATGCGAGCTGCACTGGGTTCCAGTTTGCTTCCGGGTCCAATTCAAGGTGTTGGTTATCACCTTTAAAGCCCTACATGGCATGGGACCAGGCTATCTGAAGGACCGTCTTGTCCCTGTTACATCATCCCGTCCCATTCGGTCATGCAGAGAGGGCATGTTATGGACCCCATCTGTAAAAGAATTCCATCTTGCGGGGTCTCGGAAGCGTGCCTTCTCTGCAGTAGCTCCTGCCATTTGGAACATTTACCCCCCCGGAGGTGAGACAGGCCCCCTCACTCCTGGACTTCCGGAAAAAGTCAAAAACCTGGTTTTGTCAGCTTGCGTGGAACCAGAAGGGAAATAGCCATTCTTGGGGATGGCTAGTGCCCTAGAATGACCCCAGAATGGCCCTCACGGTCACGGTTTGACAGAAGAACTTTAGCCATCTGGATTTTATTCTATCTATATTTTTATTGTTATTTGTAACTATATTTATACTTATTGTATTATACCTGTTTTGAATTTTACTCTAGTTTTATTGTAAACCGCCCAGAGTCCCACTTCAGGGGAGATGGGCGGTGATAAAAATTTAACAATTAAAAAAAACAAAATTTTGGAAAATATTTTTTTCCTGAGCTAATAGAATGTTTATGTTGTGATTCCTTAAATTTTGGGTCACATTTTTTAAACCTGAAGCCATCAACTGGACAACGTAGAATACTACAGTTCTCTATTCTAAATTTCTTGTATATTGTTCAGACTTATTTCTGTGATTTTTTTTTTTTTAAATGGTGAAATAAACTCTACGTTTAGACTTGGTAAAAGCCTTTGCCAATAAACTCATAACCTCTGGAATTTCAGAGGCCCCAAGGGCATTGAGGCCAAGCAACAAGCAACAAATGTTTAATGGTATATTTTCAGCTGTTTTAGGTAAACTGAATTCAGGAATGAGGACCAGTTAGGATGGTCCACCCTCAAAGACTTATGGAAGTAGAGCAACTCCTGAACGTTTTGGAGGATTTTTATGATTGGTGCTCCTGCTGAAGCCTTAATCTTACTATGAAATAATGAGAAGGCTCAGGTTATTCACAGAATAACCCCTCAAAGGGCACCTTGTTTTACTAAGGAGCACCAAACAATGGAGGATACAGAGCACAGATGGCACATAGTCAGAATATGATTGAGCACAGAATAGAATGTACTCTAATGCATACCATGTTGCAATTATGGAGGGAAATAGGACATGTTAGGCATAGTAGCAATAAATCTTGATTTTCCAGACACAAGCCCATATTGAGAAACATGTTTAAGTAGAAGCTCACAAACATGACAAGGATAAATCACTTGCTTTATTGTAGACAAAAATGATCTCATGTACAAAAAGAGGATCTGCCTGTTATAGTGCACATTTATAGGTCTATGCTCCAAGGTTTACAGTAGAGGCATTTTTCCTCCCATTTCTCTGAGTCAAAAGATATTTGGCCACTCACCAGCTTCAGTCCTTACAACTACTGTGCCTGCAAGGAGCCTCTCAGCAGGGATTTCTAGGTGGTTAAGGAAGTGGCAAGTGTTGGTTGGACAGATCAGCTGGATCCCAGTTTGGAGAAGCAATGCTTGTGATGCACTTTATGGTCAAACTTGCTCAAAACTGCACTGAACTGGGAGCCAAACCAGAAGCAGAGAGATTATCAGCAAACTATATCAGCAAACTATATGATTATTTATTGAGGGATCAGTTTTCAGCCACTGAGGGCTGAGGAACTGGACCCGGTCCTTGCAGGCACCTGCTTTGATTCTTGCTCTTTATAGTTTTTAATTAAGCCTGTAGGGATGTCAGAGTTCATAGAAACAGCGGTGAATACCTCATTAATGGAGGCAATTAGATTTGTAGATTTAAAAATATAAATGATCCAACACCTCTGAAAGAGAACCTCTCTGGCCTTACGGCTTTTATCAAGCTACTGTCCTGTTTCCTAACATTACCTTCTTGGCCAAAATAATTGAGTGTGAAGAACTGCAGCAAATGCTGAATAAAAATGATTTTTTGTCACAGTCTGGTTTTAGAGGTGGTTTCAGCACAAAAACTATTTTGGTCACCCTGGCAGATGACCTTTTAAAGAGGCAATGGGAGTGCCACCTATTTTTTGATCTTGTGGCAGGTTTTGAAACTGTAGTTCCCATGAGTTGGGAAATAGAAGCACTATACTGTAGTGATTTGATTCCCATTCAGGGGATGACACCCAAAAGCAGTGCTGGGGAGCTTCTGTTTGGTTCCAACGCATCTGGCTGTAAGGTTCAACAGGACTCACTGTTGTCCCCCATGCTACTGAATATCCATATGAAACTATTGGAAAAAATCATCTAGAGGTTGGAGTGCAATACCATCAATAAGGAGGTGACACACTCTCTCTCTTTTCCATCTGAACCAGGAGTGATGGGGGAACTGCTGCATCACTATGTACAGGCTGTGAATGACTCAATGAGGTCCAATACAGGAAGGCCTAATCCCTGGATGATGGAAACCATTTGGCTGGACAATATTCATATCCAGGAATTGGCCCAACCCCATTATTGGATCACTTGGCACTCCTTCTCCAGGACAAGGTAGTGATTTGGGGGTGTTCTTGGATGCCAATTGTCACTGAAGGCACTTGTAACCTCAGTGACCAGGAGCATCTATGCACAGCTTTAGCTGGTGACTCAACTGCAACCATTTATGGATAGAGATAGCCTGACTTCAGTAATGCATACGGTGGTAACATCTGTCAAGTAAACTACTGCAATGCATTCTACCTGGGCTGCCACTGACAATGGTCCAGAGATTACAGCTGATGTGGAATGCTGTGACCAGGGTATTATGGGGCTATGTGGATGATGGGTAAATGTTATCCCTATTCTGTGAGCACTGTACTGGCTGCCAATAATATCTGGAATCCTGTACTGGCTGCCAATAGTATCTGGAATCCTAAGCTGCTGGAATTTACAAGCCCTACATGTCTCTGAACCTGGCTATCTGAGAGACTGCCTTATCTAGTACTGGCCACACTGTAACCTGACATCTGATGTGAAAGAATTTCTGATGAACCTGGCTATAGAACAGATCACTAGGGCAAAACATCAATTAGTGGGACTTTAGAACCAGACCTTTGGAATAAACTTCCAGTGGATTTGAAGGAGGTCTCCTTAATTCTTTAGAAACAGCTATAGACCTGTTTACCATGGCATTTGTTGAAATTTCAGAATTTCAAGAAATTACATTTTATTTTAAATATGTTTAGAATTACAATATTTTAATGTTGTAAGTTTATTTTAATGTTCCAGATTCTAATATTATTTTAGTTATAGGGAAAAGAAATCTAAACAAAATAAATCAAGATTGAAATAATGTATCATAAAACTATATGTTTCCCCCCTTTCTTGGGAGAGATGGGAAGTAATAGAAGTCTGCTAGGTAGCTAGGTAGCTAGCTAGCTAGCTAAATAAATAAATCTAGTTTGCTTATAAAATATAAAATAAGCATGTCTTAAAGAATGAAGTATTAAAACATATCTTATTTTAGTAGAAATCTTCTTTTCCATACTAAGTGGTAGGAATCTATTTGCTAATGCCTGTTAGGTACATTAAATAGCAAGGGACAGTAGGATAACAAAATAATTCTATAGGAACTTTGTGTCTTAACCAGCCCACTCCATATATGCGTGTGTGTGCATCTGTATCTACCTGTCTTTTAATAGTCACAGGATAATAGCCCATAAAATGGAAAATGTTCAAAATTTCCATGACAAGGGGATATAGTTTCCTGGAAGATATAAAGACAAACCTTAATTCTGATTTTACATTGTAAGTAAACAATGATTTGTCATATAATGCTTCTATTAAATGCAACAGAGAAATTTATTGCATGAAATCTTAGAAAATGGACCTTCATATATGAGATTGACAATAGGAAAAGAAGTATTTGTTCTACAAATGGCAGCATTATTAAAACTGAAAAATAGCAAAAACAAACAATTACTGGAAAAACTGATCCTTTCAAAATTGTAACACTTCCATCATACCTAGGAACCCAGCACCTCATATTATTTTAATACTTTTTCTCTACCTTTGCCAAACCTATTTGTCTAATTCCTAGTGGCTTAAAAGACTGCATACATGTATGTAGATGATTCAATTATTTGCTCAGCTTAAAACATCCCACACATGCAAATTTGAATAAGCGTGCATAAAATATGCCTTATGTGACAGTCCTCATATCTTGAGATACTATAAATTGCATGCTATACAGATTCTCAAGCGTATATGCATATATACCCAACACAATCCAGTGCCTACATGCAAGTGTTATATCATGTATACCACTTCCAATGAATTCCATCACTCAAGCAGTGATGAGTTTGGGGGCTGAATGGCCGTGGTATAACTTTCTGGTGTCCTGATGTTTCACTAGCAATTGGTTCTTCTTCTAGGTAGACTTCCAGTTGGTCTACCAATTGGAAGTCGGGGTATACAAGGAACCAGGTATACCCAGTTAAAGAAAAATGCTGCAATAATCCTTTATTATTTTGGAAGTTGATTCCTCTTTATACTCCTTTATAACCAGCCCCTTCGCTCCTGGACTTCCAAAAAAGACTAAAGACCTGGTTTTGTCAGCAGGCTTGGAATGGGAGGGGGAATAGTTATACCTGGGGATGGCTAGTGCCCTAAGTGATTTTGAGGGGCTTGCTACACTCACGGACTGATTAAAATCTCTTGCCACTTAGATTTTACTATATTCTTATTTTATTGTATTGTTGTACTGAAATGGTTTTAAGTTTTAACTGCATTTTATTGTAAACCGCCCAGAGTCCCCCATGAGGGGGAGATGGGCAGTGAATAAATTTATAAATAAATAAATAAAAACCAACCAGGAACCAACTTTCTTGGTCTACCAGCTATAAGTCTACCTAATTAGAGAAAAGTTTGCCAGGAACAATATAAGTGTGCAGCTAGTCCCTGTTCAGTTGCTTATGGACTGCTGAGAAGTACACTATAAAGCAGCTCACTCTGCCTCTAAAGACACAAGCTGCAGCTACCAGCAAAAGTCAGGACACCAGAAAACTAGACCACAGTCATTCAGACCCAAAGCTTATTACTGCTTGAGAGATACTGGCCATAAAAGCCTACACCAGTAAATTCTATCAGTATTCTAAACCTTGTGGAAGAAATAGTTTCATTGCTGTATAAAAGCCTTACATGATTTATCATGATTTATCAAATGGATTTTAAGTTATCTGCATTAGATATGAATCTCTACCATTCTAAATGTTCCTTATTTATTTACTTACATATGCCTCACATTTCCTTCTATAATACCAACTTCTTAAAATCTGTAATTCTGTATTATTTAGAGCCATATTAATTGAACATATATATTATTCTATTTGATATTACAAATAGAAGTGATCAACACTTTCAAATGTTGAGGCCTCAACATTTTATGACTATATACCCTATAATTCTGTATCCAACAAGTTCCACCCTATATACATTTGTAAGTAGAAGTAAGCCCTACTGACTTCCAAAGGACTTACTTCTACACAGTATAGGACTGTAGCCTGTGAGATAAGGTAAAGAATCAAAGGGTAACTAGCATCATTTATATTCTCAAAATAATCTAAATTTAATAGAATTTAAATGTTGTAATCATTTTTTCACTTGTTACTTATGCTTAAAATACTGCCTACCAGTATGACAGAATTAAGAAAAAACTCTGAATAACTGCAAAGAGATGTACAAATTCAATAATAGGAAATCTGTACGAAAGCAGAAAAATGCTGCAATAAAATAACCCTTTATTATTTTGGAAGTTGATTCCTCTTTATACTCATGCATATGAAAAATGACTTAGCAAGTTAATCATTGCCCAGATCACGTAATCAGCTTCCAATCAACATGTTCATACCATTCACACCAGCACTGGTTGCTAAAGATTAACATCACTGAGGTTTAAAAGTTGATTTAACAATTCTTCCATTGAGAAAGAATGAAAAACCTATTTTAAGGTCACCTAAAATTGATCAAAGGAAGTTATCACATAACAGGTTTGTGTAGCACTACAGATTTGAAGACAAAAGATGCCTCAGAGAACGTATCGGAACCCACACAACACCTTTCTCCAACTCTTTAAAGCAGCCGAATCTTTTCTCTCAGCAACTGCAGTGCAATCCTGGGAAAAAACAGTTTAGTTCAAGAAGTTGCAGACAGGTACTGTGTGTTCTGTAACAGCCAATCGTTTTATGAGCAGAAAGTTCACACTTCGACAATTTCACTTACCTTATTCCAACTTGGCTTAGTTCCAGATTTACTGAACTAATCAATATTTTATTTGATAACTTGAAAAGTTACCTTAAAAAATAAGAGATGAATCATGTTTTTATCTGTAGATATTAAAAAAAACCCTTTTAATAAATACAAACCCCCCACACCTCTGCATTATTGTCACTATTTTTACTGCTTTTCACATCTCTTTGTATCCATTGTTTTCCTCACCTATATCATGCTTTAGCATGATTAATAATTTTAAAACACAATAAATTGACTTTTTCATTATTTAATTCAGCCGCTCAATGGCCAGTTCTAAAGTTTTAGTCAGGCCAAAATCAAATTATGTCACTGACAACAACAAGGTGTATATTTTTATGTGCATTTTTCTTTTTTATATAAAAGTAATATCAACAGGCATCAAGCCAGGTTGATATCACATTTTACTGACATAAAGAGTCCCCCTTTTGGGGGGAGATGGGCGGTAATATAAATCTGGATAATAAATAAATAAATAAAACTTATTT
The DNA here is from genome assembly GCF_035149785.1 of Candoia aspera. Taxonomy (NCBI): domain Eukaryota; kingdom Metazoa; phylum Chordata; class Lepidosauria; order Squamata; family Candoiidae; genus Candoia; species Candoia aspera. The sequence continues at coordinate 163,468,078 of NC_086155.1, forward strand.
CAGTGCCACAATGCAGGACAGCGTGTTGGTCCAGTTACCCGCATACTATCTTGACCCGCATTTCCAAAACATTTTAAAGAAGATAAAAATATTCATGGAAATTGATTCCACAATATGGCACAACCCTCTGAGAAGGTAGAAAAAGGATGCCTTTTGTTATTAGCCTAGCAAGCAGTTAATCCTGAAAGATAATTTGGGTGATCAAGCTAAAAGCCTTTAACCCAAATAGACTTTTCCAGGGCAACTAAAACTCTCAGCTCAGCCATGGAACATTTAGAAGGCCAAGAATGCTGATAAGCTGAGAAAAGATACTGAGAGGCAAGAAGAGTAACTCCCTAGAAAGAAACTATGTTCATGAAATACTGTCCCTTTTTCAAAACCTTATTGTCTTTGTAGTGCTACTCCATTACCTCACAATTATACCCTAATTGCCTTTGTGACCTCATTAGACACATGCATCATATCCAAACACTTGATGTTGTCTATATCCAATCAAATAACTCTGATACAATCTGATGTACAATCTGATGTATATTCTAATTTGCATACATCTATAAAGGGATTGTAGATCCTCCTCTCTTTAGGCCTGTCTTTGTTGTCAATAAACCAATTTGTGTTTCAATGTAATGTATTCTTTCAGTTTCCAGATAATCTGTGTGCCATATAATATATTATGCTTTAAAATTAAAGGTACAATGTAATATAACATGTTTCACAATGTCTTACAAATGATGTGTTCTAGTCACTTGCTCTACATAGGTTTTAAAAAGTACTTTAAATGCTAAAAAATGGACTTGATTACTAAATTTGGGTTTTTTTGATACTTTAGCAATTAGCTTTCATTTTTCCTGTTTTGAGCAATATTAAACAGAAGATAATCCATGACTGTGTAGAAATAATGAATGATGTTAGCCTGGCAATGATCTGTGTAAATGGGAAATAACTGACACTACCAGAAGGAAAAGGTGGGCAAGTGAATTCTATGGTACCAAAGAGCAACCAGCAGCCCTATTCTTTAGCCTTCATTGTAACAGCAGTGGATTTGCTACTGCAAACAAGTGGACAGTAGAAGAAGCACATTAGAATGGAGAAGTATTTTTATTACAGCAGAAAACTTCATCTGGAAACTTCATCATACCCTGTTATGGTTAAAAAATTGTGAAATGCTATTCTTAGCATTGAAGTAATATTGCTTCATTTTCAAGGCTGTTACAAAGGGTATGAAATTATTGCTGCTTTGTATTTTGCATCCTGGAAACTATTAGGTTTATACAATCCAACACAAAATCTGCTATCACTGAGGCTAGATTTACAACATTTAATTACCCAGATTGAACATACCACATTTTAAATAAGTATCTTGCCTAATCTCAGCTACAAACTCTATCTGTGAAATCTAGCTTATATTGTTTTACAAACCATGGTTAAATAAACCTTGGATGATATGTGATATCAGTTTCTGAGTTTCCTTAGCCCTATGGCCAAACACACAATTACATGTTGTGTACATTTAAATTTGCCCTGAAGAAAGAGAAAGAAATTGCTGGATCAACCCTACTGTTTTGAGGGCAAAGTAGCCTGTCTCATGTAGCAGACAGAAACCCTCCCCTCTACCCAAAGTCAACTATCAATGCAATGTTTAACCAAAAAGCTGTAGTCCTGGGTTCTTTCTAATGTATAATTAAATACTTAATAAATCAAAAATTCATTGCGGGGTGTACTATGCTAAAGTATAAATGAGATATAAAGATAACATATATTTAATATGATGTTTGTAACACCAGAGTAGATTATGATTTTATTGAGTAGATTGCACCATTTAAAATAGAGCAGATCTGTCCAAAACTGTAAAATAAGACTTCTGTTCAGCCAGTAAGACTTTTAGTTCCTTTTCTCTGCACATTCTCCTTTCCACTGCCAATAAACACATTCCAGAGTGTCACCTAACCTCTATAGAGGTTTTAGAGGCGGGGGGGGCAGCTTTGGGGGCAGAGAGTGTTTATTCCACTAGTGTTCACTGGTTGATGCACATCATACAATTTCATTTGAAGAAAAACTCAGAAATCTGATATTATGAAGATATTATGAACATAAATTCTGTTTAAAGGTCCAATCTAAAAAAGCAAAAAGGGATCCCTTTCAGCAGACTCTAAAAAAAATTATTTTGAAGGTCATGATAGGCTTTCATGGGCAGTATCTGTTGGGCAGCGTCGGGCTCTAGGTAAAAATCTGTTGTCTAGACCACGGTCACTAAACCCTCAAGCCCAACACCGCCCATCATTATACCTTCTTGAATAGGGTAGGCTATAGGGTGAAAGACTCCCAAAGGAATAAGAAAATCACTGAAAATCAAATTGATATATCTACCAAGGATAACATCAGGAAAGGGATTATTACCTTGCTTCCTCCAGTTCTACCAGCAATTTGCTAGATCTCAGCCATTAGTTTAAGTCTGCATGGCAAAATTTACTTTAAAAAAAGCACTAAGTTTAAAGTGCTTTTTAAAAGAAAGCATTTTCTATTCAAAATTTGAATCAACTCTTTATTAACTAGGAACATCTATCTTTCAGCAGTAATGTCAGAAAGCTTTCCTGAACTGTAAAGTATCAGCACTCACAGTTGCCATCCTGTCACATGGGGGGGTTTCTCCTGGTAATAAATGAATGCCTACAGCATAGCAGACTGACTACTGTGGCAGAGCAAAACAATATATTGTCATCAGCCCTGGAGTGAATTACTTGCAGTTTCACAGAAATGGAAGAAACCACAACGCTATTCAAAGCTAATCTTTTTTCAAAGCAGGGTGTTTATCTATTCAAATCAAACCACCATGAGCTACCAAGAAAAAGTACACTGCAAGACAGCAGTTGCAAGGAACCCTGTACCTTGTGAATGAAAAGGAGTTTACCATTATTATTAATGTTAGAGTTACCCACGGAAGGTATGGTAGGACTCACAGAAGTAACCTATGAGTCACAAGCTGCCGACAGCTATTGACTGAATTTAGCCCTCAGGTGCGTGCATGCATGCACTCTCTCTCTCTCTCCTTCTCTCCTTCCCAGCCAATGTTTTCCTGGTCTCCCTGCAGCCTAGCTAATTACCATTGGAAGCAGCCAAACTCTGAACCAATCGGTGGGCTCCTCAGACTTTTCTAGTCTGTTGTGTGGCTAGAAAAGCGATAGGATTGCTCATTATAACACATCAAGTATTTAAAGTATGTATACATTCTTTTGTGTCTCCCAAAGAGACAAAGATGACTAAAGCGAGCAAACTAAGTTATGTCTCAAAGTTTCTTGAGCCAGGCAGCCAGCACTTACATCAAGCCTCCACAGTCTGTAACACACCAAACTGAAACTACTTACTAGCCTTTGGATTAAGGCCCATCAGGTACTTGACAACTTCCCCATTTTTTCCAGTCCTAAACAAGTAGCAAGAGCAGATATTGCCCTATGCTAGCAACCTACATAGTTCACAGACTATGCTTAGTTAAGCAATAATTTTTGTGTGCCCGAATTATAGCTTTTATTGGAACATGTATCAATAATTAAGTGTTTACTAGCTGATTAAAGATACTTTTGGGGGACTATTGCACTCCTGGAAGACAGCTAAAGATAGATACAAAGACACACACACAACATATCGAACCAATATACAAATACTCTTGAAATTCTCAATAGGTTTCTTTTGCTTCAGTTAACTGTGAATGTGGCTTATCTGCAATAAAAAATAGTTTCTCAGAAGCTATTATTTTTGTCAAAACAACTCAACCAGCTTAATTCATCTTGCCAGATCAACACAATTCTATAAATAAATTATAGTGACTACAGGTGAAAGTAGGTACAACTTCCCTGAAAGCTATTTCAGTATCTGGACTTGCATGTTTCCACTCCTGAAGATTACAAGGGAGATTCTTGCACAGTATATACCTATATAGTTACTCATTAATTAACAGAATTAAGGCAACAAGCAGGAAATAAGGAGAGCCACCATTTAAGAATTATGTTCACTGTCTTGAGATGACACACACACGCACATAGATATATTTAAAAATATACTACTACTACTACTACTATTACTACTACTAATAATAGTAATGACAACAGCAACAGCAACAGCATGCATAACTTGGTTTCCTAGTCTGGACTACCTTGGAGGGCTGACAGGTACCCAGAAAAGCATGGTGACTGGCAGCGCACAGAGTACCTCATTCACACTCACAAGGAGAAGTCCAGGGGAGATGACGGAGCTTTGTCTGGTGAAGTTATCTGGGATCTGTCTGAGTCTCTGGATATTGAGGAAGTGGACAGGGCTCTTTGTTCTGTTAACTCTACCATCTGTGGTTCAAATCTACCTGGTTAGTGAAAGCTACCAAGAAGTTGATGAGAGTCTGGATGTGGGCAGTGATTAATGCATTCCTGAATGAGCAGATTTATGACAGTGGCCTTGAAAAAAGTGGCAATGTGGCAATAACTGACTCTGATTATTAACTTTCCTCCAACCTCTTTTTAGAGAACTTTGTTGAGAAGGAGAGAGGGCTGCAGTTAAAAAATCGTGGATGAAACTGGTTATTTGTATCCTTTTCAATCAAGATTCCAATGTAGGGTGGAAACCACATTACTTGCTCTTCTAGGTGATCTATCGCAAGATTAGGATGGGGAGTGGAAATCTGTTTCCGCTGGATCTGCCTTCTGTACCATTAACTACAATATCTGGGCTGGCTGTAAGGGTTAAATGGGGGGCATCTTTTGGTGGTGGTTTTCCTTCCTGAGTGGACAGTTCCAGACTGCATGTGTAGGTATATGTGTATGTGCATGAAATAGAGACAGAAATTAAGTCTTCGGACAATTCAGTATTAGAAGCTGCAGGGCTTGGCCCTTTTCCTCCTTGCTATTCAGCATCCACATGAAGCAACATCATTAACTGTTGGCAACCATTTGTGGGCGCAGCTTGCACATAATGTGGCAGAATTTTGCTACTTTTAAAGAGATAGATTTATCCTGGTTGTCTCACAAATAATGCAAATAAAAATTATTGGAGTAACCAGAAATTTAAATAAAAGAAGGGTAATCAACTGATGGCGAATGTCCCTGTAGAACTGACAATACAAAAGAACATGAGCTATGGTTTCTATGGCAGCCGTGTCACAGGGGCAATATCGAGTTTCATAAGGGGTTTTCCTATATTCCCCTTCCAAAAAAGCTGTGGGGAAAACATTAAATCGAGCTAAAGATAAGGCTCTCCTGAATTTGGGAACTGTACTGTGATATAGATACGAAGCTGGTAACAGCTGCATGTTATGTTGCAGTGAATGGTAATAAATTGTCTAACATTCTGTATTAATACAATCTGGGGAGAAAAGTTATTCTATTTGGTGACATGGATAGAAGGGTAAGAACAAGAAGAGTGGGCATATAGGAAATGACCCAAGAATTAACAAGAATATTTGTTTGGCAAGTATCAATTTAGAAAAAAAGTCTGTTTCAAATACACTGATATAATTAAAGTGTAATGAGATGTTCTGTATGCCAGATAGACAGCTATTTGGTAGTGTCATGCATAGCTTTGGAGGTAAACCAGACAGGGAAGGAAATGGAAGACTTAAAAGAAAGTAGAATGAAAGCAAAATGGCTGCAGGAAGAGAAAAGATGAATCCTGTATGAAAAAAATATTACATCTGAATGGTTGAACAGAAAGTAGACATAAAGAAGATTATGAATGACATGGATATAGTAGCCAGGGAAAGGCTTTTCTTGTTCCCTTAAGACATTAGAACCAAGGTCACAGAAGGAAATTGACTGAAACAAGATTTAGAAAGACAATAGAAAGTACTTTTTCACACATCATATAATTAACCTATAGAATTAATTATTAAAAGTCTTTGTCCACTTCCTTCATGCCTGTGCATATTCAATATGCCTTCAGACATTAGATGCTTGAGAAGACAAGATTTGTATACGTAATTATCTTATAATATGTTCAGAAAAAAATAACTGAATTGATAAAAAGTGGAAATCTGTGGAGTTTATAAATAAGAATAAAGAAAGGAACTGACAGAGATGACAGAGACATGTAAAAGATTTTAAAAGCCTTAGGCATGAAAGCTGGCTGGATTACCTTGGGCCAGTCACTCTCTCTCAGCCCAACCCCTCACAGGGTTGTTGTTGTGGGGAAAATAGGAGGAGGAGGAGGAGGGAGTATTAGGTATGTTCACTGCCTTGAGTTATTTATAAAAATAATAAAGGTGGGATAGAAAATAAATAAAATAAATTAAAAATAAATATGCAGTGACAAAATAACTCTGTATGAGATGAGTAAGAATTACATGTTAATTTTTAATGATTAAATCTATACCTTAGCCTCTATTTTTTATCAATAACTGTAATGTTATGTAACACTGCAATGCCAACTCTTTAATCATACACACACACACACACACAGAGGAAATAAGATAGGAGCAATCTAATCACACCTTTAAACATTTTTGCCACATTGTTATTTGCCAACTGTCAATGAAAGTACTGCTTTATTTATCATACAGAACTTTAATACCCAAGCATGCATGAAATAAGAGTGAATTACATATATTTAAACATTTAACACATTTTTAGCAGTATTATATATGTTTTATGTGTACTTAGCCATTCACGAAACTGGAAACATTAAGTATGGAGGAGCAGAGGCATCTAAGCAATTTCCCCCTCCCATGCCTACTTGAACAAAATTCTAGTTATGCCCAGAGATACTGTATAAATTATCTGGATTAAAGTATCTTGCTAGGATGTGAGTTTATTAACTATGGTTTGTTGAACATGTCACAACAGACATGTACTGGCATTATGCTAAATCAAAGCCAGGCAAGCCTCACTGTGGCATACAGGTAGTCCTCGCTTAATGACCAGTTGCTTAACGACTGCTCAAAGTTACAACAGCCTTGGAAAGCGTGCTTCATGGCCCATAAAGCACTTCTGGCCGCCATGAAATGTTGCGGCCCCCCCCACAGTCATGTGACCGCATTTCGGGTGCTCAGCAACCGGCTTGCATTTATGACCGGTTGCCAAGTGCCCCGCAATCATGTGATTGCCATTTGCAATCTCCTCTGCTGGCTTCCCCAAAAGGTCAATGGGGAAGCTGGCAGGGAAGGTTGCGAGCAGAGGGGACGGGAGGGAGGGGAAAAGCTTCATGGGGCTGCAGGAACGAAGCTCAAATCCTGAAGATTTCTGTTTTGTTCTTGCAGCCCCACCAAGGATTTCCCCTGTGTGAACAGAGGGGAGCTGAAATCCTTCGTCAAGCTCTTTTGCTCTATCCACTTAACAATCTGGAAGATTGCTTAACAACTGCAACTGGGAATGCTGGAATTGTGGTCACTGAGCAAAGTATGGGCATCTTGTTTAACCACCAATTTGCTCAACAACTGAGTTTCTGGTCCCAACTGTGGTCGTTAATCCAGGACTACCTGTAGTGCAATATAAAAATTTATTTATAACATTCCTATAGTGCTTCAATCCAAATGGACTCTAATTCAATTAAGGTGTGATGCTCATCCCTCAAAGTCAAAAGAATTAGGCATCACTTTGTGCATGCACATTGCATAATATGCCACAAAAACAGAAGCTAAGAATAAGGTAGTTAAATCTATATTTAGGACATCCATTTCCCTAATATTTTGAGTCACTGGTCTGCCTGAACATTAGCAGAAAATGAAATAAATAGGATTCTTCATCACTGACAATATAGTTTTCTCTGAAATAAAGTACTGTTGGACTGACAATATGATACAATCCAATTAACACTTGGCTACCAATATATGCTGTGTGATTTACTGCAAACAGTAAATAAAAACATGTCTCAATTACATTGCATAATGAAACATAATACAATATAATGAATCTCCACAGTCTCTCCCTCTGCTAGCTACTATAATTTGTAATGGAATTTTTAATCGATTAAAGGCTAAAAGCCAGGGGCTTCTCAGAAAAGACAGATGCACAGAGGTTTGGAGATAAGTAAAAATCTGCCAATTAATTACCAATTAATACAAAAAGGCTAATTAAATTTGTAGTACTTTGCTTTTATTTTATATTGATATTTTTAAAATGATTTCTTCTAAACCTCAAGTCACTACTTCTTCATTACATCCAATTTGGGAGAAATTTCAACATGAATGAATGATAAGATTAGCAAAAACAACCAAAGAACTAGGTATAGCACTGGGTTAATGCAATATGCTTATTCATAGTTAATTATCTCAACTGAATGTTCTGGGTTCACCCACAGGGAACCAGAGATAAAACATTAAGGCCAGTACATTAAGCACATTTTACTGTCATAATATCATCTCTTTTAAATCAGAGCTGATCCTATTAGAGAACTAGGTCGTAAGATCTCAACCCTAATATTTGACACTGCTATAAATTGCAATAAATGACAATTCTTGAAAATACCAGTATCAAGACAAATACTATGATTCAGTCAGAAGTAGAATCGTGATCTCACCTGTGTCAAAAAATCTGCAAACAATTTACTTATGTCATTCAATGAGTATTACAGTTCTCTTGCTTCCCCTCACTACAAAATCATTCTCCTAAGGTATTATCAGCGCAAATGTGCAGGAATTATATACATGCATTCTGGATGCCAAGTTCTTCTACTGGTAAAAGTATCTATGAGCAGAAGACAATCTTGCCAGTGACAGAAAGGAGACAATTTTAGTTGACTGTTCTTTTCCCTATAGCCACTTGCCCGCCCATCTTTGTTGTAAGGCATGGAGATTCTCCCAGTCAGGGAGTTTGCATGAAGAATTGGCAAAAACTGGCTCTATCCTTTTCTCAGTTTTAGATCAAACACATTCACAAGAGTTTCTGTTCACGAAAGGTCTTCAAGATTCATGGCAATAAATTGTGTACAGGAGCAATGCTTCAAAGCATTAGACATGTCCTGTAACTGACATATGACTAAGTTTTTCTTGTAACGTTATGTTTCCTAATGAAGTTGGTCAGGAAGGAGGGTTTTCTTTCAAATGTGCTCATGTAGAATTCTTAGGTCACCAATGCTACTACCCCATTTAATAAAATAGTTTTATAAAACTGCTATTGCATTACACAAATAATAAATGCAGCAACCCCTATTCCTTTATAAAATCAGTATTCAAATGTCAGAACTTCCTTCAGGTATGCACTTTATAAGTTCCTTCAAATGATACTGAATCCAAATTCTACTGACATCACTTCCACAGAATTGACAACATATAGTCCATTAAGCAGTAACTGGTATGCTGATATTTCAGAGCCATCTTCACTGCCCCTCTCCTTTTGAAAAAGAATAGAATACACATTTTTCTGACATTACAAAAGGCAAACGAAAGAAGGAAAGGAAGAAAAAAGTGGTGAAAAAGACAGGGCTTCCAAAGTGATTGAAAAGCTGCATAACTAATTACATACCAACTTCTAACACAATACTTGGTATACTGGGGTCTGTTATCAAGTTTATAGCTCAAGGCAAGGAGACAATACAACCCTACATTCAATTTAATTACAGCTCATGGCTTTTGCAGCAGTTGGCACATTTCAAAGAGTTTAGCCACTCATTTATTTCTAGACCATACATAAAATAAGGCAGCTTACTCTCATAGAAATTCACCAATTAAAACTGAACATTTTCTGATCTCTCGGCCTCTGCAAGGAGAACTGAGCAAAAGGGAATCTTTTTCCACAGCAAAAGCACGGAAGCCTCATTTAATAGGCAAATGCTTTCAGGCACCTAGCATACTAGTCTGTGAGTTAAAGTTTTGATGTTTGTATACTGGGGTAGTAAATTATTTAACTATTTTGAGAAAAGTGGAATTTATGAGATGTCACTGCAGCACATCTGACAGGATCCATAGATTGACTGAGTTTAAAACAACACAAAATTAAATGTTTTATAAGTTTTTAAAAATAAATGTTGATGAACTATTGTGACAGAAATTGCAAAGAAATTACTTTAAGAGAAATGCAATTACAAGTGAAAAGACTCAAGCCATCCACAGTAGAGTGGTTCACATGCCATTGCACTGCTGAAGTACATCACCTCAAATACATTTAACCCCTCTGCCCCCTCAACTAACATAAAAAAACCTCCACATATCTCTAGATTGCATTACTGTAATATACTCAGTGTGCGGTTGCCTTTCGAGATCATCTCTAAGTTTCAACCGGTCAAAATACACTTTAGTACTGAAACTTAGAGTTATCCACAGATCAAAATACATTAACTCTGATCTAACACTTCTTTCACTGCTTCCTATTTCTCTGTAAGATCAATTCAGGTGCTAGTTCTAGCCTTCATTCTTTAAAAGATTTAGAACTAGTTTACCTTTAAGACAAGAGAATGTTCTCTTGTACAGGCATGCTGAAAAAGAAAATCAATAGCAGAGGCCTTGTTCTCACTGTCATTTCCTATACCCCGTAATATATGCCTGTCCGATTTGATCTGGCAGTGTTGGTGCACTCCGGGTTCCTTCAATTAAGCAATGCCATCTATTGGGAGCTCAGAGGTGCACCTTCTCTGTCACAGTGCCTGCCCTCTGGAAGGAGGTTCCCCCTGAGATCCAAATGCCCCCACTCTGATGGCGTTTTGAAGGGGCCTGAAGATCGGGCCTTTGGTGGGGATGACTGAAGCCTACTTTGAATGTGGGTTGTTTTCTTTTGCTTCCACCTGGTTTGTTATTCTGCCATCAAACAAACCTTTTTTGTTTCTTGTTGCTTTTATTATCATGTTTTTCATTTATTAATCATTTGTAAACCACCCAGAGTCACTAGGAATTGGGCAGCATATAAATTTAATAAATAATAATCAAAAAGTTCAACCAATAAGCAAGAAGACCAGGATATTTTACGTAGTGATACCATGACTCTGGAATAGACCTTCAAATGGAATCTTTCAGGCTTACTTTTAGTCTTTCTTTTCACAGAAATTTAAGGCAAATTTTTGGCTGTCTAAATAATTACGCAACTATTTAGTTTTATTGCTGCCAATTATAGTGTTATACATGTTACTTACAAAAAGATTAAAAACTTTTGATCTTGTCTTCAGCATCCTTTAGGTACATAATACTGGACAAATACTGTTAAATAATTAATGTGAAAATATTCATGACCTTGGGTAAACTTCCTTTCCTTATATACAGATCCCAACATGATCAAGCACTTGTATAATACTCTAGCATTAACATCAACCCACTCTTATGCTACTTCTTCAACTGCAAGAAAACTTTGTGACAAATAAGATGAAATAACATGCCATCGAATGCTTTTCCATCCAAATATTGGAGCAATTATTCACAAGAAGCATAAGAGTACATCTAAGCTATAACATTATGTCAGATTTCTATATCTAGCAATGTTTTTAAACTGAAGATCTTCTCTGGTTTATGATTTCTAATGATTAAAATGTTAGAATGCTTCCTCTATCTGTTATCTAGAAATGGATCAAATAAACATGTTAATATGCCTTTCCACCATTCAACTGCTGTCATGTGGTGCTTCTTGTTCACCCTTCATGCAAATAAGGAAAAATGCACTATTAAGGCCAGAACACATGACTTCTAAGCTTTCAGTACATTCATATTTAGAAGTTAGTACCACGTCTAAATATTTGAACTTCACATATCTATGTATGTTGTTCTGCAATAGCATTTCTATTTTAAAAACTATGGTACAGTCTTCCTTCACTTTATGCTATGGTTACATTCTCCAAAAACCTTGCATAAATCAGATTTGCATAAAGCAAGCACCGAACCAGTGGAAAAAAGAAGGCTGAGGGATATGAGGTCAAATTTTGTAACCCAAATGTATTAACAAATATGCTAAAAAAAAAGCCTTATTCTTAAGCAGTATGTTACTCAACTCTGAATGGCCCCCACTCTGATGACGTTTTCTTGACTAGTGATCTATATAGAGTGAAAACATTCTCTCCATCTTTCTACAGCTAGATTTTTAATGTATATTATTATAATGGCAGACAAAGAGGTAGAATGCACCAAAGCACCACAAATTTTATTAGCATTCTTTGTTGTCACGCACGATAGATTCACCCTGGTTAAAATCTTGTCTGAAGGCTTAAGATCTTTCTTTAGCATTAACATGGCATATTACTTCAACTTTGTTTCTGGTGTCAGAGAGGACCTTTTCCTTTTGGGTAAGGGGGTTGGACATGATGTTGATGGCCACTTTGACTGCATAGCAACAGTACAGTAATAACTACTGTAAGTATGAAAATAAGTCAGAAACAGGATGCACAAATAGAACAACCACAAAACAAAATGGTAGATATACTGTATGACTGTGGGCATAAAGGGGTTTTGATAGGAAACTGTTTGAGTACCTTTGGCAGGAAGAAGTCTTGGCACATTTCCAGACCTTTGGTGCAGACTGAGTATGTTGGTGTAAATTGTGTTAACAGTTATTTTTGGGGGGCATAAAGTGAATTCTTGGGCAAAAATGATCAACTGCATAATAGTGAATTTGCATAAAGTTAGAGAATCCTGAACATAAATTTGGACCATGCTTCTCTGTGGCAAGTATAATTATGTAGTGACTCCCAAATCTAACTGTAGATGACGACTATTTCATAAATACACATTACATATGTGGAAAACGCTGTAATACATGAAACCATTGCGTTCTTCACAGAAACTATGCAGTTATCTTTACTTAGAGGTAATGCCGAAGAATCTAGTAAACATACACGTATGTTTTTTCCTTGCTCTGAGATGACCAATACAGTTTCATCACAGAAACTAAGGATGATTTATTTTCCATTTGCAAATCAGAGCCATCTATTCTATGTAAGAACTGTTGGTGTAATGATCAACGCATAAACGTAGTATAAGGTCATCAAATTTAATATAATTGATTTCATTGTATATATCATATCATAGGCACAATAGGATTAAATACCAATATTATAAAATTATCTAGACAATTATTAAATTCCTCAAGTACGTCTGAGCGTAATGTAACTTTCCTGATTTCAGACGAAATCAATCTTTTAATTCTGCATTTCATTAAAACTGGACTACATCATTTACTCATATAACTGGCAGTAAGTACATCTTCATAGTACTATGGTCAATAAAACTTTCATTCTATGACCTTCAAGACCTCAAAGCTATCATGAAAGCAGCAATATTTGTCAATCATGGAATTCATTGGCATGATACTTGATGAAGCCAATTCAGTTATGACCTGAAACATCTATGTTTACAATTAAGAATAACAATTATGGGTCAAGTTAATGACCTGTTGATGGCCTTTGGCAATACTTCAAGGCTATTAACCCAAACTGTCATTCATTTCTTCTAATGCTCTATGAAAATATCATTATAGCCTTGTTTATATTAAAAGGGAGGAGAGCATGTATCTATGCATATTTTTTCTATTTTGACATTTGTCATCAAGTTTATAAATGTGAGTGACAAATGTTGCAGTTATTTAAAAAAAATTAATTGTGGATAATTAACATTTTTCATTAAAAATATATATTGTCATACCCTAAATTAAATATTTTTACCTCCCCAACAATTTTCTGTAGAAATGGGTAAATAAGCAAATCACCCTCACCCAAAAGATGGCAGTATTATTAAGCTATCTCTATACATCTCATTAAGTGTTCAATTCTTGCAGATGGGGGGGGCAGGGGAGAGATACGAACACATAACGACGTGTCTTTATTCTATCCACAACATGTAGTATTTCCTCAGTCTGGCTGTTTTTCTTATTTGAAATGTCTTATTTAAACTGTCAGCATTAACACTGACTATATAATACAAATTCACTTTTGGCAAGTTTTCTATATAGTTATGGGAATATATGTATAAATTATTAGGTTAAAAGACTATATAAATTATCTGGCAAAAATTATTCTCAGCTTAAAGAGCCTTTCGCTAATTTCAGCGATATGCATTGATGAGCTACATTTTTATTTAAGTATACTTGTTCAAAACAGATTTCCTTTGTATTATTTGCAGATTTGAAACACAACAACAAAAATCTGAAAAAATATTTTCAGCTGTCTACAACTTCACTAATTAAAATACTTTTAAGCTGAAAAAACAGAATGTTTCATACACCAACTTCACCTACACATCAGTGGATCTCAAATTATTTATGCTGTAAACCAGGAAACCAAAGGACAATACTCTACTTAAGTGGCCCCAAACTCCAAACAGTAGAGAGGTCACATGTATTTCACAGAAGACAGATGCTGATGCAGCCATTCACAAAAAGGGCCTTTCTTCAATCAGCCTTCAGGCTAGCTGATTAGCTGGCAAACTCCTCTGAAAGGGTCAGTTTGTACAAAACTGGTATTTCTACTCTGGAAATTGTTCAGGCATGATATATACCTGTATCCACAGAGCACAGCTCTTTCAACACTCAGTTGAATTCAGTTAACAATGAAGCCAGGATCACTGATTATGTTAAGAGTCAACTGCAATGATTCTGATGCTTCAAACATACTTTATGGGTCTATGTGTATTTTGACACTATAGGAACCAATTTGATTAAAATCAAATTACTTAATATTATTCTTCAAAGTACCTTGCATACTCCATTTTAACAAACCAAGAGAAAGACTCCTGACAAATCATCTGTTGAGGGCTTTCAAAATGTGAATTATAGCACCAGCCACTGCAATTGGAAAACCTGTTTGCTTAATTTCAGGTATACAGGATGTTGGCATTTTGACAAGAATCTGGGCAGATCCAGTGACATCCTCAAACCTTCTGAAATATTTCTCCCCATTTCTGAAATTAAAAAAACCAATGTCCTAATAGCTACCAGTCCCATAACTTTCTCATAATGTGCACAAAAGTTTATGACTCTCTGGCAAGGATGTGAGACTTCCCAAGTCTTTTCTTCATCACCTGGTGGGATAAACGAAATACAAAACTTTGTCCAGTTTCATGGTATCCAATGCTAAACGCAGAGAACCAGAACAACTGCCATCCCAAGAGGTGAGGGAAACGTAAAGTTCTCAAAGTTGCCTTAGCAGATACTGTTAATTTATACTGCAAAAAGCCTGCTTGAAATCAAGAACAAGCTCAACAGCCACCTATCTTTTGGAAGATTTTTCTGCTAAACCAATTGGCGGACTGAAGAGAAGGGGAAAAGGGGTGTGCATGTGGGGTGGGGGGGAGGAGGCATTTTCTTTTTTGGTTACCTGTGTGGGGGAAACCATTGCAGGTGAAATGACTGTGGGAGAGTTGCTGCTCCTCGGCCCGTTGGCTTCAGGGATGAGGAGAGGCAAGGGGTCGTGTTTCACCGAAACCACCACCACGGCGGCAGTGTCGAGAGGCTCGGCAGGCCTCATGCAGAGTCTTTTGGGGGACGAAGAAGGGCCACAGGCGTCTCCCCCCACTGCGGCCCCGCCCCCGGCAGCATACATGGCCTCATGGGAGCGCTTGGTCGGCACCAGGACGGCAGCCGCTTCGGCCTTCACGCTGGGATGGCTGTCGCCGTCTTTGGGGAGAATGTAAGTGTTGTTGGCGGGAACGGGCGGGAGGCGGGCTCTGCCGTTGAGGCTGTAGAGACCTCCCCCGGCGGCCCCCGAAGTCAGCTTGGTGCCAATGCCGGCGATACTGTTGAGGGTGGCGATGGAGACGGCGCCGATGCAGTGGTTGGTGTAAGTCTTGGAAAGCTTGGCTGCCTTGGACAGCATCTGCATACGGGTGCCCAGCAGATTCTTGCCGATGGCCTTGTTCTCATACCAGGTGACGTCGCCCTCACTGCAGTGGTCCCGCGGGCGCTGAAAAAATGCCTTACAGAGCGGGTTGCGCTTCGCCAAATACTTGACGAAACTGGCGTAAGGGCAGAACTCCGTGCCGGTTTCGTACATACGCGGCAAATTCTCTTCGTCGCTGCTCTCCGCGCGCTTCTTGCTCCAAGACGACGAGCGCGACTTATGATACGGTCCTAGGGCCTTAAAATAGACGAACTTGCGCCCGTCCTCGTCCATGGCCAACCCGAAGGAGTCCTCCTCGAGCTCGCGCTGGTTCTCGCGGCCCCGCGTGCAGAAGTACATGCACGTCTCGAACCAGACCTTGTTCAGGAGCCCGAAGGGGCTCTGCGTGCTGAACACGTTGCAGGTGTAGAGCTTCCGCAGGTCAGCGCGCGTGATGGCTTGCTTTTGCACCACCGGGCCAGCGCCTTGCTCTTCCAGCTTCCGGATGACGGCGGCCAGGGTCAGGTTAGCGGCGCGCAGCTCCGGGTCCTTGGTGAGGTCGAGGGTGCGGCAGTAAGGAGGCTCGTTGAGGTAGCGGTTGAGCGAGCTGCGGATGCTAATGAGCGACGACTTGGAGTAGAGCTGCCCGCTCTTGGAGCGCGCCTCGGCGTAGAAAGAGCGCAACACGCGGCACAGCGCCCCCTTGTCCATGGTTTCGAAGTCGGGGCTTTGAGCCTTCTCGCTCAGGTACTCGCGGAAGATGCGCACCGCGTACCGGGTGGCCAAGCGCGTGTTCTCGCTCAGCCGAGCCCGCTCGGGGCGCTGCAGGAGCAACTCCGCCTCCGGGTCCGAGTCCTCAGCGGCAAGAGGCGCCACCGCGTTGCTAGCGATCGAAGCGGCCGTACCACGGGCGCTAACTGGCACGGAAGGGGCGCCACCTGCAGCGGCCCCGATGGCCCCTGTACCCCCTCTCCTGACCCCTCCGAGGCGGCCCCTGACGCTGCAAACAGCAGCTGTAGCTGTATTCAGCAGCGCCCTGGTGCCCTGGTCCATACGAATCATATGGCCCGGCACCTCCTCAGGGTCCCACGCGAGTCCCATCATCACATCCTCTTCCTCTTCCTCGTCGTCGTCCAGCAGCAGGATTCCCCCATCGGCGCCCTCCTCGTCCCCCGTTATCTGCACCTCCTGTATCTCATCCTCGTCCTCCCCGTCCTCGTCCTCTCCCGCGCTGCAATAGTGGAGGGGCCGGTGGGGGCCACCCCGGCTGGGCTGCCGGTCCCCCGCATTGTTCTCACCACCTGCACCGCCACCACTGCTACCGCCCCCGGTGCTCCAGTCTCCGCCGGCGCCGCCGCTGCCAGGCATTCTCGCCATATTGCCGTCTCCCTGCCAGTCCTCGGGCAGGGCGCATGCGCTATATTGGACCGCAGCGCTGGAGAGCTTTTGTGTTTAATGACCTTCAGCTACCGGGAGGCAAAGCTGGGCTCTTAAAGGGGCCGCGCGCTCCCAGTGGCGGTGGCTGCTGTGCGATGAATGGGGTGGGGAAACAGAAGGGAGAACTGGAAAGAAGGCGTGGGGTATTGGTGGGGAGAGACCTCACCAAAAAGGCACAGATGTGGGAAGCTAATGTAGTGCAAAGGATTACTTTATATTGGCCCATGCAAGCACCCGCTAGAAGCCCGAGACTGACATTCACTTACCCAAGCCTCGGTACGGTGCCAGCTGCCGTCCGTTAAGTGATGCCCGAAGAGCAGCACGGCAACCCCTGCGCGCTCATTGCTTAGGGGAGAAAGGGAAGGCCTCCCCACTCCACTCCCACTGGCGACTGAAGGAAAGGGATGGGTTAGGGAGAGAGCAGCTGTAATAACAGCGGCGGCAGCAGGTGAGACCCACCAGGAAAGCGGGAGAAGAAAGGGGGCAGGCGGCTAGACGCACAAGGCAGCTCCTCCCTTTTGAATTCCGGCAGCCGGGCGCGGAAACGCGGCATCTTTCGCAGCCCCCGAATCAGCAGTTGGGGGCAGCGGTTCGGAGTTGTCGCCAGCAAAGGAGAAACTTCACGGATCATCATCACTTCGAAACGACTCCCCCGCCGCCCCCTCCCTCCGACCATCCCACCTAACCCTCCGCCCCAAAAAAGAGGATTGTTCCGACTGCCTACCAGGCGCGCCGATCTCGCTCCTCCTCGACTTCACGGCGAAGGCATCGAGCGGTCTTCGGTCAGCCAGACACGACAGGCTGCGACCGGAGTCGAGAGCGGCGGATCACGCAAGAAGGCGGCTGGTTCGTCCGAAAAGGGAAGCCAAAGGGGAGAGTCGAGCAGATCCCCAGAGGTTTCTCTGTCGCTCCCCGAGCGGCCGCCGTTGCTGCGGATCGGGAGGCGACCGAAGCCTGCGAGTACGCCAGGCAGGCTCTCTACAAAAGAAGGAAACCCGCTTGTTTCCTGCCTGGCGCTGGTACGCTGAAGGAAGCCAGCGGCGAGTACCGTAGGAAGCCGTCAGGGCTAGCAAAGCCCACACAGTCCGCAGCCAAAAGGCAAATCTAGAGCTATTCCCCAGCCTGCGGGGACAGGCAGCTGCAACACGCGCGCACACACACAGGCTCTGTCTCTTACACACAAACGCGCGCACACACACGTGGCACAGCCTAGCCCTGCAGAGCATAGCTATCTACATGTCTCGTTCTTACAGACGCGCATACAGTATTTGCCTCTTCTCCCCGTTCCCGCCTCACTTTCCAGTCCTCAAAACCATTTCTAGGTTTTGAAGCAGGCGTCTCCCTCGGGCCAGGCGGGACTCGGCAAGCCCTCGCGCTGCCGGCAACCGCCCTCAAGTTAGTACCTGCCACAATCCCTGGTTACCGATCCCCCCGTCTCTTCCCCTCCAGCCCCAAGTTCGCTTCCCCACGCATTCCCAGATGCCGCCAGTCATTCCTTCCCAACTTTGAACAAGAGGGGCGTGCCGGTCGGCCTGCTCTCCTTCGACTTGACTCCCTTCGCCGTTTTACGACAACAGGACGATGGGGACCGTGGGCAGTGGGTTTCTCAACAAAAGCAGGGTTAAATAAAAGCAAGCCACGTGTGTACGGGCATCCTGACAGTTCCTTCCTGTGACAGCGGGGGAAGCGTGCTGAATTTAGGCGCCCGCTCTCTTTTCCACACACACACACAGAAGAGTTACCTTCCCTTCACTCCTTAGCACAAACACACACCGCTCACAAACTTGGCGGTACCAAACTGAAGTCACCGGGTCTTTGCGCTTCTCTGGATGGAGCAAACTCCCTTTTCACACACTGACACCCGCCTCCCTATACTGTACTTTCACTGAACAAAATTGTGGGGAAATCTTGTTTAGCAGCAGACAAGTCAAAACTAGCAATCGCAACATCCCAGATATGATTCACAGATAAGGTCAGAAATGACAGTTTATTGCTATTCTGATCCCTAAAATGGGCTGGAGATAATTTAACAACACTGGAGTACAAGTGTGTGTGTGTTTGAAAAAGTGAAATGGAGCTGAGTCTATTTTGGGAAAGCTAGATGACACCCATTTAAAAAAGTAATTCAAAAAACAAAGTTAAATGTTTGAGTTGATGTTTAAAGTTCCAGGAAAAATGATGTTGTCTATAAGAAATACTCATTTTTCTTCCACAAGAAAGAATCCCATGTTGCAATAGCTAAATGCTGTGTGAATAAAAATAACAAAACTCAGAACATTTCCAGCACAGTGAGAACAGCATTGGAAGGCTTCTGGTGGGGTGAGAAAAGCTGTTTTCAAACTTGGAACAACTGTTTCAAGCTTAGGATAGTACATTTTGAGCTCAAAATATTTTCCACTGAGAGTGCTTTGCAAATTATTAAATATTTATGTATTTTAACACTATAACATTTTTTTCTCAGCAGATATTTGAAGATGTGTAGGTTGTAGTAGAGCATGAGCCTGATCCTATGCATGTTTACTTGGTAACTGCAATGAGTTTAACTGGCTATCAGTCTTCTAATGAAGATGTTTAGAACCTGGTATATACATTCACCTGTTTCTATCTTCAAAATATAAAAGTAGTATAAAATATTTCTGGGGAAAGACTTTGTATTACAGTGGGATTTTGTTATTTGTTATTCATAATTATTTTGGTTAAAAAAAAAGAGAGTTCAAAATAGGAATGTTGCATTGACTCCCAATCATTACATATTTGTCTTACATTTTATAATAGTATTGTAGTGCCAGCCAATAGTTTCTGTGTCTAGATACCAGAAGCATACAAATTAAGTATATTTATTCAGACAGTGATCTGGCTTTGTTATGTGTTATTATTAAGCTTGTATTACAGGCATATCCACACATCCCATTTATATGTAACCCTGCAATAAAGAACCAAAAGAGGATTGGCCACAAAATATGTGACATGTGAAGCATGTAACTTGGTGGCATATAGTTTGTTTTCATGAAGATTAGTTAATGCCAATGGAAAGATCCTGTGGCAGGGAAATCTATGTCTGAATTACATTTTTATTTCATGGAGTCCCAGACTGATGCTCAAGTACAGCAAACAGATACCTAGCTTAAGCTTCAGAAAAGGGCCTACTTGGCTAGCAGCATCAGCCTTTTTTTTTGCTCTCTTTCATATATGTTGTGGGAAATCCTGCTTTAAAATACCTCAGTCTATTTCAGTGTGTTAAAAAAAAACATAATAAACCTGCAAATTCCCAGGACTTGCTAAAATATTTTATTAAAATAACTGAAAGGACCAAGGGAGAATATATCGCAGCAGCATTGTGTCAGCATGTTCTCGTCTTTGCTCTCCAGCAAAGGCAAAGTGATAGGATAGAGACAGGTATTCTTTCCCTACCACTTTTCAATGAGGTAGATTACATTAAGCTTTAAAAGGCATTAAAAACCTGGCTTTTTGAACAGGCCATGGGCTGAAACATTTTGTGATGCTGCCAAGTGATGACTGAAACTGTTTTTTTTCCCATTTAATTTCCCATAGCATCATTTCATTTGTATACCTTGCATTCTGATGGTTTTTATTAAGTTTTTAATGTAAGCTGCCTTGAGTCTTTCTAGTTTAGCCATCACGATCATCATCATCATCATCATCATCATCATCATCATCATCATCATCCTCATCCCAGAAGGAGCCCTTGGTTGGGTCTCCCTTGCTGCTAAGGTCATAAAGGAACAGGGACGCTAAGTACAATAAACAGAGTGAGAGCAGGTGAGGCACTGAAGGCATGAAGGAAGCCAATCCACTGAGAAGGAACTCAAAAATCAAACCTGAAGGAACTCAGTGGCAAATACAGATGTTTTGGCAACTTCTGTACTGTTGCCAAAAAAACCCACTATATGGACAGGGCTGAAACTATAGACAACTTTGGGTGTTGGATGATTAGATCTCCAGGTAAGAAGACACTCCTAGTTACTGAGATAGAAAACCGAACTGGAGGAGATGATGTGACCAGACCAAGTCATAAGGACATCTGGTCACTGATATTGTCTGTACTGAAAGAAGAGTTGTTTTGCCATTGGAGCATGAAATATGAGAAACACAAACCAAGAAAATTTGAAATTCTCAAAAGTGGAAATGAAGTATATAAAATATGGTGTTTGGGAATGTGAAAGTAGATGAACAACAGTGGGCCACTTTAAATAAGTTTATTACAATATCCAGAATATGAAACTTAAGAATGGAATGGAGTATATTCAAAAAGGACATAACTAAATATGTGCCTTGCTATATCTCAGTAAACAACAGAATAATATTTATTAGAATTAGTGGATAGTCAGTGAACATTCAAGTAATGAAAGTATTACTACAGATGCAATGATGGAAGACACTGAAGAATTCTATAGCAAATCGCAAGAAGTTCTAAATGCAACATCTAGAAAGGATATATTACTATTATTTGATGATTGAACTGCAAAACCTGATAAATAAGGATTGCCCCCAAGTGGTGTCTCCCTGTTCACAGATCCAGGACTGCTCCTTGATATACTGAATTGCTCCAAGAGATGAAGCAATAGAAGAGAGACTTGGAATAAAAACAAGAAGCAAACACAACTGGACATAGGTGTGAGCTCAGATATGGACCTGCACTATGGGAACAAAGCACCAGGATTTCTCAGCTGTTTCGTATCCAGCAACACTGTTTAAAGTGACCTAGACATTTTGGGGAAGGATGGGCTAGAAGAACCTGCAGCTGGCTGCTGTAACCCTTTTGCTAAGCATTTTGGAATAAAATCATCATATGTGCTCAATTGCACAGTGCCTGGAGTCCAAAGAATTGATGAAGTGGTGTCTTTAATGTTCTCCTGGATTCATGTGAGCCTATGGATCTTGATGAAGTGGATAGGATATCTGTGAGACAAGTTCTCCCCCTTAGGGTTGATCCTGGTACAACCTACTAAGGAAGAGATGAGGAGCTGGGCTTGTTGAACACCTCTTTGAGGGGTGGATATCACCAGCCTTGAAAGAGGCAATGGTGCACCTCTCCCTCAAGGGAGATCCCTCAACTCATTCATATTAGACAACTATTACTCTGTACAACTACCACTATTTGTAATTACTGTATCACTTTTTTGGGGGGAGGAATTGTTGAGAGGGCTGAAGCTACAGGAGTTCTTGGATGAAGTAAAATCCAGACCCTTTTCAATCTGGGCATGAGACGGAAACCATACTGGTTACTCTTGTTGATGATCTGCAGCAAGCTTAGATTGCAACCCTCTTGGTCTTGCTGGACCTCTTGGTGGCCTTTGATATATAGACACTATTCTGTGCTGCCTACAAGGATTGAGAATGGGAGACACCATTTTGCAGTGGCTCTAGTCACTCCTGAGCAGGTGGTTCCAGTCAGTGTGGAGTTAGTGGAGGAAGAAAGGTTGAGCCCTTGGCCACTCCTTTATTGGATGCCCTATTGCTCAGCCCTTTCCCTCATACTATTTCACATCTGCATGAAACAGCCAGAAGAAGTCATCCATTAGCATGGGATGAGATATCATTATGCTGCTGAAACCCAGTTGTATGGTGGAGGAAGACTGGACCTGGTGTCTGAAAACTGTAAGGGTTTGGAAGGGAATAAACAAACTCAGGCCTAACAGTAACAAGATGGAGTGGCTGTTGATTCAGAAGCTATTCCATATTAGAGTGATTCCAGTTTTGGCTCTGGATAGGGTTGCATTCCCCCTGAAAGGGTAGGTTTATAATCTGGTTTTTTTTTTCCTGGAATAGGAGGTGTTCACAACACTCATTCATGCCCTTTTCATCTTTATTTTTCTTCTGAGGAGCCTTTATAATGAACTACAAGGTACTGTAAGAACTACAGTAAGTGGAAGCAGAATGGTTCAGAATAGGAAAGTTTAAGACAAAACTGCATATTATCATACTATCTAATTAACTTGGAAAGCAAATATAAGAATGACATTTTGGAAAATAAGACAGTTGGAATAAAACAAATCAAAACAATAACAATTTGAGATATATAGACAATACCATTCTGTTAGTTGATAGTGAAGAAGACTTAGAAGAGCTCGTTATAAAAACAAAAATGGAAACTGCAGAATCCGGATTAATGTTACATATTAAGACAAAAGCAATGGCAATTGGCAAGTTTAGTGAACTTACAGATGACAGTAATGGAGTGAAAGCAGTAAATAGTGCTGTATTTTTCAAGTCAAGAATAGATAAAGATTAGAGAAGTATAGAATATTGGATTTGAAGCAGAAAAGGTGATATGGAAGGGATGCAGGCTGCCTCTGTCATCTCCTTTAAGGGAGCTGCATGATCCCAAGAAAATACATGTTTGAGCTAATAAGATGCAACAATATGGCTTTTTCCTGGGACCAATTGGCAATCTAGGAAAAGAAGCAACTTCTTTATGGATGTGCCTACAAATGCAGCATGCATAGCCACACCCTCTCTAAAGCACTTTTTGTTTCAGATCCAAAGCATTCACATCCTAATGAATAAGATAATCCTTATGCTGGAAAGTAAAAAAAGTACATTAATCCTAGGGAGGAAGGCTGTGTCAAGTTTAGACAAGATCATGCAGTATAAGGATATTTCTCTGACAACCAAGATCAACATAGTTAAAGCAGTGGGTTTTTCTACTAGTAATGTATTCTTACAAAAGTTGGTCATTAAGTGAGAGAGAAAAAGAAAACAGATGCCTCTTCAAATTATATGGAATCTGGAAGTCTTTACTAAAAGTATTACAGAATGCAAAAAGCACTATCCAGTCCATTCTGAACCAAAATAAACACTAATTGCTCCCCAGACACAACGATCCGCAAGTAAAAACTCATATATTTTGGATATACAATGTGAGTTTATGATGGGCTAGAAAATACTATAATGCTTGGCAAGATTGATAGGAGTAGAACGGAAGGACAACAGCGAAGATAGATAAGCTGGATGGATGGATTCAGAAATATCCTTGGAAGAGAGTTATTGGAAGTGCTACAGATAGTCCCTGGAGAAGTTGATATGTTGGGCAATTGTCCATACAGTCACCAGAGGTTGGGCCTGACCTCACAGCATCTAAATTACAAACTTCCTCACAAGAAATAACCAAGTTCATTGGAGTTTACCAGTAAGAGAAATAACATTGAAACCTCATTGGGGGGTTACTACCATTGATCTCAGTGAATTTTCCTAGACTGATAATCTTTACAGAAGTGAGTGTGAGGAGGAGGTCAGGCAAAGCCCTCTAGAATAAATATTAGTGTTTTACAATAGAAAACATGGTTAGCTAAACAAAATGAACTCATGTTCTGCATTCAGTGTTTTCCAAATTTCTAAGATGAAACATCAAATAAATAATTTCAGGTTTAGAAAACTGACATCAGTTAATAAATGAAACAATAGAATGGAGTATGAATACTGTAAATCTTATCTGCCAAAGCAGTAGTGAATAATATTGCAACACATTTCCATGGATGAATGGGTGAAAATCGTCTGTTTGCTTAACAGTATGCTTGGAACTCACATGAACTAAAGATTTGCAATCAGGTAACTCAGTAATCATTTCACCCTGAGATTTAGAGCAACAAAGCTTACGTTCATCTATCTTTATATTTTGTAAGCTTAGACTTGCTTTCATTATTGTTTGCTGTTTATTTTTATACACCAAACAATCACACCAAAATTATCATACAAACATTCATAATTGCCATAAGGTGCAGTTTATAGAAGCCAAAACGGGAAAAGTACACTCCATCTACCCCGGATCTAAAGCGCTATTTTCATGTCAGATCTGAATCTGAAGCATGAGGGGAGAAAAAAGCAAATATCCAATATATGAAGCCAAGATGTGTACTTTAGATCTGAATCTGAAGTGCACATCTTGGCTTCATATATTGAATATTTGCTTTTTCTCCCCTCATACTTCCTAATCTATAATTAATTCTAGTCTTTTCAGCTACCTTCCTTCTCCTCCCTTCCTCTCCACCCCAGATTTATTTTTCATTTTGCCCAATGGAAGGATTCAAAGCTTGCATGCTATTTTGTCTTTGTTGTTGTTTATTCATTAGTTGCTTCCGACTCTTTGTGACTTCATGGACCAACCCACACCAGAGCTTCCTGTCGGTCGTCAACACCCCCAGCTCCCCCAGGGACGAATCCATCACCTCTAGAATATCATCTATCCATCTTGCCCTTGGTTGGCCCCTCTTCCTTTTGCCTTCCACTCTCCCTAGCATCAGCATCTTCTCCAGGGTGTCCTGTCTTCTCATTGTGTGGCCAAAGTACTTCGGTTTTGCCTTGAATATCATTCCCTCAAGTGAGCAGTCTGGCTTTATTTCCTGGAGGATGGACTGGTTTGATCTTCTTGCAGTCCAAGGCACTCTCAGAATTTTCCTCCAACACCACAGTTCAAAAGCATCGATCTTCCTTCGCTCAGCCTTCCTTATGGTCCAGCTCTCGCAGCCATATGTTACTATGGGGAACACCATTGCTTTAACTATGCGGGCCTTTGTTGTCAGTGTGATGTCTCTGCTCTTAACTATTTTATCGAGATTGGTCATTGCTCTTCTCCCAAGGATTAAGCGTCTTCTGATTTCCTGACTGCAGTCAGCATCTGCAGTAATCTTTGCACCTAGAAATACAAAGTATTTCACTGCTTCTACATTTTCTCCCTCTATTTGCCAGTTATCAATCAAGCTGGTTGCCATAATCTTGGTTTTTTTGAGGTTTAGCTGCAAGCCGGCTTTTGCACTTTCTTCTTTCACCTTCATCATAAGGCTCCTCAGTTCCTCTTCGCTTTCAGCCATCAAAGTGGTATCATCTGCATATCTGAGATTGTTAATGTTTCTTCCAGCGATTTTAACTCCAGCCTTGGATTCCTCAAGCCCAGCATGTCGCATGATGTGTTCTGCGTACAAGTTGAATAGGTAGGGTGAGAGTATACACCCTGCCGTACTCCTTTCCCAATCTTAAACCAGTCTGTTGTTCCATGGTCTGTTCTTACTGTTGCTACTTGGTCGTTATACAGATTCTTCAGGAGGCAGACAAGATGACTTGGTATCCCCATACCACTAAGAACTTGCCACAATTTGTTATGGTCCACACAGTCAAAGGCTTTAGAATAGTCAATAAAACAGAAATAGATGTTTTTCTGAAACTCCCTGGCTTTTTCCATTATCCAGCGGATATTGGCAATTTGGTCCCTAGTTCCTCTGCCTTTTCTAAACCCAGCTTGTACAACTGGC
Organism: Candoia aspera; assembly: GCF_035149785.1. Taxonomy (NCBI): domain Eukaryota; kingdom Metazoa; phylum Chordata; class Lepidosauria; order Squamata; family Candoiidae; genus Candoia; species Candoia aspera. Next base: position 163,494,480 of record NC_086155.1, read on the forward strand.
AATTCTCGCTCCATGAATTGCTGAAGTCTACCTTGCAGGATCTTGAGCATTACCTTACTGGCATGTGAAATGAGTGCCACTGTTCGATAGTTTGAACATTCTTTAGTGTTTCCCTTTTTTGGTATGGGGATATAAGTTGATTTTTTCCAGTCTGATGGCCATTCTTGTGTTTTCCAAATTTGCTGGCATATAGCATGCATTACCTTGACAGCATCACCTTGCAAGGTTTTGAACAGTTCAGCTGGGATGCCGTCGTCTCCTGCTGCCTTGTTATTAGCAATGCTTCTTAAGGCCCACTCAACCTCACTCTTCAGGATGTCTGGCTCTAGCTCACTGACCACACCATCAAAGCTATCCCCGATATTGTTATCCTTCCTATACAGGTCTTCTGCACATTCTTGCCACCTTTTCTTGATCTCTTCTTCTTCTGTTAGATCCTTGCCGTCTTTGTTTTTGATCATACCCATTTTGGCCTGGAATTTACCTCTGATGTTTCTAATTTTCTGGAAGAGGTCTTTTGTCCTTCCTATTCTATTGTCTTCTTCCACTTCCACGCATTGCTTGTTTAAAAATAATTCCTTATCTCTTCTGGCTAACCTCTGGAATTTTGCATTTAATTGGGCTACTTCTAATGTCTCAGCAGACAGCCATTTTGCCTTCTTGGTTTTCTCTTTCTTTGGGATGTATTTTGTTGCCGACTCCTGAACAATGTTGCGAACTTCTGTCCAGAGTTCTTCCGGGACCCTATCTACTAAGTCCAGTCCCTTAAATCGATTCTTCACCTCCACTGCATATTCCTTAGGAATATTAGTGAGCTCATATCTAGCTGATCTGTGGGTCTTCCCTAATCTCTTTAGTCTGATCCTAAATTGTGCAAGAAGAAGTTCGTGATCTGAACTACAGTCAGCTCCAGGTCTTGTTTTTACCAACTGTATAGATGTCTGCCACCTTTGGCTGCAAAGGATGTAGTCAATCTGATTTCGGTGTTGTCCATCTGGTGAAGTCCATGTATAAAGCCGTCTCTTAGGTTGTTGGAAGAGAGTGTTTGTTATGCACAGTGAGTTGTCTTGGCAAAATTCTATCAGCCTATGTCCTGCTTCGTTTTGTTCTCCCAGGCCATGCTTACCTGTAATTCCAGGTGTCATTTGACTGCCCACCTTAGCATTCCAGTCTCCCGTGATGAAAATAACATCTCTTTTAGGCGTGTTGTCCAGTAGGTGCTGCAGATCCTCATAGAACTGCTCTACTTCAGCTTCTTCAGCATCTGTGGTTGGGGCGTATATTTGGATCACTGTGATGTTAGATGGCTTGCCCCGAATTCGAATTGAGATCATTCTATCATTTTTTGGATTGTATCCAAGCACTGCTTTAGCCACTTTACTATTAATTATGAAGGCTACTCCATTTCATCTGTGGTCCTCTTGTCCACAGTAGTAGATCTGGTGGTCATTTGATGTGAAGTGGCCCATTCCAGTCCATTTCAGTTCACTGACGCCCAAAATGTCTATCTTTAATCTTGACATCTCACCAATAACCACATCCAATTTGCCCTGGCTCATAGATCTTACATTCCAGGTTCCAATGGTGTGTTGATCCTTAGAACATCGGATTCGCCGTTCACCACCAGCACCTTCGGCTGCTAGCTGTCCTTTCGGCTTTGAGCTAGCTGCATCATCACGTCTGGGGCTAGTTGAACTCATCCTCTGTTCCTCCCCAGTAGCATTTTGACCATCTTCCGACCTGGGGGTCTCATCTTCCGATGGTATACCGACATATCTCTGGTTGTACTGATCCATTTAGTTTTCACGGCAAGAATACTGGGGTGGGTTGCCATTACCTTCCCCAGGGATCGCATTTAGTCTGACCTCTCTGTCATGACCTTCCCGTCTTGGGTGGCCCTTCACGGTTTAGCTCATGGCATCATTGAGGTGCTCAAGCTCCAGCACCACGACAAGGTAACGATCCTTTGCTGAAGATTTTGTCTTTACACTAGCCTAATAAAAGTAGTCCCCTAGTGAAGATTTTGGAATGTTACTGCTGTGATGATTAAGAACATAAGGAGGTCTGATAAATGAGATCATAGACACATTTAGCCCAGTATTGTGTGTCCCATAGTGGCTAACTGGATGCATTCAGGAAGCTTGCAAGCATGGACAGAAGGGTGATATGCTTTTTCCACACTTGCTCTATAGCACTGGTCTTTAAGGTATGTTTCCTGTGATGTATGATAGCCTAGATTTCCATGGATTTAACCAATCTACTTTATGATATTTTGAATTGATGGTGATCACCATATTTGATGGTAATGAATTCATTCCACATATTATGTATTAGATAAAGAAATAAAAAAAGTAATTGAACTTGTGTTGGGCAGAAAATAAATGTTTTATTCATTATTATTTTTGTATTTTATGATGTTTTGTAGCTGCCTTATGAATTGTGTACATTAACAGTGAAATCATTGTTCTTTATGAAGTTCTGATCTTATAACTCTGAACAGTAAGATGCTGGTCTGTTTCATTGCTATCAGTTGCCAATTATATAACTGAAATAGTTGTAGAATCTTTTTAATTGCAAGTCTTGAGTTCATAGGAGCTGCTTGCATGGCTATTGTTAAATAAACAAACAACAATTATTCTCCAAGCCTAGAAAAAAACAGTGTTGCAATTAACATTTGCAGGTGCATATTGTATCCATTAACACATCCTGGGAGAAGATGCATTAGGTTATGTTAAGTTATTTATTTCAGTCTGTTGAAGCATTTAATACATTATGTATGGAGCTATTTCTGTAATTCAATCAACTATAGAGGAAGTTACGTGATACCAAGCCAGACCTCTAGCTTAGCTTTATCGAGACTGATTCCCAGCAGGTCTCTTGGATTCCAAGCAGAAGTCTCTTAGAGACAGTAGGGATAGAAAGTCTGACTTTTTGCAGGCAAAACAGAGTGCTCCATTACAGAGATATGACCTGTCTGTGATTTATTATTATTGTTGCTTCATACTGTTAGTTCTCCTCCAGGAGTATTAACAAGCTCCCAATAAAATATGCAAGGGCTGTTATTTTAATGGATCTTTATAATATGGGCCTTGTTGTTTCTAACTATAACAGGCCATTATTAGTTTCCTAGAAAGCCCCTAAGGCCTGATGCACATACAGTATTATTTCTCCCTAAAAGGTGTCTTCCCATGCATTCATTGGATGTTGGTGACAAGAAGCAAAGGTTAACAGGACTTATGCACCATTAACGTATAAGTATATACGTTAATGGTATAAAGAAGGGAATCAGTTTTTTCACTACTGCATGGCAAGTTGCACAACCAAGCCTCTTCTTTTCTATGCACGGCTATTTAGGCTGCAGCCTTCCACCCATTTACATTGGATATATTAACAGAATGTCAGTATTTGTGATATCACTGTACCTAGTATTTTTTTTTTCAGTTTAGAACTACTCATTTTAGCAGGTCACAATACTTATTTAAAATATGAGATGAATAATGTAGTTTGGAAATAAATCAGTCTGAGTAACAAGAAATAAGGCATACTTGCTGCAGTGTTTTTATGCTGCGATAAAGCCTGTTACTGCCCTACCTAACAGATGCTACTATTATACTATCTTAAAGCAACTGAGAAATGTGTCACATGTCACATAGCCAGATTTTTCTTCTTTAGGAATAGCTGTAACTAATGTATCAACACCTGCCACCATCTAGAAAATCCTGATTAAGGAACAACTCAAATGCAAAGTTAAGTCTTTAAAGAGACTGTAGTCTCACTCCAAAGAAAGTAGTGGTGTGTAAAACACTTCAAATTCAAAATGTTCCAAATTCAGAACAAGAAGTGATCAGAACAGCTGTTTCAAACTTGGGACAGAGCATTTCAAACTTAAAACATTTTGAATTCCAGGATCTTTCTATTGAGAATGTAACCTTTTAAACATTTTTTTTTAGTTTGGGGCAGTTGTTGCAACCATTTAAATGGTGTTCCAAGCTCAATATAACCATGTTTTGAGCTTAGTATAATCAAAACATTTCCAGAATGTTTAAAATGCAGTGCTTTGAGCTTGAAACACTTTGAATTTGAAACATTTTGCACACTAAGAAAACCTGTTTCTTGATCCATATATCTACAAAGCACAGTTATCTGGTTGATAATCTATAAAAATATCACAAAATCCTGTAAAAGAAAATGTAACTGGTCTCGTTCCCTGTGAAGATCCTGATCATTTTCATCCACAAATCTCTGGTATTCTTCCTATGTATGACATTCTAGACATACATAGTATTCATCATACTAGACACTGAAAGCCTATAGAAATTATTTAATATTAATTCATTCTTTAGTGTGTTATGAAATATATGAACCATTACAAATGTCTTGTAATATCTGCAGCTCAAATTCTCATGCACACACGGTGGATAGTCACACCAAAATTACAAGCAGTAAAAAAAAAAGTCTTGCAAAAAAGATGTTAGGCCATTGAAATCAATTATCTAAGACATACATTTTTCTCTTAAGACCGGAGAGAGGGGGGAGGAGGAGATGACAGGATTTTGTCTTTCAAAGTGCTATTGACCTACAAACTGCTTAGGGAAATGGAGGTGAATAATATTTCAGGGGTAGGGCATTTATGTGGGGAAAGATCTAAATATTTTTATGTCTGAAATGAGCTATTCAAATGGATAATCTGAACTGGTCTTTCATCATATCAACACTGAAAACGTATAATTCTTCAGTCTGATGTATCATCCAAAATAATACTACTTATTTTAATGCTGAGATGAGTAAGAAAAAGGCTGCTACTTGATGTTTCATTTCCAGAGCTATTGTTTTGAACATATTCTAGATTTAGATTTCTATTTCCTCTCATATGTTTAGAATAATTCAGATCCATGTTTTAATGACGAAAACTGTAAGACCCAAACTTTCGTAATTGGTGATATTGAGATCTATCATACATGCATTTCATTGCAGCCTCATTGCAACAGTTCCTAGATCTCAGATTTCACTTCTGGCTCAAACACACCATGTGCAGGAGCCCAAATAAAGAGGAAATAAGCTTGTAACATGAGAGTTAGTTTTAGAATCACCATGTTCCATTTAAATGTAAGCTATGATAGAGTTTTTAAAGGTTAATAAAACAACTCCAAGCAGCTAACAGCAATCTTGCAAAGTAGAAGCGTGAACCAAAAGAGAACTTGCACATTAAGCTTAATTACGTTCAGAAATCAATTCAGTTTTCACACTGTAGTTAGATGAAGAAAAATACAGATAGCTTACTTTTATTCAGTAGATCTGGATAAAAGTAGATTCATAGTAGAAAGTGTTTAATCATCACTGGTTCTTCGTAGCAGAGGATGGTTGGGGGAGGACTGCATTCCTGCAGCAGCTCCTGCTTGCATGCATGCCCATGAGGTAATGGAGACTGTTAATCCCCACACCCAAGAAGGAGAAGGAAGAGGAAGTCAGGTGACCCACGTGACATCCCACAAGCACAATAGAGATGCGATTTGCTAGAGAGACCCCTTTATCCTTATGAAACAATGCTGAGTTGATCCCTGATAATTCCAACAAGCTAATGATGTAAATACATGAATATATATATTTAAATCTCTAATCATATTTAAATATAAACATATATTTTCATATATAAGTGGTGAGAGGTGGTTAGCTTACTGTTTACTTCAGATGGAAAAATTTTACCAGATGACAAAAGAAAAAGCAGAAGAACTCAACTCCTATTTTACCTCTGTCTTTATATCCAAAGGAAATAGTACAGAATGGAAATGAACACAACTGGGGACAGTGTAGCTCAGTAGGGAATTTTTAAGAATTTGAATGCCTAATGAAATTCAGACCAAAACAATGAAAAAACTGAAGATTTGTCAGGACATCTGCCAATTATCTTTGAGGAATCCTAGAGAACTGGGGTGGTGGTGGTGGTGGGGATAACATATTGGTGATCACAGTGTTAATTCATAAACCATGGTTTATGAACCACAGCAACTAGGTTCACACAACACACAAAGGACAATCCAAGCAAACCACATTTTAGCTTAGCATGATTATTATTTTAACACTGCCCCTATTCACATAATCTAGACAGCCACACTGTGAGGGAATGAAGCTGGGGTTGCTGTCTGCATTTGGGAAAAGCAGCTGTAGCCAGGCAGAAATGCTTCTCACTCCCCACTTCCCCAAGGATAGGCTCAACTCATCCCTTGTCCCAAAGGGCAGTAAAAGTTTACAGCACCAGAAACTTGAGATGAGCCCATTCATTCATTCATTCCCCCATTCACAGTTTACTCACAAGCATCCACACCAGAATTCCAGGTGTCTGGCTAACTGAACCACACCCTGGCATTTTCAGTAACATGCCAATGTCCATAGGCAGCTTCACCCCACCCAGGCTCTTGGCCTACAGAAGTGTAGGTGTGTAAGAGAAAAAGAAGACAACACAAACGAAGCGGGAAGCGACATCTGAAATGTACAACTATCACAGGCAAGCAAGAGAGCTATCGGTCAACTGCCAGGACCACAAGCTATGCTAAGTAGCTGATTGTGGTGTGATTCCTGCCTGGAGGTTGGCTTAGAGCTTGGCCTGGAGCTCGGTATGAACCAGAAGAGGAGCAACCACAAGGAGGCAGCACCGAATTCCAACAAGCGCAAGAACTTTTGGAGGGAGGCAAAGGTTGTATGCCACTTTACAGACTTTAAGACTTTTATTTGTTGTAAGGACTAATAATCAAATATTTATGTGGCAATACCAACTTGCAAAGCCTAGGAGGGTGGAGTTAACCCAGGGTAAAAGGAAAGGTGTGTGCTACAATAAAGTATTTTGTACAGTTATCTTCTATGCTGTGGTGTGTCGTCCTTGGAAAACAGAACCTTCACACACATCAGTTTCCAAAGCAAGGCATCTTTTGCAAACACTGAGAAGTTAAACTGTAAACGTTTGTGCATACATGGACATGTAAAATAAAGGTAATCTGGTTGGTTAGACAAATAGAAAGAAGCAAGTATTAAAAGAATAAGAAGGCAAAAGAGGGAATAAAAAGCGAACCTTACAGGAGAGTCTTCCGTTTTCCCTTCCTACCTTCCAGTTTCAGAGAGAAAGGTCATCTTAACCATTATACGTGGACAAGGAGCCAAATGATTGCATTGTTTCCACCGAGAGAAAATTAGGTTATCTTGGAGCTTGAGGGCAAGAAAACCGAGCGTTTTAAGTATAGCTCACAGACCTGGCATCAGCACTTCTATTGCCATCACTTGTCAGAGATCAGAAGACAAACAACACAGGTACACTCGATCTAAACAGGTCACAAACCATATCCGAAGAAATCAGTGGAATTTGGGCTACAGGAAATAAAAATCAAATTTGTACTCTACAAATACCTTTTCTCATAAAAACACAGGGACTTGCAAACAAGCTTTTGGAAACATCACTAGAACCTACACAGAAATATCAGTGTCTTTGTGCCTGGTTCAAAGTGTGTCCACTAAACCAATGTAAGATTTAATGTTAGTGTAAGAAACCAATGAACAGGGAGGAAACAGCCAGCAACCCAGCAGAAAGGGAATTAGAATGCCATCAAAAAAGCTGCCTTCAATATAACTGGAGCAGTCATCCATTCCCCACTTTGTTTGCTGCAAGATCACATACATATATTTCGGATCCGATCAGGCCACTGTGTTACTTCAGCGTGGCTTTTATTTCTGTTCTTGATTAACTAATGCTTCTTGTGTTGTCTGTATTCAGAAAAGGGGTTAATATTACCTATTATTAATTTAAATGAGCCAGCATGTAAACCAAAGAGTCACAAAATTTGTGCAGGCAAAGCAGGAGTACTATTAAAACTTGTTCCCATTTTGCTAGTACAAGCAGGCTGTGGGCTTGCCAGGCAAAATGGGTGCACTGTCAAAACTCACTCTAGGAAACTAGGTGTTTCCACCTGGACATTTTTTAGCCAAATTTTTGGAGTTTCAGATTTGACTAGACAAGTATAATTGTATACCTTTGAATGGATTTGTATCCACTTATTTGATATACAGTAAATATGTTGCTTGTTTAGCAGGAAAGCCAAAAGCTGTAGATTGAATTCATGTATGGAGAAATATGTGCATAAAAGACTTCCATTTTTCTCATAATCATAATTCAAAGGATGCAGCATACTTAGATGAACCACTATTTAATGTTTACTCCCATATAAATGGACATAAAATAGGACCACTGAATTTTTTCAGTAAATGTCCAAACCAATCGATATATCACAATACAGAGTCACAGGATTTATTATTATAATACCTCACAACTTGGCATTCTTCAAGGGAGTATTTGTGTTATTTTCAAAACAGAACTGCATTGCTGGAACATTCATACATTCAGTTTTGATTACTTAACCGCTCCCCACAGGTGTCCATTCCTAACAACAAGGACAGAATACAAAACGTTTGTTGTGATGTTGTCATGGGCATTTACAGAGGGGAACAAATTATGGAACATCCATTGTGACATCACAGTACAAACTCCAGTCCTTTTGTTCTTATTGCAATGTTGCACACAAGTACTATATGTAAGGAGCAGCCATTATGTCACGCTCTCAAGACACATGTTTGATTACTTTGATAAAATCATAGCTTGCTGTGGATCCCTCAAGTTTCCAGGCATACATCTCAGTTTATTGATCCCTACCCTGCCCAAGAATATTAGTCAGAACATCAATTGCATTGCATGTATTAGAAGAAAAATAAATGCTGAATTGGATATCATCTGTACAATCACATCCTAGCCATATTAAGGTAATCACTCCAGAGGCTTTACATGGTAAAGTGCAGGAGAATAACAAAGTCTTGAAGAACGTTAAAGCAACTGCCACAGGCAAAACGAAGTCTCCCATATTACCTTACTGAATCAGCCATCTCAGAGCTCCAACCTTAATAGTTTTCCCAGAAGAGTATTAGGGTTGATGGTGTCAACAAGCTGCTGAGAGGACAAGAAAACCAACCGGATTGTTATCCCATATCATTCTTTCAGCATATGTCATCCAAAGACTTCGTTTCAAATTGAGGTCTGATGCCAGATTATAATAGGTCCAGAAAATAAATTTCATCCAAGTGAGCCTGCAGTTGATTAGTGACTATTTACTTAAGCAGCTTGCCCAGGAAGCTGATGATGGCAATCAGTGATAACTGCTTTCCTGTTACGGTACAGATTAGGTTTCTAATCTGATCAAGGTTTCTAATCTGACCACTACCTCTTTCAAAGAAGTCGACACTGCTTCTCTTTCAAAGGTGCAGAAAACCAGGAGGATCAAAGTCAAGACTACAAATGGTTAGTCAAACTTGACTAAGTATCTTATCAATATTTGCACTGTCAGGTCTCAGAAACTGAAACATATTCAACACATCCGAACAAAATATTGTAGACTATATACAATAGATTAGCAGTATAAATAGATTATATACTGCTATAATTACTTACTATAAATTTAAGCCATTTGAGAAAGAAATAACTGCATTCGTAGTTGATCATAAACATGTCACCTTGACTACATCTTCTGGGCCAGACTTCAACAGATCCATGACCAACAGAAAACTTTTGCTAGCTAGCAATGTGGAGATACAACGGATTTTTCCCCACTGCAAATACACAGAACAGGGGCTCTTGTTTATCTTCATTTGGATTCAGCATGAGTTTTCCTTTTGCTGCATTCTAGCCATAATCCTACTTGCTTCACTGCTTTAAGCTCAGAGGAATACCAAGGAGTCATATGAACTCAGGAAGCAGGATGATTAGGTACAATCATATTAACTGCCTGGGATGTTAAGTTTCAGAGTGACTACTCCATAGATAGAAACATCAATAATAGAACTCATTTTAAGAATCTGCATGTGATGATTTATTATCGCCCTTTCCACTCAGTATGGACCATTTGAGAGACAAAGTACATTTCTATTGAGACCGAATAGCTACTTCATACCTGTATGTCCATCCAGGGCAGATACAGTTGGGGCGGGAACAATTACATCTCTGGGAAGAAAAGTATTTCCTTAATATAAAATAAGGATATTACTAATTCTGCCTCTTAGTATAACGAACTTCATATATCTAAAGCAAAACTCACATTTTTCCTGCAGCAACCATGCCTTTTTGTATCATAACTGCATGGAAATAATATATACAGTAAATTAAATTAACTTGCTTTGGATTCAAGGCCATACAGTATGTTTGAGACAAAGAGTCAAAAAACATTCAGAATACTGATTATTATCTGGTTCTTATATCTAGTATTTCTATAACATAGATATTAGTGATTGCATTATCCTGATGGATCCCAAATCTTTGCAGATTTTATTACTTGATAATTAAAAAATGGTGTCAGACAAGGAGAAGAGGCAGGACAGTTCTAAATACAGAGGTTAGATACATCACTTGTATCTAACTAAATGCAAGTACAGTTTAATAGCATCCTTTCTAAATCTATTGGATAAACAGATTCCAGAATTCCATGTTATCTTGGCCAAAGCTGGCTGGGAATTCAGGAAGTTATCATCTCAACATATCTGGAGGGCATCAGATTGCAGAAGGCTATGTCAGAGTAACAGATCATCCAGTGTGGATGATGTCACTCTGCTAGTGCTTGCTTTCTGTCCCCCAAAGCAAAAAAGAATTGCTAAAGGTCCCCATTTTGTTCCCCATTACTTTCAGTTTGGTCAAATTTGAACTGACGTAGTAGGATTCATAGCAAACTCTCTTTTATTTGCATTATTAAATCACCTCTGGTTTGACAAAATCTTTAAAATTCCCTTTTCAAGTGTCCATCTTTGAATTTCCTTGTATCTTGTGCTTTTTAAACTAGATTTATCAAGTTGATTTTTCATTCCCAGAAAGTTTTTTATTCAGTTTTTTCCTTTTTTTTAAAATCTTGCCTTCCTGCTGGATTGTTGGTGTAGGAGTATACATACTTCCTGTGTCTTATTATGCTAGTGCTTAAGAAGTCTGATGCTGGGTCTAAAGATTTTAATTTCCTCCCCTCATTTACTCCTTCCCTCATGCTCTAAACATTTGTTGAGCTATAATTTCACTTCCCTATAGACAGCGTGAGGGACTGTATGTCTCTTTTAAAGATTGTATATGTGGAATTATTTCCTAATTCCTTTAATCTTGGGTCTACCCAAAGGATTCACAAGTTTTAATATGTTATAACGTTAACAGAGCAATGGCATGAATGCTTACTCAAAAGTAAGTCCCACTGATTGGGTAAGCACAACACAGTAAGCTGTATGGCTTGCTTGTTTGTGACTTTGCATGTTGAATTAATCTAATTACTGTGATTTATTAATCATAGCTTATGGAATACCCAGTTAATTTTGACTTCAAGAAGTCATTTTTTCAACAAACCTTGGTTAAGCAAAACATGGTATAGAATAAACTTACCAGCTAAATGTATTCTGCTAAGCATAATAAATGGGGGGGAGGGTTGTTCAATATGTGCAGACATTGTGCTTTGTAAACCATGATTTATAGCTTTGCATACTGTATAAACACAGCCACTTATAGAGGGTTAAAACAAGAATGATAGATCATTGTGTTAATGGATTTCCACCAGATATATGTATAGCCTTAAATAAGGGTAGCTTGTCTAATAGTAACGTCTGGATTACAAAATCTGCTATTTTCTCAAAGCTTATATTGAAGCTAGTGCTCATTTTATGTCATAAACCCTAAATTTTGTGTTGTCATTATTTTGTACTAACATGTTTGTTTTGCTTCTATGGATAATGTATCATTTGGGATTTCTGACACAAACAACAAAGAACTTTCATTTAGGTTTTGAGTGAATTTGATTTTGTGTTTGGGGAAGCTGTTAAATAGGAATCCCAGTTCACTCTGTCAGTAAGCACAAATGGTGGCAGCAGAATCTGAGACTTTGTGGCATAAAACTTTGGAATAAGTTCTGAATACACATTTCACTGGACATTAATTTCAAAAGCCATTGATGTTATTAGCCATCAGTTAACTCTGAAAGGTTTTTTCAGCAAAAGTATTGAAAGAGGGATAATACAATGGAATCAAAGTAAACTAGCATAATGTTTAATGGTGCATTAGAAGACTTTTAAAGTTTATTATTTTTGCTGCAGTGCTGTAGTTGGCTGTGTATGGCGATGGCATCCCTGTTTTGAAATGTTGTATGGCAAAGGCCCAGTCTTTCCTGATTACCTGGAAACTTATTTTGTACATACTAGTGCTTCCCAGTCTACCACTGTCCTTCGCACACATGATACTATGGCCACTTCCCCCATGACCTGGGCACTAGAGAGTAACTGAGTTATTCTGCTGCAGGGAAAAAAAAACAACAGAATCATAGATGTCATAAGCTTCCATGGACTAATCTGAGATAGGTACTCTGCTGCACTCTGTGATCATGCTGCCAAGGTTAAATGGCTGGACCTTGATGGCACAGTCTTTTTTGTTCTTCTCCTCAAAATTAAGGGTATGAATGTGAGCAGCAGACCTCCAACTCCCCCACTCCCAATGGTCTGAAATCACTACAGTGATTTTGGGAGTGGAAGGCTTCTTTAGAGGCAAATCACTGCCATTACCACATTGAAGAAATGAACAAAAACAGACTGGAAAAAACTAGGCCCTATCTCCTCCAGTGACATCACCTGTAACTCTGGATGACCTTAGTGCACTTGGGAGACTAAGTCACAACCTCCAATCCCACTGTTGGGTATGCTGTAGTTGTAGATCCCAGCACTAGGCAGGTGGATGGACTAAACAATCTCTAAGATCCCTTCCAAGCCATGCATTTTATTGTTCTATTATATGCTTCTCATCCCTGGACCAAAGCATGAATGTACAAATACCTTCCAAATGTTGCTAAACTGAATCTCCTAGCTGGGGCTGCTTACCAGTGCAGTTTAGCAGCATCTGGAGAATTCTATATTGTGCACTAGTAATCTAGAATATGCTATGGCTCCAAAATGCACTAGTCATGGGGTGAGCGTAACTACAGTGTTTGCGATTCAGCCCTGGCTCTACTCTCTCACACACTTCATGGGCGTTGACGTAAGAGAATCTTTATTGCAGTATACGAAGGAACACCTACTTCTGAGGTGCCACATGCTAAACTGCTTTTGTTTAAAAGCTGCATGAGAAGGAGAACTGTACAAACAGCCTGCCCCTCCCCAAAAGGAGAGAAAAATTCATTTGCCGGCTTTCTTCAAGTTATGTATGTACTGAAACCTTACAGATTACATTTATCTAAATGCATAAAATGCTACCATCAGTTCACAGTTAATTAAATGGCAATGAATGTGAAGAGATGTAAAAAGAAACGTCTGGGCCAATTACATACTGTAAACTTATGAATGACCATTTAATTGAATTATTCTTTGGATTCTCTTGCCATTTGAGGGTACTGTTTATCATTTTTTTTTCTCTACATCCATATGAATTCATGCTTGACAGCCCAGGATAATACCCATCTGATGGAAGTGTTATGCTGTAATGAATGTTTTCATTTTAAGAATGTTACACAATCCTTTGTTGTTTCTGTAATTCAGGCAATCCATGGAACCATTTTGAAATTACAAGTATAGGATTATATTTTATATTCAATTTAAGGATGGTTTTCTTCAAAGGAGGCAGTACAGCCAGCTGTGAGAGGCAATGGGTGCCTAATATACCTAATTATGGAGAAAAGAAATGGGCCTATATGACCCTATAAAATTTCTAAAAGACATTTTGTACTGCACTAGGACAAAGAGATAAATGCTTCTAATAAATCACATTGTAATTTATTTCTCAGTGACTACATACATAAATCAAGTGTTTATAACATTCTTCTTTCCTCATTATCTTTTAAAGGACAAAGATACTTAAATATACAGTATTTCTAAAAAGAGATTAACAGAATTATTAACAAAATAACTGAATTATAAAACTGCTAAGTCAGAATCTCTTTATGCATAGACATTCATTCATCCCTTTACACTGAGGGCCATGCCCTCTCATAAGACCTTCTGGTACTCTGAAGCTTTACTGTCTAGAAACAGCTCTACTGCCTCATTGACTCCTTGTAGGAGCAAGTCTGATGTCTGGACTACACAGAGTATGTGCTTCCCATGAGATAATGCATCACACTTGGCAGAGAAGGAACAAAAAAGGTATTTTCTTTTTGCTTCTCAGGATTGTTTCCTGAGCTGATATATAGGACGCTAAAAGCATCTGGACTTCCTTATATACATATACATTTTCCCCACAGATTAAAAAGACAAAATGGGGTATGAAAATTGGATAAGAGTACATGCTGTCAATGTGGATCAGTGCTCTTCTCCATGGGCTATAACCATTCAGAACTTTAGTTGAGATTAAGTTTCATCCAAAAAAAAAAGTTTGAATACTTTTAATATTGTGTCTTTCCTTCACAGCTTTAATTAATAAGCAGGTTTCAAAATGTGATTAATAACCAGGCTTCAACATCTGGAGCTCCTTCTGAGTGGGACACAATGAGATTTCCAAAATGCAAGTGGAACATAGTATAGTGTAAGGCACATAGGCACATAATATAGCGTAATATCCATTGTGTTTATAGTATGAGAGAACATAGCTTGTACTATAGAAGAAATGAGGGTTGCCGGGAAGACCATGTATTTTTGGTAATTTATTTTTTCAATCAAATGTTCTATTTATGAATGTGCATAAGTTTATCTGTCCATTTTCCATTCTTACATTTTATTTATTTATTTATTATTTATTAAATTTATGTCACCGCCCATCTCCCCCAATGGGAGACTCTGGGCGGTTTACAATAAAATAACACTAAAAACATAGCCATCTAAATTACCATTAAGATATAAATAAAATAAATGAAAAATCCAAGTGGAGATGGAACACAATCACTAAGAGGTGCTGTGGCGCTAGCCACCCCCAGGTGGAGCTATCGCTCTCCCCCTCCCAAGCAAGGCGGCAGAACCAGGTCTTCAGTTTCTTCCGGAAGTCCGAGAGCAAGGAAACCCGTCTCAACTCCGGGGGCAAGATATTCCAAAGGGTGGGCGCCACTGCAGAGAAGTCTTGCCTCCTGGACCCTGCTAGATGAAATTCCTTTACTGATGGGGTCCGTAGCATGCCCTCCCTGCCTGACTGGGTGGGGCGGGTCGATGTTATGAGGATGAGACGGTCCCTCAGATACCCTGGTCCCATGCCATGTAGGGCTTTAAAGGTGATAACCAACACCGTGAATTGGACCCGGAAGCAAACTGGTACCCAATGCAGCTCGCGTAACAGTGGTGTCACATGGGCTGATTTTACAGCACTGGTAACTGTCTGCGCAGCCACATTCTGGACCAGCTGAAGCTTCCGAATACTCTTCAAGGGTAGCCCCATGTAGAGCACATTGCAATAGTCTATATGGGAGAGGACAAGGGCATGAGTGACTGTTCGGAGGGCATCTCGGTCCAGGAATGGGCGCAGCTGGCGCACCACCCGGAGATGTGCAAAGGCCCTCCTGGCCGCGACTGCCACTTGCTCTTCGAGCAGGAGAGGACCCCCAGATTCCGCACTGGTTCTGAATGGGGCAGTGCCACCCCATCCAGTACCAAAGATGACAACTTCCTGGAACCCGAGGGGCCATCAATCCACAGCCAGTCTGTCTTACCAGGGTTCAGTTGAAGCCTGTTGTTCCCCATCCAGACCCCAACAGCCCCCAGGCACTTGGAAAGGGTGGAGACCGCATCACTTACTTCACCTGGGATGGAGATATATAGCTGATTGCTATTGGCATATTGATGATACCTCATCCCATGGTGACAGATGATCTCACCCGGCGGTTTTATGTAGATGTTGAATAGGAGAGGAGAGAGTACCGAACCCTGCGGCACCCCAGGGTTTTTGTGCTTTTCATAGCATTTTAAACAAATTGTTCTTTTCTGGATCAGCAATTCCTTGAATTAAGATCAGGTTTCCTTCCCATCTTCCTCTCCTCTCAGCTAGTTGACCAACTTCTAAAGGATTTCAAAAATTTATCTTAGTAGTCCTTTTTCTTCAGTTTAAATTATTTCTAATCAGCTTCAAAGTATCTACAGATACAGCCCACTCTAGGGAATCTTTGGAGCAAGTGCCCTGTGAGTCCCTGAAGTTGATACCCATATCCTAATTCAAGGATGGGTCAAACTCAGGCACCCCTCAGTTTGTTGCAGCACCAAAGCATCCTGGGAACACAACACCAAAACTTGGCAAAAAAAAAAAAAGGAAAGGAAAGGAAAGGAAAAAAAAAAGTGACTTTCAGCAGAACATTTTGAGTTTTTAAATTTGTTTTGGAGCTGTCAAGAGGGAAAACTAGTAGTGGTCTGCCTCTGAGAGTTTCCTGCTTTGATTCCTTTCCTTAATACCCTCCCCCACAAAGCCTGAGAAAATTACAGAGCTTGATCTTGCCTGGACTTCTCCATCTTCTACTTCTTCTGATGCAGGGAGTGGGCCTTGTAAGTCATATCAGAAAAGGGTGCTATTGGCAAAATATTGTAGATGGGCTGGAAGACTAAACTAGGTTCTGTTGTGAAGGAGAGCTGGCTTATCAGGCAAATGGGTGTGTTGAGATTCCCAGGAAGGCCGCTTAGTTCTTGAAACTGAGATGCTTCTGAGCAGATTGCGTTATGTGCTGTGTATATGTACTTCAAACTTGCTCCTGCTTAAGAAATATTGCAATTTCATATGTGGACTGTTCTGTCAAATGCATGTGACTTGCAGCTTGCAGTTCCCAAAACAGTACAAAAATAGATAGAAACAAAGCAACATCAAATAAGAACTCCGCTCCAACTTAAGACAAAGCCCAAACCCAGTGCAGGTCAAGGCTACTGGAAGTTTTTAACTCACTTGAAAAGGGACAGGTATCTCTTATGTGGCTGTCCCAGTCAAAATTATCTGATAAGCTTTGCCTCCAGTACAGTATTGCTTAACCTTGGCAACTTTAAGATGTGTGGACTTCAACCCCCAGAATTCCACACGTCTTGAAGTTGCTAAGGTTGAGAAACACCGCTCCAGTATATACTTCATATATGTAGCTACATTGCCCTGCAAAAGCTGCATATGACCAAAAAGGTTAATTTTATCAGGTATGTTACTGTTTAGACATGTAAAATACCTTATTGGACAAGAGGGGGGTGATTTCCAGTTTCAGTGACCGATAGATTTGTCCTTAAGTTAGCATAACCCTTGCAATCAGGCCACCATTGGTTCCTCCATCACAGACTTCTGGATGAGTGGAAAATCATAGAAAATGACAAGAGGGAGATTTATTTTTGCTTTGCTTACAGTCATGTCTCATTGCTTCCCAAACTCTCGACCTGAAAGGTTCTGTGTGACGCCACCTCCCTTCCAAATTGTGATTATGGCCAACTGATGTTTTTCATCATCCTAATTCCCAGTCTTGTTTAACTTTATTTCAGTTAATTTGCATCCAACTTTTATTTTAAGGAAGAGACACCCCTGGTTGGGGGCGGGGGGAGAAGACAGTTATTTTCAACAAACAACAACGAGATCCATTTTTCCAGATTCACGCTTCTGAAATGGAAATGAGTCAGCACGAACAATCTCATGGTGTGTAACATGGGTCAGGCTATTTGCAAATTCTACATCAAATAATTATGCATATAAACAACGTATGATAAAGAGTATACAGAGTGGAACTGCACTTAAACACAGGGGAACACACCACAATTTTATGAAAATATGATTCATGATAAACTAAATCTTGACTACTTTGTTGAAAGAGTCCAAGAGACTGGATTTATCAGATTGCCAGGAGGGATGAAATAAAGGAACTGGAAACCCCCATTGGTCTCAGTTCAACAATTCAGTCGAATTGTGCCTTCCTAGAGCAACTTCATACTGCACAGCCTAGATGCTACAAGTGGTAAGTGGGATTGACTTTTGTGTGTCTCAGACATGAGAAACCAATGGAATACAGTAACAATAACCACATGACAGTTCTATTCCGCCAGGTATAAAGTTCCTAGAATTCAAAATGCTTCACTCTGGTTATGTCAGTAACTCAGCAGGTTTAGACCAACAAAGAGAAAGAGTCTACAGTGTGTAAAAGACTGAGAAATTACTGGAATAGCTCAGGCCATCTAGTTGTATTATAAATAAGACCTAAACTTTTCAGTATTTTCTTTTTTCTTCATTTCTCTTTTCCTTTTTTCACAAGCAAAATTTATATATAATTTTCTTTAATTTGAGAACAAGAATAGTGTTTTATGTATGTTAATTAGGTATGGTATTTGTTTTAAAATTAATATACATTTTATACTGTATTTTAATTCTTGTTATTCTCACCTTTATGGCCTCCTAGGTGGCCATAAAAATTGATATGGACAAATAATAATGTAATTTCATATTGCTATTACTATTTTTGCAGTTTTTAAAAAGGCAGATCCCTATTTAAAGAAACTTGCATCCTCAAGCTCACAAAGAAAACTTGAGATGACCATCAGCTCATCAGCATTTGTGAACTTGCAAGAACATAGGACTTAGAACTTCTTGAAAGAAAGGCAAGCTAATAATTTAAGGTAATAATTTTTTTATC
Organism: Candoia aspera; assembly: GCF_035149785.1. Taxonomy (NCBI): domain Eukaryota; kingdom Metazoa; phylum Chordata; class Lepidosauria; order Squamata; family Candoiidae; genus Candoia; species Candoia aspera. Next base: position 163,513,067 of record NC_086155.1, read on the forward strand.
ATGTACCGTTCAACGAAGACTATGTTTTGTTACTCATTAGTTCAAATAAATTGGGGAAATTAAGCACACAAAATTTTGTACGAATTTATTATTTAAACTGTAAAGAATATCAAATAATGCTCCCATTTTTTATAAAAGGGTAGCAACTTTAAAATAATTATAGTATTCATAATTTGTCTATCCCATTATATGTTGGTCATATTAATGAAAACTTCTGTATGAAGTCCTTACTGCTTTTTTACAGTAAAAAGCCAGGGAGCAAAGCTTCTCTAACTGCAGGTCATGACCCCCAGCAGGTTGTGAGTAAAGGGAAGGGGCACAAATAGTTAAAATTAGAATAAAATTTGCATTTTAAATGAGTTTCTTCTGAGGAGGAAAAATTAGATTATAACCTACAAAAAGTAGGACAAGGAAATAACGTCTAATAAAGCAGGGCAAATTAATTCTTGGGTATTAGCAACTGTTACACTAAGGCTGACTGAAAATCCAAGGAAAAGAAAAGATGCTAAGGCTATCCAACTATAAACGTAAAATTATAATGAAATGCAAACACTTAAAGATTTGTGCATCTGTGTGAAAAAAAAGGATTTTCCCCTCCCCCCAGAAGATCCAATGTGCCTTTATGTAGCAATGGTAAAAAAAGCCATCCAATAATGTTCAGCAGGCAATTGAGTGACAATTTTTTCCTGGCAGATTTTTTTCCTTCAAAGGCAAAGAGTTGAACAACTACAAGAATAGCATTGTTGGTTAGATGTGTGTGGAAGAATGAATTATTTCTAATTCAAGGTGTTTTCAATAGTCTTGGGTTTTTTTTTAATGTTAGCACATTAATACCCTAGTAAGACTTTACCATCATATGTATTTGAGTACTGTACTATTGGAATGTAAGGGGTCATCTTTAAATTTTATTTTATTCACTTTTTTCATTTTGAAATCAAACCTCATATCCACATCACAGTCATTGGCTTTCTTCAAATTTCAGTTTCTAGATCAGTGATGGATTTTTATTTTGGTTTTAAATATACTATTTTTCTTCTGTTTTGTTTGTATTTTTTATTGTAATCCACCTTGAATGTTAGAAGAAACGGAAAGGCAAAGTATACATTCAGTTATTTATATAAATAAATGTGCAAATCAACAATCTTATTCACAGTTGAGTGCAACATCCATTTTGTGAATGCAAAGGGAAGAGCTTTTTCCTCTATTTTTCTTTTGGGGGTATATCATAGTCATGCAAAGTTTTCTTCTTGCATATGGAGGGGGTTTTGTTCTTGCTGCTGCTGCTGCTTTTTAATTGAATAGGGCACTTCCTTATATAAAACAGTTGCTTTCCTAGATTGTTGTTTATTCGTTTAGTCGCTTCCGACTCTTCGTGACTTCATGGACCAGCCCACGCCAGAGCTTCCTGTCGGTCGTCAACACCCCCAGCTCCCCCAGGGACGAGTCCGTCACCTCTAGAATATCATCCATCCATCTTGCCCTTGGTCGGCCCCTCTTCCTTTTGCCTTCCACTCTCCCTAGCATCAGCATCTTCTCCAGGGTGTCCTGTCTTCTCATTATGTGGCCAAAGTATTTCAGTTTTGCCTTTAATATCATTCCCTCAAGTGAGCAGTCTGGCTTTATTTCCTGGAGGATGGACTGGTTTGATCTTCTTGCAGTCCAAGGCACTCTCAGAATTTTCCTCCAACACCACAGTTCAAAAGCATCGATCTTCCTTCGCTCAGCCTTCCTTATGGTCCAGCTCTCGCAGCCATATGTTACTACAGGGAACACCATTGCTTTAACTATGCGGGCCTTTGTTGTCAGTGTGATGTCTCTGCTCTTAACTATTTTATCGAGATTTGTCATTGCTCTTCTCCCAAGGATTAAGCGTCTTCTGATTTCCTGACTGCAGTCAGCATCTGCAGTAATCTTTGCACCTAGGAATACAAAGTCTTTCACTGCTTCTACATTTTCTCCCTCTATTTGCCAGTTATCAATCAAGCTGGTTGCCATAATCTTGGTTTTTTTGAGGTTTAGCTGCAAGCCAGCTTTTGCACTTTCTTCTTTCACCTTCATCATAAGGCTCCTCAGTTCCTCTTCACTTTCAGCCATCAAAGTGGTATCATCTGCATATCTGAGATTGTTAATGTTTCTTCCAGAGATTTTAACTCCAGCCTTGGATTCCTCAAGACCAGCTTGTCGCATGATGTGTTCTGCATACAAGTTGAATAGGTAGGGTGAGAGTATACAGCCCTGCCGTACTCCTTTCCCAATCTTAAACCAGTCCGTTGTTCCGTGGTCTGTTCTTACTGTTGCTACTTGGTCGTTATACAGATTCTTCAGGAGGCATACAAGATGACTTGGTATCCCCATACCACTAAGAACTTGCCACAATTTGTTATGGTCCACACAGTCAAAGGCTTTAGAATAGTCAATAAAACAGAAATAGATGTTTTTCTGAAACTCCCTGGCTTTTTCCATTATCCAGCGGATATTGGCAATTTGGTCTCTAGTTCCTCTGCCTTTTCTAAACCCAGCCTGTACATCTGGCAATTCTCGCTCCATGAACTGCTGAAGTCTACCTTGCAGGATCTTGAGCATTACCTTACTGGCATGAGAAATGAGTGCCACTGTTCGATAGTTTGAACATTCTTTAGTGTTTCCCTTTTTTGGTATGGGGATATAAGTTGATTTTTTCCAATCTGATGGCCATTCTTGTGTTTTCCAAATTTGCTGGCATATAGCATGCATTACCTTGACAGCATCATCTTGCAAGATTTTGAACAGTTCAGCTGGGATGCCGTCTTCTCCTGCTGCCTTGTTATTAGCAATGCTTCTTAAGGCCCACTCAACCTCACTCTTCAGGATGTCTGGCTCTAGCTCACTGACCACACTGTCAAAGCTATCCCCGATATTGTTATCCTTCCTATACAGGTCTTCTGTATATTCTTGCCACCTTTTCTTGATCTCTTCTTCTTCTGTTAGGTCCTTGCCATCTTTGTTTTTGATCATACCCATTTTTGCCTGGAATTTACCTCCAATGTTTCTAATTTTCTGGAAGAGGTCTCTTGTCCTTCCTATTCTATTGTCTTCTTCCACTTCCGCGCATTGCTTGTTTAAAAATAATTCCTTATCTCTTCTGGCTAACCTCTGGAATTTTGCATTTAATTGGGCATATCTCCCCCTATCGCTGTTGCCTTTTGCTTTCCTTCTTTCTTGGGCTACTTCTAGTGTCTCAGCAGACAGCCATTTTGCCTTCTTGGTTTTCTCTTTCTTTGGGATGTATTTTGTTGCCGCCTCCTGAACAATGCTGCCAACTTCTGTCCAGAGTTCTTCCGGGACCCTATCTACTAAGTCCAGTCCCTTAAATCTATTCTTCACCTCCACTGCATATTCCTGAGGAATATTCGTGAGCTCATATCTAGCTGATCTGTGGGTCTTCCCTAATCTCTTTAGTCTGATCCTAAATTGTGCAAGAAGAAGTTCATGGTCTGAACTACAGTCAGCTCCAGGCCTAGTTTTTACCGACTGTACAGATGTCCGCCACCTTTGGCTGCAAAGGATGTAATCAATCTGATTTCGGTGTTGTCCATCTGGTGAAGTCCATGTGTAAAGCCGTCTCTTAGGTTGTTGGAAGAGAGTGTTTGTTATGCAGAGTGAATTGTCTTGGCAAAATTCTATCAGCCTATGTCCTGCTTCGTTTTGTTCTCCCAGGCCATACTTACCTGTAATTCCAGGTGTCATTTGACTGCCCACCTTAGCATTCCAGTCTCCTGTGATGAAAATAACATCTCTTTTAGGCGTGTTGTCCAGTAGGTGCTGCAGATCCTCATAGAACTGCTCTACTTCAGCTTCTCCAGCATTTGTGGTTGGGGCGTATATTTGGATCACTGTGATGTTAGATGGCTTGCCCTGAATTCGAATTGAGATCATTCTGTCGTTTTTGGGGTTGTATCCAAGCACTGCTTTAGCCACTTTACTATTAATTATGAAGGCTACTCCATTTCTTCTGTGGTCCTCTTTTCCACAGTAGTAGATCTGGTGGTCATTTGATGTGAAGTGGCCCATTCCAGTCCATTTCAGTTCACTGACGCCCAGAATGTCTATCTTTAATCTTGACATCTCACCAATAACTACATCCAATTTGCCCTGGCTCATAGATCTTACATTCCAGGTTCCAATGGTGTGTTGATCCTTAGAACATCGGATTCGCCGTTCACCACCAGCACCGTCGGCCGCTAACCGTCCTTTCGGCTTTGAGCTAGCTGCGTCATCACGACTGGGGCTAGTTGAGCTCATCCTCTGTTCCTCCCCAGTAGCATTTTGACCATCTTCCGACCTGGGGGTCTCATCTTCCGATGGTATACCGACATATCTCTGGTTGTACTGATCCATTTAGTTTTCACGGCAAGAATACTGGGGTGGGTTGCCATTACCTTCCCCAGGGATCGCATTTAGTCTGACCTCTCTGTCATGACCTTCCCGTCTTGGGTGGCCCTTCAGGTTTAGCTCATGGCATCATTGAGGTGCTCAAGCTCCAGCACCACGACAAGGTAATGATCCTTTGCGGAGGCTTTCCTAGATAGCTATTCTAAAATTGAAGGATTAGTGAGTGAGCTCAAAACCCAATACTTGCATAATATTCACGTAAGTCTTTGACTAAAACAGTGCTTTGGGGAAAAAAAGGGCAGCACACATTTTCTAAAAGCATCTAGAGGGAAGTAAAAGGTGAGATATCATATGGCACAGTATTTCAGGAGTAGCATCTGCATTTTAGAATTCTGTGATAGATTTGGTGTTTGAAAGCCCACACATTTATAAACAAGTCCTTGAATGCAGAACTATGCAACTCAGAAAACACTGTGACACAGCCCTTTTCTCTATGGATTACCCAAATCATGCAATGTTTTACCCATGGAACAGTTCTTGATATTCCTTACTATGAGTTTATAGCTTTTTTTTTTTTTGGTAATTCACTGAGATTTATGTCCAGTTATGCAGCCTTATTTATTAGTCTGGTGAATCTTCTTAAGTTATCTAGGATGTTGTTGTCCTGATTACCAGGAAACACACTGAGGCGAGGACTTGGTCTCTAATATTTATTAGTAGTACTTAACAAGAATCCTAACAAACTGAGAAAGCGTGGGAAAACCCAGCCATATAAACCCCAAAGGTTAAGGCGGTCCCGATCTGTGTCTCTTTGAATGGCTGAACAGTTCCTCAGTGCTACGCATGCGCTTGACAGTCTGGGTGAGAGCCCCCTGCTCGCCATCCTTACTCATGACAGTTGTGCATTGAAATAATTGTTTGATGCATGAAATTTATCAGTTCAGTTCTGCTAATAGAACCTTTGGCTCAATTAAGTGGGGAGAAGGGAATGTTTGCTCCTTGTCTCTTCCTCCTGCAGCTTACTGTCTCTCTCAAAAAATAAGGTAGGATAAATTGGAAGGCCATTGGGAAACTATGAAGTTACACTGGAGGAAAGAATCTGCTAATCCTACCATAATCTCTTTTTATTGTCAATAGTAGTCTCTACTGAATTGCTTGAATTTGGGAACACCTTGAATTGAAATAAGTAATTATAGTTACTTAATGTGGTAGCTGTTTATTGTTTACAAAGAGTCACAGGATGCAATGTCTTCTTATCAGGCAACAGACAAATAACCTACCCTACCACCTGTAGAGTCAAGACTAAAGAGTTTGGGATGCTTTAAACTAGGAATATTTTTTTAAAAAAGACTGTGAAGACACCTGGCTGGAAATTAAAAATTGTATCTGGTGTGAATACAGATAAAAATAAGTGCTTCTCTCACACTAGTGCTCAGGAGCGTAACATGCATATGGCTTTCCCACAATCTGTGTTTCTGATCATTCTGTATTCACGATCATGAAGGAAAACCTACACAAATTCAAAAGGGTCCCTCATTGCTGACTTTTGCTGAACTGTAGCATACCATGAGTCTGCCACAGGATGCAATGGCTTTCACTCTCACCTTACTCAGCATCCTTACTATATTCTCTAACAGGTGGAACTTTTTAAAGTTGTACATTTGGAGGTTAAGTCCCTCACCTACTCTACGCAATGATTATACTCTCATGAGCACAATTGTTGAAAAGGCTTTATTCATCCAATGAAACTGGCAGGGGAGTCACAATGTACAAAAGCTTTCATTGCATAAATTCAGTCAGGGAGGAAATATGCCATTTGGATTAGAACTGTTTTTCATAGCAATATTCACACATATACCGAATGCAAGGCCCAAAATCTACTTTACTTTCCCATCCCAGTATCGCACATTTAACAGAAAATCAATGGTGAAGTAATCTATAAATATATGCACTGAATAGCTCTCAGTACCAGCAGAAACACAAATTATACAAGATTCCCATTGATATAGAGCACCAAAGCGCATACAGCAGCATATAAATGGTCATATCATATGGCAGCATCATGAATGAGGGGCTGGCAGGTACTATCCTATTTGCTCTGCTAACGTGGCTGATATTAAATGCAAAAGGCGCAAGAACTGTGATTAAAAGTTATTGTCGTATCAATTGCTATGGTATAATTTTGTAACTATGACCATCTAATTCAAATCAATTAGGTCTTGATAAATAAATCTGTTTGTATCTTTTAAAGATGCATTGTCATGGATTTATTTCAGCAGCAGTTTACCTAGTGATGCTGCACCTTTTAAGTCATCTGCAGACATTACTAAGTAAATACTAAACACTGTTAATAAAGACTAAATCACCCATCTAATCCATATGTAAACATGTAAATAATTAAATCTTCCTCTTACTTTTCTTGAACTTTACTGGAAACATACACATTTTATCTGTACAGAAGTATAAATGCTTGTTATGGGGTAACTGGATCCCTGTTGATTTATTTCCAAGTATGCATGCTACAAAACATCCATTTTCTAGATCCGCCCAGAATTTTTAAAATCAAGGCTAGTATCTTCATTTTAAAGGTGGAGTGTTTCCTAACTACTTTTATGGAGATACACTGAATGTATATACAGCCTTCATTCTATCCATCGCTATGTAAAAAGTATTGAAATAAATATGTTTTAAGATTACAACCCTAGTTGATATTATTCAAACTCAGGTTAGAAATAACCGTAAACAAGACACATCTTAGCTACGAGAGAGACCTCTAGTGTGTGCTAGAACATCTTGTGTCGTGCTTCAGGCATAATTAATACACCAAAATCACTGCAGTCATTTTGCATACGTGATATTAAATTTCAGTAAATGTCTCTGAGTGAATTAGTTTTAAATGTCCTCCTAAGTGCACAGTTTAACTCAAATGGCATCAGACTAAAACTAAGAAAGAACAATTCTCCCTTCCTTTCCAAAGCTTCTGCATTATGTCTGATCACTTTCAGTGATTTGATTTTATAGCTGAATGATCAAAAGGTCACCAGCAGTGTTCAGACCTTTATATCCAAGATCACAAAGACTTTGCCTAACAGTGTCTTGTATTCCTGCCAGATCAAAATGTCAAAAATAAAGCATTTTATAAACCTATAGTGTTTATTCCATTTAATGCTGTAGGGTGGGGTTTAAAATAACTGGTCTCTTTGATTTATTTAATGACCAGTAGTCAGTATGCATATCTAAAACTAAAGAAAACAGGATCTGAAATTAATCCCTGCTCTAAATCTGACATATTTGGGGGCTGTATGGCTGGCTAAGATAGTGAAAGTTATTTAAAAACTATCCATGTCTTTAATAGTAAATTCAGAAAGTCTTTTAATTTGGAAGCAAAATGGTACTATCCCAGAATAATTGAGAGGTTCCTACATAGTTGGAATAATACCAGAAATGTACATTTGCAAATGAGAGAAAAATATAATTAAACAGAAAATCCTCAATAAACACCTGCAAGTTATCAGGCCATAAAAGATACTGAAAGAGATTGAGCCTACAAAGCAATGTGGGTCTAAAACTAGGATAGTGATCTTGTAACATATGGGTCACAGTTTATTGTCACAGCCCTATTTCGTCCACTCTGAAATCTCTGGGCATTGGCTGGGCTATTATTTAAGGCACATAGAATGGGGGTGGTGAAAGGAAAAGGGAGACATTAAATGAGCAATCAGAGCTAAGGAAATATAGACAAATGCAGTCATAAGCTTGGAGAAAGTATGCAGGAGCCATTAAGGGAAAATAAAAGACAACTTAGTCCTGGCAAAGAGGAAGATGTGAGAAAAAACTCAAAATAGGTCTGCCTTGACTCCGTTTAGTATAAGAGGTGACAGGGAGAAGCTCTGGAAGACTTTCAAGATTCTGTTATTATACCCTACAATAAAACATTCCCGCAAGCCTTGTGAATTCTGTTTCCTGACTTGCCCTACCTCGAAGGGCTCACTGGAAGCTTATGAGAAGCAGTGAGAAATTCCAATAAACAGCTGATGGAAAGTTGCCAAAAAGAAACATAGAACAGGAATAGCCAACCTTTCCTTGGCCTAAAGGACATTAGAAATGTTGAGAGACTGGGATGAGCATGCAAAATGGCTGCCATGTGAGATATGTGTAATTAGGAAATGGGTGCTATAAGAGCATGTCCAGCCATAAAATATCCATTTACCTGAAGGCAACCTAGCTTCCATCCCATGGAAACGCTGTCGTCCTCAGCTTTTCTTGTAAAGAAATATGATGCCAGAGGCCCATGCTTTGCAGCAAACCAGTTTCCTATTTATCATCTATCCATCCACCCATCTTTCACTCTCATTCATTCACTTTATTCGTTCACAGAATTCCTTTAATAAATATGAGAAATGGAGCTAGTGGGCACCAAGGGAAGTCCTGTGGGCTCAGTCTACCAATGGTGTGGAGTGTCAGTCTCTTAACTTTCTCCTCTGGAGGAGGGAGATGTATTAACACGGAACAGTTTTTCTGTTTCTTGTTCCTGCCATTAAACTGGAAGGGGGGATTACATTCTTAGAAAAGAAGGATGGTAAATTGACTAATCTGAGGTTACTAAAGGAATTATTTCAGGCTCAAGTGTTTCAGCTAATCCCCAATTCTTCTTCAAGGCAGCAACCCTATCTACATCCCCACTCAGGTAAAAGTCTGAATTGCATAATTTATAGTTGAGTGCTGTAATGCTAAGTCTGGCTGCAGACTGACTCCACCCCCCCTTCTTGTGGGTTAATTGCTCTTCATTGAAAAAACCAAAACCAAAAGACACCCTCATCTGTTATTCAAAGGAAACTGGGAGAGTACAGAACTTCCTGGGGGGCTACAGATTATGGTGGGAAGCAAATTCACCAGCTTGCTTTTTTTGGTAAGGCCACTCTGGTGGCTGTGAGTGAATCCACAATACACTCTCAAAATCCCAAATGTGCATATCTGTCCAGAAAAGGTTCCTTAACTGAATTTTATGGAACAGAGTATGTCTTACAAATGCGTGCACACACACACAATCATAGTTGTATATATATATACAGCTCTACAACAGCTTGTATCTCTGGATGTTTACTCAAAAGTAAGTCCCACTACAGTCAAAGGGCCTTACTTCAAAGTACACTGTGCAACTGCACTTTCATTAACTGTGCATTTGAAACATTTATGTAAAAATCTGTTATGCCTAAAATATTTTAGGCATATTAGGAAATCCCCTTCTTTCTTCCCCACTTTTTTTTGTTTTTCCACTTTCAAAGTAGGACTCTTAAGGAGTCTAACTGCTGAGAAGGTAAAAGCCATTTTCCTTATTTTTAATTTGCTCAAACAATCCAAGCATGCTTGGTACCCAGAGGGTGTGCTCCAATAAACTTGTATGTGTCTGCCAGCTTTGTTGATTGAAACCAGAAGGCGAACATTTCTGAGAGAATTGTGATGTTATAGCTGTTTCCTTTATTTCAACAGAAAGGGAGGAATTAGGGAGAAGGGAAAAAAACAAGCAAAGACTTATTTGAAGATAACTGTTTGCATGCATTCCAAAGAACACTAGGGCATTTCATTTGAACTAATTGTGTTTTATCCACTGAGCTGATGCCACTGAGACTGAAGAACAGCTAAAGCCACAGTGATACTGGATGGTGTACCAGCATATTGCTACCCTCAAGCAGCAACTTTCACTGGGCAGTCCAATCTTACATATATACCTCAGACAGGTCGTTTTATCCCCCATCCACCTCATGTTGGGCCTGATCTGAAAGGAGCTCCCTAAACATCCCCAGCCGTAGTAATCATGTAATACTTGCCTCCAAATGCATACCTTAGAAGTACAGTGGGTTCTTTCCAAGTTCAGGCTAATGCTGAACCCAAATACTTCAACTTTGTGCATCAACACCCACATCTAGAAACCAAACCACCGTTTTTGACTACCATGGGTGCAAGCCCAGCCTGTGATCAATTTACAGATCAGTATGCTGTGGTAGGAGTAAATCATGGTTAACTAAATTATGAGTGTCATGCGAACACAGCTGCTGGTATACAGTAATTAATTTCTTTTGAAAATTGTTTTTCATCTGCTTTTAACCCTGTATGCCACCCAGACTAGTTTTGAATTGGGCAGCTGTACAAATGTAATAAATAAATCAAAACACTCAAGTCTTCTGAATCCAGTCTTGCACTGTTTTCATCCCACAATTGTTGGGGTTGTTTGCAATTAGCAGTGAAATAGGTTGGGAAACATTGTGCCTACGCTCGGGTATTACTTTCCTAGGGCAGCCAGCCTACGTACGGCACGCGTTTGAACACGTTTACACAGTAGGAAATCCCCACCAGTTGTTTCCGTATTCACGCCCATTGAAAATAACTAATTTCTATCTCCAGTGACGCATCGCGAATGCGTTGCACGCCCGACAGATTAACACCCACCGCTTTCAGCGGCCAGTTTGGAACAGGGCTCCTTCCCCTACCACACAAGCCCGCTCGTGGCGTGCTGTGCAACAGAATAAAGCCTTCACCAGTTCCTTAGTAGTCACCCCCTGGGAGTTGTATGCAGCCTCGAGTCTTCTCGTAGAGGAAAACTGACGCTGTTTCCGAAGGCAAAGCTCTGGCCCTTTAAGACGCCCGGTATACAGCTCGGAAGGCAGGCGGTAGCCTCGCAAAGGTTCTGACTCGACGAGCGGTACAGGAGGTAACGCGCTCGTCCTCCAAGGGGCCTGCCAGAGGGGGGCAGCCGTGAGTGGCACGCTAAAGGGAGACGGCAAGGACGCGAGCCAAGGGGTGCCACCAAGGAGTCCGCGGGAGAAGCGGGCTCTCCCAGAAGCTCGCGTCGCTGTCCGCCTGCAGAAGACGAGCCTTGCCCTTTCGCCTCCCTCAATCCTAATTTGAACCGCCTCAACCTGGACGGGGGAAGAGGAAAAATCGTCCAGAGCTGGGAAAGGGGCGGGGTTGCTGGGTAAGCCCGGGCCATCCTTCGGCTGGCGCGCGGAGGAGGACGCGCCTCCGCCAGCCCGCCTGGTGGGGAAGGTGCCTCTTGTAACACAGAAAGCGAATGGCCCTGGGGCAAAAGCTGAACACACGCACGCGCTTTCGCCCATAATGGCGTCTCTCGTGCAGCCAGCTGGGGCGCTTGGGGGCGGAGAGAGCCGCCGAACAATACTAGTCTAGGCTCCGCTTGCGGCCCGTCGTTCCCCAATGTTACACCGACGCTCTTCGGAAGGAGATGTGGCGGCGACGGGGAGGGTAGGAGAGGGAGAGCGAGCAAAACAACCATCAGCCCGCTGGGAAAAGCAACTGCAATAGGCTCGCGCGCGCGGCAGCTCGGCTAATTGTAAAAGCAACCGTTTATGGCGGCGCCACGCAACGGGATGGATTGGCTGCGCCCTTTGGAAGAGGGCGGCGAGGAGGGACGGTGTTATGGGAATCGGGGAGAGGGAGAAAGTGATCACTTCCAAATCAGTAGCCGCTTGGACCAGGCGAGCTTCGTAGGCGAAAAGGTTGCGCGAGAGGCCGCTCAGAGAGATGCCAGAAGGAGTGTTCAGTCGCAGCCCAGCCCTCCCTCGCAAACTCACAGCGCCCCAGTTCCAGTGAACCGGGAGGCTGGAAATCTGCCAGCCCGGTGTCTCTCCTCGTCTATTTCTAGGAATGTGCGGCGCTCACCCATTGCCTGGCACATGCGTAAAAGCGAGTTGCGCCCAGCGTCCCAAGCAGACCCTTCTTCGCAAATAATAACAAACCCGTGCAGATCTTACCTGAAACATTGAAGCCGCGAAGTGTGTGTGTCTCTTTTTCCGAGTCCTTTTTTCTCTCTCTTTTTCCTTCCTTCCTCTCGATATTTCTCTCTCCCGGCAGCGATCTGCTCTCTTCGCTATACCAGAGAGAAATGCAATAGCTTGGCTAAGGTAGACAGAACAAAATACAAAGAATAGTTGCTGCAGGGGTTTTGAAACCCCTCAAGGCAAGGATCAGGATACAATTAGCTCATGTCTCTACCTCAGTCTAAATCAATCTCCAAAATAAAAGTTAAATTAAATTAACTGATCGCACGGGCGTTGAATTGATCTCTCTCAAAATGCACACGCACATGTATATATTTTTTCCAGATAATTCTTTTTTGTTTGTTTGGAAAAAGCAGGCTCATTCCAGCCTCCAACTTGCTTTTTACTTTCCTCTTGCACAGAAAAGCTGATTTTAATCGTTGTGATTAGTTTTGATGTAACGTTTCCGCGGGCGATTTCTGCAAATGGATGGCGTGTTTCTTTGCCAGAAGAGGGAAAAGCAGCAGATGATGATAATTATAAGGATTGTTGGTTGTTTCTTGTTCTTTTTTTAAAAGGGCATTTAGATCGGTCCCTACGCTCTTCCCAGTTGACCTAACGTTACCACTGTATTGAGGTCGCCCAACTTGTTGATTAGGAACCCCTCCTAATTTGAATAAGGGCAGATGATAATTTCGCAAGGGAGCCACGCATTTTCTGATCCTTTGGCTATGTAACTTCCCAAATGACGTACATAAAAATAAGCACATGGAGTCTACTTTGCCCCAATCAAGTCTGAATCAGTGCCTGGGGGTGATACACAAACTCATTTCGAATGTTCAACCATGCAGAATTGCGGGAAGATTGAAGGAGTTCCACTGAATTTTTATTTCAAAACAGCAAAATTAAAACAAAATCTCTGTAAGCGTACTCAGGAATTTACCGTGAAGGATCACGTGAGCCTGTCATCGATTGTGGCTAACTTTCTCCAATTATCTAATTAAAGTGGAAGAACTCTCCAAATATTCTGGGCTGGTAACTACTACTTCCTGAAGAACCTGCAGTTAACTGCCCGAGTAGTTTTATTGATTTCAGTAAGCCTACTCCAATACTAACTTTAACTCTTACATGGTGTTTGTTTTTTTTGACAAGGAAGGTTAAATTGGTCTGTCAGTGCACATAAAGTCTACAGTGACTGGAATATTATACTTAATTTAAAAAATGACTATGTTGCACTTGGCTTTATATATGAAGAGCATTCAAATGTGACGAAAACTGCGGGATAAATGTGACCATGGCCTTGGTGCTGCTTTATAGCCATTACAGGGTGAAATAAATCTAAATAATTTTTTTCACAGCTTATTGACTAGAATATTTATTACAGTATTCAAAATATACTCAGTATATAGCGTGTGTTATGCAAACTTAGGAAACACTACTAGGTTCCAACACTTAGATGTACAGTCCCAGCATATTTACACAATCAGGTAACATTAAGGATGATTAAAAAAACAAATAAAATGGGATTTTTTCCCACAAATCTGGGGGTCATCTCTCACGTCCTGTATTCTTCTTCAACAGTGTGATTGTAATTGATTGATGCAAAGAGTCTGAGTTTCCTGTAAGCCAACTTTCCAAGCTAAAATACCTAATATAAAGTCCTGGATAGAATTAGACTATCCAATCCCATGTAAAGATATTTGGTGTTAAATTCTGTTGTAATCAGAAGCACTTAGAAGTGGAGAGCCGGAGCCACTGTGAGCAGTACTTAACGTTAGACCCTGTTTCCCCAAAATATATATATATAAATGGTTTTTAAATGATGGAAAGGAACAAAATGGGGTTAATTAATGACTTCAAGGTACACTTCACCATGTTAATGTTATTTATAAGACAAAAATTTAATAAAGAAATCAGGCTGTTTTCCATATAAGTAATTATGTGAATATTTAAACAATACTTTACAGTAGTAGATTTATCTACATTTATCACTTAAATGTAATGAAGGAAAAACTTGATTAAAATATTAAAATGCTGCTTTTATTTCGTGGGTAGTCAAATTTTTTGTTGATATAATAAATTGATCTAGATAAAAGTTTATTAATCTCTTCTAGCAGTGAAAACACAAATACATAATTTGAATGTTAACACATTTTCTAAAGAAACTGTTGAAAGGAATCAAAGTTTGTGGGGATAAAAGAAAAGAGCTTGTCTTTCTGATTCAACATTTTACATCCCATAGCTACATACTGTACATTATATATGTACACATATAATGTGTACATTATATATGTACACATACATACATACATACAAAAAAGCCTAAATTGCTTTAGCTTTCCTCTAATAGAAAGTGCTTTGTCCATTCCACTCATGCATCTTGCTGAAGTGCCTCTGCAAAGGAGGGTTGTCTTTTGGCTCTGTCCCTGAAGGTCTATCAATTCAGAGCATAGTGAGCTACTGGAAGAGTAGAATCCTTACTTCTAATACATAAGGTGACAAACTGGGAAACCCAAACCCTCTTCTGTATGAGAAAAATATAAAGCACTGGGATATTTTTGTTTAGGGAATAATTTGGGGAGAGCATCTCAGTTACCATGGGAAACCACAAGTGCAGCAGACCAAATGACTCCAGATGACTGGTGGACCAAACTATTAGCTGCAGAGAAAGTCTCTGCCTACCTTGGAGTCATTAAATAATGCGACTTAAAGGCAAAATTCTTTCTGACCCTGAACAAAACAGTCAAAAACATCAGTAATACCCCATTAACTGGAATCTTACCAAGGAAAAGTATAACTGAGGACAATTACATACCTCCCAATTTTGTACCTGACATCTCATCATTTTTGCCTGCATCACACAGACTCTACCAGATCAAGCCTCACCAGTCAATACCTTGTGCAAAGATATCTGTTCCTTGCTGAGAAATAGCTTCTCAGCCTTCCACCGAACTTGCATCCTTCATCTATTATGGGTTCTTGACTAAGAACTCTGGAAGTTGCAGCCCTAATGCATCTGGAGGACACCAGATTAGGAGAAGGCTGTTCTAAAGGACAATATGAGTCCATGCATTTTGAACATTCCTTTTGTCCTTTCCTTTCTGCAGGTTTATCTTCTGCAGGCATTGATGGGTATTTTCTGCACTATCCAGAGTAGTGTCTCCCACTGCAATTTAACATATCTGGTGCCCTATATACATTCCCTCTTCCAGTCTCACTAATTATTTATTAGCTTCTCATATTTACTGGGTATTCACATGCATTTCTCTGACACAGCTTCACAAACAAAAAACACCCTCTTCTAAGAAAGGTTTTGATTGGAAAGATTGAAAACATACTTCTGGGACTGAAAATAAAAGAAATTGTTGCCCTGCATGTCATTTTCTTTGGGCTTCCTATCTGTTGTCAGAGACTATCCGGTTGCGCCTACTGTTCTCATAACATCCTGCTCTTCTTCCAAGGAACCTAAACCTCTATGAATTACCTCTATTTACAGAGTTATTTATACAGCAATCAATGTGTATTGATTTAAGAAAAGTTAAACCTGGAGCTCAGTGATAGAGCATATATAGGCATACAGAATATCTCAGTTATCACTCCTTGATATCTCTAGATATTGCTCAAAAAACCTTTGCTTGAAAGCCTAAAGAGTCATTGCCAATAAGTTTCAATGATACTGGGTGAGAGGACCAGGGATCCAATTCTAATTTCCTCATGCATTTTGACAGATGTCTCCTTGGCTGTATCAGAACAAGTAGAAGCATGTAGCTAACCTTTGGTGTTCTTCAAAAAGGTAAGTCGGATTGGACCTTGTCAGTACTCAGATGGGAGATGACCAGCAAATCCCAAGGCTTATGCTAGACTGGGAGTTTGGACAAACGTGCTGGAAAAAGGCAATGGCAAACCACTTCTACATGTTGTTGCCAAGTATATTATCTGGCTGTGTTCATATAATCATCAGGATCAATCTTGAGTTGAAGGAGTTCTTCTCATTACCTCCTTACTCAAGGGCAATATACTTCTGATTCTGACATGCTTGCTGTTCTGGGGATTGAGGAGCATATAGTAGCCTAGTGAAAGCACGTGGATGTTTTTGCAGACATCTGAAATTAGTAAGATGGCTAGAATGCATTGTGAGTAGGCAGAAGTTGTTGAAGAAAAAATTAGTACCACTTTCATTACTAGGGCCAGCATAATTATCCTAGAAATAATTTGCTCCGTTATTCCAGAGTTAATTTGTTCTTGACAGCAGCTGCCGTAGCTCTGTGTTCCTATTTTTAGATACTGCTTAGTTGTTGAATATAATTTTACTGAAAAACTGTTCCATTTTGTTTTATCTGGCACTAACTTTGAAGGGAAATTCCTCCTGTAGATTTTACATAAATCTGGAACATGTTTGTGAACAATCTGTGAACTCAAACTGAGAGGGGTATTCGGGTTTTGAGTTTTTTTACTAAAAACTCCCTTCTGGTTATAATTAGCTTATGGAAAACTAATATCCTCCACCCCTCACGTCATCATCAATATTAACCCTCAAGAAAATGGGAACTTTTTCAAAGAGAAAATGTTCTTAGCCTTCCACCAAACTTGCATCCTTCATCTGTTATGGAGTTCTTGACTAAGAACTCTGGAAGTTGCAGCCCTAACGCATCTGGAGGACACCAGATTAGGAGAAGGCCGTTCTAAAGGATACAGACAATATGAGTCCATGCATTTTGATTTGCTGCTTCTTGTAGAAAACAAGTATCAAAATTAACTCCATGAGCATGTCAGTATGATTTCAATTTTTTATACTATCATGTTAACCTGATCCTAATCTCTGAAATATATAACACCTAAGAAGAGACATAAAAACAAATAAATACAAACACCTCTATTTAACAATCCATGCCCAATGCATATTTTGAAGTTTAAGAGCGTAATGCTGCTTTTAGAATAGTTACATGCTTCCTTTCTATTTTCTCTCCAAACTCCTCTTCAAATTTCTGGAGGCAGCATCTATTCCCCCAGCCAGCAAGGGATGTTAGATCCTTTTTTACTCATCAGATACCATTCTTCATTCCCAGCCTCCTATGTGTACTCAGGAAGATAAAGTATGTGATGGTCATGCAACTGTATGACCATCACATACTTTACAGACTTCTCATTGTTTCACAGATGCAACTCTAATAATGTCACTTATTTTGGGGGGAGAGAATTACATCCATATGGAATTTTCACATTAGTAGATCATCAATACTGTCAGTACTGACCACTTCCAAGCAGAAAAAAAGATAATATACTGATGGAATAGAAGCCGGTACACTGTTCACAAATGCGAGATTTAATGGCCTCCTTTACCCTTAACTTTAAGCCATAATAGATGGGTTCTCATGTCATGTTACTACAAAAGCAAAGTCATAATAGACTTTAGTATTAATTGTGAATCAAACCAATATCTTCTTAGGGCTTTTCAATTTTATATAACTTGTTTGGCCATTTCGACCAAGCGCCAAGCAATTTTTATTTTAATTATATAATTGTGAGTTCGAATACAACTTTTTCCGCACACACAATTCTACTGTGTGTCTCTCAATATCATATTATATATTTATATATACCAAAGAGCATTATTTTTCAATCTGGTCTTTAATGAAACTCTAATCTCCAATTCTGCAGAAGTTTAGTGTGTGTCTCAGGTTTGGTTCAATCGCTTTTACACAGCCTGGATTTATGTGACAGATGGTTCTAATTAGAGATTGCAATCAGGACTGGCCCTCACTAAGTTGGCACTACAGACAACATAAATTTTCCTGCTACCCTCAGGCTTCTCAGGGACCAATATAGTCACTCCATGACTTTTCCTGGCAGTGCTGATCCCCAGTATTCAGTGTCTTTATTTAACAAGTTACTCCCCCAAAATAACCATCAACAGACATTGTTCTTGTTTTTAATAGAATGGGCAAGTGGGAAGAGGAGAAGATTCTGAAGTAAAATTAAGAGCTGTTTAATGAAGAAAAGAGGGAAGCCTGATAGGGGCTTTGAATCCTGGGCCTGGGATGGAAATGACAATGGACTTAGTCTGAAAATTATGCAATCTTGGAAAATCACAATATAGGGTAACTGCCCCCTTTCCATTCTTAGAACCAGCTGTATCTACAGTGATTCACAACTTGAGGGTAGTGTAAATGATATATTTTATCTAAAGCTTTAAAGATACTATGGTGTATCTGAAGGCAGTTCTGTTTGTAGCACAATCTGTCTTGTTTGCAGTTCATCTGGTATAGAACTACTTAGCTTTGCTTCATTGTCCTATTGCCTGAACCAGAACTGTTCATGAGATACCTAATAATGCAATAGAATTGCCTTGAAGGCACTATATAAATTTATATAAGTGTATCTTTTTGTGCATCCTTTGGGTGTTAGAACTTCTCAGCTTAGCTAACCATGAAAATAACTGTCATGTAATTCCAATAGAGGTGCAAAATAATATATATATATATATATATATATATATATATATATAATCAACAAGATTAAAAATATCCTAATTTTATGTCTAGTGTTTTGTATTCTTAATCTTCTGAAACTTCACAACAGAAAATGTGAACGTTTTATTTTATTTTTCAGCAAACACAAAAACATCAGAACAATTAACAACATATATACAGATGAGACCTTCAGCAAAGGATCGTTACCTTGTCATGGTGCTGGAGCTTGAGCACCTCAATGATGCCATGAGCTAAACCGTGAAGGGCCACCCAAGACGGGAAGGTCATGACAGAGAGGTCAGACTACATGCGATCCCTGGGGAAGGTAATGGCAACCCACCCCAGTATTCTTGCCGTGAAAACTAAATGGATCAGTACAACCAGAGATATGTCGGTATACCATCGGAAGATGAGACCCCCAGGTCGGAGGATGGTCAAAATGCTACTGGGGAGGAACAGAGGATGAGTTCAACTAGCCCCAGATGTGATGACACAGCTAGCTCAAAGCCGAAAGGATGGCTAGCGGCCAACGGTGCTGGTGGTGAACGGCGAATCCTTTGTTCTAAGGATCAACACACCATTGGAACCTGGAATGTAAGATCTATGAGCCAGGGCAAATTGGATGTGGTTATTGGTGAGATGTCAAGGTTAAAGATAGACATTTTGGGCGTCAGTGAACTGAAATGGACTGGAATGGGCCACTTCACATCAAATGACCACCAGATCTACTACAGTGGACAAGAGGACCACAGAAGAAATGGAGTAGCCTTCATAATTAATAGCAAAGTGGCTAAAGCAGTGCTTGGATACAATCCAAAAAATGATAGAATGATCTCAATTCGAATTCAGGGCAAGCCATCCAACATGACAGTGATCCAAATATACGCCCCAACCACAGATGCTGAAGAAGCTGAAGTAGAGCAGTTCTATGAGGATCTGCAGCACCTACTGGACAACACGCCTAAAAGAGATGTTATTTTCATCACAGGAGACTGGAATGCTAAGGTGGGCAACCAAATGACACCTGGAATTATAGGTAAGCATGGCCTGGGAGAACAAAACGAAGCAGGACATAGGCTGATAGAATTTTGCCAAGACAACTCACTCTGCATAACAAACACTCTCTTCCAACAACCTAAGAGATGGCTTTATACATGGACTTCACTAGATGGACAACACCGAAATCAGATTGACTACATCCTTTGCAGCCAACGGTGGCGGACATCTATACAGTCGGTAAAAACAAGACCTGGAGCTGACTGTAGTTCCGATCACGAACTTCTTCTAGCACAATTTAGGATCAGACTAAAGAGATTAGGGAAGACCCACAGATCAGCTAGATATGAGCTCACTAATATTCCTAAGGAATATGCAGTGGAGGTGAAGAATCGATTTAAGGGACTGGACTTAGTAGATAGGGTCCCGGAAGAACTCTGGACAGAAGTTTGCAACATTGTTCAGGAGCCGGCAACAAAATACATCCCAAAGAACGAGAAAACCAAGAAGGCAAAATGGCTGTCTGCTGAGACACTAGAAGTAGCCCAAGAAAGAAGGAAAACAAAAGGCAACAGTGATAGGGGGAGATATGCCCAATTAAATGCAAAATTCCAGAGGTTAGCCAGAAGAGATAAGGAATTATTTTTAAACGAGCAATGCGTGGAAGTGGAAGAAGACAATAGAATAGGAAGGACAAGAGACCTCTTCCAGAAAATTAGAAACATCAGAGGTAAATTCCAGGCAAAAATGGGTATGATCAAAAACAAAGATGGCAAGGACCTAACAGAAGAAGAATTGATCAAGAAAAGGTGGCAAGAATATGCAGAAGACCTGTATAGGAAGGATAACAATATCGGGGATAGTTTTGACGGTGTCGTCAGTGAGCTAGAGCCAGACATCCTGAAGAGTGAGGTTGAATGGGCCTTAAGAAGCATTGCTAATAACAAGGCAGCAGGAGACAACGGCATCCCAGCTGAACTGTTCAAAATCTTGCTGTCAAGGTAATGCATGCTATATGCCAGCACATTTGGAAAACACAAGAATGGCCATCAGATTGGAAAAAATCAACTTATATCCCCATACCAAAAAAGGGAAACACTAAAGAATGTTCAAACTATCGAACAGTGGCACTCATTTCACATGCCAGTAAGGTAATGCTCGAGATCCTGCAAGGTAGACTTCAGCAATTCATGGAGCGAGAATTGCCAGATGTACAAACTGGGTTTAGAAAAGACAGAGGAACTAGGGACCAAATTGCCAATATCCGCTGGATAATGGAAAAAGCCAGGGAGTTTCAGAAAAACATCTATTTCTGTTTTATTGACTATTCTAAAGCCTTTGACTGTGTGGACCATAACAAATTCTGGCAAGTTCTTAGTGGTATGGCAATACCCAGTCATCTTGTCTGCCTCCTGAAGAATCTGTATAACGACCAAGTAGCAACAGTAAGAACAGACCATGGAACTACGGACTGGTTTAAGATTGGGAAAGGAGTACAGCAGGGTGTATACTCTCACCCTACCTATTCAACATGTACGTAGAACACATCATGCTACATGCTGGGCTTGAAGAATCCAAGGCTGGAGTTAAAATTGCTGGAAGAAACATTAACAATCTCAGATATGCAGATGATATCACTTTGATGGCTGAAAGCGAAGAGGAACTGAGGAGCCTTATGATGAAGGTGAAAGAAGAAAGTGCAAAAGCTGGCTTGCAGCTAAATCTAAAAAAAACCAAGATTATGGCAACGAGCTTGATTTATAACTGGCAAATAGGAGAGAAAATGTAGAAGCAGTGAAAAACTTTGTATTCCTAGGTGCAAAGATTACTGCAGATGCTGACTGCAGTCAGGAAATCAGAAGATGCTTAATCCTTGGGAGAAGAGCAATGACCAATCTCGATAAAATAGTTAAGAGCAGAGACATCACACTGACAACAAAGGTCCGCATAGTTAGAGCAACGGTGTTCCCCGTAGTAACATATGGCTGCGAGAGCTGGACCATAAGGAAGACTGAGAGAAGGAAGATCGATGCTTTTGAACTGTGGTGTTGGAGGAAAATTCTGAGAGTGCCTTGGACTGCAAGAAGATCAAACCAGTCCATCCTCCAGGAAATAAAGCCAGACTGCTCACTTGAGGGAACGATATTCAAGGCAAAACTGAAATACTTTGGCCACATAATGAGAAGACAGGACACCCTGGAGAAGGTGCTGATGCTAGGGAGAGTGGAGGGCAGAAGGAAGAGGGGCCGACCAAGGGCAAGATGGATAGATGATATTCTAGAGGTGATGGACTCGTCCCTGGGAAGCTGGGGGTGTTGACGACCGACAGGAAGCTCTGGCGTGGGCTGGTCCATGAAGTCACGAAAAGTCAGAAGCAACTAAATGTATAAACAACAATACAGATGAGACAGTAGAATTACAATAGAGTCAATCCTGTTATTACTGAGATAACAGGTAGAGTAGAATAATAGAATGAAGAACAAATGAATAAGCTTGAAATATGCTTCAAAAGCCAGACTTTTCCAAAAATCAAATTGATGTTCTTCTATAGACAACATAGGATGGATAGTCTTTGATACCTTGTATTAAGGAGGAAGCAGTTTGAAAAATATGATTGTTTATTATTATGTAATAATATAGAAAAACACCTTTATTATGGAACAGACCAACAACACTGACTCAGAAAAGCTGAAAGTACATCATAGTAGTGTTGTAAGATACTACATGGATGGAAGACTGTGAAAGAGAGAGCCAGCCCTATCATTAGGCAGAGTAAAGAGGTTATTTAAGGAAGCACATTGAAGGCCTCTTTAAAACTCCATTTGTTTAATGTATTGGTTTGCAATTCTGAGATACCAAATCTATGTGGGAATAAGCCGTATTGAACATATCCAAGCAAAGATTGTGCTTGGGGTTATTATATTATATATTATATAATAATGATATGATATGATATGATATTGCAACAAACATAGTGGACTCTTTCCCTGCCACAAGGTGTTGAGAGAAGGGAAATATAACAAGTAAACAGACCAAAGAAATGTTTCATCCAATTAATCAGTGAATTATTTCAGAACTACCTTTCCCATTTTGAATGTTTCATATGCATACTCACCATGCAAATCCTTTTACTGAACTAGTGACCTTCAAGGATTTTTCTCTTGCATGACACTGGAATTTGTGTCTTCCAATAAATGTGAATGATAGGACATTCACAAAAAGAAAGAAAAGAAATACTTTGTCATTCAGTATATGGCTGAATTCTCATATTTGGTACCACAAGATAGAGCAATGGTTGCCAGTTTGAACAACTTTAAAAAAGAATTGCATCAGTTTATAGAGAACAAGTCTACTAATGGCTGCTGGCTATGGTAATCAATTCCAGCATCAGAGTAATTCTGCCTCTCAATACTAGCAGCCAGGAAACCTAAGCTCAAGAATGCCATCATGCCTATGTCCTCCTTGTGGACTTCCCCTAACAAGTGGTTTTCCACTGTATGCCAGATTAGAGAACTTGTGACTGTCACTGCACTACAAGTTCCAGCAGTCCCATCAACATGTCCAGTGATGAAAAACGCTGAGAGGTCTGGTTCAGCAACACTGTAACTGAAAAGCCACAATATCTCCTCCTCTGGGCTATAGGAATAGAATACTGCATTAGGTAGCCCCAGTGTCTCATCCAGTATTTTTTTTGTCAAGGACAGCAGTATACAGTATCCTTATTCATACTGGGTGCATGCATAGCAGATTTTCCCCACATGATATTCTCCAGTCTTGTGATGCAATCATGTCTAGGGACAGGGGACATCTATACTGCTGGACCCCTTTCTTCTCAGTGGTTTCTCTTGTGTGTGTGTGTGTGTGTGCATGCATATTCACAATTGCTCATGTTATGCACCCTATTTTAGGATACTTAACCACTGTGATTTTTTTGAGTAGGAGTCACACTGATCTTTCCTAGCTACTGTCCAAGTTCCTTTAACTGGAGGTGCTACACATTGATCCTGAAAAACTGTGTACCAAATATGTTTTGCTAGTGAGCTCTGATCTTTCTTGTATGTGTTTTGTTTTAAGACTATAAAATTTTTCAAAGCCCACTATCTTTATTTTTCATAAGTATGTTTTTGTCGCTTAACAGTCTGGGATTCCTTCCTTAGTTTTGTTTTGTTTTATTTTATTTATTTTGTGCAGAAGTATATCAACCATCTGTTCCTTTAATATGATATTCTTAAACAGCTGTCAGCAGAATCTGTAGATTTAACTCCTTTTTAAAAACTTTCCCCTTGAGATTTTTAATTTCTTTCTTTGCTTGAAGTTACTGGATGCATTTGTACAACAAGTTTATCTTGGGTAAGTTCAAAATTTAGTGTGTTGTGAGAACTCAGAAAGTGGTCAATTGAGGATCCAGAGAAGAACCATTCTAACTTCAAAGTATTCTGGGTGACTCATTAGTCGAAGCTCTTCCCTTGATTAGGTTGTGTTGTAAAAATCTAAACACCCAGTAACTTTGCCCAGAAAGTTCAGAAACTGAAATGGAAATATTGAACAGCTGAAAAGACAGCATACTCCATAAAAATTGCTGTGACTTTGACTTGTTCAGTTTCTGAACCATATTTCAACAGCAACTTATATATAAGCTCTGGATGCAAAATTTAAACAGGATAATTGATATACAAGAATGGAAATATCAATGGGAGACAAATAGCAAATTTACAGTGACTATTACACTACGAGAAAACTAGTATAAGACTTTTTTTCATTAGTTTATTACTCCAGTCTTAATTGTCAAAATGTATACTATAATGAAAATTGTTGGAAACGTAATAACCAAGTTGGATCATTCTTTAATATCTGGTGGCACTGTCACAAAGCTCAGCAATTCTGGAAGACAATTCATCACAGAATGACACAAACTCTAAATATTGACCTTCTGTTCTTGTCAGGAGGGTTTCTGTTCAATATCACCAAGACTTATATTGCTATGAAGTATACCAAATTGGCATTTTAACAACTGCTACACCTCCTCCTAAAAATTGCATTCAATTCCTTCATTAGAGACCTGGTATATTAAAATTTTGCAGTATGCATCAATGTCAAAAATAACTTCATATCTAAAAAATAAACATATAACTTTTAATAAAATTTGTTAGTCAGAAAAGGGGCTGCCAGACTCCTGATGTTTTGTCTCTTGATATGATGTAGTTAACTATGCACAAGGTTTTATCAATTCCTATAATGTAGTTCTTGTAAATATTTATTTAGGAAATTTTAGAACATGTATTTATTTAGAAAATTTATATGGCTGCCCATCTATCATATGAACTCAGGGAGTCTAACAACAATCAGCAAAGACAATATATTATAAGCTTTATATGCCAAACAGAAAACAAGATTAAAATAATTGTAGTACAATAACAAGGCACCATGTAACAAACTCAACCACACAAACCATTCCTATAGTTGGCTTATCTATTACCCTGGCCTGACACCTTGGGGAAAAGCCAGGCTTTCATGGCCTTTCAGAAAGCCAAGAGGGTCCAGGCCTTCTGGGTCTCAGGGCAAGCTCTGTGACAGAGAACACCCAGCTCCTTCATCTCACAAATTGGCATTGTTTAGTAAAGGAGACCTGGAGCATACTCACCCTGTCAGATCTGGAGACAGGCGATCCTGCAAGTTACCTGGCCCTGTGCCATGCAGGTCTTTAAAAGTGGTAACCAGCCCTTTGAATTGTACCTAGAAGCCTACTGGGAGCCAGTGTAGCTTGCACAACAGTGGTGAAACCTGGATGAACCTCAGATTGCTGCATTCTGGATCAGTTAAAGCTTCAAAGTGTTTTCAAGAGCAGCCCCATGCAGAACACATTGCAATAATTCAGTGAGGAGGTGACTAAGGCATGAGTTACAGTGAGCATGGCCTCTGACAAACTTGTGCAAAAATCCTCCTAGCCATGGCTGTCACCAGATGTTTGAGCAGGAGCTGTGAATCCAGGAGGACTCCCAGATTGTGCATCAGCTCTATCTGAGGAATGCTACCTGCTGAGAGTCAAATATGAAAAATCTCTTGATTTGGGTGGCCCAAAATCCAAAGCTACTCCATCTTGCTAGGGTTGAGAGTCAGCTCTTTACTCTTATAGTTTTAAAACCTACTTCAGTAATCCTTCCTCAGGTTAGATTCTTGCTCTCAGGAATGTTGAAGCAGACACACAGAAGGCTTCAACCTTTCAACACATCAGGCATCTATGGTGAAAACGATGTGAGCATATATGGTTTCTTATTTGTCAAAGGAATGGCTGTGTTCTGAAAGCACTGGGCAAGGAACATCCTGACTTGGTGTCCTTTGGCTGGCTGGCTTTCTATTTTGTACTCACTTATCCAATATAAGTGGGATGGTGCTGGGGTTTCTAGTTGCTGTTCCTTCTACTGCCATATACATTGATTTCAATCCTCTAAGGAAGGTTCGCCCTGCAGTACCATAAGGAATACTTGGGGTTCATCATTCTTTGCCTGGTGGGTGACTACTTTCATCAGGGGAGGCAGGATTAGTAAACTGCATCCTTATTTGTATCCTGTACATATTTGATACTCCTCTGGTGAGTAAGGATACTTTATTCATGAATTTTGGGAGGCTCCAGATAACTTTGCCTTTCATTAGAATATCTCCTGTACTTTTCCATCATCTTATTTTTTTCTTCCATCCTTTTTCTTACCATAGAAAATCTGTTAAGGAGAGAAAGAGAAAATAACTATGCAATCTACTTTGGCAGAGCTAAAAGCCCTTGGTCTGGAAGCACATCAAAGGAGCTTTATTCACCCAATAAACAGTTTAAATATATTATTGGAAAAACAGGGGAAACATTTTGCAGCTTTGGGTATTTTTGTACTTTGAAAAATTGGGAAACTTTGGGAAAGGCGATAGGGGATGATAAAAAGTCTTGTTCTCCGTCACACAGTTTCTATTCCTCATAAGCATCCCTGGCTTGCTTCTGTATTGCCCATTTTACAGCAATAAAGTTGACATATTGGTGATCTCTATATTCTTAATGTACCTGAAAGAATGTTAAGGTTACCCATTGTTCTTTTTATCTGATTCATTTTGGCGCTGCAAAGTGCATCAGTTTTGTAGAGCACACTTGTAAATTTCTACAGATTCTATATATTCAGATATGAAGGAATGTAGTTCTTTAGATGGGTTTGCTGCACAGGATGTTATCTTCTTGGTGTCATGACATTATTGATTAATAAAACCAAGCCACATATATCTTTCTATAATTTCATATGTATTTTACATTCACATAATTATTGTTTTAAAAGTATTTAAATAGCAACTCCTGTGTGGCCTAATCAGATTTGCAGCATTGATCCTAATGAAAATGCCAATAATAGGTATAAATAAAATCTGTTTTATAAAATAATTTTAATCACCATTATCTTACATTTATTTTTTGGAAGTGATATATCAGATAAATTACTACTGTCTTGAATCATTAATGGAGTTGGGTTACAGTAGTTGCTGGCAGGAGATTGGTATGGAGGACATAGAAATTCCTGGATGGACAGGTCTATGGGATTGGATGAATCTAGACGTATCAATTTTTAAGATTGGATTAGATACACCATACAAAGAAGGAAAGCAAGAGAAGGTGTAATAAGTTTTAGAGAGTATAGCACTCAGTCCAGGTTTGAAAGGGGTTTATAATCTAGCATAGCCTTGCCCCAGCGGAACCGTCCAGATACGTTCACCTACTGGGAGTTGTAATCCAATATGTCTAAATGCTATTAAGCTGGGAAGGATGTCCTATTAACCAAAGAAACCAAAACAATATTAAAATCTATTAAAGGCCTGATGAAACAACACAATCTTTACCTCATTTATATAGTAGGAATGGAGCCAGCCTGACTCCCTCAGGAGGGAGTTCATAATTATACTGCTGCTACAAAAAAACAACTTTTTGTATGTGCCAAAAAGATTGTCTTCCTGGTGATGAGACAGTGATGGGAATTACAGATTTGGGGCAGGCTTATATAGGAAGAGAAGCCTTTCATTTGGAATGAATATCTATAAAATCACTCAATTGAAAACTAAAGACTATAGCTCAATGATAAATTGCAAGCTTTTTGTTGTTTTGAACAACAAAACTAGAAATGTGTCAGAAGGGAAATGGAGACCTAGATAGTTATTATTATGCCACTGGGGATAGGAAGTAAC
Source organism: Candoia aspera (assembly GCF_035149785.1). NCBI lineage: Eukaryota > Metazoa > Chordata > Lepidosauria > Squamata > Candoiidae > Candoia > Candoia aspera. The sequence goes on from NC_086155.1 coordinate 163,540,884, forward strand.
CTTAAAATAGACAAGGATAGGATAAGAGAGATTAGTTAAATTAAATGCGTTCAAGTTTCCAGGGTCAGATGGATTACATTCAAGGGTACTGAAGGAAGTAGTGGAAGTGATTGCAGAAGTGCTCTTGGTAATCTTTGAGAACTCCTGGAGGACTGGCAAGGTTCCAGAAGGAGGAGAGCAAAAGTTGTCTCCATCTTCAAAAAGATGGAGCAGACTTGTCAGCTTGACATCTATACTGGGAAGGGTTTATAATCAGTTTGGATTATAAAGCAGGTTTGTGAGCACATGGATAGCTATTCTAAAGTTAACAGAAGCCAGCTTGGTTTGTCACAGATCATGCCTGACTAATCTTATCTTCTTCTAGGTCAGTAGATCAGGGAGATCTATACACATAATGTACCTGAACCTCAGCAAAGCCTTTTACAGAGAGTCTCATGATAGTTTCCAAAATCAAAGAGTAACATATGAGCTAGATGATACTACACATGCTTTCTCTTTAATTTCTCTAATCCTTGTTTGTTCTTAAGCATCTGAGTTGGTTTGATTCATTAGCTGCAAAGTAAAATACATGTAACAGTTTGTATAGCCAAGCAACTTCCTAGCATGCCCAGGCCACTGATATATATTCTACTTTTGTGGATCAAAGAATCAGTTGAACATCTCTGGCTGGCCCAATTGATTATACCACCTCTGTAGAAAAACAGGTGCCCACAAGAGGACGTATGGTCTATGCTGTTTTCAACTGAGTCTGCATCTGTATATCCCCTGAGTCAGGGATTATCTCTTGCTGGCAGTCTGAGTTTCAAATGCACTATATTCTTTGGTATCTTCCCAGTTTTTTTAATGCAACTCAGTCATTTTTAGTTAATACACTCATCTTTCTGTTTAATATCCTACAACTGTGGCAAAGTCACTATGGCTATATATACAGAAGCTTCCCAACTGCCTTTCTGTACTTCCTGTTGTTTGGCAGGAGGTAATTATTTTCATTCCTTTTTAGAAAGCTTATCTCCTTGATGTACTAATTTCCTTAGCTTCTGTTAATTGTAGGCATTTAAACCCATATTTTATTTTCTGCTTATGACTGAGAAGATAGCATTCATCTTATTCTGATTCTGTTTGAAGGCCAAGGTAATATCTGATGTCTGCTAATTTTTCCCCTTGTTTAAGCATTTTATAATCTCATGACTATCTTCTTTCTTCCGATTGCATATAATCAAATGACCTAAGTAAAAATGAATGTTTGTCTGCATTCCTGTGACTTGAGTATAGGCAGTGATCAGATTTTCCTTGCATGACCCCTCCTTAAGCAGCTTTGGTTCAGTTGCTCATACCATGTTGTTGCTGCTTGTTGTAGGCCATAAACGTTTTTTGAAGCTTGAATACCAGTCCTTCTTTTACAGATTCTTTGACTGTTGGCCATTGCTCCATGCAAACACATCTCTTGATTTCTCCATGTGAGAAGGCAGTCTTCCCATCCAAGTGAGCTACATTTGCTGCTAGATGTTGAAAAGCTTCCTTATAAAAGTCATCTACTGTTGAAAATGCCTCATCATATTTTGGGGTTTATTCCTTGGTTACTAATAGAGTTGCCATGTTTCAGCGCAGTCTTTTTCAAACCTGGCAACTTTAAGACGTGTGAATTTTACCTCCCAGGATTCCGTAAGGCAAATATGCTTTAGAATAGTAATAGAATCATTGGAGGAACAAACAGTTAATAATAAAAAAGGATCAAAATATCTGAAAAATGCAAATTCAGTTCTGCTTTGGGAAATATTAACTTCCAACTTGAACCTATTTTAATATAGTTACATGAGAAGTATATAAAGGACAATGTATAGTTTAAAAACAGAAAGGTTTATGTTTTCTACCCTTCCTGACTTGACTCTCCTGCATGCCTTGCTCTCTAGAAAACACACACATCCCTCCAGATCTCTTTTCTTGCCTCCCAGGCGGTCACTGCTGTCCCTAATGCTGCTGTCTCTCCTGGGCACACACATGCCTCTCCATGCGTTTTTCAACCGGAGGCTGCTTGTCATTACTCCCCACCCTTTTTCAGACCTTGACTGTCCATTTACTTGCTCTCCCCACTCCCCTCCCCCTCCTCCTCCCTCTTGCTCACACACGGATCCTTCTGGCCAGTCACTTTCCTGTTCTTAGCCCTCTGCTTTCCTGGGCAATATGCTGTACTGAACTGGTGGAAGATAAACATGAGGGCTAGGAGAAAAGGGCCAAATTCAGACCCCACCTAGGGGTCCAGGCCACATGCTTGATTTTAAAGACTCTTTTGTATCCTATAGCCTTTCTCCCTGAAGGTCAGTCTGGTGTGTCCATGTCTGGGTCTTGGAAGGAAATTCACTGTCTTCCTCTGCAGCCTCTTGGGAGTTTGTGCCATATCTTACCATAAGGAAGGCTTGTATCTCCTCTGCTTTTGGTGGAATTCTCTTGTTGAATTCAGTTTCTGCATGTTCGTCTTATTCAGGTTCAGTGGCTGGGTTAAGTTCATAATGAATTCCTCTCTATTGCCTCAACTGCTTTCCTATGGGTTTGGCAACAATGCCCTTCATTTTTCCCTTCTCTCTAGAGCATGACTAGCACTAAAGCTGAACTGTCCCTTACATATGGAAGGTGTGTGCGTGTGTGTGTGTAGCAGAAGTGCTACTGATACCAAGGATTGCTTCCTTATGTAGGTGAAAAATAATTTAAAGGATAGTGGCAACCAGAAAATGTTTCCATAATAATTTTTGCAGCACTATCATTCCTTTAATGAAGAATAACATGAAGAATCAATTCTGCCAGTTAAATGCCAGAAATCATCATTTTCTGAAATCTGAAGTACTGGAAAAGTTAGCAAGAAAAAAATTGGGGGGGGGGGAATCTAGGACTGTAAAGAATCTGGGTTTGAAGCACAAAATGTGATTTGGGATCATGTATTAGCTGCAGAAGCAGCTGCATGGGCCCAAAAGAAGATACAGCTGCTTGAATGTGTTCCCAAGAATCTTCCCAGAGATTCAGATCTCTGCACAGTCCTCTTGTAAACTATACAATGATCAGCGATGTCCTCAGGGGGTTGAAAATGTTAAAATGGCAGCTATGACTATACAATAGAAGCCCTGCCCCTTGTTTACATATATTGTACACATGACACCCAAAAAGGGTGGTGTTTCAGCTGTGTGATCATGGCGTCCATCTTGATTTTTTTGACCCCCACCCCCACCCCAGGATGCCCTTGACAGTGATGATTGGCCATCAATACAGTGATGATTGACCATCAAAGCAGTTCAGTGGTCACAGCGTTCTAAAATGGAGTTTGTTATCACTAATACACCATTCATAAATGTTAAATGATGTTTTACTTTAACAGATTCAGTGTTTTTTAAATTGTCTTGCCATCCATTATTTCATTTTATTCTTACACATTAGATTTTATGCTAACTTCATTTGTATTAACTATAAGAATAGATTTTTTCAGGGACTAGGCTTAGATGAACACTATCAGTAAGCTTATGATTATTTTATACAATATATCTAAGAAAACTAAGTTTTGAAGCTTTGGAATCTCTTGCCTATTGTATTGTGATGTAGTTTCGTGCCACCCATGATTATCTCCAGTTTATAACTGATCTCTGAGCAAGAACTAATGAGAGCTAGGAATAATCAACTATCATTAGACAAGTAAAGTAATTTCTCAGGAAGTAGACACTGGGGAAGATGTTAGGGGACAAAACTATCTTTGCCATATGACCTTTCATTCACTGCTCGAGCCAGATATACTGGCTATAGATAATGTTGAAATCAGATTTAGTTGCTAAGTCCCTGGAATGGCGGGAGCAAGGTGTGGGGGAGTGCCACCTATGACTTTTACCTTAGGCAGCAAAAAGTCTTGCTCCAGAGGTGTCATTTACATTTTCAGGTTTTTTTAGATGGAATTGGTAGAGAATCTTAAAAGAAAACTAGAGGTAGATAATCTCACATAAAGAAATATTATATTTTCTCAGGTTACACTCAAAACAGCAAAGGATGATTGTTTCTGAAATGCTGGACTGATTTACACTTGACTCTGAAGAATACCTTTTCCATCAATAGTTAACATGAAATTAAAGGATGATATTAGTTCAGACAGCACTAACTTCACATACTCATCTATGCCAGGAGCAGTCAATATGGCCTGTGAGCATTTTTCCCCTAAAACTGTTACAGATAATTTTTATGTTGAGGATAGAGGCAATACAAATGGAGGGGGAAAATCCTCAGATCTGTAAAGAACAAAATAATATGGTACATGTCAGAACTGGGGTGAGGAGGGATAATTTGTGTTAAATTGTTCCTCTATATGTTCTTAATTTCTTCCCCACTGATTGCTTTTCTTTCAAATCATTTGCCTGTTGAAATATGGCAGAAGCCCCAGTGATCATGTGAATTCCAGTAAGAAAGCAGAAGAATCTCATTATGCTATTATACTCAAGAAGCCTTCAGACTTTATTGAATGTCCTGGGACTTGCAGTCCTAACACTTTTAAAAGGCACCAAGTTGAAGAAGGATGCTTTAACAAATGAATTTAATCCTGAGGAACTAGATGCAAGGCAAAAAGCACATTCCATTTAAAAAAAAATTAAAAATCTGTCATTCTGCTTTTTAAAATGAGCCAAAGCATCCCCTCTTATTTACTGATGACCCCAAAGCTCAGGCTGAATCTACTATGCACTACAGCAAAATCTGCAAATGTTATCAGAATTCAGTCTTGTTCTGCCCAAGCTATATGGTAGGAAGATTGCTCGCAGTAATAACTTCTTTTGTTTGGTACATCAAAGCCCAGATTGCCATGGCGGCAGCTCATGTTTTTGTTCAAGTCTATACATATGTATGTATTTCTACTTTCCACTGTTTTCATTTCTCTCTGAGCACTGAGGCTTATGTGTTTGCTTGTTTGAAATTTTGGCAGCAAGGGACCTGAGGTGTTTTTTTTTAAGAAATCCCTCTCCCTTCCTCCTTCTCCTTCTGTTTTGTATCCTCAGCTCTTTGGGGGAAGGGCAGTTTAACAAGTCAAATATAAACCACATGGCAGGAGGGGGAGAGAATAAAACCCATGCAATAGACATTGTATATGGTATTCTATCACTGATTTGATATACTGCATTGAAATCACACACAGGCTGGGACTAAGGTGAAAAAACACAGTTGCCTGAAGCTCTGAGCTTTCAAATTAGGCTAAGAGGCTCCCTTGATAACCGGCAGCATTGAAGCTTTCAATATTATTTAACTACCCTCATATCAGTGACACTTGCCTATAAGGCGAGGACCTGGAGGAGACCTACACTGCACCAGTAAGGTAATCCACCTGCCCCTTCCATCCTTCATAAGCCAAACACAAATACTTTCAGTTTACCCAAATGGCAATTGAGAGCAAATGCCTTTCCCATCTTGAACACTATCTCACTCCATGCAGCCTATTTTGCATCAAAAGATACATTTGAAAGTAGAGATCCCTTTGAGCTAAATAATTCTAAACTGGCAGAAGAATTTCTAGTGGCACACCAGCCTGGAGCCATGTTTTTATGAGGACATCACTTTATATTTCGAAGCTTCAGTAGGCACTCATGTTTCCTCATTGCTAGGAGCCATGCCACATCAAGTTGTCTCTCATTCCCCCCACCCCCTGCCGCTTTTATGTTTTTTTTAATGGAGTCCAGTTTTCTACCTAAGTTATGGCTAGCTTTCTGATAAATTCTCAGACACCTATGTAACCATGACAGAAGGGTTCTTTTCTGAATCTGCTTTGTGGAGGAAAAAAGAAAAGGAGACATTGCTGTCATCTATGTATTACTAAACAAAGGTCATCCTCCCCTCCCCCCATACTGATAATTTCTTATTATAACCAAATATTTACCTATTCTTCATTTGTCAAAAGCTGAATAATCTCTCTCTCTCTCTCTCACAATAGAAAAACTGCAAAGCAAATTCATGATAATTAAAAAAATTACTTGTGCCTGATGTTCCAGTTTCTTCACAGATATGCTGGTTAGTTTTACCACTGCCTGACAGACCCTTACGATCACCTCCAGTGTGTAAGGATGAGTGAAAAAAATTGAAAGAAGCATAAGGCTACACAGGCAGTTCACAGCAGAAATGAAATCTAAACCAAGAACTTTGTAGCCTGCAGCTTTTGCTGCCAATGTGCTACCAAATCTTTGGAGCCCAAAATGTGGCTCCTCCAGTGATTAAGGCCGTATATTGGCAGCCATTGCTTGCATTCCTAGCTGAAAGCTGTTGACCACCAAAGAGAATGAAGCTGCCATGGAGGAAATGCTGTATCGGATCAGTCACAGTTCTATGCTCAGAGAAGCCAATTAGTGCAGTCTTGGGAACTTGTGCTGATCCCATACTCATACCCCTGTGTTTTCATTGCTTTTTGCATTTCATAAATTACTAGCAAAGGAATTTGATGGAACAAAGTAGTGTCCCTTATGTATGAGTACTGCAAGAATGGGAAACACTGAAAGGACTTAACTGAGTGCAGAAAAGTTGGTGATAATATCATACTATACGTACAATCAGGTTTTGGACTTAACATACACTTTGATAGTCAGCGGATCTTTGCTTTTGGGAATTACAGTGCAGACAATCCCTCCAGGTAAATGAAGTGACATGATAATATAAGAAAATAAACAGGTCACTTTAGCGCTGGAAATAACATATCGGCATTAAAGTAGAGCCAGGTGCAATGAGCTTGGGGACAATGCAAAGTCTGGATTAATCTTGAGTTAAAAATCTATAAATATGTTGGCAGTCTAGGCATGGGAGCAAACAAGTTACTGATAACTTGAACTCCAAAGCAATTATAGTCTTCCAAGCAAAGAATACACAGTGGCTTTAAGTCTGTGTTCAAGACTGAGCTGGAGAAAGAGTGAATAGTTTTGCTGAATGACAAAAGGAAAGTTCTTGTCTATGCCACTGAGTCAGATCTGTTTGAAAAAAATCTATGCTATGGGAGCAAGTAGGTGTCAGTCGGTAGAAATAAAACTACTAAAAAAATCTGTCTTGGTAATGTCAAACATAAGATTGGACCAGGTTCTGGACTAGCTAATTTTCAGATACCCTTGTAGAACAGCCAGCTGATGGTGGCCTGGCAGTCAATTTGGAGGCAAGTTCTTTAAGAAATATTTTTCTTTAATCCAGTCAGTGGAGGCAAGAAGCATAGCTCTTTGCAAATTAATCAAAACAGGAAGTTCAGAATCTTTCTGCCACTCTTGACAATGTACTCTTGTTTCTAGCAGTCACCAAAGTGACTGGCTTTGCTGTTGTTTCCAGAAAAGAATTGGATTTTAGAGGAAAAGAAAAAACAAGATGTCAAGCAGCCAGAGAGGCAAACATCTGAATTCCTGTGCAACAAAATCTGTAGTTTCAAATGACACCTAGCTCTCTTTTCTCTTCTTTAATCAAGTAATTCTCAATCCACATTTTATTTCCCCCATGTCAAGCAAATGTTTGGAGGTTATACTGTATATTTCAATAAGTTTAAATAACAGAAGAATCAAAATTAGACACTTGCCTATGGTAACATCTGCATATAATTTTGTGCAGGGATGGTGCCTGTCAACATTTAATAGTGGGTCACCTTTCTTTTTCTTTTTAAATAATGAATCAAAATGCTGCTTAAATGCAACATCCCCCAAACTAAAGTTTATCTTTCAAATGAAAATATCTTGTGATTTTCATAGATCCCACACTGTTAACATTCTCTTAACTACTGGAATCAAACAGTACAGTGGTATTTCTTTTTCTGCCTCAATTTTAGAGATCCTTAAATTAAGAAAAATGTTGAAGTAACAGAAAGAAAGGAAGGAAGGAAGGAAGGAAGGATAGATTGTGATAAGCCAGCAAGTTCATTGCCTTTATCTGTGTAGCCTGCAAGACATCTGCAGAATATTCAGCAATTAAATATGCCCCCAGCTGAACAATAATGGTGTTGCTAGGCCTGCATATGAATGAGATGAAGTTAAAGGTGGGTTTCTAAGCGGGGCTTGGTTATTGTCTGTCTCTGTTTGTCCATAATGTACTCCAGCAACTACTCTAACCCTCAGCCAGCTAAGTGGCATTTATGTTGTTGGAAGTAGGTTTGGATCACTAAGCTTTTTGTATAATTTTATGGAGATTAGAGTCTTCTTCAAATTTTGAGAAAATACATCCATTTTAGGAAATGAATAAAAATCCAAGCTGAAGAGTATCAAAGCTGATGTAGCATAGTGGCTAACACTGTCCTAAATGAATTCTCCGGTCATTTGGTTCAATCCATGTTATTTAGGAGAAATAATGATGGCCATGCTAAGGTAACCAGCATCTAGCTGACCCTGGCTGAGCTTGAGAAGTATATGTATAGAAGATTACCAGAAAGTACTAAGACCATAAACAAGCCTGAAAAGTAAAAAAAAAAAAAACCTGGAAGAAGATACAGTAGTTGTATTCTGCTTTAGTATTGTTAGCAAGAAAAAAAATGAATGTATCCACAAAGCACACTATCAATCAAGCTTGATTTGAAAGAGATTTTACCTTCAGTCATGATCAGGATTGGCTTACTAGTATGTGAGTCACAATGGTCCCTTGGTGATAAACTAACTATATGGCTTTATAAAAACCTTTCTTGACTTAGTCTCTCACCCCTGACAATTAGCATCTCTCTTTTCCATATGAATTAATGTGACAATAAATGCATTAGTATTTAATGTGCCATAGCTTTCTTTTTTCTTTTTGTTTTAATAACTATGTCATCAACAAAGGGTGCTAAGTCCAAGATGACCTAACAATAGCATGTGGCACCATGAATTACAAGGTACGTCCATTTTTAAAATTCTATTTTTATTTATTTATTTTTTCTATCCTGCCCTTATTACTTTTATAAATAACTCAAGGTAGTGAACATACCTAATACTCCTTCCTCCTCCTGTTTTCTCCACAACAACAACCCTGTGAGGTGAGTTGGGCTGAGAGAGTGACTGGCCCAAAGTCACCCAGCTGGCTTTCATGCCTAAGGTGGGACTAGAACTCTCACATTAACCACTAGACCAAACTGGCTATCATGGAATATCATTAATTTATACAAATTGGTTTTGCACATCTTATGGTTCAAACACCAAATTATGTAACCAAATTAAGTATGGTACTCAAGAAATAGACTACCAAAAATTTATACCTTATATTTTAAAAACTAGTTACAGCTAATAATCTGTTATAAGTAAACCTTCTACATATGCAATTTTTTTTAAAGAAATAATGTACTATTTAAAAGTATTATCTCTAGCAATACAGTATAGCAATGTGATGTTCTATGGACAAAAGTGTTCTGGAAATTTCCTTGGAAAAGTTAGACACATATTTCTTGTATAATAAACTAAAGACAAACTATTTCCCATGGAAATAAACTTACGTCCTTTCTTAGGTTCCAGTTTGGATGGTTACTCTAATGTGGTAAATAATCTAGAGTAGAAAATATTTATATTTGTCTTTATCTTATATATTTTGAGGATTACATAAATAAACTATAAATCAAAGTGAAGAAACAAAATAGGCATATTAACAGGATTACAGACATTAAAATGGTCAAAGACTAGCACGATACATTCCTGCTTGTCAGGAAAAACAAACAAATCAAATTCAATACAATAATGCTTTAGTCCAAGAATCCTCATAGGAGTTCTCCCAATCTTGGAGATAGCAGATGTCATCTCATAGCAATGGTGAAGTGGAAAATCAGATATTCTTACAAACAGTATGTTTCTAAGGCTGAAACTGCAACATGGTGTCATGTATCCTTATTTTTGGAAAGCTACTTATTTACTTGGGGTTATGGTCAATTCACACCAGGGGGCGTGGTGGCTCAGTGGTTAAGACGTCGACTGGAAGGTTGCAAGTTCGGCAGTTTGAGACCTGAGCGCTGTGTGACGGAGTGAGCTCCCGCACTTGCCCAGCTTCTGCCAACCTAGCAATTTGAAAGCATGCAAATGCGAGTAGATAAATAGGTACCGCTTTGGCGAGAAGGTAACAGCGTTCCATGACTGTCATGCTGGCCACATGACCACGGAGGTGTCTTTGGACAACGCTGGCTCTTTGGCCATGAAACAGAGATGAGCGCTGCCCCCTAGTGTCGGACACAACTAAACGGGAACCTTTACCTTTTTTTTATGGTCAATTCTTAGCAATTCAGTTTCTGTGGCATTAGCATTTTTTAATGCGTGTGCTGGAACTGGGTTGAGTAACACAGCATTCTCCTTGTGGTAGTTGATACAGGTGATATAGCAGTTGATAAGACCAACTTAACAGTAACCTAGGTTTCAGTAATAGAGCTAAATTATACACATGTTTGGTCATTACAATGAGTATTAAAAGCATGAATCATTTTGGAATGTTTAAGATTAGATTACATATATGTGCTTGTAGTGTTTCCAATATGCTTGTTTGTCAAGATAAATAATGGAAGCTACTACCCTCATAGACTTATTTTTGAATTATATATCCTGTAACTATGTAGTGCATTCTGATGCTTTAGTGTTGATAACCATTAATATAATTCGGTTATGGTTTCATAATCTTTGTACGCTAGATATATTGGGGAGATGCTGTAAAGTTATGGTAAGCATCTATGTGGGTATATGCTAACAATGGTTACCAAACAAAATATGAGGCAACCCAAGCGTATTCTTATGAGTGTAGGAAATGTAATAAAGTGGTATCATTTCTCATTTCTCCTATGGTGAGTGTACTTTAGCTGACATTGTCCTCCATTCTTTTCTTGCCAATATATATACAGTGAATGAAGTACAATATTAATAGAGCATTTTGTTGCTTTGAATAATAGGACACATCTATTTTCTGTATCAAATGCTGTGATAAAAAATGTGGGCCTGCCTCCTGCATTTGATTAGGAACAACAAAAGTCTTATAAATAGATCACAATTGGTTAATCACTCTTATTCTTCTACTCTCTTTTCTTCTGTACTTTGAGAAGCTGTTAAGAAAGAATAGGTCTGGCATGCCAGGCTGCATCTTTTAACTATGCACACCCCTTGGAAGAACTGCAGTATAAGCTTCACGGTAGATATGTTTGTCATGCTATATATTACTATATATTACTATCTGTGATTTCTACATTAAGGTTAAATCAAGAACAGGACCCCAAAGCTGGAAATATAAATTGGGTCAGAAGAACCTTTTGTTATTGTTTGTCTTGCTGGCATATCTTGTGTACAGACAGAGCTTTCTATGATGTCATTATTATGCAACCGTTCTGCAATATGGATGGATAGGACAACCTATGTGACTATGGAAGTAAATGTAACAAAAAGTCTTATGTCACCTTAGAGTACAACTAGCGAAAGTTGGATTTACTTCACAAGTACATGAAATCTCGTCAACTCTAAATATGCACTTAGAAGTATCTGCAACGGAATGCTAATAAACAGCTAGCGATATGTAAAGGCATTTTTATTTTACAGTTTTTATGATAATTTGATGGCAGTCATGCAACTACTATCCTCCATGGTGGAACATTTCCTTTTTATCCTCAGAGCTCTTATAGGAGGTTAGTGGATAACAAATGGAAGAGAGCATTAATTGCATGGTGAGTCACATAAAAAAGCCATAATCAATTGCTCCAATGTCACAAAAGTTACAGTCTGTTGATTTGATGTCATAGTGATAGATTATGACTTAAAATGCTTCAGTCAGAAACCAGAGGAGAAGGAAAAAGCAGGAAGATGCTATAAAAATTGTGATTTGACTCATTCCACTTTGCTCTCAGAAAAAAAGGGAAAAACAAGGGAAGCATAGTGTGTGCTTTCTTCATATTGTTACTGCAGTGTTTCGAGGACTCCTTTAGGATAGGATCGGGGGTGAAAAAAAAGCTAACCCTCTGATCCTGTGCACTGATTTTCCCTACATCCCTCACTGTTTGATTTTTATTTTACTTCTGTCATGCCCCAAAGCAGAAATTAGCTTAGCTGGGAAGAAACAGTTACAGGGAAGTTTTTGCAGGACTCAATCAACATGCATAGGAGGAGTTGCAAACTCACTATTTTGCCCGGCAAATGTCTCCTCTGCCCCAGGGTCAAATTGTTGATCAACTTCAAGATACCTGCCCTCCCATCTTATAAGCCAGGCTTGGATCAGATTGTCCTTCATAAAGAAAGTGCCTTCAAATAGAAAACAGTCCTTTGGTGGCTCCTCAAATACAGCACTGTGCTCTGTAAAATCAGATATATTTTAAGTATAAAGATGTTATAAATGCACAGCTAGAGGTGGTTGGTTGATGGATATATTGGGACAGTTGCTTGACATGAGTGTAGCATAAAATGGCCATTTCCTGAAACTTTTCGACCACAGCTATTCCGTTTCTTCTAAGATTTTTTTTTACTGTCATGAAGTCATTTGAGTCAAGCTCTGCTCTTGGACCCTACTTGTCTTCTGTCATACTTTTTGCTCAAACCTCACTCTCTGTGCTTTATAATGGTCAGTCTGCTGGGTTTCCAATTAAATGGATCCTCCTCCTCCCTCCTCCCACTCTGACCCCGAGGGCTCATACAATACAATGGCCATGCTGTGGCTTCAGAGAAGCTAAGCAAAAGCTTCTCATGAGAATAGAAAGCTGACTTGCCAGAATGCCTGGAAACTGCAGGGGAAAAATTGTGAAAGAATAATACCTGAAGCCCAATACATCATGGTAGCAAAGCATGACCCCCTTTCATTTCAGGCTCCTTCAAGTCTGAAAGCAGAGTGAAAGAATATGATTCCTATAAATATTTCAGCCAGTAGTCCATTGGACCTTAAACATGTACAAGGCAGTGAGCAAAATCCATCTTATTTTTGGACTGTAATAAAAGGAGGGCTTAAAAGCCCCTGAGATTAAGCTCCCTCCCTGATGGATTTACTTTGCTGATGGAAGCTAAATTTCTGTCTTTTTGATGATGACGACAATGATGATGATGATGATGACGACAGTGATGATTCCAGAATGGGAAATCAAAATTCATATTGATATAATTCTCCACACATCTTATATTATATAATGTGTATTGTTCAGAATCATTTAAAAGCACAGACACAACACTACATTTACTCATCACCTTTCCAGCTATTGAGGGAAAGTAAAATAAATAAATAAATCAGAGTTCATGTTGTGATCTGCTGGATCTAAGTCCCTACAAAGGAAACACTGTGGAGGGAATGAGAAGAGAAAGAGAATATACATTACCAGGTGAGTTTCATGGGGAGGAGGTGGGGAGGAAGTCACAATTAAAAATGGCACAGGATTTTCTGGTCTCATTTTCAACAAACCTAAAAAGGTTACATTCTCTTCCTTCTCTGCTATTTCTGATATCAATGAACATCAGCTAAAGGTGGCTGAAGAACCAATTTCATGCATCTACTATAGAAGGAAATGAACTGAGCCATGGGCAAAAATAAAATTATCCAAATGTTATTATAGAGTAGCCTGCTTCTGTCCTAGTTTAATTCAAATTTCACTGCTGCAAGCTTGGCTGTTGGCAATAGCCTTGCTGAATAAATCAACATTTGCTTACATCTAAATTATTAGAGAACATATGACTTCGTTTATTGTATAAATTATATACAAGCATTAACTGTTCAGATGGCTTTATGTAGCCACATTGTCTCCCTTTAAAATCACCCCCATCTCAGAAAGAAAAGAAAAGCCCTCCAAGACAAACCACATAGGCAATAACTGTAGGCCCTGCCTGGTTATACAATTTCTTTTAATGGATCTGCCCCAAGGCAGAACTGATGAATGTTATTTCAGTTTGCCTTGGAGATAGTTATTTACTTCTGTACAAAAGGAAATAAATTTTGTTGACTATGTATCATTCATATACAGTATCCACAAAGTAGAATGATAAATAAGCACATAAGATCTGAGTTCAACGGAAAGACTTAGTTTATTGCATGCTAGTCAAGGATCCATCTGTAGGATAAGTTGTATTTATTTATTCTTCCATAAAGATGATGGATGCTGTGGTCCTTTGTCTGTAGGTCAAGGGTCTGACTTCAAGGGGTTGAGAGCTATTGTCCAGCAATTGAATACCTACTCTATTGTGATAATATAATGGCTTGGCTTGAGATGTCCCCCAGCTCTTTGCCGTGCATTGGGGTAAGCTACTGAGTTTTCATAGACTGGCTTTAGGGCTAAGCATCTGTGCTAAGATGGCCTAAGGGAAGCTTTAGAATTTGAGCTTTAGAATATCAACTTTATAGCCCAAAGGCTATGGATTTTTTTTCCCCTTCTTCAGTAGGCACAGTAGTTCAGCATTTGGAAAAATTTGCAGTGAACAGTCCTTAGCAGCACAGTTCCAACAGACAATCTGGTTTCCATGATCCATTGGTTTGGAGTGCAGCCAAATTCTAAAATGTGGGAATAAGTGACATTGCCAGACATTTGGTGCTCTTTTCGACTCTTGGCATAATACTGAGCACTAGAGAAGCATCCTGAATTGAATTGTGTATTTATTTAATACATGTATGAATGCCTTTCTGTTTTATAAGTGCCCGAAGCAATATAGAAACTCAAACATCATCAAGTCATGCTAGGAAAAGAAAAAGGGAGGGAAAATGAGGGAATGACATGAAACTTACCCAATTCAGTAGGAGAGGCTGTTTTGAAAATCCTCCCACTACTATAAGGTTACCTATCTGATATATGGGAGAGGGTCTTTTCCTGTGTCACCCTCCAGATTATGAAAGGCACCCTTCAAGGAGGCAAATCCCCACTCCCTCAGTATTTAGGAAAATGGCAAAAACTCATTCTTTCACCAAGCTTTTCCTTGTTGTTTGAATAGATTTTGATTTTGATTTTGCCTTGATTTCAATTGTGTTGTATGTATTATCACATTTTATAATTTGTATTTGTAATTGCTATAAGCCACCTTGCACGTTGTATAAACCGAAAGATGGTATATAGATGATGATGATGATAAGTAGTAGTAATAGTAGTTATGGAGTGACCTCATACACCATTGAAAGTTTAACAATAACAGTAACAACAACAAAAACACCCCCTGTCTTTGCTGTTCTTTTGAAACACACTACAGTGGGTGTGGATATCTAAGTCCAGAATCAGGATAGGCCATTGTAAAGGTAGTGACTTGAAACCCTGTAGCTTCTGTAGGTGGTGGAAGATATAGCAAGGCCTCCAATGATGATAATGAAGTTCAGGACTATAGGTAAAAACCAGTACTGTTTGGAAACAAATTGGAAGCCAGTGATGTTGGCTCAAAACTAATCTAAAACCAATAAAGCATACTTGGCTGAATAAAGTGTGTTTTACAATTAGGTATAAGTACCAGGCCATGGGACGCAGTGGCGCTGCGGGTTAAACTGCTGAGCTGCCGATCGGAAGGTCGGCGGTTCGAAACCGCGTGGCGGGGTGAGCTCCCGTTGTTAATCCCAGCTCCTGCTCACCTAGCAGTTCGAAAACATGCAAATGTGAGTAGATCAATAGGTACCGCTTCGGCCGGAAGGTAACGGCGTTCCGTGAGTCATACTGGCCACATGACCCGGAAGTGTCTATGACAACGCCGGCTCCAAGGCTTAGAAACGGAGATGAGCACCGCCCCCTAGAGTCGGACTCGACTGGACTTTACGTCAAGGGAAACCTTTACCTTTACTTACAGGCACCTTTCAAGAGCAGAACTTATAGTCATTAATAAGGTAGTTGTCCCTATGCAATAATTGATACAGGTGATTTGGGTTCCTGTTTCTCCAGGAGAAGGTGCAGTTATTACAGCAGTTGAAACTGAGCAAATATATTTCTGTACATGACCACTATCTGACATTCCAGGAACAGTGCTGCATATTCAAGAGCACTCCCAAACAGTGTACCTGGTCTTTCAGAGAGGGTGCTAAGCTGGATTGCTTATTGTCCAATAAGAATTCACCTTATCTGGACTGAAACTTTGTCTGCTCATGACAGTTTGTGAGACCTTCACACAACAATTTTGAGTAGTTTTCATCTATGATACCGAGAACCCCTTTGTACTAGTTTTGTCCATGTGTGAATGTTATTCATACAGTATACGATTGTTATTGAAAGGGAACTATTTGTACATTGCATATACAAAGTTATCGTGTATTATACATGCCTTGAATTTTCATTGCAGGCATACAAAATGCAAATAGGTGAAAACGAGCAGGCAGAATTAATGTAAACAAAAAAGAGGTAGTTCTCCAAGCACCAAAGAAAAATTCTGTTGCTAGTTTGCTGTGTTCTGGGGAAAAAAAAACCTTTATTGCGGACTTGAAGTTTGTAAGTTATCTATAATTTTTCATGCTAAGTTAAAGAAAAGTAAAAAGGAAAATTTATGCTTGTTAAAGAAAATAAATGGGGACTTAGCCTTTTTTTAAATTACTGAGACTTCCTTCTGAATAAGACTCCTTAACATTGGTGGGCAAGTATGGTTCTTTTGCAGAGCTATTTTTTTTCCAGAAATAACTGATAAACAAAGTTATATATAAAGTCAGTCAATAGTTTAAAATATATATGTCATACATATCCCCTTTTTGGGCATGGTAGTTGTGAGAAAGAGGCAAGTGTGGCCTTTTATGACTGAGTTTTTGTCTGGTGTTTATAGCATTGGGTATTTTGCCACTGCTGCTTTTTCCATATTGCTTTGCTCCTTAATTTTTTTATTTCTTGCTAGAAAACTACAGTGTACATTAATAAAATCTACTTAATCTAAATAATGCAATGCAATATATCCCTGATTATATTTATGTTGCACAGAAGAATAAAGCAAGATAATAGGTAAAAATAACAAAAGACTAAGAGAACTACTTACTAGTTCCTTTACTACAAACTACATCTGTTAGAGTGCTGAACATATTGATGGCTATACTGTATTTTATTTTCTAGATAGCATTATCTAGAAGTTACCCATTATCCTAGATGAAACCCTCATAAACACAGCCAGCTTGGTTAGTACATTTCAATTCAGCAGTTATAATTTGTCACCAGAGGGACAGACATATTCTCCCACCATTTCGGCAAAATTATAGACATTTAATGCAACCCTGTGCAAGTCTACATAGTTCAGTGGAACATAGAAGTGCCTTCTCCTTGTCTAATTTTTATTTCTCCATTTTCTTATGCAGAGAACAACTTTTCACGGCTGCTTGTAAATTCCTAATTGCGGACAGTCACAAGTTTGGAGTAAGGAACACAGGAAAGCCTTATTTTTGTAATTGCCTGCCTTTTCTTGGTCCTGGCTAGGCACTGCAGACAAGAAGATGCTACTTAAATGAACCAGCAGCCCGATACACTATATGGTAGCTTTGAAGTGTTCAACAACCCAAGGGATAGCCTGACGATAGGTGCACAGCATAACAAATAATGGGATTCATATATCAAATTCTCAGGTATGCCTTTGAAAAATGGGTTGCCTCAGAGAGCATCTCACACATTCCTTTTTCACTGTATACAATGCTATGATCTTGTGGGAAAGTCTACATTATTATTAAACAGGAAGGATATATCTAAAGAAGCCTGTGCATTCATATCACTCCTAATAGTTCCTTGTGCATGAGATGACTGCTGCAGATCATCAAGGTCCCTGGTGCATTTGATGCATTTTTGATGTGGCCTGATCTGCAAGTACAGAGATCCACAAAGGCCAATCCCATGAGATGTTCATGAATGCAGTTGTTATAACTGAGCGTGCAGTTTTAGGTCAAAAGAGAAACTCATCTTTTTTCCCACTAATGTAAGAATCAAATCCTATCATGATGCTTTCCTCTGATTTTTTATAAACTGTATAAGCATAGGAAACTGTATACTGAGTTCTTCAAACTCTATTATCTTCTCTGAGAGGCAATGATTTCAAAGATGCAGGCAAAGCAGGGATGAAAATGCAGTCCCCACAGACAGTCCATGCAACCTACTGTGAATCTTGAACACAGCAGCATGATTCCATATTGCTCCCTGAAAAGCTGGGTGATGGGTTGAAGTGGACTGCCTTCTGGGAGGAAACGAGAACTTTCTACTTTCATCCCATCTTTCCCACAGCCAGCAGCAGTAAGGACAAAAATATTGGGAAGTATATTGATGCATGTAAGTATATAAAAATTATGCATATGGGGAGATTGGAGATATGCAACAGGATACCTACTGTACTCCAGACACAGATTTAAATTTTGGTTTTATTCAATGCCCAGTGCAATTAAGGTAAACTCATTTGTTCATTACTTGGACTTTAAGTTCTTCTACAGCAGCCTTTTCCCATGGCTGTGCCATCTGAAAATTCTGGGAGTTGTAGTCCCAATATATTCAGAGGGCTCCAAGTTAAGGAAGGCTAAATCAAGAGCTGAGAAACATGGAATACTCAAAATATTAATGAAATCCTACTATTCTGAAGCAGATTAAAGATCTTTAGCCTTTCTCCATGGAGAAACCTTGTATTTGCCTATCTGAATTTGTACCAGACTTCATGAAGAGTCAGTTGACTATAGAGCCAGAGGAGAATCTTAAAATGTAATACTGGTCAAAGCAATTTAATGCTAGATTTAAATGGAAACTCAAATGAAATTCACCTCCCCTGCTTCAAATGTATATTAAGCCCGTGAAAGGCACAAGTGTGAATGTCAGTGTAGGAAAAGTAATTAATATTGAGGCATTTATAACTGCAACATATGGCTGCCTTTAGCAGCTTTATTCCGTTTCATGCCTGTCTTGGGATCATGCCGCTCAAATGAAAAGAAAGCATCCAGAAAGAGCTGCTTCAATTTCTCTGCGTGGATGTAACTGAGGGATTGAGCATTTCTTCATAAACTATGAGTGGGTCCCTGAGGGCAGCAAAGGATAGTATTGGAAGGATATAGCATTAATGAAATAAGCCCACAGTCCATTCTGGACCAAATTCATATTTTGTATAACGATGTACCACTGTTGGCTTTCTCTCTCAGACAGAGAATTTGACTGACAAAAAGGGAGACAGCACAGGAAATCTACAAAGGTTTAAGAAACCATTGGAGGTGAAGTGAGAATAGAGCGATCACTTTATATGTCCTTAGTAGGACATGCTCATTAAAGGAAGCTGTATTTCCTATCTGACCACCAACAACTGTGCTTTGTTAAGGAAAGGAAAATGCTCATCGTATAATATAAGCTGAAACTGCTAAATAAAAGAATCATTTCCTATCTCTCCAGTTCTTTAGGGATATAGTTAAGGTAAGTAAAAGATGCATATGTCCAAAATACACAGTGATGATGATGACAATGATGATTATGGTAAACAACGCTCTCTGGGTCCCTGAAGAGAAAGGCTATTTGAGGGATGAGCCACTCATTCTTAACTCCCAAACCATGTTCAAAAGGAAGCAGTAAAAATCATGCAGGTTTTGCTAACAGGAAAGTTATAACTAATTTTGAAAGAGGCCTTTGCTGAACAGGACCGCTTGTCCACAGAAAAGGGCAATGCTGCATAATACAGCATGTTATTCACTGCTGCATGAAAATGTTTGTTTTAAATCTTTTTCCAACTCATTAAAGAAAACCAATATCTCAGCACTGCTAAAAGGTTATGATAGGGTTGTTTCTGTTTTTAATGATTATGAAAGAACCTGGCCATAATCTATTGGCTGTTTGGCACCAGTTGCCACATTTTGAGATGAATTCCAAGTGCGTGCTGTTGGTACTGTGTTGATCAATGATATATTTATAATGTTATTGTAAACTGCATGATTATTGTTGAATATAACTCAGGATCTGAGTGCTCTTAAAGGTCGACTTTCAAATAATAATAGTAAGAACAAGAACCACCACCAAAACCACTGTTTTGTTTACATTTTGCAGTGATCTGCTTCACGCAGGCTATCTTTTCAATGCACCTACAACATCTTTAATGAAGTTTAAGGGAAATTTGAAAGGACCAAGATTCAGAATTGTAAATCTTCTCTGGGTACAAAAATATTGAATTTGCCAGTGGCAGAAAGGAACTATATTGGAAGGCTACCTACAAGCTGCCAGCTGCTCTCTAATAGGCTGTAGAGTATTGTGGAAGTGCTGCTCCACAATTGTCAGAGAGGATCTGTGCAACAGGCAAGCCATCAAAGGAGCCTTGTACATCTACAGAAAGCATGAATGTAGCTGTGTAACTGATGTAGTTCCAGTTGATATTTCAACTCAAAACAGAATGTTCAATGGACAGGTTAAGGGCAGTCTAAGATCTTGAGATTCAAAGTCCTCTTCCAACATATCCCCCAAAGGGTAGAATTGTTATATTAGCCTGAATTTGACATTGTTAATTTACCTCAAATTAGTATCAATAGGAAGTTTTAAAAGTTTGTTCAAGAAATGCAAAACATGTTGCTCCGTATCTCCTGCCATGCTCACACTGGCTCAAGGGAACATAGCAAATAGCATTATCTCCGCCACAGATTCTCCCACCTGTCATCCCTGTAAGACCACTTCACTCATCACAGGAAGGCTGCTAACATGCAACCCTTGTGTTTTCATTCATAAATAAATCCCTTCAATTGTTCCTAGTTTCAGCCATATTATAGGTTTGATATTACAGCTATGAAATCCTAAAGTGATAGCTAACACAGGCAACATATAACAAAAGGAGTCAGCTTTCTTCAGCCTGTACTCTTTTGCATACTAGTTACCATGTGACCATAGCTGAAAAGTTCACTAAAAGAGGCCCATTGTGGAAAATAATAAAAACTCTGCAAACTTCAGTCTCCCTTGAGGGGAAAAAAAAAAAAGACCCTTAGCAGGAATTCATGAGAGGTTTAAGTGCTAGAATGAATATTGCTCCTGAAAAATTGCCAGATAAATAATAGAGATACGGCTTTAACTATGACATTTTTTTGTACCTCCTAATTTATCTAAGCAATAAATAGTTTATTGAACCATGACTGGCTTGGCAGCAGCCTCCAAAAACAAACTAAATAAAAGACCAACCCCAAAGAAAAGAGACTTTCTACCTGATAATCTTATAGAAAGTCAATCAGACTCAGAAACAAACTGAAAGAAATAAAACTAATACCTTCTGAAAATCCCCCTGGCAATCTCAGCTGGATAAAGTAGTCTTCAGTTCCTCTCCAACAGTTCTGCTATGTAATAATATTAGCAGTTGCATTCCAGCCTACAGGCCAGTTCATTTCAGCAATGGGAGAAACGTTGATTTGGAGGAGAGGACATCATCTCAGCTTTCATTATTTTGTGCAGAACTGTAGTGACAAACACATTTAAGTAACATTTTATGGCATACAGTATTAAAATACCCAATATAATAATTGTAATATGTATTAGACTAATTTAAATGTTCTCAATGAGACAGAAGAAACATATATTCAGAAGCTTCCTTGAGCCTGTAGTGGTCTCCAATTGCAAAAGCTAGTACAGATACTATAAGGCTTCATTTAGTGTCCCATAAAAACAACAACAGTGTATGAATCAGCTCAACATGTTATATACTGTCACAAATATTCCATTCACAAAGTCCATTCAATGCAGATAATAAAAACTGCACTAACTTCATACGTGACCTTCACCACGGACATTACCTATGACTAATATGAATGCTTGGTGTAAATCTCAATTTATTCACATTATTTACAGATATAAAAGTGGAGCTAATTGTTTAGTAAGCCTGTAATTAGCCCAAACAATTGTATTTTTTAAAGCAATGCTGGACATGAATATCCAAAGAATTTAGACAGATGAACAGGTATAGTAGTTGATATGAGGAGACAGTGTGGTGGGAACTTTGCTGGTATGTGCGACTTTTTTTCTAAGCCCAACTCACTCTTGTGTTCAGATGATGCAAAAAGAGAGGCAAGAATAAAATAACTTCAGAAAGGGGTTAAACATGATGCATACCTTAGGAAGGCATCGTATCCCTTGCTGCCAAATGGGTCATAGGGCTTGTACAAATAGTTGTAGCAGTAGGTAGTTACACTCCATGCTGTATTTTATACTTAGAACTATGGGAAAAAGTAATCTTCTCCCTGTGTCAAAATTTTGTAGCTCTGAAAAGAAAAAAACAACCCTGCAATAGAAACACAACGTAGAGGAATCTGGATCTTTGCTATTCCAGGAGAAGGGAAATCGTCAATTTGGGACTGATTTCTGCTTCTGGCACAGGAACCCCAGCCCCGGGACCTGGTGGCTGGATAGCTGCTCATATTGGCTTCAGGTTGCTGCTGGTGAATGCTAAGTCCATTTGTAACAAGACCAGTTCACCCAGGATTTGGTTGTGGAGGGACAGGCAGACCTGGTGTGAATTACCAAAACCTGGGTGGGCAAGAGCAGTGATGAGGCCCTTTTCTATATCTGCCCACCTGATATCTGTTCATCTGTTTTTCAGGCCCTACAGAGACTCAACATCAAGACAAGGGAAATGCAGTGGCATTCATCTTCAGGAACACCTTATTTACCAGACTGCTCCCAAGTTGATGGAATACAAATGCCTGCATATTACTTTGGGCCATAACAACACTCCTGGTGTATCAGTTGCCCTGCTGTCCAGTTAAAGAGTGTCCCAAGCTCATCAATCTGGTCTCCAAACTAGTGTTGGAGTCCAATTGCCATTTGGTGCTGAGTGACTTCAGCCTTGATGCTCTGGGGACAACTCTACGTGGGGCTGCCTTGAAGGACACCCACACTCTGTAATTGGTTCAGAGTGCCACAACCCACTTCTTGGCTGAAGCTCACTGCCATGAATAAATCACATTTATATTGTAAGCTCTGCATTGGCTGCCAATAAGGTCCCAAGTGCAATTCAAAATGCCTAATCCTATAAAGCCTTTTATGGCTTGGTGACAAGGTACACGTAGTATCACCTTCTCCAACCAGAGTCAACCTGTCTAAAGACTTCCTTCCAGGAGAAACTGCTGGTGGTTTCATTGAGTCTAAACATTTCATTGTTTAGACTCATCCCCCTATAATTTCATTTTTGTGAAATTATAGGGGGATGAGTCTAAACAATGTTATTCCTCGGCCCCAATTCTTTGGGATTTCTTCTAACTTGAATCTAACTTCAAGTTAGATTAGCCCCCTCCATGATTAGCTTCAGGAAGTTGATTAAAATGGAGCTCTTCTGGAAGGCAGCTGAGGATTGATGAGATTTTGCTGTATATGTTTATTAACTTGATTCTGATTGTTGTTTGATGCAGACTTTTTTTTTTACTGTGAACATTTTAATTTATTTGTACCATAATACATGGTTATTATCTATCAGGGAGACTTGATGGTTTCAGGAGCATACAGATCCAATGAATGAATGAATCTTGCTCAGTAACTGAGTGACAGTTGTATAGGCTACTGAATGTGCTGTTTCTGAAACATCCACAGAAATGTATAGCACAACAAAGAGTTAAAGCATCACAAGACGTTTGTACTATCTGTAACAGACTAATTGATATTTCTTTTGGAATTTGACAGAACACAGGCAAATTCTAGAGAGGAGTATTTCTTCCCCTTCCCAGCATGAGATGTAAACCTTACCAGCAAAAGAGAAATTTTCAAAATGGAACACAGATTTTTTTTTTATCTGAGAAGGGAAATACAGGCCCTCTGACCTTGCAGCTGGCATGCAGAATTGCACACTGAAAGGACCAAAAGCATCTCCCTTTCCTTCTCTCTTTGTTTATTCAGCTATCTGAGTTTGTGATCTGTCAGCAAGTAGCAAAAACTACCATGTCTTTGATTAATTTGAAGTCCTCTAACAAGGTCTGGCTCTGCAGATCTGTAGCAATTGCAATGCAAGTGTAAGCTTTCTTTCTTGGGTAGACTCAATCCATTAATAAATCCCCACACATAGGCTCCCTAGGGAGTACACCCAGGGCACTGTGCAATTTACCTGGAATGAAACTGGTTTCAATGTATTTTTCACAATTGTGGTATTTGTTCTGGTACATGATATATTTTTCACTCAGTGGTATGTCCTGAGGAATATCTGGCTTTAAGAAAGCCATGATTAGCTTCCTTAACAGTCCATGATTAGTTGTTTTAACTATGAAAATGTCAGTACCAACTATTTTTCATAAGGATTCAGGCAGATCATACTAGCTGATGTAGACGACACCTTGTCTGAAGTTCTGTTTCTTTTCTGGTTGAACATTTTTGTTTTCCACATAGAAATGAGTACTTCATTAAAAAGGCAGTAATTTTGGCTATTGATGTGGATGGTAGGCATTCCCCAAATGTATTTCATAATCTCAGCCATTGCCCAGATGCTTTGAGCCTTCTTTTTAATTGAAGTTTTTATGTTTATTGCTTTGTCTTTTGGGTACATTCATTGTTATTCTAAACCAAGAGTGTGCAACCAACAGCCAGTGGGCTGCATGAAGTCTCCAGCCATGTTTCTGGAGTTTTCAAAGCATCCCCAAAACATGTCCTTGAAAACTAGTAGTACTGCTATAATTTTTCTACTTTGGCAGGGCAATAAGGAGAACAGCGCCTCCAAACCAGGCTGACATATTTGGCCAAGTCCATCCACTGATATCCTCACATCACCAACTGCCTGCCATCTTCAACCCTCAGTAGAGTTCTTAAAAAAAAAAAAGCCAGAAACAAAACAAGTGTGGCCCTAAACAAGATTGCTTATTCTTGCATTGTATAGTCTCAAGAGGGAAAAGTATGTATTTACTGAAAATATATTAAAAGTAGCAAAGTTTATTGAGGGATAGGCTAACTGGATGCATTAAGAACTACAATAAAGATATGGAGTCAGGCTCACAGTGCCATATAAATTTAAACATCTGTGTAGTACTTCAGTTAGAGGGTTGTGTTTGGAGAGAGAGAACTTTGACTGAGATTTGTCCCTGGTGATGAACATTGGCTGGCTATTGGCAAGATACTATGCCTCTCAGCCTGATCTTATTCAGCTGTTTTGAGAATATAACACAATTCTGGCATTCTCAGAGAAAAGGCAAGGCAACACTGCATTATATTATTGATTTTTCCTCTCTTTGCATACCTTAAAGTGGGATGGGGAAAACATCCAACAGTAGTTGTCAAAAATTGGCAGCATGGTTCTCATCCATAGGATGCACAAAACTAAAGATAAGCCTTGGCCTTGGAGTCCTTTAAAAATCAAACAAAGGATCTTCTCTAAAACCCCTTCTTCCCAATCCAGGAAAAAACAGAAAACCTGCCCAGCTGGCCATGCCTTTGTTTTGGCTGTCTCATTTCTTGCACTGTACATCTTTCTCCAAACTGATTCTGAACCACCAGAAAGTCAAATACACCATCATGAGGGGATACAAATATTAGAGGGAGTAAAAGGAGCACTTCCAAAACAGGCAAATACACTACTTTGTGCACTGTTAATGAGAAAGGACTAAGGATGTTTTCTCAGTAGGCAGGGACTCTGTTATATTGTTGCTGTTGAGAGCTTGGCAGAGCATTTCAGCTGAATCCTGATTATTCCCAGGGATGCTTCATTGATACCTACAGTATGTCTTTAAAGTATCAACCAGATTCAGCAATGCTAATTATGATAACAGCACACATAGCTGGTTGGCTTTCTTTTTCCTAAGGCTGTAGGGGTACAGATGTAAGGTTCAGCTCTTCCAGTTTGTCTCCCAGGATTTTGTAGCATTTAGACCAGTGTTTCTCGACCTTGGCAACTTCAAACTTTGTGAATTTCAACTCCCAGAATTCCCCAGCTAGCATTGGGGAATTGCTTGAAGTTGCCAAGGTTGAGAAACACTGATTTAGACAAACAGAAGAGAAAGAGAAAGAGACCTTTTGTCTAAATGTGGAAGACAGAATTTTCTTGGCATAAATTTAGTTATGAGAAGAGAAAGCTGTATTGCATAGAGGGTTCACATCTTCAGCATCACCAAATGCACCAGTGAGACTGGACTCAACTGGACCAGCCCCATGGTGTAGCAAGAAAGAATAAATGGCTACACAAAATGTTTTCCCATCAGAAGACATGACATTTCATGAACCATGGAATCACATGCAAAAGGAAGTACTTGCCAAGACAATAATTAATTTCTTATTCACTCATATTTTGCCTTCTCAGGGAAGATGAGAATAGTTGTGTTTTTTCCCATCATGGGTTGGTTCATTTGATTTCTTTTTGAGATAAAGTTCATTTCAACATCATAGGAGCTGTTGCCTTTCTGAAAAGTCTTTCATAACTAAATTTTAGTAGACAATTTGACTTCAGCATCATGATTCAACCTAGCCATTTTTGTTCCTTTCTTCAGCTACTATTTCTTAGTCATCTTCCATTCCAACTAGACATGATTTGGTTCTGACTCAGCTTTTGAGTTTCAGAAAGAGGTATGATTGGACCATTTTGGACGCTACCTGCCTTGACTCAAGTCTAAACATGAACCTTCCTTCAAAAAATCTAAAGCTTCAATAACAAGTAAATAAATACCTATACAGTTTTGGGTTTTTGGCAAAATTGATAGATATATTCAGAAATTTTCAGCTCTAAGATAGGTCTTTCTAAGCAAATGTACCCTATGAAGTTTCAGAAGAAGTGGTCCATGGATTTTTATCCAGTTACATTTATATGTATTTTTAAAAACCTGCCTTTATGCTGTTCCATGGTCTACAAGATTGTAGACATTTCAGACTAAAACATATAAGGCATGAATTAATATTGTTTCTTAACTTCCTTGCAATCCTCAGGATGAATTAATATGTAAACAAGTATGGTGCTCCAGAAGCTTAACCTGCCCTAAATTCAGGGGTTCCAGCTTAACTGGTGTTACTAACTGTACACTGAGGCTGCAAATATTAGATTAGGTGTACTTTATTCAGGCAGATGATTTTGAATGTAAACTGAGGGTACAGGAATCAGAGAACAGAATGGTTCTGTTCCTAGCTGAAAGTTAACTGGGAAGCAAATAGTTCCACTTAACAGATTCTGTGCCTTGATAGTTCCTACTTTACAGGGATCAGGATTTTCTTGCCAGCAAAGGGATTAGACCATATATAGAAAGGAGACACAAAAGAAATTCAAGTCCCTTGTGGGATGTAATGTTCTCTTAGTTGATATTACTAGCCTTCCTTTATCCTGTTGTGTGCCACAAAAACCTGAACATGTGTTACATGCCTTCAGGGATTTGCTGCTGAATCTACTTATGCAGAAGAAGGCAGCATATATAAAAACATATGACAGTGTACAACAGAACATGAATGCTCCGTATTATTTCTGCATATTATCTGGTATGTTTTGTGATTATTGTAGTTAAAAAACAATTGAGAGGGAGAAAATCACAATACATTATTTATCTGGAATAATGTAAGATAATTCCTGCACTATTCCCAAATAGAAAATTAGACAGAAAAAAAAATATCATCCTTTATTCTGTTCCCAGTGAAGGAGACCCTCCTCTTTAAAAAATAAATTATTTGGGGAAAAATTAATTTTCCTTTCAGATAACTATAGCATTAAAACAGTGAAATAAATTTAATACATATCACAATAAATTAAAAACTAGTAAGAACCATATTGAGTTAAACTATGATGTATTAATTCAGGTTAGTTGAACTACAATTCACAATTAATAGAGAATGCTATTTCTAAGTTCTTTGATGACCTTTGTGATAACAGTCAGACCAGGATGTCTTTTTCAAGTTATAAAATCACTCTAACCCTTTTTAAAGTCAAATGTGTGAGATGGGCAGCTATATAAATTCAATAAACAAATAAAAATAAGAAATAAGAAATACAGACATCCTTTTTGGGTTGAAGTGATCTGGTTGAAAAGGAAGGTCTTGACTACTACATAAACATAGAGTCCCCTTTTGGGAGAGATGGGTGGTGATAGAAATTTGAAGAATGAATGAATGAATGAATGAATGAATGAATGAATGAATGAATAATAAGCATGTCCCAGCCTGATTAGTCCAAGGCCCATCTTGGCCCAGGGTTTTACTTTTCACAAAGGCTACGCTCATAAGCAGGAGATGAAGAAATACCCATCACCGATTACTGTTCACTTGCAGCTGATATTTGGAGGAATGATGCCCCAAGTCAGAGAAACACTGAGTCTTAAAGACTAAAAGCCTTAACAGATTTTCCTCCATGAATTATCCAATCCTCTTTCCTCCAAATTTCTCTGAAGTTGGAAACAATGGGAGCTGAGTACAATTTCCAAGATAAATTATTCCATAGGTTGTATGTCTTACAATCAGGCTTAGAACTTGATTATAATTTTAAAAGAATCTCTCTGATTACTGTAATTTCTAGAACTAATATCTTAGCTTCAAACAAGGATGAACCCTAACCCTAACCTTCAAATAGTTAAGCCCTAAACTGTTTAGGCTTTTGAGAGTAACCAACACTTAATAAACTACCCAAATACTAACTGGCAACCAATGCAGGGTTTTTGAAAACGTGGACATTTATGTACCCTAGTTAAAAGCTTAGATAGCATGTTGTGCACTCATTGAAGTTTCTGAACAATTCCCACTGAATTTAACTATGATGTAACCAAGTCATAGATAACTGTTGACAGGACTGATTAGTTCAGTAGCAGCTGAACTAATGTTCAGAACTGGTGCACTAAACGTAAGTGTGCCAACTCATTGTTTGTTACTGTTGCCATCTGGAGACCCAAAGATAGTTGGAAGTCAAGCAATACTCCCAGGCTGCAGGTTACAGGGGGAACCGGTGAAGAAGGAATGACACAGAAGCAAATGCTTCTCTGAAATTATTTTGAGATAAATATACTTGCATTTTGAAAAGAATCTTTCAGGTTTTTATCATAGATCAGGAGAAAAATTAAAATAAATAAAACAACACCTATATTCTGGGAGATTTTTTTTATAAGACAGAGAAAGTTCATTCAAAATATGGCATCTGTCAGCAAGGTTTTTATATTTTGAAAGAATTGATACTTGTTTTAAAGGAATTTGAAAGTCAGATAAAAAATAAACAAATCCTCACCCCAATCCCATGCATACCAGGTATAAATTCCTTGATTTTCTTATTGAAATAATTTGTGAATAATTAAACCAATGGACTTTAAATGATTAGCTCTTGTAAAATAAATATACATACAAATACAAATCTTCCTTTATTAACCTTCCATTATTATTTATTCTTTTAAAAATATACTTACTATGGCTTTTCCCTCTCCTTTTACATTTGTATTGTTCAGTAATGGGTTCAAGAAGTCAGGATGGTAGATGTAACTATGGGATAGAATCTCTGCCCCCTTGCAACACATGTTAAACACATGCAACACATGTTAAAAGGAGCAGTGGTTTGATGTCTGGTCATGGCTGCCAGCTTTTTCTTGATCTTTTCAACACCCCCAGCCTGCCTCCTGGACATCCTTGTTTAAACAGTCCATTCTGCATTTCTATTGCTCTGATTTGTACGTGATCTCTCTCTCATCTATCTATCTATCTATCTATCTATCTATCTATCTATCTATCTATCTATCTATCTATCTATCTATCATCATGCCTTCAAGTCAGTCTTGAGTTCTGGTGACTGCTTGACTAGGCCCTGCAGTTTTCTTAGCAAGATTTCAGAAGTGGTTTGACATTGCCTGCTTCCTAGGGCTGAGAGAGAGAGTGACTGGCCCAAGGTCACCCAGATGGCTTTGTGCCTAAGGCGGGACTAACTCACACTGTGCCGTTTTCTAGCCTGGTGCCTTAACCACTACACAAAAGTGGTGTATTAGCTATCAGTGAAATAGGTGTCAGACATCTACCACAATTACTGCTTAAAAATAAACCAAAGCATGTTATTTCCTTATTCAACCAACCTTATTTTAAATCCTGTTTTGTGGAAATGAATCAAGCTTACTCCTAAGTGTGTTTCAGTTCACAGCTTGTTAGCTTTTCCACTGCTTGAATTTCAGCAACAGCAGCAAAACATTTCATAGCTTAACTTTAAAATTAAGGCAGAGAGTTTTCTCTTTGGTTCTGATATTGATTTGAAGGCAACTCTAAAGCCTTCAAGAGAAGCTTCACATTTTAAAGCAACAACTACCTGATCTATAAAAGGAGTTTTGTTTGGCTGCTGGCATTGAGACTGTTTACAATATATGCCCAGCTCTTCTTTTGAAATATAACTTGGAAAGAGAAGGGTGAAAAATGACATTATTGTGTCTTTTTCCTTTCATTTTCATCTGTCAAAATATATATTTTCTGTTATTTTGAGACTGTGAAGTATTCAGACAGAGGATCACTTTGCCATTAATGAATCTCTTGAATTTATGACATTCTACTATATAATCCACAGATCACTTGAGCCTAATAGTTAATTTTAGGTCCTCCAAGGTTGTGACATGAAAGGCTGCCCTTTATTTTCAGCATTGCCACTTATAAATTGCAGAGCACCTTTTTAAAATCTGTAAGATTATTTACAATGTTTGCAAATGACAGCTTTAGGAAGCAGGCAATCATTCTCATTTTATTGCTGAGAACTGAGATGTAGGGGAAAAAAAGACTAGTTAAACACTTTTACATTAATGGCCCTATAGCAGATGTGGGGTGATGAGCTGCCTCTTCCAGTTCCAGCTGTCTAGTCAATTTGACGACAATGGGATTCTGTTGCTCTGAATTATTTATTTAAAAATTATACTCTGCCTTTCCATCAGAATTGCTGTCTGAGACAGCTATTAATTACAATTGCAATCAATAGGGTGTCTCTCTAAATGTGTTTGGAATGGATATAGACATCCATGCAAGTGACGAGTATCCCAGCTTAATGGATGTGATAATCATTGGGCTGCTATCCATTCTAGAGTGCTTGGATGATCTTGCTGCAGACAGAATAGCAGCAGATAACAAATTAATTGGTGACTAATGTAGTGTTTGGGTTTCAAATCTGTACAACTTACGATTATATTGAGTTAAATTCATCTTATCCCCAATAAAGTAAAGATTGATGTTCACTGGAACTCAAGGCAACTAATGGCTGACTGAACCAGGGACCAAACCAGGGTGCACCAAGAATCACAATAGACAAAGCCACCTAACTACAGTTCTCTTCCATCTCCCCCATCAAGCATTTGTAAGCAATGCCGGTTATGTAGCATCTAACCACACTGAAAAATAGTATTTACTTTGAGTTGAAATACTGGTGTACTGTCCAATTTGATTCCAAGTTGGAAAAAAACGTGGGTAGTTGCCACATACCTGTGTAATTCCAGGGATTGCCAAAGTGCACTTCCCAGTCATCCCAATCAGCATGGTTAATGGTGAGGGGAACTGGGAATTCAACAGCATCAGAAAGGTCATTGTGTACCCACTTCTGCTTCATAGCCACAGCACAAAAAAAGCAGATCCTTGAGCCTATATGCTTCTCCACAGCAGAAATCTGATGCACAAAAAAAGCAAATTGAGTTTTTGCAAAGCAATCTCTAATTTGTCTGCTCTGCAATAGCAACACAGTACACGCAAACACAAAAAAGATGAAATAGAAGTAATTTAACTTCAAGATTCTGAGTGCAAGGTAACATTTTGAATCTGGGGTGTATGACTGTGTCTGTTTATATGTCCTGTACAGTAACATAGAAGGAGACGTTAAAGTTTACATTTGTCTGCTTTGTATGAAATAAGAAAAACCTATCTACAGAGCAAGAAAGAGAACCTATTGCGTTTCAGTTCGGTACCCTGGAAGATTGTACATATAATAAACACTGATCCATGTGCATGTATAGATTCATGCGTGCATCTATGTGAACAAAATGCACTGAGTGGGGAAGACAGAGAGAAGGAAAAGCAGTCATGTTTCTGTTTCCTCTCAAATGTCTCTCCTAATAGCTTTCAAATGTTGGCATCCTTAGGCCATGTACATACACAACTCTGGACATGCCAGTGGCTTCATGGCACTCAAGGAGATAAGACAGTTTAGTTTAACACAACTTGAATGATTCCAGCCTCAAGTCCCAATCAAAGAGATTTACAGCTGTTTTAAAAAGACAGTAATGTTGACTTGACTGGTGAAAGAATCCAAGAAGCTAGACTGAATAAAAAGACAGGGAGTTAACAAGTAAACAAATGCTGGACTGTTCACATAACACATTCCCAGTAATTCCGTTATTTTATGCTGGTACTATCATTAATGTTTTTCTTTTAGGGACCATTACATTATCTCTTAGTTTTTATTCATTTGCTGTACTTCTGAAATGAAAAAAAGAGAGAAATCTCTCACCTACCCCCCCAAATATTGTCTAATTAAAACAATTAAACAGAAAGTGCAAAAGCTTTCTTCTGTTACTATTTATAACCACTTGAATTCACTGTGAACCTAGCAGAGACCCCTCTTTGGTCTCACTTTCACAAAGGACTTTTCTTCTCAAGTGTTTTGAGCTGTGCACCTGTGAGCTATTGTCCATTTCCTTTTTAAGTATAGATTTTGACAGAGACCCAGGCATGTAGATTACAAACAACATTACCTTTGAATGTCCATCCTGTGCAATCTAGTTTCATTAAGTATTTCTTAGGAACTTAAGAATTAACTAATGCAACACAAGATTTTTTTTCATGTTTACTAGATCTCTTAGAGAATGTTTTAAAAAGGTTGTCTACCCACTTTATTATGCTGGAAGTGTTAAATGAGTA
Organism: Candoia aspera; assembly: GCF_035149785.1. Classification (NCBI taxonomy): domain Eukaryota; kingdom Metazoa; phylum Chordata; class Lepidosauria; order Squamata; family Candoiidae; genus Candoia; species Candoia aspera. Next base: position 163,573,438 of record NC_086155.1, read on the forward strand.
GGGGGGATATTTAAGTATATGATATGGGTTTGCCCCACTCCTGCTCTCTCTCTCTCTCTCACACACACACAAACACTTACACTCATACACACACGATTTATAGCCTATTAGGCTCAGGGGGGCATTTTGTTTGATTATCCCTAAGTTTGTTAATATGATTTTGGGAAAAATAATACAATTTTAAAAAGTCAATGTGACTTTGATTTACATATTAAACTTTTGGAAATGTATCACTACATAATGGTAAACCACTTGGAGTCCCTCTAGATTTGGCAATAGAAGGGAGGGAGGGAAGGAAGGAAGGAAGGAAGGAAGGAAGGAAGGAAGGAAGGAAGGCAGGCAGGCAGGCAGGCAGGCAGGCAGGCAGGCAGGCAGGCAGGCACTATTGATTTACCAGGCATGGGTATCAAATAAACAAACAAACTCTTCTATAGTGGAAAGAAAGCATGACTTCAAATTTAGAGTCTTGGATTAATGATGTACAGTATATTTGGTCTTTGGTTATGAACTGGCTCTTTACTCATACAATGGAAAAACTGATCAATATTATTCTGCGTGGTCAAGGTTTAATGCTGTAAAAAACTGAGCTGTTTTTATAGTATTATAAAACACTGTAATGTGTTTTAGTTTAGTTTTATTTTCATTTTCATATTTTCCTTCATCTTTTAGTATAATAAAGCAGTACTTTTTAAAAAAAGAAGCATGGACATACTGATCTCTTTTCAGCAGTCTTTCTCACTTTTTTTGCCAATACTTTGATACATGCAATTTCTAAAAACACAGTTAGCTGTACATCTACTGCATGTCTTCCTGTATTTAGGTGTGGCCGAATCAGCCTAACATTTCATTATGTGAATTCAAAATTAACAAGGGAGTATTAAAAATGTAGCCTATACACTAAATCAGGAATGCATATAGAAGATTTGGCTGATGAAGTGAAATCCATAACTCAGAGCATATTGTGATAAAATGGCTGTCCTTACTGGTGGCACGATGCCTTCCACTGTGTGTGGCTGGTGCATTTGCCTAGGGAGGAGGAGAAAACCAGAGAAGCGGACTGGACTGATTCTTTCACTACAAGGCATACAACCTGCTGAGTAGACAGGTGCTGGCTGTGTGGATGTCTATGGGCGATGGAAGCCTAGTTGTCCTGATAGCTGACATCTATATCTATATCTATTGGGATTTTTAAACTGATACAACATGAAGAATGTCACTCGTGGTTACTGTACAGCTGCAACTAATGGACATCCTTTAAGCGTAATGCCTTGACCATGTCTTCCTTGCTTTCTTCAGCTGCTGTGATCTGCTATTGTTTTGAAATCTTTGGGATCTTTATTTAGCCTCTGGAGCAAATCGCCTTGGCTACAGTTAGAAACTTTTTCAAATGGTACATACTAGATTAACTTTTTTGGGCGCAAAAATAACAGACTTCTTAGGGATACTATCTGTAACATTGTTTATATAGAAATAGGACACATGTTAGTACCATATTCTCAGTATTTTCAAGCAGGTAATAAGTGTGTGTGTATGTGTGTGTTTGCCTTCAAGTGAGTGTTGACTTCTGGAGACTGCCTGGACAAGGCACTGCAGTTTTCTTGGCCAGGTTTTTTGGAAGTGGTTTGCCCTTGCCTCCTTCCTAGGGCTGAGAGAAAGTGACTGGCCCAAGATCACCCAGCTGGCTTTGTGCTCAAGGCGGGACTAGAACTCACGGTCTCCCAGTTTCTAGGCTGATGCCTTAACCACCACACCAAACTGGCTCTTGTAATAAATATTACCTAAGTTAATTTAACATTATTTTATTTAGAATGTTGTGCACATGAAGATTCCACACACATGCCATTTCTCATCTCCCCACAAATCTTTTTCTGCTTTGCCTATCTTACTTTGGGTCTTGCACTGCCCTGTTTCTATTCTTCAAGACACTCAAAATTTACTGCCTTGTGAGCAGAAGAGAAAGAAATGAATGTGTATAATTACTCTTTGAATTGCCTGTTGCAGTGGTTTAATCTGTTCTTGTGGAAGCTTCCTGTGGGATTTATCAGCTGAACAGCTGAGTAAAAATGTTTAAAATAATAAAATAAATAAAATACATTGCATGTAGTCAATTTAATTAATTAATTGATTACATTTCTCTCTTTCAAACTTTTATTTGCTTTTCACTTGGGAAAGGAGCTTAAAAATTTCCCATGCATCTGGACAGGTTAGCAGGGATATCTGTGAGGTAAGGGGATTTTTTAAAAGTCGAAATGGTCACTGTGGGTGTGTGATTAAAGCCTGACCTCTTTTTTATTTGCATTGCATGTGAAAAAGAGCAGGGCTTCAATTACATAATCACAGCTGCCATCTTGATTTTTTTCAGCTTCCCTCAGATGCCCTTGTGGTTTGGATGTATTGGTGGTTTAATCTGTCCAGTTTAGTCTATACCAGCCTTTTGACCCTGTGGGAGCCCTTGAAATATTTTTCAGGCCTCGGGGATCCCCTGCACATTCAGGCTCAAACACAGGCCAGAAATTACAAAATTATTCTATTCGTTTCATGTGTAGGCCTATATATATGCATTAACAGTGTTCTTAACCTAAAAGTAAAGAATGAAACTTACCTCTTTAATGTGAAGTTGCCTTAATTGGAAATAATTGCCTGAATTGGAAATAATAATGGAACCCTGGTTGAGAAACCCTGTAGTAGAGCATTTTGTTAGTAGAACCAGCCAGATACCTGTGTTTACAAGCAGGGGATGAAAACTTTCTCTCCTGCTGTTTTCTGCTGCAACCAGGATACCAAGGCCTGCTGCCCATTAAATCTGGATTCTTATGATGGGAATAAGTGATTTACCCCAAATCTGCTTTACTATAAAAGGAAGAACAAGCTGACTTCTCAATCTTTTCCTTCATTTGAAATAGATTATTTGGGGATTGGGAGGCTGAGAGAAAGAGAAAGGATGGAAGTAATGAAAATCACAAAAGGAATGAGGAGATAAGTAAAGCCCAGTTTACTGCTGTCTTATGTCTTCAATGTTTCCTCTAATGAGTTACAAATTGAATAACTAGTGTTATGTGTCATGTCATAATGCATCAAAGTCAGCTGTCATTTTTTTCATGTCATAGCAGGAAACAGGAGATGACAGATATAATGAGACACTGTCTGTCACTTTATGAATTCTTTCTATTTCTTGCTGATAAAGTTAAAATATTACTTCCCAAACACAGTAGTGTCTTAATAATTGGGGAAATTTTAAACCACAAAAAGACCAGAAGAGGGAGAAGGAAGGTTAAATTTTATTTTATTTTACTCAACTTGGACACCACCCAAGTCCAGTCAATTCTGGGTGGTGCGTAGCATAAAAACAAACAGCAATATGCATTGAAGATAAAATAAGCTATGAACAAGTTGGTGAATCTTGTATGAATGCCAACAGTGACATTCATGCATCCTACAAAGGGCTCCAGCAACCCTAGCTCAGGGGCTGGGAGAAGAGCCAGGTCTTTAAGGCCCTCCAGGATGCCGTCAGGTGAGAGCCACCTGGATCTCAGGGGGTACCTCATTCCAGAGAGCAAGTACCATGACAGAGAAGGCATGTTTCCAGAGTCCTGATAGATGGCACTGTTTGATCAAAGGAACCCTGTTGGATCAAATGGGTTGGGCTGATACCCCAATAAATAGGTGGTTCCTCAAGTAACCAGGTCCTATGTTATGTAGGGCTTTATAGGTCATAACCAGCACCTTAAATGCACCTGTAAGCAAATTGGCAATCAAAGCATACCCGTTACTGCCCAGGCCACTGCATTCTGGACCATCTGAAGCTTCCAAGTGGTCTTCAAGGGCATCCCTATGTAGAATGCATTGAAGTACCCAAGTCATGAAGTGACTAGGGTGTGAGTGACTGTCTGAAGGGCCTTCTGATCTAGGAAAGGGTGCAACTGATGCACTGATGAAGCTCTGCAAAGGTCTTCATGGCCACAGCTACCACCTGCTCATCGAAGACTCCCAGAATGCATACCACTCTTGAATAGGGGTGTGCTACCCCATCCAAGGTTAAAGATGGAATATGCCATATCTAGATGGCCCTAACATTCACAGCCACTCAGTTCTTGGTAGGATTGAGTTAGAGACAGTTCCACCCCATCCAAACCTACATAGCCTCCAGACATTGGTACAGAACCTCAACAGCATCATTTGGCCAGCTGGTTGAAAGATATAATTGGGTATCATCAGCATACTGATGCTATCTAACTCCAAACTAGTGGATGACCTCACCTAGTGGTTTCATGCAGATGTTGAATAAAAGGGATAGAGTTGAGCCTTGTGGAGCCCCACAAAAGAGAGGTCTAGAGAGTGACCTTAACCCCAACCAACACTGGCTGAAACTGGCCCCAGAGGAAGGAAGGAAGGAAACCACTGTAAATTGATGCCCCCTAACCCCCAACTCCCAGAGCTGGTCAACAGAACTGAAAGTGGCTGAGAGATCAAGAAGCACAAGGATGGATGCTCCACCTTCATCCCAGTTCCACCACAGGTCATCTACAAATGTGACCAAGGCTGTCTCCATACTAAATCACAGCCTGGAACCTGACCAAAATAGTTCTAGATAATCCACTTCCTCCAGAGTTCTCATCAACTGCAGACTAACAATCTTCTCAATAAACTTCCCTGAAAAGGGAAAGTTGGAGACAGAACTATAGTTCTCTAAAATTGCTGGGTACAAGGACAGTGTCTTGAAGGGCTGCATCACACCTCCCTCAAAGAGGCCAACACCACAGCATGGACCCAACCTCAGGTTACCTCCCTGATCCTTTCACAATCAGCAAGGGGCCAATAAATAGGTAGCTGATGCTTACAGCATAGAGAACCCTATTCACTTTCCCAGGAGTCACTAGTTCAAACTCTCCCAGATCACACACAAGACCAGGTCCCAGGTACCTCAGCCAGATCTCTCCAGTCAGAGTCTAAGTTGGTGTGGATCTCTACTCTTGATCTCAGCCAAAAGGCCGAGAAGAGACTTTAACTGCCAAATTCCTCACGGTGACCTGTAGATGATCCTGGGGCATTCCATACCAGATTACCCTAAACAGGGCTGCTGCATGGCTGTCAGCAAATGCAATAATGGCAGAGTGATATTGCTACTTCACTGCCCTTATTGCCATGAGCTAATCTGTCTCACCCATCTTCAATCAGACTTTGAGTCTTCCTCCAATGACACTCCAGGCATCTCTTCTGGTGCTTCATCTCCTGAAGCTTCTCCATAAATGGAGGTGCAGGCCTGCATAGGGCTGATAAAAACCAAGGACCACCTGCCCCTTCCAGGCAGTGATGAAGGTCTTGGCTGAACTGTCCACCAAATCCTTGGGGAAAACCCTAAGCTCTCTCTGAAACCCTACTGGGTCCATGGACAGGCCCATTGAAAGGGCCCTATCTTCCTGTAGGGAGGGGTGACACTAGTGAACTGAAAGGCAATTGGAGAGTGATCTGTCCATGGCAAAAGTCTGTTGTCCTCCACTACTAGATCTTGTCACAGCCACCCCGGGACAAAACCGTATCTTTTATATTTGGGACTTGCATGACAGAATTCCTTCTCCATACAAATAATTCCTTATACCAGGTTTCTCAAACTTTGTGATAATGCAACGGACACAGTGGACAAGAAATACAACATGCACTTTTAATAAATTTTAATCTATATATCAGATAGAACAACTGTACATCCATATAAATAAAACAATTTCATTGGAAATAAACAAAATTGAATTTAAAACCATAATTTTAATTGGAAGGGTAAGTTTACTTATTTTTGCATAATTTCTGAAATCTGGCATTCATTTTCAAGACCCATCCATTCTAATTTCTCATTCTACTTTTTTAAAAAAAAATAAATCAACATTTATTCTTTATTGCAGCAGCTGCAGCCTAATTCTCTCAAATAGGATATTGCAAATAAAGTAAGTCTTCTTGCTGAATTAAGTATATTCAGTTTATACACTGATCCAAAATTTAGCGTAAGATATTGTCTGGAATTTTATTTTCAGAACAGTGTCTGAAGAAATATCAATGAATTGTTTCTCCTCAGTAGGAATGACTTTATCGGCTATTAGTTTATCCCTGAATGAGTCCTTTATCCAGGCATAGGTTCAAGCCATAACACAAACACTTGTGAAACCAAAAGATATGTACATTTCTTGACTTATACTTACTCTCATCAGCACTACCAGTAGATAGGTCATTAGCTTTTCCTCTTACTATCCAACAAAATCTTTTTTTCAATTTTGAAAGTATAAATACTTAACAGAATGGATAAAAATAGTGAATTTCACTAGTACATTTACTTTTATAGACATGCCAAAGACTATGGATATATTACTACATCAGTGCCACCAGAGAGACACTATTATTTCTCACAGAAGCTGAACCTAACTCTCAGTTTCTCACTGTTAATGGATCCCAACTATTCAGTAGCAGTGATAATGTGCATCGGCTATTGTATTCTGCAAAAACGAGACCTCTGCCTGTTTTGTCTGTGTGTGTGTGTATGTGTGTTCAAAATCACATTATGGTTTAATCAAAGCAGATTACAAAGCTTTGTTAACATTTTTGAGATTACTTTTTTAAATTTTTTAAAAATTTAAATGTTCATAAAATAGTAAGTGTTAAAATTTAAGTTCAAAATAACATTCTGTAGTCTAAATAATAGTTTAAGAATCCAATTTTATTGCTGGTTCATAGAACTCTTTTGAAAAGTAAGCAGATGGAAAACCAATCTGTAAATTTAGTAATACCCGAAATCCAAGCTCAGCTATGACACCTGAAGCATTTTTTTTAAAAAATTGCAATCTACTCTCTAAGTTGCTCATCTGATCCACTGTTAGAGAACTATCGTACTACAAACTGGAGGAAAACTAAGCTCCTACTGTTTTTCTGATATATTCATTTCTTTCTGTGCTGATTATTTTTTCTTGGTGAAAACATTATATTCTAACCAATGTGAGACCTTACTTGCAGTGAGAATTAAGCCCACACCCCATACCAAGATTTGTTGCCGCAATATGAAACCAGTCCTTAAAATCACTCTAAATCAAGAATGCATATGATTATGTCAGAAATATCCCAGCACTCTTCATAAAAATAGCTTTCTTGAAAGTAGTGGGAGGGAATGAAATCCATAAAACACATCTGAAAATGTGAAGGCCATGTCTACCATTCTATTTTCTACTTACCACTTTTGTTTTCACAGCTGAAAAATGGTTATGCTAGTGATTTTTTAAAAACAAGGCAAACAATTTCAAGAGGAGAAATTAGTATCAGAAAAAGTGTGGAAGTTAAGAGGCTTAACCCTATGTGTTCTCTTATGTTTCCAATTTTTCCTCCCTTCCTGAAGTTCCAAATAAAGGTAGATGTAAAGGACAGCCTGCATGAGAAAGTGATTTGGATCAGAAAGAGAAACAGAAACCTGTGGTATTTTTGGCACACAGCTCCTGCTGAAACTAGAAACAGAGAAAGTATTAAGGAAATCCTTCTCTGACATGGTTTCCTGACCCTGCTTGATCATTCTTCCAGAAGCATTTCCTCTTGAAAAAGAGCTTTTGGATAAACAGCACTCATATCTCCTTGTCATGTCCAGTTTCAGTTTAACACGCCACCCCTATATAGTAGTAGCAGAGAATATGTACTACCTACCCTTGCTGGTATGATGCTCAAATATTCCAAGCATCTTCTAGACCTGAGAGTTGTCAGAAGCTTCAGAAGGCACAACAGAAACACATTTATGGGGAGAAAATGCTCTGCCTGACTCCTGTGGGTAACTGTATGCCCCCTCCATGCCACAACAGAGGCACCAGGGCTACAAACTAATATGTGCTCCTCCATTGGATTTTTTAAAGGACACGATAAAACAAAATATTCCTAATGTTTGAGAATCTAACCCAAGAAGAGGCCTTGAGCTTCAGACAAGCTCCCTTCAGGCTTGCTCTGTGTTAGATGGTTTCATTTCAGATAGGAATTATTCCCTCAACTTGTGGTATTTATGGCTCCTGCTAAAACTGGAAACACATATTTTCTTTACAAGGGAAGGAGGAGAAAATTCAAATTAGATTGGTATAGCCCTGTTTGTCTGAGTTTTTAAAAACACAAACAGGAAAAAAAAATCCTTGTATTATGGAAAAGCTAGAGAATTGAGCCACTTTAGGCATAGGTGTCAGAAGAAGGTGGTGCTTAATTTACACTACCTTGGGAATTGCTCTAGGAAGCATTTTGCCCCACAGGCAATCCTGCTTTGCCACCTTCTTCTTATGGGTGTGGAGAGCTTGTTATTTGCCAACAGTAAATTACTAACATCCCCCAGAAATGCTGGCTCAGCTAATTTGCCCATGCTTTGCTTCAGCATGCATACCTGCTTCAAGGAGACAGGAAAGCCGTGAGATTATTGTAGGCACAAAGATGGAAAGATTCAGCACTACCCACAATGGAGGAATGGTTGGTGAAGATGATGGAACTTGCTGAGATGGCTAATTTGACTTCTTTGATCAGAGAAAAGACAATATCTCTGCTTATTGCTGACTGGAAACCTGTTATGGACTTTTTGTGTAAAACAAAACAATGAACTTATGATTTATGGTTTTGATGATTAGACAGGGTAGAATATAGAAAGAAGAGAGATATTTATTTATTTATTATTCAAATTTAATTACTGCCCATCTCCCCCAAAAGAGGGACTCTGGGCGGTTTACAATAAAATCAAACTATAATCATAAACGTTAAAATCTCATAAAACCAGACAGACTATAATTATTATAAAATACAATATGTTGTAACCATAGAGTAATGAGTAAATTTATAGTTGTACTTAGAACTGCTGTAAAGAAGATTGAAAGCTACTTCCTTGTATCTTTTTTCTTTCTTTTCTATTTTTCCTTTTTTTCCTTTCTTGCACTTCTAGCTTTCTCTTTGATTTCTTCCTTTTTCTTTTCTTTTCTTTTTCTTACTTTATTAGTTTGTATTAGTTTTTATCTTCCTTTTACAAAAATATTTAATAAAAATGAGAGAGAGAGAGAGAGGAAAGAAGAAGCTGACATAACTGAATTGTAAATTCCAGAACTCAATCTTTGCATATTCTAAATAGGAGAATACTCATAAAGCACTTCTAGAGATGATGGGTAAAGAGGAATTCACATCTCCTATTCATTCTGGCTTGCTGCTTCCTGCCCTTCTCTTACCCAAGGATGCCTTCCCATCCTATTTGGTTCCTACACCTGATTTATGGGAAAACAAAGTATTTGCCTGTTGATGGATGTTGCATTAGCCAGCTATTAGCTTTCACTGGTCTAGTGTCTTCTTCCTCAGGAGGGAAGGAAAGGACAGAAAAAAACCTTCTAGGTCTTGCAATTATCTCATGAGAACTTCCTTCATTCCCTTTAGCTCCTGAAGAGATTGCAGGAATTTGGCCAGTGGCTCTAAAGGAATCAAAAGACTCCATTCATAGGAAACCAGGATGATTTATCCAGATCCAATTATGGGATTTCTCATTTTAAAAAGAGCTTTTTCACTCAAGCTGCAGTCCTATGAAGATCCTATGGGTAAACTATCATTTAACTCAGTGGGTCTTGCTTTCCAGTAGACATGACTGCTGTACTGTGTGACTGCAATCCTAAACATGCATTCCCTGGGATTTAATATGTTTAGGACTGCACTGACAGAACTTTGACTACCTTGGCACAAAGGCTGTATATATAAATACTAAATAAGTAAATCCAAGTAAAATAATCACAGTAATTGCTGGACAGCACACTTCTCTTAGTGCATGTCCATAGAGAGCAAGATATTTCTAATTGCCCTTGCATACGAAAGGTAGGAATTTGCATAATCACTGAGGAAAAAATAAACAACTTAAACACCTGGATGAATAATAAAGCAAAACAACTATGTGTGGAGAATCTGTAACTTCAGTTACAGTATGGTGTCATAACCCACTGACAGCTGGGGGCAGACCACACCATAAACCAAAATGTTGTTGATCAGTTTGTGATCACAAATGGTGCAAGCCCAGCCAACCTGGTTATTTGCTTCAGTTAATCATGGGAGTAAATCATGTGAACACAGTCTTGTTTATGCTCATATTTTGTTATAATCAATTAAATGTGGCTGCCTTTCTTTGAATCACATTATTAGCATTCAGCTAAGACCTATTTGTTAAAAAAATAAAGAGTAAAAGTATAAGATTCTTGACAGTTGAAGCTATTGATGGGCAGTATCTTACTGAAATTATTATCCTGAGTAGGCTTAAAATGAGGACTGAATGAATGGTAAATATTTTACATCTTGATTGATCTTTTCCACTAAAATAGATTGAATATTGTGTCATGAACCACTGTCAAATCTAACAGTAAAATTGGTTATATTATGTATGAACCTCACGAATGCATTAATCTTTATTTTAGCTTAAGCTTGGGGAACTTCTAGAAAGTGGACTTAATCTGTTTGTCACATATTCTGTGATGGTATTAAAAGTGCCATTTAATAAAAATAAGTAAAAATAGATCTTGCACAGTGCTTAGATATAAGGACATGCCAAATAAAAATACTAAATAGGTATTGTTAAATTTTAAAGAAATACCTTTTTAAACAAAAAAGAAATATAAAGCCTGTGCAGTACAGTGTTATTAGAATGACATATTTTATTTCAGTAGTTCTACTATACCAAGTGACCCTCTTCGAATATATATGAGCTGCATGTAGTTTCCTAGTGAAAGGCTGTTCCAGACCTCTGTACAGTGTTTGAATTTCATCTCCACATTTTATCGATTGTAGCTGCACCTGCACTCTTTTCTCATGAGCATCTGGCTGTAAGTAATAAAGTTGATCATCAAGTCTTCCTACTCAGGTTATTGGCATCTCACTTTGCTGAAGGATTGCTGCCATACATCTTTAGAACAGATCTGTGCTCTGAGACTTGTTAGAGTAATACACATTTCCTGCTTTAAAAAGTCTAATGCCCATGTGAGAGATGGGAAGACCAAAAAGGCATTGTGGTTTTTGTTTTTGCAAACAAATATAAATATGGAGACAGACTTAACCCCTGAATGAAAGTTATTCTGGCATTCTAGGAACTATCTTTTGACTTTTTCATGATTCTGCATTGAATAAAATCTTGATTTTTTTTTCTCTCTTTGTGATGAAGTTGGTACTCAGTAGAATAACTGGAAGAAAAGTTCACTTTGCAGAAATAAAATTTGTCTCCATTAGAAGAGGCAAGTAAAATTATGCGAATGATTTGAACTTTTCAAGAATACATTGGAGGAAAGGAAGGAAAGAAGGAAGGAAACTTTTCTGGGCAGTCTAGAAAAAAATTATTGGAATAACTGAAAGTAGTATGAAGTAGTATCATGGATTATCCCATGATAATCCCTAAAAAGTGAAGGGCTTGAAAAACACGATTAACCAAAGACACTAGGGAGGACACATGACCTACATTCATGCTCACTGATGGCTTAGGAAGTTCCTTAGAGCCACATAATGTAGACCATACTCCACTGGAAGTTTGTGGTTGCAACAATGAATGGAACCAGTCCACATCACATGATGTCTGTTTCCATAATTTACATTCCTTCAACACAATAAGGGAATCTCGTGTACCTAATATAAATGGGCAGAGGTGGGCAGAAATAATCGTTGCTTAATATTACTTTTATTATGCAACCTGCAAGCCTTTGGAGATAAATTGTTAAAACTGAACCAGAATCATGGAATTGTAGAATTTATATTTATATTAATATGTCCTAATAAGTGGTAGAACCTAGCTGATCTTGGATCATCTTTAAAAAGTTAAGGAATGTTGGACTTGGTTAATATTTTGATGAGAGACTAGGGCTGGCTTGATAGTTAAAAAAAAAACTTTTGTGATGGTAGCAGTGGTAAACCATTTTGCCAAGAAAGCTTGATTCAAGGGAGTCTTTAGATTTACCTTATCTAAATATTGCCAAAATTGACAAAACAATAGCTGGAATATAATGTGGTCACATTTATTTATTTATTTCTCAGTTATGTAGCATCAAGGCTGAATGTCCAACAGCGAGGGAAAATAACTGGCAAAACATACAAATAAAAACTGAAACTGTAATATACCAAGTTTTTCAGTGTCAAAAGGATGTGATCTGTATAAAACTCAATCAAATTATTTAATAAATTCCACTTCATTAATTCAACCCACAGCCTGCAGGACCTTGCTGCTTTCATTAGAATGATGAATGCTGCATCATGCTGCATTGTGCACCCTTCTGGGTGTGTAAGTGACATCACAATGTACACAGGAAAGGGGTGGGGCTTATGTTATAATACCACAACATTGGTTCATCAGTCTGAACCATTTTCCCCTGTGCATACTGCTGAATTTCATCATTCATCCATAGAACAACATGCAATAGAGAGGTCAATGTGTTATTTTAATTTTAAAAGCATGGGGTATGAAGCTTCTATTATATTGAAGCTCACTATTACTTCCCAGCAGCATAATTCTGCCAGATGGATTGCTAAACTTATTTTCAGAAGTTGGCTCATGAAGGGGTCTGACTCGATGTTGCATTATGATATCTGCCAGTTATAGCTGTTAACTGAATATATTTTTATAGCAAATATACATGAAGATACTGGACCAATAGGACTGGGCAAAATCAGATTATTTCCTGGGATCTCCAAAAATACAAAGCTCTAGGTATGATATAATGTTTGAGTAATGCCCTCTTCTGGAAGGTTTTTTTAACCACTTAGGATAGCTAGCAACATAGTGATTATTTATATATTGCTCTAAGTGCATTTTTATTCATAGAGCTATATTATTATACTATTTTACTATGGACATTTTATTTTCTGTAAACTGCCAAGAATCGTACAATTGTGCCAGTCTAAAAATTTAATAATAAATAGGTTTTATTTGTCCCACTACACTGCATGTTTTAATTATAAAACCATTCACAATAATCTTTTTTGTTTGACGGGCTCCAATTATTCTTGCATAAAACCAAAAATAAAAATACAAAGCTATAAATAGCAGATAACAGGGAAGAATAGCAAAGGATCAGGCCAAAACAACACCCCCCCCCCCCGCCATAGCTAGCAGGTCAAAGATGAGAGTAAAGCAACATAGAGGTCCTTCCTTCAACACTGAACATATCCACACTGCACTGTTAAGGTACTCTGGCCCATATGATGCTGCCTTAAATCTAAGCCAGTTTAAGAAAAACCTGCTAGATCTGTGACACTTTTGCCACAGTTTGCAAGGTGTCCTGTCTGGGCTGCAAGCTACCAGAGACACCCACTGAGCAATAGCCATGATTCTGAGTCCTCCCAGTTTACCATTCCAGGAAGTCCACTGCAATTCCCTTTCTTTTCTACGGGTGGGTCTTAGTAGAAACACAGACATACAAAATTATATGTATACAAAGTTAAAATATATACACATACACACACACACAATCACACAAATTTACAGCATCAAAATGCACATATATGCACATAAAACAATGAGCTTTAAAATAAAATACCTCCCCCCATGTTTCCTACATTTTCCTGATTTTGCTCAATAACATCTGCTGCAGCTACAGTTGAAAAATGGACATCTTGATAACATAGTGCTTTTAACACTTCCTGACATATAGGATGTCACAGGTTTAAAACCTGGTCAGTCTCTATGTATCTGTTACTGTTTTTCTTTCCCTTATGACTTTTCAATTGGGCTTTTTTTTTTAAGAAGTCAACCAGGACATTGTTTCATCATTTTTCCAGTCACTATCTTGTATTTTGTGTAATCAGAATTATGTTACAATTAAAGTTAATGGTTGGTAGCAACAGGATGCAGTGCAAGTCGAGGCATTAAGCAGGGTTGCCCATTATCACCCTTATTGTTTGCATTTTCAACAGAATATAAAACAATATAAAACTGATTGATATACTCCTCTCCCTTGCAAATCCAAGTGAATCTCTGAAGGTAGCACTACATCTAACTAATATTTTGGCTGTTATGCATAAATATGCAAAACCAGAGATGTGTTTTCATCTAACAAAGTGCTGAAAGAGAAGATGATAGACCCTTACCTCATCGTCAACAAATAGAATTTGTATCTTGTTTAGAGGTAAAATTTCCCAAGGCGATCAATAAGACAATAAGACTATTAATTATTCCCTGTTGATTAAATAAATGAATAATGATCTTGATAAGCAGTCTAGATCATGGATGGGTACCTGCAATTAAAATGGATATTCACCCTAGATTGATATATCTAGTCCAAGTGATAGTAAGTCACATGCCAGAAAGAATGGGGAAAAAAGATTATTTTACACAAGGGGGCAAGAAACCATGGCTCAATAAGAGAACTATCTATATGTGGAAGGAGGCTTGGGTGTGCTTCAGTTAAGAGGGCAATTGGAGGCTTTCCAATAATTTATTGATTATGATCTAACAATGGCTCACTATGGAAATTGAGAAATGTGCTACAGGGGACTTCTGGGAAAGAAATGGTGAACTGAACCTCAGTGGAATGAAGTGCCAGCGAATAAACCAGCAATTTGTAATTCCTCTCCAGATAGGGAGGGGACTTGAGATCACCCACAAGTGCTCCAGACAGTTGTTCCTCACAACGAGACTGCAAGATAACAATCTCTGGTGTGTTTAGAGCTCTGGGAGATGAGGAAATAGCCATCTTGCTCAAACCACAGTTGGTGCCTTTAAAAGGACACTGGGTTTGCATACTTCCTTTTCTAAACACTTTTGGGAATTGCTTGTTAACTGCGTTTCAGCTATTAGGAACCTTTGGATCGACAAGTTTTACAGCACTGGGTGAGTTTCCTCCAATCCTTAGTGAAAGAGGTTTTAAATATAAGTTTAAGGACTTAATTTTTTTTTCTGGAATAAACAGCAAAAGTTTAAAATTTTGATTTTAGAAAGTTACAGATGGACTAAGGGTCCAGATGGATTTGAAATAAGATTTTGGAATTAATTATAAGAATCCTTCCTGTGGGAAAAGGCTTTTGTTTTGAATTCTTTAAAAAAGCACATGATAGGATGGGACTTTGACGGTTGGAGACTAGGGGGAACTAGAAGGAACTAAAGATTACAATTAATGAAGAACACTTATATTTTATGTACTAATACCAAATGGAGCAAAATATTTTAACATTCAACATACTGAAGGATATTTGTGAACAATGGACCAAGAAATTACTTTTAAGAGTGTCTGCCTCTATAGATAGACTGTGTTTAAAAGATGAAATAGAAGAGGAACAAATTTTACCTGACAAGACAGAGACTGATCTGAAAGTGGATTTAAAAATGACATGCTACAAGAATGACATGGAAAAAGATGCTACACTGGACATACAAATGAAACTGGCTGATGTCTTAATAATTAAAAGGGATATACATGTATATTCTTCAGCAAAGGATTGTTACCTTGTCGTGGTGCTGGAGCTTGAGCACCTCAGTGATGCCATGAGCTAAACCGTGAAGGGCCACCCAAGACGGGAAGGTCATGACAGAGAGGTCAGACTAAATGCGATCCCTGGGGAAGGTAATGGCAACCCACCGCAGTATTCTTGCCGTGAAAACTAAATGGATCAGTACAACCAGAGATATGTCGGTATACCATTGGAAGATGAGACCCCCAGGTCGGAAGATGGTCAAAATGCTACTGGGGAGGAACAGAGGATGAGTTCAACTAGCCCCAGACGTGATGACACAGCTAGCTCAAAGCCAAAAGGACGGCTAGCGGCCGACGGTGCTGGTGGTGAACGGCGAATCCGATGTTCTAAGGATCAACACACCACTGGAACCTGGAATGTAAGATCTACGAGCCAGGGCAAATTGGATGTGGTTATTGGTGAGATGTCAAGGTTAAAGATAGACATTTTGGGCGTCAGTGAACTGAAATGGACTGGAATGGGCCACTTCACATCAAATGACCACCAGATCTACTACTGTGGACAAGAGGACCACAGAAGAAATGGAGTAGCCTTCATAATTAATAGCAAAGTGGCTAAAGCAGTGCTTGGATACAATCCAAAAAATGATAGAATGATCTCAATTTGAATTCAGGGCAAGCCATCTAACATGACAGTGATCCAAATATACGCCCCAACCACAGATGCTGAAGAAGCTGAAGTAGAGCAGTTCTATGAGGATCTGCAGCACCTACTGGACAACACGCCTAAAAGAGATGTTATTTTCATCACAGGAGACTGGAATGCTAAGGTGGGCAACCAAATGACACCTGGAATTACAGGTAAGCATGGCCTGGGAGAACAAAACAAAGCAGGACATAGGCTGATAGAATTTTGCCAAGACAACTCACTCTGCATAACAAACACTCTCTTCCAACAACCTAAGAGGCGGCTTTATACATGGACATCACCAGATGGACAACACCAAAATCAGATTGACTACATCCTTTGCAGCCAAAGGTGGCGGACATCTATACAGTCGGTAAAAACAAGACCTGGAGCTGACTATAGTTCAGATCACGAACTTCTTATTGCACAATTTAGGATCAGACTAAAGAGATTAGGGAAGACCCACAGATCAGCTAGATATGAGCTCACTAATATTCCTAAGGAATATGCAGTGGAGGTGAAGAATCGATTTAAGGGACTGGACTTAGTAGATAGGGTCCCGGAAGAACTCTGGACAGAAGTTCCCAACATTGTTCAGGAGGCGGCAACAAAATACATCCCAAAGAAAGAGAAAACCAAGAAGGCAAAATGGCTGTCTGCTGAGACACTAGAAGTAGCCCAAGAAAGAAGGAAAGCAAAAGGCAACAGTGATAGGGGGAGATATGCCCAATTAAATGCAAAATTCCAGAGGTTAGCCAGAAGAGGTAAGGAATTATTTTTAAACAAGCAATGCGTGGAAGTGGAAGAAGACAATAGAATAGGAAGGACAAGAGACCTCTTCCAGAAAATTAAAAACATCAGAGGTAAATTCCAGGCCAAAATGGGTATGATCAAAAACAAAGATGGCAAGGACCTAACAGAAGAAGAAGAGATCAAGAAAAGGTGGCAAGAATATACGGAAGACCTGTATAGGAAGGATAACAATATTGGGGATAGCTTTGACGGTGTGGTTAGTGAGCTAGAGCCAGACATCCTGAAGAGTGAGGTTGAATGGGCCTTAAGAAGCATTGCTAATAACAAGGCAGCAGGAGACGACGGCATCCCAGCTGAACTGTTCAAAATCTTGCAAGATGATGCTGTCAAGGTAATGCATGCTATATGCCAGCAAATTTGGAAAGCACAAGAATGGCCATCACACTGGAAAAAATCAACTTATATCCCCATACCAAAAAAGGGAAACACTAAAGAATGTTCAAACTATTGAACAGTGGCACTCATTTCACATGCCAGTAAGGTAATGCTCAAGATCCTGCAAGGTAGACTTCAGCAATTCATGGAGCGAGAATTGCCAGATGTACAAGCTGGGTTTAGAAAAGGCAGAGGAACTAGGGACCAAATTGCCAATACCTGCTGGATAATGGAAAAAGCCAGGGAGTTTCAGAAAAACATCTATTTCTGTTTTATTGACTATTCTAAAGCCTTTGACTGTGTGGACCATAACAAATTCTGGCAAGTTCTTAGTGGTATGGGGATACCAAGTCATCTTGTCTGCCTCCTGAAGAATCTGTATAACGACCAAGTAGCAACAGTAATAACAGACCACGGAACAATGGACTGGTTTAAGATTGGGAAAGGAGTACAGCAGGGCTGTATACTCTCAACCTACCTATTCAACTTGTACGCAGAACACATCATGCGACATGCTGGGCTTGAGGAATCCAAGGCTGGAGTTAAAATCGCTGGAGGAAACATTAACAATCTCAGATGATACCACTTTGATTGCTGAAAGCAAAGAGGAACTGAGGAGCCTTATGATGAAGGTGAAAGAAGAAAGTGCAAAAGCTGGCTTGCAGCTAAACCTCAAAAAACCCAAGATTATGGCAACCAGCCTGATTGATAACTGGCAAATAGAGGGAGAAAATGTAGAAGCAGTGAAAGACTTTGTATTTCT
Source organism: Candoia aspera (assembly GCF_035149785.1). Taxonomy (NCBI): domain Eukaryota; kingdom Metazoa; phylum Chordata; class Lepidosauria; order Squamata; family Candoiidae; genus Candoia; species Candoia aspera. Next base: position 163,591,472 of record NC_086155.1, read on the forward strand.
AGGTGTGAAGATTACTGCAGATGCTGACTGCAGTCAGGAAATCAGAAGACGCTTAATCCTTGGGAGAAGAGCAATGACAAATCTCTATAAAATAGTCAAGAGCAGAGACCTCACACTGACAACAAAGGTCTGCATAGTTAAAGCAATGGTGTTCCCCATAGTAACATATGGCTGCGAGAGCTGGACCATAAGGAAGGCTGAGAGAAGGAAGATCGATGCTTTTGAACTGTGGTGTTGGAGGAAAATATTGAGAGTGCCTTGGACTGCCAGAAGATCAAACCAGTCCATCCTCCAGGAAATAAAGCCAGACTGCTCACTTGAGGGAATGATATTCAAGGCAAAACTGAAATCCTTTGGCCACATAATGAGAAGACAGGACACCCTGGAGAAGGTGCTGATGCTAGGGAGAGTGGAAGGCAAAAGGAAGAGGGGCCGACCAAGGGCAAGATGGATAGATGATATTCTAGAGGTGATGGACTCGTCCCTGGGGGAGCTGGGGGTGTTGACGACCGACAGGAAGCTCTGGCGTGGGCTGGTCCATGAAGTCACGAAGAGTCGGAAGCGACTGAACGAATAAACAACAAATGGAAGATGCCAAATTATGCCAGCTGATTATGAAGAACTCCAAATAGATTCCACTGAAATCCAAGCCGGCTAATGGAAAAACAAAGTAACATGCAAGTATAAAATGATACACATCAATTTAGGCAAAAAACCTCTTAACAGATACAGTATGTAGTGGAAGATTTGAAATGGTGATGATGGGTAATTCCATGAAACATCGTATCATAGGAAAATAGACACTTTCCAGAAAAAAAGCAAAGTAAAATTGAAAGTATCTTAATAAACGCATTATATGAATTGATGTCATGACTATTTGGAAATAATATACAGTATTGTTTTTATAAAACTATCCTCCTCTCACAAGCAAAATGGTTTTAAAAATTGCAGAATAAAGACTTTAAAAAAAATGTAAATAAATTATTGGTTTGTGAGGGATAACAACATGACAGGCAAGGAAGACTTCAAATTATCTATAAGTGCTTCTGAGGAGAAGTTAGGATAAAGGCAATTGAGTTAATCTGGACAGGGACATATATTCTTTCTCAAGGATACAGTGGTTTTAAGTAAGCATTGAAAAATACTTAACCTTATTATCCACTTGTAAGTCATTATGTATCACTGCTAATATGTTTAAAATGAATAATATATTTGTTTAATATTAAACTTTAAAATAACCCTCTAAATCAGCATTTCGCAACCTCAGCAGCTTGAAGATGTATGGACTTCAACTCCCAGAATTCTGGAAGTTGAAGTCCACACATCTTCAAGCTGCTGAGGTGGAGAAACACTGCTCTAAATATATCAGCTTTTGTGTTACAGCCCTGCATGCCTTCAAATTCTTTTCTGAATGGCTTCCAGCATCTAAAACAGACTGTATGGGGACACAGAGGGCTACTAATGTCATCACCATCCGCTTTTTGTAGCAGCAGAGGAATCACTGTGATAGCTAAACCTACGAGAAGGCCCATTACACCAAAGTTCCACCTGCTGTGTTTATCTGTGATGGTTCCTTTCTGGATATAGGAGAGCTACCACATGAAGCACCAAGTAATGAATATTCAAGCCACAAGAAATGTTAAAACAACAGGAAAATTCAAATATGTTGGAGTGGGTACTATTTATAGGACTCCATAGATTACATGCCAGAATGATCGTTTTGAAGCAACTGATTATTTTGTTTATAGTACTGAATTACCTGCTAAGTAGGGGGAAGATATAGCCCGCTAGATGAAACAAAGTCACAGTGAATTTTCTCCCTCCTGCCCTACCTCAAATGTACTTTATGTGTTTCTTCCAAGTTTATGTGCTCCACATGGCACTAGTGGTACCAGAGACTGTCATTTCCCCCCTTCAGAATAGCCTTCTCTGTATTTCCCTGCCTCATTGACTTTCCACTTCTTTTCAAATCTCATCAGAAAATGCATCTTTTCTCCCTTGCCTATAGCTCTTAATTTTCCTCTCCCTGCTATTATTTAACAGTGTTAACAGTTGTATTTTGTTGTGTGCTGTAAATAATGAAGCATAAAACCTTCCATAAAGATTGGGCCATAAGCTCTTACATTCAACAGATCCCTGTAATTTTAAATAAGTAAACAATTACACACATACACACTTTACATTTCTTTCAGTCTTGACTGCTGTGAATATCTGGAAGCTACCTTCAGTATGTTTTGGGTTTTTGAGAAACTAGAATATAGCCCTAAGACAACCTTCCCTTAACCATGGAAGCTGGGAATTCTGGGATTTGCAGTTCAAACACAACTGGAAGATAAAGGTTGCCTTGTAGCCATGCACTGAAGCATGGTATTTCTACTTGTCTGAAGCCACAGAGACTTTGAGGAGGCAAGTGATAGATCATTCTCATAGCAGAAACTGTCTTATTGATCAGACTATTAATCCAGTTATCCTAAAATAGTTCTATGGAACTTAAAATCAAATCAAGACTTTCCTATTCCTATTCCCTGAGATTCTTAACCAGCAATGTTAAGAGGGGTTGAACCTGGCACTTTGTGTATGTGAATATATAGAGAACAGATAGTCCTTATTTAATGACTGCCTTGAATAGCAACCATTCGCAGTTATGACGGTGATGAAAAAGTAACTTTGCGACCAGTGCCCACATTTACAACCTTTGCAGCGTCTCTCTCTCTCAATCAAGTGTTCACCATTACTGTCACTTAGTATGCATTGTCCTGTGCCTGACCCATTTTTTTTTCTTTTCCCCCTCCTCACAGAGAGATTGCCTAAACAAGCTATCTCTTCCAGAGCTGCTTTTCTCCCCAGCACAGTGCTTCTCTAAAAGTGTTAACTGCAAGTTAGCACTTTTAGCTCAGTTCTATGACCTTAATTAGTTGATTAGAACCCTTCTGCCAGCTCCCATAGTTGCCTGACACTGACAAGACCAGAATCAGTTTCACACTAAAGACTTTCTTTTGCCTCCTAAGTGGCTTGGGGGGGGGGGGCAGCCATGAGCATGCTACGCAAACAGCTGGTGCTAGTGCGTTCCTTTCAATGTGTATTCCCCATTGTGTGTGTCTGCTTACTGCCTTGTAATCCTTTCCTCTCCAATGAATGTAAATACAAATGTTAATTCCCATCTTGCTAATTATCCCAGCACCAAGGTGAGCATTCCAAAAGGTGTAGGATGGGGAAAAATGGCTATAAGATTTGCCCTTTTACCTAGCTTCCTGAGTCAACTTCAAGAAATTTTTCCTGCCATTTGAGCTCAACTGACTGGGTTCATATCCTTTTGTTGTCGATTGTATCCTATAAAGCAAAGGAAAGCTGAAGTAAAATTGTAAGCACAGTCACAGTCACATGATTTTCACTTAGCAACAGCTTTGTTTAATTATTGAGTTGCTGGAATCAATTGTGGTTGCTAAATGAGGACAACCTGTATATGTTCTACCATGGAGATCCTACATAGATCTTATCAGACTCCCAAGCCTTGTGTGTGATCCCCCAAGCTCTTTCAAAAGTTGCCACTGCACACAATTTTGAATGAGGCAGAGAACAATAAATGGGAAGAATTTTATTACATCAAGAAAATTAAACCAATACAAAGTTTGTTTTTTGTTCTGGCTCCACTGTTTTTCAGAGTCGGACCTCATGCTCCCCAATTATGCATTGCAAATATAAATTGAAATACTTGCTTTATTGATTTAGTCTACTAAGCACCCATTTTACAATAGGTGCTTAGTAGACTAAATCAATAAAGCAAATATTTCAATTTATATTTGCAATTTATATTTGCAACAATATATTTGCAATTTATATTTATGCAACAAATGATTGTAGAACTCTTATTTAACATTCATATTTGGAGAAAGCATGTAAGATACTGCATTACTATACAAAAGTGACATATCTTTGACCAGAATGTTGGGAACCACAATAGGGCAAGAGGATCTATCATCATGAGCTCAGTCACGCAGAGAGATGTAAGAATGATGAATCATTTACTGCCACCACTGTATCTCAAACAACATGGAAAGAAATGTCTTACAAGTGCTAAACCAGGAAGGATGCAGAAATGGTTGGTAATTTTTTTAATTACTTCAATTAAATTCAATTTCAATTTTGGGACTGCTAGACTCCATAGTAATTCTGGTTGGCTTACAATTAAAAAATTGAAAGAAAACAACATATATCAAACAAAATAATACAGGTGACTAGAACACAGAATCAAAAACCAAAGGTGCTCAATGACTCTTGGAGAACAACCAGGTCTTTAACAATTTGCAGAAAATCAAAAGGGTGGGAGCAGTACAGATCTCCAATGGGATGTCATTCTGCATGACAGAAATCATCACTGAGAAGGCATACTTCCTGGGTCCTGCAAGGTGACCCTGCTTAATTAACAGGACATGGCTTGTGTCCATTCCAACTGATTTCACCAGACAGAGGGCAATATATGGAGATAGTCTTGCATGGAGAAGTGGAACCCCATTAAAGACTAAAGATGGAATGTCCTCAGGGGTGGGGTGGGGTTATGCAACAAAGCCACCTGATGTTGTCAGGATTGAGCATGAGTCTCTTCCTCCCTATCCAAGTCTGCATACCCTCCAGACATTGGGTCAGGACTTTGAAGACACTGCTTGGTTGGCGCAAGTCAAGATGTATAATTGGGTATTATCAGCATATAATACTGATAATGATACTTCACCCCAAACCAATGAATGGTCTCACCCAGTGATTTCAGGTAGATGTTAAACAAAAGGAGAGAGAAAGACAAGACCTGCAGCACCTCACAATTGAAGGGCTGTGGGTACAACCTCTCAGCCCCTGTCAAAACCATTTGAGACACAAAGATAGGAGAACCACCACAAAACAATGCCTCACACTCCTAACTTAAAGCCAGGCTAATAGAATACCATGGTTGATGGTATTAAAAGCCATTAAGAGATCAAGGAGCACCAAGATAGATGCACTACCCCCATCATGGCTCCACCACAGATCATCAAACATGACCAGTGCTGTCCCTGTACTAAACCCTGGCCTGACTGAAATGGATCTAGATATCTGCTTCCTCCAGGTTTCTCTAGAACTGAAACCCAGCCATCCTGTCCATCATCTTCCCTAGAAAGGGAGGGTTGGAGAGTGGCAAGAATTGTCCAGGATGGTTGGGTCACTTATGGACTCTCAAAAAGAGGGCATACAACTACTTCCATCAGGGTTGTGGGAACTGCCCCTTCCTGGAGAGAAGCAGACACCACTGCATGGGCCCAAACTCAGGTCACTCCCCAGGCAGCCTTATCCATACAGGAAAGGCCTGGATCTAACAAACAGGTGGCTGAGCTCACAGATTCGAGGTAGTGGAGCTAGAGAGATAGTCTGATTTATTTTAGATGCTGAAGAAAAGGAAGGAAAACATTCCAGAATTTGTGGTGAGTTATAAAAATGGATGAGAGAAGAGGAAATAAAAAGGAGGTCATAAGTGGAGGCTGATAGGTATTGCTAATCATTTACCAATAATGAACTTGATCTAGACTATGTCCCATTGATTTTAGTGAAGTTTATTCCTAAAAGTAACAAAGAATTATAGGGATATTTGTTACATTTATATTCCATTGACATTTTCTTTTGTAATTTAAGTCCTACTCATTTATGAGAACTAAGTGTGATTATCTTAACTGTGACCCAAACCCGATGTTTTTAGCGTGTCTGTATTACTACTGAGTGAAGCATTCAAAAAGAAGTGCTTTGCAAAGTATGTTAGAAATAACAAAGCACATCTTTTTTTAAAAAAGAAACCTGATTAAATTTTCAACATAAAGATAAAATACAAAAAGATAGAAAAAGATTAAAGAGAGACTAAAGAAAAAAAGAGATAAACTAAAAAGTACAGAAATAAATAGAAAGAGATACAGCAAAAAGAGTGACTTCCAACCTTCTCCAGCACAGATACAAATAAAAAATACATTAACCTCTTACTCTAATTTATAGAAATAATGTTTGTTATAGTTAAAATTAGGATCTATAATTTATACCCACCTAATCTTCAAATCCCAAAATCAAAATTTCACCTTTTTCAGTTACAAGCAGAAAGTCCAAAAGTGGTTTCCAAGTAGAAACAAAGCTAGACACATTATTTTCTTTAATCAATGCAATCAGTTTCTGCATCTCTGCCGGTTCCATTAATTTTATCATCCATTCTTCCACTGTAGGAATTTGTGAATCCTTCCACCTTTGTGCATACAAAAGTCCTGCCGCTGTTATCATGTATAAAAAACAAAGTCCATCTTTGAAGTATTAAAACATCCTTTGCAAGTCTCGTTCAGCTGCTTTCATAGTTATCCTTGCTATGGGTCCATGTGTGTGCAAATATAGTTACTTCACTTCTTTGGTGGCCCCAGCTGAAATTTGCTGCATGTATGCATGCATGCCCAGACATACGGGATACTATGAGGCTTGTAAAGGATGTGGCTACTTTAATACTTGGAGAAAGGTCCTTTTTTCAACTAATGTGATTTCTGAATCAACTTTTGAAGGTTTTGTACAGCCCTAGTGCTTTTAAAGGTTAAAAGAGTTGTTTTGATAGGTAAAGGTAATACTGAAGATTTTTTGAGGTCAGTGGAGGTGAAAGCAAGGTAGGTAGTTTCAGTAACTTAGTGTTCTTATAGGCCAAGGAATAACCCTCTAGTAGCCTAATCTCATTAAGAAATAATTAGGAGAAAGGTTGCCTCTCAGGCAGAATACCTCTTGGTTGCACAGAGCACATACCACTCTCTTGGCTGAAGGCTATGCCTATGGCCACAGCATAACTCAGGCGCATGTATCTTCTCTTCGATGTACAGCACAAATAAAGAAGTTGATGTCAACTGAAAAATACCATTGATTACAGACCTGCTAACAGTAGCTAGACCTGCTGTACAGCCTCAACCTATAGATGTTTACTCAGATGTAATCCCATTATGTTTAATTAGGTTACTCCCAATTATCCTTATGAGCTTTCTGCATGTTACATTTGTGATCCCAGACGGGAGGTCTAACTCTAAAGATTCTTTCATGCTTGGGAAGAACCAAATTGACTTTGACAAAGCCATGGGATTGTTTATTTTAATTAATGAAGTCGGCAATGTTGTTGCTGAAATCCAAAAGATAATGTTTAGAGGTGCTATCCTTCCAGTTTCTCCTAGCTTCCAAATGAAGCTTTCTTATTTCTCATGTTAGGTCTTTAATTCCACCTTTGATTGTACAGCCTTTCCCCCCTCTTTTTTTACAGGCTGTTAGATCTTCAGCAGCAACAGCAGATACAGTCTTGTGTTTCACCTTCTGATTATTTCTGTAAGTTCAACCTGATTTATTCCATTGTTGTAGCACACAGCGAGCAGAATTGCATTTTCTGTCCTTTTATCCCTGTGTCAGGAGAAAAAAATGTAACATATGAAACAAAAAATAATTTTTCTATTAGAGGAGGTATATAGTAGTGTTTAGACAAAGCAAACTGACCTTGTCCAAGGATCAAGGAAGAAATACAACTTTAAAGTACCTTTGTGCCTGTCTGTGTGTGTGTGTGTGTGTGTGTGTGTAGTGCATCGGACTCATTAAATGAGCTCTTCCTCCTCCTGCTGGTCAGAGTGTTGAACTGTTCTTAATCACCTTTAAGCAAGTGTTTCCTTTGTTTTGAGCATCTGTGCTATTCTTAGTTCCTTATCAGTTCAGGTATTTGATTGCTCTATGGGGTGATGTATTTGGCAGCATTTTAAAATTCCATCAGAAACCTTATCAGCACAAAATACTGCAATAATCAGACACCCTCCCCCCCCCATAACTAACCTTTTCTAAAAGCAAAGGATAAATTCTTAAACTCATTTGAAAACATTTATTTCATTTCGGTTTTGAAGCCACAGCTAATACGGTTACTGCAGAATAATTAAAAAGATGCCAAGATTCCCTGCATTCTAGGGTTGCTGTTTCAAGCAAAGGAGAAATGCGTATGGGACTTGAGCAGGAAATTCACTGGCACATTTCTTTAGTCATCAAACTCACAAGATACATTTGTAAACAAGGGAAAAAATTCTAAATGAAATATTATTAAGTACAATTAACAGAAAACTTATGCATTGTTGATAAAAAGCAGCACGCATAGTACTGATAAGGTAAAGTTTATACAACGGCATATATTTCTTAAGCAATCTGTATCTTCTGTACAGTAGTGTCTGCATTTCTATAGAACAACTGTCTGCACTTGTTAAGGCAGGTGGAATCCTTATGAATTAAACTTTCATACTGAGCACAGTTTTTTGAAAGGACCTCTTTGAATACATTTGCAGCCATTTCTGTTCTGCAGGAGCATAGTTTTATATACAACATGAACTGAGCAGACGTAGTCAGCTGCACACACGGAGAACATACATTTCGTGTTTGCTGAAAAGCACCTTTTCGAATTGTAGCTTAACAAAGCATTCACACTGTGACTTCTGTCATCCATTCCCAACCAGACAGGCATATGGATTAATGACAAAGAGCATCCACCAGCCATCTTCCATTGTCCCTTGAGCCATCTTCACACCCATTCTCCAAGAAATCAATATCTAATTTCCCTGGAGTATTTCAAAGGTCACAGAAATATTTATTGATGTTAGTGATATCTTTACTCTGATCTTACCTGAGTTATTCTGGGGTCAAGAGTGGAACTACATGTTGCAGGTCATAATCACAGCAGGATTTAAATAAACAAAGCAAATAGAAAGGTTATAATTTGTTTTGCTGTTTGTTCTAAATCTAGGGAGAGACCAATGACCTGGTGATTAACTGAAATAAAGGAATTATGATATTGATTAATCCTGGGTGAGGTCACACAGTAGGCAACCTGGCCACACGACCTAATTGAAGACAAGAAAGTTTATCTTAAGCTAGAGAAATATTGCATGCGCAGGCGGTGGCGCTGCGGGTTAAACCGCTGAGCTGCTGAGCTTGCCAATCGGAAGGTCGGCGGTTCGAATCCACGTGATGGGGTGAGCTCCCGTTGCTAGTCCCAGCTCCTGCCAACCTAGCAGTTCGAAAACATGCAAATGTGAGTAGATTAATAGGTACCGCTTCGGCGGGCAGGTAACGGCGTTCCATGTAGTCATGCCGGCCACATGACCACGGAACTGTCTACAGACAAACGCCGGCTCTTCGGCTTTGAAATGGAGATGAGCACCACCCCCTAGAGTTGGACACGACTGGACTTAATGTCAAGGGAAGCCTTTAGGTTGCATACTAAAAAAGTCACATAGTTAAGAATTTCTTCTCAGTAAGGATTGGTGTTCCCTTTTGATTGCTCTGTATTTCAGAAATTTATTTTGTTTAGTACAGTTGGGATTGAGACCTCTTAATTAAAAGCAAAAAAATTTTCATCTGGGAAGAGTAATGGATAATTTTTCAGACTTTGTTGTCTAACCCAAAATTTTATTTGAAAATCAGAGTGCCTAACTATTTAAATAAAGTCTCTTTCCTCAGTGTTTCTTCAATGCTGTGTGACCACACACTGCATGACAACATAGCCATTCCAGAAAGCACTAGAAAAGAAGCCATTATTCTTCAAAGAATCTGATATGCTGATAGGAAACAACCTTGTAAACACCATTAAAAATTGTGAAATAATGCATTTTGTTGGATTATTTTTTTCTGAGAAAGAACAGCTATTAGTTGCAATTCATTTTGGCTAGTCTCTGTCCCACCTAGGATTTGCTGGGATCAAAATGCTAAAATCTGTTCTCATTAGGATTGATTTTTAAAAGGTAAAGGTTTCCCTTGACGTAAAGTCCAGTCGTGTCCGACTCTAGGGGGCAGTGCTCATCTCCGTTTCAAAGCCTTGGAGCCGGCGTTGTCCATAGGACACTTCCGGGTCATGTGGCCAGCATGACTCACGGAACGCCGTTACCTTCCCGCCGAAGTGGTACCAATTAATCTACTCACATTTGCATGTTTTCGAACTGCTTGGTGTGCAGGAGCTGGGACGAGCAACGGGAACTCACCCCGCCACGCAGTTTCGAACCGCCGACCTTCCGATCAACAGCTCAGCGGTTTAACCCGCAGCGCCACCGCGTCCCTAGGATTGATTTTTAGAATTCATTTTAATCACAAGTCATGGTCCAAGGTAATATTATGGGTGTGCACATATCTCCATGCAGAGTGCTGGTATTATATTGGAAATAACATTTCTATTGAAACCATTAAAAGAATCATTTTAGGGGGAGATACGTGTCTAGGCCACAATGCAGAGAGAATGGTTTAAATCCTTTTAAATTATCAGATTTGTAACTTGGGGGTGCTCCCTGAATCTCTGGTATAATTATCACATGATGTATAGCAAAAAATGTATTTTATTAATAAATTTGGTGTAAATGTTCCTGAGTTAATTTTTGGCAGCAATATGCTGAAATGGGAATGATCCTGAGTCAATTTGACTTGATTATAGTTATTTTAACCTTGATTTCATCTTGGATAGACTACTGCAAAGGACTCTGTATGAAGCTATTCTTAAGAATATTCATCCATGCAATTGGTGGGAATCCTGGCAGGCAGGTTGATTTCCACACATGGAATCCTCATGATATCAACCATTTGATATCCTCATGACATCACAGAAAGAGTTGCATTGGTTATCAATAGTTTTCTGGGTTTCACTCAAGATAATTTATTTTGTCTATTAAATATCTAAATACTTTGTGGTCATGCTGCCCTTGGAACTATTTACAAACATTTCCAGATTTTAAAATCTATTGGAGAGGTTCTTTTGAGGAAATCCCCACTTGCAGGGAATGACTGATCAAGCACAATCACTTCCAAACTGTGGGTAGAGTGGGGCTCAGTTGTCCCCTGGCCTTACTCTCATCTTTTACACTTTGTGAAACTCAAGTTGCGTTGTGATTTTTAAAAAAAATATCTGTATTTTACTCACTGCTATGATAGGAGGTACAGAAATATTTTAAATAACTGAATGAAAAAACTTCAGCCACTCTCTCCCTTCTAATTATTTAATAAAGAAGTAGGAATTATGGTGCAAGAAGCTCAGCTTGAAATCCACGCGCAGTCATAAGATTTATAGGTTGTTGGCCAAAGACTTCTTACAATGGCTGTGAGGATAAATTAAGATAGGGAAACCAAATACAAGTCATGCAGAAATTATTCATAATAAATTGGTTTCTGCTGATATTTTAGGATGGGGCTTTTCTTTCATAATCTGCACAAGAGAGATCAAAGTTTTTCCACCTGATGTTGGCAATCCTAACCACTGCCCAGGAAACAATATTGTTTTTCATGTTCTAATGACAATCAGATATTCTTACCCTACTTTTCACATCTCTTACAGACACACTGAGAAATACCAGTGTGTGCATCCCAGTCCTCCGAGGTGCATCAAGACCCTTGACTGTCATATTTTTCTCAAGCAAACCTGTGCCACGCCGGGCTTTTTTCTAAGCAACACTAGACCTTCAGACCCTGCCGTTTAAAGGTTCACCGAGCCTCTCCATAGGAGAGCAATGAACAATCTTTTCATTTCACATTAGAGACAAATCCCTTGAAATAATCTGACTGTGAGAAAGCTCCCATTTTCTGCCAGCTAGCAAAGCCTTGTTTCCAGTAATTGCAAAAGCCATTAGTAAAGGGAGGGGAGAAAGAGGGAGGGAAGCAAGACACAAAGGGGAATATATCCTGTACATAGCCTGCAGCTCTTTCCCTTCCACACATATGATTCACTGTTCTTCCTGGCTTCACTTGGGAAAAAGATGTCCTACTGAAAATATACCTTACAGGCAGCTCTGCCTCAGAGACCTCATCAATGCATATTGATAGCATGCACTTTGTAATGCCTAGAGTTGTTTTTAATGAGCCAGATGAAATGAACCAACAGCTTTCTCCCTTCCCCTTCCTTGCAGATGACTTTTTTTGTGTTTCCTGGTGGTCCCCTGTCCCAAGTGAACTAGATAAAAGATGGCAAGGATAATAATTCTGCAGGGTCAGGCCACAAGGAAATATTACCAGATGCTAACAGATGAGATGCACCCAGTTAAACATGAGGATGTTTGGCTAATTTGAGGTCTTTGAGCACATATTTCCTGCTCTAACCACTAACACAGACTTATGGGAGAGACTTCAGAGCACAATATTTAGATGGCCATTTTCAAGGGTACAAAAGTCAAGATGGGTGGCTGCAACAGGGCTGAACATAAAAAACCATCAGAATTCAATCACACCATTGTGGCTGCTAACTTGTCTTTTTGGACCATACCCTGTGGACATCCTCATTATTTTGAATTATTAAATGAATGTTGGTGTAACACTCTTTCCATGCAATCATGTCTCCTAACTGGGATGGTGTTTGCTGTGAATGAAGTGCTTAGCCAAATGGGCAGGCTATGTCAAGCACCAGAATAGGGCTGGGATTATCAGAGTTTTAAAAAAACATTTCAAAGGCCACTTCTACAGCTGTTGTATATTCCCATCTCGAAACAGTGGCAAATCATGCCTCCAATTTTTAGCAACAGTGTTCTGAGGGTCTCTGTGGGTCACACAAGAGGAGTTTTGTGGGCCAAATGTGGACTTAGATTCTTGCCCCTGTCCCTGGTCTTCTGTGAGGATTTCTCCCATCTAACCAGCTTCGTATGCGGACTTTATATTTAATGGAAGAGGAGAGAAAAAGAATATTAAACACAAAAAGACATACTAGCAACAGAGGTAGACACAACTGTGAAGTTTAAGTTTCATATAGATATATAAATATAAGATTTGACTAGAAGCTTGGGAAATAATCTGATTTGTAAGAAAATTAAACTCTGATGAGGATTGGTGTTTGTTTATCCAATTTAGGTCTTGGTTAACCACTTTTCATTAGAGGAATTAGTTAAAAGAAATTAATTCATCCCTGTATGAATATATTATGTAACAGTCTTATAAAAAAAATCCAAGTACTCGATTTATCTATAATTCCCACAACTAAAAGCTTATTTTTTAAATATACACTGTGCTTCCTGATATACGAATGACCTCAAAGCAAAGATGTGGCTCTTCTCTCTGATGTTAAGCACTGTGAATAACAGATTGAAGCAAGAATGGGTGCTCTATTATCAATGATAATAGATTGCACTATTAACATTTAGGTTCACATATCCCTTAACACATAATGCTCTTTGTTTGGACTTAGCTCAGCATGTTGAATGAATATAACGGTTGTGGCTTATGAATTGTGATTTAAGGCTTAATATGTAAAGTAAACCCAGGCAGTTCTGGCTTGTTCAAGAAAGCAGGATTAAGCAAATTTACCATGCTGTTTGAACCAAGCTCTAAATCAAGAGACCTGAGTTAAATTGTTATCTCAGCCATAAACGTACCATGCAAATATTAGCAGTCAGCAGGGGCATCTGAGTGGTGTATCTCTCTCTCTCTCAATCTCTCTCAAAAAAAGTTAAGATGGTAGCCATGACCATGTGACTGAATTTCTGCCACCTCTGTGTGTTGATGCTGTACATATGTACAAGGGGGCGGGCCTTCAGTAACAAGGTTGTGATTACCATCTTGAGATTTTCTACCTTTTCATGGATGTTGCTGTCTCTCGGACTTAGTTACAATGTAGCATCTGCTATATAGGGTTCATAACACTGTAGAACTTCTTAGGAGTTACTATGGTAAAGTGAGGGAAGTATTTTAGAACTTTCTATTGTTGTCGTTATTTGATTTATACCCAGCTTTCTGCTCGAACAGAACTTTCAACATCTTTTTCTTCTATTACTAATGCAACTTTGGAGGTCTCTAGTAATGCCTGGCAGGGTAGATTCCATCTCCAGGTATAGGGTTGATATTATTTCTCATTAACATCCTAGTATATGGCCACAGAAGCCAGTGGGACTTCCAGAATATCTTCAGCCTTTTTCTTTGAAGAATTTCAGGTCAGAAACATATCCCCTTATCACAGATAGAAGCATCTATCATGGGAATCAGACTCAGGCATGGGATATGTTCAGATCTTGCTTTTTGTTCTGAAGATCATTCAAGGAGAATGAGCACTTGACGTTGTGCTGAAGTAAATAATAAAATATGAACTACATTATTTCACTCCTTAATAAATGCAGTGTTTATCTTTCTTGGTTCAGGAAGTTTATATTCTGTATACATTGTTTTTATGACCTATGTATACTTATGCTATTAATGATAACACAGTTCTTCAGACTATCTCACAAAAGTATTTATGCAAGCATAAATGGTAGCATAAGACTTCATTTATATCCCTGCTGAGTGTGACTTTCATTTTCATTTAGCTTTCTAATGAGCTGATCTAATAATACTTTCATTTGCAAATGCCTGCCCAAAATATACGGTAATATTGCAATTCCAGATGCACTGTAGCTGAGTCAGCAATAAATTGACTTGATTTCCAGACCCAGACAACAATCCAGACTGGAGCCGATTTTATATTGATGAAAAACGTACAGTGGAAGTGCTTTAGGTAGAAAAAAGAGGTAGAAATGATGGGTTGTGGAGGTGGACAGTAAACATGTCAGAGTAGTTAGAGGGATCTTCTAAAATGTCTTCTCAATTCTGATAGAATCCCAACTTCCTCTGTTATGACTGAATTTATTTTATGGAAATTGGTGCCAGTCATTCAGTGTAAATTAGGCTAATTGGCTCAAATAACTGAATATGTGAAATTTGTTGGTTATGAAGGTATTTTCTAAAAACAAAATAGAGATTCAGAATTAAGATAAATGTAACTTAATTTGTCTGTTAACCATACAGTGACTCTAGTTTAGCAAATTAAATAATAGTCACACACATAACATATGAAACTTTAATCTAGCTGTCAATCTTATCTTCCCAACCTCCTTTTTTGTTAACAAGAAAAAGCAGAGGGGGCATCTATATAATACTCAGAATATTTTAAAAAATTAAACCGTGTTTGAGAAAACTAATCTGAATGTCCTTCATTTATGCTAGCTCTCTATTTAGCCAAATTGACTTTGTTCATAGATGTAAATAATTTCCATGACTGAATGACCATCTATGATTGTCTGGGGCCATTAGAAAGAAGAAACACTTTAGAAGTGTAGGAAAAACAAAACAAAAACTGTCAATGAATGGTAGATGTTTCAAGATTTCCTTAAAGGAGAGTCTGTGTGGGTTGAGAGACTGAGATAAATTTCTTCAGTTTACATTGCACAATTGACTCCTAGAGGGGGAAAAAAAAAACTTACAGAGAGGCTTTCACCACCCCTGGGTCCAAGACTTCAATCTCTACCCTGCTGCTGGCAGCCTTTAGCAATCATGAAACACAAGGACCAGAGGGCAAAAAGTGAATTGAAATTCCCTCCACCCCAAGCAACTTGTCTACATCCAGGCTGAAAGGCATCTAACCAAGAAAAAAATAATAATTAGAGGGTGAATCAGTTATCTCTAACATTGATCCTATGATTACTATGGAATTTATCTTACTGCAAATATAAGCACTTTTTTCTGCAACATGTAATGCAAAAGGGTCAAAGTGAATATTGAAGGCTCTATAGTCTGAGTTGCAAGATGATCTGAAGGAGTTTCCTAATCACTTGGAAAAGCTGAGCAGATGCAGAGATGGAGGAGTTCTCAAAAACTTCCAGACCTACAGCTATATATTAGTTCTCCTTCCATATTAAGACAATATAGGAGCAACAGATGAGCTAAGTAAGTCACTTTCCCTTCACTAGGTAAGTAAATATGAGTTGGAGCTGATAATTGTGTTGAGGTGGACCAGGATTGGTAACCTGATTCAGTTGTTTTAGATTTCAATTCCCAAAGCTCCAATTGGCATGGACAGCAGCAAGGGATTGTATTGGTAGTGGTTCAAAACATCTGGACAGGATACCAAATTAATATCCTTGAGTCAGACTCATAGTTATTATGACAACAACAAGGCTGATGTAGCATGAATTTCTAAAACCATAGATCTAAAAGACTGTTTTTCTCAACACCGAATCTGAGACCATTTCCATCAGCTGATGCCATTTTCATTGCTGTGCTGGCATTAATCTGTAATATCAGCCAATCCTAGCTAAGTCACCATTAGAGAGTGAAATCTAAAACAAGTAGTAAGGTGGGTTTTTTTTCAGATGGCCAACTTTACAAAGATGCAGACAAAGCTAGATACATTATGAACCAAACAAAAAAATGCAAAAGTGAGGAAATTACACATTTTATGGCATTGATTACTGGTCAATTATCTTTGTGATTCCATAATTAGAGGTCAGTCTGACAGGTATTTTCTAACAAAACAACAACAGACTGACAAATTAAATTTAAATGTGATATTTCTAATGGAAATCTTTATTAAACAAAGGTTTTAAAAACCCATGCTTTGTATATTCATTATATGAAGGTCAGTCAGGTTCCTCAGCCAAGAAAGATACATGCCTTGAGCATCCTCTGAAGTTGCCATGCTAACTGAGAAATAAGTGTTCTGTTTGTGACTCAAACACATACATGCATACAAAGAGAGAGAAAACATAGGTGAGCAGCTGTTCTAGGGGGAATGGTGTGCCAAAGGTAAAATACATACACAAGTAAATTCCAGTAACAAATACTGGGAAAACTCTTGCGGTATACTCTTGTGGCTTTAGCCATCATTACGTACCCCGAGATGACAAGTTATTCTGGGAACAAATCTATGCTTGGAGCATGCAGTGTATACCACAAATCTTGTTATCTTCTGACAAAGGGATCAGAAGTATAAATAAGAGGATAGATGGTAGATGGCAATCCAAACAGATTCTTATAATTTTGTGCTAGAAGTTGAGATTTCAGCTGAGATCTCTGGGCCTCATGTTTAAAGTTTTATTATTTAAACTACTAAAATTGAAAAGGGCAACATAATCCTGTTTATTTAAATTTCTAGAAAGCTTTTAACAAAGTCTTTCCCTGAAGATCTATGAGCAAATCTAGCACCCCTGGAATACGAGAAGAGACCCTCTTGTGAATTGGTAACCAGTTAATGAAAAAAGAAAGAAAGAAAAAACAGAAAGCAAAGAGTAGGAATAAATAGTTAATTCTTGCTATGGAGGGATATAAACAATAGGTTCCCTGAAGAACTACAACTGGACTTTTAAAATTATTTATAAAAGACCTGAAGGTAAGAGTGAACAATCACTGACCAATTTTTCTTATTACATCAAATTTAAGTAGTTGAGCAAAATGGATAGTGAAAAGTCCTTTCGTTCCACTTGGAGAACAATCCATAAAAGGGGGAAAAAAATCCTAACTTCTCATATATATGCTGATGGGATCTGAACTAGCCGTGACTGATCAGAAAAAAGAACTTGCAGTTGCGGCCAGCTCAATGAAAGTATTTACTCAGTGCATAACTGTTATGAAAAAGGCAAATATAGTCTGGAATTGCTAGGAAAAAAACCAAAAATAAAATTGCCATGATTATAATGCCTTCTGTAAAAACATACAGTATAGCAATGTGCAAAATATTAAATAATAATACTAAATACTAATAAATATTATTTTAGTCATTGCATTTCAGAAAAGCTATTGTAGAACTGGAGAAGATGAAGGGAAGAATAAACAAAATGGTCAAAGGGCTGGAACTACTCCCTAGTAAGCAAAGTTTCCAATTTTGGGGGCCTTCACCTTAAAAAAAAAGGCAAGTAAGTGGGGACATGATAGAATTCAGTGTGCTGTGGTGAAAATGGTTAGGAAATTCTCCCTCTCTCAGAATAAACAGACAGTTTGGTCTAGTGGTTAAGGCATCAGGCTAGAAACCAGGAGGTTGTGAATTTTAGTCCTGCCTTAGGCATGAAAGTGGCTGGGTGACTTTGAGCCAGTCACTCTCTCTCAGCCCAGCTCACCTCACAGGGCTGTTGTGAGGAAGATAGGAGGAAGGAGTATTAGGTATGTTCCCACCTTGTGTTATTTAAAAAAATAATAAAGGCAGAATAAAAAATCTAAAAAAAAATAGTCAGATCTGAAGTCAACCAGTGAAATTCAGTGGTGTGAAGATTCAGGGAAGGAAAAGAATGGTGGTACTTCTATTGGCATTTGGTTAATATAATGCTGAACTAGATGATCCTTTTTTGTGATCCAGCTTGACTCTTCATAGAACATTTGTTCCCAGTTTAACTCAAGAAAATACATATATTATCCCATCCTGTTATTTAAATATTATTTTAATAGTACAGTATTATTTACAACCAACTTCAGATCTCAGTCCCTTACTGTATCATGATGATAAAAGTAATCACTTTATGACAAAAACCAAACAGAAAGAATATTTTAAAACATCCATTATGGAAAATTAAAATGTAATAAAATCAATAACACCATAAACAACAAATAAAGCAATAAAAAAGCAGGTGGTATATTTCTTCCTCCATAGGTTCAATTGTTTAAAGTTCATGTAAAGCCATCAAAGTAGGGGTTGGTCTGATTTCCAGCAGGAGGCTGTTCCATAACATATGTGCCCCTACTGAAAAGCCTCAGACCACTACCTATAGAAATGGGAAATCACTAGTGGTTTCTTCTGGAATAAATAGATTAGTTGGGTTGAATCCAGCCACAGAAAATGGTATTACCAATGCATAGACAGCTTTATAGGTAGAAACCAGCACTTTGAATTACAACAGAAGCTAATAGAGAGCCAGCACAGCAAAACTAGTGTAAAATGCTCATATCACCATATGCAAATGGACCTCTTCATTCTGGGCCAATTATAACTTCTAAGTGGTCTTCCAAACTAGCCCCACGTACCATGCATAGCATTAACCCAAGCAAGTGGTGATGAAGACCCAAAGTCCTTTCAAATCATGTGTAAATGCTGTGCGAACTGTTAAAAGTACCCACATTAGCTCATCATTCTTTGAAATTCAAAATCAAGCAACCAGTATAATGATGAAGTGGCACAGTGTAACTGTAATTTCAACTGAGCGAAGCTATGCCAGAAATAAAACACTTATTTCCCAACTGAAATTACTCATTTTGTGTATGGGTGCCAGAGCCTTCAATAAACTTTCTCAAGGTTGTTTATTTTTCTCACTGGTTGCATGGATTCTTACCCAGTTATTTCTTCAATTCCTATTGCTTCTTTGTTATGTCCTCCTGCTGTTCCCCCACCCACCACCTTTTCAGCCCTGTTGCTTAGTATATCTTTGTTGCTCTAAAATGATGCTTTTTTCAATGCTTGTGGCATTGTGAAATGAAACTGTCTCTTACGTTAAAAAATCCGAACTGTCCTGAAATTTTAAAGTTCTGTATCTATTCAGAGGGGCAGTTTATGCTATCAAATACTCTGGGCCAAATTAACGATGGTGCTAAGCAGGGTATGAAATAGTAAAGCCTTAAGCAAGATTGGGACCTTGATGTACTAGCACAATTTTCTGTGGAAAACTGAGTGGGAAGTAGCTTCATCAGTTTACTCTGTTGGTCTCTATAGTTTACTTTGTTTTCAAAATTTCCTTCCATCTAGCACAAGGCAAACACAGCCTGTGCCTCCTGTTGAAGGGAACTTCAGAATACATTGGAGTATCACACTGGCTCATGTACTAGCTTAATGGCCTTGCCTTCGCTGTGGCCAATTTCAAATGATGGATAATGTGCACTTCGATTGTATGCCTTTTGTATCAAAACAGGGAAGAGAGTTATAGATACCATGGAATGGATAACCTTCTATTGAATATACATACATACATACATACATACATACATACATACATATAAAATAATCCAGTTTGGAGTCAAAGTCAAATGTAAATGTAAATCTTAAGAAAGCAATACAAACTGCCTGGTGGAAGCTATTAAACATGATACTATTTTCATGATACTAGGGATTTATTTTTTTGTGTTTTTGTTTTAAATCATGTCACTTTTGAAATCTTCCTACTTCCAATAAAATTATATAGCTGCCCTCGAATAACCTAGATCAGCACAGACCAACAGTGTGAAGAGCAGAATTTACGTCGAAGCTGCGTGGAGTCAAGCAAAACTTACAGATTTTAAACATTAAGAAAAAGTACCTTTAATGTTTTAATTGTGTACAAGTATAACAGCTCAGGAAAGAGATACTTACGAGGAAGCACACACCTTCATGAGTTCATCTTCCAAAAGCACATTTAAAGGAACAGTGTACACTGCGATTGGCTATTGTAGAATTACATTTGGGAATTTGTATCTGGACATAATTGTCAACCACTTTTATTCTACCAAATTATGCCTCCACTTTGGAATTCTAGGTGGTGTTTGCAGTACTACTTTGTAGTAAAAAAAGGAGAACATTATCCTTACTTTACATACATACATATTTATGTTTCATAGCTCAAATTTTCTGAAATACATTGTTATTGAAACTTCCAGTTTTGTAAGGAAATTTGCTTTGTTTTCTGTGTAAATAAGTTTTATTCTTAACTAATTCTCCACCCAATAATGTAATGCTGAAGAAGTGACAAATACTATATTCTACCAGAAATCCTATTAATGTCCTTTTAATTTCTCAGCCATTGTTTATCAGGTTTACTTACATAAACTTCACATAACAAATTATGCTGTTTTAGAAACATAACATAGCCATACTTTGCAGGTTTGGATGACATATGCTACCCTCATTGGTTATTTTGCTATGAAGGGCAGAAATATAAATTGAAATAATAGTAATAAATGATAATAATGAAAATTATTATATTAATTGTTATAATTAATAATTATAATTAAAATTAAAATGATATAAATATGTTCATATGCAATTGAAATGATAGTGCTCTCAAAATCTGGATTGTCATAATTTATGCAAAATGATAGCTTTGATGAAAAAATTACAGTTGTGTCACAACAAAGATCTTAACTGATAAAACAAAGTTGAAACTAGGTTATGTGGAAGGGATTGCTACTTATGTTTAGGGAAGGGATGGACTGATTTATCATGAAACGTATTGTTCTGGTTGAGTCATTGCTTGCATGTAATAGATGGAACAGATTCTGCATTAGGCACCTATAAACATGATAAATAATAAATTAAAAAGCAAATTTAAATTTGTACTTAGTTTTTCAGTTTTCTTCATCTCAGATATAGAATTGGCTTCCCAAGAATAAAATCAGTGATTTTTGGACTAAATTAAGAAGGAAATGGGACTCTATAGGGCAGTTCATAACTGAGGATTTAGGAAGCATGAAATTGTGAACAACTAACAGAAAAAAAATAGGTTATTTTTTTTCTGGTGATGTTGCCTACCTATGTTAATTGAGGATTAAATGTAATGCTTACTTCTCTTAATTTCAACACTATAAGTTTACATTTCACAGCATCAAATCTCAATTACCTGGATGAAGCTGAAAGACATCAAAATAACGGTGCAAATCACTGGAAATATGTACAGGAGATCTGGCCAAGAAATAAAATACACTGATGTGAGAACCAAGCTACATTTCAGGTTTTCAGTTTCACTGTATGACTGTCTTAGAATGAGGCTGTGAAATGGATAGCAATTAAAAAGCCAAACAGGTTGCTTAATACGGCTCCACAAAACATTTGAAAGAAGCATAGCATGAACGAAGTGTCCCTTTTTGAATCATTAAAGCAGCCACTCAAGCAGGGGGAAGTGCAGGGGGGTCTTGGGGGCAGGTGTGTGTGTGTCAAAAAAATCAAGATGGAGCCTTGACTCTGCAGTCAAAGCCCTGCACCTTTTTTACATTCATTGGTGTGCTGTATGTAAAAATTGGGCAGGACTTTGATTATATGGTTGTGGCTGCCATCTTGATTTTTTTTTTTCTTTCTCTGACTACAAATGCCCTGGCCTTCAAGGTAAGCAGCTGTGCATTCAAACACATGAGCCTGCAGCCCAGGAGTTTTCGAAGCAGTTGGCAAGTCTTTTGAAGAACTCAACTGCTTTAAGGTTTCAAGAAGGAGAACTTTGCTCATGCTAACACTTTGCTAATTAAAATCCTTCTTTCTGTTGCATCTTCTGGGTTCAAGTACCTTTCTTCTAAAAGCTTCTATTACCCCTGCTAAAGAAAATGAGATTGAAGAAACACATGTGTCAATTTCTCCACAAAGAGGCATAATGCTGCTTTAGTCAAAAGAAACTTTTATTCAGAAAACATTGCTGGTGTGTTTGTGTATGAGAGAGATTTAAGCAGCATCTTGTGAATTTTAAGAAAATCAAGAGATTAGATGCTACATTTTCTACAGCACTTCTGTTTGACACAAATATCTATCAACTATCTATCATTTGCATGTTTATCTTGAAGCCAGGAGAACATAATGCAAAGGGATTTAAATAAAGAAATATTCTACACATTCCGATATTTCTCTGTGAAAGCAACAATGTGAATCACTAGAACCCTGGATGCTTGACACTACACAGTTTCTGCTTCTTAAAAGAGCAAAAAATATAACTGGCCAGCCATCAATGATATTAATTAGTAGCTGATGCATTTCATTATTTCTCTCTTAATGTATAGTATTTTTCCAGTTTCTATTAGTTACCATTAATTATCCTTTCAAGAGAAATTAAAATTTCATTTTGATGGATTATTATGGCTATGTGTCAGAAACCAAGTGATGTCTTTCAGCAAGATAATTACTCATTCTCCAAAGAGGTTGGAGGAAATGATAGTCATCCTGGGACCATGAGCTCATCTCCAAGTCAGTCTTTCTAATTAGCAACACAAACAACTTCTCATCCTTCTGGCTTCCTGGCGAGGCTCACTTCTAATAGAGTAGAAGAAACACTCAGCAAACACACACCAACTGAATTGTCCACAATTACTATCAATTCATTTATTTAGAAATAACCATTCTATTGATAAGAACAGATCTTCCTGCCTGAAGTGTATTTAGGATTACAGCGCTTTCTTAAAGAGCCACTTGAATCCTTTTATCTCAGACAAAGGCAGTTTAATTCAAGATGCTGCATGGAGTTGTAGTCCTTTTCATATAGGAAGAAGCACTCTGACATTCTCAATAAATAGATTGTCATGCTGTGGAAATTGACATCATAGCAGGCAGATGTGGTTTCTGTTCGCAACTGAAATTGAATATTTTCCTATGCAGCTTCATTCAGTAATTAATAAATTTTTCTCTTCCACAGTCTTGCTAGGACAAAATGAAATAGTACGGCTATTCATTTGGCACTGAAACAGGGTTTAATATTAACATCTGTAACGATTGCCTATCCTGATATACTCAGACTCACAAGCAGGTACTTAATGATATCTGATTTATTAAAAGAATAGTATGCAAATACAGAGAAAGCTGAGAATGAATAAAAGCGCGCCAAATACAAACTAAAAACCCTCGGCTCGAAACGTAATCCCTCCCCTTGCCCAACTGCAGCAACCACCCCCCTCCCAGGTGCTGGTAACCGTTTTCCACTGATCCTGGGAAAGCAACCTTGAACACATGAGATAACCCAAACACATTCCAAACCAGCAGCCAACAGATAACAACTCCCCAAAGTGGAATCTTCCTTCCTCCCGAGATCACACATGTATCAGGGAAATGACATGCGAAACGTTACGATGTACCAGGAACATTGAAATGGTGAACATGACATACTGTCCCCCCCAAAATACTACGGAGTAGGTTTCATAGGATAAGCAGCATGAAACCGCCTAACTAGAACAGGAGAGTGAACATCATGGGCAGCCACCCACTCAGGGTGGGGGAAATGTTTCCAGCGGACAAGGTACTGCAGGGTGCCACGAAGTCTGCCGGAATCAAGGACCTCCTTCACCTCAAAATGCTGTTGCCCGTCAATCATGATGGGTGTAGGAGGTGTGGGTTGGACATGCCAGTGATCGGAGTGGTTGACAGGTTTGAGCAAACTGCAATGAAAAACAGGATGTAAGCATTTCAGATTGTGTGGCAAGTCCAATTTAAATGTAACAGGGTTAATAACTCCAACAATGGGAAAAGGACCAACAAACTTGGGAGATTTAATGAACTTGGTGGAAAGGTAGACCTTATCACCAACTTTGAAGGCAGGCTGGAGTGCCCTCTTCTTATCGGCATGGAGTTTGTAGGTGGATTGGGCATCTGCCAACGCTTGCTGAATGACCGGCCAGGAGTCACCCAGGTGCGCAGCCCAGTCGGAAGGTGAAGAAGGCGGAGAAGTGGGTTGCGGCAGATCAGGAATAGGGTCGAAATCTCGCCCAAACACAGTACGGAAAGGGGTGTGGCCCGTGCTTTGATGTACAGCGTTGTTGTAAGCGACTTCGGCAAAGGGCAGAAGATCCACCCAATTGTCCTGCTGATAGTTTACAAAGGCTCGCAAATATTGTTCCAAGGTTGCATTAAGAGCCTCCGTAGATCCGTCAGTCTCAGGATGCGATGCAGTGGACAGCGCCTGTTTGGTGCCCAGCAGTTTTAAAAATGCCCGCCAAAACTGGGACGTAAATTGTGTCCCGTGATCTGTGACCAAATGGGCAGGGCATCCGTGAAGTCTGTACACGTGGACTAGGAAGAGGCGGGCTAACTGTTGAGCCGATGGGATAGAGGCACATGGAATGAAATGGGCTTGTTTAGAAAAGTAGTCTTTCACAACCCAAATCACAGTCTTTCTCTGGCTCGGAGGCAAGTCGACAATAAAATCCATAGAGATTTCCTCCCAAGGACGTGAGGGGCTGGCCACTGGCTGAAACAAGCCTTGCGGCTTACCCCTCTTCCGTTTTGACATGGCACAGACAGGGCAAGAAGCAACATAGTCTTTGACATCATGCCTCAACGTAGGCCACCAAAATTGGCACCGCACCAGGTGTAAGGTTTTTACAAAGCCAAAATGACCAGCCACTTTATCATCATGAGACCTGAGTAGGACCTCCCTTCGCAAACCGTCAGGGACATAGAGACGGCTTTGCTTCCATGCGAAGCCTCAGTCAAATGTAACATTGTCTCTATTCGCTTGCGGCCAAGTGTCAGATTTCAGTTTGGAGAGAAACTGTTGTTGCAATTGAGAAGGGATTTACAGCCTCCCCCCAGCTGGTGAAACTGAACCTGAGGGCAGCTGCGCACGTGTCTGGCTGCGAGTGACAGCCTGCATACCCAACTGAGGTTCTGTCCACAATGTGCCTACCACGTCAGGTATGGAGGTCGAATCCTGGGGCAGGCGGGAAAGCGGATCAGCCAGGAAGTTCTTCTTACCCGGAATGAACTTCAACTTAAAATTAAAATGGCTGAAAAATTGAGGCCAACGGATTTGTTTAGGGCTGAGCTTACGGGGTGTGCTGAGCGCTTCTAAGTTCTTATGGTCTGTCCAAACTTCAAAAGGACAGTTGGCCCCCTCTAAAAGGTGGCACCATGCCTCCAAAGCTGCTTTGACTGCAAAAGCCTCCTTTTCCCAAACATGCCATCGTCTTTCTGTCTCAGAAAATTTGCGGGAGAGATACGCACAGGGTCTTAGGCAGCCAGCAGCATCTGCCTGCAACAAAAGTGCTCCAATGGAGAAATCAGAGGCATCCACTTGAACCACAAAAGGTTTAGTGGGATCAGGGTGTTGCAGGATAGGCTCAGCCGTGAACAGGGTTTTTAGCTTGTCGAAAGCCACCTGGCATTCAGGTGTTCAATTGAGCAATGCTCCCGGGTTCTTTACCTTGCGTGTGTCCCCCAGACCCTTTGTTCGCAATAAGTCAGTGAGAGGCAATGCAATTTCTGTGAACCCCTGGATGAATTGGCGATAATAGTTGGAAAATCCAAGGAAACTTTGGAGCTGCCTGCGAGTGCGCGGGCGCTCCCACTCTAAAATGGCTTGGATCTTTGCAGGGTCCATTTCAATACCCTTGTCAGAAATTCTGTACCCCAAATAATCAAGTTGAGTCTTATGAAATTCACATTTAGATAGTTTAGCATAAAGCTCAGCCTTCCTCAGTTTGCTGAGCTCCTGTTCCACCAAATGCTCCTGTTCTTCCATCGTTTCAGTGTAAATTAAAACATCACCCAAATAAACCAGTACCCCTTTGAACAAATGCTCATGCAACACTTCATTGATCAATTGCATAAACACCCCAGGTGCCCCTGCCAATCCAAATGGCAAAACTTTGTACTGGAAAGAGCCCAGAGGACAATTGAAAGCAGTTTTCCACTCATCCCCTTCCTGTATGCAGATACGGAAATACGCCTCCCTCAGATCCAGCTTAGAGAAGATTTTCCCCTTGGCCAGATGTGCTAACATGTCTTTTATTATTGGCAAAGGATATTTGTTTAATACTGAAACTGCATTCAATCCGTGGTAATCTGTGCAAAGTCTCAATGTCCCATCCTTCTTTGCTCGGAATAAAACAGGTGCACCCACTGGTGAATTAGCTGGTTCGATAAAACCCCTTGCCAAATTTTTATCCACAAACTCCCTCAGCGCTGCCAGTTCTTTTTGGGTCATGGCATAGATTTTAGGCTTGGGCAGTTGGGCATTTGGGACCAACTCTATGGCACAGTCAGTTTTCCGATGCGGTGGGAGTTGGTCCACCTCCTTCTCGCCAAACACATCTGCAAAACCCTGGTATTGCTCTGGCAACCCTTCTAGTGGGGTGGCTGCAAAACGCGGAGTTGCGGTTGCCGCCCTCCCCACTGCAGCCTCTGAGGCGTCGTCTTCTTCAGGAGCTTGATAGAAACCATCCCCAAAAGTCAAAGTCCTGTGCACCCAATTTATATATGGGTTTTGTTGGACCAACCAAGGGATCCCCAAAATGACCAAAGGACCCCCCACTGGCGCCACTATGAAAGGCAGCCCCTCTCGGTGGCTACCCATTTGCAATGCCACCATGCCCGTGGAATGGGTGACTGGCTTTCCCCCCGCCATAGTCCCGTCCAGTTGGGTAAAAATCATGGGCCGTTTTAACGGAAACTTGGGTAGCTCCAAAGCAGCCACCACATCAGGGTGCATTAAGCAACGTGAGCACCCTGAATCGATCAACGCCCACACTTCCATCGTTTTTGTGCGGGAGCCCAACTTCACCTTCACTGTCAGTGTGGGGTAGTTGCCACTCACCGAAACGTGGTCGCGCCCCTCCTCTACCACCTGCCCAGCGGTGCCCTTTAAAGCAGGTGGCTGGCATTTCCCGCCGGCTGGAACAGCTCGGGCTCCCCCTCATCCCCAAAGAAAGGGATGTCCTCAGCCTCGGTCTCAGCCAACGCTGCCTTCATCTTCCTGGGCAAGGAGGGAGATTTCCCTGACGACTTTCCCGGACGCTCCTCGGTCTTTCCTTTCAGGCACGCCGCTGCTCGGTGTCCTTCCTTCCCACATCGGAGGCATTGCCCCTTTGCAAAACAGCTCTCCTTCTCCTCCTGCCAGGCCGTGCGCCCCGTTCTGCCCGTGGTGCCCGGGGACTTGGCCGCTCTCATCATAGCCATTTGCTTGGGACCCTTCCTGCTTTGTGCAAACTTAGCGTGGGCTTGCTCAATGTTTCCAGCTAGCTGGATCCAGTCATATAGGGTAGTAGGATCTTCTCTTCCCAACGACCATCTCAGCAACTCGGGTCTCAGACCATCCTTAAACATTTCTATTAAAGTTGTTGGCGATCAATCATCCACCTTTGCAGCTAAGGCTTGGAATTCTAGGGCATAATCTGCAACGGACATTGATCCTTGGATCAGTTCCCTCAGAGCCACCTTGGCTTTCTCTTTAGCTAACGGGTCAGCAAAATGCAACTTGAGTGCCCACAGGAATTCTTCAAAGTCGTCTAATTCCAGGGCATCCATCTCAGTTAATTGGACAAACCAATCAGCCACCCTCCCCTTCAGTTTGGTGGCCACAGCATTTATCTTAGCCCTTTCAGAAGGAAACAGCCTCCCAAACTCCTCCATATAGCTTTTAGCATTGGTCAGGAAAAATGACAGCTTAGTAGGATCCCCATCAAACTTGACAGTGAAATCCCTGTATCTTGCGCCCTGTGGGCTCCTCTTCCTCTCCTTCTGCCCAGCCCTTCTCTTGGACACCGGGGATCTTCCCTCGTGGGGGGGGGGGGAATTCGAAACCCGGACTTTGGGATTTCTCTTCCCATCCTTATCTTTCCTCCTTCCTCTGTCTTCTGAACGCCGTGGGGGCGATGGGGACGAACGTCTGGGACTGCGGGATGGTGATCCCGCCCGATGCCTCCTCCGATCCTTCTTCCTCACACCCGGGGGGAGGGGGGAGAGATGGGGATGACTGTCTGGAGCGATGCTCCCTTCC
Organism: Candoia aspera; assembly: GCF_035149785.1. Taxonomy (NCBI): domain Eukaryota; kingdom Metazoa; phylum Chordata; class Lepidosauria; order Squamata; family Candoiidae; genus Candoia; species Candoia aspera. The sequence goes on from NC_086155.1 coordinate 163,619,641, forward strand.
CCCTCTGTCCTGGTCCCACGACGCCAATGATATTTTCATCATCATTTCTTCCAGGGATTGTATCCTGGCTTCCCACCCTTGTAACCTCTCAGGGGTCTTGGAGTCCTCCGACCCTCTCTTATCGGTCCTGGCTACGTTCGGGGACAGCGGGTACCTCTGCTTCCAAGACGACTTAGACGTCCCTGGTAGGGTTCCCTGTTCCTCATCCCACGTCACCTGATCAGCCAGCGATTCTTCTGCTTTCTTAACCACTTTAGATTTCAGAGTTTTCCCTTCCGCTGGACTGGAACTCGAAGTCTCCGGTAGGTCCTCCGACTCCGGAGTAGGGACCTTGTCCCTTCTCTTTACCGTGGAGTCCGGCTCCCCTGCACTCGAGTATTCACTTTCCCCCGAGTAAGGAGTAGGCTCAGTCATCGCTAACTTTATTTCCTCACAGATACTCTGGAAGGATGTTAACGGTAAAATTTTAGGATTCTCAGCTTTATGTAATGATTGCCTATCCTGATATACTCAGACTCACAAGCAGGTACTTAATGATATCTGATTTATTAAAAGAATAGTATGCAAATACAGAGAAAGCTGAGAATGAATAAAAGCGCGCCAAATACAAACTAAAAACCCTCGGCTCGAAACGTAATCCCTCCCCTCGCCCAACTGCAGCAACCACCCCCCTCCCAGGTGCTGGTAACCGTTTTCCACTGATCCTGGGAAAGCAACCTTGAACACATGAGGTAACCCAAACACATTCCAAACCAGCAGCCAACAGATAACAACTCCCCAAAGTGGAATCTTCCTTCCTCCCGAGATCACACATGTATCAGGGAAATGACATGCGAAACGTTACGATGTACCAGGAACATTGAAACGGTGAACATGACAACATCCTACTAATTAACGTAGGGGTGGGTATATCTCCAGCTATTCTCAGCTGCAATTCCCAGCAGTTCTAAGTCAGCTGAGCTAGCCAATACTGAGAATTCTGGGATCTGTAACTGAGCATGATCTGACAGCACATTGGTTCCCAAACCTAGACTAAGTAATTTAGTGACTTATAAAAATAGTTTAGAGATGTTCTCAGAGACTTAGCAAGAACACAGAAAGTGTAGAGGGTAAGGAAGATGACCTTGACGAGATATACAGAAGTGTTGCCTAGGCAAAAGGGACTGAAACATTTTTTAAGCCCAGAATGGCCAGATAAAATTTGGAAGTAACACAGAGACACCTCCCTAGTTCATTGAACTATAACAGGGTGTCTCAACCAGGGTTCCATGGAACCCTGGGGTTCTGCTAGAGGTCCCTAGGGGTTCCCTGGGAGATCACGATTTATTTAAAAAATTATTCAAATTCAGGCAACTTCACATTAAAGACATAAGTTTCATTCTTTATTTTCTGTTTAAGAACACTGTTAATGCATATATACAGGCCTACACATGAAACAAATATAATAATTTTGTTTCTGGCCTATATTTGAGCCTGAATGTGCAGGGGTCCCCCGAGGCCTGAAAAATATTTCAAGGGTTCCTCCAGGGTCAAAAGATTAAAAAAGGCTGAACTACAAGAAGGAGAAGGAAGTACAGCACAATCAAACTTGCAAGATTCTGTTATTATAGCTAATTTTAATAAAAATGAAACTGGAGTTAATGGTCTGATCTACGTAGTGGGGCTGATGGGAAGCCTCTATTTCCTTCAGATGGCAAAGAAAGAACATTGATCCCAGAATTTCCTCCAAATGTATTTATTTGCAGATCAGTATGTACAGGATTGGCAGCCCTGCCTCAAATTTTTAGTCTATCAGTTTTTCCATTTCAGAGAAATTCAGATTTGTGAAGGAACTCCTGTGTATTATTTATTTTCTTGATTCTTTTTTATGGTGTTACATTTACTATGTTATATTTAAAAATATAGGGGCAACAAATATCCCATAAGCAAAAGATAAACTATTTCATTTTCTTTTCTCCTTCTTCACCTTTTCCTGATAAAACAGGAAGAAACACACTTGTTCTTGGTGCTGTAGAGTTCCTCAAAATTAGGGACATGGAGCCCTTGTTAACATTAGTCAGGAATACCTTTCTCTGGGAAGGTGATTCCCAAATGAAATTGCATCAACATTTGGAGTAGTACCTTAATAAATACTTTCAGCAGAACAACAACAGTGAGAAAGCTACAGTAGGACACAAGATGTGGCTAGGCCAAGTGGACCTGTTGAGTTCCTACTCTTGGTGAATGTATGAAAGTCACAAGTCCTCTGTTAAACCAAGGGTGGTGGCCTGAGTGATGATTGGAAAAAAATGGCCTCATTGAGGTTCACATTCCTTTTCTGCCTCACCTCAATAGTTTTAAAATAAATTGCTGTTCATTCTTATTACAGCATGGTTAGCAGTAGAGCTTTCTGGGCTCCATGGTGAAACTGTCAGATGTGGCTGGAGTTCAGATGCCAAGCCTCCACTCTTCTGGGCTGTGGTAGTTGCAGATAGGCAGGAGAAAGTGTCACACAATGGCTTCTTACACACAGCCACCATAGCACAGCAGTGAGCCTGAGTCCCATGAAGTGTCTTTCCTTGCTTCTTTAGATTCACAAATTATCCCTTCCCTTCACCTGCTTAACCTTCTGTGCTCACACCCCCTCATCTCAGAAAAGTCCCCACACTCCCTGAGGCCTGTGAGTCTTTCTCTCTTGGCTTGCCCTATCCAGGCTGCAAAATTCCAAATGACCATTAGATGGCAGCACATACAGATAAATATAATTCTAGGGCTACCTGCAATTTTGCAGCCCAGATACGATATATCTATTTTCTGATTTCCCCTCATATCTCCCTAACTGCAATCCAAGCATGACACAGGAACCCTTTCTATACGACGTGCCTTTGTCTTATGCATATTCCACTGCTGAGGCAGCCTACAGTCATCTTTAGCTGTTTCAGTTTTATATTAGTGTTGCTCCTCTTTTCCTGACAGATTGTTTACTATATACATAATCTAGGATGTTTAATCACTGATGATCTTGGCTTGATCGAGGTTCAGAAACTGCCCAGCTCTTATTGGTTCTTTTAGGGTGATTCAAGAACACTCCTTTTCTCTGGTGACTGGGCATTGTTAGACAGAGCCATTCTGCTTCTGGCCACAAGAGAATCCGGCCTGTGGGTTGCCATCTGCCATCCCACACATCAGGCACTAGGTGTGCCTCCAGAGTATTGGGCTAGTACTAGGTTTATAAATCTCACTGGAGGGCTTTGGACGTTTTAGCCTGACTTATAGGTTATGTTCACATGACATACTGAATCACCAATTAGCCATCATATTTTGGCCTAGAGTGTTGCTTGAGCTCAGTGTAGTTAATTAATGGTTCTGTGGATCCAGATTTGCTTAATCAAAAAATAGAAAATAGAAAACATTGTTATCAAGCCAGGTATCTTCCATCTTATACCTGTGAATTTGATATTCCTTTCTAAATGAAGAGCTTCATAATTGTCTCTATTAAATTTTGCTCTGTTAGTTTCTGCTCATTTCTCTAACTTACCATGTGTTATTTCTGTTTTATTTCTGTATTTTAGAAGATTGGGTGGCTATCCTATTAAATTTTATGGCACCTAAAATTTGATAAGCATTCCTTCATCCTCTTCATCCAAGACAATAAACATTTTGAAAAGAAGAGGACCAAGGAGTGATCCTTCAGAGAGTCATAGGGTTGCAAGGGACCTTGAAAATCTTCTAATCCAACCCCCTCTCCCAGAGAAGGAATCCCCATACCAATCCCTCTAGTGATGGTGTCCCCATGATTCTAGGAGGCAGGCTGTTCCATTGCTTAATAGCTCTTATAAGGAGACTCCTCCTTATTTTGAGTTCCAATCTCCCTCTCCAAAGCTTTCAGCCATTGATTCTTGTTCTACCCTCTGTAACTGCAGAGAATAAATCCACACCTTCTTTTCTATGACAGTCCTTCAAATATTGGAAAACTGCTATCATGAATCCTTTGCCTTCTCTTCTTTAAGATAAACATACACTCTTCCTTTAACTATTCTTCAGGGGCCACTTACCATCTTCTCTGCATTCTTTCCACCTTCTTGTAGAACCTCCTTCCATAAGGAACCATCTTTGAATATGGTTTGTATCCACTTACTTGTCATGCCATCCAGTCCACACATAATTAGCTTGCTAATCAGAATTATCTTGATAATCCTAACCACATTATCCATAGAAATTTTAATTAAAGCATGACCAGACTGTGGATTGAATTTTGGGGAATTAGGTTTTCCAGTTTTAAAAAAAGGCGCAGTGAGGGAAAACATCTGCACCTCACTCCTGAAAGAGTTACAAATGCATCAATATTTTCTTGCATAAGGAATAAACTATAGCAGCCTTAGTAATAGCTGATGCTGCTCTCCTTTCATACAAGCAGAGCTTTGTCTGTGGCATCATTTCCATGGGTAGCTTGAGGACTTAGTGACTTTGAGGGACATTTCTAGATGGACTGTTTGACCTCTACCTTCTCCTGTGGTCAGATCTCCCCTGTTTCTCTTTTAGGCATTTTTAGCTAGAAAAGGTTGTAGGCCACAGTGTCACACACTCCAATTTTATTCTCGAGGCTACAAAAGCTTGTCACTTTACCTCTGGCAGGGCATGCCAGTCAGTAAACTTGAACTGCTCTGGACAGCTGTGAAGAGTGAAAAATAAGTGCTTTTGAAAACATTTGTCCTTGGTTGTATGCCTTCTGTTTGTAGTGCAGCTGGTTCACATTAGCTCTGAGAAGATGTCACACAGCTGTTTTTCTGAAGCATCACTAACAGGCAAATGGCCCTAGCATCTCCCTGATCTCTGTAACTTTTTAATTTTTTACTCTGTCATGTTTCATTTCAACACATTAAGTCTTTATTTTTAAGTATTGTCTGTAGGCATGTGCTCAAAAATTTACTGGTTTAAAATGATTTAAAATCTTACCATTTTGCCCCTAAAGGTTTTTTTTAATTTGTTTTAATTTCTTATGGGAATTTTGCATCCCTTCTCCTAAACACAGAGGAGAGTGGGAGGCAAATGGCAATGCATCCATGATTAGGTCCACCTCAAATTCTGCAAGTTATGTACTTGCATCAGAGATCATGATTAACATATGAAAATGTGTTTACATAATGGAATAACCATGTGTGTATCATCATTTCAGCACCATAGTGGATGCTGCTGCTTCTGAGTAAGTAAACAAAAGAATCAGTCTCCTCAGGGGAATGGGTGACACCATCTAAATTAATGACCTGTAGACAAAAATAATTTAGCCTTCCTGGCACATGTGAAATGAGTGGTTCCTTGCCAATTGCACAGCTGCTCTGTTACGATTCAAGAGCCTCCACAGAAAGTGTCTGCTGCCCTCAGAATGATGAAAGCAGATTGTGAGGTTGCACTGCAAGGTTCATCCCTTTTGGGTCTGGGTGGGCACATTACAAAACATGTACAGGAGGGATGCATCTTGCATCTTGCCAGCACAATGCTGTCATCATTCTGCCCCTCCCCCCTCCCCCGACACTTCTCTTACCAAATAAACACTGATAAATCAATACATATGAAAATTAAGCACAACCTATTGGCTGAGATTAGTAACACAACCTGCTCAGTCTTTTTACTTGGTTACCATATGGGCTCATGTGACATGGCAAGTTGACCAGACACTCTATCTGGCTTCAGAGCTACATGTCTCTTAATTTGCTCTGTCAGTTGGGGCAATATATTTTCAGCTGTCTATGACGTGCAAAGATACCTTACTGTAGGCAGAATAACCCTGTGTGAAAAATCAGTCTTCCCCTTTTGCAAGTGTTCTGCAAAATGCCTCGCTCACAAAGGCATATGATCAGTTCTGCTACTGAGCTTCCTTTAGTGTTGTGAGGTGATGCAGCACACTGGCTGTTCTTGTTTTCTGCTGCACAGGTCACATGGGGAGTGGTTCCTCAGGCTATCTTCTTTGGAGATTTAACTGAGGGGAGTGCAAGAAACCTTAATCTGATCCAGGAGAAGTTCATCATGTTTGTCTTCGAAAGTAATTACCTTTCTTTCTCTCTTTCTCTCTCTCTCTCTCATTCTCCCCCCTCTCCAAACTAAATTAGAATAGTTGAAACTTTTAGCAGAGCACTAGTTTAAACTGTGGGAAATGTGAATGATGCAGCGTGTGATGCTGATAAGAGTAATGTGAATACTTCTACTTATTTCTTGTATTTGTGTCTGTGTGCGGGTGAGAATACACAGAAATACATATATGTACACACACTATGCTATTCATATACTATATATGAATAATACTCTAACTTACTTATTAGAACATTGATCCTAATGTAGAGAATATTATGTTTCATGAGTGTGGCTATAACTTCTTTGGACTATAAGTACTGTAATTGTTATTAGCTGGAAGTATGATTCAGTTTCCCTTAAGTCCAAGATTCTTAGGCAAACTATAAGACTTGGCTTTAAACCTCATTTGCAGTATTGGGATATTATAGCTGCCAAACCTTCAAACTTGTTGAAAAAGGTGAGCTTGTACCCTGGTGATTCGGGATTTTTTTTACTTCCCAGTCCAGCCCACAGCCCTGGATTTTTCTCCATCTAAGAACTGATCAGGTCAGACCCACCTTAAACTATGAGATCAGCCAAGGTCCTCTATGTGCTGCTAACAAGTTGGGCTATATAACTGTTGTAAGAACTCGGTGTTATGATTTTTCCATAGTGTGAAAATGCTAAGTATTTTTTACATGCACCTGTGCCTATAAATATAAAGTGCATAATTTCTGAGATGAAGATTTACGATCTGTGTTAATTTTCAGACTCTTTCTGAGCTTGGTTCTTCTATAGTAGGCAGGCGTGTAGTTATTTATTACTATTGTCTGAAGTTCATTAAACTTCAGATAATACAGCTGCACCCCCAAAAAGTTACATAAGCAGCAGCTAAATTCTACTTGATATAAATTTGTCATGATCAAACTTGCTTAGTCTCTTGGATTAGCTATTTCTCACCAGTACAGAGAGATTCGCTGTTAAGCACCTCCAAGATCACAAGTCTGGAATTTATGTAATCCTGGACAGAGCAGAATAGACATATGATCTGAATTAACAAAAGTTAAAAAAACAAAAACACAAAAAAATGAACCTTGAGTAAGCTTGACCTCCCTAGACCTCCCTAGAGGATATAATATCAAATAGGAATTCATAGAACTCACACAGAATAGCTTGGGTTCACTGCAGCATAAACAGAAAAGGGTCTGTCTGTATTGGTATAAGTTTTAGTATTCCAAGAAAATCATGTTACTCTAATAAATACACATGCAACACGGGAGAGTTAGACCCATAAAACTCCCACAGATCTCTCATGGACATTAAATGGTTTTAATTCTGCAACAGCTTGAAATCCATGATGTGACTTGAGGAATTATAACAAAGAGAAGTAAAATAATCAGAAGCAGGTTATCATATTAAGGCAAATAGTTTCAAAAGCTGAAGAAGAAGATTGAGAAAACATGAGTAGCCAACTTTTTATCATCCAGAAGCATTTGACTAATTCCCAGTTCTTTGCAACTGGATATGTTGCCTAGATCTGATGGGAACTCCAAAACATCTGCACGACTTAGAAGTGCTTCCTTCTAAAATTAGGAAGAGGAGGAAATGACAAGAACAAAATTATCGTAATACAAGAGTATGGAATTATTTTATTTAACAGTCAACAAGTTTAAAGTAAAGGCAACAAGTTTAAGGTAAAGAAGTTCTGAAGGGCACAGCAGCCTGTAGATTATTCACTGTACGGTAGCATATAATTCATCTATATATTTGGTTCATGGAGGTCAGCTTAGGTAGTGGTTACTTAACTAGCTTTGGATCACTTGATTATGTGTGAATAGCATATTAAGATAAATAAGAGGTCAATCTAATGAAAGATGCTAATTCCTTTAATCCTAAATGTCATCAAATAACGTTTTAGTGCTTACACAGGCACAAAAAACAAAGATAGAATAATACTGTGAAACAAGACAGCTATTGATAGTGTAATAAACAGTATAAAAATTACTGATTGCTACCAATACGCCCCTTGTTCATTAATAGCCCAACAAATCACCTGACAGATTACTGTGGGGTATGAGGGTTGGATATTCACAGCTTCCCTTTAAATATAGACAAAGACCATATTAAAGAAATAATGTCTCTGTAATTAAGATTTCTGCTCAACTTCTCCTGACTGGTTAAATATTAACCTAAGGCTAAATTTCATATCCTCTTATATGATTGACTAATTTGAATATCTTTTTGCATTCTTCCTTGAATAAGTTATAACTTGACAGGTGATTGTCCGAAGAAAAATCAGTATCTAGTAGCTCTATATGCAAGTTATCAGATACCAATAAGAGAGCCAATTTGTGACATGGCATTACCTTTTTTCTGTATAATTCTACAGCATACTTGAATTCAGTCTATTTTTTAAAACCCTAACCCTGGCGCTGCGGGTTAAACCGCTGAGCTGTTGATCGGAAGGTCGGCGGTTCGAAACCGCGCGGCGGGGTGAGCTCCCGTTGCTAGTCCCAGCTCCTGCTCACCTAGCAGTTCGAAAACATGCAAATGTGAGTAGATCAATAGGTACCGCTTCGGCGGGAAGGTAACGGCGTTCCGAGTCGTCATGCTGGCCACATGACCCGGAAGTGTCTATGACAACGCCGGCTCCAAGGCTTAGAAACGGAGATGAGCACCGCCCCCTAGAGTCGGATTCGACTGGACTTTACGTCAAGGGAAACCTTTACCTTTTTTTAACCCTGATGCACTTAAAGATTTTTGAAGTCAACCCTTTTGCATTCTCTGTATATTATAAAATGAGTTTCTCTATGATCACCAATTTACCGATGGGCTAACCCTAAAGATAGAAATAAGTGTATTGTTTGATGAATCTGTAAACAGCTATATTTAACCCTACTCCAGATCCTTAATTAACTGGTCCCTGTTTGGGGTTGTTCCTTTATTATAGGGATTCCTGAGTCTGTCGAGATTTGCTCTGTCCTAGTCTTTGAACTAAGCACTTTGTTGTTGTTAAAAAAAAAAAGAAAAGAAATACTGAGGCATAGTTCAGTCCTTCTTAGACTGATTGAATGGTTGTCTGAAAAAATATACTTAGTCTAGGATTACATTTGAAAAAGTTGTGCTCTTACAAATTCTATATCACATTTCTTTTTTAAAAATAGTAATTTTATTAAAAATTACAAATACAACAACACAAACTAATACAAATTAAAAAAAATAAAAAATAGAAGGTGAAGAAAAGAAAAAAAGAAAAAAAATCAGAATATAGTAAAGAAAAGAAATATATAAAGAAATGACTTCCCCTTTCATCACAAATATAAACATTTTTAGTATGTTTATACTAAGTAGTTATTTTAACCTTCTCTTAAAATAAACAAATGATCTCTTCTTCCCATATCCCATTTCTTATCTATAAACAAATCCATAAAGCATTGTCATTTTAGTCCTGATGTCAGCAAAAGTCCATTAAGGATTACCAGAGATAATGACATATCTATTTTAACCTGGAAAAGATAAACCAACTTTATATTCCTTCCTTTTACTTCTAACAATCTTAATTTTTAGTCCCTTCAAATAATGTTCCAAAACTTGATTTCTTTTCATTTTTTTCTTTGTCTCTTCTCACAAAATTCTTCCAACAAGCCTCTTTTGTAAATTCAATATAAGAAGGTTATCCAGGTTACTCTCTTGATTTGTTACATGTATGTTTGTTGTTGTTTATTCATTTAGTCGCTTCCGACTCTTCGTGACTTCATGGACCAGCCCACGCCAGAGCTTCCTGTCAGTCGTCAACACCCCAAGCTCCCCCAGGGATGAGTCCGTCACCTCTAGAATATCATCCATCCACCTTGCCCTTGGTCGGCCCCTCTTCCTTTTGCCTTCCACTCTCCCTAGCATCAGCACCTTCTCCAGGGTGTCCTGTCTTCTCATTATGTGGCCAAAGGATTTCAGTTTTGCCTTGAATATCATTCCCTCAAGTGAGCAGTCTGGCTTTATTTCCTGGAGGATGGACTGGTTTGATCTTCTGGCAGTCCAAGGCACTCTCAGAATTTTCCTCCAACACCACAGTTCAAAAGCATCTATCTTCCTTCTCTCAGCCTTCCTTATGGTCCAGCTCTCGCAGCCATATGTTACTATGGGGAACACCATTGCTTTAACTATGCGGGCCTTTGTTGTCAGTGTGATGTCTCTGCTCTTAACTATTTTATCGAGATTGGTCATTGCTCTTCTCCCAAGGATTAAGCGTCTTCTGATTTCCTGACTGCAGTCAGCATCTGCAGTAATCTTCGCACCTAGAAATACAAAGTATTTCACTGCTTCTACATTTTCTCCCTCTATTTGCCAGTTATCAATCAAGCTGGTTGCCATAATCTTGGTTTTTTTGAGGTTTAGCTGCAAGCTAGCTTTTGCACTTCATTCTTTCACCTTCATCATAAGGCTCCTCAGTTCCTCTTTGTTCAGCCATCAAAGTGGTATCATCTGCATATCTGAGTTTGTTAATGTTTCTTCCAGCGATTTTAACTCCAGCCTTGGATTCCTCAAGCCCAGCTTGTCGCATGATGTGTTCTGCATACAAGTTGAATAGGTAGGGTGAGAGTATACAGCCCTGTCATACTCGTTTCCCAATCTTAAACCAGTCTGTTGTTCTGTGGTCTGTTCTTACTGTTGCTACTTGGTCGTTATACAGATTCTTCAGGAGGCATACAAGATGACTTGGTATCCCCATACCACTAAGAACTTGCCACAATTTGTTATGGTCCACACAATCAAAGGCTTTAGAATAGTCAATAAAACAGAAATAGATGTTTCTCTGAAACTCCCTGGCTTTTTCCATTATCCAGCAGATATTAGCAATTTGGTCCCTAGTTCCTCTGCCTTTTCTAAACCCAGCTTGTACATCTGGCAATTCTTGCTCCATGAATTGCTGAAGTCTACCTTGCAGGATCTGGAGCACTACCTTACCAGCATGTGAAGTGAGTGCCACTGATAGTTTGAACATTCTTTAGTGTTTCCCTTTTTTGGTATGGGGATATAAGTTGTTTTTTTCCAATCTGATGGCCATTCTTGTGTTTTCCAAATTTGCTGGCATATAGCATGCATTACCTTGACAGCATCATCTTGCAAGATTTTGAACAGTTCAGCTGGGATGCCATCATCTCCTACTGCCTTGTTATTAGCAATGCTTCTTAAGGCCCATTCAACCTCACTCTTCAGGATGTCTGGCTCTAGCTCACTAACCACACCGTCAAAGCTATCCCCAATATTGTTATCCTTCCTATTCAGGTCTTCTGTATATTCTTGCCACCTTTTCTTGATCTCTTCTTCTTCTGTTAGGTCCTTGCCATCTTTGTTTTTGATCATACCCATTTTGGCCTGGAATTTACCTCCAATGTTTCTAATTTTCTGGAAGAGGTCTCTTGTCCTTCCTATTCTATTGTCTTCTTCCACTTCCACGCATTGCTTGTTTAAAAATAATTCCTTATCTCCTCTGGCTAACCTCTGGAATTTTGCATTTAATTGGGCATAACTCCCCCTATCGCTGTTGCCTTTTGCTTTCCTTCTTTCTTGGGCTACTTCTAGTGTCTCAGCAGACAGCCATTTTGCCTTCTTGGTTTTCTCTTTCTTTGGGATGTATTTTGTTGCTGCCTCCTGAACAATGTTGCGAACTTCTGTCCATAGTTCTTCCGGGACCCTATCTACTAAGTCCAGTTCCTTAAATCGATTCTTCACCTCCACTGCATATTCCTTAGGAATATTAGTGAGCTCATATCTAGCTGATCTGTGGGTCTTCCCTAATCTCTTTAGTCTGAGCCTAAATTGTGCAAGAAGAAGTTCGTGATCTGAACTATAGTCAGCTCCAGGTCTTGTTTTTACCGACTGTATAGATGTCCACCACCTTTGGCTGCAAAGGATGTAGTCAATCTGATTTCGGTGCTGTCCATCTGGTGAAGTCCATGTATAAAGCCATCTCTTAGGTTGTTGGAAGAAAGTGTTTGTTATGCAGAGTGAGTTGTCTTGGCAAAATTCTATCAGCCTATGTCCTGCTTTGTTTTGTTCTCCCAGGCCATGCTTACCTGTAATTCCAGGTGTCATTTGACTGCCCACCTTAGCATTCCAGTCTCCTGTGATGAAAATAACATCTCTTTTAGGCGTGTTGTCCAGTAGGTGCTGCAGATCCTCATAGAACTGCTCTACTTCAGCTTCTTCAGCATCTGTGGTTGGGGTGTATATTTGGATCACTGTCATGTTAGATGGCTTGCCCTGAATTCGAATTGAGATCATTCTATTGTTTTTTGGATTGTATCCAAGCACTGCTTTAGCCACTTTGCTATTAATTATGAAGGCTACTCCATTTCTTCTGTGGTCCTCTTGTCCACAGTAGTAGATCTGGTGGTCATTTGATGTGAAGTGGCCCATTCCAGTCCATTTCAGTTCACTGACGCCCAAAATGTCTATCTTTAACCTTGACATCTCACCAATAACCACATCCAATTTGCCCTGGCTCGTAGATCTTACATTCCAGGTTCCAATGGTGTGTTGATCCTTAGAACATCGGATTTGCCGTTCACCACCAGCACCGTCGGCCGCTAGCCGTCCTTTCGGCTTTGAGCTAGCTGCGTCATCACGTCTGGGGCTGGTTGAAGTCATCCTCTGTTCCTTCCCAGTAGCATTTTGACCATCTTCCGACCTGGGGGTCTCATCTTCCGATGGTATACCGACATATCTCTGGTTGTACTGATCCATTTAGTTTTCACGGCAAGAATACTGCGGTGGGTTGCCATTACCTTCCCCAGGGATCGCATTTAGTCTGACCTCTCTGTCATGACCTTCCTGTCTTGGGTGGCCCTTCACGGTTTAGCTCATGGCATCACTGAGGTGCTCAAGCTCCAGCACCACGACAAGGTAACAATCCTTTGCTGAAGAATATACATGTATATCCCTTTTAATTATTAAGACATCAGCCAGTTTCATTTGTATGTCCAGTGTAGCATCTTTTTCCATGTCATTCTTGTAGCATGTCATTTTTAAATCCACTTTCAGATCAGTCTCTGTCTTGTCAGGTAAAATTTGTTCCTCTTCTATTTCATCTTTTAAACACAGTCTATCTATAGAGGCAGACACTCTTAAAAGTAATTTCTTGGTCCATTGTTCACAAATATCCTTCAGTATGTTGAATGTTAAAATATTTTGCTCCATTTGGTATTAGTACATCAAATATAAGTGTTCTCCATTAATTGTAATCTTTAGTTCCTTCTAGTTCCCTCTAGTCTCCAACCGTCAAAGTCCCATCCTATCATGTGCTTTTTTAAAGAATTCAAAACAAAAGCCTTTTCCCACAGGAAGGATTCTTATAATTAATTCCAAAATCTTATTTCAAATCCATCTGGACCCTTAGTCCATCTGTAACTTTCTAAAATCAAAATTTTAAACTTTTGCTGTTTATCCCAAAATTAAGTCCTTAAACTTGTATTTAAAACCTCTTTCGCTAAGGATTGGAGGAAACTCACCCAGTGCTGTAAAACTTGTCGATCCAAAGGTTCCTAATAGTTGAAACGCAGTTAACAAGCAATTCCCAAAAGTGTTTAGAAAAGGAAGTATGCAAACCCAGTGTCCTTTTAAAGGCACCAACTGTGGTTTGAGCAAGATGGCTATTTCCTCATCTCCCAGAGCTCTAAACACACCAGAGATTGTTATCTTGCAGTCTCGTTGTGAGGAACAACTGTCTGGAGCACTTGTGGGTGATCTCAAGTCCCCTCCCTATCTGGAGAGGAATTACAAATTGCTGGTTTATTCGCTGGCACTTCATTCCACTGAGGTTCAGTTCACCATTTCTTTCCCAGAAGTCCCCTGTAGCACATTTCTCAATTTCCATAGTGAGCCATTGTTAGACCATAATCAATAAATTATTGGAAAGCCTCCAATTGCCCTCTTAACTGAAGCACACCCAAGCCTCCTTCCACATATAGATAGTTCTCTTATTGAGCCATGGTTTCTTGCCCCCTTGTGTAAAATAATCTTTTTTCCCCATTCTTTCTGGCATGTGACTTACTATCACTTGGACTAGATATATCAATCTAGGGTGAATATCCATTTTAATTGCAGGTACCCATCCATGATCTAGACCGCTTATCAAGATCATTATTCATTTATTTAATCAACAGGGAATAATTAATAGTCTTATTGTCTTATTGATCGCCTTGGGAAATTTTACCTCTAAACAAGATACAAATCTATTTGTTGACGATGAGGTAAGGGTCTATCATCTTCTCTTTCAGCACTTTGTTAGATGAAAATACATCTCTGGTTTTTGCATATTTATGCATAACAGCCAAAATATTAGTTAGATGTAGTGCTACCTTCAGAGATTCACTTGGATTTGCAAGGGAGAGGAGTATATCAATCAATTTTATATTGCTTATTTTTAATTGTTTTCTGTTGAAAATGCAAACAATAAGGGTGATAATGGGCAACCCTGCTTAATGCCTCAACTTGCACTGCATCCTGTTGCTACCAACCATTAACTTTAATTGTAACATAATTCTGATTACACAAAATACAAGATAGTGATAAAATTCTCTCCCATCTGTTGAATTGCAGCTAATTTGTTCTGATATTCCCATTCCACTATGTCAAAGGCTTTAGCAGTATCCAATGATATCAAAGCAGAGATTTTATAAACTCTGTTTGATGTATGTTTGCAAGAATGCTAGTAAAAATCTTAGCATTCTGATTAATTGATGTAGTAGGTCTATAAAAGTTAACCAATCCATATTCTGTCTGGTTTCAAATGGAGATCCATTCTGAATTGTATAATTGTATTGTACAATGTATTGTATAATTTGGGATTACTGTTTAAAGTGTTATTAAATGACAAACACATATGTGGGAGTAAGATGTCCATCAAATGCTTCCAAAAGAGATCTTCTCCTGGAAGTTTGTTATTATTAAAGTCCTTTATCACCTATTACCTCATTGATAAAGGAAGGATTCTAATTTTCCTCTGAATAACCACTTTTGTATCTCTGCCCTGCCTGAATTAGGTGATAAAAAAATTTTCTGAAAGGATAAGCTTGCAATTTCTGTATTCTTATTCAAAATTTTCCCTTCGTCATTTTTAAACCCTTTTTTTTCCTGGTTAATTTTAAATTTTATACTAGTGGTAGCAACTAGTTGACCTTAGCTGATTTGGAAAGAGCTAAGTGGGGTATGGCCTGATTAGTACTTGAAAAGGAGACAATCAGGAAATCTCAAGTCTGTAGACTAGATAGATAAATTAAAAGAAGAATTATGGGAGAAGGCAGAGGCTAATCAATTTTGTATTGTTGCCAAGAAAACAAAATGGATATATCCATTTAGTCACCAGGAGTTAGGTTTAACTTTACTTACATAAACTTAATAGGATTTTAATGATAATTATTCCTAATATTCTTGTACAATTTGTCAACTATAATATTAATAGTTAGTGTCTTAGAAAGTCTGACACATCCATATTGATTCTGGAAGATTGCTCATAATCTCAATCTGCTCCTTCATT
Source organism: Candoia aspera (assembly GCF_035149785.1). NCBI lineage: Eukaryota > Metazoa > Chordata > Lepidosauria > Squamata > Candoiidae > Candoia > Candoia aspera. Next base: position 163,635,206 of record NC_086155.1, read on the forward strand.
TCTTACCAAAATGAAAATACAGTGCTGCACATAATGTTATAACATTGTTTTATCTAACTGCTTTATACTGTTATTGAATGTATGCCAAGAATGTATGCACAATTGATTCAAAACATTAAATATTTAATTTCCAACATATTAAACTTTAGGATACAGCTGAATATAAGGGAAGAAGATAAGTATCTATTATGATGGTAATATATCTGAATTACATAGATTATTCCAAATACATTTGTGATTCAATACTATTTTCATATTAATTCTGATAATGGCCATATACTCAATCCTTTTATATTCAGTTCATCTCTAATTATCAACCCTAGAGGGAATAAATGTTTTAAAAATTGTTTTTGAATAAGAATCTGACAGATGAGATTGGTCAACACTGTAACATTTCATTTTATTTATTGCAGCTTTTTATGCTTGCTTTGATGCTTATTTCCTTTGCATATAGTACGTCAAAGTAGAATGCTATGCCTCTCTCCTATGATCTCAGTCCATATCTTTCAAACACTAGCAAAACGTGATCCAATCTCAGATGGAGCATCTTTCAAAATGGGACATCTTTCAAATGATCGAGAAATTGATATGCTGCATCATCACCATCACCATCACCATCACCATCACCACCATCATCTTTTTTTAATCCTGCTTTCCTTACATACAACTCAAGGCAGTGAACATACCTACTACTCCTGCCTTCTATTTTCCCCACAATAACAACCCTGTGAGGTGGGTTGGGCTGAGAGAATGACTGGCCCAAAGTCACCAGCTGGCTTTCCCTGGTTTCTAGGTCAGCACCCTACCCGCTACACTAAACTGGCTCTCTTTTTCTAGGTCACAGGCTAAATAAAAATGATGCTATGTGTTAGAAAACAAGCTTAAACTGAAGCAATTTGTAAGGATGCAGTCCAATAGATATTTGCCTGACAATTTAGCTCAGATTTCTTATTTCCAAGTTTGTTTTGTGAGTAATGCAGACACAACACACACATATATATGCAGGGGAGAGAGGGAGAGAACTAAATTTCTGGACAAATTGTCTGTAGGGATTTACTTTTTTAAAAAATTAGATGAAACATACAATAAGAGATGGACATTCATGCTGTAATTTTTATCAGGATAGCACTGAATGTTGTGTATATACAGTACAGATATTAAATACAAACACATAAAAATTCTGCTCATTATACTTCCAAACTCAGTTACTCAAATTATTTCAGTTTGGTAAACAATCCTACATCTGGCATTCATCAGGCTAAAGGGACGTAAGAACTAGGGTTAAATGCAGCTCTACTAATGAAGAGAGATATAAGTGTATATTCTTATGGAGACCACCCTTCTAAAAAAAGCTTTGTGATGGCAGATGTCTTTCTGGGGTTGGCGAAAATGGGATATACTGGCTTTGCCATGAATCTATTGTAAAGATGGGCAATGTTTTACCTTTTGATAGCTACATTCCCTTCACAGGTAATTTGTTGACTGCCAGATGTCGGTAAACTTGAAGCAAACTTTGGTTAGGCCCAGAGGCAAAAATGGGGAATTACCTATTCTGTAAGATTCCATTTTACTCTTTCTGACATCCTCCTGTCTCTCTCCCCACCGCCAACTCCCACCACCCACAAGACATTAGACTGCAGGGAAGGGATAAATATCTATTACCATAATTATCTGATCAGAGATCTCTGTATTTAATTGAGTTTTGCAAAAAAGCCAAGGGCTGCACCAATTTTGCCCAAGGGTTAAATGTTGCACACCCATAATTTATAGGGTCCTATTTCTTCTTTCTCCAGATCTTTTCTCCCTTAATGTCCCCAAATTATATCATCCCAGACTAGCATGGTAAATTTCCTCCCACTGGCATCAATGAGAGTGCATTTTTTTAAAAAAAAAGATGTTTCTAGGATGTAGTTGTTGCTCCACTACTTTCCCCATGCCCAGATTTGGAATGTTCTCCCCCACCCCCAAATTGATTTTGAATGACAGGTGAAAACCAGGAAAATTAGAAAGCAGGAAGGATGGTTGAAATATCCTTTCAGAATAATTCCTGAGTCTCCCTGCTGGTCAGCTTTGGTATATCAAAAAAGCTAAATAGATAAAATGCTAAACTGGATGCATTTAAATTCCAAGGGATGCATCAACTGTAGAGGTTTACTGTAGTTTTTTTTTTTTTTGAGTAGAAATTGATGCCTGAAAAAAATCCATTTGATTTATTTACATTGTTAACTTGTTGAAAACAGAAAAGCACAACTCTATTTCCTCTAACATACAGTATATAAGTTTCACACGTTACATTCGTTTGTAAAATAGTTCAGTAATTCTATCATACGTAATGAGAATAAAATATACAGTATAAATATGCTGTGATGAAACATTATACATTTAAAGAGGAACATCAGGAACATCAGATGAAAAATATAGTTGTGTATGAAAAGTGAACCTTTAATGTTCAATAAAATAGTTATTATCTTGCAAAACAATTCAGAAGCGACATGTGCAACTGTGGACAAACTGTGGCTCAGTAAATTCATCTTTTTCGTATCAACAAACGCTGAGTGATCTCTCTGATTTTTATGGGTATGAAAGACATTGAGAATTGGTATTTGTTGTGCTTCAAACATCGTTTTCGCTGGAGTTTTTGCGAGCTTTGAAATTTCAAAGGTTTGACCATAGATATCTCAAAGATATCGCTTGTTTTGAATTTTGTCTACACAATGATACATGTTCTTGGATCAATAGCTTGCTTTAATGCAGTTCAGTTGACCTCACATATTTTCCTCATGAGAAGAAAAAGGTCTATCTGTGTATTTGTTAGCAAAACTGTCCCATCACTGACATTAATGAAGATTATACATTAAGCTCTGTGAAAGCTTAACATTTTGGTTTTAGGATGATGATTAATCAGTAGAAGTAGAAAATAAAAAAAAATCTATGTTTGCCTAATTTGGGGGAAAGGACTACATTTTATGTTTATTTTTGTATACATTAATTTGGACTTTTTATTTGCAAGAAGTATTTTCAATACTTGAAAATTGAAAGAATCAGATTATTGCTATTTTGATTGTTTTGTTCTTCCTTCAGAAATCCAGGCAATCTAATTTTTAATTGGCTCAATTAAAGTATTTCATACTTGACAGATGTGTTAATAAATACCATTTTCATAGAACAGAACCCCCCCCCCCCAATATATATGTGTTATATTGGACATTATATATTTTTTTCCAGCATAGGAATAACCATTCCTTGTAAGGTAGCCCTAATCACCATTTCTTGTAAGAATGGGTGTTGTCAGACTTGGACTATATATTTGTCACTTTTCACCAATCAACCCTGAATGGGGACTGATGAATTCTGAACAACAACAAAAAACATGCTATACTAAAATTATAATCCTGGCTACAGTTAGCAAATGTAAACATTACTCCTTTTGACCAAAAGCACTTGCAGCATATAAAAAGCATGCATACAATTCAGCACATAGTATCATGTAAGGTCACATGCCATTCCATGCTCTAGCTCAGTGTTTGTCAACCTTAGCAACCTTACGATGTGAAGACTTTAATTGCAGAATTCTGGCAGTTGAACTCCATACATCTTAAAGTTGCCAGGGTTGAGAAACACTGTTCTAGCTGATTGATGTGGGGTGAGGATGGGGATGTCAGAAAAGTCAAGATCTTGGCTGTGACATATAATTCAAGCCCTACCATTTTTACATGAATCATGCATGCAACACCCATAGAAAGGGACAGGGCTTTCATTGTGCGGGCAAAGTCACCATCTTGATTTTTCTGACCTTCCCTGGCTTGATACATGGGAAGTTTGCAGAGGTCACCGAATTGCATTGATTTTACTCCTGAGGGACAACTGCACATGCCTCTGCTGATGGTGCCTTTCCAATATGTACATGTTAGATGTGAGCAGTATAAGCTACAAACACCTATGACCGTCCAAAGTAACAATCTCTATGCTTTTCTGCAAACGTTTTCCTTCCCATATATGCTTTCATAAAGGCGATATATTTAGAAGTAGCTGTTTGTTAGTCACAGAGTATTTAAATGCAAAACATCAGTTGCCAAAATATCCCAGCAGTATTTTAAACAATAAATAAATAAGCCGCTTTATTATAATTATTTTTAAAAAATCACAGTGTAAGCAAAATGGATAAGGAGATTAAACATTTCACTTATATAAAATTGGCACAATAATGTTCTATTTGTTTGAATAAGTGCACTGAAAACAGATCAGCTTCCACCTTTTTCTGATAGCTACACATTTTACTTATATAAAATTGGCACAGTAATGTTCTGTTTGTTTATGATTTATTTATGTGAAGTTAATCTCTTTTAAGACCTTTTATAACAGGGGAGATAAAAAAATGAGCGTGATTGCCTGATAAGAAACTTAGTAGGAATTCTAAACGCTTAACTTAGAGTGGATTGTACACATTGCTGATGTGGATTTCTCTTGTCCACTATATGGCTGCTATCATTCTATATAGTATGTGATGAACAGCTACACCTTGCGAGAACTTTTGCATAGAAGTACAAGGAATTGGTGTATATTTTAGCATTATTTGGGATGCAAAACACTTTTTAATTGCAAGGTTATTAATGAGGAAGACTTTTTGTGGAGAAAAGACAGGAAAGAGTTAGTATTTTATTGGTTGGGGAGGGAGAGACAAATGATAGGGCTTTTTCACGTCCTACATGCCACTGAGTCTGCCAAAGACTTTACGGTTAAAATTCTAATTGGAATTGACAACAGCCAATTAAGTGTCAAAAGAACAATCTAATTGTTTCTTGTTTCTATAGGCAAGTTCAGATACATTTTATCTGCCAATCTGACTGTTAAAGATGGCTCTTTCCGTCTCATAACTGCTTGCATTAAAATCAATGTATCTTTCAAACTTAATTCAGATTCTCCTTACACCAATAAACCAACAAGGATATTTATGAATTGGGCATAATCCATGAAGTTCCCTCAATTTAGAACATTGCTATCATTTCACAGAATAGGAGTACGGTCTGATCAAACAGCTAATTAACTAATTACATTGACCTACATGTTACGTTATCTTAAGTGACTAATTCACAACAGGTCTGTCTCTTTTATAGGTGGAAAACTATCCGTGGATATGCTAGCAGGCTGATCTTTGCTTTCAGTGCTTTTTGCTAGTCATACAGATGATAGCACCTCATTGGTAGGATCTCTTCCTTTCTTATCCTCACCCCTTTCAAGATCAATAAAGTGGATCATTCCAGGCTTCTGGAGCAGATCATCTGTTTCCACCTGGCTCTTGGGGTCTTCTACTTCAATGTATTTTCCTTTGGACTGCTGGCTTGTTTTCGTAAATGCTTCTTTGAATTTGTGTTGAAGCTCATCATCAGGGCAATAGACATATTGATAAAGGGCACCTGCCAGGACAGCTCCTATAATTGGTCCCAGCCAGTATACCTGTACAGAATCAGAAGGAGAAGAAATCTGATGCAGGAGGATTAGAAAGTGGCTAATATATAAAATGGCAGACAGTAAGGTTCCTTTGGCACATGACTTGCAATGACATGATTGGTTACCCCTTCTCATACTTCTACAAGGACATATGAAAGGAGCAACTTATATGGTTTAGCAGTAGATGATTTTTCTATACATTCTGCAAGGGGCCAAGCATTACTGGCACACTGCATGAGTACTCAGACACAGCCAAACTAAGCTATAGCTTTTAGATGTTCCTGTAGTGCTGCTCTACAATGATACACTGTGTCTTTCCTCAAAGAAAATGTGTTAAATGTATTGAATGAAAAATGGCTAGTGTTCCTGAATTCTGACTGGATCACAGTCTGTTTTCTTATTCATGAAGTCTTTGGATCATGATGGAAGATGACAAATATAGGAAGGAGACCTGCACAGGGGTCAAAAAGTCAGGTTGGCAGCTGCAACCATGCAATCTAAGCCCTTTTCTTATTGAGTTGCATGCATGATGAATGTAAACAAGCAGTAAAGCTTCAATTTTGACTGCTTTGACCCCTTCCCCATAGATACTGTATTCCTGAAAATAATCTTGATTTAGCAATCTTAAAAAGAATAAAAGATATCTATGATTAAAAAAAACAACCCTGGTTGTGCTTTTTTACAAAAAGGCCACTTTATAATTTATTTTTTTTATAAAATAACAAAGTAAAATAACAATTACAGGTATTAAGAGCTGTGGAAAAATAAGGAATACTAAAGTGTAATAACTTACCCAGTGATCTTTCCATTTACCCATGATAACTGCAGGCCCAAATGACCTAGCAGGGTTCATGCTGGCCCCTGTGTAATTGATCTGCAGTAGATATTCACATACAAATATATAAATATACAGTATTTGAAATGAAGACTATTATCAACCATTATCAAACAAGTGGTTAGAATTATTGTAGAATCATCCTTTTCCAGTTATGTAGAAATGATGTATGCCAATCCAAGGGCTGGTTTGCATCTTCCCTCCCTTGGGGGCATATCTGTGGATGAAGGGGGTTACCAGATGTGGTTTTCATCTGCTTGGAAAGGGAACTTGCCAATCTGTTGATGGCACTGCTGGGCCTTTTCCATTGGAGCAGGTCTAGCTCCCTCCTACCATGACAGTGAGGTTTTCACACAATTCACTTGGAGCTTTGAACTCATGTCTGATAATGTCCTATGAGTCTTTCCCATTTGACTGGCAACACATTTTCTGATTCTTTCTGCATTTTGTAAGTCTGGTGTTTGATGCTAGAGTACCTTTGACACTGTGTAAGTTTCTGCTAGGGCTTAGAAACAGGCAGTTGGATCTTCTCCAAGAGCTGTGCTTTGTCTCCAGTTTTGGAAGGGGAGACCTGATCCCATTTCTTGTATGGATACTGGGACATTAAACCATAATTAAACTGTAACCATAATAGGTGGATTCATACATTGTACTAAACTAAAAATGACCATGCTATTGTTCCATGTCATAGGAGCCCAGCCATTTGCTATGGATGTTACAGAATATGTATTAAACAGCCTCATAGAATAAGCATGTGTATCCCTGATTTGGCCAGAGTTCATCAGACACAAATATTTCAGCACACACAAACATGCACATGCACACACATACATGTATCCCTATATGGCATAGGGCCTGGTTACTTGTGGGACTGTCATGAGTAAGGATGGCGAGCAGGGGGCTCCCATCCAGGCCGTAAAGCGCATGCGTAGCACTGAGGAATTAGGTAGCCATTCCAAGAGACACAGACCGGGCCCGCCTTAACCTTTGGGGTTTATATGTCTGGGTTTTTCCCACGCTTCTTCAGTTTGTTAGGATTTTCCTGTTATGTAGCAGCAATAAAACACTAGAGACCTGTTCCTTGTCTCAGCGTGGTTCCTGGCTGTTAGGACAGGGACTGCCTGTCTCCCGTAACATCTGCCTGACCACTTCAATCTGGCAAGGTTGGTGTGCTTCGGGTCCCTTTGATTAAACAATGCCATCTACTGGGAACCTGGAAGTGTGCCTTCTCTGTTGCAACACCTGCCCTCTAAAATGAGGTTATCCCCAAGATCTGGACAGCCCCCATTCCGCTGTGGTTCAGAAAAGTGATGAAGACCTGGCTCTTCACCCAGGCCTTTGGTGAGGGGGAGTGAGACCCCTTGCTACATTCCATCTGGTCTGTCACACTCGCCATCTTTGATCTTTGATTGATTGTACTGTAATTTCAGTGAGCCGCCCACAGCCATTGGGTGGCATACAAGTTTGATGATGATGATGATAATGATAAATGTTCCTTTATTTACTTTAGATGGTTCTTGAACAGTAAAATGGGCCAGCATTATTTCTGTCACATACAAAGTAAGCTAATTTAGAAACAACTTAATATTAAAAAAATAAATTATAGTTTTACGCACACAGACACATACATATATATATACACTTCGTGTGTGTGTGTGTGTGTATGTATGTATGTAAACATATAAGAATATGTTATTAATTTTAATGTTGATTTGAACCAAGTAACTCCAAATATACTTGGCTGTACATAAATGTCCTAAATAAAGTTAACTGAAAGCTTATCACCTAGGACCATGCATAGGTTTTAGAATAATATGACTAATAAGCTACTTAAAACACTGCTACTATATATAATTTACAAGTACCTAGCTAATAAGGCAAATGAAAGAAGCTGGCAACTTACAGCAAAGAAGTGTCCTATTGCAACTGATAGTCCAATTGCCAATGCCACAGAACCGGTGACATCATTTCGTTTAGAATCACAGCTGGCAAAAATAGTAAAAACCAGCTGGAAGGTAATTATCAGCTCTACCAAGAGCCCATGTCCAGTGGAAAGTTCTGCATGTATCTAGAAGAGGAAAGACACAGGAGAGCCAGGCAGCATAAATAAAGTGTGAAATTGTAATTACTAACCCACTAATTAAAACAGTTTCAATGTAAATAAGTGTTCTGGAAAGAGAGAATAGAATAGGGCAAGGAAATAATACATTGCAAAAGCCTTTTAGGTAACAGCCCTCTTGGGTGATCTGGGTTTCCTTGACAGGAGGCTCTGAAATGCTCCTGTTAATGGCTCATTAGCCATTGGCTTGTTGGGTTACAGGGATGTCTATTTTGTGTTCTTACATGGAACCAGCACTGCACTAAACCATAAGATGGTTTGCTTGGCTCTGATTGTAGTGTAGATCCAGCTGTTATGGCTTACCCACCAAGTCTTATACTTAACCTAACATCAGCTGTGGCCATTATTTATATGTGTATGTGTATAAAGTACAAAAGATCCCCCAAACTCTAGGTTTTTGATGGGAATTTCACACAAGATTCTTAAGAGCACAGCTTTTTTTTCTTTAGCAGAACCATGATTTAGTTTTCTATTATGAATCCATTAATTAGCTCTTACTCAATTAATTTCAGTTTCAATTAAAAATTGGCAGCATATAGCAGTTCAAGTACAGTTTCATGTCCTGCAGTGAGGCTAATTGATAGATCGGTTCTTATAAGAGAACAAAGCTAGAACCAAAGGCAAAGTCTATTTTTAAAAAGCTACCCAAAATATACAATTCTTTTGTTTTAACATGTCCATACTTTTCTCTTAAAATAATTCATGCCTGGATGTTATACCTAATATCAACTCTTCTTTTAAAAGTTAGAAATATCTACTAAGGAACAATTTCCAAGCATAAAATAATAATGAAAAAACCACAAGATAAACCAAATGTATTAGAATAAAATCAGTTCCTTAAGTTAAACTATACATGCTACCCACAATTTACTAGGACCTGATACATGTATATTTTTGTGCTGTGAAGTATTTAGCAGTTAGTTCACAGTAAAGAATGGATTTATGGGGCATGGGTCACCCTGCCTATCAAAATTTCTTGTTAATGCTTTTCTTAAAGGCATTCTAAATCTGTTTAAAGAAACACATTCCACATGACCCTTGAGTTTTATCAAAAGGTCATTTTTGAATTAAAAAATAATCATGTGGACCATTTGAGAAACCACTACTCAAATTTTAAAGCAGTTTCTCAAAATACTTTCATGAAGTTTATTCAATTCCATATTCCATATCCATTTTAGCCTTTTGCATCAATATCAACAACAACAACAAAAAGTTGCTGAAGTGAATTTAAGCTCTACAGATCTTGTCTGAGGATGTCTTTGTCCAGATCCATGCTAAAATATGAATGCAGGTATGAGACTTCGATTGTATGTTTGTGGAAGCCAGATGTAACAAAAGTGAGGTACTTACTATGTGGCCAGTATAAATGTGATCTGAATGTGAGACCACACTGGAAAATGTGCATCTGCATTATAAACTTACTAAAGCAAGAATTGCATGAAGCTTCCTCAGGGGGAAAAAGTGATTTTTTATTCTGAATGTATTAACTGGGCATTCTCTCCCAATACAGAGATGAATTAAAACCCATTTCTAGGTCCTCAATCTAATATCTGTGGCTGTGGTTTTCTCCCAAGACTTTAGCAAGGTATCTTCTGCACAGTGTTTTCAATATGCATGTGAAAGGAAAACCTCCTGGTGAAGATATTGGACTAGGCCTGGGGAAGAGAGCCCAATTTCAAGTCTAGCCTTAGCTGTGCAAACCCATTGGCTGACTTTGGACCAGTCACTTTCTCTCAGTTCATCCTAGCTCTTAGAGGAAAGGCAGATATAAACTGAACAAAATCAGGAAGTAAACAAATCTCCCATTTACTTGCATTGGAGATAATTACCAGCCCCCTTTCTTTCAAATTATGTGGAGACGACAGTGGTTATAGGAGTAGAATCACACCCATGGGCAAGGATCCATGGGTAAATGAACTGCTTGGTGCTGTGTGACTTTCCCCCCTCCTTCTCTGGCCATTTTTGGGCAGAAGAGCTATCCCCTTGCAAGTGAGTAACCACTTCCTTTGTTCAAGAGTTGGGGGGAGGTACTTCAGCCATTTTCAGGCAGAAAGGGCTTTTTTCCCATTTACACAATAAATATTCCTACTTGGGGAAAACAACATGATCCTCTCTTCTTTTTCCCAACCCATTTTTTCCCCTTAGTTTCCATCTTTGTTGAATTTTTTTCAGGATCTATGATGATGTCCTTTATGTTTTCACACTATTGCCAATCCCAGTGCATAGAAAATCCAGAGCTTCAGAGTCAGCAGAGTCTCAAACTATACTCAGGCTCAAGCCAATGCAAGGACTCACCCCTTCAGATCTCAAGCTGAGGAACTGAATGAGGTCAGCATGTTATTGTCTTTCTGTTATGAAGCCCCAAGCACATTCAAGCAAATGCTGAAATGGGTTTGCAAGGTTTAGGTTCTGTTTTATTGCGTTTCATTAGAATAGGTAATTCTCCATTCTTCTGACCTACCTGGGTAACTCCCAGTCCCCCAATTACACTTGACGGTGTGACAAGATAGAGGATTCCTGCCCCTGCAATGGCACCCAGGCATTGGGCTGCAATATAGAAGACTGACTTGGCAAGGCTGATCTTCCGAGTGCAAACCATTGCAACCGTCACTGCAGGATTAATATGGCCACCACTGATGTGGCCAATGCACTGGACCATTGTTGCAATGCTGAGTCCAAAGCACAGAGAAATAAGGACCATGTCCAAAGGCAGGGGTTTTTCAATTCCACCCCAGTTGATTGTAGAGCCAAGGCTGAGGAAGACAAAAATGAGCATGGCCAAAAATTCTGCTGAAACAGACTTCCAGAAGGACCGGGTCCAGATGCCTTTAAATGCTGCCATGACAGCCTCACAATTACACCAATGGCCACACTTACTGAAAAGGAAAACAAAGCAGCGTAAGAAGTTGTTCCAGTTGTTCAAGAAACGCTTTAAATGAACATGGTATTGTTTGCAAAGAAATGATAACAGGAGCAGCCTATAAGGGTCTATCACAGATTTGTAACTACTGTAGCCAGTAATAGGCCCCAAGTCTGCATGGAGCAAACAATGGTGAAGAATCCAGTCTGTCTACTCTATTCTGCACTGTCATATACTATGCATGCTCCCTTACTTTTTTATTGATACTCTCCACCTCCCATTGGAAGTTGTCAAGAATGAAATGGAATGCCTAAAGATCGACATCTTAGGCATTAGTGAGCTGATGTGGACTGGCATTGGTCACTCTGAATCTTACAATCATATGGTATACTATGCTGGGAATGAAAAATTGAAGAGTAACTGTGTGGCATTCATCATTAAGAGGAATATTTCAAGATCAGTTCTAAAATACAATGCCGCCGGTGATAGACTAATATCTATATGCCTACAAGGAAGACCAGTTAATACTACTATTATTCAAATTTATGCACCAACCAGGAATGCTGAAGATGAAGAAATTGAAAACTTTTACAAAATGCTGCAATCTGAAATTGACTGAACATGCAATCAAGATGCTTTGTTAATTATTGGTGACTGGAACGCAAAAGTTGGAAACAAAGAAGAAGGATCAGTAGTTGGAAAATATGGCCTTGGTGACAGAAATGACACTGGAGATTGCATGATAGAATTCTGTAAGACCAATGATTTATTTATTTGCAATACTTTTTTCCAACAACACAGTTGACAACTACATACATGGACCTCACCAGATGGATTGCACAGAAATCAAATTGATTACATTTGTGGAAGGAGAAGATGGAGAAGCTCAATACTATCAGTTAAGACAAAGCCAGGAGCTGACTGCAGGATGGATCATCAGCTGCTCATGTGCAAGTTCAAGCTGAAGCTGAGGAAAATTAAAGCAAGTCCAAGAGTGCCAAAGTATGATCTAGAAAACATCCCACCTGAATTTAGAGATCACCTCAAAAATAGATTTGATGCATTAAACACTGATGACCGAAGACCAGAAGAGTTGTGGGAAGACATTAAGAACATAATATGCAAAGAAAATGAAAGATCATTAAAAAGGCAGGAAAGAAAGAAAAGATCCAAATGGATGTCAGATGAGACTCTGGAACGTGCTCTTAAACGCTGAGTAGCTAAAGCTAATAGAAGAAAAATGAAGTAAGAGAGCTAAATAGAGAATTTCAATGGGCAGCTCAGAAAGATAAGGAAAAATATTATGATGAAATATGCAAAGACCTAGAGCTAGAAAATCAAAGAGGAAGAACACGATCAGCATTTCTCAAGCTGAAAGAGCTGAAGAGAAAATTCAAGCCCCGAGTTGCTATCCTTAAGGATTCTATGGGCAATACATTAAATGATGCAGGTAGTATTAAGAGAAGATGGAAGGAATATACAGAATCGCTGTATAAAAAAGAATTAGTCGATGTTCAGCTATTTCAGGAGGTAGAATATGATCAAGAACCGTCGATACTGAAGAAAAGTTCAAGGTGCACTGAAGGCACTGGCAAAAAACAAGGCTCCAGGAACTGATGGATTACCAATTGAGATATTTCAACAATCAGATGCAGCAGTGGAAGCGCTTACTCTTCTATGTCAAGAAGTTTGGAAGACAACAATCCGGCCAACTGACTGGAGGAGATCCGTATTCATGCCCGTTCCAAAGAAAGGAGATCAAACAGAATGTGGAAATTATCAAACGATTTTGTTGACTTCACATGCTAGCAAAATTTTGCTGAAAATAATTCAACAGCATTTGCAGCCTTACATCGATCGAGAACTACCAGAAGTCCAGGCTGGTTTTAGAAGAGGATGCGGTACGAGAGATATCATTGCTGATGTCAGATGGATCTTGGCTGAATGTAAAGAATACCAGAAAGATATTTATCTCTGTTTCATTGATTACGCAAAGGTGTTTGACTGCGTGGACCATAACAAGTTATGGCTAATATTACGAAGAATGGGAATTCCAGAGCACTTAATTGTAGTCATGAGGAACCTGTACATGGATCAAGAGGCAGTCGTTAGAACAGAAAATGGTGACACGAGTGGTTCAGAATTGGAAAAGGGGTGTGGCCAGGATGTATACTTCCACCCTACTTATTTAATATGTACGCTGAACAAATAATTTGAGAAGCAGGAATGTACAAAGAAGAATGTGGTATCAGAATTGGTGGAAGACTCAGTAACGACCTGCAATATGCAGATGATACTACTTTGCTTGCTGGAAATGAAGACGACTTGAAATACTGGCTGATGAAGATCAAAGATTGTAGTCAGCAATATGGACTACACCTGAATGTAAAGAAGACGAAGATTCTCACAAATGGACCAATAAACAATGTCACAATACATGGAGAAGAAATTGAAGTCATCAACAATTTCATTCTACTTGGATCAATGATCAATGCCAAGGGAAGGAGTAATTCAAGAAATCAAATGACGTATTGTGCTGGGAAAATCTACCATCAAAGACCCATCTAAAGTTTTCAGAAGTAAAGACATCAGTTTAAAAACAAAGTTGCATCTGACTCATGCCATGGTCTTCTCAGTTGCCACATATGCCTGTGAAAGTTGGACATTAAAAAAGGAAGATAGAAGAATTGATGCATTTGAATTACAGTGTTGGTGAAGATTATTGAAAATACCATGTGCTGCCAGAAGAATGAACAAATCAGTTTTAGAAGAAATATAATGTTCCCTAAAGGCAAAGATAACGAGGCTTAGATTCTCATACTTTGGGCACATCGTCAGAAAAGACTGATTGCTTGAAAAGGACATCATGTTTGGTAGGGTCAAGGGCCAGTGGAAAAGAGGAAGACCTTCAGTGCGATGGATTGATACAATTGCCACAACAGTGGATGCAAACATTGGAACAGTCAGGCATATGGCACAAGACTGAACAGCATTTTGTTCTGTTATACATAGGGTTGCCATGAGTCATAAATGACTCGACAGCAACTAACAACAACAACAACAACAACCTCCCATCCCTGATTAAAGTTATTGCCATAGAAGGAACAAGTGATGGGCTTTTCTAAATCTTCTCAGATCCTAGAATAACCAAGCACAGAGCTGAAAGCGAGGATTGATTTTCTTCTTCTTACCCAGAAGTTACATTCAGGAATAGTAGGTGTGAGAAGAGATGCCTTGTTTAAGAATATTATCTAAAAAATATGTTGCACACATCACAGCATGACTGATGGTACTTTGTATAGTTGATGTGGGGTGTCTGACTTCAAGCAGAACAATTGCTTCAGAGGGAAAGAGACCACAGGGGCTTTTTGTTTTACTATATACAACTATATTTACAGGAATTAGGAAAAAAGATTTACAGCAGTGGGTCTAAACTTTCCAATAGAAAATGCCTTTCTCCCTCCTGTCTCTTGAAAGGCTCCAAATGTCTCTACCTGTCTCCCGGGGCTATTTGCTGGTGACCTCCCCCACCATTGCTTAGCTACCAACTCCTCCTCTTTCTCTTCTTCCCTCCCCCTTACCTTTTCAATGAGAGAGAGAGGGTGGGAATCGGCTGATTTACTTTGGTATGTACTTAAAGCCTTTCTTTGTGCTTTCTCAGACCTCAGTTATCTCTATGTTGATGCTGCCTGACGCACCTCCCTCTGGGTCTTCTGCCCAGCCCTTCCTGGAATGAGACTTCCCAGAGGTCTCTAGGCAACCCTCTGCAGGCAGCTGCCTCCCTCTGTCCCTGTCTGCCTTGGGTTTGGGGTGAAGCACATCCTTCTGTCTTTCCTTTTCTTCCCCCAGAGAAACTTCCAGCTGACATCTTCATCCCTCTTCAGGAAACTGCAACTTCCCATTTCAATAGCTCAGCACACTCGCAGTGATGTCTCTTTCCAGGCACCTACTGCCTGGACTGTCATTCCAAAGGCATTTATTGCCTTGATGCCTTAGTGTGGCACTGACTCGAACGTGGAATTTTTCTCCTCTCCTCTCTCTCTCTCTTTACAGCTCAAACCAGCAGCATTTCCTCCAGAAACTGAGGAGGTGGAGTTCCCCCAGGGCTTTAGATCCCAAGTTCTTTATACTAGGTTAGGCCAGCCAGAATGCTGCCTCTTCGGTCCCACAATAGTCTGGGCTAGCTGCCAGGGCAGTTCATAGTGCAACTGCACTCCAAGACTATACAGGTAGTCCTTGGGTTATGACCACTCATTTAGCAACCATTCAAAGCTATGACAGTGCTAAATGAGGGGGACTTATGGCCAGTCTGCACAGCTGCAGCCATTGCAGTGTCCCCGCAGTCATCCAAGTGCTCGGGTGCCCAGCTCATGATTACAATGTCACAGTGAACTGCAGTCACATGATCACTATTTGCGACCTTCCCTGCAGACGTCCCACAAGCAAAGCCAATGGGAAAGCCAGCAGGGAAGTTGCAAGCTGCTCCCATAAGTTGATCCCACTGCTTTTTCTCCCAAGGACCCCTGTGATGGAGTACAAGATCCCATATTCCATAGTGCTCCCCTGCCTGCCTGCACTCTGTAGTGGTCCCTGCTGGCCTGCCCACACTCAGTAGTGCCTGCCCATGGCACCCACCCACCCACCTGCAGCTCTCGCCCACTGGCCTGCTTGCCTAAGACTCTGGTCATGTGAGATCCTTTCTTAATGACCTGCATGGTCTCTGGGTTATGATGGCAACTGGGACTGCTGGGGATTGCCACTGCTAAGTGATGCAGTCACATGACATCACACTTTACAACTACATCGCTTAGTGACAGAAATTCTGGTCCCATTTGCTATTGTAACCTGAGGACTACCTGTACCTGAGTTCCCCTCCCCATTTTTTTCTCTGTCTCCTGACTCATGCCAGCTCAGCAGCAGCCAGCTTGGCCACAAAAGCCCATATGCCACTTTAGATATGGTTGTCCTGCCCATCAACATCTTTGCAACAGCCACCATAATTAGTTCTTTTAATCTCGCACTTTCTCTAATGCAGGACTGAGTAATATTTCACTTTCTGGGAACCACTCTGCATTTTCTTTACTGACCAAGGGTAGCAGTAGTTGAACCTATGCTACCTAGGAGAATGGAAACCACCACCACCACCATCCATTTAAAAATAATCTTCACATTGAAATGAACACTCAAAGAAACACTGAATTGGATGGTTTGCTACTGAATTTTAATGACATAACTTCATGACTCTGGGACCAAAATCACCTGCTCAGCGGCCCACGTGGTTCTCAAGCAATGGGTTGTCCATCTCGGTACTACAAAGCCACACAGTACAAGTGCTCATTTGTCGAGTAAGCAAGTTCTATAATTCAAAAGCCAGCCTTAGTCTTGAGCTGCTCAAAATTATTTTGTACTATGTTCTGCAACATTTGAAAACAGGATCATTCATTAGGCTTCAAGATATTAGCAGTTGCTAGTGTAAATTAGACAAACCAGGGTGGTGGTGTCTGCTGGTGTGAGTGACTCTGGATCTCTCAAAAGCCAGTACTCTGACACCGGAGAAGAGTCACTTGGATCAGGAAAACTAAGGATGCATGCCACGGAGAAGTACGATTGAGACTTAACACTATCCTATGTCTCAAGAGAGAGCAAAGGCCTGATTTGAGTTCCAGTATTAGAGCTATCCAAGGTCCTGCAAGTTCAGCCTGGATACTATAAGCCTTCCCTGTTCCTTAAATGAAGTGTTATCCACTTGAATCAGCAGAAAATGAAGCCAGCATGTAATGCGCAGTCTCCATTGCCTCAGTCCCCAATCACTGACAGCCACCTGACTTTCCCCCAAGGTAATGGGTGTCATAGCCTAATCGATTTTTATACCCTGAATCTGCCTTTGGACGATGTTAGAATAATGGAGGGAAATGCCATTTTAACACTGATAAAATACTTCAGTTTGTCTCATTCATGGGCTGAGGATGAGATAAAGGCAACATCCTGGGGACATAGCACACACAAAAAAAAGATGTTGCCAGGGTACGTTTATGTCATAGTTAGGTGCAAGTACCTGATTAAGCTGAGTATTGTCCTGTTCAGACTATGAGGCAGCTAGACAGGAATATTATTAGACAACTATTTACAACAATAAGTCCATATGATAGATGAGGTAAGACTGTTTCTGATCGAGACCACCCAGGCAACAACGGAAGACCAGGCAAAGTTGCAGGATCACAAAGGGCAGGATTCGCTGACTGGAACTGTGGGACTGGTTGATTCTAGGAAACGTGGCAAGGCTGAAACTGAAGACGAGAGTCCACAATCTGGAACACCGACTGGACTGAGCACAGGGAGGCTAGGCGAGACCGAACTGGAAACACTGGACAAGGCTTGGCTCTGGAGGCTAGGCTGGGCTTGACTGGATATTCTAGGCAAGGCTGAGAACCGGAAGCAAGGCTGGACTGGACTAGAATTCCTAGGCAAGGCTGAGAGCTTGAAGCACGACTGGACTGGACTGGAGATTCTGGGCAAGGCTGAGAACGTGAAGCACAACTGGACTGGACTGGATACTAGGCAAGGCTGGGAGCTTGGAGCATGATGAAACTGGACTGGAGATCCTGGGCAAGGCTGGAAGCTTGGAGCATGACGAGGCTGGACTGAAGATTCTGGGCAGGACTGGAAGCTTGGAGCACGATGAGACTGGGCTGGAGATCCTGGACCAGGCTGAGAGCTAGGGACAAGGCTGGGAACACACTTGGAATGCGCTGAATGGTGGCGATGAAGTTCGGAATTGGATGTGAGGCTGAGATTGCAAGAATCTTTTCTTTCTGCACATCTTTCCTGCATGCTGATTGGTGGATCCAAATCCTCCTCCAAAGACTGGCTAATCAGCGTCTGTAACTTCTCCCACGCTGCTGAGTCACTTCTGGGTTTTGCTGTCCCAGTTTCTGCCTGGTAAGTTTCTGTTTCCCCTTCTGACTCAGAATGAGTTTTGCTTTCTAAGTCAGAAGCTGGCTGAAACCTCACAAGTATTATGCTATAAAGTTGCCTGTACATTATGACATCTGGATAATGCATGACTTCTGACTTCTGTTCTGTTCTGACTTCTGTTCTACAGGTCCTACTTTTCTTCTTTTACTTTGGCATAGTTTTCTATGCTGCCTCTTCTTCCATCCAATGCTTTACTTCTACAAGCATTGTTCCACCCACTGCTTCTGTCTGAACCTACTTTGCCTCCCAGTCCTACCAATGATCAGATAGGATAACAATGCAAAGCTACCTGCTTATTATATCTTTTGGATTTTCTTCTTGCCATTTGTTGTATTTGATCTCTGACCACATTTCTTCAGAACAAAAGCTAACCACCATTATATTTTATTTCAGTCTTCCCTAACTTCAAGCTATGTGTTGCATGTATCTCCATCATTCCACAGTCATGTAGCCCCTGAATTAGCAAGGACTATAGTTCAGTACATCTAGAGGGCACCAGATGGGGGAAGGTTGTTCTATATAATGCTTCCATTGAATAGGATCAAGTGTTTGCTCATATATTTAGTTTCAAATAGCAATATGCTACAATTCAATGAAGTTTTCAATAATTTACAGGACACATGATTCATATACTGTCCAATAACTACACTTTGACTTTTAGAAAGCAATGTTTTTGGTTGAGGACCAGATAATAGAAAATCTAGAAATGCTTCCATTTAAACAAAGAGCATAAAACAAGCTCCATAATGTGAAAGTGGGGTAGTCAGAAACACCACACAAGGCTTCCAAGTGTCTCTTTGTGCAGCTTTCCTGAAAGACACCCCCCCCCCCAAATAGCAAGTGACAATTTATCTGGAATGGAGATGAAATAAAGGGAAATTTTGTATTTATCTGCTGAATGTTGCCATGCTTTGTAGCCTCTAATGGTGAAGAATTGGTAATCCCAAATCATACTGGATTTTTATGAACCCCAGAAATACTTCCACAGAAACATGCTTGAAGTAGGGTGACAAACTTGTGAAATTACTTACTTGTTGATCAGACTAAAGTACTAGCCAACAATTGATTCTACTTAATATCATCTAATCTACTATTTTTGTTGTTTATTTGTTTAGTTGTTTCCGACTCTTCGTGACTTCATGGACCAGCCCATGCCAGAGCTTCCTGTTGGTTGTCAACACCCCCAACTCCCCTAGGGACGAGTCCATCACCTCTAGAATATCATCCACCCACCTTGCCCTTGGTCGGCCCCTCTTCCTTTTGCCTTCCACTCTCCCTAGCATCAGCATCTTCTCCAGGGTGTCCTGTCTTCTCATTATGTGGCCAAAGGATTTCAGTTTTGCCTTTAATATCATTCCCGCAAGTGAGCAGTCTGGCTTTATTTCCTGGAGGATGGACTGGTTTGATCTTCTTGCAGTCCAAGGCACTCTCAGAATTTTCCTCCAACACCACAGTTCAAAAGCATCAATCTTCCTTCTCTCAGCCTTCCTTATGGTCCAGCTCTCGCAGCCATATGTTACTACAGGGAACACCATTGCTTTAACTATGCGGACCTTTGTTGTCAGTGTGTTGTCTCTGCTCTTAACTATTTTATTGAGCTTGGTCATTGCTCTTCTCCCAAGGATTAAGCGTCTTCTGATTTCCTGACTGCAGTCAGCATCTGCAGTAATCTTCGCAACTAGAAATACAAAGTCTTCCACTGCCTCTATGTTTTCTCCCTCTGTTTGCCAGTTATCAATCAAGCTGGTTGCCATAATCTTGGTTTTTTTGAGGTTTAGCTGCAAGCCAGCTTTTGCACTTTCTTCTTTCACCTTCATCATAAGGCTCCTCAGTTCCTCTTCGCTTTCAGCCATCAAAGTGGTATCATCTGCATATCTGAGATTGTTAATGTTTCTTCCAGCGATTTTAACTCCAGCGTTGGATTCCTCAAGCCCAGCTTGTCGCATGATGTGTTCTGCGTACAAGCTGAATAGGTAGGGTGAGAGTATATAGCACTGCCGTACTCCTTTCCCAATCTTAAACCAGTCTGTTGTTCTGTGGTCTGTTCTTACTGTTGCTACTTGGTCGTTATATAGGTTCTTCAGGAGGCATACAAGATGACTTGGTATCCCCATACCACTAAGAACTTGCCACAATTTGTTATGGTCCACACAGTCAAAGGCTTTAGAATAGTCAATAAAACAGAAATAGATGTTTTTCTGAAACTCCCTGGCTTTTTCCATTATCCAGCGGATATTGGCAATTTGGTCTCTAGTTCCTCTGCCTTTTCTAAACCCAGCTTGTACATCTGGCAATTCTTGCTCCATGAATTGCTGAAGTCTACCTTTCAGGATCTTGAGCATTACCTTACTGGCATGTGAAATGAGTGCCACTGTTCGATAGTTTGAACATTCTTTAGTGTTTCCTTTTTTTGGTATGGGGATATAAGTTGATTTTTTCCAGTCTGATAGCCATTCTTGTGTTTTCCAAATTTGCTGGCATATAGCATGCATTACCTTGACAGCATCATCTTGCAAGATTTTGAACAGTTCAGCTGGGATGCCGTCGTCTCCTGCTGCCTTGTTATTAGCAATGCTTCTCAAGGCCCATTCAACCTCACTCTTCAGGATGTCTGGCTCTAGCTCACTGACCACACCGTCAAAGTTATTCCTGATATTGCTATCCTTCCTATACAGGTCTTCTGCATATTCTTGCCACCTTCTCTTGATCAATTCTTCTTCTGTTAGGTCCTTGCCATCTTTGTTTTTGATCATACCCATTTTGGCCTGGAATTTACCTCCGATGTATCTAATTTTCTGGCAGACGTCTCTTGTCCTTCCTATTCTATTGTCTTCTTCCACTTCTGCACATTGCTTGTTTAAAAATAATTCCTTATCTCTTCTGGCTAACCTCTGGAATTTTGCATTTAATTGGGCATATCTCCCCCTATCGCTGTTGCCTTTGCTTTCCTTCTTTCTTGGGCTACTTCTAGTGTCTCAGCAGACAGTCATTTTGCCTTCTTGGTTTTCTCTTTCTTTGGGATGTATTTTGTTGCTGCCTCCTGAACAATGTTGCGAACTTCTGTCCATAGTTCTTCCGGGACCCTATCTACTAAGTCCAGTCCCTTAAATCTATTCTTCACCTCCACTGCATGTTCCTTAGGAATATTAGTGAGCTCATATCTAGCTGATCTGTGAGTCTTCCCTAATCTCTTTAGTCTGATCCTAAATTGTGCAAGAAGAAGTTCGTGGTCAGCTCCAGGTCTTGTTTTTATCGACTGTATAGACGTCCGCCACCTTTGGCTGCAAAGGATGTAGTCAATCTGATTTTGGTGTTGTCCATCTGGGGAAGTCCATGTATAAAGCCATCTCTTAGGTTGCTGGAAGAGAGTGTTTGTTATGCAGAGTGAGTTGTCTTGGCAAAATTCTATCAGCCTATGTCCTGCTTCGTTTTGTTCTCCCAGGCCATGCTTACCTGTAATTCCAGGTGTCATTTGACTGCCCACCTTAGCATTCCAGTCTCCCGTGATGAAAATAACATCTCTTTTAGGCGTGTTGTCCAGTAGGTGCTGCAGATCCTCATAGAACTGCTCTACTTCAGCTACTTCAGCATCTGTGGTTGGGGCGTATATTTGGATCACTGTGATGTTAGATGGCTTGCCCTGAATTCGAATTGAGATCATTCTATCATTTTTTTGGATTGTATCCAAGCACTGCTTTAGCCACTTTACGATTAATTATGAAGGCTACTCCATTTCTTCTGTGGTCCTCTTGTCCACAGTAGTAGATCTGGTGGTCATTTGATGTGAAGTGGCCCATTCCAGTCCATTTCAGTTCACTGACGCCCAAAATGTCTATCTCTGTCATCTTTAACCTTGACATCTCACCAATAGCCACATCCAATTTGCCCTGGCTCATAGATCTTACATTCCAGGTTCCAATGGTGTGTTGATCCTTAGAACATCGGATTCGCCGTTCATCACCAGCACCGTCGGCCGCTAACCGTCCTTTCGGCTTTGAGCTAGCTGCGTCATCACGTCTGGGGCTAGTTGAACTCATCCTCTGTTCCTCCCCAGTAGCATTTTGACCATCTTCTGACCTGGGGGTCTCATCTTCCAATGGTATACCGACATATCTCTGGTTGTACTGATCCATTTAGTTTTCACGGCAAGAATACTGGGGTGGGTTGCCATTACCTTCCCCAGGGATCGCATTTAGTCTGACCTCTCTGTCATGACCTTCCCGTCTTGGGTGGCCCTTCACGGTTTAGCTCATGGCTTCACTGAGGTGCTTAAACTCCAGCACCATGACAAGGTAACGATCCTTTGCTGAAGAATCTACTATTTTAGACAGGGCTAAATCTTAAAGATAGAAAAAAGGCTTTCTTTTTGTCCATCTCTTGTCATCAGTATCCAAAGCTGCAGTCTCAGTTAGTCCAAATTTTGTTCAGATATATCCAATAGTCAGCATACCAGCACATTGATTGTGCTATCATGTCACCATTATGAATGATGTAACCATAATTATTTGTGGCAGCTAATAGGCATTGTTTTGGCTTGGCTGATATTCCTCACCCCTTTATTTATTTTGTTGTTTGATTTTATGGCAACGATTACCAGACATAGTAGATTTAGGATATCATTCATAGGTAGATTGTAAGGGAAGAGACCTTGATAAAAGGTGACTTGGGTAGAGTTTTAAATAATCTTAAGGCTCTAGGGAAAGTAATGATGTGTTCTGCTATGCTGCTGGCAATGTGAAGGTATTTCACAAAGTGCAACCTGCATGAAATATGGCACCCCAAAGATTTGTGAGATCTAGGCCCTCTGATTATATTACATGGATCCTGTACTGTGGATACTTAATCTGCCTATTTGTTCTGGCCTGAGTGCAAGGTGCCTGTTTTTTTTTTTTTTTAATTCCCCCTTCAAAGGGATAGATATAAGCTCATTGCTGCTGGTTTCTTCCTTGAAAAAACAAACGAAAATACTCTGCAAACACAGTTAAGAATGAATGGTGTTATAAAATGTCAACTCCAAGATTTTTGCTTGCTGAAACTGTTTTTGTGTGTGGTTTAGAGTTCTTAAAATCACCTTAGAAGAGTAACATGTCTCAAAAAGATTGCTTTCAATGCTTTTTAAACAAAACTCAATACCTTGTTCATTGCTTGATGCCAATATTGCATGGTTTGAATCTGCAGAAAAGGAACAACCATCCAGATTTTAGCTTTGCCTTTCCCAAGCTGGTGCTCTTCAGATCGGTCAGACTTCAGCTCCCCTGGTCTCCTAGCCTGGATGGGGTACCCCACCTTGGGTGATCTCACTCTCTGGCCACGCTGAAAGGGATTGAAGTCCAACACAACAGGCATTTTCTTTAACTGCTTCATGAAAGCCTTCAGTAGAGCCACTAAGTCCACCTGCTCCTCGCTGGCCTGCTCCTTGCATCCCGCCAAAGGGAAGGAAGCCGGCTTCTCTACCTTACAGGAACTTTGCACCAGGGCATTTCCATCCCAGGCCGGGTGCGCTCCTAGATCCACGGTCTCTTCGGCAGATTGGTTTCCCTTTCCCTGTCTTTGCAGGCACGGAAATGAAAGCCTTTTATCCAGGCGCGAAACTCTCCCGCTTTCGACAGGTCAGCAAAGGCCGAAGTGGAAGGCAGTGCGGGGGGCGCCAGTCTCGAAGGCAGGAAAGCGCTGGAAGCCTGCTGCGCCCTTAAGCCCAGGGAGCGCGCGGGGCATCTCCCTCCGCGGGGAGCGGAGCTGGGGAAGATTTACAGCGCCCCGCGGACGCAGCTTCCTAACGGGGTCCGCGTCCTGAGCCGGTGCGATCTGTTTACGAGGCAGCGCAAACTGCTGGCGAAGGAGTATTTCTAGGATCCTTTCCAAATAGGTGAAAATGACGGGAACTGCCCTTGACATTTAGCAGTTACAAATCTTCCAGGTTTAACGTTTCGTACCGTTAATGCGCGCCAGAAAGCCTCCACACGCTTCCCCGCCCCTCCTCAATCTCACACACACACAAAGACACACAAATACTTGATAGATGCCAACGGTACCAGAAAAGGGCGCAAATGGCTTTCTTACAAAACTTTTTTTAGAAAAAGTAAAGCTGAGAAAACCATTAGATTAAACAACGACGCAAGTGGCAACAACAATAAATGGGTAGGAGGTGGGGAAGCGACCGAAGATAATCAGAAAGTCGTGTGTGTGTGTGTGTGTGTGTGTGTGTGTAATTTCCAACAACTTTCAATAGGATGTGGAAGCGCGGAGGCATAATCCATTGCGCGGGACGGGCCGGGGGCTTGCAGGCACCCGGCGCCGTGGCTGTCGGGGGCTGGCTGGGAGTGGGAGGGGAGCGGGAAGGGCTCCGCAGCGGCGAGGGCGGGCGGTCCAGCGCGAGCCAAGATCGTGTCAGCGCAGCCCTTCTGCCCGCTTATTGTCTGGGCCGGTTACCTCTGCGGGCCCTTCGCTGGAGGGTCTGCCGGGACCTCGCGTTTACTCCCTGCCCCTCTTCAAGAACTTCTTGCTATGCATCCTCCAAATTCGGGGGGAGGGACTCGCGCGGGGCCCCTTCCGTCCCTCTCCAGGGGTCGCTGGCACAAAGGCCGGGTCTCCCCTCCGTTGAAACTTTTTGTTCGGGGGAGGCAGAGGGAATTGGGCGAAGGGGCCGGGGAGAGTCGGTGGAAGGAAGGCGGTCCCCAGGCGCAGCTTCCTAACTGAGGCATCCCCCTCCCCGGCCCCGGCCGTTCGACTCACCCCCACGCTCTGGGCGCTGCTTCGTCGCTCATGCCTTCCCGCGTGTGTCGCGCCTGGCGAGAGACCGTGCCGGGAGAGGGGGAGTGGCGGAGCCCGGGGTGCTCGGGGGAGTCGGATTACTGCCCCTCTCTGGCCCGTCGGACTTTTCCGAGTGGAGGCTGTGTTATATTTGAACTCCGAATAACTTTCCCTTACCTGATCAGCCCGAGAGGGGCGGAGCCGCGTCCCGCAGCCCGGGCGCCTGCCGCGGAGGAAGGGAGAGGAACGGGGCGCGCGGACAGCTGGCTCGCAATCTCAGATGCTGAACCGAAGCAGCCGAAAGAAAGGGCTTCCCGGGCCTTGCCAGCCCTTGCCAGGAATGGCGTTCAAAGGGAAACTTGTGCTTGAGCTGGGGAGGCCCCTCCCGCCTGGCTCGTGGCGAAGCAGAGCGGCTTGGCCCAGAAGAGGCCGGCCCGCTGCGCGGCAAAGAAATTACTAGACCTCTTTATTGCAGAATCTGGACCTGCCTCATCCTAAACTATGCTTTGTTTAACCATGATTTAAGCACAACTGCCTGGTGTCAGCAAACCATAAGCTGTGTCTGACCCTTCTCAAGACTCTGAGAAGCCCAGCAGCAGAAGATTATTTGCCTGCACCCTACCTTCTTCCCCCTGCATCCTAGGAAAACAGAAATTTTCTTCTATTATTTCCTTTTCATTCAGGTCAATGGCCCAATAAAAGGAAGTGTGAGGAGAAAGCCCAAAATACTTAAATAACTTTGAGAGATACAATTTAACAGATTAATGTTACTATTTTGGATGAAAAGTATTGATCCATCACATTATTTCAATTATTGAACCATGCATTGAATGGGACCTTTATGTATGGGGGCTGGGACAATCTTGCCCCTAAATTGGGGCCACAGATTGTTCCAAACCCTATCATGTAGACTGCGTGTGAACCTACCCATGATGTTTCTTCCCCATCCTTGGTTCTTCTCTCAGCTGTAAAAAACAAATTTGCAACTTCTGTACCCAACATTTAGTACTAAGTAGGCATTAAAAATAGCAAAAAAATAAAAATAAAAATAGCAAGTTGAAAAGTAAAGTGTGTCTCATCTTTGAAACCACATTAAACCCAGTAGACAAGTTTTCATGGCTTTGCTGATCACCTGATGCTTATCCCATGCTGCTCATAGTAAGGTTTCCATGAAGTGAATGCTCCAAACAGAACAACTTGCCTTAAGAATTGGAACACATACTGTGCATAAAACTTTCCAGATTCTTCGAACACTAACGAGAAAACAGGGCAGACAATACTGCCCTAAATTGGCCAATAGTACAAAAGCAGATCCTTATTTTTCATAAAAACAAACACAATCTGCAAATACATCCCAGAAGAAAGATGTATACTGTTCTGTTTCCTACTCAGAAATGTATCCAGCAATAATCCAGATTTTCTTTTTAATTTTGTCTTTCCAGACTGGATTACATGGTGATGCACAAGTTTCAGACTTTGAACGTTGTCATCCAATCTTGGCCAGTGCATTAAGTCTTAATAGATGCTTCGTCCCTTGAAACTTTTATCAAGAGCTCCACAAGAAACTAGTCAAGAGTTTGTGCCATTGCTGCTGGCTGTAGTCCCAGGAGTTCACTAGGACTATTCTTTTCCAGCAGATGCAGAGTATATTGCCAGAGAAGTTTCATACATAATCCTGTGCTGGGAAAGTAGAAAAAGCAACATAATTGATTTGAGCATTTTAGAGTTTCTTTCAGCTTTTATGGAAAATACAGAAGAATAGCTTGTTTCTGTAACTCTTACTTAAATAATTAGCTAACAATTTGCTACATGGAATAAAACTCCTATACTAGGTTACTGTGATAAATAAAACAGGAATTATTAAGTTGCTATGGCATTTAGGACAAGAGCACTTTTATTAGATTGCTGTTGAAAATGAGAACATCATGGACATGGGACTTTTATTTGCAACTGATCACACTAACTCATGTAAAATGGAAATGTGTGCATTCAAATGATGCCTATTGTTCCTTCACAAGTATGTAGAAATAATTGGTGTACAAGTACAAATTCAGCTGTCTTCATATCTCAGGCTGTGGTACTTGGCCAGAATTTCCTCCTTTTGCAACTAGGGATAAGAAACGTTTTTGTTGATTGATTGATTGATTGATTGATTATGTGCTATCATGTTAGTATCGACTCTTAGTGACTACCTGGATAGGTTTTCTCCATGACAATATATCCCTAACCTGGTCCTTCAGATCTTCCAACAGTGTACCCCTTTCCACTATAACTGAGTCCATCCACCTTGCTGCTAGTTTTCCTTGTCTCTTTCCTTCCAGATTACCAGCATTAAAGCCTTCTCTAGAGAGCTAGGTTGTCCAAAGTATGATAATTTGAGCCTGGTCATTTGTAATTTGAAAATATAAAATGATTGATAATAAAGTGCTAGATGATGGCCCATCAGGTCAGATGGCATGTAACGTATTACTGAAGAAAAGCTGAGGATCTTTTGGAGTACTAAATATGTTTATTTAGGATTAAAGCCTTTGGGACATCTAGCTGCTGATGTTGCCATCAAGGAAAAGAAAATCTGAAGCTGCAAAGACTGTGGGAACATGGGATGTAGAAGCATGAACACAGAAAAGATGAACATGGTGAAAGATGAAATGAAGCTCAACACGGTGAAAAAATGAAACAACTACAAATTGATAGGCACCAGTGAATTGAGATGGACTGGGATTGCACACTTTCAGTCAGATCACACAGTTTATTACTTAAGACATGAAAAACAAGGAACGACATTGCTATTATAGTTAGGAAGGGTATAGCAAGAACAGTACTTGGTTGCAATGAAATCAATAACTGAATAATATCAATATTTTTTTGTGGACAACTCATGCAGGTTCATGCTCCAACCACTGATGCAGAAGAAGAGGTTGATGAGTTTTATGATCAGATTCAATTTGAAACTGATAGAACATGCACGGAAGATGCGCTGTTTGTGATTGGAGACTGGAATGCTGATGTTGGAAATATTAAGGATGAAAATGTGGTTGGACTGTATGGCTTAGGAAACCAAAATGAAGCAGGAGAATGACATATCAATTTCTGTCAATCCAATGATTTCTTCATTGTTAACACTCTTTTCAAACAACCAAAACTATCCCTGTGTACATGGATATAACTTCTTTGTGGATATTATCTTAAAATAAATGGTCAGAATTGTGATCTCCATCAAACAGTAGAACTGGTCCTTTACTGATGGCAATTCATTTCCTAAGCAGAAGAGCTACTTTTTAATTGATAGGTTGTAAAAGAAACAATGGCATCTGTGGGAGGGTCAAAACAAGCAAGGGGCAGTTGTGGCAGCACCATTGAACCCCTGTCCTTTGTACATGAGAGGTCATGTAACTCAACCTGCTACTCAGTGCTGGATCAGCTAGGGCATTTCTGGTTGATGAACACTGGGCAATGGGTTCCTTTTTATCAGCTGTTCCATATTTAACATATGGTCACAACTCCTTCTCACATGCACTGCTATACTAATGCCTTTCCTTTTTCCTCTCCAGATGCAGAACTCTACATTTTGTCCTGTAAATTCCATCCTACTCATTGCAGCCTACTGCTCCAGCCTGCCTAGATCTTTTTGAATCTTGTCTTCTAAAATGTTAACCACTTCTTCAAGCTTTGTATGATCAGCAGACTTGATAAGCATCCCCTCCACTCTCTCATCCAAGTCATTGATTAAAATGTTGAAGAGTACAGAGCTCAGGACAGAACTCTGTGGAACTTACTCAATCCTTTCCTCTCAGTGAAGTGAAACCATTAATTTGTTGGAGGTCCCAGCAAATCAGCATGCCTGATTAGCATGTGGATGAGTTTGCTCTAGGATGCAAATTCTCTATGTGCTTCTGGAGGAAGCTGTTTGTTGCCCCTCCCACATTCCTCACTTCCTTCTTCTTCACCATCTGGGAAGGGAGCATGTGGCTGCAGCTCCTTTCATCTCTCCTGAGCCATGCGGTGGGCCTAGAATTCAGGAGGTTCTCCCTTTCTCCATGCAGCCTTCAGCAGCAATGAGGGCTGAAGGTCAATTCAGTTTAGGAAAAGAATCATCATTTTTCTATTAAATGGATGTAACTGGACCAAATAAATCAGTAAGACTTTTTATTTACTTTTGAACCTACTTTGTCTAAGTCTGTAATTCTTTATGCTTGGGTGGGCTAAGTGTGTAAGATCACTAACCTATATTTCTCTAATGTGCTCATTATTGCTATTTAAGATAATATTCTTTTTCTGTGTGCATCTTTCACTGTATTAAGCTCTGCTCCATTCAGTGGTTCTAGCTGTCCACTAATGGCTTCATAATTAACTCTTTCAATCAGGTGATTCAGCCAATTCAATCCATCTAGTTCATGTTTTATGGTTTTGTTAAATATAATATCATGTGAAACTTTTTCAAAAGCTTTGCTGAGGTCCAGGTGCACTGTGTCTGCAGCATTCCCCTGATCTATTGAGCCAGTAGTTCTATCAAAAAAGGGAATAAGGTTGGTCTAGCATGATTAATTTATGACAAAGCCATGCTGGCTCTTGTTCACTGTAGCAGGCCTATCCAAATGCTCACAAGTATATAGATTCTTAACTTTTTAAAAGGAAGGCATTGGGAACTAGGTAAAGGTAAAGGTAAAGGTTTCCCTTGACGTAAAGTCCAGTTGTGTCCGACTCTAGGGGGCGGTGCTCATCTCCGTTTCTAAGCCTTGGAGCCGGCGTTGTCATAGACACTTCCGGGTCATGTGGCCAGCATGACGACTCGGAACGCCGTTACCTTCCCGCCGAAGCGGTACCTATTGATCTATTCACATTTGCATGTTTTCGAACTGCTAGGTGAGCAGGAGCTGGGACTAGCAACAGGAGCTCACCCCGCCGCGCGGTTTCGAACCGCCGACCTTCCGATCGGCAGCTCAGCGGTTTAACCCGCAGAGATCTCCTCAATATGCATGAGTGGAAACCTGCATTTGTACTTAAATTCTTGTCAGATAGTCCTATAGAGCAGCAAGCAAACCAAACCCTGTTTCCCATTTTACTCAGTTGACCCATATTTTTAGGGAAGTCTTAGGGAACTTTTCTAAGAAGTCCCATGTCCTAAGGACTTAAAATGCAAGCTGGCCTTCAAAGAGATCTCTGTGTTGAACAGAGATTATTCAATTTATTGGTACCTAAGTTTAGAAAAGGCAAATGTTATTTAATGACTTGGGATGATATTCTAAAATCTAATTGCTATGTTCAGTTGGACATTTTCAAATGGGGTAGCAACATCTAATTCTCAGCGATGTGACACTTTTCAGATGCCCCTAAACTACAACCAGTCTTTTAAAAAAGCATGCATTTAGATCAATGGGGGCTTTTTTAAGGCTAATTTTTGAGGGGGGGGCATTGCTCCTAGACAAAAGGGGTCATTACTTTGGAAGTTATGGCTAAAGCTCCCTTCAGTCCTGTATTCTTCTTCAAAAAATGAGATTCTTATTCTGCAGTCAAACTCCATTGGTGTTGTTGTTACTGTTGCTATTGTTACTGGGGGAAGAACTCAATTGTTAGGAGAAAGTTGAGTGAGTTTATTTGTGTATGTGGCTTGAAGTGATGGGCATTGTAGGACAATACAGTTGGAAAACTCCCACTTGGGAAGACTGGGATGAGTCTGTTATGAAAGCATGATACAAAGGATTACCTATAGTAAAATGTTATGATAATGCTTTCAGTCCCTCACATTGTAAGGAAGTTTCTTGCTCAAACCCCTGGTGATGCAAGAATGTTGTCTGAAGAAAACCTGTACTAAAAGGATGAGAAACATTGGATTTCACATGCCAGTCATTCACCATGTATAGTTCGTCTCCAGCTGAAGCTGCAGATTTGTTATTTCACTGCCAGTGTTGAGTTTTTATTACCATTAAATCCAAAATTAAATTCTTTTCAGCTACACGCATCATTGAAGCAATTATCCATAAGCCTCCAGTTGTGAAACTTTTAAAGCTGGAAGTGGGAATTGAAAGGAGTAGGCACAAAAACAAATCTATATGTATGTTTCTTTCTCTGTCTTTCTCTGTCTCTGAGACACTGTCTACGCGCGCACACGCACACACACACACACACACACGTATCAGACACAGGCATACCCCTGTTTTGACAAGGGAATTACCAGGAACCTATGATTATACCAATTCAACTTGAAAATATTATGAATAATAAATGTTCTATAGAATATAAAGTTTCCTGTCAGTGACCTAGTGAGATTTGATTACTTCAGCTGTGGTTACCTAAAAAGTTCTTACTTGCTAACTCAGTGGGAATAGGCATGCCCCAAATCATCTGTACTGTACAGGTTAGTATGAAAACAAAACAAAGCAATATTACCCTAGTTAGCTTGAGTGGGAAAATTTGTCTCTGAAATTATAAAAGAAAAAGGAAAAAAAATCCTAAATTCAGTGCATGGGGCCAAAAGTCCTTCTTCCCACTATGATGTTCCCTGTAGCCCCCACCGCCCCCCATCTTGTGTGTAGCAGCTTTTACTGACCAAACACTGGGTAGGGTCATAAAAGTGCTGGAGCTCATGGATCTGCTGTAGAAGAAGTAGTGAAGAGCTTGCAGAGGCCCTGTTCTCAGAGGTTTCTCTGTACCTCTCGCTCTGTGACTTCCTCATCCAGCAGGAAAAGCATGGGAAGGGGGCTCTAGTGCTACACTGGGAAGCAAGAAAGGCCCTTCATCCACTCCAATTGTGTAAACTTCCCCACAGCTTCTATGGAGTTATGGATGATAGGTAAAGGTAAAGGTTTCCCTTGACGTAAAGTCCAGTCGTGTCCGACTCTAGGGGGCGGTGCTCATCTCCGTTTCTAAGCCTTGGAGCCGGCGTTGTCATAGACACTTCCGGGTCATGTGGCCAGCATGACGACTCGGAACGCCGTTACCTTCCCGCCGAAGCGGTACCTATTGATCTACTCACATTTGCATGTTTTCGAACTGCTAGGTGAGCAGGAGCTGGGATTAACAACGGGAGCCCACCCCGCTGCGCGGTTTTGAACCGCCGACCTTCCAATCGACAGCTCAGCGGTTTAACCCGCAGCGCCACCGCGTCCCTTATGGATGATAACATTCATCTATTGAAAATATTAAGTCTTGGCACAAAACAGTAGTGCTAAGAGGAAGGACTGTTGTGTGGAAGGCATCTTCTGTTAAAAAGAGATACTGACTGGTTTTACACATATTATTTGGTAGTTGGTTTGTTTTTACTTTTGTGCCATGTGGGAACCCAGAAACTGTGGCTTATTCAAGAAACTATATTTTAGCAAACAGAGGCTTAGGGTGCTATGTAAACCCAACTTTTATTTGCCAAAATTGCAAAACACTTGAAGATTTCTGGACTTTTCTTTACTAGGACCTCTGGTTTGTTTGTTTTTATTAATTGGAGGTCGTTTTGACTATTATAAAAAAACAATGTGACAAATACACAAGACTGGGGAACAGTGGGTGACTTAGGAGCCTCAAATATTTTTCACTGGCATTTAAAGTTTTTCTGGCAATATTCACTTGGCCTCATTTCTCTTAGGAAGTACTTAAAAATCATTAAAAGAATAAAGGAATCTAATGAAACTATAATAGAACAACAGGCTAAGGAGGTCTGTTTAATTTTATGATGCACGTAAAAGGGGGGCAGGGCTTCAACTGCCACCTTGACTTTTGACTCCCCCCGGGCATCATTATGTAGAAGGTCAGGAAATGAAAAAAACACTAAGAAAATGAAAACATGACTCATTTCAGTCATTCCAAATGTGTTAGACCACCATTTCAAGCCAGTTGACTATGGAAGGTAAGAGTTAAGAGTCCAAATGACTGGGAAAGCTTGGCTCAAAGCCTGTCCATGTTTTATTTCAGATGCCTTTAATATTGAAGTGTGAAAAACATTCCTATTTTTTAATTTGCTTTTGCTTTTCCTAATACTGTAAGTAGTAGTGAGTGAAACTGAAAACACTGACATCCTCATCAGAGGATGAGATCACCTGGATTTTTCACTACCACTAACTATAGCAAAATAGTTTTCTGTGAGGTCCCTCCATTGTTTCTTTCCAAGCCAATAAATTTATTTAACATCTAATAAATGTGAACAGAATAGAATGTCCAAGTATGAACTGCTGATTCTGCATGACAGATGCCCAGCTACCCTCATTCAGCATACCAACATAACTCAGCCAGCAAAACAATTTTGGCAGAAAGAAAATGGATAATATAAAGTGAACTTACCCTGGAATATCTTGCTTTCTTTGGCAATATAAATTCTTTGGGAAGAAAAACAGAACTGAAAGTGAATAGAGGTGACTGCTTTGTACTAGGCTTCTGCACGTAACTCCCAATGTTAAAACATTTGCATGGGAATTATTTTGTAGAGATGTTTCTTTTCTTAAATTTGACTGACTTGGCAGTTCCCAAGTTATTCAGTATTTGTTTATGCTGAAATGCATTTTTTTTAAAAAAGCCTAAGCCTAACATGGGCTTTATAAACCCATTGAACTTCTGTGGTCTTTAGTACACAAGAAGGACAGTGGCTAGTAGCCATTTCTGACTAAAAAAAATCAACCCATCCATCTTCTTCATGGCTAAATAGACTTGAAATAGCTATCTGGTCCTTAAAATAGTCTGGTCTAATCACTGGTTTGCTGTGTTTTATATAATTGTGAAGTGTTTTTCTCAACTAACAATCCTGAACATTTTTTCTGGAGATGGTTAATAGTATTAACAATTATTTTTCCATTTTGCACGACAGTGTGTTGGGTTTGCATAAACAATTGTTGTCTGGCACATGTCTTTTGTCTGCAAGAATGAAATTGTATGCACACAAATACTTGAATATTATGAGGATCTGGCACACGAAGCTTGAAGCCAATGCATTCCTTTTAACAAGCTTTTCAAGAGTTACATGAATGAGAACTGAGGAGGTTTGCTTTCATAGGAAGTCATCAGTTCTCATTTATGTAACTGTTTGAAAGCTTCTTAAAGAGGGATGTGTATTTTTTTTACTTCATATGATTACAGAACATATAAAGAGCATTACATTCCTATTTAAATTGCTTTCTGCACAGCAGCATCCACAGAGTGAGAGTCTGCAAGATGGTGGGTGTGGTCTTGTTGCTAAAGGCCTGGTCCTTTTGTACATGCAGTGATGTTGCACATAAGGAGGTACAGCTTTGATCATGATGCTGCACCCACCATGTTCCAGATTTTTATTTCCCCAAGGGATTCTGCAATATGTAAATACACTTAAAAATTATCCATAATGGAATTCATTGAAATTTTTAGGAGAAACTCATCTTTATCCAAATTCAATCAAATGCTCTTTCATTATTTGAAAATGACATAAACATGATATAAATTTTGTCTTCCTCTTATTGTGAAACCAGTTGGGGAAACACTGCCATATTTAAAAAGTGAAGTGATTTGGACAATTCAGTTACATACTTCCAAAATTATTTATTTGATAAAATACAAATAGGTGCAGAGGGTGGAACTACTTTTATAAAATTAATTTTTATAAAATAAAAATTATTTGGCTAAATTTTAATAAGCCAGTGCAGCTAGAATACGTAGTCTGGTAGAATTTCAAAGAATAAAACAGTTTTCAAAGAGTAAGTGACAAACACTTGATGGAATCTCATTCCATCTTCATCCCAAATCATTGTTATTCAGATCTGCATTCCCCTGAGCTGGAAATTGGTCCACTTAAACTTGCTGCCAAGAATGTGGGGAGCAGAGAAGAAATTTGAAAGAAGAGGAAATGAACAAAGAGGAATTACAAAAAGGGAATTTAAATAGGGGAACAACATAAAAAGAAAGCCATTCCAGAACACGATGTTTTGTGAAATGCATTTATTGCCATGAAATCAGTGCCAACTTTTATTCTTCTGAACTGACCTAAATAAAACCTACTTCTTCACAGGACAGGAGCAGGAAGCAATCTAGCTTTGCTATAAACATTTCAACCCTGTCCTGTGGTAAGCCTCAGATTTATTCATATTTCAGAGAAGAATGCTGAATTTTCTTCAGGCAGAGAGTACCCTTGGCTTATGTTCATAGTTGCTGGTGAACATGAATGTTGGGTATTGAGTAAAAGATTCACACAGCTTCAAAGAAGGCTAAAGCTTCTTCTGAAGTTCTTATTTTGTCCAACTAATGGGTTCATTTTTTAAAAATGGGTCTATGATCTCTTGGAAGACCAACATTACTCTCCTGTTTTCTCACAAGATAATTCCCACTTGGTGCATTTTGGCTTGGGTTGCAAGAGAAACTGGATTCTTGGCTTGTACTTTTTTTTTTTTTTTGCAATCAGTGTATTGATCTCCCAAGCTCAATAGTCCTATGGTAGAAACATTAATGAAAATTAAAATTTAAAAATCCAAGTGGACTAGCTGGTGGTACACAGGAAAGGTATGGTATGAAATGGGTGGGAGTCCCCTGACTCCCTCAACTCTATCCTGACACACAATATGGAGATTTGTGGTAGGAAAACGAAGCAGGGGAATCCATCCATTGCTGCCCTAAAATGGTCTCACATTAGAGATGACAGCATTATTCCTCAGTCTTGTTGCTCAGGCACAGTAAAGCACAGCTGTGAGGCCTCTCCTCTGTGAATTATGTTGGAGTAGCATTCTGCTTACTCAAAGATAGGAAGAATGAGCATCAAGGTGCGTGTAAGGAAGTACCTTGTGTTGACAAATACAGCCAGGAAAAGGAACAGCAGCATTAATGTAACATCAGTGAAATAAAGCCAGACTGCTCACTTGAGGGAATGATATTAAAGGCAAAACTGAAATCCTTTGGCCACATAATGAGAAGACAGGACACCCTGGAGAAGATGCTGATGCTAGGGAGAGTGGAGGGCAAAAGGAAGAGGGGCCGACCAAGGGCAAGGTGGACGGATGATATTCTAGAGGTGACGGACCCATCCCTGGGGGAGCTGGGGGTGTTGACGACTGACAGGAAGCTCTGGCGTGGGCTGGTCCATGAAGTCACGAAGAGTCGGAAGCGACTAAAGGAATAAACAACAAAGGTAGTAAAACCAGAATGCAATTGTCTCAACAGTCAAGTTTTTGTAATAATTCTTTTGACTTTTGGGCAGAGACAGATTATCATAATCAACTCTTTTCATGACAAAGACACAAGAACATATAGCAACTCAAAATATTTATAACTTCATTATGGCTAATATTTGTTAGAAACTTAGAAGAACTGGACTTGATTCAAGAATTCTTGGTAGCATGTTCAGAGGGAGAACTGGATATCTTGAATATTGTTGTATGCCACCCAGAGTCACTTTTAGTGAGACGAGGAGCTATATAAATGTGAATAAATAAATAAATTCAAAATATAGACATTGTGTTTTAGAGACATCACCATTATGGATTTTTTAAAACTATGCCCAGGTTTCATTTCAAGAATCCAGGAATTCAGAGGTTGATCCTACATGCTCATTTATAATGCCAAATCTATGCTCTGATTGTATCATATCCTCCAAAGCAAATGCAAGAGGAAAGTAATGGTAAGTATAACATCTTTGCAACTGCTTTTTGATGATATGGGACCCCTGTGTATGCTACAGAAGCTGAGCCCATGCCGTGCATGCCAGTATTCATAAGAAAGCAATATAGGGTGGCAGCATGTGCAAATATCAATTCTCATGTAATCAACCTCACCAATATCCTAGTTAGCTTTCATGTTCTAGATAAGTAAGGTAAGACATCTGAAATATTTCAGGAACTGCAAATTTAAGCTAAGAAATATTAAACATAATTTCTTCTTATTTCTAAAAACTGTTGCTATGTCACAAAATTGTACAGTATGTTCTTATAGGAGTGTAAGTCACTGTGGTAAAGATGGACAACTTGCAGCCTTTGAGGCCCATGAGATTCTAAGGTTAATTTCATGCTTTCAATGCAAGGGATCAGTTTAGATTTCTTGCAAGAGAGATCTGATGCTCCAAAAATCTCAACACAGAGAAAACAAAGAGAGAAAAAGGTGCTTCAGGCAGAAAGAAAAAGTTGTGGCCTCCATTGTTTTTTCCTTAACTCTTGAAGCCCTAACAAATTTCTTTTATGGAGAGAATATGGGCATCATTAGAATAAGTATTGCTTTAGGATTTAGGATTATATTTAGATTACATTAATTTGACATTCTGGAAATAAATACATTTTAAGCATCCAAGAGAAGCAGCCACTATTATCTGAAGTGAATACTACAAGTAACCTTTATTTAATTTTCTATACACCCTGTAAAATTATTAGGCATGAAGACCATTTTAAATTATTACCTTTCATCAATCCCCCAAATTATAAAATAAATGAATAAAATTATGTAATATCTCATTCAGAGCTGTTCCAGTTTTTCACTACATTAGTATTCACTACTGAAAGCTGATGCTGGCTTCAAAATCAGGAAATGTGACCAGAATGAGAAGCAGAGGCTGCAGTTGTACTCTTGGCTGCATTTTATGCAGGTAAGAAAGACTTCATTGCAGTTGGACTGAGCAAATCAGTCAATGATGGAAGATGCCAACCACAACAGAGTGAGAACTGAGTGGCTCCAGGAACTGTGGTGAATTGCTGCTGCAGAAAACCCAGCTGCTGTTTGGAGAACAGTTGTTGGCAGCTGTTGAGGACTGATGGTTCCAGAGATTAGCCTTTGGACCCCAGAACATTAGGTAGGCTTGACGAAGAGTACTACCTGGTCAGAAAAAGAACAGTTCCATCATTCCCCCTTGCTGAGAGATGGAGAAAGCTGAAGAAGATTCCTTGCCCCATAGGGGTGGAAGGAAGCCTCTTAAGATAGAACATAGCTAATAATCTAGAGTCTAAGAGGCTAAGAAGCTCTCAGGAAATGGAGTATTGTTGGGTATCAGGGAGGGGATTAAATAGAGAAGATTAGAGAAATAGGGTGGGCAAGTAATATGAATGAATGGGTGAATGTGATGGGCAGGGGGAGCTATGGCAGGGGACATTGGGTAGGCCATTCCAGGAAAAGAGAAACTCACAGGTTGCCTCTCTAAATGATCTGGGCCTAGGTGTCCAAATTTTGGATGCCTTGATCTCCAGCTGCTGTTGGTAAACACCGTATCTGTATGGAATAAGACCATGTCCATTCACAATATGACAGTGGATGAATGCACAGACCTGGTGGGAATAACAGCTACTTTGAAGTCATCTCATTAGTTCCCAGTAGGCTTGCAGAATCAATTCAAACTATTGATTATTACCTTTAAAGCTCTTCATGGCACAGAGATACATTGCTCAAGTCAAATCTGCTCTTCTGGTCTGGTCATCTAGAAAGGGCCCACTGCAGATCTCACCTTCATAGAAGGTTCATGAGGCATGGGCTGGGTGATATGCTAGCCCCCCGTTATGGGACCTCTCTCCTTGGAGGTACAGACAGCCTCCCTCTACAGGCATTTCAAAAGGTAGTCAAAGCAGTATTGTTCCAGTCGGCATTTGGCCCTTAGGTTAGATTAATTGAATAACACTATGATATGTTAGATTTTTACTGATTATTTTTATTATCCCTATGTGATCTTTAATGTCTTACTTTTGTCCTGATTTTGTTGTACCTTGACCAGAGTCTGTTTAGACTGGAGCGGGTTGTACATGTTGTAAAATAAGTAAATCTATAGGCCTACAATGTATTGAAAGGACCCTTTGGCAGATTCACTGAAAAGCAGACAAAACCTTACAAAACAAAGTCTGTAAATTCTACACAGAGAAGGCTTTGGTTTTTAGGTTTTACTTAAGGCTTTACTTTAGGTTTTACTTTAAGTTTTACTTAAGGCTACAATCATAGACACTGAGGTGTGGTCTAAAATTTGTATTCAGCATTTTTTTTCTCATTTAGCTTGCCAATCACATTTAGGAGGCAACATCATTCTCCTTTTTTGAATCCCCTGCCCCCTGCACTTTAAATGGGTTGTTAATATAGCTTTGACTAGTTAAATTGGCTAGTTTTAAAAATAGCATACTAAACTAATAGCATAGCAATATTATTCGTTATTATGATGTCATGCATCCTCTGCAGGATTCATTAGCAAATAGTGGTGAATCCCTGTGGGCTTGCCTTGGAAACAGAAACTTGGGATGAAGCTTGGGATCTGAGGTTCCCAAGCCAGATTCAGATGGAGAAGAAACCATTGATAGGATAGACATGCTTGAGTGCAGTCAGAATGCAGTACAGGCCTCTTTGTAACAAAAATTAGTTAAGAATAAAGGTGTGATAAAGGTTTGAGACTTTATGGGAAATGATCCAACATATAGCATACAAAGATCCTTCTTGTGAATTTTTTCCTTTTTATTTGAGAGTAAATAAGTAGAGAAGCATTTCTTTCAACAATGCAGATTCCTTTTTAAGGGATTCCAAACAGTATTGATCTAAGGCATTTATATCTGTTTCTATTGATTACGCTTTGCTGGCAATTGTTGATGTTGTCAGGGCATTTTCTGATATTTCTCCAGAACAATTTTATCCAATCACCATCTCCTTCTTCTAAAAATGGTTGGATATGGTCCCCTCCCTCAACTGCTCTGGGAAGAGGTTTAGCAACCTTAAATTTAGCACCAGGACTGGCTGCTGTCCATCTCTGGCCTCTTCTGTTGCTGCTACCCAAAGCCCATTTGGCACCAGTTTCGCTGTTCTTTAGAAAAGCATTGCAAATGTTGCTTTTCAAACAGGCCAGAGGCTGGGTGAGTTGTCATCCTGCTTAGTTGATGATGGGTGTCTGGAACTTTCTTGTTTGGTGTATGTATCAAGGGTACTATTATATCTGTATTTGATTGCGTATTTTCAGGATGGTTTAACCCTGTACTATGCCTTGAGTCTTCTGATTTGGTGGCCTTAAAAATCTAATACATTATTATTACTTCCCATACCTGCAATGGTAAAATTGTTTTCCCCCTCAGAAGATTCATTCTCCTCTTTCTCCCCCACTGGCAAAAGCTCAGCTTTTGGCTTGACTGTACTTTGCTTCACAAGCACATTAGCTACCTGCCCTGTAAAAGCATAGGTATATGGCCTCTCTGCCTCCTCCAGCAGTTGCAAAATTCTCTGGGTATTAGCAGGATATGGGACAAATTCTCCTTCTCTGTTTCATTCACAAGGTTGTATTGTTAAGTTATTCAAATCTTTTCAGAGTTGCTACCACCTTTTCATGAGGGCTTCATGTGAACTGATGCAACAGAGCATCCCAAAGATCCTTCTTGTGAACGTTTCCACCAAACATGATCTTGGGACACAGATGATGGTTGATCTCTTCAGCCCATTTTCAGGAGTCTCAGAGTCCCTTTTGGATCACTTTAGCAACTCTTGTGTTTGCTTTCATCTGTTTAAACTGCTACTTCATTCCAAGGTTTTCCAGCCATCTTTCTTCTCTTCTACTAAACCGCCTCTTTTTTAAGTCTAGCCAACTTTCTCCTTCCTCCTGGCAGCACATCAGCTCTCAGCTTCTGTCAGAAATCTCTGCTTGCAATAAAAATGTGTTCACTCTTCTTCCAGCTCATGTAATCAGCTAAAAGAACAATGAGTAGGTTTGAAATCTCATGTGACATGATAGTAGGCAGGATACTGCCTACAGTCCCAAAGGACCTACTCACTAGCAGGGTTGATTTTAAATAGCTTAATGTAAGCCTCTTTGAAGAAACGTGCAGAATGTGGGTCTGAATTTTCAACCAATAGCGCTGAAGCCTATTATGCTACTAGTTAATACCTGGCCTTGCTGTACTTGATTTAAGCTTGGACTCACTTTTGAAACCAGACTTTGGCTGTTGTTTACAATTGCTTGAATCCTGGACTGTCCATAATTAAGTTGTTTGCTATTCATAAACTACACTTGCCCATAATTAATTTAACAAAGCTTTATCAATGAAACTTATTTTCTAGATTCACACAAGATACTGACCACTGACCACATGAGGGATTTATACAACACACTAAACTGAAATGTGGTTAGCTAGTTTGTGTTTCAGCATGTTGTATGGACACAACCCATTCCTCTATTCCTAACTTGATTAATGATTAGCTTGGTAGCCAGATAAGATCCCACAAACCATTGTTTTTATTCATATTAAATTAAAGGAAATTTGTCAAGGGTTTTGCTTATACTGGACAAGGAACAACTCTTAGTAGAATGGGCTCCTGCAGTGAAAGGAGAATTGTTTTGTTTGCTCAACAGTAATGTTCTTTTTTTCTACAGAATTCAATAGTTTCGAAGAAATGAAAATTGTGTTATTAAGACATAACATTAAATACAAGTTGCAGTATGTGTGAAAATAGGCTTTGGGATACTGATCTTGGAGTTTAAGTGAATAATTGATTTCTTAAGTTAGAAATAGTGCTAAGAAATTGATAACTTTCTCCCCTCAAAGAAATACAGGACACTTTAGTATGAAATATTAATTTAACAACAGCTAAAAATGCTTAAAATGAGTACTAAACAAACTGAAGCAAAATTATCTGGTCTTGCAGCAATAAACACAAGGATGCCAAAGAAATGTGCAGATAATGGAATGGATGTTAGTAAGTAATAACATAAAACAATTTATATTTGGAGTAGCTGATGTCAAGCAAAGGATGTATACAATAGAAAGTGTGAAGAATTTAGATACTAAACAAATAGGTGTTAAAGGTGTATTCAAATTGCTGTCAAAATTACTATGTGATGTATACAATGGGGAATTGTTTGTTAAACAAGAAACTAGGTATTTTACTTTCTGAAAATAGTTTTAGAAAACATTTTATCTTGCTTTGTTTTTACTTTTGTATTTTCAATGTGTTTTTGTTGCAATTCTGGTCAATGACCACAATAAAAAAATACCCAAAATATTAATAGTAAAGGTAAAGGTTTCCCTTGACGTAAAGTCCAGTCGTGTCCGACTCTAGGGGGCGGTGCTCATCTCCGTTTCAAAGCCTTGGAGCCGGCGTTGTCCATAGGACACTTCCGGGTCATGTGGCCAGTATGACTCATGGAACGCCGTTACCTTCCCGCCGAAGCGGTACCAATTAATCTACTCACATTTGCATGTTTTCGAACTGCTTGGTGTGCAGAAGCTGGGACGAGCAACGGGAGCTCACCCCGCCGCGCGGTTTCAAACCGCCGACCTTCCGATCGACAGCTCAGCGGTTTAACCCGCAGCGCCACCGCATCCCTATAAATATTAATAGTTTTAGGGAAATTGGAATGTGCAGTATATATTATTTCTGAGAACTATTTGCCCAAACAGAAATGGGGTTTTCAGGCAGATAAGCTAATGTAGAACCATTGCATATGTTTTTCTGAGAACACACATATTCACTCTTCTCTAATATTTCCTTATTTGATTGATAATAAAAGACTCTCAGATTTATAAATCCAGCTTTTAACTGCTGTTCCCTAGAATGTAGAAAAATGCATCTGCAGCAATGGAATAAATACAGTAAAATACACTTGTTTTAATACCATTTGTGTTAGATATATTGCATTATATTCTATAATTTTCTAGTATGAAATTAAATTTCTCCCAGACAACACTGTGCAATATGCTGTTTCCTAAATGCTAGGCACTTAAGTTTATGAAAATTTTAGCAGATCAAAAACATCTCCATTTAAGAAATTGTATTTTTTCTCACAAGTTATAGGTAAAACTGATTATGCATTATATAAGGTTAGGATTCCACATATGGTACAGTATAATTAAACATTAAATAATCCAGATAATAAAAGTTGTAAACCTTCTGCCTTTCTGTGGCAGGAATTTCTGCCAAGTACTGCCTTACAACTTCTTCATTTGTTCTTTTGTCAGTGGAGTGTCTGTCTTTGAAATGAGGAAATAACAGCTCATCTGGAGCATCTATTAGTCTCAAAAAATAATTGGCATCTTCTTCCAGAGTTTCAAATTTGCCAATGAAATTATAATTGATAGTGCAAGGATAACAAAGTCTGTTGATCCGCTCCCAATGAGTATCCATAACTAATGGCCGATGGGGATCTAATAGATATTGTATAAACTCTTTAAATTTCACTCCTGAGCCAGTTATCAATGCTTCTCTATCTGCACTGAGTCTGTATTTCTTAATAATTGCCTTCCCAAATACAGGATGGTAATAACTGTTTGGATGTTCAAACTTATCCCGAAAAGCAGACACTAATCTTTCCATTGGATCACGTACAAATATAATTTTGGTATATGTTTTTAA
Source organism: Candoia aspera (assembly GCF_035149785.1). Lineage (NCBI taxonomy): Eukaryota > Metazoa > Chordata > Lepidosauria > Squamata > Candoiidae > Candoia > Candoia aspera. The sequence continues at coordinate 163,678,415 of NC_086155.1, forward strand.
ACGCCTATGTATCTCTTTTAAGTTGTAACTATCTAGTTTCTTCAGATGATCTCCGTAATGTACAGCATCATGGGAAATATTAGTAGCGGATTTTGCGAGGCCACCGAGTACCATCAGAGTCCTTTTCCAGTTGGAACAGCCTGCTTTAGGAACTTCACAATACAAGAGTTTGTATTTATCTTCTACATATATTCTAGAGACCATGTGCACAAGAGGAGTCTGGGTTCTGCTTCCGTTAACATGTTTTTTGCAGAAATCATGAAGAAAAAATCTCCGCCTCTCTTGTATCTCATCAGTAGTTTTCCAGTGATTCTCCCTAACAAAGAACTTACTTAAAGGACGCATGGTGGATGATAAGTTCACTTCTTGGAGCTGTTTAAGAACCTTCTGTGGGTCTTCAGAAAAATCAGTGGTCAAAGAATCTTCTGTTCCTAAAAAAAGATTAGGCTCCTTAAAATCTTCACTCTCAATCAAAGTTTTATTCTCTTTGTGGAAATATCTTCCTACAATCCAATTTTTTGTTGGCTTTTCAGATTCCTTTGTAGAATAGCTTCTGAAATCCTGTTAAAACAGAGGAAAATTATGTAAGTGTACAGCCTGACCTTCCAAAGAGGGGGGAAAAGTGATCAAGTATGAAAAATATTTTCCTTTGTATTGCTTCGTTTCAAAGGACATTTCTAACAAAAGGGGAGAGGGGGGTGAGATAACATTTTCTTCCAATTTCAACACCTTTAGATATATTAATGATATTCTGGGCCTTCTTAATGATTACCAAAGTTTTTTATCTAATGTTGTTGAGGCTGAAAGTTTTCTGGATAAACCATAAATTGGAACAAATTTAATGTTTTGCCAATAGGTAATCAGGTTTTTATGGAAATATAAAAATGAGATGCTTTAAATATTTGAGGATAATTATCCCCAGGGAAATATATTTGCTGATAGATCTGAATCTTTAAAATTGCATAGCACAAATTAATGGTGATATTAATAGATGGCTGAAAATACCTATGAATCTATGAGGAAGAATAAACAGAGCAAGCTGTTTGTCATGGCTAACAGAATGGATACAATCCCCAAACAGTAGAGTGTCAACATTGGAAGGAGCTATGGGCTTCATAGATGCTTATGGTACAGGGATAAGAAAGAGGACAAAAAATTAAAAGGACATATTGTAAGACAAAGCTTGGTAAAAGCATGGAACCTTACAAGAAAAATAATTAAGTCCAACAATCTCATTGCTTATCTCTCCTTCAAATGCTTTTCTTATCAGAGGTAACTACAGTAAGAAAGTGCAACTACATATGCAGATATAGTCCATTCAGGATCCATGAACAGACCAAAGGCACACCAAGCACTACTTGGTGAAAGCTGGAACATGCTATGGTTGATGTATCTACACATTGCTGGAAAAACAAACTTGGAGAATAAGCAGTAATGGCAAAATTAACAGCATATATTCATAACAGGTCTAACCAAATTTAAGCAAGCATGGCTTTCATACATACTACATATTATGCAGCAAGACAAATGTAAGTATTGAGAGTATGGTTTTTAAGGGGAAAAAGAACTGACTAAAGGATTAAAATCAGAAACACACAACAATTTTAAATTTCTAAAAATATAATCTTTTATTCAGCCTACAACTAAGGGGAGTAATATTTATCTGTAATGTTTTCAGTATTCCTCCCTCCTTCCCTCCCTTTGTTCCTTTATAGAGAGAGAAAAAAGGATCATTCTGAGAACCCACTACTTTTATTAAATGTTTCAATGACACTTCCAGTGAAAACCAATAACATATAACATACTATAACATTTCTCATATCACATAAAAATTGTATCTGCTCTGCCATTTTCTAAGTTTCATTAATTCCAGTCCCTTACTTGTGTTAAAAATAATTAGTTCTGAAAAGTGTACTATCATTTGCATTATTATTTATAATCTAGATTTTTCTTTTAAAAAATCTCACATTTCAGAGGGAGCTCATATGAGTTTGAAGGGTCATTTAAGTCACCTTAAAAGGATTTAATTTTTTAAAATAGTTCTTTAAACTTGATTTTAAAATTTAAAATACAGATCCCCAAAGTAAGAACAATTATATTTATTTATAACAAGTAAAACCAACAAAAACATAAATAATTCAATAAAAACTTTAAAAAAACCAGCATGCTTATAACCATAAACAGCTTAAAATCTAAGATACGTGAGAATATTTGACTAGCTTAGAAAGTAGAGCAACAATGGCTTAACTAAAGGTTTGGCTGAACAGTTACATCTTAAGCTGGTCCAGCTTCTTAAATGTACTGGTACAAGCTGCACTGGAACAGGGAGAGAAGCACACAACGAGCCATCTGTATCAAGAATTTTGTCTTGTATCATGACATAAGAGGCCACTGACAGATGCAGCACTCTCAGTATTAGGGACTAGATGCGCCTTTAGGTCCTAAGCCATTGGCCCGCCCCACCTGATCATCCAAAGAGGGCATGCTACGGACCCCGCCTGTAAGAGAATTTCATCTGGCGGGGTCCAGGAAGTGGACCTTCTCTGCAGTGGCCCCCGCCCTTTGGAACATCTTGCCCCCGGAGGTGAGGCAGGCCCCTTCACTCCTGACCTTCCAGAAGGCCCTGAAGACCTGGTTCTGCTGTCTCGCCTGGGGTGGGAAAGTGGGTAACCACTCTTGGGGGTGGCTCGCACCCTAGAGTCCCTCCCACCAGCTTGGAATTTTATAGCCTCTTGGATTTTATATTCATTGATTGTATTTTATAATTGTAATGTGTTTGATTTTTATGAGATTTTAACGTTTATGGTCGTCGTTTGATTTTATTGTAAACCGCCCAGAGTCCCTCTTTGGGGGGAGATGGGCGGTAATTAAATTTGAATAATAAATAAATAAATAAATAAATAAAAACTTTTTTTAAAAAAACCAGCATGCTTATAACCATAAACAGCTTAAAATCTAAGATGCGTGAGAATATTTGACTAGCTTAGAAAGTAGAGCAACAATGGCTTAACTAAAGGTTTGGCTGAACAGTTACATCTTAAGCTGGTCCAGCTTCTTAAATGTACTGGTACAAGCTGCACTGGAACAGGGAGAGAAGCACACAACGAGCCATCTGTATCAAGAATTTTGTCTTGTATCATGACATAAGGGGCCACTGACAGATGCAGCACTCTCAGTATTAGGGACTTATATGCGCCTTTAGGTCCTAAGCCATATGCCGTAGGTTTTGTATGTCATAAAGATCGTCTTGAATTTGGTTCAGTAGCAAACAGTGGTTCCTTCAGAACAGGTTACTATCTTCACAGTTGGTTACCTCTCGATAACTAGCTGGGACATTTCACACTAGCTGTAGCTTCCAGGACTAGACTTCAAAGATAGCCCTATTATGTAGCACATTGCAATAATCTATCCATTGCATGGATTTCTGTGGCTAAGTTATTCCTGGCTGTATCTAGTAAAGCAGCCAGAGCTTAAAAAAAAAAGGCACTCCTGGCAGGAAAGTCCATTTATATCTCCATCCACAGCTGTGGCTCCAGGAGTACCTCCAGTAGATGTACATCTCAGCTAACATTTTATCCCTAAAGTGTCTTGGAGTCACAGCATCATCCATGGTTAGTAGCCCCCAAAACACATAGCTGTGCTGTACAACTATTAGCAATAAATGGGTGCTTTTGCTACATAACAATAGGCATGATGATGATGTGTGCTAGCTTGTCCTTGATCAACTTTGCTGGATTTCTGCTACCTGCTCTCCAGCCTGTTTGATTGCCTAGAGGTCTTCATTTGTGTATTTGTTTGTAAGATAAATCATAACTATCTGGCTGCAGATTCTTGTGTATTTCTTCCCATATAAATAATGCAGAATTTATAGATTTTCACTGTGCAACTGAAAGATATGTAAAAATGGTTGAAATACCTGATTAATTATCTGCTGTTGTATTTTTTCTTGAGACCCTGAAAGAAAGAAAAAAGTTTTTATTTTAGAGAAAGTGACCCCACAGGCTTCAAAGCAAGGTCAATGAAAAAAAATAATGCCTTTAGGAGTGTTGGGATCATCACTACAAGATTTGTTAACCATCATAGTCAGTGGGAATTTTGAGAGTCATAGTGCCAAAACATCTGGAGGCACTAGGCTAGGGAAGATTGCTAAAATATCAATTGAAGCATTGTGAGAAATATTAGCATGGACATGGATTTTATAACATAGTGGATTAATTCTTCACACATGAATTACTACATGCCATACATAACTTAATTTTAATCATTCTACTTCATTTTAGTAGTGGATAGTCCAATATACAGAACCTTTTGCAATCTCACCATGCCTAAAATACCCAGTTTCTTGGTCAATTTACTCCCAGCGTGCATGATCCAAAATGGATTCCAGGAACATCTCCATGCCATAATTCTACAGATCTGCCTCACTAAGGGGTTAACTGGGAGAACAGTTCTTCTATAATAATCATATTTATGGTTTAATTGTGTAAGTCTCAAATCCTACACACAATTAAATATTACAAAAAAGAATATGACTTTTTTTTAAAATAAAATAATGAATGAATGATTGACCATTGGAGGTAATCTACACTACCTAATTTAATAATTATGATCCATAACTAAAAGGTTTGTACCTCTACAAAATCATCTTATACTTCCAAAATAACAAGGAAAATCGAGCAGGTTCACTTAGAAAATGAAGATAGTAAGAGGCCAGAATTGTTCCCAATCCCTTCCTAACAGTTGTACAATTTAAAAGGATATAAAGGAAAACAAAATTAAGAAAACAAAAGGGGATATTCTTCACTTTTCATGTTCATAATGTTATCTTCACTGTTGAAAAGTTTTCATACTGTTTGTGGGAATTTTTAGTCAAACTCCATCTATCAGAAATTCTGGACCAAGCATATGTGGAAGACAGTCCCTTCGCAGCTTGACAGTGTCATAGTTTGTGGAGCTCGAGGGACAGCTGTGGAACTATGTGAGGCAAACTATCAAACTGGCAGTTTTAAATCATCAAACAAATATTCTTGTTTTTGATTTGTTCAAACACTGAATGTTGAAGATTTGCCATCCTCTTCGCAGAACTGCAACTTTTTTCTGCATGATGACAAATTAATTACTTTTTGATTCATATAAGCTACAGAACAGTGTACTTAATAAAGACTTTGGCTTCCTTTGTTTCATGAGGAAATTCTATCAAAAAATTCATATGAGTTATATCTTTAAAAATATAAGATGTTTTCAGAAGCTTGCAGATCTAAATGAACTGACTAGTTGAACTAGGGCATATTCTAATCAGTTCTTATGCTACTAACATCTCCTCATAAAGATTCTTTTAGGTTTTTAATATTTTTAATCTGAATACATTTATGCTTATCAGGAGAGAGATCTTTATTTTGCTGTGTATTCATGGCTGTAGAACAAAAGACAATCCATTTCTGCTTTGCTAAATACATAGTGGAACAACTGGTCAGAATAACAAAGGCTCCATCTATAAGTGCTCACCAGCTTTCCCAGGGTTTCCTAGAAGCATTTTGCATCAGCAACAGCCAGAACAAATCAAGAAACATTTTTTTTTTAATTTGTATGCAGTGCATATGCTCTTCATCAGAATATTCCAGCTTAATTCCTGGGAAATCACTTTATTTATTTATTTATTTATTTAATTTCTTCACCGCCCATCTCATGTTGTGACAACTCTGGGCTGTTTACAAATGAATAAAAGAATAAAAGGTTCATTATAAAATATAAATATAAATAAATATGAAATATAAAATAAAAAATCCAAGATGGTCTTAATAAAATTTTCCAGGACATCATGGAACCAACCACCCCCATGATCGACTATCCCCCCTCTCGCCCCAAGCGAGGTGGCATAGCCAGGTCTTAACTATATTGAAAACCTGGAGAGGTAACACCCCGTAGACACTAGAGGTCAAGATAAAGGAACCAACTGGTTCAGTAAGAAGTACCATAGAGGTTCTGTTACTATTTGCACCCAACAATGAACCAACCATGCCCTGGCAACATCTTTTTTCTGCTCTGTTCCAACAACATGGTGTTCACCGAATGCAATGATGTAGGCTTAAATCATTCTTAGCTGTACCAGTGTTAAAGTAGGATCTTACTCCTCATTCTGCTACTACTCAAGGGCAACCTTAAGGTATATAACATCTGTTAGGCTTTTTCATTGGTACCCTGAAGAAAGGCCAGGTGATGGGGCAATTGTTGGGAATAGAAGCAGTATAGGGATTGACAATGGGGACAGCAAATTTCATGCCAGTCTAATTTTCTACTGACTCAAACAAGGGTGAATAACACTGTAACTCAGTAGTGGGGCAAAGTTTATAGCCATTTCTGTGGAAGAGGGAATGTCAACCAGTGTGTTGTACTGTAGAGGTTAGAATGTCACATTAGAATCAGAAAGGTCCAAGTCTGCATTCTCCACTCAGGCACAAAACTAAGTGGAGACAGTCACCATCTACCATACCATCCAGAAGATAAATGAGGAAGAACTACCTAGTCATCTTGAGCTTCTATAAAAGTAAATACAATAAAATAAAATATCTGTGTTCAAAATCAAGTAAGTTGATGGAATGGGATAAAAAGTAGTCCACTGGTGCAAGTAGGAAAGTAACTTGCCTAATGATCTCCTAAAATAATAATCTTCCTAAAAAATAAAACAAAATCAAGATTACTTATTGCTTTAGGCTATGACAGAGGATTGCTTCTTTATGGTAATTACTTCCTGCATAATAGTGCAGTATTTTGTTTTGCAGATATGTTACCTTTTTTTTTTTTGCTTTAAGAAAGAAAATTAAACATTATTTAGGCAGACTTTCAGTAGGCAATAGAGTTCACTGAGTACATCATTGTGAAAATTCGCATCTTGAGGCTACTTCTTTTTACCAGATAAGGCACTCTCTTTTTGGGGGTAATAAAAGATTAAGGCAAATGTATTTTAAACAACCTTTAATGATGTACAAGATGCTAGGAAAGACCAATGTTTTCAATCTCTACTTGGATCAACTCTATTTTGCTCAAAGGTTTGTGGACTTTGAATACTGATGCTTTCCTGCTTCCCAGTACATTTGTTTTTAGGCTATTTTTATTCACTTTAAAGGAATTTTAATAACTTTGTGTTGACAACATAGACAGCTGGGACTAAGAATTAAAGAAAAATTCACTTGCTAACTTAGGAAGGAAGTGACATCAATGAATTTAAAAAGACAGCCAAGAGGGAAAATTGAGTTTGTATGTTTATGGGTCTCCCATTTTATTGTTTTGACAGGATGCCTACAAATGCAAATTAGATGATCAACTTTATAGTATTTACATCAAACCAACAAAGAAATGATGTAACTCTACAATTAAGTTTTGATAAAATGTCCGTTGGCATAAAGCCTCGAAGACCAAAAATCATTTATTTCTTGGGAATTATTGCTGTAAGTTCCATGACTGTGACAGTACATTATCATTTCCCAACAAGGCTGATAAAGAAACTAAAGTAGAATTTTGTATTTGCAGGGTTGCTGATGTGAAGCCATTAATACTAATATCAATATCCTTCATTAACCTAAATAATTATCTGTGTCCTGTATTATTATTACATCTGCTTTATTAGTTATAGTGCTTTCATATTATCTCTCTAGTAATTGCTTGTAAATCAATATAAGGTTCAAATCTTTCTCTTGTGGAAGCTTTCTGTGAGGGTTGAATGAAGAGTAATACCTCCACCTCCATAACTTAGTTTAAATAGGATATTTTAATAAATGAAACAGAAGAATAATCTTTGAAATGAGCTCTTTTATTATCTGTATTTACTTCTCCATATAATCACCACCAAGGTGATTTCTATATACTTCTGCCAAAGAGGGACAAGCTTCTTAAAGGCATCATAAAGGAACTCTATGCTTTGTCTTTTCAACCAGTTCCCGACATTCTTCCCTACCTCTTCATTTCAGTCAAATAGATGCCCATGAAAGTACTCTTTCAATTTTGGGGAAACGGTAGAAGTCATATGGTGCCAAGTCTCAACTGTATGGTGGATGGGGTAAGATTTTCTCAGTTGCCTGATGGGTGGTTTATTAGGTATAAAGTTTAGCATTGTCACCTTGCAGCAAAAATTCCTTCTTAAGCTTCCAAACTTTACTTAATTGTTACAAAGTTTTGAGTGTTGCAATAGTGTTGTAAGTTGATAGTAGTGCCAATTTCAAGGAAATCCATGTGAATAACACCATTTGTGTCTCAAAAAAACTGTAACCATGAGTTTTCATGCTGTAGCCTGGTTTTGAAATCTTTTTCCACAGGTGATGATATTCCATGAACTGATGCTTTGTTTCTGGATAATAATGATGAGTCCATGTTTTGTTGGCTGTCCTAATGTTGCAAAGATTCCTGACCTTCATTCTTGCAGAGTGACAACAATTGCTGGTAATTTTCAACTCTTGAAGTTTCATCTTTGCTGTAAACATGTGAGGCATTCATCTTGCACAAATCTTCTAGTATTGAAGAACATCAATAACGTGACCCATATGTTCGTGTGAGATGCCAAGCTGGGCAGCAACTACCATTTTAGTGATCTGCTGATTGTCCTCAATCAGTTCATCAACGTTTCTCATGTGAAACTTGTTGGTTGCTGTCATAGGTCATCCTCCCATTCTCGATCACACAAATCAGCTCTTCCTGGTTCACCATATTTATATTTATTGCTCCAGTGACACACAGTACTCACATCCACAATCATCTCCATAAACAACCTGCATCTGGCAGAGAATTTCAATTGGAGGGAGTCTTTCAGCAATCAAAATTAGTCATGGTGCATTGCTTAAGCTGCACTGATAAATACTCACTATAGGCATCTATTTCATGAATGACAGCAACACAAGCTTTTCTTCCAATTTCTGCCAACTAAAGTACAAGAACAGATGCTAAAGAACACATCAGCTTCTAGCATATCAGTACTACCATCTGTTGGTGACTTGTAACATTGGAGACATTACTTTTCATTCAACCCTCCGAATTACTGGTTTTTGCATCTACTCTAGTTTGAAAGTACTTTCTCATTACAAACTGATCTGAGTAGCTTGGTGTATCCTAGATTATAGAATTGCCTTGTAGTGGGGAGTTGGATTTCATATTTCTTAATAACATTATAAATTTACACTGGCAAATTATTTAAGAATAATGCAAGTTACAGACCAGAAAATGTAAAACGTATTTCTTCCTACAAAACATTTATCCATTAGTCAGGGTTTTTTTTTGGTTAAGATGTTTTTAAAAAATCTGTCCTGGTACTCTCTTCTCCATTTTTTTCGCAGTACATTATAACCTCAGCATATTTATTCACAGACTTCTCTGCTAAATAACACAACTGGGTATGATGAAATGGCCTCATAATGCATTAATGATCTTTTCCTTAGCATTGCCTAGTTCCAAAATGTTGTCACAGTGCCAATTTGCCAGTTATTCCAGCAACATTAAACTTGAAAACAGACCTTGACTTGACACTGATTGAACCAAATGAAGAAGAGTTGACCATTTTAGAGTGTTGGAATTTTCACAGTATCTTATGTCTTTCATGGCTATTTTTGGGTGACTACTTTTTGGTATGAAAACAGCCCTTTAATTGTCAGACTGTAATAAGGATACAGAGCTGTTCCTAGAAGGTTCAAAGGATCCTGGGAACATAAACATTTGCAAGAGCAAATGCAGCCAAATAGCTTGTGCTGACCCATGTGTGCACGTTCAGTTTCTGACTAATGAAGTCATTATAAATAATACAATCTAGAAGAAAATAAGATACTCTTATCATATTGCCAAAGGGGCTTTCATGTGAATAGACATTTGGAGTACATTAAATGCCTTCGTGAATAAAATAAGGAAAATTGAAATTAGATTTCAACCATAAGCCAACAGTTACATTAGTTCTTTTTTTATTTCAGCAGAGTAAAATCCTGAGTTGAATAATTTTTACTGTGTACTCCCCAAAGTGGTCAGTAATCACTGGAGCCTTGTCAACACACACAAGTCAGAAGGATAGAATTTGAGAATTTGAGAGCTTTGAAAGCAGCACGTCACAATTTATAACATGCAAGATGAAATTTGGCATTTTGAGAGTGATAAACCAACAACTCTCACTAATTTAAAAGCTTCATTTTGTCTGCTACAAGCTATCCATCAGAAAAAGGCACAGAAAAAGTTTTAGACAAATTCTCATATATATGTTTTCCCATTTCTTGTCACAGCAGTTGTTCTTCCCTTCATACTGCTTGGAACACTTTTTTTTTCAACATACCAAGATACTCTACCCTGGCTGATTCAACTGGTAGTATCTTAAAGTAAGCACAATGAATTCCAGAGCCAGGTAACCTATGAAAAGCTTTTACCTGATATCATCAAAGTCAAATAAATCCTTCCTGTTGCTCTCATTATAATGGGAAAAGAGAGAAAGAGACAGAAGACAACTTCCCTGCCCAAACAATCCACTAGTAAGACTTTTACTGTAATTCATATAGTGTCTTACGGTGTAATGTGAAACATCAAATTATGCACCTCTCATGTGCATGGAGATATTCTCTCACACTGATCTACGTATAGTTGTGGAAAATGGATAGTGATGCAGGTATATATCCAGATGTGAGTACCATCTGTCTAAACTGCATTTGCTTCTATGGACATATTATGCCAGTTGAACATCTTCATCCCAATACTGTTCTAATTAATAAACTGTGCATAACTAGATTGAGACAAAGATGCACCTGTCTGGTTACTTTGGCAATAGTGCCATTTTCCCTTTTCTTCTGCTATCCATCCCCTTATTAAAAGTTTTTATCATTTCATAAAAGTAGCATAAATAATTGTTTGGAAGTTGGCATTTCAGTTTGGCACTATGATAACTATGTCTATGTAATCTGAATGGCATCTTTCTAGCTACATCTCAGAAAAGTCCTCCTTAAGACCTCCACAGTTAATCTCAGAAGCAGTAGCATGTATGATATACAGCAAGCCAATGCAACTATAGAGAAAGACTTCTCACTTGTATATTTAATATTCAGCAACTGTAATTCTTTTTCCAGAATGCTACTGTGCCAATAACACAATTGTAGCAACATGAGCAGCAGGAAGAATCCGATAAAGTTGCTAATACATTGAAATATCAATGTATTTTCTCATATTGAAATGATGGATAGCTTCTGCCTTTTAGGATCAAATACAAAGAGTAGAAGAACCAGCAGTCAAAACATACACTGCAGATTAGCACTTGGTAGAGTGGCACTGAAGGCCTTGGAAAAGATATTCAGATACTCTGAAGTGTCTATACCCGCAAATATCAGAATCATGCAGGCAGTGGTTTTCCCTGTGGCACTCTATAGAAGTGAAAAGTTGGACTTTGAAGAAGCAGGGTAGAAAGAATATTGATGCTTTTTAACTCGGGTATTGGAGAAGACTCCTGAGAATACCATGGATAGTTAAGAAAGCAAAGTAATGGATCATCAAACAAATCAACCCAGAATTCTCACTCAAGGCACAAATTACCAGGCTCAAATGATGACATTTATGGACAAATTATGTGAAGACCTAGCTCTGCCAAGAAGTCTAGGTGGAAAGAAAGCAAAGAAGATGATGACCAGTATCAAGGTGGATTATTGCAGCAATGGGTATACTGCTGGAAGACCTGAAGGAGTAGGTTGGGGACAGATCCTCCTGGAGAAAATCTATCTGTATGATTACTTAGAGTCAACACCAACTTGATGACACATAATCAATCATCAATCACTTATAATAACTATCTCACATGGACGTTTGTGTTAGACCTTCTGTAACTTTAGATATAGGGTGGATAGTTACCAGGGAAGGTGATTCTTTTGTGACAGTATCCATGGATCCTTATTATGGGTATTTACTCAGCTTTCAGCATGAGGAGAAAAACTGCTTCCTTTGCCCAGTAAAATGTGAGAGTTATTATACTAATAAAAGGACTTACAGTTTTCAAAACAGGGAACAAATGCAGACTGTCTCACCTTCAGAAAAGAGGCAAGCTTCCAGCTCTCTACTTTGAAAAAGTAGGAGAAAATGGACAAGAATTTTGCTGTCCTAAATTGTTTATATATCATTGTCTTATTTGATAAAGGAGGACACTAAATAGAATTCTTGCATTGGAACCTTAACCTTCCTTCTACTAAATATTATTAATCAGAACTCTAAGATTCTTGTTCCTTGGATTAACTATTTGCTGTCTAACTGTAAAGAGGAAAATCTGACATTAAATTTGATTAATCTGAATTACACAATTGGGTTTTACATTTATGTTTTTGTACTTATTCAAATGTGGTGTTATAAACCACATAGAAGACCATATTGGCTTTGTTCCCACCCACCAACATGTTTTGTCCAGTTACTAACCCATTCAGAGCTTCTTATAAGTGATTCTGGCAGCATCTAATCACATTAACTGGAATTGAAAGTTATCATGTTAGAAATACAAAGCTGCTACATTCTCCAGAAAGCACCTAGGGTCACATCAATTCCTGCACCAGGAGAATACTGACAAGGGTTTCCTACTGTCAAGCAGGCAGCAGAGGGTAAGGAAAAGAAAGGGAGAAAGAGTGGAGAATAAGGGAAAACAACAATGCCGTATGTCCCAGAGCACACAAAAGCTCTTATTCATTCTGGCTGCCTACTATTCCGTTTCCCCGTCTTCTAGGAATCCCCTTCCCCATGCATGCCCCACACAAACCCCAACATACACTATCCGCTTGGTTGATCTTTGTTCAGTATTTCCAACATAGCCATAGAAAGTAGAAGACAAGCTACAAAGGGAAAGCCTTCCATTATTTCTACTGAAAAGCCTTCCATCATTTCCACCACCACCTCTCAGACAGGACCCACGATGGGGGGAAAACCTTCAAATTCTTTGTCAGGAAAACAAAGTCCTTAATGAAGGAGAAAGGCAACAGCAAAGGAGACAGCCACTCCCAACTACAAGTCCCTTAAAATGGCTCAGAAAGGGAAGAAGGAGGTGTGAGGAAAACACGTGAAAGTATCCTTGGAAAATGAATGTTTGCATCTGGGATACATAGCCAAGATTGACAGACCTGAGGGAACAGGACAGCAATCACATGACCCTGCTGCATGACCTATGCTAGGCACACAAGCATTTTTCATGCAGCATATTTTAGACTACTGCTTGTTTACAGCAGCATGCAGGAAACTGCACGGAAGGTTGTTCCATTTGATTTCATTGTTGGTTATGCTTACAGAAGGTGTGTCTGAAAGTGGTCTGATGGGGATGTGTGTACCTGCAGTCTGGTTGTCTCTGAAGGAACTGCACGTTAGTCTTGTTTAGTACTGTAGCTGGGAGGACCAAAGCAATGGAATTTAAAATGACAAATGGGGCTATTTCCACCACTCCTTTTCTCCAGTTCTCTGTTTTGGGAATTAGGTAGGCAATTGACTGGGTTTGGGTTCCTATGACACAAGGAGTTCTTAATTTGAACTTGTGTAAGATATGGTCCAAATCTGACCCTCATGGGATTAATTAACTAGGTCAGTTGAATAATGTTTGAAGTTTCTGTGACTCATTATTTTACTTGACTAAGTTAAACCTGATGTGGGACAGTGAAAAACAGTAGTAGAAACATTTAAATGAATACTTATATACTGTTAGGTTTTAAAATTATTTCCCTGCAGTTATTATGGGAACACGGTTTTCAAACATACTTTGATCAGTCAAAGAATGCATTTCACCTCACCAAGCACTTCCAATACAATGGAAGTGGACCACATTTTACTACACTTCAGCTCCAATGCCTGGATTATTTCCTTATATATTTCACTATATCCCACTGAAAAGTGTGGTGTCAAAGTCTGTTCTCTAAAGCTCAGACCATTTTGTAATTATTTTTAGATCTATGCAATAATGTACATATGGACTGTGTCCTTTTCTAGACACTCAAATGCAGTAAAGCTCTTGTAGTCACTAAAAAAGCAAAAAAAAGCAAATAAAGTCTCCTTTTTCATGCCCATTTCAGAAACATTGTTGTTTCTCCCTTAGACCACACAAAGCATAAACTTTCCCTTTCCAGAGTGGAAACCCATAGGCTGCAATTAAAATGGCACACAAACTGTAGTGAAAAGGAAACCAATGAAACAATTATTTCCCCATCCCCCAAAACAGACACACACCTACTGCATACCCATCGTTTCCAAACTGTTAATTGCAATACCAGTAGTTCTTGTTTCGCAACTGACTTGTTTAGCAATCGTTCGCAGTTATAGTGGTGATGAAAAAGTAATTTGTGACCAATATGCAGGCCTGTAAAGCGATCAATAGCTAAAGTAAGATTGTAAACACAATTGTGGTTTCACTTAGTGACCGCTTCACTTAACAACTGAGTTGTTCCCAATTGTGGATGCTAAATCAGGACTACCTGTATGTCTGATTTGGGACCATCCTGCAATATGTGGCTGGGATACAGTTGGACTAATTACCTGGATAAATCCTTAATTTGACAAACTTGTACAGGCTGGTGAGGAATTCAGCCATAATAAGTAATGCCAATCGGTGAACTTCCTAAGAGGGAATAAACAAGGACCCAAACTGCCAAAGCCAGGGGAGATTTTATTGAACTGAGTGGTAAATTGCATTTGTAGGAAAAGTACAACTGAACATAAATACTTTCCCTGATTAAGGTGGCAAGCAGATATTAAAATATTGAAAGAACAAGCTCAGTGAAAAAAGGCTGTAAACACCTTTTAATTCCTACCGTGCCTCTGAGTTTTATTAATATACAATAAAGAAGCATCATCCAAGGCATTTCATTTGTTGTGAAATGCCCTGAAAATGGAAACAAGCCAGTTCCAGGCATAACTTTTAAATTAATTCCTAATACATAAATTGAAATGATGATTGTGCCAGCACTACACAAAGATTTTCAGCAAATCAACTGTTGCAAGGAGTTCATGTTATCTACATTTTGCACAGCTGCATTAGGACCTTTCTGAAACACAGACTCAACTGCATTTATTGCAGTTAACTGGCTAAAGGTCATTCATGAATGGAAACCCCAGTTTTGTACATGCAGGAGGTCATGGCGGTACTCTTTTACATCTTGAAGTTCAGAAGCATATATAGGAAGACCATAATTAAAGCAAAGTTGTTTTTTCATCTGAAAAATAGAGAAATTATAATCTGAATTGCCACAGGAAACAATTACTTCAAGAAAGCAATTAGTTTGGGACGCTTAAACTTTTCCTCTCCAATGTTGCTGATTAGCAGCTCACATATTCAGAACTCAGCTAGATGGAGGAGCTCCTGAGCTCCATGCTATAATTTGATGGACTGCCTGTCAAAAGTAAATAGAAGAATTTGTCCAGTTTAGATAATGTATTGGAGAAGCCCAACTGAAACAACTTGAGCCATTTTTCCCCAGTAAATTGGCCAATCTTTTCTTTGTAATCTCATTCTGCTACCATAAATCAGTGGTAGAGCATTCACTTTGCATGCAGGTTCAGTCCTCAGTACTGTCAAGAAGTTGTGACAGTGAAAGAAAGAATATAGATACAGCCTATCCGTAAAGCAAAATCAGGATGAAAAGCAAAGGATGATAAAAGACAAAATCAAGTCACAAGGCAGGGATCAGAATTCAGAAAAGCTATCCATAAAGTTGACTTTGCAGGAGCCTGGGGTGAGATCAGAGAACCCATACAACACTGTACTATCACAAGCTGACTTCTTAAATAGTGGACCCAACAATGCAGGAATGCCTTATCAGAAAAAAAAAAAAAAAGCAGGATTGCACCGCCTGTGGTGAACTGGTTAGCCTTGGGTAAGTTTGCAGTAAGAAAACTTCTGAGTCTGGGGAGAGACTCAGTCTGATAGCATAAAGTTTCTAGTAGGGTCTACCTGACAGTTATTCTCACATTCAGGCCCTACTGAAAAAGGGTCAGGATTAGAACTTTATAGCAAAAGGATCTCAAGTATCAGAAATAGAAGGACAAATGGTCTGAATCAATATGAAAGCAGCTTTACAAGAAAACCTTTTGAATAAGCATTTTAACAGCTATCCTTTTGAGAGCCAGTCTGGTCTAGTGGTTAAGGTTCTGCACTAGAAACCAGGAGTCTGTGTAAGTTCTAGTCCTGCCTTAGGCATGAAAGCTGGCTGGGTGACCTTGGGTCAGTCACCTTCTCTCAGTCCAGCTCAGTGCAATGTAGACTAGCCTCCCCATGGTGCACCCTGGGCAACCGCTAAATAGTCTACACATCTGACTGCTGGACCTCACAAGGATTTCCCAGCAAGAAAAAAAGCAGCATGAACACTGAACTGCTATGCCATACGATTAAAAAAAAAAACAGCTATTCTTTTAAGACTATTTAAGTGGCAGAGAAAAGTCTAAATTATGGTCTGGACCATCTGCAAAATCCTTGGAAACAGCAACAGCACTATCTGAGGCTATTTTCTGATTCTCATCTGTATACTCAAAGTGAAACTTCCTAACAGATCTTACAAGTGTTCCACAATGTGGCAGGTTAGTTGTGTTTTTTTGATAAGGGCATATACTGTATATAGCACATTTATCTTTACAGATTCTAAAGATATCCTGCCTTTTCTATTGCCTTTAATCTTTTTTATTAAACTGGTTTTATATGGGAGATATTTTGAAATGTTTCCAATTGGAAATATTTCGGAAGATCTCAAGAAGCACAAGTTAAGATCTATGTGATACCATCAAAAATTGTCCAGTAGAACAGTTCCTGCTTTGCTGGAATTAATATACCCAATTATCCATTAGTCATTATAGAATCCTGGCCCCGAAGATAAGGTGAAGAAACATCAAAAAGTCTGGACATGCTTGCTTACAGTAGGCAAATTCTTACACACAGTACTTAGTAGTTGAGTACTCTGAACTTTGGAAGATGAGTATTGAGATATTGACCAGGATTTTTAGACTTTTCACAGTATAAGGTTTGGAATATAATTTGTTATTTTTTAAAAAGTGTATCATTTATTTTGTTGTGGTTTTATGTTTAATGCTATAATACTTATGCTAATGGAATTTTCTCCCTTATGGTCATGATTTGAATTTAACATGAAGGTAACACCTTTTGAATGAGTGGGCCTCTATATGGTGATCCTCTATCTGGGGTAGCAAAATGTTTCAGGCTAGGCCTAGATTTAAGCATGCAATTTTTGCAATCAAAAACATGTGATAAAAAATGACTGAAAGTTTTGAAAAACGATTCTGAAACTAGAAAAAAAGAAAATCAATAGATACAATAAAATTGAAAAGCAATTTTAAGAAGGCCAATGTTAAGAAGCCTATTCACAACAATCAAATTCCATGACTGAACTGAGAAAACTTAGTTTTTGCATACTATGGATTAAAAAAAAATAGGCAATTATGATGTTTAGCCTCAGAAAAAAAACTAAGATACTCATTTTTCAGGATCCAGACCAGCAGTTGGTTTTGCAATATTCTTTGTAGCTGAGCAAGTCAGAATAAAATTGTTCTTCCCTCTCACACTGAACATTTTTTGTTCATTTATTTTCATACATACCCCATATGCACCTATAAATATTTCTCTATACCGGCAGAAATAAAAAAATATTCAGTTTTTGCCTGTGTGTCACTTATTGTTAGGCATAGAAGATAAAAAAGAAATGAGCAGTATTAATTATTCATCTCCAATATGATGACTTCAGTTAGCTTGATAAACAGCCTTCTTTCATTAATAAATTGTGTCATTCAGATGTTTACACCAGCTTGTTTTAAATACTGTTTCCCTTTGGATTTCAGAGATAACTAGCTCCCAAAACCACAAAAAGAAAAGAAACGTCTTCAGTAATTGTGACATGGTGCCATGATTATAGGACACAGTATTGCCTGGGAGAGAAAACCAATTGCACAAATGTAAATGCTCCTGAAATTGTATGTTGCTGCATTTGCTACTCAAATTATGATTCTGGGTTTTTTGTACTGGTCACAGAATGGCATCAATGCATTTGCTTTCTGCCATTTTGGGGAATTTATATTTCTTTAAAATACTCATTGGACTATTCAAGTGCTATAAAATTCTGTGGAATATTTATTATCACTGTGAAATTCTCTGAAAATGATTTGGATGAAATTCTTTGGACTTTGAATGAGTAAGGCACTTCTCTGATGTTTATTAAAGTAACCTGATTTTTTTTCCCAAGCTTCTGAGGAGACTTCAAGGAACCTGTTCATTAAAGTTAATGCCTCTCTTAAAGCAGAGGGACACCTCTTTTCAGGATTGCATAGAAGACTGAAGAGGTCATGTTACTTTAATGAAGAACAGAGAGGTACTGTGCTTGGAGGTCTGAAGAATTTCACAAGCAACATTTTCGATGCATGCACAGTCCTAACATTTAGAATTGTATTTTAGTCATGGATATTATAAAAAAATAAATTGAGTTCGCATAGATTTTCATGACCCCATTTTATTATGGTTAGTCATTGTTTTTTTCCCCCAAGTCTTGTTGTGGTATGTCATTGTAGTGGAGGGGTGTTCCTGGAAGGGATGAGCAAAGAATGTTGGGAGTGTAGCCAAGAGTATATAATCCCAGCAGGGTAACCCAAGGCTCGAAGGTCATCCCAAGGCTTGAAGGTCATCCCAAGGCTCGAAGGTCATCCCAAGGCTTGAAGGTCATCCCAGCTGCCCAGCTAAAGAAAGCAGCCACCTATATTGGGCAGCAGTGATATAGGAAAATGCTGTAGGCAGATGATCACTTTAGTGACAATGGCAAAAGCGTCAATTCATACTATGTGGGAGAAGACAATAGTAAACCACTCCTGTATTTTTATCAATAAAACCACATGGACAGAAAATACAAAATGATTGAGGATATAGTGCCAGATGATGGGCCCCTCAGGTCAGATGGCACTCAACATGCTTCTGAGGAAGAGCTGAGGGTCTTTGGAGTACTAATGGTGTTTATGACATGGCTAGATTAAAGCCTTTGGGATGTCTATTGCTGATATTGTCATGCAGGAAAAGAAAATTAGAAGCGACAAAGAATTATATTAGGAACATGGAACGTAAAAAGCATGAACACTGAAAAGTTCAACATAGTGAAAGATGAAATGAAATGGCTACAAATTAGCATCTTAGGCATCAGTGAAATGAGACGGACTGGGATCAGGCACTTTCAGTCAAAAGATCACACTGTTTATTACTCAGGACCTGAAAACAAAGAAAAAACGGTGTTGCTTCTATAGTTAGGAAGGGTGTAACCAGAACAGAAGGCTGCAATGCAATCAATAACTGAATAATATCAATAAAATTTTGTGGACAACTCTTTATATAATGATCATCCAAGTTCATACTCCAACCACTGATGCAGAAGAAGAGGCTGATGAGTTTTATGATCAGATTCTATTTGAAACTGATAGAACATGCACGGAAGATGTGCTGTTTGTGATTGGAGACTAGAATGCTGATGTTGGAAATATTAAGGATGAAAATGTGGTTGGACTGTATGGCTTAGGACACCAAAATGAAGCAGGAGAATGACATATTAATTTCTGTCAATCCAATAATTACTTCATTGCTAACACTCTTTTCAAACAACCAAAACTATGCCTGTGTACATGGATATAACTTCTTCATGGATATTATCTTAAAATAAATGGTCAGAGTTGCAGTCTCCATAAAACAGTAGGACTGGTCCTTTACTGATGGCAATTAATTTTCTGAGCAGAAGAGCTAGTTTTTTTAAATGCACACCTTTTAAATGCTACTTTTTTAAATGACCAAATAATATTGATAAGACTCTGTAGACAACCCTTTAATATAACAATCATTCAAGTTTATGCTCCAACCGCTGACACAGAAGAAGAGGACATTAATCAATTTTATGATGAAGTTCAAATTGAAATTGACAGAACATGCAAGGAGGTTTGGACCGGAGGCTGGAATGCCAAAGCTGGAAACGTTAAAGAGCACAAAGTAGTTGGACTGTATGGCTTAGGAAACCAAAATGAAGCAAGGGACCAATTTGTCAAGTTCTGTCACTCCAATGAATTCTTCATAGCTAACACTGTATTCAAACAACCAAAACAATTATATACATGGACATCACCAGATGGAGTACATAGAAATCAATTTGACTATATTAATGCTAAAAGAAGGTGGAGGAGCTCAATTATAGCATTGAAAACATGGCCAGGTGCTGACTATGGAACAGATCACAAACTGCTCATGTGCAAGTACCAAGTTAAGCTAAAGAAGAAGAAAGCTACTTACTTTCCAGGAGATGATTTTGAACAGATCCCCACTATTTTCAAGGAGAACATCAGGAATTGCTTTGAAGTCCTAAACCTCATTGATAAAGAACTAGAGGAATTATGGTAGGAACTTAAATAAGTTGTTTAGGATGAACGTGAAAAGAGACTGTCAACTGGAGACTGCAGATTAGAGCCCGAAATGGAAAAAGAGATGCCAGATGTTCAAGCTGGCTTTAGAAAAAGCTGAGGAACACGAGACATTATTGATGAACACTAGATAATTGAGAAAGCCAAAGAATACCAAAAAGAGGTTACTATGTGCTTCATTGATTATAGAAAAGCCTTTGATTGTGTTGATCATGTCAAACTGTGGAATGTCTTCAGAAAAATTTGAGGCCCAGAACATCTCATTGTCCTCATGAAAAACTTATATACAAACCAGGAAGCCACAGTACAGTGAAACAGAATGGCTCCAGATTGGCAAAGGAGTGTGACAAAGTTGTATCCTCTCCCCTTATTTATTCTACCTACATAAATTAACCGAAGCTGGATTGGAAGAAGATGAGCATGGTTAAAAAACTGGAGGAAGAAACATCAATAACCTGCACTATGCTGATCACGCTACTCTGATAGCTGAAAATGCAGAGGATCTGCAAGCTCTAGTAATAAGAATTAAGGAACAAAGTGAAAAATAGGACTAAAATTAAATAAAAATAAGACCAAACTAATGACAAGTAGAACAACCAGCCTTAGAATTGGCAATGAAGATATCAAAATGGTGAATAGCTTCCGCTTTTTAGGCTCAACCATTAACAGTAAAGGAACAAGCAGTCAAGAAATATGCTGCAGACTAGCATTTGGTAGACAGCTATGAAAGCGTTGGAAAAGATATTTAAATACTGTGATGTCTCTATAACTACAAAGATCAGAATTGTGCAAGCCATGGTATTCCCTGTGACAATCTATGGAAGCAAAAATTGGACAATGAAGAAGTGAACAAATCAACTGAGAGTTCTCATTTGAGGCCCAAATAACCAGGCTCAAATTATCCTACTTTGGACACATTATGCAAAGACCTAGCTCCTAGAGAAGGCTCTAATGCTGCAAAGATGGATGGAAAGAGAAGAAGAGGATGACCAGCAGCAGGTGGATGGACTTAGTTACAATGGTGGTGAGTGCACAGTTGGAAGACCTCCAGATTAGGCATAGATTATAATGAAGAAAGTCTATCTATGTGGTTGCTAGAACTCAAAAACAACTTAATGGCACATAGTCAATTAAAGTCTTTGTTTTTGCTCTTTCCATAATAAAACCAGGTTAGAAATCAAAATAGCAGATATATGCCTAAAATAATCAGCTTCAAGAATATAATCAATTGCATATAGCAACTCAGAATGCAATATGCATTTGCACATAAGACAATACAAATATACATATTTTAGCAGGATGATCAGTTTCTACATGGCAAATCATTTTGGGAATCATCAAAGAATTGGCAAAAGACAACGAAGATTTACCTGCTGTTACTGATGAAACATGGCAGATAAACATTTTTAAAGCAATTCATGAGATAAACTAAGAACTAAAGAACTCTGGGATGGTCACATGTCATATTCATAAACAAAGGAGCTTTCTTATTGGTACACACATCTAAATTGTATTTAACTGTTTGTCATAATAGCTTCTTGTGCACAAGTATTTTGCCCTGAATATAAGTAATTTTGGTTTTGTAACATTCCGAAAAATAGCAAAATCACCATGAAACAGATAAACATCCAAATACCTCTCCCCACAATTTATATTAAAGCATTACCAATCCAACTGAACAAATGAAGATTTTCATTTTAGGGAGTGGGTCCTCTGGGATTCACTTAACAATTAAGTGTGATCCTTGGCCAGAAAAAGATTGTGCAACAGTACAACAGTCGTTTTCCATTCCATTTCTATGGGATATTTTCCTTGACTTCCTGGTTTTCCTTACAATCCTGATGTTTCCTGGTAGTCTCCTATGCAACTCCTAACCAGCTCTAATTCTGCTTAGTTTTTTTGAAAGCAGCTAAGGGGAGTTAGGTGCTGCCACCTAGTTGGAGAAAGAAATAAAAAAGCAACCCTATAGATGTCTTACAATTTTTTGGAGGGGGGCAGTTTTGTTAACTAATGCCACTTTTACCTCACTGATAAACAGAGAATGCAATCTACTTACTTAAAAGTAACACAAAGAAATGTAATAAATATATGAAGTCTTGAATTACCTGTCTAATAGAAAAAATATTATTTAGTACTTATATAGGAATTCTGTATATCCAAAATAATTCAATAATTTTAATTAATTCTTGCAAGAACCATGCAAAGCAGATCATACATTTGGCTAATTAACAAACGTTGACAGGGTAACATTTCCACAGCAATAGCTAACAAAATTAGATAAGAACAATTAACACAGACATTGCTATATCTGTGTCCCAGCATGGATTTAAGTCTTACTAAATTAACACACTGACTACATAATCCAACACTACAATAAAGCCCATTCAAATCCCAATATGCTTTATTTACCTATTGTAACTGGCAGCAGCAGCCAGTTGGCAAAGAACAATAAGATACCAAGGGATCTTTCTTCTTCCTGTAATTTAAGTAGTCGGCCCACAGGGCAGAGTAAGAGGAAAATGAATTTTGGCCATTTGCCCTACTGCATGTTACTAGTAGATGATACAATCTAGTAATAAATGTAAGAACAGATTTACAGTTATGCCAATAAATACTATAACACATCCAGAATGTCAGAAAATATTATGGAGATTTAATTGGAAAATGCAACTGTAGCAGATAGAAACAACTTCTTTGGTAACTACCTTGCATCCAGTGTTGTGTAAGTGCCCACAATTCTATATGTCAAATATCTAGAATTAAAAATTATACACATATATGCAACAGAGGACATTTGTCCATAGAGTGCACCAGTGTAATATTGCTTCTGCCCCATTAAAGTGCATTCCTGCTCTAGGATCAAAATATGGATCATTCATTGTATAATGCTTCTGGACCTGATTGAGAACTAATCATTAGTCTGATATTATTTTTGCCTACGTATTTTCAAGATTCAGGTACAGTTAGTATTTTTAAAATTCTTCTCTACCCAAAGAGAATGTCTTGTAACTTCATTTTTTATTTTTGCAAATGTAGAAATCTATCATTTCTAATTTCATAACATTGCTAAATTATTCTTATGAATTTATCTTCACAAGACTGCTCCCAATGCTAACTTTTTTGATAGTAATTAAATTGCAACAAAAAAGGTGCAGAAAAGAAAAAAATAGAAAAAGAAAAAAGAAAGAAAAAATAAGAATATAGTAGAAAAAGAAAATATATAAAGAAGTGACTTCCCCCTTCATCACAAGTATAAATAATTTTAGTAACTTATCACCTGCTCTTAAAATACAACAAATGATCTCTTCTTCCCATATCCAATCTATTATCTATTATCCCATCTCTTATCTATAAAATCCATGAATCATCATTTCAGTCCTGATGTCAGCAAAAGTCCATTAAGGGTTACCAGAGATAACAAAATATCTATTTTGACCTTGATCAAATAAACCAACTTTATATTCTTTACTTTTAACAATCTTAACCTTTAGTCCCTTCAAATAATGGCCTAGAACTTGATTTCTTTTCATTTTTTCTTGATCTCTTCTCACAAATTCTTCAAAGCTTTAACAAGCTTCTTTTGTAAATCCAATATAGGAAAATTATCCAGGTCACTCTCTTAGTTTGTTATTTATATATCCCTTTTAATTATTAAGACATCAGTTGGTTTCTTTTGTATGTCCAATGTAGCATCTTTTTCCATATCATTCTTGTAGCCTGTCATTTTTAAATCCACTTTCAGATCAGTCTCCGTCTTGTCAGGTAAAACGTATTCCTCTTTCATAATGTCTTTTAAACACAGTCTATCTATAGAGACAGACACTCTTAAAATTAATTTCTGGGTCCATTGTTCAAAAATATCCTTCATTATGTCCTTCATTGTTCAAAAATATCCTTCAGTATGTCCAATGTTAAAATATTTTGCTTCATTCTGTATTTGTAAGTTGAATTTAAGTGTTCTTCTCCTTTAATTGTATTCTTTAATTCCTTCTAGTTCCCTCTAGTGGCCAACTTTCAAAGTCCCATTCTATCATGTTTTTTTTAAAGAATTCAAAATAAAAGCATTTTCCCACAGGAAGGATTCTTATAATTAATTCCAAAATCTTATTTCACATTCATCTGGACCTTTGATCTGTTTGCAACCCTCCAAAATCAAAATTCTAATCAGCCTTTTGCAGTTAATTTTTTTTTTTAAAGTCCTTAAACTTGTATTTAATCTTTCTCTAAGGACTGAAGGAAACTCACCCAGTGTTTTCAGTTTTCAACTTTTGTTGATCCAAAAGTTCCAGATAGCTGAAAAGCAGTTAACAAGCAATTTCTGAAAGTAATTTAAAAAGGAAGCAAACCCAGTGTCTTTTTAAAGGTGCTGACTGTGGTTTCAGCAATATGGCTATTCCCTCATCTCTCTGAGCTCTAAACCCACTGGAGACCACTGTCTTGCAGTCTCCTCATGAGGAGCAACTGTCTGGAGCACTCGTGGGCAATCTGAAGTCCTCTCCTTGTCTGGAGAGGAATTACGAAGAGCCGGTCTACTCGCTGGCTCTTCATTCTGCTATGGTTGTCAGCTCTGCTAAAAGTGGAGCTGTCTTCAGTTTGCCGTTTCTTCCCCAGAAGTCCCAGTGCTAACTTTTGATGCTAAATTTTCTGTGAGTAGAGTTGTCAATATGGGGGCCCTGTTATGTCACAGGTTGCAAGTATTCATTTCTACCATCTCCTGGCTGGAGAATGTGGGCAAACAAGGACTGTATTCCTATATTAGGAAGCCAATTGTTCTTTCGTTTTGCAAATACAATTATATTTGAAAATAGGCTGGACAGTGTATAGAACAAAGGTCTCCATAGAAATAAACATTTTTTCCATCTGAAATTAAGTTTTAACTTGCATTACATTTAATATATTAAACTGACCGGCCATATTGAAGCAGTTTGTCACTGTGCCTCTAAGACTAAAATAGCACAAAAGCTTCATTTTTAGATGCATTACTGTGTGAAACCTTATTCGCTGAAACAGATATGCTATTGTCTAGTAACAAAAATGATTTTGTGTGGTGAAGTGCCCTCTAGTGACTAAATAAAATCAGATGGTGGTCTATTAAACTAAAAAGAAAAAAAGAAAAATCCAATTCGTTCTCAATCTGTGTGGAAGTATTTGCAAACCTCTTAGCATAACCCTCAATTTCAGGCCAAGGCTTAAGAATCTAATTATCACATCTTTTGAAATCAAACTGAAAACATCTAAATATAGTTATCAGATATGGCTGTGCTGACATCTGGATTCCAATGGCAAAATACTATTTGAAAAGTGCATGGGTACTTAAGTACCACCTGCGGGAACACCTTAAAGCAGCCGTGTCTTTTCCTGCCGTATTATCATATACAGTATCACCTTTGCTTAGGAATGAACATTTATTTATGTTCCAACTTTTCTCCATGAACTCATGATGGCTTAATGTAGGGACATCTCTTCACTTTACCCATCCAAAAATCCTGAGTTAGCTCAGGCTGAGAAAGTGTGACTCACCCAAAATCATCCAGTAAGAGTGAACTACCTGGGTCTCCCCATCTTCTGAGCATGTGATATGATTAGATGATGAACTAGAAATAAAGATTATGCTTGACAACTTAGAGAAAAGTCAGTGGATAGACAGGATTAAAGAGATTACTCGAATGTTCTTGGATGAGCTGAGTCACTTTTAGAAATGGAAAGTATATAGCCATGCAGTCACCAAGAGTTGAACTTGACTCAGTAACAATGAATACCTTGATGTTAGAGTGGTATCTCATCCACCACTATGTTTCCTTTCATGCTACTTCCTTCCCAGTTTCATGTGAAATCACATCCTAGTCTTTCTTTCTCAAAGAAGGATCTCTACTTCCCATCTAAAACTGAAAGGCTAACTTCCTCTGAAGTTATTTGTCAAGATCAAGATATGTTGCTGCAGTACGCAAAGAAGAAAATGAGTTTCTCTCAATATACAGAAAACAATTGGACAGGCAGTTGAATCTTTCTTATGCACTGATAATGGGACCACATCCTCCTCTGCACTTGGAGGCAGCAGATTAGCCTAGGGGTACAAGGAAGGCCATATGGCACAGACCTTTCTCCTTCACCATTTTGTTGCCACTTCCCAGCAAATTGCTGATAGGCCCAGCCCTGTGATCTGTGGGAGGAGGAAGCCACTCGCACTTAACTGATTTACAGCTTCAAGGATGAGGAAGATTCCCTGTTTGCTGATGTTGACCAAATGTTGCATATCCATAAACCTAATCAATAGCTTCTGTAAAAAAATGTTACTGAATCATGCAGAAGTACACAGCATACTGTAGATTTGTTAAAACCACAAAACTCTTCTCGAATAACACTACAGAAAAGTACAGCTGACTGCACATGTTTAGGGGAGATTTTGGCTATATTTTCTCAAAATAAACAAAGGTTTGTAACTGCATATATGTTTGGGAAGAATGCAGCCAAGGAACAGATTAGCCTAGCTGAATCATGCCTTTATTGCTGGCTATGAACCACCTTTGGGGAAAATTTATCAAAGCTCTCTGGATTGTCATTACTGTGTTGCTTTAAGCAGTTTAATCATATTGTTGGAGGAAGTAAGACTGGTTATATAAGCTTCTTGTTCTTATTTAATTATTAAGCATGAAGGGCCATTCAGAAATGATTCATTAAGAATACACCCTCTTCAATTCAGAGGTGACACTGTAGAGGACCTTTTAAGCAATTAAGATTCAGAGCTTATCGTTTTAAACTGTGATGCTGAAATAACTTCCCTTAAGATAACTGCTGTGAGTTTTTATTTTCTCTCAAATTGTAGAAAAAGTTGTGGAAACTTTTCTGTTAGGCAGAAAAGATAGTTTATAGTAATCTATAGTATTCTTTATAGTAATCTAATTTTACAAGTTCTTCATACTTGGGCTGCAATGGTGGTTTTTTTTTATACAGTATACTAATTTTCTTTGCAGAAAAGTGGTTTATAAATAATTGTATTTAAATAAAAAGGTTTCCCTTGACGTAAAGTCCAGTCGTGTCTGACTCTAGGGGGCGGTGCTCATCTCCGTTTCTAAGCCTTAGAGCCGGCGTTCCGTAGACACTTCCGGGTCATGTGGCCAGCATGATGACACGGAACGGCGTTACCTTCCCGCTGAAGCGGTACCTATTGATCTACTCACATTTGCATGTTTTCGAACTGCTAGGTGAGCAGGAGCTGGGACGAGCAACGGGAGCTCACCCCGCCACGCGGTTTCGAACCGCCGACCTTCCGATCGGCAGCTCAGCGGTTTAACCCGCAGCGCCACCACGTCCCTTGTATTTAAATAAGTGTAAGCAAAATTCTGTTTATCCAATGCCACTATAGCACTCTGCCACCCACCAAATCCATTCTTAGGGCTAAAGGAGCGCCTCTGGTATATAATGGATTGGCGTGAAAGTGCAGTTGAAAAGGAGACTGACAGGTACTAGCCTCGAAATGTCCTTCTGCTTATGGAAGCCATCTTGGGATCCAATTCAATAAAAAACTTTCCACACAAACATCTTGTAACATTTTAGTTAACATCCCTTTGGTATCTTCAGGGTCAAAACCCTGAATTCTTCACTAATTTCCTAGACTGTAACAAACCATAGTTTAATATTTAAATTGAATCAGGCAAACTACAATTTGTCTCCAAATTTGAAATAAATTCATCTTCGTACTGGATGTGACAAAATACATGCTTACTTTTTAAATTACTGATTTATAACAAACTGTTGTAAAAACCACAGATGTCTTTCATAAATGGTATTTTTTTATAAAAAGGTATTTTTTCCATTCAGTGTGTTTTGTTACCCTGCAGTACTGCTCTGAAACTGAGTATCAGTACATTATTTTATGATTATACATTTTTACCTAGTGTTCAAATGTTTAGGTTTTTTGCTTTTAGTTACAACTGCATCTTTTGATGATCTGTGAGATGAAATTCTTCAAACTATAATAAATTTTGTCATGACTTCGATATTCCAGTAAGGGGAGTAGTTACACTTTGGGAAGCTCTGTTTGAAGAAATTATATAGAAATAATAAACAGAATGGTGTCTGGATTTATAAACAACAGAAAGAACAGATATTTTGATGTACCAACTCCCTTCCCCCCCCCCCCCAGAAAAACCCTGATCCTTTAATGATTGTTCTCAAATCTAAAAGGAAACATAAAGGAAGCAAATAGTTATTTTTATTCATTTATTTATTTATCACATTTCTTCACTGCCCATCTTGACAAACAACTTTGGGCAGTATAGATGTTGTTAGATCAACACATTAAAAATAGAACAGGGTGTTTAAAACAAAGGAAGAAAAAAATGACATTTTATTATTTTCTTTAACTTTCAAAGTTACAACAGTGTTCTGCCAAGTGTCCAAGCAGTGATCAGGTGCTCAGATCAATTGGTTCAAACAATAAGCATGCCAGTGGATAAAGAGGTTTTAAGCTTTGTTATAAACTTAAGCACACAAACTTAAACAGAAACACAGTTTAGGCAGATTAAACAGAAGCATAACAAGCATAGCATAAAGAAGGGAAAATCGTAACATACCAAGCAAGTTGAAACCCTATCTCCACAGGCTGTCAGGAGCCCCTTAACAAGGACAGCAGAGTCTGTAGGTTGAGTCACGGCAACTGGATTTCTTTCTTTTTGGTAGAAACATTTCGCTGCTTGGACCTACAGACAATTCCACCTGGATGACTGAGAATCTTCATCGACAAGGACAGCAGAGATACCCCAGGATGGCTCAATTTTCATAGGACCAGCACTCAGGTCTGGGCAGAAGCTCCCAAACTCAAAAGACAATCCTAAGGTTTTTATCAAAGTCTGGCCCTAAAGCCTCATGACTTTGACTGGATAGTTCCCAGGGTCTGGCATCTGTTTATGACATAATTCGAGAGCCTGGGAAGCTATACATATAAGCTAGTGCTAATGTAAACAATCTTGGCATTTTCTCTTCTCTCCCCCCCCCCTACATTTCAAACAGAAATAAAAAACAAGCCCGCTAAACATTAGTGTAACTCAAAATAAACTCTAAGCTTCTATGTGTGAAGGAGGAAATCAAAATATGTCACTTAAACTCCTTGAAATACAACGGTCTTCTGCATTGCCACTACAAACAGAAACCTCAGAAGGCAAACTTTATAGCTTCATGAATGAATAACTTTGTGAAAGAACCATATGTTACAAATGCAGATTCTTTTCCTTCCTTCCTTCCTTCCTTCCTTCCTTCCTTCCTTCCTTCCTTCCTTCCTTATAAAATATTTATATAAATTCTGGCAGTAACTAAGGACTATTCTAAAAATAGAAAATCCAATATATTTTTCCCTTCTAAATTATATATACAGTTAGATGTGATCGTAAATTCATTATCGCAATCCTTTTGAAATCAGAATGACAATGTGTGAGGATTCTGTTATTTAGGGGGCTGAGACTGAGGGAAAGACTGCCTTGCCAACAGCATTTGCATCGCTTGAATGTGAGCCCCACCTCAGCATAATCCTCACTTTCAGATAGTGGAAAAATGCATTATTTTCAAGGAAGTTTTTTGGGAGGCCTTGGGTGGCGGCACCATATGCTTGAAAACACTGCAGACTTATACTAACAAACCCAAAGTATCTGTTCAGCTAGAAGAAAAGACGAGGAGCAAACAGCCACAACATCTGTTATCTTTAATCCTTTTAACAACGTGTTTTTGAACTGCAATTAAGTTATCATTCTCATTGTTTTCCATTCTGAACTGGGCAAGACTGCACAAGTTATTATTTCATATGAATTTCAGTTGCAAGATGGTACCTATCAGGGTTGCTCACTTTCCCTTTGCTTTTTGATTTAATCCTTACCAATTCCTATTAGACAAGCTAGTGACATTACTGGTATTACTTTGGTGGCTTGTGATTAGGAATTATCTTTATATGTTGATGGAATTTTGGCAGATACACTATTTCACTGCCAAATTTTGTGCCTAAGTCAGGACTAGAACTCACAGTCTCCCAGCTTCTAGCCTGGTGCCTTAACCACTACACCAAACTGACTTAAAAAAAGCATCTGTCTCCCCAAATCCATCAGAAAAATAAATAATTCTCCCTTTCCGTGACTGCAAAGTTCTGGAAATGTTGCCCCTCCTTTTATATAAATATAAGATTGCAGAATCTTTTTATTGTCCTGGAAGTTAAGGCACTTATCTAAGATTACAATACTACAGTATATGTTCCATTATGCTATTGCTCTTCTGCTACCTTTGTTCTCTTATTTCTCCTTCTTGTTCTATTCTAATATTTTTACTGGAACATACAGAGAGAGAGGAAGAGAGAGAGAATTTAACTGTTCCTTAAACAGAGATTTTTGTTTAGTAAATAAAAATCTGTATGGTGGATCATCCTAGCTAAAAGTAAGCTCATTCATCTCCAATGGCTTCATTTTAATTATAAGGATAAAAGTTTGACTTACTATTTTTAACTACATTACATACATATAGTATTTGCTCTGGAAATACATGGATTTCAAAATGGGAAGTCTTACAAAAATCTATTTAAATTGGCATTATATCTATAGCAATCGACCCTGATCATCATACCTTTACCACAGGTAGCTCAAAAGACATTCTGAATTCATAGTTATCTTTTACTGTAGTTATTTTGCATTTGCACAGTACTGAGACTTCCAATTACTCAATTTATAAATGCTTTAATTTGATTTTTTTGTTTTAATGTTAAAACCACCCACAGAACAAAATGGATTTTAAAATATATTTATGTAGACAATTCTGTCCTGTCCTTCTGGTACTTACTGTATGCACTATTTTGTGTTGTTTGCTACATTTTCCAACCAAGTTAGCCTAAATTGCAGCAAACACATTAAAGGTACAACTTTAGAAAAGCAATAGAAAGAGTAGAAATAAAGCTTAACCTTTATGTACACACACCCACACATACCGCCCCCAACAGCTAAATGGCAGGGAAAGGCTGCTGATGCAGAAATGTTGCCTCTCAAATGGCCATTTTCAGACAGATGGCTTTGCATTTTGGTTCTAGGAAGATAGCTCTGTTGCCACTCAATACATGTAAAATACTAAAAATATTTTGATAAAGTATTCATATATTCATTTATATTTTATGTCATTATAAATGTGTTTTCTGAAACTAACCCCATGCTAATGTCTTTCCATATTTAAGTTGTGCTGGTCCCTTGCTATTATGCTTCTTCCTCCTTTTTAGACAGGTGTTAAACACACTGTTTGCTTCCTCATTTATCACACTAATGAAGGAGCTAATTGTTCATTTAAAACTTGGACCCAAGGATGATCTTTATGGCACAAAATTATCTTTCCCCAATCCAGGCTATTCATTATCATTTGTCACTGTCATTTCAGCCCTTCACTGAATTTGTCATTTGGATGTTGCTCCTATCAAAGTCAGTCTGAATGGATATTTCAGGTAATCTTTCATATGGGAATAACTTTTTCACATCAGGTTTAAAGCAATTGGGAGCAAATGCCAACCAAGCAAGATAAAGTATTTCAGCAGAGAAAGTGGAAGATACCTCAGCTTTGAATGAACCTTGTTGGCTGCAACTAATTCCTCTGATGAGGTAAGAATTCTCCAAATATCCAAAGTATCTATGAGTTATTCATTTCCAACCTAGAATCTTCCAGATGTTTTGACTTCAGCTCCCACAATTCCCTCTAGACAGGATTTGATGGGGATCAAGTCATCAAGTCATAGTGTCATGTTCACTGTTTCAATGTACAGTATACATCGTAACGTTTCACATGCCATGGCGCTGATGCGCGTTTCTGTTGGGAGGGAGCTGCTGTGAAACCTTGTACCAAGCTCTGTATCTGTGTTCATTACAGTGGAATGTGTTTGGGTTATGTTCTCTGTTCAAGGACTTTTCCCGCAGACCATCAGAAGCCGTTAGGAGCACCTGGGATTGTGAACATGGGAAGATTCTACAGGGGGAGGGATCTCATTTGCACCGAGGGTTTTTAGTTTGCATTTGGCGCGCTTTTATCATTCTCAGCTTTCTCTGTGATCCTGCATACTATTCTTTAATAAATCAGATATCTTTGAATTCCTGCTCATGAGTCTGATAGTGTTTTAGAATAGGCACTTATTACATAAAGCTGAGAATCACCAAAGTTGTACCGTTAGTTCCTACCAAGATTAGTTTCTTGTGAGGGAAAATAGTTAACGATGGCTGAGTCCAAGCTCACGACCAGGGGACTTGAGGAGATAGCTAGCTTGATGCCCGAGTTGACGGTCAAGAGTGGAGAACTGAGTCTCACCCCAGAACCTTCATATTTCCGGGAGGAATCGAGCTCCAGCCCTGAGGTGGAGGAATCTGACAATGGGGGAGAACCAGAGCAACCGGCACCCAGTGAATTGCCCGCAGAGTTGATCACCTGGGATGAAATGGGAGAACCCCAGCCAGGGATGTCCCAGGAGTCCTGGAAGTATTGGTTCCCGCTGACCCCAGACGTAGAATCTACCACGGTATCAACAGAGAGACAGCCTAACACTCAAGGGAGGGAGGAATCTCAAACTCCTGAAAAGCTAAGAGTGGTGGAGGCCAAAATAGAATCAATGGAGTACATGTTAAGAAACCTGTCTCTGTCATTGGGGGGCAGGGGAGGCGTGGAGGAGATCCCAGCTTCACGCAACCATCCCCCATCCTCCCACCTGGACCTCTGGCGGAGCGGGGCCGGAGACGGCTCCGGGATGAATCTCCACCCCACAGGGTTTGATCACCAGTGTCCCCACCCCGAAGAGGGAGAACTACTGTAACCTGGGGCCCAACCACTCAGGCAGCCACCGATTCCACTCCACCAGGGGTGGGGGTGAGAGACTTTTCTGTCACGTTTGATGGGGATCCAACCAAGTTATCTTTCTTTCTAACTAATGCTAAAAGTTACATGAGGCAGTTTGGAGCATACTTCCCTTCCGAAGAGGCTAAGATAACTGCCATTTCCACGAAGTTGAAGGGTCGAGCGGCTGACTGGTATGTTCAGTTAAGTGAGTCTGACTCCCCTGAACTTGAGTATTTCAAGGACTTCATGTGGGTGTTCAAGCTGCATTTTGAGTATCCTCTGGCCAAGGCAAGAGCTAAGAAGGCACTGAAGGAACTTACCCAGGGCCAACTGTCTGTAGCTGATTACACCCTGGAGTTTAAGGCTTTAGCTGGGAAAATCCCCGACTGGTCTCAGTCAACCTTAATAGAACAGTTTAAAGAGGGACTCAACTGGGATGTCCTACGGTGGGCGTTGTGTAGGGATGATCCAGAGTCATTGTACGAATGGATCTGTCTAGCCGGCAAGGCTGAGCATGCCCAGCATACCTTCATGCAAACCAGAAGACCTGAAAAACCACCAGCCACCATGAGAGGACCCCGAAGTGCTGCAACTGCTGCCCGGCCAGGTTATGGAGCCTGGGAAGAGGAGAGAGATCGGCGCTACATGAGGGGTCAGTGCCTCTGATGTGGAAAGGAAGGGCATCGAGCAGCTGATTGCCCAAAAGCCAAGGCTGGAGATCAAGCGGGCAAGCCGCCGACCAAATCGCCCCCCCCTCGTGGCGGATGACAGCAGCCAAGGGCGTAGCCGACGCTGAGGAAGTATTCTACTTCTCGGGAGAGGCTGAAGATGACTCTAAGGAGCCGGCGGGAAATGCCAGCCACCTGCCATGAAGAGCGCCTGCGGGCAGGTGGAGGAGGATGGGCACGAAGATGCTATGGTGAGTGCTGACTGTCCCACTTTAGCAGTAAAAGTGAAATTGGGCTCCCGCACAAAAGCTACAGAGGTCTGGGCTTTAGTTGACTCTGGGTGTTCCAGGTGTCTAATTCACCCTGATCTGGTTGCTGCTTTGGACCTGCCTAGCTTCCCCCTCCAGCAGTCTTTGATCTTCACACAGTTGGATGGGTCAATGGCGGGGGGAGGGGCTGGCAACCCATTTCACTGGAACTGTCGCAATGCAAATGGGCAGCCACCGTGAGACTTTAAAATTCGTAGTAGCACCTGTTGGCAATCCCTTGGTAATTCTGGGGATCCCCTGGTTGACCTATCGAAGCCCATATATAAACTGGGAACACAGAACTGTGACTTTTAAAGATGGGTTTTACCAAGCCCCTACAGCGGACAGAGCTGCACGTGCGGGGGTTGGAAGGGCTGCGACCGCCACGCCGCGCCCTATCTTGGCACATTTAGAAGGCTTGCCCGATTGATACCAAGACTTTGCAGACATTTTTGGGGAAATGGAAGCAGATCAGCTACCCACCCCCCATCGGAAAACTGACTGTGCAATAGAGTTGGTTCCCAATGCTCAATTGCCCAAGCCGAAAATTTATCCAATGACTCAGAAGGAACTTGAGGCATTACGGGACTTTATTGACAAAAATCTGTCAAGGGGGTTTATTGAACCTGCAAATTCCCCAGTTGGGACCCCTGTGCTATTCTGGGACAGGAAAGATGGCACGCTTCGACTCTGTATGGACTATCGAGGGTTAAATTCCATCTCAATTTGCAACAAGTACCCTCTTCCACTCATGAAGGACATGTTAGCACATTTGTCTAAGGGCAAGATTTTCTCCAAGCTCGATCTTCGTGAAGCCTATTTCCGCATCTGCATATGAGCTGGACATGAGTGGAAAACCGTTTTTAATTGCCCACTGGGTTCATTTCAGTACAAAGTCCTCCCTTTTGGGTTGGCAGGGGTGCCCGGAGTCTTCATGCAATTGATTAATGAAGTATTACATGATCATTTGTTTAAAGGGGTCCTGGTTTATTTAGATGATGGTCTCATTTACACTGAAACTGAGGAGGAACACGAACTACAATGACAGATATCTTTGAATTCCTGCTCATGAGTCTGATAGTGTTTTAGAATAGGCACTTATTACACACAGGCATTTCTGTAAGACCAGTTATGCTGTACGTCTCCAACCCTTTTACGAACTACAATGACAGAAAGAATAATTACGTTATTAAAGTTTATTCATCGACTGGCACAGTTTTAGTTATCTCTTGGTTTAAAATGTTCTTGAATTTTGCAAGTAAGTTTCTTAGTTCTATGAAATTATTTGCTATTACTTCATATTTTTCTGGTTTATCCTTAAAAGTGAGAAAATAGCTCTATTATGAGGGAAAATTTTTAGAAACAAAATAGTTTGTTTTCTGTAGCTGAACTGAAAAAAAGCAAAGATATTGGAAATTCTGGGAATTGGTACCAACACATCTGAAGGGCTCTAGGTTGAAAAAAGCTGTTTCACATATTTAATCCAAGTAAAGTTCTATTTTTCAAATCAGCTAAACATACAAATGAAACTAAATTCAGCCATGATTATTCATATAACCTTCTATTTGTTGTAATAAAATAGCTGTAGCTAATAAAATGTTATCTGAGAAACAGAACATGATGAATTCTGTATTAGGCAACAGATAACCAAGGACAACAGAGGTTAAGATCTGAATATTTTATATTTTATATTAAACCCCTTGTAAGAGTCGCCCTTTTAGGGGGAGATGGGCGGTGATAGAAATGTAATAAATGAATGAATGAATGAATGAATGAATGAATGAATGAATAAATAAATAAGCAAGCAAGCAAGCAAGCAAGCAAGCAAGCAAGCAAGCAAGCAAGCAAGCAAGCAAGCAAGCAAGCAAGCTGGATGCTTAACAAATGTACCTGGCAACTTATTTCTAGATGAAAATGCCAATACAGCTCTATAATCTTTCAGTGAAGACTGGTTATGGTATGTTCCCTTGTCTAATATGAGCTTATACATTGATCAGGGTCTGCACTGTCATAGAGAGAACTGAAAATGTGAACTCTTCTTTTTTTGGATGTTAAGATCATATGCAACTTAGAATCTGAAGACGACAGTCAGAGTTTCATCTGCCTTTGTTTCCAACAGAAACAACATTTATACATTATTGGGCTATAATGTATAATATATAAATTATTATTCACAAGCATTCCAAACTTATATGTGCTTTCCATGTGTACCATCTATCATTTGAAAATAAATTCAAAGAATTCCAGAAAGTGCTTTACTGGAACACAATGTTTCTTATGAATGGGAGAAAGTATGCAAAATACGCATTTAGGCGACCCCACAATATATTGCATAGATGAATATTTTTAAAAGGAAGCCCAAACTAATTCAAGTTGTAAGACACCCACATTTTCAGCAGCAAAAATCCTCTTAACCTACTCTTCTCCTTCCTAGCATTCCTAACCTTATATTCACACAGGAAAAGCAAAATGAAGGAGGAAGAGATAAAAAATGGATTCTAATTATGGATGAAAGTAACTATAGCAGCCTTTCTCAATGTTTTGATCTTGGAGGAACCCTTGAAATATTTTTCAGGCCTCAGGGAACCCCTGAACATTCAGGCTCAAATATAGGCTAACACTTTTATTTTTATTTTTTTCAAAAACTCTGTTCTTCTGTAACTATTGAGGATTCTACAGAAATGCACATAACTCCTTTTAAGTTACAAAATTATTATATTCGTTTCATGTGTAGGCCTGTATGTATGCATTAATTATGTTCTTAAACAAAAATAAAGAATGAAACTTATCTCTTTCATGTGAAGTTGCCCAAATTTGAAATAATTTTTTAAATACATTGTGATCTCCCAGGGAACCCCTAGTGACCTCTCGTGGAACCCTAGGGTTCCACGGAACCCTGATTGGGAAACCCTGAACTACAGTATAGGTCCTTCCTACCACTATTAAAAATGAAGGGTTGTAACATAAGACACATGGTGGTAAAGGACAGATAATGCTGGATGTCATACTTTGTAGGAAGCTTATACTGACCATCTATTCTCACAATTCTATGATCTGAAATTTATTTATTTATTTATTTTGCCAATATTTAACATCCTAACCATGTTTAGTCCTCAGTATTGCTGTCAGTGATGGAGGTGATTTGCTGCTACTTGGAGCTGGCCAGGAGACAGCAGGTTCTTTAGAATTCAGACACTATAGGCTTAAACCAAGCTAACATGCCAAAAATAATGTTATTGAACAAATATTAAGAGAATTACAGAGAGAAATATATACCCATTCCAACTCCAGAAATAGCAGTGGATGGCCTCCTGGAGCTGGCCAGTGGTGTGAAGTATCTCTTCTTCCCATGACTTTAGGTCCATTCCAACTATCTGGGGACTTTTGCTGTCTTTTTATACTTTTCTTAAGAGACAGGAGTTAAACAATAACACCTGGAGATAGCTTTGTAGCACATCCCATCAATGACTTGATCATAACTTCAGGCAGTGAACCCTCTGCTGGAGATATTTTTAAGCAAGACATGGTCCCTAACAGAAAGCAGCTGGGGATAGTCTGATGACATCTCTGGTCAATAAATTGGGAACTCCGATAACTGATCCTCTGCCAAAGATAAGGCATAATGTCTAGTGGACAACCCCTGGGGATAGCTTGAGGTCATTTCTGGTGAATAACTTGGGAATCCAGATAAGTGACCCTTTGTCTGTTCTTCTGTAACTATTGAGCATTCTACAAAAAGCACATAACTCCTTTTATGTTACAATAATCTCATTTTGACTCCAGTAAGGAAGCTCTGAGGAAAAGCAACTGTTTTTCTATGCATAATCACACACTGGCATTATCTGGTTTCTCTGACATCTGAATGTAAGGTTTGCTGTTTGAAAAAATAACGTTGGACTTAATTGGGCCTCTAGTCTGCCTCAGCAGTCATTCTTAAATGAAATGAAAGCCATAAGGACGTACTCCCACAACCTCCATATCCTCATGCTAATTTTATTAAACTACCTCTAGTCTACTACTGTGCAGAACTTTAAAAAAAAAAAAAGTCCCTGTCCCAAGTTTAACAATCTCTAAAAAGAAAAAAAAAGGAGAGGAGACTTGATGAGGAGAGGAAAATCAATGCAATTTGTAAGATTAAAAGTAAAGAAAATAGTAACATACAGTTACACAGAAAAAAAATAACTTAAATAGAATATCATATCAAAAATAACAGTTTTAAGTAATTTTAAAACAGAAAAAAGAGGAAGATAAACATCTAATAGGAGAAATTACAGCATATAAGTGGCAGAGAAATAAAATGTGCCACAAGAAGATAAACAGTGCGATGTATAGAATTTAAGATTAGTTTTGATTAATGGAGAAGTTAAAGAAAGGGCCCAGATCATGATACACAAAGATAAGAAGTGCTTATGAATGCTTATGAATAATTAAATGCTTAAATTAGTATTGAAACCTATTCTCATATTTAATCAAAAGGAAGATCACACTGAGGCAGACAAGAAAAAGAGAAAAGGAGAGACAGAGAGAGAGACAGAAGGAAGGAAGGAAGGAAGGAAGGAAGGAAGGAAGGAAGGAAGGAAGGAAGGAAGGAGGGAGGGAGGGAGGGAAGCCCATGCAACACCCAGATTCCTATCCTATCAATTTGGGGTTGCCAGCTCCAAGTGAAATCAGTCCTGGAGGTTCTTTTCCACTGCATATGACATATTTGTAAATATTTGTTCATGCATATATACCTGTTAGAAACTATACTCCCTCTCAAAGGAAGGACCTGTACAAATATAAATAGAGGGAGAATGCCTCAGCAGAAATTAAAACTAGCTATCCGTTTACAGTAATTGACTGCACGTGGTCAACAGTAGTTCTCTCTCACACGGGAAAAAAATACTACTACAGCCACATTCACTTTTCTCCTTCCAGCAGAACAACAAAAGGGAGGAGGAAGGAGCCAGAGTGAGATAGGAGGAAGAGAAAGGAACGGAAAAGAAAGTTTAGAAGTTAAGAAACGGTTAAATTTACTGAACAAACAGCTCCCCAAGCCACAGCTAATGCCCACACTTTCACTTCCAAAATTCTGCATTTTCTCAGCGTGGAAAATGGAACTTACTTTTGCATTAGTCATCATTTCAGAATATTTTGCTAGCCACAAAAAACAAACAAACAAACAATGAGAACTCTTGCTTTTCTCACAGTTTCATTTAAAAGGATCTGCCTGGAAAACTATCTATTCCAAAGCATCATTTTTGTTCTTGCTTTTAACCTGAGTCCCTTTGCATGTTTCTCTCAAGCTAATCTTTTAACATCCAGCAAAAACTATCCTTGTTAAGAGATGGTTTGTTGTCTCACTGTTTTAGGAATCTAATCTAATCTTAGGAATATATTGAATTGGTTTCAGGAATCCTTAGAATCCAATTACTTAGGAATCCTTAGGAACCAATTACATGTTTAGATTAAAAATAAACACAACCTGGCATGGTTTCTCTTCTCCCTATTCCTAGTTTTTATAAAATAAAATCAGAGTAATAAATTGAAACTGCTGCTTTGACCCTGAACATCAGCTAAACAATTTTCTACTTTTTCCACACAAGTGAGAGACAGTATAATTAAATAGTTCATAAAAATGAATTGGACAACAGCTGATCTATAGTCTTTGGTTTACAAACTGTACTCTTGAATAGGAATTTTATTTCTGTTCTAGTTGGAAAGGTTGATCAACATTCAAGCTTTAAGCAAAAATAATAAATCGTTTGAGAAAAATGTCTGGGTAATGATCCTTGCAGTTGATTATCAGATCGCAACTCTGCTATACAAAATTCAGCAATGATTTTCTGTTCCAGACATGAATAAAAGCTGTATACACATAACAGAAAGTATTTTCAAATTGAAAAAAAAATTAGAAATGTGAACAGCAATTAGATGATTGTAGATTATCTAGACTGAAGGACACAAAAATAGTAGTTCTGGAGCTTGAATCTCCATATGTTCATTGGTCACAAGGTAGAAGAAAAAAGATGAAGCAGGAAGAATTCAAGAATGATGAGGCCAAGAAGGTCATGGTATCTAGTTTCAGTGACGTGCTGGTAAATGGCTTCTTTTCTGCTGTCCCACTAGCCACAGAACAGCTGACTGGTGTGCAAGGCATCATGGCTCAGCTATCTAACTGCTCACAAAATTCCAAATTTATCAACTGGTTCCTGTGAGCTGGTTTGAGCAGCTTCAGCACACCACTGAGCTTGCCTAAAATTTGGAAACATTTATGGTGTGTGTGTGTGTATACACACACACACACAAATATACACACACACACACACATACAAACATACTGTGTGTGTGTGTGTATATATATATATATAGAGAGAGAGAGAGAGAGAGAGAGAGGGAATATAATGTGTTTATCAGCTAATTTTATTAGTGCGACATAAATCAAATGGCTGTCAGTCAAAAGTAGCACATGAATTTTACATGACAAAGTCCTGGACTGAATTCTCTGGGGGAAGATTCTTGGGTTGGGAAAACCATTGCCTGTAACCCTGGAAAGCCAATAACATCCACTGTACCTTGTAAATATACTGAACTGGATGGGCCAATGTTGATGTGGTCTGAAGCAGCTATATTTTCCTAGTACTGTGCTATCATTCCCTACAGAACACTAGGAACTGATAGAAATGTTAAATATAACATATATGAGTTCTCTACCACAACTGTTTATTATGTGTAGAAAAACTTTTGTGCCTTCCATTTTCGTCCTTCAGACATATTTCTACAGTTAAAAGTACTATTCTTGTGTTTACTAGCAACTTCACAAAAAGACCAGATCAGTTTTTTTACTAATTCAAAATCTACTTTCTATCTTTTATCTGTTCATATTTACCTGAAAAATGTAGTAAATCAGGGTCAGTTGCTACCATGTGAGTTTCATTTAAATCTATTACTTGTTTTGGAGAAATAATGCAAAGCAAACATGCACGGCAATGAGAAGGGAGTGACTCTGTATAAACAGTAACAATGATATATCACTAAATATACATGCCCTTTGTGTCTGGGGTTATTTCTGGGAGGAGTGAATGAAGAACATTCAGAGTTGAGTCCTTGGTGCTCTCTGAGCTTGGCTGTTTGCTTTCAGACATTTTGTTGCCTGACTAGGCAACATCTTCAGTGCTACCAAGAAGAGAACCACACTCCCACCAACGCTGTCAGGGCAAGCTACTGTATATAAACAGAGAAAAAAACCCATTCCCTTCTAGCACTGAAGATGTTGCCTAGCTGGGCAGCAAAACATCTGCAAGAAAACAACCAAGCTCAGAGAGCAGTAAGGACTTCACAGTTCAGCCCTGAGCTACAGATATTGTCTTCTATTGGTAACATTGGGAGGGTATGCCAAAAGTATATAATCCCAGCAGTGGTATTATATCCCAAAGTGTAAAGGTCAAACCAGCTGTC
Organism: Candoia aspera; assembly: GCF_035149785.1. Lineage (NCBI taxonomy): Eukaryota > Metazoa > Chordata > Lepidosauria > Squamata > Candoiidae > Candoia > Candoia aspera. The sequence continues at coordinate 163,720,056 of NC_086155.1, forward strand.
CAGCTTGAACAAACAGGCACCTACAATATATTGTAAAGCAAACAGGTGCCTATATCATGAAACAGCAATTCAGCATCCTTTAGCGACAACAGCAAACACATCATTTCATACTTCACAAGAGAAGGCAATAGTAAATTTTACCAAGAAAACCATATGGATAGACAAGTTAAAGTGATTGACAATATATTGCCAGATGATGGGCCCCTCAGGTTAGACGGCCTCAACATGCTGCTGAAGAGAATCTGAGGATCTTTCAGAGTAATAAATGTGTTTATGACATGGCTAGATTAAAGTCTTTGGGACTTCTAGTTGCTGATGTTGCCATGCAGGAAAAGAAAACTGGAAGCTGCAAAGACAGAATTATAGTGAAAAAGTGGAACACAGGAAATATAAGAAGCATCTTTTTCTTTGCTTTGCTATCATAGTTCTTCTGTCCTGTGCTATGTGTTTGTGTTTTCTATTGTTCTTTGTTTTTAAACATTTTAACAACTGTAAGCTGCCCATAGTCATCGGGAGTCAGGTAGCATTTACATTTAATAAATAAATAAATAAATAAATAAATAATAAACATGGGAAAGCTCAACACAGGGAAGGATGAAATGACTCGATTACATGCTGAAATCTTAGGCATCAAGGAATTGGACAGGAATTGCATACTTTTGATCAGAAGATTATACAGTTACTACTCAGGACATAAAAAATAAAAGAACAGCATTGCTTTCATAGTCAGGAATACAGCAAAACCTAAATAATATCAGTTAGACTTTGTGGACAACCATTTAATAAGACAGTTATCCAACCAGTGATGCAAGCAAGATATGCTGCTTTGGTTTGGAGACTGGAATATTAAAGTTGAAAATAGTAAAGAGGAAAATGTAGTTCAGCTTATAGAACAGAAATAAAGCAGGAAGTGATTTATCAGTTTCTGGCAATCCAATGATTTCTTCATTGCTAACACAACCTTCAAAAAACCAAAATGAAGCCAATGTACATAGATATCACCAGATGGAGTACACAGAAATTGACTATATTATTGGTACCAGGATAGGTAAGAGCTCAATTAGCAAAGATGTAGTCACAGGCTGACTGGGGAACAGATCATGAAAATGGGAATTCCAGAATATCTCTTCCTCATGCAAAACCTATACACAAGTCAGGAAGCCACAGTCTGAACAGAAGATGGAGAAACAGACTGATACCAGATCAACAAAGGAGTGAGACAAGGTTGTATACTCTTTATTTCTGTGACCCATATGCTTAATATATATTAAAGGAAGGTGGATTGAGACAAGATAAGCATGTCATAGATGATATATGCCACAGACTAACCCTTGGTAAGATAGCAATGAAGGCCTTGGAAAAGATATTCAGATGCCATGACATTTCTAGTCCTATAGAGATCAGAATTGTTCAGGCAGTGGCTTTCTCTGTGACACTGCATGGTAGCAAAAGTTGGACTTTGAAGAAGCAGAATAAAAGAGTATTGATACTTTTGAACTTTGATATTGGATAAGACTTCTGAGAATACAATGGATAGCCAGAAAGGTCTATGTGGTTACTAAGAGTAAACACTAACTTGATGACACAATCAACATAAACAGGGCAATTTAAATTAACACAGGTACCAGGTGAAACTCTCCAGGGAAAGCATTTCACAAATAGGTTATTAACATTGAAAATGTTTTATAGCTACACATTTCAATTGATTGGGGCAAGGGAAAGATGGCTTAGAACCTGGAGAAGTGTATCTTAAAAAACAACCATCTGTCACATGACTTGTTTTATACAAACTGACAACACATGTGATACACTTGCTTCACCAAATTTGATCACCATTTACCCAAAAATGATAAGAAAATGAATGTTTGTGTTTTCTCATAAAGATGGTATCTTTGAGTGCATACATAGGACTATTACTCTTCAACACTGTTGATAACATCTCTAGGACATGGAATAACTTTGTTTTATTTTACTATATTTTATTAATAGATTCAACGATAACAAAGTATTAGTGATATGACAAACATTTCATTTTAAACTCTGAGCAAAAACTTTACAAAACATCTTGTTTCAAGTATGAAACCACATATATAAAATATAAAATGAATAATAAACAAAAACATGTAAGAAGAACCTTTACATTCCTTTCTCCTCTTTTGTTATGTCTATTGCTGTTCTCAGTTCTCAGTTTTATTATGTCTCATCTATGGATTAAGTCCTTTTCTGGTAAAGTCTGTATTTGTCTTCAGCTAAGGGAAGAATGGAACCATATTTCAATAATCATGTCAATCACAGCTTTCATGAAGCAAGAACCTACTGGCAAGAGTATACGCAGATTGTTTTGCTCAGATCCATGGTAATAAGGAAGATGTTCAATTGGCTGAAGGATGATGTTCACTGTTCTGGGCAACTTATATTCCACTTCTCACACTTATTTTAGTTCCTTAAGCTTAAACCAAGAGCTCGCATGAGGACTAATCATAATAATTTTGATCAAGTGAGCATGAGGGATATCTAATTGCAGTGGTGTATTCCCATAGCAAAAAAAAAAAGGATCAGTTAATATTTAAGCTGTGCAGAACTGCTGAAAATGTAACGAGATACTATCATGTTTAAAGAAATTGCTAGTAATAAAAACTATATCATTACTATTCATAACTCCCTAACAGTTTATTTTGTTTAAAGAACTTATACATGTAAATCATATACCAGTGTTCCTGCAAGTCCAGCTTTGAATTCAGAGAACATTTTGAAACTATTAGGCTATGGTTAAGACTTTACTGAATGGATTTAAAGAAAAAGCTTTGAGCTATAAAGTAGGAAACTATAGGATTATATCAAATTATAATATTAAGCATAATTTAATGTAGACCCAAGTCATATGCTATATTAAGTCTTATGTACAATCTTAGGCTGCTTAGGAGTCATATTTGCTATTCTTCGTCAGGTAGTAAAAAAGCAGAATCTAGTTTGTTAATATTTTAATACATGTAATAGTGACATATTGTTATCATCTCTAGGCCTGCAAAAATTAAACACAGTATGGCCTACCACAGGATTCTATTTATCCCCTTTGAGACTATGTCTTTGTGAAATGTAGAATTCTAGGACAAGACATGTTTGTAATTCTATGGATGCATGCTTGGAAGTTCCATTTACTTCAAGATACTAAAATGCCCATATATATGGCCTTGAACACCATGCAGAGTTTCAAATATTGCTGCAGTTTTGATTTTAAGGAAATGAAAACTGAGTAAGGTCAGAAAGCCTTTAAATTGAATCCAGCGGAAGTTGGAGAAACTAAGTAGGTCTTCAGGACAAGCATGAACACTGTAGGTGGGGTGCACTGATATATTTAGGCCAGAAGCCTGGCTCACAGAATTCATGATCTTTGTTGTTCATACACTAATGCTGAGAAATAAAAAACAAATAAGTCAGCACAGAAAAGTAAATATGATTTAATATTTGTAACATGTAATAGAGATGACTCTACTGACTGGAATATAGTAACTGAAGAATACAAGTTGTTCATAAGGAACAAAAGAAAAAGAAAAGGAGGAGAACTTGCACTGTATGCTATACTGTATCGCCTACTCAGCAAGCAGCAAAATATTAACAGGTAATAGAAAAAGCAAAGCTACTCAGTTCCTATTTCAGTTCAGTCTTCTTCAGCAATAAACATTAGAAAATCATGAACAGCAGGATGAAGAGGCAGGACTGAAATTTAATAGAAACAGGAGACTGACAGAAACATGGGCAGGGTGTGATTTAATTTCTGACTTTAAATTTCCAATAGCAGATAAATTTTACTCTACAATACCAAAGGAAACAGCTGTATAGCTAAATCCTTATAGATTATCTTTGAGAAATCCTGGAAAACTGGTGAAGTGCCAAGTGACTGGAGGGAAGCAATCGTCTCCAACTTCAGAAAGGGGAAGATCTCACAAAATTACAGGCCAACCAGTCTGACATTGATACAAGAAAAGATCCTAGAGCAGATCAGAAAGAGACAGATAGTAATAATTTTACATGCAGTAATCACCAGAAGTCTGAACAAATCTTGCCAGACTAATCTATTTCTTAAATTGTGTATTTTCTTTAGTAGATTATAGGAATACTGTAATAATGTATTTCAGCTTCAATAAAGCATTTAGCAAAGTATTCCATATTGTACTGCTGTAAGTAGGGTGTCCTAAGGATCAGTCCTCTACTGGTCAAATTTTTATTAATGACTTGCATGGAGAGTGGAGGGAATGCTTTTCAAATGTTCAATTAACTAAATTGAGTGAGATAGCTGATACCCTAGAAGACTGAAATAAAATTGAAAATTATCTTGACTGGTTACAGAAATGGTCAGAAAATAACAGAATGGAATTTAACAAATAAATTCAAAGTTCTTCATTTAGGAAACAAAAATCAAATGCATATGTATAGGATGGGATATATCTGGTTTGATAATAGTACTGTCGAAGAAATATTGGAATAGAAGGTGACTGCAAACTAAATAAAAACCAGCAGTTTGATACTGTTGCAAAAAAGGGTAAATGTGTATTTTTTTTTTAAAAAAAGGGATGATCACCAGAAGCATAACAATTACTTCATGGGAAGTAACTGTTTTACTCTATTCTATGCTCAGTTGTGAGTGCAAAATTTAAGAAGGATTCAGAGCACGGGTGCTTTCATTTGGATTCTTGCACTAGCCAGAGAGTTGGACTCAATGGCCTAAACCGTCTTTTTCAAATCTATGATCTTATGATTCTATTTTCATTTCATTTCATTTCATTTCACAAAGCAATACTTGGAAGGAGAGAATAACCCATGGGGAAGAATAGCCACCTGAAAAATGTTCTGGGCACACATTGGCCAGAAAGTTCAAGTAAGTTGGGCAGAGAGAATGATTAGCTCTTAAGTCACTCAATTAACTCCACAGGTGAGTATCGACATGAATGTGGGTTTCCCCAGTTCAACTCCAATATTTTACTACTACATTATACTGTTCTTATATTATCTTCACTGGAAAGCATGTGCATTAACCCCAGACCCTGTCTCATTCCAGGGACATGTCTGAAAAAAGGAAGAGATCCAATTCCTGATTTTTTTTCTGTATTTAGCAGCAAGAGTAGGGGAACATTCTATCACTATTCAGAATGTCTGTCTGTCTGTCTGTCTGTCCGTCCGTCCGTCCGTCCGTCCGTCCGTCCATCCATCCATCCATCCATCCATCCATCCATCCAATTCACTGTCTGCAGAAGATAAGATTCTACAATATCCTTGAAGTCTTAGGATGTCCTTCCAAAGAGCACAGGATTCTATTACTCAACTTTCAAACTGGGTAAGATGAAAACTTGACTCCCCCCTCCTCAACAGAAGCTTACCCAAGTATGCAAACTTCTTCATAAACAGGATCGAAAGAATTTGAATCGTTAAATTTTCAACGGACATCCAGACAACAGCCTTGAGTGATTATAGCAGTTATTACTCTGGATATGACCCCTCTCTTCTCATGTGTCATTTTTTTTTCTGCCAGGTAACCAGTCTTCAATTACATAGTACAGGTGGTCATTGTTTAGTGACCACAGTTGGGACCAGCAACTTGGTTGTTAAGCAAAGCGGTCACTAAATGAAACTGTGACTGTGCTTATGATCTTACTTCAGCTTTCCTTTGCTTTACAGACCTGTGAAGGTTGTAAATGCAGGGATTGGTCATAAAGTTACTTTTTCATCACTGTCATAACTGAGAATGGTTGCTAAATGAGGCAGTTGCTACATCAGGACTACCTGTAGGCAGGTGCATGGTCCTTATTGAGAATCTGTAATCATTGATTTTGGTCAGTGCCCAAGGGAAAGAATTTCATTTTTATTAGGATCTTATCAAAATGTGTAATGTTTTCATAAATGAATCAGAAATAATGAGATTTTTTTAAAAAAAATATATAGTAAAACATAAAATTGAAGAAGACCTGAACTCCAGGCCCAGCAAGGATTCTTGCTTCTACAATCCTTGCAGCTCTCAGGACCTGCAGCCCACTCAGACCAGGAAAAAAGAAATTTCTCCATCTCTCAGCCTGAGCGACTTTCACTGGAAAAACAGAGTTGGTTTATAAAGCTATAGTTATCAGGTTCCTAAATTCTACACATACTTTCAAATGAAGTTACAAAGAAAGACAAGGAGAGAGATTATGATATAGCATATGTCCCTTCTGCCCCAAACCAGTAATTTTAACAACATATCTCCTAGATTTGGTTGAACCCTTTCTGTAGGGAATTTTTAAAATATAATAAAGCATCAAAGAAAAAGACCGACTTTTTTTGCTATATTAAGTAAATGAGACCACTGGATATTTTAAACTGGGAATAACATAATTGTAATTCAATAGACTGAACTGAATATAAGAGACCAGCCTTCATTCTGTATCCTGGACATTACTACATGGGCAAATAGCTTATTTGTTCTTTATAGAATTAAATTGCTCTTCTGAATATGTTGAAGCTTATGAATCTGTATAAATGAAATCCAAAGTTTCATTTATACAGATTCATAAGAGTCAAAGAAGGCACTAAATACTCACTTTAGCCAGAGGATTTAATATCAGTATATATGAACAGTTTTACTGAAATTCTTTCATAGCACTTAAAAACCAAGGTCCAAATGTTGTTCACCCACATTCTATCAAGTATTACAGTAAATAATTACAAAGCCAATCATTTTTGATATATAAAGTTGAGATGTTGTATTTTTCTTCTTTTGATTAAGAAAGCAAATAATCATATAATTTAATCATTGCAGTGGATTTTCATCTTACTAGTGTGGATTAAGAAGGCTTTGGTGCAGAATAAATAGAATTTATGTCCCATTAAAAAGTAATGATTAAGTAAGTTAGTCTGCATTAAAAAAACTGCAAAAATACTTTTCAACTCTTATACTTTCAATTTTTATTCTTAATTTCTGCCTAATGAAACAGTCACAGGTGCGGAACATTTCTTTAAAAATAATTAATACTTTTTGCATTGTTTTATTGTTCACTTTAGTATATTCTGGAATTAAACAAATATAAGAATCATAATTGGGAATAATTTATATTCATTTGAAAATGCAGACAAAGGCATAATTTTTCATTTTTCAAAACCCTTTGTAATTATTTTTTTTATAAATCAGTTAAAGTGGTCTTTTGCCTAATTGTATGGCATATCTATCTACTTCATTGATCTTCTGATTTTTCAAATGGTATACTTATAGAATTCTTAGTAAAATAATTTAGTGTTATTAATCTTATTTAGCCTTATTAAAAAGATGGGCCACATTCCTGTTACAATATACCTGTTATTTTGCTTTAACAAAATTTGTGCTGCTCAAGTAACTCCATGACCTCTGAGGAACCTCTGACCATTGCTACAAGCAGACACTTAAATATATATTTAAAATAAATATAAACCTAATCACAGACAGATTAATCCAAACAATGAAAAAAGAGCAGAATGAAATAGAAATATCTACTAGTAGTCATCATAAAACATGTTTTCTAGATTATTATTTACCATTCTTTAGAGATAGGCAGGGTCAAAAAACAGGCATAGTACAGATTCAAAGAATGTTCATTGAACGCCTGCCAGAGTTTCTCTCCTCTTCATTTTATACCAGACAAAATCAAGGTGGGGTTATTTTGAGTTTCTTTCTTATGCTTTCCTCTTTCTCGGGTCTGAGTAATCTTTTCTGAAGCTGCTGTTAAAGGTCCACTCATTTTTCTCCACTGCAAAGGCAGGTCTACATCCTTTCACATTATTATACAGTTGCATGCAAATATTTAGGCACCACTGGTCAAATTGTATGTGTCAGACACAGAAATGAATCTGTGGAGAACAACTTTGCCAGATTCCAGGGTCTCCAAAGTTCTGTTATGTAACGTGAAGCCACTCTGAAGACTTCTAGCGGTAGAGAAGTACTGTACTTTGCTAAGTGATCCCTATGTGAATCCTTCAGCGTCACATTTAACCTCTTCAAAGAAGAAACAGACACTCTACGCAGCTTTGTCTGCATTCAGACAATCATTGTAAGAATGGACCTTATTATAAGGCCTTCCATTTATGTGTTCTCTTTCTTCTGCCTTAGGAACTCTGAATAAATCACAAGTTTCCCCTTCTATTTTAGATTTAGAAAATAGTGTACCATCTGAAATTTGGACTTCAATAATTAGCTGATATAGTCAGTTTCCTAAAATTATGCTCTGAACTTGGCAAGTTTCTGTTACATAGTAAAGATTAACCATGATTTTTCCATACTGTATTTGAATGACATAGTATACTATAATATGAAATGAAACAAAAATTTCTAAAATCTTCCTTCTGGCCCAGCTGCAAGATGAAATCAAAGCTTATTGAAATTCATTCTCAGAACATTTTGTTTATTATTAGTTCTTTAAAACCATTCCTTGTTATCTAAGGTTGCCCATATATTGATTCTAAAAGGGCCATCCTCTTTATCAAGTCAATGCCATATCACTCAATATTTTTCACTAACTTATAATGAAAAGTCAATATAGATTTTGGGTAAAACCGGGATACCTCAGGCAAACTCAGGAAGACTTCTCACATTCCTTACAGAATGCATTTCTACATTTTTCTTAATTTTATAGTACTATAACTCATTAAAATATTTTAATTTAATTTATTTTACTCATAATTAAAAGACTTTTAACATATATAAATCAGCACAATATGATGTGCTATTTTGTTACAGATTTATTGAAAGAGGGTATTCCCTGAAGTTAAAAGTCATCAGCTAAGATTAAATAATGAATGATAACTAATGAATAATTTGATGAATGATTGGTTTAGTAACATCTAATTAATACTTACATGTGTATTATTATCATCCCTGCAGGATGAAGGCCTCTTCATTGAAGGTTATGGACCATAATCTACCATGCTAACCCAGTGTGGGGTGGTAGGTATTTTTTTACTTCCCAGTGTAGGACTGAGAATGTGTGACTGGTCCAACATCACCTAGCCAGCTTCCAGGTTCTAAGCAAGGACTAGAACTGGGTTTCCCTGCTCCTCGACCAGCACCTTAACCAATATATTATACTGGTTTTCATATGTCTATTTGTGTGTGTGTGCATGTGTCTGTGTGTAAATACACACATATCTTTAAATATGTGTATAAATAGAAAACCATGATTAATGATAAATGCCTCAATATTTGCTATATTTGCAAATTTTATTGAAACGTTGTTTGCATCAGCAATACTTTAGGGTTGAAAGTTGATATTTTTTGTTGTTTAGGAACCTCTGCAATTAAGTATACTATACTATAAATTCAAGAAATTTATGACCTAGTAATGTTCAAGCACTACATCTGTCAGGCTTCCCTTCCAGGCAGAAACAGAGATCTCAACTCTGCTGAGACTGATCTCTTGTTCAGGACCTGACTTCATGATTCAAAACTAAAGGATGGGACCTGGATGGACAGACAGATGGATGGATCTATCTACCTACCTACCTATTTACTCCAGGATTTCTTTTTCCTGTCTTTCTGACATAACAGATATTTTGGTACTCTTTTCAAGGCTGGGGCAATAGCAGTAGCTGAGTTATATTGAGTTCTCTCATATATCAGTTATATCAGTTCTCCTGAGGATGGAAAATCCTGTTTCCTATTTCACCAGCTTGCCTCCTAACAGCAACTGTATATTAAGTTTAACTTAAATACACATTTCATAAACTGAATGATCTAAAGCATTTCTCTATTTTTTTATTCCTCACTTCCATTTCCCAAAACATACCCAAGTGAGAAATTTTGGGTTCAAATTAAGCTGACAATAGCAAATGATTCAATAAACATTTTTCCCACATTTACTGTTACTAAATTCATTTCATCTCTTTGGATTAAATGGCAGTGGCAACCCCTAATACAGATCAAAAGGATGGCATTAATTCCATAAACCATTTTCTTTATAGTTGTTTTAAAAGCAACAGGGAGTTTAATGGCATTTTTCAAGCTGAAGTGAACTAAAATTATTTTGTAAAAGTCTTATAATTGAAGAATACCTTAAGGAGCTTTGGAAATGAAGCAGTAAGTTGCATTTCAAATTCTGGCTGACATAATATATTTCACAGACTCAATTGTAGTCAAATGACAACCAAGTATACAATACTCATGTCTGAGCAAGGGTTGCAAATAATATTTATGGAACTTTAAAATAAAAAAATGACCCTTGCTATTGTTGGAGCATTCTAGTGTTTCATTGTTGTTGTTTGTATGGTTATTGACTTGTTTTAGAAAAAAATAAATCTTATTAATTATACAATGTAGCATAGACTAAGACTGTAACATACCCTTGAGAAACATAATGGTTTCAATTTATCACTACCTTAAATGGTAAAAGTCAACCAATCAGTCCATCAATCAATTCAAACCTCTTCACTCAATACACTGTAATCTGAATGTACAGGTGCAAACAGTAATTCTGGGTAAGCTATAGGAGAGCAGAGGAAAGGCTTTTGACTGTATGCATTTCACAGTTCTGCAGAGGCAGCTGTCTTATAACAGAAACCCTGTAAGAAGGTGATGGTTTGACAATCTGCCTCCCTTTAAAAAAAAACTGAGTGAAAACAGTTGTTTAATGATTTGCTGAATATATATTGCCTTTGAAGGGGCTGATCTGAACTTGTGTCACTCCCAGCAAAAGTTAATTCTCTTAGTGTGGTATATTATTTTAATCAGCTAGGAATATGGTAGACCCCAAAATGAATAGCGTGTTTTTAGGGAAACTGCAACATGCAACAAGCTGCTATTTGTTGTTTGTCATGAGATTTAACTAGCTGCATTTGTATTCACCGCTCAGACAACTGTACAGAGGCATCGTAATATTATAGCAAATTAAATACATAGATAAGACAGATGTATCTTACTGGAAACTGAAAGAGCCACAAACCAGCAAGAACCTAACTGGCTGTTAATCATACAAGTTGCGATGCTGGAGCAAACATCACAAAAGGTGGCATTTGTCTGTTGCATTGTGAACAGCAACATCCTTTCACTGCTCTGAGCAAAAACTTTACTAGCTGAACACTGCCCAGTTATTAGGACAAGAGACCAATGTTTCCACTATTGAAGCAGAATAACTTTACTGGAACTGTATGAGATTGTGCAGCTATTCCTACTTTTACAATATTAATGGCATTATTTACACTTTAAACTATAAGCTACTCTTTTGACTGAAGAAAGTCTAATAAATATCGAAAGAAAGAAATATTGTAGATCACTATACTCCTAATAACTGGCAACAACGATCAGGTTGTAGCCACTCAATATGCCATTTTTTGCTACCTAGTTGGTATTTAAAGAACAGCCTAAACATTCATACAACTACCAAATACTTGAACTGGCAAAAACAATTCACTTACTAAGTCCTACTTTTACTGAGATTTTTCCAGTATGCTCTTTAGCTTTTCATCCAGCTATATTCCTTTTTAAAACCTTCTACTTCGGTTACAGGTAGTCCTTGATTAATGAGCACAATTAGGACTGGAATTCAGTGGTCGAGCGAATTGGTTGTTATGTGAGATGCCCACATGACTGCTTTGCTCAACGACTGCAATCCCAGCACTCCAGGTTGCAATCGTAATCTCCCAGATCGTTAAGTGGGTGAAGCGAAAGAGCTGCCTGCTGAAGGGTTTCCCCTCCCCTCCGTGCACAGAGGGGAAATCCTTTGTGGGGCTGCTGGAACAAAACAGAATTCTTCAGGATTTGAGCTCCGTTCCTTCAGCCCCATGAAGGATTTCTCCTCCCCACCATCCCCTCCGCTTGCAACTTTCCCTGCTGGCTTCCCCATTGACTTTCTGGGGAAGCTGGCAGAGAAGATTGCAAATGGTGATCACAGGACCATGGGGCACTTGGCAACTGGTTATAAAGGTGAGCCGGTTGCCAAGCACCCAAAATGCAGTCATGTGACCGTGGGGGGGTGGCACAACATTTGGCACAACAGTCATAACTCTGAACAGTTGTTAAGCAACCGGTCACTAAGCAAGGACTACTTGTATGCACAAGATATAAACACTGTCTTCTATTCAAACTATATAGTTAATGAACATGTAATCCCATAAATTCTAATTAATCAGATTTCATTTCAAACCACTTATCCAATTTGACTCCTTTGAAATTCAACTATGTATAAATTTTTAGTTATAATTAGTTAAATAGGGACACTTTATAACCATTTGGAATAATAAAACGTCTACAGTGGCTCTCATCCTCTTTGCGCTGTCATTTTCAGATAATACACCAATGGCATCTACTGCATGTTAGTGTAAAAAAGAGCAGCTTGCATTGCAATGCTGTGTCCCTTATATTGCTGATTTTGACCTCCTTATGAAGACTGTTGAAATGTGCATATTTCCTCCACTCTGAAAGTATAGTGAATTAAGTTTCTGAACAGAAACTTAGTTGTCAGTTTGTCCAAAGTCCATGTTATTCAATGTGAGCTAATACACATTTAAAATACATATGTTCTTGCTACAGATTTATGCTGAACAGCTCATATGGATGTACATGTTTCTAAGGATCTCTACCAAGAGATACAAGTCACTGAAAGAGGAAATTAATAGAAACTTTTTAGAAAAACCAAGGATTAATTACACAGGAAAAATCTGCCATTCCAGAGGTTCAGACTGTTGGAAGTCCTGGAAAATCAAGCGTGCCTCATTAGCATGTGAATTAGCATGTAAATTAGTTGATCCCAAGATGCAATTTCACCCTGCTTCTGAGGAAGCTGTTTGTTGCCACCCCCACTTCCTCTCTCTCTCTTCCTCCTCCTTCCACCAGGAGCAAGCACATGGCTGTATGCTGCTCTCCTCCATTCTGGGCACCATGTGGTGAGCCTGGAATTCCCCTTCCTTTCACACAGCCCTAGGCAGCAAATAGGGCTAAGGGTTTAGGGCAAACTAAGCATTTAGAAAGAAAAGAAGAACAAAGGAACTTCATCTTTTCCACCAAGATGGATGTAGCAGAACCAACAATAAAGTCAGTAAGATATTCTTTAACTTAACTTAATCTGTCTAAGCATGTAATTCTTCATGCTTGTGAGGGCTGAGTGTGTAAGATCAATAACCTGTGTTTCTCTGGTGTTCTCATTAAAGCTATTTTAAGATAATATTCTTTTTCTGTGCCAGCTTCTCAGCTGTGTTATAAGCTCTGCTCCATTTCAGTGGTTCTAGCAGGCCACTAAATGGCTTCACAGACTAGGTTCAGGTCTTCAAGTCTTTGATAGCTCCTGATTAGGTCTATTATTTATTGTCTCCTTGATTTGATCTATGGAACCTTGTTGTTATTTCTTCTGAATCAAGTTCAGTATGTTTCAGGTATCTTCCAATAATATGTTTGTCCTGAGTGTATTCAGTTATACATTAATCACAAACTGCTTCCACTGAAATTTAATTGATAAAATTACAGAGTTGGATGCTACTTCTGACATTTTAAGTCTTTTAACACTGTAAAATCATATCACACTAGACACCAGAAATGTAAACATTTGTACAATTAAGATTACTACTGTATAATATAAAAGTGGTGATACTAAAATTTATTGAAATTTTCAGAATAGAGTTGCTTGATTATCACTTCATACTCCAGCAATTTCCAGCAATGCAAGAAAGGCTGTTTTGTTTGTTTGTTTGTTTGGGGTTTATTGTTTTCCTAACTGATCAATTATCCAGATAGGATTCTGTTCTGCTCTTTTTCTGTTAAAAAGAAAAAAAAAAGAGTTTCCGAAGTTCTTCCTTGGCTCTGGGAAGATTTCTGTAATCTTTAGTAGCAGTATTCAAAATTAAAGTTTCTTTATACATATCAAAGATACAGGTTACAAGTATGTAAACTACTACAAACAGACTACTTGACTAAATGTGATTGAACACATTCCCTTTGGGGAGAGGAAAACATGAAGCTAAGCAATCAGGTGATAGGAAGGGATTCAATAGTAAAATAAGATACATATATATGTGATCACAGTACAAAGAGACAATAATCAAATGAGAGAATCACCTTTACAGGATACCCCAATTTGTTCAATATATTGGGATCTTAAAGCCCCAGACTTCAGTATCAACAAAGCAATTTTTCGTATAATATATATTTTAGTACCCTGGAGAAAAACAGTCTGAAATTTGGGTCCCAGTACACTGTTCTTTCCAATAGTGGAGATAAATACTTAAGCCTGATGAATGCATATAGTTGACAGTTAAGCAGGATATGAGAATTTTTTTCAATATCGGGTGAACCGCATATACAGCTTCTCTCACAGTATGGGATGTTATGGAAGTGTCCATATTTGGCTGTTGAATCCAGCAACTCAAATCTACTCTACTCCTAGAATACAGTTTAGCATTTTTTTCTGAGCTTATTAAATTCAACTTTCTTGAAATCCAAGCATGTACTTCTAGATCTTTTTTTTTTTAAATGCAGCCTTCCTCAGTATCAAAGCTATATGTCTTTTTTTCTGTGGATGAAATTTCCATATATTTGCAATTTAAATGTTTTGCTCCAGGAAGATGGTGAGCTATTTTTTCAATTTTGCCATGAAATTGCCATTTCAATATCCTCAATAAAATAACTAATTTGATTATACTAAGATAAAAATAAGAATGTTCTTGATATCAGTATTATTTATTTTACCTGTATGTTGGTCTTCAATCCAGGTCTGTAGATATGTGAAGACAATTAGACCTGCTACTCCAAACATCAGTACAGATATATATATTAGTTTCAGATTCATGGCCCTACTTTTTGATCAACTTCAGAGGAGGGCATAGCTCACTTTTCAGAAGTTCTGCATATTTTTTTCTTGTCTTGCTTTTCTAGAAAAATATGATCTGAAAAGACATAATAAAACAATTGATTTTCTATTATTCTTTCTCTTGTAACTTTTATGCAAATATAGGAGTTATGCATAATCTTTCAGTAATCTGTGTGGAAGAATCAATACCAGAGTTTAAAACACCTCTATGATCCCTATCTTAAGATTCACAAAGTAGGTGACTGTTCTCATATTCCTAGCAGTGTTAGGAAGCTTGACTTAAGGAATTAAGATCAAAGGAAACTGAATCAAAACTCTCTGTATACTAACGTAGAATTGCTTAGATTTATGAACCACAGAAATATATTAATCTGCAATGCTCTAGCAGTTCCTCTTGCTTGCTCATGCATGCTTGGGTGACATCAAAACAAGGGCAAATTTTTAGAAAACATGAATTATTTATCATCATTTTTTAAATGCAGCAAACAACAGCTTTCCTAACCACTTGCCATTTTTTTAGAAATACATTTTGAGGAAAGGAAATTTGTTCCAGTTCAATCATGTTTAATTTATAGCACTACAACAGCTGTGCCTGTTATTTTCACATACTTCCAATATCAACATACAGCCTGCAGGTAAGATAAAATTTTCACTAAGTTCATATAGATACTGTATATGTTGGTATTTTAAATGAAAGAATGGTGAGAATATTTATCGGATTTATTGATGACATTAAATTGGAAGAAAGAGCTATCATCTGAAAAGGCAGGAAGAATATTCAAAAGGGCATAAATATAATGGAAAAGTGAGCAAAAAACTTTCAATCAAGACTCTTCCACTAGTCAAGAATTATTCAGCCCTCTGGTTACTTCTTTCCCCAGCACAGAATTCTTATGGAAATGTGAGTTCTTAATATTTCCTCCACTTTTCTTTTTATCTCTAGAACAGTACTAGCAAACTCTCACCTATGAAAATGCCAGCTGACACTTTCAGCCAGGAAGTCAATCTCCTTGTCCAAGCTTTTCCCCCAGGAACCTCCTTATTGCCTTTCTTCTTTGTTGCAACACACACACACACACACACACACCCCACTTCTCTGGATCCAACATGAGTATAGGCATCCAAGTTTGCTCACAACAGAATAAGAGCTGCTTTCCTGTACTCCCTGGCCCTTTCCATCTACATTATCCCTATCAGCAGATAGTTACTGGAAAGGTCAGAAGTTGGTTCTTCACCACAGTTAGCAGCTCAGCACTCATATCAAGCAAACCATTTTAACAGGCCTGTAAAATATAGACAAAACTAAAACACTTAATATATTACAACGATGTGAACCAATCTGAGGTGTGGTTACAGGTTTCCTGACTTGGTCCAGGTAGTATCTCAGGGACTAAATGGGGCACCCAGCCTCTTTTTTTGAAACCACTTGGGCTTCTCAAGATCTGCCAATTTCAGCAGCATTTTTTAAGAGTAAAATGCTATGTAAAGTGCAAAGTAGGCATGTAAGGCTTAATGCACTTACTTTACGTTTTACAAATCCAATCAAACCAACTCAGCTTCCTAATAATGAAAATCCCATCCTCATCTACTCTGGTTATGTTACTATGTCATTTTCACACATACCCTATAGCTGAAAATACTATTTTAAAAGTATTTCCTATACTTGTTTTTCTGGCTGCAGCCTGTCTACCAGCCAGATTAACCAGTCCCTTTCCCCACAGGCTGCCTGCTTAGTTTTTCATGGATCTATTTATGGAACTCTATGATTGCATATGTTAGGTTAGCTGAAAAGGAGAATGACAGAATTCACACTGCAAGGTTGATAACAAGATAGGCTGCTAAACCGCTCTTTTGGAGACAGGATGATGGATAAATTTACTACTGGAGGAAGCTAATACAAGTTTTACACTCGGAATAATACTTTCATATGCCAAAAGTGAACCCAAACACAACTCCTATCAAAAGCTATACAGTGTACAGTACATATTAAACGATCTGCCAATTTCACAGTCACCAATTAAGACAAACCTTCTTAACAGCCAGATTCTTACCAGTGGGTTCAAGCAAAACCAGCTCAGAGCTTTCTGAAGAATAATTTTACTTGCCACTTTAGAGCATTGGAAGAAAATCATTAATTTAAATTCCTTTTTCCTGCCACTCAAACACAGCAGGATGTTATAGCTGATGAAAATGCAATGCAAAATGGTTTGTAGAATGCAAGAAAAAATAAGACTACAATGTGCTTTCAAACCTAGCACATTATAATTCAGTTGACTATAGTGCAGAGGGAATATTAAACTGCATAGTCTCTTAAGAAAGCAGAGTATAATAGTATGAATATTGAGAGTACTTTCTGGTTGACTAAGACAAAAATAACAAAAATATCAATAGAATATTTGAAAACAATCATTTCAAAGTACTTGATATTTTGTCTGACATCCTGGTAGAGAAATCTACTGAGACAGGTCTATGAACAAGTTAAATCAGATTATTTCTTGAGTATCATGTACTGTAGTTAGGAGACCAATACAGTTTACAAAACTATCAGCTTCTCATTTTACTTTTTGCATTTTATTAAGCAAAGTATTATCATGCCAATGAGGAGGGGGCAAACTGTGGCCTGTCAACTCCACGTAGCTTCCAGCTTCTCATCCTTACCTCCCCAGCACCTTGAGATAATGCTGCTGAAATTCCACAATGGTGATGCTTGTTTTTTTTCCCCCAGTTTTGCTTCAAAATTAAGGATGGGGTGGGAGCAGGACCTTTTTGGGAATCAAACCATTCTCATTCTCAGCTTTAAAAATCCCAACTCCCAACATACTGTCCAAAATGTTTTCCCCAAGAATAGTTAGGGGCCCTCTGGGAAGCTTGGGAGTTTGGAAGGGTGATGATCAGAATGGTTGGCCTCTCAGAAGCTTCCAAGTACCATTTGCACTATTAAATACCTCCCAAATAATAATTTTAAGAAGATAGGAAAACTCATATTCTGTTTCTTCCAGTGGCATGACTACATCACTAGATGGCTTCCTGAAGCCAGATTACAGAGCTGCAGCTGCTGACTTTTTACATGCTGCCTGCTCCTGATGTAAAGAATAAATATCATTTAAGTAAAATTAAAATTCAGATTATAAATCAGTCAATATATTAAGCATTAGTAAAAATACACAGAAAAGACTGCATGAAAATTAAGTGCTGCACATGAAATATATCACACATTAGCAGTGGCACATTATATTGTACAGAAATTGCTCCCCTTCTGTTTTAACGATCTTCCCTGAAAAATTCTGTGACGATTACCTAAATAGCCTCAGAGGTTGGGCAAGATGTACTTTATTTTTTTTAAAACAGTTTTTCCAAACTTCTAGTCCCAAGGTCTGTCTAGAACTCCTATCATCCATAACCATCATATCCAGTGTTCAAAATGATGGACATTATACTTAACATAAGAGGCCTTAAAGCTGGGAAATTCTAGGATGCTTGAGTGGATTTGTGAAGCTAGAGCAACAGCACTGATTATCCATGCCCTGACTGTCCTGTGGATTTTTGAAGGAAATGTGTGTCAGCTAAATTCCACCCTTCATTTTAATGGCTTGCGAACTTTAATTTGTATTCACTTATATAATGGCTAGGATCTAGAAGACAATGCAATTGGTCCCCAATGGGCCTTTGGATTTTTTTTTAAAGCGACTCTCTTGATTCTTTCCATACTGCATGCCAAACTTCTTGGAAAATCAGGGACGATGTCACCCAAGTACATTTCTACATCTCAGTAGTGTTTAATAGGATATGGAATAACGTTAAATGGGTCCTCATACAAGGAAGTTTCCTCTACCCAC
The DNA here is from genome assembly GCF_035149785.1 of Candoia aspera. Classification (NCBI taxonomy): domain Eukaryota; kingdom Metazoa; phylum Chordata; class Lepidosauria; order Squamata; family Candoiidae; genus Candoia; species Candoia aspera. The sequence continues at coordinate 163,738,678 of NC_086155.1, forward strand.
TTCAGTAGTAAGAGTAGTTTGGCACAGATCAATAAAGCCTCCAAATGGCATTTTCTTTTTTAAAAAAATCATCTTGAATTATAGTTATAGACTACTATGTATATAAAATAAACCATCTGTTTTATGGTTTGCTTCTTTTTTTATAGGATTGTTTTTCAGCATCTCAGAGTAATGTTTTTATAAAACATGGTGGGCATTTTCTCACTTTATTAATTTTTCATTTTTTCAGAGCTAGTTTAAGGCTTACCTCTTCTCTTGCTTCCTTGCAACTTTGCTAGTATTTGGTGCTGTTCCCCTTTTCTCGTGCCAAAATGGGCTACCATAAGAACAATATAGAGAACATTATTCTCATGATATAATACTCTTGACAGAATATTTGTTGGCAAGGCACAGTCAACAATACTGAAGCATTTTCCAGATCAACATGCAAAAGTTTTGACTGAAGTAATTCAGATTTTACTACACACAGCTGTCACTTTAAAATACTATCTCATTTTGATACAGTGATGAACTCAGGGCAATTTCCATTTTAGAAGTTTGGCAGAAATCCTAATTAAAATACTGTATGTGGTATTTGAAATTCTATTGTGTTAAGTTTTAATTAAAAATTGTATACTTCAGGTTCAAACTATCTGCACATTAGATGCAGTTTTGCATCTATTATCCTATATAAGATTTCAGGAAGTGTCATCTTGATTAATTTGAGCAGTTAACGCAATGATTTCTGATCTGCAGCCTGTGCTTATAAGCCTCATTAAATCCATGACTGTGACACCAAGATAGATCATGCCTTCTGTGTCAAACATAGCAGGGGGTAACTCTTCTATTAGAGCACTGTAAGAACTCTTCCATGTCCCTGGCATCCTGCTTAGGAATAGACTCAAGTATATCACTTTCTGTGTCACAAATCCTCAAATATCTATAGCCTCCAGTTCAATCAGCCAGGGATTCACCGTATCTATATGAATGCAAAGTAGTTAGGGCCAGGATTTTCTAATTTTGTTCTTCAAAGAATCATTAGCTTTTGATTATCTATTAAACCTATTTTAGGTATACATTATACTTTCCATATGTTTTGTACTTCAAAATGGCAGGAAGCTGAAACTTAGCAGTGCAGGCAGGGTGGTTTCTGGGGCTGAAGAAAGGGACTTGTATGCCACATGAAACCCTCCTATAGAAAACACTTTTCCTGAACAAAAAATGAAGCTCTACAATTGAATAGTAATATTGGCAAATTGGATGTGGTTATTGGTGAGATGTCAAGATTAAAAGTAGACATTTTGGGTGTCAGTGAACTGAAATGGACTGGAATGGGCCACTTCACATCAAATGACCACCAGATCTACTACTGTGGACAAGAGGACCACAGAAGAAATGGAGTAGCCTTCATAATTAATAGTAAAGTGGCTAAAGCAGTGCTTGGATACAATCCAAAAAACGATAGAATGATCTCAATTCGAATTCAGGGCAAGCCATCTAACATCGCAGTGATCCAAATATACGCCCCAACCACAGATGCTGAAGAAGCTGAAGTAGAGCAGTTCTATGAGGATCTGCATCACCTACTGGACAACACGCCTAAAAGAGATGTTATTTTCATCATGGGAGACTGGAATGCTAAGGTGGGCAGTCAAATGACACCTGGAATTACAGGTAAGCATGACCTGGGAGAACAAAACGAAGCAGGACATAGGCTGATAGAATTTTGCCAAGACAACTCACTCTGCATAACAAACACTCTCTTCCAACAACCTAAGAGACAAAATGGCTGTCTGCTGAGATACTAGAAGTAGCCCAAGAAAGAAGGAAAGCAAAAGGCAACCTAAGCTTTATACATGGACTTCACCAGATGGACAACACCAAAATCAGATTGACTACATCCTTTGCAGCCAAAGGTGGCGGACATCTGTACAGTCGGTAAAAACAAGACCTGGAGCTGACTGTAGTTCAGATCACGAACTTCTTCTTGCACAATTTAGGAACAGACTAAAGAGATTAGGGAAGACCCACAGATCAGCTAGATATGAGCTCACTAATATTCCTAAGGAACATGCAGTGGAGGTGATCAACAGATTTAAGGGACTGGACTTAGTATATAGGGTCCCGGAAGAACTATGGACAGAAGTTCTCAGCATTGTTCAGGAGGCGGCAACAAAATACATCCCAAAGAAAGAGAAAAGCAAGAAGGCAAAATGGCTGTCTGCTGAGATACTAGAAGTAGCCCAAGAAAGAAGGAAAGCAAAAGGCAACAGTGATAGGGGGAGATATGCCCAATTAAATGCAAAATTCCAGAGGTTAGCCAGAAGAGATAAGGAATTATTTTTTAACAAGCAAGAGCCAGACATCCTGAAGAGTGAGGTTGAATGGGCCTTAAGAAGCATTGCTAATAAGAAGGCAGCAGGAGATGACGGCATCCCAGCTGAACTGTTCAAAATCTTGCAAGATGATGTTGTCAAGGTAATGCATGCTATATGCCAACAAATTTGGAAAACACAAGAATGGCCATCAGATTGGAAAAAATCAACTTATATCCCCATACCAAAAAAAGGAAACACTAAAGAATGTTCAAACTATCGAACAGTGGCACTCATTTCACATGCCAGTAAGGTAATGCTCAAGATCCTGCAAGGTAGACTTCAGCAATTCATGGAGCGAGAATTGCCAGATGTACAAGCTGAGTTTAGAAAAGGCAGAGGAACCAGGGACCAAATTGCCAATATCTGCTGGATAATGGAAAAAGCCAGGGAGTTTCAGAAAAACATCTATTTCTGTTTGATTGACTATTCTAAAGCCTTTGACCGTGTGGACCATTACAAATTGTGGCAAGTTCTTAGCGGTATGGGGATACCAAGTCATCTTGTCTGCCTCCTGAAGAATCTGTATAACGACCAAGTAGCAACAGTTGTAATGATTGCCTTATCCCAACGAAGTCAGTCTCACCAGAGTTTAGTGAATAAAACTGATTTATTGAAAGGATAGTATGCAAATACGAAGAAAACTGAGAATAAGCAAAAGTGCGCCAAATACAAACTAAAAACCCTTGCCTCCAAGCCGATCCCACCCCCCACCCCAACATCGCAACCACCCCCTCCCAGCATTGGCAAGCGTCACACATCTGCCTGGGAAAATAACCTTGAATACATGTCATAACCCAAACACACATTCCTTCAGGATAACACAAAGATAACAGCCTGGCAGGGCTGGAATTCCCCACCCCGCAGGTGATAGACACGGGTCAGAAACATGACATGTGAAACGTTACGATGTAGGCAAAGCATTGGAACGATGAACATGACATATCGCCCCCCTTAAAGAAAGGAAATGACCTCACGGAGCAGGCTTAGTGGGATAAGCAGCGTGGAAATGGGTAACTAGAATAAGGGAGTGAACATCGTGGGCGGCCACCCACTCAGGATGAGGGAAATGTTTCCAGCGAACCAAGTATTGTAAGACAGAACGACATCGTCGGGAATCCAGGATTCCTCGGACTTCAAAGTGTTGTTGACCATCAATCATGATAGGTGCAGGGGGTGGAGGCTGTGGATGCCAGCGGGCTGATTCGTGGAAAGACTTAAGCAGGCTGCAATGAAAGACAGGGTGTAAGCATTTAAGATTTGCAGGCAAATCTAATTTAAAAGTAACAGGATTAATTTGAGCAATAATAGGAAAAGGACCAATAAACTTAGGTGCCAACTTTTTTGAAGGTTGTGTAGACTTGATGAACTTGGTGGAAAGATACACCTTATCGCCCACTCGGAAAGGTGGCGAGGTGAATCGTTTGGAATCTGCATGTCGTTTGTAAGTGGCTTGAGCATCAGCAAGCGCTTGTTGTATTGTTGGCCAGGCAGCTGCCAGACGTGTAGCCCAATCAGCAGGTGAAGACGGGGGGGAGGCTGGTTGAGGCAGTTCTGGGATCGGGACAAAGTCATGGCCAAAAATGGTATGGAATGGCACCTGGCCAGTGCTTTGATGAACAGCATTGTTGTAGGCAACTTCAGCAAATGGTAGGAGGTCGACCCAATCATCTTGCTGATAATTGACAAAAGCACGCAGATATTGTTCAAGGGTAGAATTGACCGCCTCCGTATTTCCGTCAGTCTGCGGATGTGACGCAGTTGACAATGCTTGGTTAGTACCCAGTAATTTCATAAATTCCCACCAAAACTTGGATGTGAATTGTGTGCCTCTGTCTGTCACCAAGCGGGCAGGGCATTCATGAATTTTGTACACGTGTACAATGAAGAGGCGGGCCAGCTGTTGTGCAGATGGGATGGTGGTACATGGGATGAAATGGGCTTGTTTAGAGAAAAAATCTTTCACCACCCAAATGACAGTTTTCCTCTGGCTAGGAGGTAAATCAACAATGAAGTCCATAGAGATCTCCTCCCAAGGGCGGGAAGGATTTGCCACTGGTTGTAACAAGCCCTGGGGCTTTCCCACTTTTCGTTTAGAAGCAGCACATACTAGGCAGGAATTGACGTATTCTTTGATGTCACGCCGGAGCGTTGGCCACCAGAATTGGCGTCTAACCAGATGAAGGGTCTTACCAAACCCAAAATGCCCAGCCATTCTGTCATCATGGGATCGTGACAGAATGGTTTTGCGCAACATCTCAGGTACATAGAGACGATCATGCTTCCATGCAAAATCTTGTTTAAAAGTAACCTCGTTGAGGTTTGCTTGTAACCAAGTGTCAGTTTTCAGCTCGGAAAGAAACCTTTGTTGCAAGTCTGAGGGTACAGGCAAGCGAGGTGAAACTGAAGCATCTGTACGCTGCGCTCGAGTTTGGCTGCGAGTTACAGCTGCCAGACTCATTTGGGGCTCTGTCCAGAGAGTTCCCACTACATCTGGTACCGTACTGGTATCCTGAGGCTGGCGCGAAAATGCATCAGCCAGGAAGTTGGTTTTCCCAGGCATAAATTTCAGTTTAAAGTCAAAACGACTAAAGAATTGAGCCCACCTAATTTGTTTTGGGCTCAGTTTGCGAGACGCAGTCAGTGCTTCCAGGTTTTTATGATCAGTCCAAACCTCGAAAGGGTGGGTAGCCCCCTCCAATAAGTGACGCCAGCTTTCCAAAGCAGCTTTAACCACAAAAGCCTCTTTCTCCCAAAAGTGCCATCTCCTTTCTGTCTCTGAAAATTTACGGGAGAGGTAGGCACACGGCTTTAACTGTCCCAGGTTGTCCTTTTGCATTAACAGAGCTCCAATTGAGAAATTAGAAGCGTCCACCTGTACCACAAATGGTTTGTCAGGATCAGGATGCTGCAGAATGGGTTCGGATGTAAACAGCTGTTTAAGGGTCTGAAAAGCCCTCTGGCATGCGGGTGTCTATTTTAGCAGCGCTCCTGGATTTTTCACCCTCCGTGTGTCCCCCAAACCTTTAGTTTTGAGCAACTCAGTGAGGGGTAGTGCAATTTCCGCGAACCCCTGGATGAAGGGCCGATAAAAATTCACGAATCCAAGGAGACTTTGGGGTGATCTTCGGCTCGTCTTTTTGGGCATGCCGCCGCCCGGTGCCCTTCCTTCCCGCAGCGCAGACATTGTCCCTTAGCAAAGCAACGCTCCCTCTCCTCTTCCCACACCCGCTGACTGGGTCATCCTGAAGAGATCGGAGCGCGGGCGCTTTTGATGGTTTTGCCTTGCCTCACCGCCTTACGATGGGCGAAGGTTTCCAGGGCATTTTCAGAGCTGCCAGCTAGTTGAATCCGCCCATACAAAGTCTTTGGGTCATCACGCCCCAGAGCCCACCGAAGGACCTCAGTTTCCAGCCCATCTTTAAACAGCTCTACTAGGGTGGACTGGGACCAATCCTCAACTTTTCCGGCCAGTGCTTTGAATTCTAACGCGTAGTCTGCCACTGAAAGCGACCCTTGGGCCAGATTCTTCAGAGCCCGTTTCACCCTCTCTTGTGCCAGAGGGTCCTCAAAGTGTTGTTTTAGCGCCCACAGGAACTCCTCGAAGTCTTCTAGCTCTGGGGCCTCTGCCTGACACAGCTGGACGTACCAATCCGCCGCCCTCCCCTTCAGCCTATTTGCAATGGCATTGATTTTCCCCCTCTCGGAGCGGAAGCTCTGCTCCCAATCCTCCATGTAGCTATTAGCATTAGTAATGAAGAAAGACAGCTTTGTAGGATCGCCGTCAAACTTCACAGGAAAGGGGGGGGGGTCTCGCTGCCTCCAGCCGTTCGGCTTTCCCAGTCACGTCTAGGGTCCTCCTCCCTGTCGCTGACTGTCGGAACCGAGTCCGACCTCTTCTCCGCGGGGATGGGGGTGGTGACTCCGGGTTAGCGCTCTGCTCCCTAGTGCCCTTTCGTCTTCCCTCAGCCGACCCCGACTTCCCACGGCTTTCCTTTAGCATCACCGCCAAAGACTCCAACTTCTCCTCTAAAGCCTTCATTCGCGCGGGGGTGACCGATTCTTCGGCCGCACTGGTTACCACTACCACTGTAGGTGAAAAAGGAGGTCCTGGTTTCCGGACCTCTTGGGCGTCCCCTACAGCGGAGTCCTCGTCCTCGTCCCCCGTTCTATATTCGGCCCCTGACGTGCCCGTCGTTTCCGACGTTACCAACTGCTCGCCAGGTTGTAGCCCCAGCTCTTCCCGGCGAGCCGCCCTCTCCGCGCAGGCGCTCCGGGCCACCCGCACCATCGTGGTGTCCGGCTCCTCCTCAATCCACTCGGCTTCTCATAGTACAGACATCGCTAGCGCTCCCCGTCACAGGTAACCTGGCTAGGGGCTAGCGGGGTAAAGTTCTTTGATGATTCTCAGCTTTATGTAATGATTGCCTTATCCCAACGAAGTCAGTCTCACCAGAGTTTAGTGAATAAAACTGATTTATTGAAAGGATAGTATGCAAATACGAAGAAAGCTGAGAATAAGCAAAAGCGCGCCAAATACAAACTAAAAACCCTTGCCTCCAAGCCGATCCCGCCCCCCACCCCAACATCGCAACCACCCCCTCCCAGCATTGGCAAGCGTCACACATCTGCCTGGGAAAATAACCTTGAATACATGTCATAACCCAAACACACATTCCTTCAGGATAACACAAAGATAACAGCCTGGCAGGGCTGGAATTCCCCACCCCGCAGGTGATAGACACGGGTCAGAAACATGACATGGGAAACGTTACGATGTAGGCAAAGCATTGGAACAATGAACATGACAACAGTAAGAACAGACCACGGAACAACGGACTGGTTTAAGATTGGGAAAGGAGTACGGCAGAGTTGTATAGTCTCACCCTACCTATTCAACTTGTACGCAGAACACATCATGCAACGTGCTGGGCTTGAGGAATCCAAGGCTGGAGTTAAAATCACTGGAAGAAACATTAACAATCTCAGATATGCAGATGATACCACTTTGATGGCTGAAAGCAAAGAGGAACTGAGGAGCCTTATGATGAAGGTGAAAGAAGAAAGTGCAAAAGCTGGCTTGCAGCTAAACCTCAAAAAAACCAAGATTATGACAACCAGCTTGATTGATAACTGGCAAATAGAGGGAGAAAATGTAGAAGCAGTGAAAGACTTTGTATTTCTAGGTGCGAAGATTACTGCAGATGCTGACTCCAGCCAGGAAATCAGAAGACATTTAATCCTTGGGAGAAGAGCAATGACAAATCTCGATAAAATAGTTAAGAGCAGAGACATCACACTGACAACAAAGGTCCGCATAGTTAAAGCAATGGTATTCCCAGTAGTAACATATGGCTGCGAGAGCTGGACCATAAGGAAGGCTGAGAGAAGGAAGATCAATGCTTTGGAACTGTGGGGTTGGAGGAAAATTCTGAGAGTGCCTTGGACTGCAAGAAGATCAAACCAGTCCATCCTCCAGGAAATAAAGCCAGACTGCTCACTTGAGGGAATGATATTAAAGGCAAAACTGAAGTACTTTGGCCACACAATGAGAAGAGAGGACACCCTGGAGAAGATGCTGATGCTAGGGAGAGTGGAAGGCAAAAGGAAGAGGGACCGACTGAGGGCAAGATGGATGGATGATATTCTAGAGGTGATGGAGTTGTCCCTGGGGGAGTTGGGGGTGTTGACGACTGACAGAAAGCTCTGGCGTCGGCTGGTCCATGAAGTCACAAAGAGTCAGAAACGACTGAACGAATAAACAACAACATTGGGAACCATGATTTTCAAAGTTGTGAAAATGTTTGAATCCAAAAACTTACATCTTTATATACTTCATATCACAAAAATGTAACTCTGCTCAGAAGCAGCCAACCAATAACCAATCACTTCATCTCATGATAGTTTAACATGGACTGAATTCAACCAATAATTCAGCATGTAGAAAAAAAAACTGCATCAAAGGTGGTTAAGACATTATTAATCCTATTAAGCATATTAAGCATTTACAAAAGTAAGAACAGCTTGCTCAAAGATACCCAGAAAGTCCATAGCAGAAGTCAGAATGGAATCTGACACTAGTGTGGGAATCTGACATTCCCACACTATCCCATTAGACAATACTGGCTATTTAGCCAAAATGTATGAGTTGGAGTATTCACTGTAAAAAGAAAGAAAGGGTTTCCCCCTTTCCATTAAGTTTTACATACAGAAGAAAAGTACTGTATTATTCACATTGTTCATTAATATTGACATACATTAGGTTTAGCCTATGACCTTTGGCACAATATAAAACCAATACAGCAGAAAGACGTAAGAAAATCTAAAAACCACCAGCTAAGACAATAATTTTGATTTAATTGAGGCAATTATAGGCAAACTTAATTTAGCTAAAACAAATGTTTTTACAAAACAAAGACAGACCAATTTTATGCATGCTTCTACAAAAGTGTTTCATTCACGTTCAATGGAGCATAGTTTTAAGCAACTATGCAGAGCGGTGCAGTACTAAGATGAGGCACCACACGTTTCTTTTTATTCCATGAAATGCATTGGTCTGGTAACAACAAAGGTGGTCACTTTTGCATACCTTAAGAGTATAGCAAAAACCATGCTTTGAGGCAGAGAGCTGAAATGAAACTTTAAAAGCTCCAGGATGGTCTTGTATTTCTTTTTAAAAATATCTGTACCCATTTTAAGATTCAATTCGTGCATGTTATTTTTAGCTTTTAAATCCCATCCTTTCAGCATTTCAGATGACAGATTGTAAATCAATAATGTCAGAATAGAAAATTTATATTTTGAAGCAGACTATTTGTAAAGGGTCAAACAAGGGCCCAGGATAATTAAAATATAGTGTAAGTCTGTCACATTGAAATATAGGTGCCATATCAAATGAAACTTTAATCATTGGAAAGAACACTCCTGCTATGGCAGATTACTGCACCTTTACCAAAGTGCTTGTAGAATAGACCACCAAAGGCTGGTCTATTTAGCTCTGTGTCAGAATAAACATTATGATTCTTATCATTTAAAATCAAAATTCAATTCTTATATAAAAATCTTACATCAGTACAATAAACTATCTTGAAAGCCTTAAAAATACAGTGGAAGATCATTTAGATCAATCAGCCAGAAACTTTTAATGGCATAACATTCCTTTTAAACCTATTTTAGGAATTTCTGTTAAAGAACTATAAAGATAATTAATAACTGACACTACTTTCTCCTAAATCACATCAGCACTTCCCTAGATTCTTCTGATGGGGTTATAACTGAATTGGTGTGTATTACTCTCTCTGGTGGCAATTTTCATTTAGTTACTCCTTTTGGCTGGAAGGTTTTGAAGAAACTGAAACCATTGCACAACAGTCTTTAATACTGAATGCTAATGTTGTTTTAGTGTTCATTCTCCCCAGAAAATATAAAATGTTGTAAAAAATTAATTAGATATGTTAGTTGCCCAAAATACCTTTTTAATAGCCAAATTTTTCACAAGAACACCATATCGTGCAAGATTTTGCCACTCTTCCTTAAAATCTTATCAGACTTTGGTACTGTTGTTCAAGGTTTGCAAAACTTCAGGTGGAAACATCAACATCTATCAGAGTTGGTGCTCTTAGAAGATTGTATTTACTTATTTATCAATTTATATGCCATGTCAATCATGAAAGTGACTCTAGATTACATGATACAATTAAAGCATCAAGTAAAAAAAATGGTAAGTAAAAGCTAACAAGACAAGATGAACAGCAGAATATGTGGAGTGCATTGGGAAACAATAACTAGAACAGACCTGATCCCAGCCAACTACCATCACTACATCCTAGCCCAGGGCCTGTTGAAAAAGTCAGGGTTTTTTACAGCTTTACAAAAGCCTAACAGGCTTGGAGCTATGTTAGGCTTAGGACCTGGTTACTATGGGATCTCAGGGGGGATGCTCAGGCACAGCTACTGAGAATGAATGGATCCTATGTCGCACATGATGTCACTGCTTTACAACTGGGACCCAGAGCACACCAACTCATCAAGACCTTATTCATCAGGTAAAAATAACAGAGAAATATGGTCCCATAGTACCCAGGTCCTAAGCTAAGCTTGTTGGTGACAACCAAATTCTTGAATTGCAGTTGGTAACCAGTGCAGCTCAAATGGGAAACGCTCATAACTACACATATATTTTTAGCTCCCCACCCCACTAATTAAAATTTTGCTTGCCTTCCTTGAATGCCATGGGCAGCGGGTTGTCATATGTGCCATGATGCTCACAAGCACTTTATCATCCTTTGGCTAAAAATAACCATCACAGTAGGAAATAAAGTAGTGCTACTGCTACCTGTCAGCCAATCTGTCAAGGATGCTGTCTACTACCCTAGCTTATATTTGCCTTTTTTTTTCCTTCTGAGCAGCTGGGTGTTTTTTCCAACAAAACATGGGGTTCTTATGGGTACATGTACAGCAAAGAAAAATTCTTAATACAGATGTTGCAGAAGGAGCCTGGTGGTCAATAATAGACCACTGGTGTGACAGAGCAACATTATTTACTTATGGGTTATACTTTTTCCATATTTCACTATCAAAAAAATTTAGTCTTGATATACTTAAATGTACTTTTGAATCTCCAGAAATCCTAAACTTCAAGTTTTTATTTCCCCTATTTGTATATCAGAGCTAAATAGCCTAGACTCAAGTCACACCTTTTAAATTTTAGCTGGGTTCAGGTCCCAATACTGTGGTTCCAAATACTGTAAAACAATATTGGAGAGCTGTCCTCCTAACTGCTCCAGTTATTATTTTTAAAGGAATATCCAGAATCAGCTCTCTTACATTTTAGATGTATTCAGCCAATAACAAATAAAAATATAAAAAAATTCCTTCTCACTCCTATGGGTGGAATATGTCTTCCTCAACCTCAGATCCTCTACCAGAGGCCTGAGAGTTTGAGGGGTCTGTATAGTATCTTAGCTGTTCCTAGCATTGCACTCTTCTGGACAGAGAGCTCTGATGTTGTTCCTGGGATCTGTTGGAGCCTCTCTCCCAGCTTGGGGGTCACAGCCCCGAGTGCCCCTACCACCACTGGGACCGCTTTGGCCTTCACTTTCCACATCCTCTCTAGTTCCTCCTTCAGGCCCTGGTACTTCTCCAGCTTCTCATACTCCTTCTTGATGTTGCTGTCACTTGGCACTGCTACTTCTATCACCACCGCTGTCTTCTGGTCCTTGTCTACTACCACAGTGTCTGGTAAATGGGCCAGTACCTGCCTCTCTGTCTGGATCTGGAAGTCCCACAGGATCTTAGCCCTGTCATTCTTCACGACCTTCTGTAGAATAGAGCTTAAATCCAATAAATTTATATATATTCACATAAATTTATAATAGAGCTTAAATCCAATAAATCTACAGCCCTAATTTACACTCTCTGAATACAAGCTCTTTTCAAAAGTTTTCCTCTGACATGTTCAAACAGAGCATGAGAGGAAGTGGAACTTGTTCAGTTTCTAGTTTCACCTCCAATGTCCTTGTCTGCTCTGCCCTCACCTGCCTTTGAAGGGAGAGTCTTCATATACTCAGCTGAACTCATAAAAAATCCCCTTTTGGATTTTTGTTCTCAAAGACTAAAAGGAGTGGTGCAAGTACGGATCAAAACACTGACCTTGCATGAGAGAAAAAGGAACATTTCACATTACTAATTTAGAATGCCACCCTGTGATGATATAACATGAATGAAGACAGGCTTTCAATCAGCACAGCAATGGCAACATGATGCTATAATTCACCAGGGTAGAAGTCTTCAGTGTCTGAAAGTGACTCTGCTAGACTTTCTATCTGTTATACTGAACAGGTTTGTACTGTACCTGTCTTGGTTTATAATTCAAGATGGGCAATCTGTGGTCCTAGAACACTACACAGCCATTAGGATAATTTCAAAATGCCTATGCAAGAAATAAGTTCAGACCTCTGTAATATCTGTCTGTTTACTGCAGCCAACAGAGGAGAAAGAAAATGACAAGAAACAAAGGGGATATTAATAAAAGAGGAAGGCCATTTTATCGTATTTATTAAAAATGTATATAATAATAACTTTCTCAAATCATCCAGGTTTTGTGAGACTCACATTTCTGCTGCAACAGACTAATAAAGTATCTCTCTGAAAAGTAATTTTCAGGCATCTTTGAAGGGCAATGGACTGTTTATAAATGAGCTCCACTGAGATCAACAGGGATTACTTACATAGGCATGAGGGTAAGTAAAAGAAACTAAAATTAAGACCCGTGTTGAGCAACTGGCATCTAATATGTTCAAAAAAAGGTTACCATTACGTAGAATATAAATATTTGAATCCCCCTAAAGCAGGATTTTCCCAGTTTCTATCTAGGCACTGTGAGCAGCCTTTACAATGTACCAAAGGCATTGCTTTTATGACTATTTAGAGTTAATCGTATTTTGCTTTGAAGCCATTTCAGTTTGTTGCACAAAAACTTATCTGGAAAACAGACAAAGTGATAATTCCACAAGGAGTACCTCTTTTAGCTCAGACATCTCCAAGTGGGTACCCTCCAATTTCCCTCTCAATGAGCTCCAGCTCACTGGTGGCATAACAGGAAAGTACTAATTTAGGGGAGACTATTCTAAACAGTGCTTAACTTCCCAGGATTTTTTTATTCCAGACTGAGGTTCTTAAATTTAAAGAAAGCTCCCCTTTATGGATTTCTGGCAACAGTGTAATCACTGCGTTCTCTTGTAATAAAATAATTGGTGTTAAGCACATACCCACAGTAGGAAAACACAAAATATGTAGTTCTTAGAAAACACCCACTATAGATGCACTAAAAGCCACCAAAGATTTCAGGTTTCAACCAAGTTTTTCTTTGCTTTAAAGCAGTATTGAAGAGGCTCGTTTGGCTACAAAATCCTTTTTACAATTATGAAGGAATTTTAAAACTCCTTAAAGGAGGCAGGCATGGATTCTGCACTTGGGGGGGGCAGTGGGGGGAGGGATAACACCATGAAAAGAAAATCGAATAATATAATAAAGAATAGTGTTCACTTGGTAACAGTGGTAATGCACATGGGAAGCGTTTGCAGCAGCAAAGTAGTGAAAGAGCAAATCAGTTTCAAGGCACCTGAGAGAAAGTTTAGTAAGTAACAGAACTGAGCGTTTCTTGATATTCAAATTTTCACAGTGAAATAGGGAACTTATTTAGCGGGCTCCCAGCATTCAAAACACTTTGCAGACTTTGCTTGAGCGACTCGGGTAACCCTTTAAAGTCGTTCAAAGTTATTATTACTGTTAAATGACAGTCAGGAGCTCAGGCGTTAAGGGTGCACACAATTTGCAGCCGGAACTCCCAGCCGAGGATCTTCACTGCTCTCGAATTAGCTCCTAGGACCTTCTCAAAGGCAGCTGGCCGAAAAGGCGCAGAGCTGGTCGAGCTGCGGATCCAACACGCAAGATGCAAAATCGAGGGAGGGAAGGTAGCAACCTATCATTCAGAATGATAGAACTAGCGCGGGAGAGAGTGTGAGCCAGTCTGGTGTAGTGGTTAAGGCACCGGGCTAGAAACCGGGAGACCGCGCGTTCTGGCCCCGCCTGGGCACAAAGCCAGCTGGCTGATCTTGGGCCAGTCACTCTCTCTCAACCCTAGGAAAGGGGCAAGGGCAAACCACTTTCAAAATCTTGCCAAGAAAACTGCAGAGACTTGTCTAGGCAGCCGCCAGGAGTCATCACTGACTCAAAGGCAGAAAGACAAGAAAAAGAAAAAAGCGTAGCTTGCCAGGAGGGGAAGGGTCACTACCATACCTGAGCAGGGCGAGGCGAAGGAGTCTTCAGAAAGGTATCCCGCATTACCAGCAGCGCAGAAAATGCCCACTGCCCAAACTTGAGCCGCTGTGCCACCGAAGGACGCCCCTGGTCCATTCAACAACCCCGCTCCCCGACCTGCCGGGCTTTTGGCAAGCAATGTTGGCCAAGCCCAAGCAGCCGCCAGGTTTACCTCGTCCTAGGAGCACTTCAGCAGGAACGGGACCAGCGACCAAATGCCAGTTCTCACTCGCCCGCCCCAGAAGGCGCCCTGCGTTCAGTTCGCAGGGAGAGAGCGGCGGGTCTTCCCCAGCCCCGAGCAGAAGCCTCACCTTGCAGAGCGCTCGCCTGGCGCGGCGAAATGGGACGGGGTAGAACTCCCCAGCCAGCCTGTTTCGGCGCACGGCTGCCTCAGCCCCGCCTCGCGAACTTCCCAACCTACCGCGAGCGAGGCAGCCGCGGCCCGAAGTGGCGGCGGGCTTCCCCGCCCGCTCTGCAGACTGCTCTTCGGGACTCTCCGGCCGGCTTCCGAGGGGCGCTGAGTTCACGAGGGCTCTCAACTGCCCGCGCAACTGGAGAAAGAGCCTCGCGTCTCCCCTTGGCTTCGTCCCGGGGCCTGAATCGTTTTGAGACTGGCAGAGATACTGTACTAGGGTTCCGTGCCTTTTGCTTTGTTAAATGGAAAGATGCATGTTCAATCAACGTGTCAATTTATTTATTTATTCATTTGAAACTGTCGGTACACAAAAAAGCCGACCCCCCCCCCCCGCAAAACTGCCTCAGCTGTTTACTGAGGCTTCCTCTGAAAATAACTCCCTGAGTTTGCAGCCTGGAGAAAGGAAGTCATTCAGGGCACTATTGCCTTCCCTGCCATGGCCAGTTTAAGGGAGGTAGGAGTCCAGTACAAGACCAGCTTTGGGTGCCTCCAGAACATACAGGCCTAGATTAAGATTGTAGATGGATTCCTGTTAAATGAGGTGGAAAAGACTTTGTTTTGGGAAATACCATAGCCTCTGCACTGACTTGCAATGATTGGGGAACAGAACAGTAAAATTCTGCTTAGGAGAATGAACACCATTGTCCCATCTACCTGTCCACCAACCCAAAGCTACATTAACTAACCAGTAGACCTGTCCCCCCCACAAATTCCTTCACCTGTTCTGCCCATGGAGCTGGATTAGTCTGTGGGTGGACCTGTGGCCCCAACCCCCGGTCAACCTGAGGCAGATATAAGATGTAGATGCAGAAGCAGGTAGCTGTACTGTACTCTCTGCTTTTGTGCCTTTCTCATCCACAGCCTGCTTCCACTTTGCTGGGGCCCAATGCACTTGCAGGTGCTGTGACTACCTTAAACTGGCCCTACTTTCTGCCCTTATATCCAGAAGAAGCCAAAGGCAAACCAGTTCCATAACTCTGCCAGGAAAGCTGGGTGTACTCACCAGGAGTCACCCCTGACTTGATGTGTCTTTAGTTTTATACCATCCAAACCAAGTCACAGTTGTAGTTTTAATCCTGTTTTTGTCTGCACTTTCTCTCAGTTGATTTTCTTCTTGCTAAGAAATGTTGCCATATTCTCCTCTTTTGGAAACATGTAGAGCAAACTACAACAATGGGCCAATTCCACCAATCCCTTTGGAATCTAATATAATTTATAGGTAATAGAATGTTGCAAAGCTTCATCTTTTGTTAAACAATGTGTTAGTTCTTATGTTTGTATATAAACTGTATCTAGGACAAGAGCAAACAGAATACATTTATGTACAGTTTTAATACACAATCTTTTGCAAAGACCCTTTAGCCACCACTGCGAAATATCTATCTGTGCAGATGTTTATGCCTAAATATGCTTATAGACGGTTCTTCGAGTCTCATGATAGCTACCCCTTGGTGTGTGCAGTATCACTTTGGTTGTAGAAGAAATGGCACTTGCAGCATGAACATAGAAAGCAGGAGCATTAAGGATGGCCTTTTCATCTTTGTCTTTGATGTAGTCAGCAACCCATCAATTACATGGTTATTGTGTAATGAGCACAGTTAAGTTTTCAAGCTCTTTTGCATATTGAGAGTGGCTAGACTCAAACACTGAGCTAAACCATTATGTAATATGTTTGATTTAGACTTAGCATGTTGTATGAACCCATACATACAACATTGGGTTGGGGTTTATTCAGTAAAAACCATGGCTTAGTACAAAATGTGAATCAAAAAATTAACTGCCAGCTCTGTGGTTCCAACATCAGGCCAGCTTTCTCCCTCTCTGTCTTGCTTAACATGGCAAACGTAAAGCCTTGTTTACCATTTGCTGAATTTTAATTAATTATAATAAAGATATTACTCAGGTGTTGTTTTGGAATTATTCATTATTCAGTAACGCTTGAAGTTTCTTTCTATGCATAAAGCCAACGATACAAATTTTAATGTAACTCTTTTATTTTAAGGTATGATAATTAAAAAAAAAACAGATGCACATACACAGCAGCAGTAAATGGTCCTAAAGTATTTGGTATGGTCTCTCCAATCTTTATACAGTATTGCCTATCTTTTAGGGATCTTGTTTCTGTATCAGTTACTCAGAAGGATACATCAGTGATTGATACTGCAGCTTCTGCCCAGTTTCCTATTGCAAGTGTGACCTTTTTAAGGCAAGCCTGTCTAGGATTACAAAGCTTTTACGAGTTTCCCATGCATGTTTACTCATATTCTGCAGTCTTCAGTTGGGCTGAACTGTGAACATGATTGCAAAACTATTCTCATAAAATTATAAATATATCTCTGCATTGTGACTTTTGTAAATGTTCTTACAGTACTTGCTACTTGTAAAGTGCACCTTATTTTAGCTAATTCCATGTTTCACTTTACTTTCATGACTAAGGTCACTCAGCAATCAAGCACAGAATAGAACAATAACAGTAGTTATCTTCCATTGTTATACAAAGATAGTAAACTTTCTCATATGAGATTAGTTGATCTGGTAGGCATTTGTCTAGAACAGGAGCTCCCAAACTGTTGGAGGGGCATATCTTTTGGGGGGCATGTGGAAATTCTGGGGAGGAAGGGTATGAGGATGAGATATTTTTAGAAAAAAATAGTGCAAAAACTACATTAATTTTCAAATGAGGATCTAGCAGACAGGGAAGATTAGAAAGTGTGACA
Source organism: Candoia aspera (assembly GCF_035149785.1). Lineage (NCBI taxonomy): Eukaryota > Metazoa > Chordata > Lepidosauria > Squamata > Candoiidae > Candoia > Candoia aspera. Next base: position 163,755,984 of record NC_086155.1, read on the forward strand.
GGAAGATCAAGGCTAATCAAGTTGTTGGGAAGATCAGCGGCAAATTGCTGGAAGATGCCTTTTACAAATACCTAAAATATATTCCTATTTGGGTAGGGAAGTGTATTTCTAAAAAAATCAAAACTTCAAAATCCCTGATTGAACTCATCTTAAGAGTTGCAGATGAGAACCTGAGAATTTCTGGATGCAGAACAGGTACTCTTCCAGTGAGCTATTCGCTGTCTGCTGGCCCAATTTGTGAAGGGTTTCATAGAAAAGAATAAAAGGGAAACTGGTCATTGAAAAATGCAAGTGAATTTACATTTTATTTCATTCTTTGTTATTAATTTTGATTCACAGTTTTGGGTAGAGTTACTTTTTACTTGTAGGATATCTTGCGATTACAAGATTCAGAAAAAAAAACATTCAGGGAGAAAATTAACAGGTAGTTAATCTATGTCATGGAGGCCACCTTGCTTGGAAAGTAATGTAAGTGCAGTATGTGGCACTAAAAAGACTTTATATATATTATGGATACAGCAGGTCAGACCAATATCCTGTTGCTTTTTATAGATGAGAAAAGAACAAACTAGATTTGGTTAAACAAGAAGCAGGTTGCTGGGCTGTAACTGGGCTGTAACTCCAGCCAAATCTAGGCTGTAACTCCAGCCTGGGCTGTAACTCCAGCCACTGTGTTTTATACATGATGACTTTTGTCTTAGTGCCACTAAACAGCGCCTTAACTTGTCTAGTCTGGGCTGCAAATACTTGTGCTAAGGGTCATAATACAAAGAAAACTATGAAGTTATAAACAAAAATCACTGTCCCCCTAAGTAGCACAATGTTACAAATAGGAGCAAGCCCTTAAATACTTCATTGCTACAAGATCATGATTCAAATAGGAATTAATACCAAAGACTTTCCTTCTTATTGATGGTTCTTTCTATCTCTTTTTTGGGGGAAGGGGGTAATTAAACAACAGAATTTCCTTGCTTTTCCAGATGGAGGACCAGTCAGCCTTGGGCGGCAATAACAAATTTGAAACAAACAAATAAAGTTCATTTGGCTCTTTTCATTTCCCCAGAGCTTCACACTGTGAGATAATTGACTTCTGGGCCCCTCCCAGGCATGTGGAAATGAGTGTTGGGTGATCCTATTACTTATGAGAACAGCCTACGAAAAGGCTAAATTTTAATTATGTTTAAGAATATTTGGGTAAGCTTATTTTCCTTATATCCATACAGGCTACCTGGATGTAGATTTGGTGAAGGCAACATCAGCCAATGATGCTGCTGAACTGGCAGCATTCGGAGGTGCAAGTTGCTGGCACAGGTGGTCCTCTTGAAGGCAAAAGACAGGAAATGCTAGAACAGAGGTATGAAATGAGGCTAGAGTCTCATATGGCCCCCCTGAACCTTGGGGATAGCTCCAGACATCTCCAATTGTCACCAAATTGTAACTTTTAACAGACATCTCCAATTGTCACCAAACTGTAACTTTTAACAGGACAGAAAATAATGTTATCTGTATCTCATTTGAAAAGCATGAATTTAAATTTAATTAAATTTAGTTCTTGTTCATTAATTTTTTGAGTATAGCCTCTGTTTCCCCCACTCTGTGGTTTCTTGGTATGATGAATCCTTATATTATACAAGCTGTCAAGAATTCTAGGTCATGAATGGATTTTCACATCTCACTAAGCCATGATTTCCTTAACTGTTTTGTTCTGAATAAGTCATAATTTTCTAGGTTCTTACAACATGTTACACCGTAAAACATGGTTTCCAAACTGCAAGTTGAGTTCACATAGCTTGATAACTCAAACCAAACAGCCTTCACTGTAGTTTAGTGAAATATGTTAATCTAGCCTAAGACTTCCTTAACTCCTGCTGGAATTTTCTGTGCCAAATATAAACCAAAACGAGGGGCATGCACCATTATCTGGATAAAACTTGCCAAGCAATCTGGATGGAATAACCTCCAGGGTCCAGATAGGTCCAGATAAATTACACACTTTCTGCTCTGTCTACCCTTAGCTGTATGACCATACTGTCCAGTTAAAGATCTGTGTCTCAGATGTTTGATTTCTGACAACCAGCTTTTTACCCCGGCAGACACTGAAAGAGCTACAGCAGGAATTCTGTTATATGGTACAATAGGGAATAAGTACTCCTCCTTCAAGATTTCCTAAGGATAGGTAAGTGCAATGCAGGAAAATTGATAGGAGACTGCCAATGCTGCTATCCCAAAGAAGACATATGCCTCTTTCATTAGCAGCTGATGGGGACTTTATCCTTCAAGGCGTTGGCTGCTGCTATAAAAATCATGTGAACAAAACAAACTCTATTTCTGACACAGCACAGTTTGCAAGACAGAGTAACACTGTTAGTGTAAAAACATGTTGCTCAGGAAAATTGTTCCAATATTTTTGCCTAAGTTATTAACCTATTTAAGATGAAAAGTAGGCTTTTTATGGAATTTGTTCTTTTTTGTTAATCTAATCTAGCTATCTAAAAATCCAAGTGTTAGTGATCATTAGTTCAAGGGTAAGAAGCACTGCTAGATTTCAGAAAGCATTACAAAAAACATTGTAAGATTTCAGGCCTATTGTGACAATAATAATAATAAGCACATTCCTGAATGTTTATGGTGCAGAACACAGGTAATGTTTGGGGCACCCCAAATTGGAGACAACTGAATTAGCTCAATTTTTAAAAGGCTATTTGAGGAAATACTTTTGGGTTTGGAGAGTTGATATGATTACGTTCTATACAAATATTTTCTTTTACATAGGAAGTGCAATATTACCTAATGTAGTCTAATTTAATTTAAACTCAATGTTCATATTTTTTTTTAACATGGAAGGCCTTTTATTGTTATTTTGGTGGATGAACACTCTATCACATGAATTCTATGGGTACAATCCAAAGCAGCAAATTTCAAACACAAATTTATCACTTCCCATGAGGCCTGTTCAACACTTATATATGTTGTTTCTGATCTACATTCTTGTGGTACACTTTTCTTGGACTAATCCCACTGAACACAATATAATTATGAAAATGCTTTGAACAAATATAACTATTTCTCAGGAATCCAATTTTCATAGCTTTGTAGCAGAGGAACACATATTAGAGAAATGTCCATCGAATTGTGATACAGTAGTATTTGAAATCTGTGGCATGGTACATATTTTCATTGCAAGCTCACACTTTTTAAATATACAAATGAAGAAAACCTGCACTGGGAAAATTGTTATTTGTTTGAGATTTATATTTTGCCTTATCTCACTACCTCTCCCAAATGAACATGAGTTTTATGCTGGTGATTTGAAGATCTCTGATCACAGTTGTTTGACCCCTTATCCCTTTCTCCATTTTGGACTTACCTTTTAGGCTGTGGTAAATAGGCAATTCTGTAGAAAGTTACTTCTACAGAACTTCATTACGTATGTACATACATGAATACATAGATACCTACCATACTGCTCCCCTTCAGAAGAAGTAGTATTACTATGCAGAATGTAGAAAAGTAAGAAATACTAAAAGAAATTAAAGCCCTGAGATAAAATTAAAGATATGAGATAAAAAGAAAAGGAAACAGAGATAAAATTAGTATATGTAGCAACTTTCACTATGACACTTTTCATGGTACTTCTCCATAGTTTTATGCCCTTGTTTATGCCACATCCATTGAGTCACTGAATGCTTTTTACTTCTCAGTATGCGTCAGTCCACTCCATATACAGCCATGTGAAAAAGTACACTAAGTACACCCCATGGAAAGTTTTTTTTCTTTTTTAATGCATGTGGTCATACCAATATTTTATCTTCATGGAACAGTATATAAAGATAAAAGTGATGTTACTGAACAAAAAATTGTTTACTTTGCAATCATTTAGTCAACAAAAAAATAACAGATATGCCATTTCCTTTTATGGAAAAAGTAAGTACACCCTTGGCTCTAATACCTTGTATTGTCTCCTTTGGCTAAAACAACCTCAAGTAGGTGTTTCTTATAACTGTCTACCAGTCTCTGACATTGACTGGGAGGAATTTTCCCACTCCTCCATGCAGAATTTTTTTACCTGTGGAATATTTGAGGGGTTTCTTGCATGCACAGCCCATTTCAAATCACCCCACGGGATTTCCATGGGATTTAGATCCAGGCTTTGACTTGGCCATTCCAGAACCCACCCAGGCACCCTGCCTCCCTTTTCTCCCAGCCATTCCTTGGAGGATTTACTGGAATGTTTAGGGTCATTGTCATGCTGCAAAGGTGTTAGCCCTTCAAGGTAGTCCAGACAGGAAACCAAAGTTATGAATGCTAATACTACTTTTATTATAAAGTTACAGTAACAGAATCCTGCAAGTTTGAACGTGCTTCTCCCCTCCCTACCTTTATGTTCAAGAGAAATGGGGAAGGTCAAGACTGAGACACTTTCTTAAAAAGCACATTCCTGCTTTGGACTCAGATTTCCCTTATCTGACTATTGTCTTAGTTGCAGCTTTTCCTGTTCTTCAAAGTTATTTTCATAGTCCATTATACAAGGTCCACTTTTGGCTGAGCTTCAATTTTCTAACAGATGGCTTCACATGATCCTCAGGCACCCTCTAGTACAATGAAGAATTCAGAATGGATGCTATGATGGTGAGCTGCCCAGACCCTAATGCAGCCAAGCAGCCCCCAAACCATAACATTTCCACCACCATGCTTTACAGTTGGCATCAGATTCTTCTGGTGAAATTCTGTCTTTGGGTTCTGCCAAACACATCTTCTGGCACTGTGGCCAAATAACTCAAACTTTGCCTCATCTGTCCAGAGCACATTGTTCCAGAAGTCCTGGTCTTTACCTAGGTGGTTCATGAGCTAACTAAAGTCTTTCTTGGATGTTCTTTCCAGACAGCAAAGGTTTCCTCCTGACACACCTTCCATGTAGATCTAATTTGTGCAGCTTCTTTCGAATGGTAGACTCATGTACCTTGACATTGGTAGTGGTGAGAGCTACCTGAAGGTCACCTGATGAAATTCTGGGGCTCTTAGAGACTTCTTTCAGCATTCTGCATTCTGCTCTGGGGCTGAACTTACTGGGACAGCCTGGGCTGGGCAAGTTGGCAGTTGTTTGAAATCTTCTTCACTTGTAGATGATCTTCCCAATAGTGGAATGATTGATGTCCAATTGTTTGGTGATCTTTTTAAATGCTTTCCCAGATGCATAGGCATCTATAACCTTCTTTCTGAAGGCCTCAGCTAGGCATGGTGACACCACACCCTTCAACACTAAAGAGCAAATCAAACTAAAAGTCTGAGGTTTCAGTAAGACAGGTTTATCCCAGATCCTCTCTAATCATTTGCACTTGATCTGGTGCACCTGATTCTAATTCTAGGTATTTGAGATAGTGATAAATTAGGGGTGTATTTACTTTTCCACATGTGAAATTTACATTTATGTTAATTTATATTACACAATGGACTACAAAATGTAAGTGGTACATGATACCTGTTATATCCTTTACCTATCAGTATTGTTGAAATGAAGATCAAATATCTGTATGTTGAAATATGTTGAAAAAGTCAAAACATTAAATGTGATATACTTACTTTTTCAATGACAGTACCTCCAGGCTGGTGGATGTGGTGATTTGAACAGAACTGTATGTTGTTTTGCAAGAGAGTGTCTAGATTAGAGATACTAGTTTGCACAGAACAGCATGAAGGATGAAAATGGACCTTGGCTGCACTTTTGATATGTTGTCCTAAAAGTGACTGGTACTGTCCTTACTGTTAGCAGGAAATGCTACATGTGCCACGGGTGTGGCTAAGGCTAGTAGTTTGGTCTATAACTTCTCTATCTTAACTCATGATGGGGAAGCATTATGGAATTTTATCAGAAAAAAGATAAGGGTCACAGTGATGGAATTACCTTGTTTCTGTAGAAACACTACAGAAATAATATGAAAGCTTAGGTACTTCTCAACATCATTAGTTTTATTTCTCCATTTACACCTGATTGGATGAGTGCTGCTGAATCAGAAACTTCAAACTCTATAGTATGAAAAGAGCTTTCCCTTACTGCCATGGACACTTAAATAATTTTCATTCAGCAGTTTTATTCTGTTAAAGCTTTACCTTAGTTGGTTTGGATGCTGCTGCTGCTGTTGCGGACCCTTGCAACTTAATCTTCATGTTTCAGTGGATTGTTTAGCATGTTTCCAATTGTCATACACTTTGTCCCTAGTAAATGAACAGGGATTACTTTTCCCAGTAGCAGTGAAGGAAGTGAACATTTTTTTTTAATTTAAGGAAATGAACATTGAAATAAAATGTACGTTTAACTGTATCTGTTAACTGTAGGAATTGGCAAAACTTTGGACGATTTGTTTTATTTGCCAGATGCAGTAGAATCACACTGAAATAGTTAATGGAATTAATAGGAAATTCTCACTGAAGCTTCCTTCTGTATTCCTGAGAGTACTTTAGTTCTGATCACAAAGAGAAATATATGTGTCATTTGGCTTTGATTTTTTTATAATGTATGTCTCATCTGGTGAAAACTGAATGTTCCAAATAGATCAAGAACTTGAAGCATTCGAGGCATCTTATTTCCAGAAAGATATTGATAGGTTAGAACAGGTTCAGAGGAGGGTGACAGAAATGATACAGAGGTTTGATGACATGCCCAGTGGGGACAGGCTGAAGGAACTTGGGATGTTCGGCCTGGAGAAAAGAAGAGTGAAGGGAGATATGACAATAGAGTTCAGATACCCTACAAGAGTGCCTTAGGAAGGATGGTCAGGAACTGTTCTCTGCAGTTATACAAACTAGGATCAGGAATGATGAGTATAAGTTACAGCTATCTAGATTTTATTTAAATGCAGGGACAAACTTTCTGATGGTAAGATTTGTACAACAATGGAAGAGCCCACCAATGGTGGTTGTTTCTCCATCTCTGGAGGTTTTTAAGAAGAACATGGACAGCCATTTCCTGAGGATGATTTCATTGGTTTGCTTGCACATTACAGAGGGTTGGAGTAGATACGCCCCATGGTCCCTTCCGACTCCATCTTCCTCACAACTGAAAGAGGAAAGAGAGCATCTGCTTGTATTAAAAAACAAAAATAATGTTTTGCCATATAAAAAACCTGCCTGTTGCTTACATTTTTTTGCTATTTCGGCAGTGTAATGCAGATATCTGACTACCTAACGAGTGCAAGCTTAGTCCTAAAGTTAAGTGTTCTCTGCAGCTGGAAAAATAATATTTTTTCCCTTAATCCAGTTATTACCAATCTGCATCATGAGGTATAGCACTCTTATGAAACATTTGCCTGGAGACTGACCTGTTTTTTAATCGAATCATCTCAAACGTAGTTGTGCCAGCTTCCTTGCTTCAAGAAGAATCATGTTTTCACCACTGCTTTTGAAATACAGTCCCGTGGGTGCAGGGAGGCTGCAAAACAACAAAGAACTGTGTACTCTAAAGCCAACTGAGTTATTATGGTGAACGTTTTCAGAGGAGGTAGAGTGACAGTTGAGGAACTGTAATCCAGAAAAGCTTATGCCATTTAAATTTGCTGGTTTTTAGGTTTCACAAAACAATCCCGCTTTAGCAGTCCTGGCTGCCTTAATGTGAAACTTAATGTAAAATGAGGAATGTGAAATGAAATCATTTGTGATTATGTAGGCATATTTTGAAACAATAACTGAGTTATTAAGTTTATAGTATCAGAGAAGACTAGAATTTAGCTTTCTTTAAACCAGAATAAATCTGTGAGCTGGAAAATGGTATGAGACCAAGTTAATGATTCAGTTTATATTTCTGATGAATCTAAATGTTCTGTTGCCAAGTATTCTGTTGTGGGAAGTCCCCATCCTGTGCATAAATTATGCAGTCATCGATGATAAACAGCTAGAACTGAGGTGTAATATGAAGAGGAGAAACCCTGCTTCAAACCAAAACTATACATATGTTATGTTTTAATCTTGTTTTGATAATTTCATTGAGGCTGTTCTGTAATTAATATTACCTAAACTCATATTCATTTATGCCAATAGTAGTTGCCCATTTCCAAATATGAATTATGTGCTTGCAAAATGCTTTGTGCATGTATTTCTGCCTTACAATAAGAAATCTTACTGGTTTAAATAAGTTAGATTGCCCTGAATCTAAGGATTTATAAATAACTATCATTCCAGTATACAAACGAATGCCATTTTTCTATGCACTTATTTTAAGGCCTGAACAAGGCAACTGAGATTTGCTTTCATAGAGGTTCTCTCAGCAAAAGCAATGTGATTCCCTTCACTGAAGTGTGCAATCTGCCTTGATCAACAACTTCCCATTGCCTCAAAGCTTCTCCTCTCTGTCTCTGACCTCTCACTTACCACACCCAAAAAGTCTTCCACACAAGCATGGCACCTGGGCAGAAGCCTCCTCAGGCGTTCGTGAGACCATGTCAGAAAAGGCAGACAGGTGTCTTCTCCAGAGTGCTTCACCAAAGCTTGGGGTGAGCCATGCCAAAGCAAGGAAGCAATGTTTTTGCTGTAGCTCTCCTCAGAGCTTTTGGAGGGTGATTCTGAAGATTCAAGAAGTGGAAAGGAAGCAAGCCACACAACTTGTAAGTGAAGTTGCCACATTGCTTTGCAAAGCATCTTCTGTACTCTGCTATGTTTGAACCATTTGTCAAAGCAAAATATCCCTTTGAGGATTTGCACAGCCATTCTTATTTTACAGCTGACCTTTTATACTCTTACAAAATTGATAGTTTAACCACATATATTTCCCCATTTTCTATTACTCTTCTTCCATGATAGTTTGTTTATATACTTATTCAGCTTGTTGGGGGGGGGGGGGAAGGACCAGTTGAAAATAATCCTAATTTTCCCAACATTTTCATTTGAAACTTCTTTATAGACTCATTTAAACTTCATAATAGTATTACAATGGAAACTATTACTGATTCTTAACTCTTCACCTGTATGTGTTACAGATTCTTCAGACTCTGAATCTGGAGAGGAAACCTTGGTGGATTGTCAGCCTGTAATTGAGGAGCCAATGGGCAGTCAGCCATTGGAGATAGTTCCTGTGTCTAATAAATTTCACTCAGCAAAGATGGTGCTCACTCTGATTATGGAGAGACAGATCCATAACTGAGCAGAATGCCTAGTGATAGAACAAGATAGCTGTTTAAGAGATCTGAGCAAGAAGGGTATTTCTTGAGAAGAAATGGCATTAATGCCATTAATCAATCAAGCCTCGGCTGTCTTCTTGCTGAAAACAACTCTCAGCTTTCTGACTTCTATCCTGTTGACACCACGCTTCCCTGTTCTCTACCATATGGATTGATCTCTGGCTTTAAACCTTTGGACTGGTTCCTATGAACTTTTCCAGCTTTGGATTTTCAAAGGCTTAGCAGTATCCATGTTGCTTCAGGCTACAGTAAAGAATTCTCTGACCACTATCTGATTTACCATCCTCAGCCTATCTGCAATCTCTGTTTATATACTAAACTGATCACAGCTAAGCTATTAAATCAGTTAGAACCAAGGTGTTAATTTGCTCCTGCCCACAGCTCAGTTTATTCAGGATGGAATGAACCTTAAGTAACAACTACAACATTCCCAGAGTTTGTTAAACTGCCTGGAAGAGAAATTAAAATTACAGAAAAGATCTTCTTTTGGCCAAATATAGACTTAGTTTTCCACTAGTTTCTGGATAGGCTAAGGTAATGAAAAAATGGAGCAAAATTATCCTTCCTAGGCTGTAGACAGCTATTGTGGAGGCTTACAAATGGTGGCAGTAGGTGAAGGTCTGTCTAGTCCCATGAAGAACTTTGTCACTATGAAAGCTACAACATAGATTTTCAATTATGTTACGCAATACACATGCAACACAGATCTTTTAAACTGACCTTTGGGATGCAGAATACTCACCTTTCCTATTCTTAAATGCACATTTTATTGTTGTTCAGCTTATATAAAAATGTTTTAACACAGATATGTATCACAGTTATTTGAATAACTATTCTATAAAAATGCACACAGAGTTAAAATAAATACATACATTTCTAATCTGTTTAGATCTGGGCAGGGGAACCATAACACCTATTTTTGCTTTATTGATAATTCTAAGCCCTTTGGCTATGTAGCTCACAACCAATTATGGATGGCCCTCAAAAATATCCCATATACCCACTGAAGAATTTATATGGTGGCCAGGAAGCATCAGTTTAAACGGAATAAATAGCAACTAAATGGTTCAAGGTTGGGAAAATCTACATACTATCTCTTTATTTAATGTATATACAGAATATATCATGAGCAATGCTGGACTAGAGGAAATAGAAATCAGAATTAAAGCTTCTGGGAGAAACATCAACAACCCCAAATATGTTGCTGAGACTACTTTAATGATATACAGTAATTCAAAGGAGACCTTAAGGAATCATTTGCTGAAGATGAAAGGTGAAAGAAGAAATGCAAAAGCCAGTCTGCTGCTCAATATATATAAAAAAACCCTAAGATTATGTCAAAAGGCAGTGCTGACCCAAGGCAAATAGATGGAAAAGAACTTAAAGCACACAAGCTTCCTCTGATGTTTGGAAAACTCAAAGGCAATTGGGAAAGAGGCCAAAAGAAGACAAGGTGGCTAGATAGTATCACTGATGGCACAAACATGAGCTTAGACAAGCAGTTGCTGACAGACAATTCCAGGCTGATTGATCTGAAAGGAGATGACACCCACAAAAGAATTCCTCCATGGCAAATAGCTTGGTAAAATTATTCACAGTGGTTGACAAGATTTTCATCTCTTAAAGAGCTTCTACAAATGCACATTGAGTGCAAATGGCATTGGGCACCTGGTCTTTTGAACACTGATCTAGCATGCACAGAATCTTGTTTCATGTAACAGGAATGCAAACAATAATAGGAAATGACACCTGATTTATTCTACCTCTAAGCCTGAGCTCAAATTAATAGATAAATCTAAGCAATGTTGATGATATTATTCCACTAGTCTATTCCACCCTACACACTGAAAGCTGAGCTAGTGAAAAGGGAACAACCAGTGCAAATAACCATTTGAATTAGCCCTAATTCATTTAGATGTTAAATTCCCCCCGGCCCCATTTTTAGTGAAAGAAGCCCAATGCACACCAAAATCATACTTGCTTTTGGACAGGTAAAATTATCAAAGGAAATAACTTTGACTTCAGAATCAGTGGGGCATATGTATTAAAGCATTGAACTACAACTAAAAAATTCCACTGTTCAAATGCCAGTTCATGGGCTTGTTAACAGTCTGTCAGTCTAACTTACCTAACAGGATTGTTGTGAAAGTAAACTTGGGAAGTTAGAGAGGAGTGTGTGTGTGTGTGTTCATTCATTCTTGATTTAAAGTTTTATTAGACCCAACTGTGTTTGAAATACAGTGCCTTTTCTGTGGCATTATCCTTTTTCAGGTTGTTTCCATAAAAATAATTAATATAAGTGTGAAAAAAGGTAACATACTGTATTTTTCAACTTATCTTCAATCTTAAAATAGGAGAAAATATTTGTTGATGTAATATAACTAGTCTTAACTTAATAAACACTTCCTTTTATCCAGCTAGGCCATGTGCTCTTTTTTAATTATTCAAAGGTTTTCCGGAGCAGAACATTAATGGAAGGAACTTCCTCTGAAAACATGAAATCAGTCACAAACTAATCTCTCTGTGTCCTCGTTGCTTGCAGTTCACAAATCCTTTGGAAGGTAGAGGTTAAGTGAAGTGTAGACAGAGATTAAGTGGAGAATGCACACTAGAAATAAAGTTAAATTAGGGTTATCCTAATCTTCCTGCAAGCAGTGTAAAAATCACCTGTTTTTATCCTTTCAACAACTCTGTGACATAGAATAGTTGGAGAGATACAGTGAGACTGTTCCAAGCTTCAACTCTAACTAAGGACTTGAACCTTAATATCAAAAACTAATTGGTCAACTTATTTCATCTTCCAATTGTATCTTACAACTTCTTCAAGTTTTTTCATCTTCCATTTGTATTGCCCAGTATCAGCAGAACAATTTTTTCTTGTATGTGAAAAATAATAAGGAAGCATTTGGTAAGTAAGCACTTGGATGTTGGGCACCAGTTGATTTGTTCTACACATACACAGAGAAAAATACAACATTGGCCTAAGGATCTTGCATTATATTTTACAGGGCTGTGCAAATGATTCCACACAGTACCCCTCTGGATCTGCTTCTTAACTGCAAAGCAAATAACCACTTGAATGTTGAGTACAGCTTCTGCAATCAGGAGGCAGACACCTCTGGTTTTTGAGCAGATGCAGCCCTTCTGTGGCTTTGTGGATTAGATGAAGGCCATCCATGGGGATGGGAAATAAAAAAAGTCAAAATGGTGCTCACATCCGTGCAATTGAGGCCCCACTCTTTTAAATGCACATGACAGGGTCTTTAATTGTGTGGCTACCATTTTGACTTTTTTGACTGGTTCCCCCACCCTTGCAGATGCCTCTGGACTAGATCATGAATGATATGCATGGGGTAATATTTTGTAGTATTTTATTGGGAAAGTGACAAACAAACATCTTGCCTTAGTCCCCATAAATCATTGCCATGATTTAGAGAGGCTTACAATCAGTTGATTCTTTTTTTATCAACTGCTTGATAAAATGAGAGGCAAAAGAAAGAATTGGGATGGGAGGGAAGCATGCACAGCAAGGGAAAAAGGGAAGGTTGGAGACTGGACAAAAATTGATAGCTCTGTTGGATCCAACAATGGCTTTTTGAAGACGTGATGGACCACCCCTGTCTCAAGAACACATTCACCATTATGTTGATCCACCCACATTCTAGGAGACCTCAAACAACTAGGAGGGGCATGGATCTAAAACACAAGAGGCTGAACCTACAGCATCAAGACCCTGTCCATTTTCTCAGAACTAACAGGGTTAGGGTTAACCTGTTCATAGCTAGCATCCAATTTGCAATGGATTTCGTTGACTTTATCTAACAGAACCTGAGAACAATCCTTGCAGTGGCCTTGAAGGGGCTTCCCTATTCCATTGTTACCTAAGCAAACAGGTTATGTTAAATAGCAGTGTTGGCCAGCAATCTTCAGATGCAATAAGTGGGGAGAAATACTCATGTTTTATCACTCTTATTGCCACAAGGTAATCCTTAACAAAGACTATTACCTATGTTCAGTCATATTCATTCCTCATCTTCCACCAGTGGTGTTTTAGGCACCTCCTCTGCTGTTTCATTTTCCTGACTACCTATGACAACCAGGGAGCTCTCTGGGATCCACGGATAAAGAGATTTCACATAGGAATGTTCTGATTCAAGGCAACCATCACCTGCCCATTCCAAACAGCATGGCCTCAGTTTAACAATGTACCATAACCTCAGAGACAATCCTGAATTCCCTCTGAAACACAGTGGGGTTCATCAGGCACCTGTGTTGTACAAATCTAACAGGTGTTTCATCTTTACAGCAGGTGGCAGCCATAGAAAAGCCCAAAGTTAATAGTAATCTATCTGTCCATGACAATGGAGTAATGGTTACATCACCCAATTCCAGATCATGTTGCCACTGCCCATGGACAAAAGTCAAATCTGAAGTTCAACTGCTCCCCATACACATACACACAAACACACATACCATATGAGTTGGGCCTCTGCTAATCTGTCACCAGGTCCATAGTTGCCATGCTGGTTATGAACTCCTTAGTCATTTCTGACTCTGTGCCAAGGGAAGGCAGACTGAAGTCTAACACAATAAGCCTGGGAAATCAACCCAGCCACAGCTTCCAGCAACTCAAGTAGGGAGGCAGCTAGGCAACAGGGTTTAATTTAATTCTGAAAGCTCAACTTCACAAACAGGATCTAATCTCCAGTTATCCACAAAACAGCACCCCTGAAAGCTACAAGGGTTTCCTGGATGACCATAGCTACTCTCCTGCCCCTTCCCTGCAATCGTGGTGATGCCATACCTGAAATTCAGTTGGGTACTTTTTCAGAGCCCCTCTCCCCACTTATCCATGCCTAACCAGGTCTCAGTAATATATGCCATAAAGGTTATCCAAGAATGATGCCATGCCAAAGCCAGAAAGATACTACAATCAAATATTAATACCAGAACAGAATGACCCCTTTCTTCCCTAGCCTCTTCTCTCTGGCTAGTCCCAAAATATGGACTGGGTTGCTTCTCTAGACAGGTGCCTCTTAAAACCAAATTAGGATCAGAGAATGGATTACACTGGAGGTGGTGAGGGGGGCAGGCAGTAAGCATCTTTCCAGAATCTCCTCAACACTAGCAACATCACTAAGTGTCTAAGTGTTATTTCATTAAGAAATGTTATCATGAAGGTGAGAGGAAATGACAGGAGTGTTCCACTTGGGATTTCGTGTGAGATGTAAGCAGATTATGCAGACCATAATCACTGAATGAACATTCCAGTGAACCTTTTCTTTCTGCGAGGATAGGCAACCTGTGGCCTTCTAACTTCCCAACATCTCCAGCCACCTACCAAAGATGAGGAAATGTATTTGGCAATATTTGGCCAGGCATTTAATAATTCTAAAAGGATGACAAGAGTTACTTTAAAGCAGGGTTCCCCAAAGGGATCAGTATCGACCCCCAAGGGTCAATGGGACTATCCAAGGGGTTGCTGTTGCTGTTGCTGCTGTTGTTGTTGTTACTGTTATTTATAGTACTATTAAAGTAGTATTTATTAAATTATTTTCATATAATGAATATTTGGGGGTCAATGAACAATCTGAAACTTCATGAAGGGGTTAATGAACTGAAGATTTTGAAGACCCCTGCTTTAAAGGGAGAGGAAAATATAGAAATAATTACCAATCTTGATTTGTTCTTGAATAATAGTTTGTCATACTAGCCCATGTGGAGAAAAAAAACCCAAATTTAAAATGGGGAAGGAGAAATGATATTGTTCACAAGATCATCTAACATTTTTGGTTACATGTCACTTTTCTTGATTTTGTCTTTAATTAAAAAGAAACAAAGCCTATATCTATTTTTTATTATAGGAAAAGAAACAATGAACTTTTGCTACAATAACTTGGCTTTTCACACTGCCAGGAGACTCGTTTTTGCTTTTCAAGGGTAATATTGTATGTGTGAGATGGAAAAGACTTTGCTGCTACTTGAAAAAAAATATTGACACTTGGGGCTAGGTACAGTTTTTTTAAAAAGAAAAACTTAAACCCTGTCACAAAGTGAGAAAGAATTATTTACATACCATATATGTCTAGCAGAAAAATATTGAACATTCACTATTCATACTTTTGAAATAACAAAGACTTGGGGAATGATGGACTATGCTTGGTTTAGCCTAAAGCTTTTGACTTGATAATTGTATTATTAGAAATATCAGTTTGCAATGTTCAGTTATTTGGTTATGAACAACATCTCTTTCAAAGACTGGTGAATGCCAATTATTTTTTCCCTTTCTTATATTTGTGCAACCATTTTTTTCTTTGAATTAATAGGTTACCCCTAAAGAAGAACACTTTACAATACCATTTGAACTTCAAACAGAGGCTTAGAGTTTTTTATATCAAGGTAATTTTAACAAATCTCATTTTCTTGTTCTTTTGATCACTGTCATCCCCAAAACAATTCCTTATCATTCTCTGTTCACAGCAGCTCACTACAAGAAAATGACAAGCTTTGTTTTCTTAAGCTTTTCCAATCTTTCATCAGAAAGGATGCTCACCTGCATGCGCTTATGAAACAGAATCCTAGTTCAACTCTTTCAGCGTAACGAACAGGAATAGGGAGCCCTATTCCTGACTTGCTCACATCTGGCAGCATGTTCTTGTTTGAACAGAAGATATCCCTTCTCCTGCCTACCATTTGAAAAACTGTATTCCAGATTCCCCTCCATTTCAAAATGTTCTTGCTGTCATTAAGACATATTATTTAATTAATTATGAATGTCTTACGGCAGAAAGAAAGCTGCATAGAAAAATTAGAAGTGAACTCTTCCTTCCCAAAAAGCGTGGCTGTGAAAGGTGAGGAAGGAACACCTTTTGTTTTTGTTCTTGTTTGGAAGCCAACAGAGAGGTTCTGGAAGGTGCAAGTTTTTCCTTTGTTTTCAGTAAGGTACTCTAACATTCTAGAACTGTGTTCCTCAACCTTGGGAACTTTGCTGGCTAGAGAATTCTGGAGTTGAAGTCCACACATCTTAAAGTTCCCAAGGTTGAGAAACACTGTTCTAGAAGTACTTTGAATCTCTTTCTTTTCTCCACCTCCCAACTATCAGCTAAGTGACAAAAGGAACTGACAGAATGGGAACGTGTGCTGCTGGGGCTGCCATATGCACATATGTTGGGAGGCTTCTGTTTTTGATAGGAGGAAGAGAAGAGAAAGAATAATTGAGCCTGGGTGTCCTAACAGCCAGGAACCACGCTGAGACAAGGAATAGGTCTCTAGTGTTTTATTACTGCTACATAACAGAAAATCCTAACAAACTGAAGAAGCGTGGGAAAAACCCAGACATATAAACCCCAGAGGCTAAGGTGGGCCCGATCTGTGTCTCTTTGAATGGCTACCTAATTCCTCAGTACTACGCATGTGCTTTACAGCCTGGATGGGAGCCCCCTGCTCGCCATCCTTACTCATGACATCGGGAAAGAAGATGGCACGAGATAGTGAGGAGTAGCTGAAGCATTGGAGGATCAGGAGGAGGAAAAGAGAGGGAGCTACAGGCAGCTTGGTTAAAGGAAAAACAGCTGTTGCCACAGTAAAGGAAGAATAGAATATCAACAGCCTAGCAGAGCTGAAGTTTGCCACCGAGAGACTCATCCAGCAGGCCCAGCCACAAAAGAAAACTGCAGAGAGAGAAATCAGATTGACAGCAAAATGCTGGCAGGACAAGCTTTGGGAGAAAGGAAAGGGTGAAAGTGGAAGCTAATGGAGCAGCTGAAGTGAACTCAGCAGCACTGAATGAGACAGGCATCCATTTTGCAGAGGTTTTGTAACAGGTTGTTTCATAGGCAGCTGTGTTCCCAAACTCAAAACTGGTAAATGGAAAAAAAGAATGAGAGCCAGCACACAAAGGATGTGTACCAGAGCACTCTGTGAATAAATGAGGATCATAGAAATAAGCTTGGGGATTAGGAAGTAGTAATACGATAGGCATAGACATAGGACAGAGTTAGGATAAAGATTTTATTTTTGTAAGAATAAAGTTTTACTTTTCTAACCTCAGCAATAAAAATATGTTCATGTGGATAAAACACAATCCGACTTGTCTTCCTTCTTGTGTTGGTACCATCTAAAAACAAAGTAGCAACGCTTCCCCTATTTGATTTTGAGCCATTTGCTATCATATGTTCCCCTTGTTTAATGGCTTGTCTCCAGGACTAAGGTCACCATAGGTCAGCCCTTTGAGGTAGGCCAGGAAACAGGCTGTGCAAGTTTGACTGGAACTATGTTTTATTGAGATAGGCCAGTGTTTCTCAATCTCATCAACTTTAAGGATTTCAACTCCCAGAATTCCCCAGCCAGCATACAGCACAGGCTATAGTAACACAATCTTGAAAGCCTGTGTCTTTCACTTCCCTCCCTCTTATACCCCACTGAATTAGTGGGTGGTGTCATGAGTACTGATGGTGAACAGGAGGGGGGCCCTATCCAGGGGGAAAAATGCATGCATAGTTTAGAAGCTTTGAATCTTCCTTTGAAGAAACTAAGAGCAGATCTGCCCTAGATTTCTGGG
Organism: Candoia aspera; assembly: GCF_035149785.1. Lineage (NCBI taxonomy): Eukaryota > Metazoa > Chordata > Lepidosauria > Squamata > Candoiidae > Candoia > Candoia aspera. The sequence goes on from NC_086155.1 coordinate 163,773,711, forward strand.
TTTTATCTGTGAGGGTTTTTCCTCTGCCTTTCAGTTTAGCAGGATTTCTGTCTAGTTGAGTAGAACAATAAACTCTAGAGACTTAACCAACCGTCTCAGCATGGTTCTTCGATCCAAGATAGGACAGGTGGAGCCAGTCTGAGCTTATTTCTAACACATTGCTTAAAGTATGCTTTTGTTTCTGTAACCAGTTCTGCATAGTTTCTCCAAAGCTATCGCCATGGCTTTCTGCAGCTCATGATATCCTTGGCCAACATAAACAACCCCAGTGTTCTCGCAAGAATTCACTTTTAACACCTAACCTGGTGATCCCTTGTATGCATATTATAAGCTGCCTTTTTATATTCCCAGCATGGCAACCTTAGGAGATCTTGAAATAGCTACTTCCCAGCTACCTGGTGCTCTTTGGACTGCTGCTCTTTACAGCTTTTTCAGGCTTAGACGGGGTCCTGTTCCTTCTCCTCCTGGAGTGACACCATGGAAGGGATAGCTGATTGCAAGGAAAGTTTTTGAGGCATTCACCATTATTTGTTTTCCTAAATTATATACCTTGGGAACCTGAGCTGTATTTTGGCGTTTATAATAGTACCTACAATATAATTAGTTAAAAAAGAAAATTAGTTAGAAAAGTTAGAAAAGATTGAATTATTATGATGAATTCAGCTCTCACACATGGTAGAAACTGGTTTATCACAGTGCCTTCTTCTACTCTGCTGATACCACTTGGGATGGAGCCTGACATTTAGAAAACACCTATTTTACTGTCTTAAAGAAATACTGATCCTGGGCTAACGGCAGTGAAAGCCAGTCAGAAACCTATCCTTCCTCAGGACAAAGTAGGCAAAGGGCAATACAAATCAAAGCTTGTATATCCCTGTAGGAATTGTGAGAACATCATGTTGGTACCCAATTCTCCTGACACAACTTACCACCTGCAAAATTTTTCCACTACTGTGGAAGTATAATTTATTTCTAGTAAATAGTATGCATATATATGTTTATATATCTGTATCTGTATCTATTCATCCCTACATATATCTGTTTAGAAGTAACTCCCATTAAATTCAATGGAAGTCATCTAAGAAAACATGCAGATTAGAGACAACTTCAGCTATTCAGAACAACAACAACAAGAGAAGAAATGCATGGAAGCAGCAAGGATGCTTGTTATTCCACATCTCTTCTGTTTTCCCATGTTGATGGTGAGTGTTGTGTAATTGCACTCAGCTAAAAATGGCTGCAGGTGTCCATGGTAGTGTGGACTCAGGTTGATGCTCATATAGAAAATGTGTTTGTTTATATATTTGTGGCATTTTTCAGTCAATCCCCCCCCCACAAAACAGCTTACATGTTATCAATGAAAAAAGGCAATCTCTGTCTTTGGTTATTTATTTATTTATCAAATTTATATGGCTGCCCATCTCACATGAAGTGACTCTCCGCAGCGAACAGCAATTAAAATAAAACAATATATAAAAACAATGATTAAAAAACAATCATAAAAAAGCACACATAAATCCTAGATGCAGATCAGAAAGGAGAAGAGAAGAGATTGCTGGAGAAGGTCTATTAGTAAGGCTGAAAGAATCACACCCGCACAGCCACACCCTGCATCTAATTTTCTTCCTGAGATCTGATGAATGCTTGCTATTTGGTGATAGTTGAGGAAGAGCCTAGGGAGGTCAGAAATGAGATGGAATGAATGAAGCTGCAGCACACATCCTTCTCTCCCTTATGCATTACACAAAATCCAAAAGAAGGTGTTAAATTAAGTCAAGGTTTCTTATTTGCAGTCCTGCTGCTGGCCTAACCCAAGCATAAAGATAATGTAGGTCTCTTAAAGTACTACCCTATGCATTTAAATTCAGAAGTAAGTCTCACTGAGTTCAAAGTATGTTGGGTACTGAAGCCATAGAAGATATTCATAGAATTGTGCAATTAAAGGATAGTATGCCTATTTCAATTGGTTTGCAATGATTAGGCACTTAGGAGAAAGAGGATTTCTCTGAAAATCTCCTAAATGTATAAAGTAAATTGATTTTTGTGAAAGTACAAAACAACTTCCCTAACCACATGCAATGTACTAATGTTAAGTAATAGTGGGTAATAAAATGTTCTGCAGCCCAAGTACATTACTTAACTTAACAGCATCCATTTAAGGATGCTCCTGGATAATTTGAATTTTCTGCCCAATGAAATCTGAAGCAGCCTGAATGCAAAGTAAGTTATTTCCAAAAGAAGTCTATACTTCCAAATTACTTTAAAATAAATACACCTTATTACTACATCTGTCACTAGTAATGATTTGTAAATGAATTGCCCAGCAATTTCATTTGTCTGCTTGATAACATATATTTCTGTAACAGAAACATTGAATACTGTCCTCCAAATCTGTAGATTTATCAAAGAAATAAGTCCAGATGGCAAATAGGCTAGACTAGGGTAACACTTCCCTTTCTGGAGTCCATGGTGTCTTTCTCCATTATCTAGCACCCACTGATATTCATCAATTGTCAAATGTTTTGTCTCAATGTTTTGCTCATAAATTTATGTGACTAAGCCAGGATGATTGTGCAACAAAATCTTCATCTGTAAGCAATCTTGATCAAGATTATTTTAGACTTTGTCCAGGTGTGAGGCCTTTCTGCACTGAATTGTTGTTTCTCATTCTGTTGTTTCTGGAAATGTAACATACTGTAGCATACTCATGATTAGTTTCTGTAACGTATTTCATTATGAGAAAATCTCTCATCTGCAACCATGACAGTGGGTAGATGTGTTATATATGGACTTCCACACACTTGATCTTGTCACCCAGGGCCACTATTTCTGGGCTGCAAAAATCCTGATGACCATAGATGACAGCAAAGAGATAAGCAAACTAATTCACATTTTTGCAGCCCAGATCTGTGATCCTGTGATCACCAACCATCTACTTTCTTTCTCTTCTATTTCCCCTAAATTTGGGGGAACAAAAGCACTATGGAATACCTACACTTGGGCAGAAATTGTGCTTCTCTTCCAGATCCTGCTGCCTAAGTGAGCAAGAAATGATTCAAACATATTTAATAACTACTGGTCTGAATGCTGTTTCAAATTACCAAAGTGACTGTGCACATTGAAGATATTAAAAGATTCATTTGGAAGCAACTTAAGTCCCATTGCTGACTAACTGTGGATCCAACCAATTATTCATGACCAGTTGATATTACAGTTACATTATTCTTTGGGGAATTTATAAATAACAAAAGATTCATTTCATTGTTTATAGCAACAAATAACAGATTTTTTTTCCAGATCATACATTGATCAGATCCTAGTGATTTCACCCAGGATGAAGACCATGCTTGAGTCACAAACAGGCAATTTCTCTCTGGAAATAATTGGTAGAAACTGTTCACTTGCTCATTCAAACCCAGTGACAGCTTCTTAAGAGCAATAAAATACCATTCAATAATATATTGCTTTAAAAAAAGAAAACCCTTCTCTGTGCTTTTCAGATAACCTCAGAGTAACTTTTCAAAATAAAAGTAAGTGGTTTTACTAGAGCAGTAGATTTTTGAGAGGATACTTCGTCTTTATGGAGGTTCAAGTAAAGCTCCTTTGAAGTGGCCTCATGAAGCGCTATGATACTTGTAGCTGGCAGAGTAAGTCAAGGTTGGTTTTGTGCTGGCAAATAGAACATAAACACTCACCAACAAATGCTGCATTTGGGTTGAAGGCATGTCTTATTCTTTTTTGGGCAGCTTTCTCCCTGAGTGCAAGTATTAGCGACCTTTTTCTGCCAATGGGAATTATGGTCTTTGATTTGACTGGGGAACAAAGTTGTCCTAATTTTCATACTAGAATCTAAATCAAGGAAGCATGTGTGTATACATTAAGTTTGTGTGTGTGTATTCCCCTTACTTAAATGGTAATACATATTTTAGGTTTTCGATCATCCATAAATTATTGGTCTGGCATACCTAGGTTCATCAGAATTTAAACATTTATTCTGTGTTTGCATTTATGTGTTTGTCTTACTTGTCTAGCTGAAAAGTAGTCCTAAAAGTAAGCATTTTATAAGAATACTTAATGAGAATAACCATAGACACAAACTGTAATATGCAAAAAAACAATGAAACTTCAACAGATTCTTCCAGAAAGAAATAAGCAAAAGAAATAAATCATTCTGCAGATGTCACTGAAGTGATCTAGTTTTCTGGAAGTGGATTTATGAGCAAATAATACTAGAGACAAAAATAGGGTTTCCATTTGTACAACTTTTGCATCTTTAATTCAGGCAGAAATTCAGTAGGACATTTTTTTTATTACTATATTTATATGAAAACATCCTGTTCTTGGGGTAGCTTATAAGATGGAAAGATAAAATATGATTTAAAGCAAAATAACACAAAACAATTGGAAGATTAACATTTCCAGCATAAATCTTTTCAGGAGAAGGAGAGAGTAAAAGCAGCTGACTTACAAATATGCAACACATACAGTGGCTCAAAGTTTTGTAAGCCCTGGGAAAATGATAAAACCCTGGTGCCAAAATGCTTAAGAAAAGGAATTGGATAAACTCATGGGAAAGGCATGGGAACTACAGATCCAATCTGGTGTACTGGTTAAGGCATCAGGCTAGAAACAGGGAGACCATCACACAGACGCAGATGCACACAGACAGACAGAGACACACGGCTACAGAAGACGCTGGACAGAAGTCAGCCTGAAGGGTCCTTAACCTTTCAGGCTAGTGGACCCATTTGGATTCTATTGTTAGCAGAGTGGGTTCTATAATGCAGCTGCCAATGATTTGGTCATTAACCTTTAATGGCATTTTACTTGGTAACTTAGCCAGGCATAACAAGCTTGGTAAAAAGCCAAGGCTCCAAACAAACATACAGGCAGGAAGGGTATGGTCACAAAAAAATAAAAAGAGTGTGCCATTTCCCCCCCTCTCTATTTCTGGGATAAGGGTGCCCCCTAGTGTCTATGCTAGCTCAAGGTGCATTTCACCATAACTGTTGCATATAACAACACCAGTTACACTTACAGAGAAAACACTGTTTTAATATTGTAATAAAAATTCAAGCTGCCACAGATATTGGTTGGCACTGAGATGAATCATAAGATGCAGCAGAAAAAAGGGATTGCCAGGGCATGCTCATGCCATAGTGGCAACAGTGGAAAGTTTCAAGTGCTTCACATCAGAAAATAGTTTGGTATTGCCTCCAATTGCCCTGCATACCATTAAAATAATTTTGAGCAATCCTTAAAAATTGGCACAGCAGGGACACTGAAGGAACAGCCTGAGGAAGTGTCCTGTTCAGGGCTTAAGATTTCTCCCATATAATCTTGTCTATGCACATTTGGCATAGAAAAACAAGATACAATTAACAGTGTTAGTTTTCAGGAAATTCAGAAAATAAAGGTTGTTTGCTTTTTGTTAAAATAGAAAGTGGGATTCTCTATGAAAAAGGGCAATGTTAAAGAGACTTTACTTGAACTTTAAGAAAATTTCATTGTAAATGTCTAATGCAGAATATGGTGAATCTTCTTTGTCCTTGCAACAGCAGTCTGTACCTTCAGAACAGTTTAAAGAGCTGCACTTCTAGTATAGTGCAGATATGACCTTTATAAATCAGAGTACTTGTGCAGAAAATCTCAGGTCCCAAAATCAGCCATAACATCGGCACATAAGAAAGCAAGGCTTTTTACAATTCCCTAAACAGGATGAAGACAGACACAAAAGGAGTATAAAAATGAATGTAACCTCAGTTACAAAGTTGAAGTTTTGACAGAAGACAACAAGAGAACCAAAATAAGAAAGAAATAACAGTGGGAGCTGAAGAACTATGACAGAAAACCAAGAAGAGGATAAAAGGAATGATCAGAAGCAGAAAAAGAAAAGACAAATAGTGCCAAACAATCAAAAAAGAAGATCAGAGTGAATTTAATGAAATCCATAGAAATGAGGAAGACCAGATGTAATCAGACTCATAGAAACCCTACAATTTCAGACATTATTTGGCTACAAGGTAAAGGATTTGGGAGGAGAGAAAGAAGTGTTTCTCACTCAAGAAAGATCGAAAACCAACATTTTTAGGCAGAGGGAGCTACAATGAATGTCAGATTTTTTAGCTGAAAGATGTCTGAATTCAGCTCCATCAATCTTCATTTTTCATATTGGAGGTTGTCTGACATCTGCCCACTCAAGTTAATATTACAGGAAAGAAGGAATGTCCTTCAGTTCACCAAGGACAAACCACCTATAGAAAAAGACCTTTCCCTTTGCGGATGGAGTTCTTTGCATATAGAACAAAGTCTCCTGGGAGTGGGAGAGTATGCAACAGTATTTGGACTTGATTTAGAGAGCTTAGAGCCAGTTTGGGGTAGTGGTTAAGGCACCAGGCTAGAAACCGGGAGACCGTGAGTTCTAGTCCCGCCTTAGGCATGAAAGCCAGCTGGGTGATTTTGGGCCAGTCACCCTCTCTCAACCCTAGGAAGCAGGCAATGGCAAACCACTTCCAAAAAACCTTGCCAAGAAAACTGCAGGGACTAGTCCAGGCAGTTGTCAGGAGTCAACCTTGACTCAAAGGTGTGTGTATGTGTGTGTGCACACACACACAAATTAAAGAGCTTAAATGTGCAAAATGCCCTGGTGCCCCTTTGATCTGCTGTTAAAACTCATGTAGTAGTTAGAGGTAAGGTTTAACCATGAAGATACAGGCATAGGTCGTGAGCAACCCTACATTGCAATTAAGCTTCAAAAACTTAGAACCATGTGTCATCTTTTCTAGAGCAAGATCTGTCCATGTGTAATTAAATCAAATTCACGCTGTGTGTTAGGATAGCAAATTTTCCCTTCTGGCCACTCTCAATACTGTGCGCCTAAAGCTAATGAAGAAAGCTGCCACAAACCATGTGGCAAAGGTTTTTTTTTTCCCCCTGTCATTCAATCATGTCTGCTTCTTGGCGACTGCCTGGGTTACTCCCTGCAGTTTTCTTGGCAAGGTTTTTCGGAAGTGGTTTGCCATTGCCTCCTTCCTAGGGCTGAAAGTGACTGGCCCAAGGTTCATGCCTAAGGCGGGACTAGAACTCATAGTATCCTGGTTTCTAGCTTGGTGCCTTAACCACTACACCACAAATAAAATAAAATAAAATATTATGGATATTTTAAAAAATTTAAAATCTGAAATAAATATTACAAATGTTACTTTAATATTGTTATCTCAATTTAGGTACTTTGATTCATCTATCTCTCTGTCTCTGTCTCTATCTCTCAGTATTATATTAATGTAATGGTATAACAGACCCTGACATTCTCTTTTATAATGTAGACAATGATGTTTGGAAATGAATGGAATGGAATGGAAAGGAAAGGGATTTTCACAGATCAGTTTTGGTTAGAAATGAAATAAGAAGCTGTGCAAGTTGCTGCTATTCTAAACCCAGCAATTAGACAGTCCATTTGAATCTGAGAAGGGCACAGCATGTGCCCTGTTCCATATGCATAAATTATTAATTGCAGGAGTACATGCAGTACTCATAGCCAAAAATAATTAAATAAGAGGGGAAGAAAACCATCTTAAATATGAAGCAATGGTAATCATTTAGCTACAAAACTTTAGCTTAGAGGGAGTGCTAATTAATTAATTAATTAATTATCCCTCTATTCATTCCAGATGTTGCTTGACAAACCTGCACCACAAATCCCCAATGGGCAGAAAACAAGTCTGCAATTTAGCCTCTTGCAGTATTAATTAACATCATGAGATTTTGCTAATGATAGTGGACAAAGTTAACACCAAGAGTTCTTTATGCCTGGTAAATTGAGGATGAAAGTAGGTTAAAAGAACAATGGCTTCCAAATAGAACTTGTCTTCTCAAATGTATTGTGTAATCCCAGCCATGCTTGTTTGGGCAAAGAATGAAAAACGTGTTTGTTTCTGTGTCTTCAAGCATGCACAATAGAGTACTCCTCAGCCCTTGAGAGTTCAAACAAAAATGGATTTATTCTGAAAGAAGCCTGGAGGCTTCATTAAGATTTGGTGGGCAGAGAAAACAAATGAAGATATCTGCAGAAGTAGTATTGGCATGGCAAGCAGGGCATTGAATAGATGTTATACCATCTTCCTAAAAAAAATGATTTAACACAGACTCAAGAGACTTTCATGACTTTGTGCTGCACAGGTGTCCTCCGGGACAGTAAAAAAAATGTCATGTCAAGATTGTGATCAAACCTTGCCTTACACATGTCAGAAGTACAACACCTGTGCAACACATGTCACATGTGCAACATGTTTTTTAAAAAAAGGTTGGGTCCTTGATTGCATGATTGTGGCTGTCATCTTGACCTTTTGGACACCCCTGAGGATACTCCTCTTATGCTGCCTTCCCTGACCTGAGCATTGGATTATTGGCCTGGTGATGGGACTTGTAATGGTCTAATACATTTGTTAGGGCACCACATTGGGGTGTACCAGTTTAACAGTTCAACAATCATTCTGTTCAAATTAGTTGTCAGACTTCTCAGGAAAAATTTATTATACTTTTCTTCTCGTCTATATTAAAACAAATCCTGAAGAGTTAGAACTGACTGAACCTCAAACAATAACGATTTTGACAGCCAGCCAGATGGCCCTGACCCTGCTTTACCCCTGATGTAATTACAGAGGTGAATTATAAGCACCACACTTAAGAAAATAGTTGATTTTGAGATAAAATTTGTATAAGCTGACAATACCGGAAGAATGGCCATTCTGTAATAGCAGGAACAACACAAGGATACTTCAATGCAGAGGTGCTAGTAGGAGAGAACATCAATTGCTTCTTTCTCTTCACTCAATTCATAAGAAACATGTGAGAATATTGTCACAGAATGATTAACAAAAGAGCCAAAGTGATGTTGACGATGACGATGACGATGATTTTGTGAAACATAGAATAGGCTTTATCTATATCTGTTCTGATGTTAAATAACAATGTGATGTTTGTTTGTTTATTTATTCATCGTATTTCTATAGTTGCCCATCTCACAGATTGTGACTCTGGGTGATGCACAATAAAAAAAATTGAAAAACAGTAATATAAAAATAATCAACAATTAAAAAATTAATATTACAATTAAAAAAGGCAAGGAGAGGGAGCGACAGATATTAACAATGGTAGAGCCACCTCAACAACTCACCATTCCCTTGAGGCTGCCAAGCCTGATGACGTAGCCAAGTCTTGAGGGACAGAGATGGAACCAGCCTGACTTGGGGGCGGGGTGGGGGGGAATGAGGTTCCATAAGGCGGGTGCCATGGCAGAATGGGAAAAAATGTTTTCCCATGCACAGTATGCTAAAGTCATGCATATATATTATAAGTGCTCAATATCTTACATATATTATGTCAACACTTTATCTAAGAATTGAATCGAGCAGCACTCCTAAATTCGAAAATTGCATTTAGCAACTCCATTTGTATTGTCAGATAAGGAGTCAAGATTTTCCTTTTCAACCAAACCTAATTTAGTCAGTAATGATCTTGGTTGCTGTGTTGGATTTTTAATATTTTGTTTTGCTTTTGATAGTTAGTCACCTTGACCGCTTACTTCCCCTAAGTTTCCTTCCATAGAAAGGAAGACTAAATATTCCAACAGATATATGTAAAATATTTACTTTTAGCAAAAAAAGAAAAATTCCTTCCAATAAAATATTACATATTTTCACTGAAGCATGCATACTGCTGTTTCAATAATTTATACCCTTAATTTCATACTCCTCTAGGAAGATGAAACCTGTAACTTTCTGTTTTAAAACAAATAGGGGGAAGAAAAGTTAAAGCTAAAAAAACTGCTAATTTTTGAGGGTCCTTCCTCAATGCTACTGTTAAAGATTTTTTCCTCCATTTTGGTCAGTTGTTACTGTGAGACAGGATGAGTTAAAGATTAAGCTTTAATGGTTAAATAGCATGTTATTGTCACTATATTTTGGAAAATACTATTTGAAGTTTTCTGAGCTTTCTAAAAAAAATATTTTATTTATTTATATTTTGAATTTAGTCACCCCCATCTCACTCAAAGAGTGACTCTTTGGCGGTTTACAATAAAACTAGAATAAATAAAGATTAAAATACAATAAAAGCAATAAAAACAATATTCTTAAGTAAAATATAAAATCCAGGATAGAGATGTTAAAAACTACTTAATTTAATTCAATTCATGGGAGCCTCTTCAAGGTGCTAACCGCCCCCAGGATTGGTTACCCCTCCTTAAGCCCCAAAATTCATATGAGATTGCATGTCTTTTCTTCAATACTCTAGGAATTATGGAAAACTCATAGTAACTCTCTTTACAGAGAGAACCAGAATATTAGAACGGTATTTATATTTGATTGCCATCAATTCTAAATGCTGATCCCCACCACTAATAGTACAAACTCCTTCCTTCAGATAAGACAGGCAGTCAAATGCTGTTGTATCTTGCTTCCTCAAGAGAACATATTTAATTAACTGGAATTATTGTTCACTGGAGTATGTTACCCAGACGGAAGCTTCAGGTTTAGGACCCGGAGCTCACTTTCTCAGTGAAGACTTCATCAACCTGGTGGCTTTTTAGATGCTTTGAATTATAACACTCATCAATGTCAGCCAGCATAACAGTGGGAATTGTAGTCCAAAACAAGAACTGGCAAAATGTGGCTCTAATTAAGACACCACAAATGGATAATTCTTTTAATTTAATATGATTAGTGTGGTGTGATTTTATTGATCTCAATAAATTTAAGGATGGCAGGGATCAGTGGACATAGATGTGTACTCTGTAGCTTGGTATGTCCCCAGACTTGAAACACATGTGGGACAGCTGTAAAATAAATATATAAACATATTTTATATTTTTTTTTCACTTCTTAAATATAATACTGAGAGTATCCACTTGTATTCATTTGATAGAAAGACAATTGAATTTACTGTTTGATAGATCTAGTTAACCCAATACACATTTTCAAAACTTTTTTGAGTAGCAATAATTCACACACTTTGTTCTTAGGGCATATCCACACTTATTTAAGAGCCACCTGCCCTGTGCTCATGCTGGCTTGAATCTAAGCTGATTTAAGAAAATTCTGTCTGAACTATCTAGGGACATCCTCCCATTGGACAGTTCCCCTGCTGCTGTGCCCTCCTACCTTTCTGTTCCCATCTTTCTCTGGGTTTTCTAGGACAGAGATATTATATGTTTGTATATGTATATACTTGTGTACATCTGCTATACACGTATGCACATGCATACAAAGTTAATTAATTAATTAATTGGATTAATTGGATTTTGATGTTCTCCAACTCCAACCAAATCCGTAAATTATATATACAACGTTAAGCATCAAAATGCACATACATGCAAGCAGAACAATTTTTTGAAAAACATCTTTCTTATAACCCTATTACTTTCTAATTGCTTTTTAATAAGTCCAGTGATATGCCTTTCTTTGGTTTTTTTTACCATTAAAGTTATAAGGGTTTCATCCTCAGCCCCCAAACACAAAATAATCTATTAACACTTTGGGAGCTGTGGGTAAAACTCTTATGCCTCAAATTGTTGGGGAAAAACCCCCCAATGAAATGGTGCACTACTTGTCTTAAACAAACAAAAAAAAAGCACAGGGAAAAGTAGGAGGTTTCAAACCAGTAAAGTAAATGTTACCACCATTATACTATTGTAGCTATCCAGGTACAAAGTAGCTCTAAAATGTATTAGAAAGTATTCTAATAAGATGGAAAATTGTACTTTGGGAGTGAGGCAGAAAAATGCCCTGAACCATAGCTTTGACAATACCACAGTCTGATGTAGTGCCTAAGTCGCTGGACTAGGAACCGGAAGATCTTAAGTTCTTAGGCACAGAAGCTGGCTGGTGACTTTGGGCCAGTCACTTTCTTTCACCTCAACCCACCTCACAGGGCTGCAGTTGTGGAAAAAATAGGAGGAGGAAGAATTATGTAATCCCCTTGAGTTGTAAAAAATAAGAGGGAGGGTATAAATCTAATGAATAAACAACTGGAGGATTAACAGAAGGCAATTCCATCACTTTCTGCTCTCCAGAAATGGTTGCCAGCCCTTCTGGAAATGGGTCAGCTGGGTAGTGCAGATAAGCCCTGAGTAGTTATAAGTGGGATATAACAAGCTGTTGCTGTGTAAAGTATTCCTGCTTAGTTGCAGTCTATCAGTCATACTCTTTTTTTAGCATTTTGCTTTTCATTTCATCTGCCCTTCAGGTTTCTGTCTTCTAGCTTCACAGATTCCTCTGTTTTATCAACAGAGCACAGTCTTCACTTTGAGTTTTTGATTATTTTTCTCCCTTAGGGCTTTTTGTTTCCTAAACTTTTCATCTTTTTTGTTCTTCTGCAAATCTTGGCATTCCATGCCTGCTAATATGTCCCAATGGTGCTATTTTGACGACATAAGGATTGGCACTTAGAGAATAGGCTATTAGAACACGGGAGTAGAACTCTGCTTTTCACTCATGTTTGCTTTTAAAAACCAGACTAAAGCAGTGTCAGGTTTTAAAGCAAAAGGACAATGCTATATCCTGGTCTCTTCTGTATTTCCAATTTGGAAGTAATGTCCTAATTTACTTAAATTAAAAGTAGTATGTTTTGAACTCTGGGGCTTTAAGCAATGTGAGTTTGTAGCTTCAACTGTTTCCTGAAATCTCTTCCGATTTTTCAGGTGCCAGATTTAAACAACCCTGACAACAAATCAAAGATACTATTTTTATCTTAGGAATATAATTGTTTGGTAGGAGCACACAATAGACTGTGACACGGTTGAATAGTCTCAGTGTATTATGGTGCTAGAGAGAATATATACTCATAATTGAAGAAGCACAATTGTATAGTTTAAAATTATGCAAAATGCCTTTAAAGTCTGCCTTGTAGAAAGAAGGAAAGGAAACAAGGTCAGGGGCCTCTTACCTTAGTGTCTTATACAACATTGAACCTTCTGGGTAACATTTTCCAGATCACCTTTCTTACTTAGCAAACTAATTCCTTGGGTTCCTTGGGTGGTTGAATTACCACTGAAATGAGCAGACTTTTTCCTCACAAAGCAATGAGCCATGTACTGTGTCCTCTGCAGAGAAGAGACAAGTGACCAGGCAGTTGAAATGCAGCATCAGTAAAAATCTCTCTCTCTCTTTCTCTGACTGAGACCTATAAGACTCTGCATAATGTGTGAATCTTTGGGTACACTTGACTAGTGCAATGTAAACACTTTATGGCAGTCAAAGACCAGATCATTGACTACTGGAGAACGCACACAAATCCCAAGAGTGGGCAACCTTCAGCTACCAAATCCTTTTTGCGTTTCTCAGAGCCCCTTCAACTACTATTTCCAAAAAGAAGTAGTGTGGTTCCTCACTACTTTGAAGTAGGAAACACACAAAAATTGTACTAGTTTAAGCTTAAAATAGTTTTAAAAAGATCTTTTCTTGCATATACTGGAAATATTAGAAATCCGAGCACTATTTAGGTACTTAACATAGCTTTGACCACTTGTATCATTGCCCCCACTGCATCCTTCAACTTCATCAGAAATATGATGGGTGCCCATCTCTGATAAAAATGAAGAACAAATAATAATGGTAGTATCTCAGGAGGCAGTAGCATCTCATTGATCTTTTTGTTTAAGCCAAGCTAAGCAGGACTAGACTTGGTTACTACTTGGATAAGACACCATTGATTTCAGGGCTGAGAAGTTGAAAAACATCCTAGAAGAAAGCAGTGACAAACCAATTCCACACTATTGTCAATATTATAGGAGAACTGTGTTAATCTATGGCAGGCAAAAATCAGAAGTCTGGTAGCACCTTTTAGATTAATACATTTTAGTAAAACTCATAAGCTTTCAGTAGCCATAGTTCCTTTCATCAGATGCCTGGAGTGGCTAAACTGACATAAGATTTAAATTTTGATGGAGCAGAAGGAAAATAGAAGGGGAAGACAGGATAGTTATGCAAATGCAGATTACTTGTAAGACATAGGTAAAGGTAAAGGTTTCCCTTGACGTAAAGTCCAGTCGAATCCGACTCTAGGGGGTGGTGCTCATCTCCGTTTCTAAGCCTTGGAGCCGGCGTTGTCATAGACACTTCCGGGTCATGTGGCCAGCATGACGACTCGGAACACCGTTACCTTCCCACCGAAGCGGTACCTATTGATCTACTCACATTTGCATGTTTTCAAACTGCTAGGCGAGCAGGAGCTGGGACGAGCAACGGGAGCTCACCCCGCCGCGCGGATACAGATATCAAAATGAGTAGAAAGAAACAGTGTATTGTCTTAATAGGCCACTTCCTGCTTCATACTCCAAAGTTCTTTCACATGTCCCCAAAGATGGAATAGAAATCTGCATTATGCATTAGTGAGAAATTTAAATTCAATTTTAATTTAATATTTGAAATTTGAAGCTGCCTGACTCCACAGTGACTCTGGGCAGCTTACAATTAAAAAAAGAATTAAAAAGAAAACAAGAGAATACAAATGACCAGAAGATTGACCTCCTAACACATCTGAACCCAAATCTGGAAGAAGAACCCAGCTGATTTTACTATGGCTGGTATGGGGCAAATTCTATAGTTACATCATTCTGAATATTGTTAGTGTCATGAGTGCCGTTGAGCTGAAGACATCAGCGCAATGGCACACATGACAATAGCAAGGAAACAGGGGAAGGGGCCCAAGATAAGTAGCCATCAACTCACAAAGACTGAAGGACAAGAAACAATGGCTAAACGGATCGCGAGGCACACCCAAGCTGTTAGCGCTAATGCAACGGAGATCGCCCAGCTGACAGCAATCACCGGAGGAATAGAGAAACCGATGATGGGCGATCCCGGAACGCCAGCGGGGCCTCGCAACCCCTCACCTACCGGCAGGACAACGTGTTGGACAAAGGGGGGTGACGTAACTGCGAGTGAGGGGGCGCTGACCAGCGCGGGGTATTTAAACCCCGCACCGGCGCGCTCCTGTCTCAGCTTTTTTTCCTATACTGTACCTACACCGTGAATAAATCAGAGCCTGTTCCGCAGAACCAGTGTCTGAGCATTATTCAGAGGTAGGCAGCGCATGACATAAAGCTGAGAGTCATAAACTCAGCCTTGCCGAGCCCCACCGGACGACAACGAGCCGCGGGAGGAGTAGACGGCGAGAAGACCAGGAAGATGAGGCCGGCGCGACGCGGACAAGGAGGGCGAGCCGCACGGCAAGAAGCAGAGGAGGACCGACCGAGGCCAGAGGCACCGCGGACTCCCGGAGCCATGGACGCCCACCCGACCCAACCCGAGCCTCAGCTCCAACCCCAAGGGGAGATGGCGACGGAGGCAACCCGACCACGGGAAGGAGCAACATACCTTCCGAAACCAGCGGAGAACCCTGCGCCCCACATCGCACCCCAGCAACGGGCGTGGAGCGACAGCCCAACGGCGGTAAGCACGGAGGAGGACGATGGAGACACCCAGCAGACGGCGGAGGAAGCGGACCAACGGCCGAGAGAGACTGAACCCCACCGGCAACCCACCCTCGCCGACACACCGACAGAACCGGCCCCAGCGGCGGCGCGGATTGTGGACGAGGAAGCATGAGCTGGTCTCGCGGCCATGCAGACCCAACTGGAGGAACTCCGGACCATGCTTCAGTCGCTCATGCCCCCCGCGCCGCCCAACGACGTCCCCGCACAGGTCCGCACCCCGAGCGAAGCGCCGAACCCCCACGGGCCAAATGAAGGTCAACAGACGGCCCAGGCGGACGACACCACAGGCCGGGAAGCGAGAGGAAGGGCCGCACAAAACGCCCGGGCCCCAAAGGACTTCCCCATCTTCTTTGATGGGAACCCCGCGAAACTGTCGTTCTTTATCATGGGGAGGCACGGACGCTCCTACGACTCCGAAGCGGACAAAATCGCTGCCGTGGCGATCAAATTACAAGACCGGGTGGTGGACTGGTACGTCCAACTGTACGAGTCCAGCTCCCCCGCCCTCGCCAACTTCCCCGCCTTCATCAAGGAGATGAGAAGCTACTTCGAAGACCCACTAGCCAAAGTGAGGGCGAAGAGCGCACTCCAAAGACTTAAACAGGGCACACGCACTGTCCCAGACTACGCCCTCGAGTTCAAAGCCCTCGCGGGGAAGGTCAGCGACTGGTCCGAGACCACCCTGCTGGAAATGTTCAAAAGGGGGCTCAACCGCGACGACCCAGAAACTCTACACGGGTGGATCCACCTCGCGGGGAAAGCCAAACACGTGCACCGCACCTTCCTCATGACAACTACGGAAGAGGCGAACTACAGCTGCAAAAAGGTACCCGCACCACACGTGGGGACGGCCGGCCCCACATACCCAAAGAAGAAATTTAATCAGGAGCCCTGCAGGAGGTGTGGAAAACTTGGGCACAAGACGGCGGATTGCTTCGCCAACTGACTGCCGACCAGTGCGCCTAAACCCACCCCGAAAGCTAGCCCCAAACCACCTAACCTGGTGCCGCCCCCTCACCGCCGAATGACCGTAGCCACAGCGACACCAGAGGAAGGCTGGGACGCCTACTGGGGGGAAGAGGACAACGTAGACCCAGACCAGCCGGCGGGAAAAGCTCCCCGCCTGCCCTGAAACGCGTTGCGAGGCAGGCAGTGGGACAGCAGCGCGGACCACCTCGACGGAACGGCGAAAGCTCCGTGATAATGGCAGCAATTAAACTCTCTGCCGGCAACGGAGCCACCACGGCCGCAGCACTAGTGGACTCGGGGTGCTCAAAAAACCTCATCCACCCCGACTTAGTCGCCAAACTCGACCTCCGCTGCTTCCCCCTCCCCACGCCGCAGGCATTCCACCAGCTGGACGGCTCTACAGCGGGAGGGAAACCAGCTACGATGCAAACCGAGCTGGTCACCCTGCAAATGGGCACTCACACCAAACGCACATCATTCGTCGTCACCCACATTGGACGGCCCATTGCAGTCCTGGGAATGCCATGGCTCGCGACAAACAACCCGCGCATCAACTGGGAGACCCGCACCTTCACATTTGGCGACGGCAAGTATCGGGCACCAGTTCCAGCAGGCAGAACCAACCCCACTGTGGGACGAGCAGAGGCGACTACACAGGACAACGCCGCTACCACAGCAGACCTACCGGAACAATACGCCGACTTCTCCGAGGTCTTCGGAGAGGCAGAAGCTGACCAACTAACCCCCCACCGCAAGACGGATTGCCGGATCGACCTGCTGCCCGACGTCCCCTTACCTAGACCGAAGATCTACTCGATGACCCCGAAGGAGATGGCAACCCTCCGGGAGTTCATCGATAAAAACCTAGAGAGGGGATTCATAGAGCCAGCATGCTCACCGGTCGGAGCCCCCGTCTTATTCCGGGAGAAGAAAGACGGCACCCTACGGCTCTGCACCGACTACCGGGGCCTAAACGCGGCTTCCCTGTCCAACAAATACCCCTTACCCCTGGTGAAAGACATGCTCGCCCACCTGTCCACGGGCAAAGTCTTTTCCAAATTGGACCTTCGCGAGGCGTACTACCGCATCCGAATCAGGGAGGGGGACGAATGGAAGACTGCATTCAACTGCCCCCTAGGCGCCTTCCAGTACAAAGTGCTGCCGTTCGGACTCGCGGGGGCCCCCGGGGTGTTTATGCAGCTCATCAATGAGGTACTGCATGAACACCTGTTCAAAGGGGCCCTTGTCTACATAGACGACGTCCTTATCTACACGAAAACGCACAAAGAACATGTGACCCTAGTCAGGCAAGTCCTCGACAAGCTCAGAAGGGCACAGCTCTATGCCAAACCTACAAAGTGCGAATTTCATAAAGCGCACCTAGACTACCTGGGGTACCGAATCTCTGGAGACGGCATAGAAATGGACCCCGCAAAAGTCGAGGCGGTGCTGAACTGGGAACGCCCCCGCAACAGACGCCAACTCCAGAGCTTCCTCGGCTTTGCGAATTTTTACAGGTCATTCGCCCGGGGGTTCGCAGAGATAGCCCTCCCCCTAACGGACCTCCTCAAAACCAAAGGGGTGGGGGACACCCGACGCGCCAAGAACCCGGGCACAGTATTGAATTGGACTCCCGCGTGCCAGACCGCATTCAACAAGCTGAAAGCGCTGTTCACCACGGAGCCAATCCTCGCGCACCCGGACCCAGAACGGCCGTTCGTGGTCCAAGCCGACGCCTCAGACTTCTCCCTGGGGGCCATCCTACTCCAAAAGGACCCCACGGGACTCCTGAAACCATGCGCCTACCTGTCGAGGAAATTTTCCGAGACAGAAAGGCGATGGCACGTCTGGGAGAAAGAAGCCTTCGCGGTAAAATCGGCGCTAGAAACATGGCGACACCTACTCGAGGGAGCCACCCAACCATTCGAGGTCTGGACCGACCACCGGAACCTCGAGGCCCTCCGAACGCCCAGACGCCTTAGCCCAAAACAGGTCCGATGGGCCCAATTCTTCAGCCGCTTTAAATTCCAGCTGAAGTTCATGCCGGGCAAAAATAACTTCATGGCCGACGCCCTCTCCCGACTGCCCCAGGACGAAGAACCCGCCCCAGACACCATTGGGACGGTCCTATCCGCCTCGCAACTGGGGATGGCCGTGACCACCCGAACGGCGCTCGGAGGCAGCTCGACTCTACGGCGCAGCCGACGGCGGGACAACCTGCGACCAGACGAAGCCCACCGCAACTACCAGGGGGAATACGCACGGACCTCGCCGCCGCCCTCAAAACCGACCCCTGGTTCCTGGCAAACCCCGGCAAGGTAACGATGGCACAGGACCTGGCATGGGGGGAAGGCAGAATCTATGTCCCGGACTCGCAACGCCAAGCGATCTTGCATAGGTCACACGACACCAAGCAAGCGGGACACTTTGGGTTCCTCAAGACCCTACACCTAACAAGGCGTCAATTCTGGTGGCCCGCGCTCAGACGAGATGTGAAAGCATACGTAGCGTCCTGCCCAACGTGTGCTAGGGCCAAACGGGCACCAGGCAAACCCGCGGGGCTATTACAACAGGTGGCAGAACCCTCCCGCCCATGGGAGGAAATCTCTATGGATTTTATAGTGGACCTCCCACCCAGCCAGAAGAAAACGGCCATTTGGGTGGTGAAGGATTACTTCTCGAAACAGGCCCACTTCATCCCCTGCACGTCGGTCCCGTCCGCACAACAACTAGCCAAACTCTTCCTCATCCACGTGTACAGGTTACACGGATGTCCCGCACGTGTGGTGACCGACAGGGGCACACAGTTCACCTCTAAATTCTGGCGGGCCTTCCTAAAGCTGACGGGGACCCAACAGGCCCTATCCACTGCCTGGCACCCCCAGACGGACGGAGCCACAGAGGTCCTTAATGCCACCCTAGAGCAATTCATACGCTCATACACCAACTATCATCAAGACGACTGGGCCGAACTGCTCCCGTTTGCCGAAGTCGCATACAACAACGCCGTCCACACGAGCACGGGGAAAACTCCGTTCGAGGTAGTCTTGGGGCGCGACTTCGTCCCCATACCGGAGCTACCACAACCCCCGGAACCCCAGGTGGACGCTAGCGACTGGGGACGGAAGATTGCGGAATCGTGGCCAATAATCACGGCAGCGCTGAAGGATGCACAGGCGGCCTACAAAGAGCAGGCCGACAAGCACTGGCGCCAACAACCGACGTTCCAGGCGGGGGATATGGTCTACCTATCCACCAAATTTCTAAAGTCACCCCAACCCTCGAAAAAACTGGGGCCTAAGTACATCGGGCTGTTCCGAGTCATGCAAATAGTGAACCCGGTGGCAATACGCTTGGACCTGCCACACAACCTACGGAGACTCCACCCGGTGTTCCACACCAGCCTCCTGAAACCGGCAACCACCTCTCGATGGCACCCAAGCACGCCACAGCCCTCACCGGTGATGATCGACGGGCAACATCACTTTGACGTAAGGGACATACTCGACTCTCGCAGGCAACGGGGAACTTTGCACTATTTGGTCAGGTGGAAACACTTCCCCCACCCAGAATGGGTGGCGGCGCACAACGTTAACGCGCCTGACCTGACCCGGGCTTTTCACCGGGCATACCCCGACAAGCCAAAACCAAGGCTAGCAAGTCGTCACCTGCAAAACCCCTCCCCCGCGGGCCCCCCCGCCTACCATGCCCCAAGGGAAACGGCCCCCCCAAGCCCGTGACTTGGGTGGACCTCCCCCCCCCGGGACTCACTCCCCCCGCCCCGGGCCCACGAGGCAGTAACAAGCGTTCGCCAGCACCCTCCCCCCGCCCCGAGCCCACGGGGGAGTGGCAAGCAAGTCAACAGGGCATCCTGGGGGCAACGCCCAGGAGCACACATAACAAAGGCGACGCACTTTGAATAAAACAGAAGGGCCCTACCTGGAGCCGATAAGCACCCGACCAGCCACGCCTCTCTCCTCGGCGAACTGAGCCAAACTAACAGGGTGTGGCTGGAGCATGCGCACGCCAGGGTGTGACCTGGGCATGCGCACTAAGGACACACCCTAGGTAGGCACGTGGTAGAGGGCGGAACAAAGGGAGGGGCGAAAAATACTCCGGCGGGAATTTCAAAAAGATTTTTTTGACAGCTCTCCTGGAAAAAAAAACAAAAAAAAACCCAGAAAACCGGGGGGGGGGGCACGATTCGGACAGGGGGCAGTATGTCATGAGTGCCGTTGAGCTGAAGACATCAGCGCAATGGCACACATGACAATAGCAAGGAAACAGGGGAAGGGGCCCAAGATAAGTAGCCATCAACTCACAAAGACTGAAGGATAAGAAACAATGGCTAAACGGATCGCGAGGCACACCCAAGCTGTTAGCGCTAACGCAACAGAGATCGCCCAGCTGACAGCAATCACCGGAGGAATAGAGAAACCGATGATGGGCGATCCCGGAACGCCAGCGGGGCCTCGCAACCCCTCACCTACCGGCAGGACAACGTGTTGGACAAAGGGGGGTGACGTAACCACGAGTGAGGGGGCGCTGACCGGCGCGGGGTATTTAAACCCCGCACCGGCGCGCTCCTGTCACTCTCAGCTTTTTTTCCTATACTGTACCTACACCGTGAATAAATCAGAGCCTGTTCCGCAGAACCAGTGTCTGAGCATTATTCAGAGGTAGGCAGCGCATGACAGTTAGACTGTAAAAAATTTGAACAAGAACACTGCAACTTTTAATCTTTAAGTGAATTCAGAATGAATAACATCTGAGAAGAGGCCTTGCCTGCAGACTTAGATAAAAATGATAAAGGACAGGGAAAAATGAAGGGACACAGTTGCAGAAGGTTAGAGTCTAGTACGTAGTTCAGTTGTAGAAGCTACTAACTATGGTACAGTGATCTCTGTGCTCCAAATTGTAGATGAAGTAATGCAGATTCCTATTTATTCAGTTAGAGTTTAAGCCAATCCATAACACCAGGAAGTTAATCTTCTTATGATGATTTCTGAATTACCTAATGGTATTAGTAGAAGTGCTTAAAGGACTCTTTTCCTTATTTCTCTGAAATAAAACTGCTCCTAAATCTTTCTTGGGGGAATGGTCAGGTCGGATTAAGCATTAGAGCAATTATGCTATTGTACAAATGGCTCAGCTGAACTCTTAGCTCTCCTGTGATGCAATTATCTGATAATGTAGCTGTGCAGAGAATAAACTTGCTTTCCTCTGAGAGCTTAAACGCCTTTAAAAATTTGTCCTCCAAGCAGATCCTACCACAAAGACATCTAGGATAGCAAATTCTGAGCCAACTGGCCTGGAAAATGGTAGAGTTTCAGCACAACATCAGTCATAAGCTGTAATGCAGAACAAAAAATGGACACATTAAGCCATTTCCAAAGTTCAGATCCTACATTGTTTTTTGTGTTTCCATGAAGTTGTTGCTGTCTTAATATATCAATGTTGGGCTTCTAGAACACCAAGGATCCTTACAATAGGCATGGAATTTTAGAAAGGGAACATAACTTCTGGAGCAAGTCTGAAATTTTCAGGAACGATAACACCAACATGTTTATCTTATCATACAATTTAACACAATATATTTACCCAATAAGACGGATAAAGTAGGCAAAATTCAGATGATTCTTAGAAAGAGTGGCAGAATTAGAGCAATTTAAATCTTGGCCATTAGATACGAAAGCCTTCTGCCTTTTACCTTGCTGTGATCACCTCAAATATATTACAATTGCTTTAAATGTTTATATTTTAAGTGAGGAATATATATAAGACAGTCATCTGCAGCAGTTTGGAGTCTTCTAGACAAGAGCAACTGCCAGGGGTGTCAAAAAAGACAAGGTGGCACCCCCAACCTCGTGACTGAACATTGCCTTTCTTTTACAAGTGCCTTAATTGTAACACATGTAAAGAAGGGCAGGGTTTTGATTGCACAGGCATGGCCACACTCTTGATTTTTTTTTGACATGCCCTGCAAATGCACCTGCATATGCTGGAGTTCAGTTCCCATACTAACAAGGTCTACTGTATATTGGCTATTACAGGCTTGAAACACAATGCAACTAGAAAGCACCAGATTGGATAAGGCTGCTGTAGAACTTGCTTACTGATTAAAGGAAGATAGATAACATGGGAGCCTCACTGTTCATGTTTTTTGCAGACCTCTGAGCATTTTTACAGATCTTAATACTTCTCTTAAATGAAGATTGTTTAGAATGTGGACTATTGTCCATATCTTACTAAAAGCAAATATGATAGCAATTATTAGTCTTCAATACAAATTCTTTTATAATGTATTAATACTGAATAGATGTAAAAAAAATCCAGGGCAATTATAATAAGATGTTAAAGAAAATGTCAGTATTAAAAGCAGTGAAAATCTAGAGCTGAAAATCTAGTGGAACATTCATACTTAAATCTTGATGAAGCAAGCCAAGAGGAAATGGGATTTCTTTCCATTTTCTACTTTCTATTATGTCCTTAGGTCACATTAAACAATAATAAGCTATGTTGCTCCTAAATTATAAACAGATTGATTCAGAATGTGCAGCTTTTTTCCCTAATAAGACAAGCTAAAAGCATGCTTATGAGAGAATTATTTACGCCCAAAGCATAAAACATTTGTTATTAGAATTCAACAGGTGTCAATACTATTTTAACAAAAGCTTTTGTGATTTCTACTCTTATATATATATATGAATGAACGAACCTCTGAGGTTTTTTTTACAAATTTATTTTAGGGCAAGACCGACATTTTGCCTACATGCCTTAATTCCTTGAATAGAGAAGTCAAGTTACATAACGCCAAGGGAATACAAGTCCAATATATTTAAAGCAAGGAGAGATTGGCAATTTGTCGTCTGTATCTATAACCATTTTCAAAGTACAATTTCAGAAGTATCAGTTTATTGTACTTTCCTTCTCTATTCCCACATTTCTTAGTTTATATTAAATCTTCCAGTTAGGTTGTTGCATCATATCTAACACATACAGCCAAAGTAGTTTTTCCCATAGAGCACAAAATTTAGAACTGAGTACTCAGAAACACACACACACAAGCACTGTCTCCCTCTCTCTCACACATTCATCACAGTGTAAAGGCTAATATTAGCTTAAAAGAGAATTAAAAAGGAATCAAATTAATATAAAATAACATCAAAGCTAAAGAAAGAGCATCTATTGGTCACTTGACAAGCACATAGCACATTAGGCAACTGAGATGTAAACCGAAAAGAAAAACATACCTTATAATCCCTCCTACACAACATGGCAGATAACAAGATTATTTGTTAAAGGAAATAACTTTGCACTTTAAAAAGGGAAATATAATATGTTTTTCTAATAACATCACTATTTTTCTGTGATGTTTGTAATGGTTTTTGTGTTGTTTCTTTTGTGTGTGTGTGTGTAAAAGTAAAGGTAAAGGTTTCCCTTGACGTAAAGTCCAGTCGTGTCCGACTCTAGGGGGCGGTGCTCATCTCCGTTTCTAAGCCTTAGAGCCGGCATTGTCCGTAGACACTTCCGGGTCATGTGGCCAGCATGACGACTCGGAACACCGTTACCTTCCCGCCGAAGCGGTACCTATTGATCTACTCACATTTGCATGTTTTCGAACTGCTAGGTGAGCAGGAGCTGGGACTAGCAACGGGAGCTCACCCCGCCGCACGGTTTCAAACCGCCGACCTTCCGATCGGCAGCTCAGCGGTTTAACCCGCAGCGCCACCACGTCCCATGTGTGTGTGTGTACTTGGTTAAAATATTGAATACAGTATACAACTTCCTTCATTCTGATTCTGGCTTGAGGGTCACAACAGACTTTTTGCAACATGCTGAAGATGTCAATTGTTTGGGAATTTTAAGGGGTGAAATGGGTTTTCCAGACATCTGCAAGGCTTTAAGGCAGCCATTTTCCTTCTTAAAACACCCCAAATATTAACAATGCGGGGGGGGGGGGAAGAAAGCCAAAATGTTTGGCCCCACCTACTCTGGGGGTGGTGGCATTTGTATAATTTATTACTCCTCTAATCTAAATTAATATGATGGTAATTTGCTTTCTTCTAACATGGTGTTATAGCTTTCACTGCATTTGCATATTTAGGTATTTTTCTAGACATTTCATCTAATTATGTAGTACTATATGCACTGATAAGTTTAAAGATTATCTTTAGTTCATTACCCACATAGAATTTTATTTTAGTTTCATAGAACAGCACTGACAACTTGTTCAACACTGTAGACAAAATGTCACTCTTTTGCTTTATTAGCATAAGCTGCACAGAATGTTCATGAATGTGTTAGATATTTAGGAGTCTGCTGAACTTTTACTTTCCTAATACGTGAGCTATGTTTTTCAACTGCTGTGTTTTAATTGAATCTTCTGGGCATCGGATTTGGCTGGAACCTGGATTCTGAGGCAAAGTGGGAAAATTTGGAATGGAATTCATTTCTCAGGGTGGAGCAGATGGTTCTAAACTTCCTTCATTCTGATTCTGGCCTTCAACAAAGCTTTAATATCAGCCTCCAAGGCATTAATATCTAATTTGGCTGAACTGATTGTAACCAATTGCAAAATCCAGAATTATGCTCTTTGTTTATGAGAGACCCACCATATGTTTCCATTCTGCCAGGCCAAGGCACCTGTCTGTGCCTCCATTTGTGTGGGAAGGAATCAGACTTGATGGTCACTGTATATTCAAAGTTGAGAGAGATGCTATTTTCCTCAAGTCCTGTGACTGGTTGTGATCTGATGCCAGCACTGTTTCTACTGTTTTGCCCTTGAGCCTCTTGAACTGTCTTTATCTTGGCTGATTTAAAACTTACAAATATTATGGCTTTAAATATCCAGCATAATTTTGGGATATTTCTTCCTTCCCCATCCACTCCTTTTTATTGTTGCCTTATCAAGTGTTCTGGAAAAGTTGAAAGCTTATAAGGTAATTTGATTGGGGTTAAGCAATATCCCTCAATTATGGATGTTGTACTTTTTCTCCCATGGGCCAGTATGGCTATATTTACTTGTTGGTTTCACCAGAGTTGTAGAGTTCCTCAAAGAGTGATGCATGGCACATACAGTAGCTGATGAAAAGCACTTTTCCCCCCCACTGAAATAAAATATACCTGTAGGAGACAAAGAGGAATGTCAGGCCTTCCTCAAATCAGAATTATCTTTTGATCTAAGCAGTATCAGTCAGCCAAATCACATATTCTGAGAATCAAGAGTTTTTGGTATTGTGAGAGTGATCCTTGGTTTGGCTTTTTGATACAAAATAGAGCTCTGACTCATATTTAATTTTGAAGAGTTGTATTATAGACTTTTCTACCTCCATTATCTAGCTGACCTGGTCTAGTGACTGATTTATTTTATAGGAAAAAACTGAGTTAATTTCATATACTTCCTCCTCAGTCCCTGACAATTATCTCCGTCATGTCCAGGAAAGAGATGAGATCACCTCTTATGGATGCTCCTTTTTTGTATTTGCCTGAAATTTCACATGGGTTTTCCTCACAGAAGGAGTTATTATCACTGCAAATTTCAGCATAATCTGAAGGACAAGGTTCAAATCATAGGTATTTTAAATACATAATAATTTAAAGAAACATTGCTTATTAATCCCTGCACTGTTTTCAATAACATTTGGCATGCTTCATTTCCTCCTAAACCTTTAGGTGACCTACAAATGTTACCACATTCTGCTGAAAAACAACTTTAAGTAATATTTTACCCATATGTGATTATGGGAGGATGAAATCGCTTTTTTTCTAATTTTCACTGTGGATTTGTGTATCAAGTCAGATTCAGGCTTCTTCTGAAGTTCATAGCTCATAACCCAAACTGGACTGAATGGTCTCTGAACATCCATATAAGGAAAGTTTGAAGAAATTGCCATTTTGCTCCAATCCAAACTAATTTGTTTCATATCTTACATATGAACAGAAACATAACAATATAATTGGTATTGCACTTCTCATATATTCTGACATTTTCTTGGCTCCAAAGGGAAAAAAAACACAAAAAATTTAACATGAATGCAAAGTTTTAACTGCTTTTGGACAAACTAATGAAGTCTTTATCCATTTGGCACTTCTGAGTATATTTTGTTGTTTATTTGTTTAGTCGCTTCTGACTCTTTGTGAATTCATGGACCAGCCCACGCCAGAGCTTCCTATCGGTCATCAACACCCCCAGCTCTCCCAGGGACGGTTCCGTCACCTCTAGAATATCATCCATCCACCTTGCCCTTGGCTGGCCCCTCTTCCTTTTGCCCTCCACTCTCCCTAGCATCAGCATCTTCTCCAGGGTGTCCTGTCTTCTCATTATGTGGCCAAAGGATTTCAGTTTTGCCTTTAATATCATTCCCTCAAGTGAGCAGTCTGGCTTTATTTCCTGGAGGATGGACTGGTTTGAT
Organism: Candoia aspera; assembly: GCF_035149785.1. NCBI lineage: Eukaryota > Metazoa > Chordata > Lepidosauria > Squamata > Candoiidae > Candoia > Candoia aspera. The sequence continues at coordinate 163,800,588 of NC_086155.1, forward strand.
CTTCTGGCAGTCCAAGGCACTCTCAGAATTTTCCTCCAACACCACAGTTCAAAAGCATCTATCTTCCTTCCCTCAGCCTTCCTTATGGTCCAGCTCTTGCAGCCATATGTTTCTATGAGGAACACCATTGCTTTAACTATAGCCTATCACACTGTTGTTCTGGAATGGCATGTTAATTTGAAATTTGCATTAATATTAGACAATACAGTATTGTTACATATTAACTTTGGAAAAAAATAGCTGAAGTTGCTCTCTATAGTACTAATCAGCAAATCAAATCAAATCAAATCAAATCAAATCAAATCAAATCAAATCACAGCTTTATTACAATCATAGACTATTGTGTTTGAGGTTTCAGTGACTGGATCAATAAACACCAAGGAGCAAAATAGATGCATGTCCTAATCCAGTGCTATTCTAGGGATGGAAAATTGGAGCAAGCCCTTGGGCCAGGTTCATGTCCCCCCATGATCCCAGATTATGTCAGCAGTGGGGTTTAACTGAGAAAGGCATAGACTTCCCAGCAAAAGCTGCCCCTACCCTGCACCATATAGAAGATGGGGAGGCATTAGTCCTTGTTCCTCTTGCATGGAGAAAGCCTTCATACAGGATGAATTGGCAATTCATTGCCCCCCACTTTAACTTCCATGGAGTGACTCCTCTACTGTGCTTTCCCTCTTTAGGGGAAAGGCAGATTAGCAGGAATTGCCCTTATTTTCCCTGACTGGGGCAGCACAGGAGGGTTCTTGGGGGATGTGTAGCAGGCAAGCCAGGTGAAGCTACTCTTGCAGGAAGAGGGAGGGAATCATTGCTCCCTGTACTGTTCTGCAGGAAGTCCTCTGCCTCAAACTGAACAAAGTAGGGTTCTATCTGCCTTGTTTGTCCCTACAAGCAAAATATCCTTACTATTACTTAAGCAGTTTAATATGATTGTTTTTCCTTCTTTTCAATATAACAAATTTTAGGGTGATCTTAAATAAAACAGGTAGTCATAAAAATGCAATAAAACACTGCAGAATGACAAAACAATCCAGCGATATAAAAGCAGCAATAAAACAAATGAGATCATAACTACGCAAAGAGAAAATGAAAGGTCAGTATCAGGACATTAAAGCTGATGAAAATCAATGCTTTCTTCAGTTGTTGGTAAACCCAGCATACTGACCCCCCCGCCAAAAAAGCCTGCTTTTCAGTCATCCCTGAATTAGTGGGACCTCTTGCATCAGGCCTCTGAAGAGTGCTGTAATAGAGGGGCAGGGTAACCTTTGGCTCACCAAATGTTGTTGGACTACAGTTCCAAATTGTTCTGACCTTTGGCCATGCTAGCTGTGTCATTAATTCCTTCACCTATATTGTAGTGAGCCAGTACTTCTAGATGCAGATATCCTTCAAACCTTGTGAGGCTTAAAAGTGAACATCAGTATTTAAACTGGGTTTAGAAGCAGAATTCTCACTGGAGGCACAAGGGACCAGGCTCAAATTATCCTACTTCAGAGACATTATGCAAAAACCTAGGTCTCTAGAGAAGGCTCTAATGTTGGCAAAGGTGGAAGGAAAGTGAAGAAGAGGAAGACCAGCAGAAGGTGTATGGATTCAGTTTACAGTGGCAATGGGTGCTCTAATAGAAGAGAATATCTGTAGCTCGGGGTCGAACTGTGGAGTCCTTGGTGCTCTCTGAGCTTGGTGGTTTGCTTGCAGATGTTTTGTTGCCTGACTAGGCAACTTCATTGGTGCTAGAAGGGAGTGGGATTTGCTCTCTGTTTATATGCAGTAGCTTGCCCTGTGTCATGTTCGCCGTTTCAATGTCTTTGATACATCATAACGTTTCGCATGTCATTAGCTGGATGCATGTTTCATCTTTCACGGGAGGATGGGAGGATTTATCTCTTGGCTCTACTTTTGGAATGTGTTTGGGTTATCTGTTATGTTCAAGGTTACTTTCCCAGGCTAGCGGTTCTGACAATTGCCAGCACCTGGGACGGGAGGGGCTGTTGGCAGGGAGGCGGGGTACGTTTGCACCAAGGGTTTTAAGTTTGTATTTGGTGCGCTTTTGCTCATTCTCAGCTTTCTCTGTATTTGTCCTAAGTTCCCTAATAAATCAGATTTCATTTAGCAACCTCTTGTGAGTCTGAGTATTTGGGCTGGGCAATCATTACATAAAGCTGAGAATCTAAAGATCCCAACTCCGCTGGCCCCTTTCCAGGAGAGGGCAAGTTGTCTAACCCTGTGAGGGAGAGCACCAGCGATGACCGAACCCAATATTGTACTGATGGAAGAAGGGGAGCCGGACTCGACCGTGATGCGCCCCGACCGACCTCCCCAAATGGGGGAGCTATCAGCTATCCTGGAAGAGGCGAGCTCTGGGTCGGAGGGCGAAGCCGGGGGCATGAAAACCGCGCCGGAAACTACCGTAACCACCCTGGGTGAGATGGTCACCTGGGATGAAACCCAAGGGGATGTATCGGTCGCGGGGGGTCCGTCCTGGAGGCAGAGGTACCCACTGTCCCCTACAGTGATCCAGGTGCAGCCGAAGGAGGGCTCTCCCACTCTGGACCGTATCCAGGTGTTGGAGTCGAAAATGGACTCGTTAGAAACGATCCTGAAACAGATGAGTCTGGACCTGAGTTCGTTGAAAGAAACCCGGGAAGGGTCAAGCCAACGGCATTCGACCCCTTCGTCGCATGGGCAGTCTCCAGAGCAGAGATGGACGGCACGTCCGCGGGAAGGGGAGCAGGCTGTCCGGTGGAAGTAGCTTCGCCGCCAGTACGGCCGGCCCCAGCCCCCGAGCCGCGGCCGGCCCGGGAAGTGCAACCCACCGAGGCCCCAGTGGCGGGGCACAGCCCGTCGGCAGGCGGGATGAGAGACTTCCCTGTCAAGTTCGATGGGGATCCGACAAAACTCTCATTTTTTCTGACAAATGCTAAAGCATACATGGAGGAATGGGGGTCGCTTTTTCGATCAGAAAAAGCTAAGATCATCACCATTGCCACCAAACTGAAAGGGAGGGTGGCAGACTGGTACGTCCAGATGTGCCAGTCGGAAGCGCCCGAGCTGGAGAAATTCAACGAGTTCCTGTGGGCTTTGAGGCAGCACTTCGAGGATCCCCTGGCAAAAGAGAGGGCGAAGCGGGCTTTGAAGGAACTCAAGCAGGGATCGAGATCCGTGGCTGATTACGCGCTGGAGTTTAAAGCGCTGTCCGGAAAGGTGGATGACTGGTCCCAAGCCACCATCATCAAGTTATTCAAGGATGGCCTGAACACAGAGGTGCTGCACTGGTCCTTGGGGAGAGACGACCCGTATACTTTGTACGAGTGGATCCAGCTCGCGGGAAGGGCTGAACATGCCCATGAAGTGTTCGCCCATCAGAGAACCGCGAAATCGGGGCGAGAGCTGAAACCCAGTCGCCCGCCGAGCACCGGGGGACGACCCGGACAAAGAGCCTGGGAAGAGGAGCGAGAAAAGCGGTATGCGAAAGGACAGTGTCTGCGATGTGGTAAGGAGGGGCATCGAGTGGCGGCGTGCCCGAAGGCAAAGGGAGAAGAACGGGCGGGGAAGCCGCCGGCGAAGTCCCCTTCCCTGCCGAGGAAGCAGAAAGCTGTGGTGGCCGAAAGTGAGGGAGACAGTGTGCCGTTCTACGAAGACGAGGGGGAGCCCGAATTACTGCAGCCGGCGGGAAACGGCAGCCACCTGCTTTAAAGGGCGCCGCAGGGCAGGTGGTGGAAGAAGGGCGCGAGCCTACCTCGGTGAGTGGCAGTTACTGTATTCTCACGGTGAAGTTAAAGTTGGGCTCCCAATCCAAGACTGTAGAAGTATGGGCCATGATTGATTCGGGGTGTTCCAGGTGTTTGATGCACCCTGATGTGGTAGTGGCTCTGGAGCTACCCACATTCCCCTTGCAACGACCCATCGCCTTTACACAGTTGGATGGGTCCATGGCAGGTGGCAAGCCGGTCACCCATTTCACGGGACGAGTGGCCTTGCAGCTGGGCAGCCATCGGGAAGGGTTATCCTTTGTAGTGGTTCCGGTGGGGGGTCCCTTGGTGGTTTTGGGGGTACCCTGGTTGGTTCAGCAGAATCCTCAGATAAACTGGGTTTATCGGACTATCACTTTTAAGGATGGATTTTATCAAGTGCCAGAAGGGAGGGGTACCCCAGAGGAGGTGGTAGGGGTAGCGGCAGCTGCGATTCCGCTTTGCCCGGCCTCTCCTCTGGAAGGTTTGCCGGTTGAGTACCAGATGTTTGCGGATGTGTTTGGAGAAAAGGAAGCGGATCAATTGCCCCTCATCGGAAAACGGATTGTGCCATTGCGCTGGTGCCCAACACCCAATTGCCCAAGCCAAAAATCTATTCCATGACGCAAAAGGAATTAACTTTGCTGAGGGACTTTGTGGACAAAACCTTGGCTTGGGGGTTTATTGAACCAGCGAATTCACTGGTGGGGGCACCGGTCCTCTTCCGCCCGAAGAAGGATGGGACATTAAGACTTTGTACCGATTTCCGTGGGTTAAATGCAGTCTCAATTTCCAATAAATATCCTTTGCCTTTGATCAAAGACATGTTGTCACATCTGGTGAAAGGAAAAATCTTCTCTAAACTTGATTTAAGAGAAGCCTATTACTGTGTGCGGATCAAGGAGGGTGATGAGTGGAAAACGGCATTCAATTGCCCGTTGGGTGCATTCCAGTATAAGGTGTTGCCTTTTGGTCTGGCTGGAGCCCCTGGGGTATTTATGCAATTGATCAATGAAGTACTCCATGAGCATCTATTCAAAGGGGTACTGGTGTATTTGGATGATGTATTGATTTACACTGAAACTATGGAGGAACATGTCTCTCTGGTGAAAAGGGTGCTTAGTAAGCTCAGGAAAGCAGAATTGTATGCCAAATTGTCTAAATGTGCCTTTCACCAGACGCTAATTGACTATAAGGGGTATAGAATTTCAGATAAGGGCATTGAAATGGACCCTGCTAAGGTGCAAGCCATTGTGGACTGGGAAAGCCCCCGCACCCGCAGGCAACTTCAAAGTTTCCTGGGATTCAGTAACTACTACAGATTATTCATAAGGGGGTTCGCTGAAATTGCCTTGCCACTAACCGAATTACTTCGAACCAAAGGAATTGGGGATACTCGAAGAGTAAAGAATCCAGGGGCGCTGCTGTGCTGGACGCCTGCCTGTCAAGAGGCGTTCGAGTGGCTCAAAGCAGCTTTTACCAAAGAGCCAATTTTGCAACACCCTGACCCCTCTAAGCCTTTTGTGGTTCAGGCTGATGCCTCCGATTATTCCATTGGGGCATTGTTGATGCAAGCTGATGGGGCAGGATGCCTCAAACCATGTGCCTACCTGTCCCGCAAATTCTCTGAGACTGAAAGGCGTTGGCATGTCTGGGAGAAGGAGGCATTTGCAGTGAAAGCAGCATTAGAAGCTTGGCGGCATTTACTAGAGGGGGCCAATCACCCTTTCGAGGTGTGGACGGACCATAAGAACTTGGAAGCTCTTAGTGCTCCTCGAAAATTGAGCCCCAAGCAGGTCCATTGGGCTCAATTCTTCAATCGGTTTAATTTTCAATTGAAGTTTATTCCGGGGAAAAAGAATTTCCTGGCTGACGCATTGTCACGTCAACCCCAGGACTCCGGTGCAGCACCAGAAGTGGTCAGCACCCTGTGGACGGCACCCCAATTGGGTATGCAGGCTGTGACGTGCAGCCAAACGCGAGCGCAACAGCCAGCCACTGCGGACCCCAGGCAGCCAACTGCTTTGTCAATTCCTTCCCAGTTGCAACAAAAGTTTCTAAAAGAGTTAAAAACTGATACTTGGTTGCTCGCAAACAAAGACAATGTTACTTTTGACCGGGGATTTGCTTGGAAGTCTAACCGTCTCTACGTCCCTGAGACTTTAAGAAAAGATGTGTTGCTCCGTGCACACGATGACAAAGTAGCGGGACATTTTGGATTTGTGAAAACGCTGCACCTTGTCCGGCGGCAGTTCTGGTGGCCCACCCTACGCAAAGACGTCAAGGAATATGTCGCCTCCTGTTCTGTCTGCGCTATGTCAAAGCGTAAGACGGGTAAACCTCAGGGGCTGCTGCAGCCTGTGGCTACCCCAGCTTGCCCATGGGATGAAATTTCCATGGACTTTATTGTTGAGTTACCACCCAGTCAGCACAAAACTGTGATTTGGGTGGTCAAAGACTATTTCTCCAAACAAGCCCATTTCATCCCATGCGTGTCCATTCCTTCAGCACGCCAATTGGCCCGCCTGTTTCTAGTACACGTGTACAGGTTACACGGATGTCCCTCTCACTTAATTTCGGACAGGGGCACACAATTCACTTCGCAGTTTTGGCGGGCGTTTCTCAAACTTCTAGGAACAAAGCAAGTCCTATCGACTGCGTGGCATCCACAGACGGACGGAGCCACGGAGGCGTTAAATTCTACGCTAGAGCAATACCTCCGGGCTTTTGTGAATTACCAGCAAGACAACTGGGTGGAGCTCCTCCCTTTTGCAGAAGTTGCGTACAACAATGCGGTTCATCAAAGTACAGGTCAAACCCCCTTTCGTGTCGCTCAGGTCAGAGACTTTGTACCCATCCCAGATTTACCGCAACCTTCGGGTGGGTCTCCCTCGCCGGGAGATTGGTCAACGCAACTTGCAGACTCTTGGCCGGTGATTCAAAAAGCATTGGCTGATGCCCAATTGGATTACAAACATTATGCTGATCTGAAACGTGCCCCTCAACCTGCCTTCAAAGTAGGGGACCTAGTCTACCTATCAACTAAGTTCATTAAGTCCTCTCAACCTTCCAAGAAGTTGGCACCTAAGTTTGTGGGTCCTTTCCCCATTACCGCTCAAATCAACCCTGTAACTTTTAAACTTGATTTGCCACATAATCTTAAACGCTTACATCCTGTTTTTCATTGCAGCTTGCTCAAACCGACACTTCGTTCTGACCGCTGGCATGATCAACCTACACCTCCAACCCCCATCATGATTGACGGTCAACAACACTTTGAAGTTAAAGAAATCTTAGATTCTAGACGCCTTCGCAATACTCTGCAGTATTTAGTTCGTTGGAAGCATTTCCCTCATCCAGAATGGGTCGCTGCCTCTGATGTAGCCTCTCCTGTCCTTGTTGCCTGTTTCCATTCTGCTTATCCCGCTAAGCCAGGTCCCTAAGTTTGTTTTTGGGGAGGCGGTATGACATGTTCGCCGTTTCAATGTCTTTGATACATTGTAACATTTCGCATGTCATTAGCTGGATGCGTGTTTCATCTTTCACGGGAGGATGGGAGGATTTATCTCTTGGCTCTACTTTTGGAATGTGTTTGGGTTATCTGTTATGTTCAAGGTTACTTTCCCAGGCTAGCAGTTCTGATGATTGCCAGCACCTGGGACGGGAGGGGCTGTTGGCAGGGAGGCGGGGTACGTTTGCACCGAGGGTTTTAAGTTTGTATTTGGTGCGCTTTTGCTCATTCTCAGCTTTCTCTGTATTTGTCCTAAGTTCCCTAATAAATCAGATTTCATTTAGCAACCTCTTGTGAGTCTGAGTATTTGGGCTGGGCAATCATTACACCCTGTCAGTGTTGGTGGGGGTGTGGTTTTATCCTTGGTAGTTCCTTGATTGGGGTATTGTTTTCTGCTTGATTGTTTGTCTGGTGTTAATCTCTGCTTGTCTGGGTGTTGGCTGCTGGAGAGGATGTCTTTTTGTTTCCTTCTTAGCTTTTTTATTGTTTCTTTTGAGTTGTGTTTAAATGTGGTTTATCTCTATGTGACTATTGATGGCTGATTTGTCTGAATGCCAAGCTCTCAGGAATTCCCTAGCATTTTTGGATTTAGCTTGGTCTAGGATGCTCACCTTCAGCAAAGGATCGTTACCTTGTCGTGGTGCTGGAGCTTGAGCACCTCAATGATGCCATGAGCTAAACCGTGAAGGGCCACCCAAGACGGGAAGGTCATGACAGAGAGGTCAGACTAAATGCGATCCCTGGGGAAGGTAATAGCAACCCACCTCAGTATTCTTGCCGTGAAAACTAAATGGATCAGTACAACCAGAGATATGTCGGTATACCATCGGAAGATGAGACCCCCAGGTCGGAAGATGGTCAAAATGCTACTGGGGAGGAACAGAGGATGAGCTCAACTAGCCCCAGACGTGATGATGCAGCTAGCTCAAAGCCGAAAGGACGGCTAGCGGCCGACGGTGCTGGTGGTGAACGGCGAATCCGATGTTCTAAGCATCAACACACCATCGGAACCTGGAATGTAAGATCTATGAGCCAGGGCAAATTGGATGTGGTTATTGGTGAGATGTCAAGATTAAAGATAGACATTCTGGGCGTCAGTGAACTGAAATGGACTGGAATGGGCCACTTCACATCAAATGACCACCAGATCTACTACTGCGGACAAGAGGACCACAGAAGAAATGGAGTAGCCTTCATAATTAATAGTAAAGTGGCTAAAGCAGTGCTTGGATACAACCCAAAAAACGACAGAATGATCTCAATTCGAATTCAGGGCAAGCCATCTAACATCACAGTGATCCAAATATACGCCCCAACCACAAATGCTGAAGAAGCTGAAGTAGAGCAGTTCTATGAGGATCTGCAGCACCTACTGGACAACACGCCTAAAAGAGATGTTATTTTCATCACAGGAGACTGGAATGCTAAGGTGGGCAGTCAAATGACACCTCGAATTACAGGTAAGTATGGCCTGGGAGAACAAAACGAAGCAGGACACAGGCTGATAGAATTTTGCCAAGACAATTCACTCTGCATAACAAACACTCTCTTCCAACAACCTAAGAGACGGCTTTATACATGGACTTCACCAGATGGACAACACCGAAATCAGATTGATTACATCCTTTGCAGCCAAAGGTGGCGGACATCTGTACAGTCGGTAAAAACAAGGCCTGGAGCTGACTGTAGTTCAGATCACGAACTTCTTCTTGCACAATTTAGGATCAGACTAAAGAGATTAGGGAAGACCCACAGATCAGCTAGATATGAGCTCACTAATATTCCTAAGGAATATGCAGTGGAGGTGAAGAATCGATTTAAGGGACTGGACTTAGTAGATAGGGTCCCGGAAGAACTCTGGACAGAAGTTGGCAGCATTGTTCAGGAGGCGGCAACAAAATACATCCCAAAGAAAGAGAAAACCAAGAAGGCAAAATGGCTGTCTGCTGAGACACTAGAAGTAGCCCAAGAAAGAAGGAAAGCAAAAGGCAACAGTGATAGGGGGAGATATGCCCAATTAAATGCAAAATTCCAGAGGTTAGCCAGAAGAGATAAGGAATTATTTTTAAACAAGCAATGCGCGGAAGTGGAAGAAGACAATAGAATAGGAAGGACAAGAGACCTCTTCCAGAAAATTAGAAACATTGGAGGTAAATTCCAGGCAAAAATGGGTATGATCAAAAACAAAGATGGCAAGGACCTAACAGAAGAAGAAGAGATCAAGAAAAGGTGGCAAGAATATACAGAAAACCTGTATAGGAAGGATAACAATATCGGGGATAGCTTTGACGGTGTCGTCGGTGAGCTAGAGCCAGACATCCTGAAGAGTGAGGTTGAGTGGGCCTTAAGAAGCATTGCTAATAACAAGGCAACAGGAGACGACGGCATCCCAGCTGAACTGTTCAAAATCTTGCAAGATGATGCTGTCAAGGTAATGCATGCTATATGCCAGCAAATATGGAAAACACAAGAATGGCCATCAGACTGGAAAAAATCAACTTATATCCCCATACCAAAAAAGGGGAACACTAAAGAATGTTCAAACTATCGAACAGTGGCACTCATTTCACATGCCAGTAAGGTAATGCTCAAGATCCTGCAAGGTAGACTTCAGCAGTTCATGGAGCGAGAATTGCCAGATGTACAAGCTGGGTTTAGAAAAGGCAGAGGAACTAGAGACCAAATTGCCAATATCCGCTGGATAATGGAAAAAGCCAGGGAGTTTCAGAAAAACATCTATTTCTGTTTTATTGACTATTCTAAAGCCTTTGACTGTGTGGACCATAACAAATTGTGGCAAGTTCTTAGTGGTATGGGGATACCAAGTCATCTTGTATGCCTCCTGAAGAATCTGTATAACGACCAAGTAGCAACAGTAAGAACAGACCACGGAACAACAGACTGGTTTAAGATTGGGAAAGGAGTACGGCAGGGCTGTATACTCTCACCCTACCTATTCAACTTGTATGCAGAACACATCATGCGACAAGCTGGCCTTGAGGAATCCAAGGCTGGAGTTAAAATCTCTGGAAGAAACATTAACAATCTCAGATATGCAGATGATACCACTTTGATGGCTGAAAGTGAAGAGGAACTGAGGAGCCTTATGATGAAGGTGAAAGAAGAAAGTGCAAAAGCTGGCTTGCAGCTAAACCTCAAAAAAACCAAGATTATGGCAACCAGCTTGATTGATAACTGGCAAATAGAGGGAGAAAATGTAGAAGCAGTGAAAGACTTTGTATTCCTAGGTGCAAAGATTACTGCAGATGCTGACTGCAGTCAGGAAATCAGAAGACGCTTAATCCTTGGGAGAAGAGCAATGACAAATCTCGATAAAATAGTTAAGAGCAGAGACATCACACTGACAACAAAGGCCCGCATAGTTAAAGCAATGGTGTTCCCTGTAGTAACATATGGCTGCGAGAGCTGGACCATAAGGAAGGCTGAGCGAAGGAAGATCGATGCTTTTGAACTGTGGTGTTGGAGGAAAATTCTGAGAGTGCCTTGGACTGCAGGAAGATCCAACCAGTCCATCCTCCAGGAAATAAAGCCAGACTGATCACTTGAGGGAATGATATTAAAGGCAAAACTGAAATACTTTGGCCACATAATGAGAAGACAGGACACCCTGGAGAAGATGCTGATGCTAGGGAGAGTGGAAGGCAAAAGGAAGAGGGGTCGACCAAGGGCAAGATGGATGGATGATATTCTAGAGGTGACGGACTCGTCCCTGGGGGAGCTGGGGGTGTTGACGACCGACAGGAAGCTCTGGCGTGGGCTGGTCCATGAAGTCACGAAGAGTCGGAAGCGACTAAACGAATAAACAACAAAGGATGCTCACATTTCCCAGTTGAAACTATGGTTGAGTCTGTCCATGTGTTGTGAGATTAAGGAGTTTTCATTGTGTCTTCTGATTGCTAGTTGGTGTTCGTGGATGCGCTCTGCTTGTCTTCTGCCTGTCTGTCTACATAGTAGCTGTTACAGTCCTTATGCTGTATGTTGTAGATGACTCCTGTTTTTTCTTCTTGGGCTACTGGGTCTTTTGATTCACTTAAGTTGTTTCAGAGGGCTTTAGTTGGTTTGTGTGCTATGGTAATGCTGTGTGGTTGTAATAGTCTGTTGGTTGTTTCTGAGATGTTTTTGATGTAGTGTTATCCTTTTCATGGCTTGTGTTGGTTGTGCTGTAGTGGGATCAGGTTCTTTTTGATAAAGTTGTGTGGGTATCCATTTTGTTGGAAGATGTTGTATAGGTAGTCTGTTTCCTTTTTCTGGTGTTCTGGGTTGCTGCAGTACATTTGTGTTTGCCTGAATAATGTTCTTACACAGCTCCTCTTGTGGGAGGTTGGGTTGTTACTTTGGTAATGGAGCACTTGGTTAGTGTGGGTTGTTTTTCAAGAGACATCTGTTTCCAGTTTGCCATCATTTCCTCTGCTGATGAGGATATCCAGGAAGGGTAGTGTGGTGTTGTTTTCTTCTTCTCTTGTGAATTTTATTCCTCTGAAGATGTTGGCCAAATGCTCTGTCTACTCTGCAATCTTTGGAAATATGTTTTTTTCCTCCGCTTCACCTGTGATGGAATGTGAAGGTGACCTTGGAAAATGGAGGAAAGAGATGCTGCCTAGGGAATGATGAGATAAAAGGAGAGGAAGTCCATGAGAGGATAACGGTCTAAAGAAGAAACTTAGGAAAGACCTGTCCTGACCGTTCAAGTGTCATGCGCTGCCTACCGCTGAGTGAAACACAGACACTGATTCAGGGAAGAGCAGGTTCAGGTTTATTACAGTGTAGTGCTAAACGAGAAAAAAGCTGAGAGTGAAGGGAGCGCGCCGGTGCGGGGTTTAAATAGCCCGCGCCGGTCAGCGCCCCCCCCACTTTGGGTTGCGTCATCCCCCCTTTGTCCTGCATACTTCCGTGCCGGTAGGTGAAGGGTTGCAGGGCCCCTGCTGGTGCCCCAGGCTTCGCCCATAATCGGTTTCTTTCTCCGCCCGGTGATTGCTGTCAGCTGGGCGATCTCCGTTGCGCTTTGCTGACAGCTTCAGGTGAGCCTCGTGATCCGCCCTGTCTTTGTCTTTCCTTCTTCCTCTTTTGTGTCTTGATGGCTGGGTCATCCGGCCGGGGTCATTCCCTTCTCCTCGGGGTCTGTGTCTGTTGTTGTGCGTGCTTTGCTTATCTTAAATCCCTTCCTCTGCTTCCTAGGTATTGTCATGTGTGCCGTTGTGCTGATGCCTTCAGCTCAACGGCACTCATGACATCAAGGGATAAATAGGGAGGGCGGGAGATTTGTCCTTTTAGACTTGTAAGATTCTGTTAATGTAGCCTTACAATAAAGTAGAATTGGTTCATCTAGTCATGTTCCCTGCCAGGTTTACCTGGAAGGGCTGGCATCACCTCTGCATTGGGAGGACACACCCTTTCCTGTGTTTCTTTGCATCTCATTGAAGAAGCTGACTCCCACCACAGTTCCTGCCTTTAGAGAATGGTTTGCAAACCACTTACAGTGAGATCAGTGAATGTAGAATGCTAACCATCAATCAGCAGTGGCTGACAACCCCTTAGCAAACCAATAGAGGGTGGTATGGCTGACCTCAAAATAAAATTGGCTTAACATTCAAAATACATTTGGCCATATGTCCTCTGAAATTAAACAGCCTGCTGTTTGTATTCATGTATGTTTCTTCAAAATGACTGAAAGTTGAAAGCTTTTGAATTTAATGCCAAACTCTACATCCAGGCATCTCCAAATGCATGTTAACATTGGCCTATTAGATTACTATGTTTTCCTGATCACTGATGCCTGGAAGCAACTGACTCACACATAAAGAGAAGGCAGCTACCTTAATGAATGACTCTTCTAGGATGTGAAAGAGTTATTTATTATAGCAAGTGTGGCCTGCAGAGGAAAAAGTCAGAAGCTGCAACACCATCACTACTTATGGCAGAACTTATTAGTGGCATTCAGTCTTCATTCTGGCAGGCACAATGCTGGAAAGTTTTGGAAAAGCAGGTTATTTTTTATTTCTTGTTTACTGCCGCCTTCCTTGTTTCCTTCCTTATTTCCAACTTTCTTTTTCTTTCCAGTTTAACTTGTATATACATAATATTTCACTTTCAACTGTTTGGCCAAACAAATGGATAGTAAATTCTAATGTATATATTTTATTTTAAATGCCAGATTTCTCTCAAATGTTTGCAACTTTCCTCCCAAAAATCAAAGATACAATTGAAATTTTCATTACATCACACATAGTACTCTGTATAGTAGTTAAACATTAAATCAGAACAACTTAGAATTCTTAATATACTGGTCTCATGTAACACATAATTCTGGTAATTCAAAATTCCATAATCTGAGGGAAATCTTGGATGGCAGAAAAGGACCTCAGACACTATACTATTCAGAGGAGGAAAAAGTACAATCCAGAAAGCATGTGTGGCTTGCCAGCATCAGTGAGATCCAAAGTATGGGCCCTTTTTGCGTTTGGGTGGGTTTGGGTGGGTTTTAAGAAGCACAACTAGTTCCTTAATCCTTGCGGATTCTTAATGACCCATTTCATATATAAAATTTCTGAAATCCCTTCTCAAAACTGGCCTTGGAGTACTGCCCTCACATTCCAGTGCAACCACCTGCAAGTGAACTGAAGTTGTATACATCTGTTAAATCTCTCTTACTAGTCTTGCATCTTCAGCAACTTTGTTGAAACTTCTGCTTAAATATCTCCCATGAAGAAAAACCTACCATCATGCAAAAGGTTCCCTGTTGAAGATATGTTCTTGTTCAACATATTTCCTAATGTTCAATCATTATATTCAGGCCCACAACTAGGGTTTGTGTCACCCAGGGCAAACATGGATTCCGTGCCCATTTTGGTGCCCCCCCAGTGCTCATTTTGGTGCTCCCCCAGCACAGCACCTGGGGCACATGCCCCGCTTGCCCCCCCCCCAGTTGTGGCCCTGATTATATTTCAATAATTTCTACCCATTAATTCTAGTGCAATGGCCACCAACTAAATATTCTTGATGTATTGCTTTCATTTTGGAAATGATTAGAAATGACAACATCAGGATAGAACTTTGTGTGAAAAGTTTTTAGAAGTATTTATAACCAAGTAACTGGTGTGCAGTTCCCAGAAATATCACTTAACCACAAGCTTCATTTGTCTTCTCTTAGATCAAGCAGGTCTATTATTATTACACTGATATTTCAATATTTCTGCATTCATTTTTAATTTTCTTCTTGAAATTTTAAATGTCAGAAAGTTCTTTTACTTTATTCTGTATCTGAATATTTTAATTGCAACCAAACCAGGGTATATTTCAGGTTACTATGTAGTTCCAATGAATGGAAGGATGGACCAGTATGCTTTGTAATGGAAAGAAGATTTCTTTTCCCCACAGCAAGCATCAATAGATTTTGGACAGGGAGGCACAATATTTACAAATATGTGTACCATTAGGCAGAAGTATGGAGAGTCAGAGATTGTATATGCACATCTTTGTGTTTTTATGAAATGACCATTTATACAGAAAAAAACACAGCCTTCTGAAAATGGAATAACACCAGTTCAGCTTTCCAGGGCTTCCCCCAAAACAGCAAAGGTTATAACCGGCAGTTCTGCTTTGATTTCTGATACTGTCCAGCTGGTGATTCTTTCAACCTTATACTTACTCTGACTAATGTTCTGATTTCTCAGCCTTTCTATGTCTCACATTACCAATTTATCTCCCTTGTCTCATCTCTAGGGTGACTTACTTGCTGTGGGGAACTTTGATCTATATGCAGCTTTGGATTTCATTCTTTCCCAACTGGCTAGAATTTAAACAAAGACAGGATTTCCACATTATAAATCTACTGTCTACTTCAGATACTGACACATTTTTCTTTGTGCTTTCTGTTTCCCATTAGTTGCCTATCTCTTTCCTGAGGATATTTCTTTAACCTGCTCTTCTGCCTTGCATTTTTGTTATTTAAGATGAGTGGATTTAGAAACAAAATAGGAATCACCTATCGGCCCCAGTATTCCTTATTTTACCCAGCTTTGCCATGTCCCATTTTTAGTGATGTTACCTTTTTCATGAATCATTCAGCTTAATATTTGACACAATTAATTAATTAATTAATATACTGATCTAGCAAAGTACACAATGCCTTATTTATTAAAGGGGAAGCAGACCTCATCACCTCACTATCATCATCCTCCCAGCGGACAAAGGTCGTACCACCATCATTATGGACAGATCACAATATATACAAAAGGACAAAGAATTACTTGAGGACAAAGAAACCTACACCCCAGTGAACACCAATCCCATACAGAAACTGGACAACCAGGTCATTCTCAACAACCTCACCAAGAAAGGCCAAATTACACAAGAAGAGTGGGATGAAAAGCAGTGGACGCATCCTCCCACGCTTCTATGGACGCCCCAAGATACACAAACCTGGCACACCACTTTGGCCCATTGTATCATTACCAGGGACTCCCACATACAACATAGCTACATTGCTGACAAAGAAACTTAGGCATCTCACAGAGGAGAGTGAATATTCTGTCAACTCCCCACTACAGTGTCTCCAGAAAATCAAAAACCTAAAGATAGAAGAAGATGATATCATGGTGTCATTCAATGTTACAGCTCTCTTCACATCCATAGACCCGGGTCTAGCGAAAGAATCCATGGCTACAATTCTGCGCAACACACCTGACCTAGCCAAATACACCAAAATAGAAATTCCCAGGATAATGGATTTTATCAACCTCTGCCTTATGACCTACTTTCAGTTTGATGGAGAAATATACCAACAGATCAAAGGAACACCCATGGGATCACCAATTTCAGAACTAATGCAGCATCTGGAAAGGATAGAACTTCCACACATACAACCCAAAGGATGGCTCTGGTATGTAGATGACACTTTCATCATAATACAAAAGGAAAGGATAGAACTCCCACACATACAACCCAAAGGATGGATCTGGTACGTAGATGACACTTTCATCATAATACAAAAGAAACAACTGGAAGAAACTCACGAAACCATCAACATCTTTAATGGAATAAAATTCACAATGGAGGAAGAAAACAACAACACACTACCATTCCTGGACATCCTCATCAGTAGAGGAAATGATGGCAAGTTAGAAACACAAGTCTACAGGAAAGCTACCCACACCAACCAAGTGCTCCATTACCAAAGTAACAACCTAACGTCCCACAAGAGGAACTGTGTAAGAACATTATTCAGATGAGAACTTTCACACTGCAGCAACCCAGAACACCAGAAAAAGGAAAAAGATAATCTGTATAGCATCTTCCAGCAAAATGGATACCCACTCAACTTTATCAAAAAGTGCCTCACCACCCAACCCACTACAATCCAACCAATAGAAGCTATGAAAAGGATAACATTGCATACATCAGAAACATCTCAGAAACCACCAACAGACTCTTACAACTGCATGGCATCACCATAGCACATAAACCAAGTAAAACTCTTCAAAACATCTTAAGTAACCAAAAAGACCCAGTAGCCCAAGAAGAAAAAACAGGAGTTATTTACAACATACAGTAACAACCACTATGCAAAGACTGTAACAACCACTATGTGGACAGACAGGCAGAAGACTAGCAGAGCACATCCACGAACACCAAAACTCCTTAATCTCACAATACACAGACAGACTCAACCATAGTTTCAACTGGGAAATGGTGAGCATCCTAAACCAAGCCAAATCCAAAAACTCCAGAGAATTCCTGGAAGCCTGGCACTCAGACAAAGCAGCCATCAACAGACACGTAGAGGTAAACAACATTTACATACCATTCAAAAGAGACAACAGAAAAGCCAAAAGACCAGTACACTCCCTTGCCAGCAATCAACACCCAGATATGCAAAAATCAGCACTAGGATTAACACCAGATGAACAATCAAACAGCACAATACACCCTAATCAAGGAACTATTAACTCAGGCAATCAACCAAGCAGCAAACAACAGCCCAATCAAAGAACTCCCAAGGAGAGAACAACACCCCCACTAACACAGGCAGGGCAAGCCACAGTATATAAACTGAGAACAAAGCCTCTTCGTACTGAAGATGTTGCCTAGTCTGGCAATGAAATGTCTGCAAGAGAACAACAAGGCTCAGAGAGCATTCATCACTCCTCATCACTTAGTTAAATATTTCCTTTAATCCTTTACTTCCTGCTAATGCTAGTTCAGAAATTGATCTAGCCTACAAAGCTTCAGTGGCACCAAAACCTATCACATTAGGATGAAAAAGTATGTATTTCTTTAGTTCTATATCACCCCTCCCTCAATACTAATAATGTACATGCAGGCGCATATGGCCAAGATGAAGTGAGAAATATGATATTTGGAATAAAGAAAAGCTGACACAAATCTTTACACTGCTTTTCTGGAGCCACATGGAGCCATGTGCATGTTTCCTTAATAGACACAAATCATGTCTGGATTTGCTTGAGTTACCAAGATACCAGCCTCTCATAGGTGTCTGTGGGGTGCAAGTGACATCACATGAGCCATGATGTCATCATGGCTTCTACCAGATGTCTATGAAGCAACAGCTACAGTATATAATTGCTGAAGAAGCCAAGTTTCTTTTTTAGCATTACATGATTAATGTTCCTATAGAATGCTGTTCCTTTGAAATGGAGATTGATGTAGTCAGAAATGTAAAGCACTTTCTAAAATACAAATGTTATAGAACTGATTAATAAGCTTTTTCTTCTCACATTATTTGATACACATTATAGTTTACTTTCCCATTGCTTTATCAGAATTATTCACATTTCTATGACTTTGGCTTTGAAACCCTTTGGAATTGATATAAAATAAACTCCTATTTCTTGATCTCTCATTTAGAATTTATCTTAACAGCCCTGTCATACATATCTTGTATCATTATTTTTATATACTTTTAAAAATGGTTCTTCATAGCTGTTACATCTGCTGCTAACTAATTTAGAGGTTTTGTAAAATAGTCTACTCATAGAAAATAATGTCAATACTCTGTTTACCCATGTTGTCATTTGATAAGAAGCTCTGGCTTGTTTGTCTGATTTCTAAGGCTAAGCATGTCTTCACTGCTTCAGAATTAATAATAAGGCTGCCTATATGTTTTGAAGGAAACTTTTTCAATTTCTGTTTTATAGGAAGAAAAAAGTTGCTTGAGTGTGTGTTAGCATACTGTATATATGTCCCAGTTTGTGGGATGCAGGTGTTGATTTGCAAGATAGTCTGGAGATTAGAAATCCCAGTTTTCATAAGAAAGCATGAGCATCCTTTTGATAAAGATGGGCTTTGGTTTGCTCTTGTGGTATACTGGCCCAAACTGACTGGTATTGCTGCATGGATCCATACGGCTGGTAATCTATATCTTCTCTGCATTATCTCAGTATTTATGATTCTATCTGTTAATGACCATGGGAAATGGAGGACTGTGATGTAGGAGGAGGAAATGGTAAAGAGCATGAAATAATAATGAAATGAAATGAAATAAAAAAGAGAGGGAG
This sequence comes from Candoia aspera, assembly GCF_035149785.1. Taxonomy (NCBI): domain Eukaryota; kingdom Metazoa; phylum Chordata; class Lepidosauria; order Squamata; family Candoiidae; genus Candoia; species Candoia aspera. Next base: position 163,819,364 of record NC_086155.1, read on the forward strand.
GGATATGTTGTATGCCTATAAAACTAAGAGAATGGGGAAATATGTAATAATTTGAATGAAGGTGGTCTGATCTTATGGAATTGAAGAATACATGCAGGGAAGTGAAGGTTTTACTTTGGCCACATAATGAGAAGACAGGACACCCTGGAGAAGATGCTGATGCTAGGGAAAGTGGAAGGCAAAAGGAAGAGGGGCCGACCAAGGGCAAGGTGGATAGATGATATTCTAGAGGTGACGGACTCATCCCTGGGGGAGCTGGGGGTGTTGACGACCAAGAGGAAGCTCTGGCGTGGGCTGGTCCATGAAGTCACAAAGAGTCGGAAGCGATTGAATGAATAAACAACAAGTGAAGGTTTAGATTTAAAAAAAGCAGCACACAGACTCTCAATCTCCCACACCTCCCCATATTGGGGGACAATTGGACAACATTTCACAACTTTTGTGGTGATTACACTGGACCAATCTCTCAATAGAAAGATCTTAATTTCAGATTGAGGCCAATCTAAGCATTGGCTGATGACTTGTGGGGAGGGGGAGATTAAGCATTAGGTATAGTGGCACAGGGTAGCTCCAGAGAACATGTGTAGTAGTCTCAACCTCAGTATTTGCAAAGATGTTCTTGAACAGGGATGTTGTTGAATCTCTCCATTTTTTGAAGATTGAGTATCAAATCTCACAAAGTGAACATTTTTCTATGCAAGGCATAAAAGATGTTGTAGAGATATTTCGGGAGGCATAAAGACTGTAAATAAAAGCAGAACAGTGGTATGAATAATTTGGCTCGATCATTTTGTAGGTCTGAGTCAAATATTCTCTGCTTGGTGTCAGCCATGACTTTTTCTAATCACAGCATCAGCAAAGTTTGGAGTGAGAGACAATAAGCGAAACAGCAACTCTTTGTTTCTTCTAAGATGTGGTATATGTTTCAGCCAGGATAAGTTTCAGCCAATATGTCAGCCAATAGAGTGATTCTGGCCTTGGTTGAGGAACAGCCTAGTTCTAGCCAGAGAAATGGATTTCCACTGAGAGGAGTGGCTGGAATATGGCTTTCAGAAATATAGATTGAAATTATGAGATAAATGTGAAAACTGTATCTGTGCTTAATAATTATTTAATTAGTAATTAAGTAATGAAAATTAAATTTAAAGAAAATTAAATTTAATGTTGACAATTGATTAAATTAACAATTAAGTAATGAAAAGGTAATTACAAATGTTAATTATAACATTTTTAAAGCTGGCCATTTTTTTAAAATTTGAACATTATAACATTAGTAGAGTTGTACAAAGCTTTGGTTTGGATGTTTGTTTTGAAGCTTATTCAATCAAATATGTGAATTAAATTGACTTGCCAAGATGAATTGGAAAATCAAATTGAAATAGATACCACTTAATGGCTTTTCCTAATTGATTTGAAAATTAAATTGAATTAACTTGATTTTCCAAGCTGAGTTGAATAATCTGATTTGATAATCAAATCAAATTGATGACTCAAATTCGATGGGAGCCATTCCATACCTCTCCAAAATTTCTCCTTCCTTCCTTCCTTCCTTCCTTCCTTCCTTCCTTCCTTCCTTCCTTCCTTCCTTTCCTTGTGTCATTGAATGATGTAAACTGGCCACAGGACACTCATCAGGGCTATAGTCTACCTCCCATGAAAATGTTCAATTGTACTAAATGTTGATGTAAACACTGTATGTTCTGATGATAGCTGTTTTTACTGAAAGTAGCATTACTCTGCCTGATGATTTTTATTAGATAATTATTATTCTTTAATTCAGATTTCATAAAAGGAATTTGCACGTGTTCAGCACTGTTAAATGTTAATGCTGATCACAATGCACAGGACAAATCTTTTTTCTCTAAACAAAGTAACTCTGCTTGTTGCCAGCTACAGATTTATTGGTATATGGATTACACATATTAAACAGCCATCAAGCTAGAGAGGTTCCATCACCATCTGCCTAGAAGCTAACATCATTAATGGACAGACTGCATATATCTTCTTGACTGATGTGTTGATCTTTCTCACTCCATTGACTAATGAATTGACATTGGTGATGTTCTCCAGTATTGGTGTGCATTTGGCTAATTTATAACAAAGCTTTAAATGCTCAAATGCTGATGAATTCTAAACTACCATGCTAGAGGTCCTTTGGTTTGCTCTGGAAGCTGTGTGAAGCCAGACAGTAAAGGCAATTTTGTCTGATAGCTTTTATCATTGCTAAGGAAGAAAAATGAAGTCTGACTTACTCTGGAATGCATTTAGATCTTTGCAGGTTTTGCAAGGCAGGACAGAGGCAATATATGATGAAATCTGAGCAGAATCCAGAATAAGACAGATTTCAAACTTTTTTCTTAACAATGATTCTGAAACAGTGAGGTGAATGATACTAGTAGGATGCAAGAGCAAATAATAATGAAGGCAAGATTTCTTTCTTGCTCTGTTTTTCCCACTAGTGGCAAAGATAATGATTTCAAGATACACACTTTTTATTATATATGATGATCTAGATCTAGATTCTAAATCAACACATGTTACTTAGCAGGAGATAGGATTTGAACTATCAAGTGTTGGCTGCAAAAATCCAGACAAGTACTATCTTCTGTATTTCTTTGCTGCCATCTAGTGGTTATCCTGATTTTTGCAACCAAATCTGGTAACCCAAAGATAAAAATGCTATCAGGGATGCCAGGAGACCATGACAGTGGATTGGAAAACCATACATTCAAGCCCTCCAGTGACTCTTAGATGCTAGACACCCTCTAAAATGTATATGTCATTGTGCTTCTTTACCACCGTAGACAGGACAACCAGTGGAAGAGTTGACAAAGTATGAATTAAAATGAATTAAATAGCCAAGGAGCTATTCATTTAAACTTCTGCATACCTTATCGAAATGGTAACACCTAGGTGGGTCAATTAGCCCCAAAGGGCCTGCTTAGGATAGATTGCCACCTGAACAGCAGATAGAGCCTCGCTCCCCAACCATTAATATTAAAGGCCAGAGAAATATATAAGGACTCAATTAAGGTCAAACATTTCTTGAGACCAGCTACCTGCATCCTTGGATATTTCAGAGTTCTGAAAGACCCTAGAATTCATATATGCTTAGACTATGAATAATTACAGCTCCCACCCAGAAGTTACAAAGGAGGATCATTCAAAACCTCTGCAGCTTGCATTCAAAGTTATACAATGGTAGAAATAGAATTGGCTTCCTTTAATCTTGTGAAGGATGTTATTTTTCATTAATAATGAGGTTGTTCAACATGTTTATAAAATTTGTCTGTGTCTTGATAAAATTATACGGTCTAAAGAATGAAATGTTCTATTGTGAAACATTTTTCCCTTTTTTGTGAATATATCTAATTTAAATTAGAGCATGTGCCTAAAATCATGTACCACTTTGGAAAAAACTTCTATATATAATTAAAAATAATCTTATTTGTCTATTTTCATGCATTACAAAATTATAGTCAAGAAAATTAACAGAGATAAAAACAGAACAAAAAAGGGACTTACATCCCAAACAAAGTAATTATACTGACTGGAATCAAAATGAAATCATTTTTCAGAGCTGTTGGGTGTGCATATAGATCGCCTCCAGACATCTTTAATTTATGTGACTGCTGCTACTTTGTAACAAATAAGCTATTCTGATACTGACCTTCATAGTACTACAGAGGTAATATATTTCACAGGGCTGAAACTGTCCTAAAGAGTTCTATATTTTCAAAGAACAGGAAATAAGTTATTTTCCTTATTATATAGGTGACAGACTGATTTTCATTTAGGTTACAACATATTTATTAAATGAGTTTGGCTAATAATTTGATTTTAAAATAATCTTGAACATAAAGACAAATTTTAAATTAATTTGGGTAGAATCCTAAAAATGGTGCCAGTATTTCACTGTGATTGTTCAAAAAAAATTGTAAAAAGAAAAATAGAAATAAAGATTCCAAACACATAGCTGACATCTGGGAAATGGGAGTTGGGAAAAAGAAGAATTGGATACTTCATAATACGTGATTACTGATCGGAGATCATTTAGAAGCTTAGGAATTGTTTGTGGACAATTATACAGACATGATACGATCACTTGTGTAGAACATGGTAATTATGTGTTTCACATTTGAAAATTGGTTTTATTTGTCATACACAGAACATTTATATGTATTCAAGCAAAATATTTGTTCTCTCCTTTTACACGTATCTGAATCAGTTTCACAGCATTCATGCAGGCAATTCCATCAATTGAAGTAGAAGCTTAAGAGAAGAGTGCGTACAATTCAAGGCATTAGTGTGGATGTTCTTCCTCTCATTTAAATGGAGATTAAAATTATGACCAGATCTGGACATATGGTCAGTAGACCATATCTTTGCAGAAAATGTATTTAAAAAATCAAAGTAGACAGCCATAGCTCCCAGTGTAAGAAAGGCGGCCTTAAAAAAAAAGGTTGAAGGAAACATTAAGATAAAGTACACACAAATGAATTTCAGAGAGACAAAATGTAAAATAACAGGCAGAATATGAACCATATAAAAATCAAAGTCTATGGACAAATTTTATAATATACATATAAATCAATTAAGTTGGTCATATAAATAGTTATATATAGTTATAATCAACACAGTTAATTGCAATTTAATTTTTAATAGGAGCTGTATTACCAAGTGAAAATAGCTGCAGGATGCAAAAATTATGGCAAGCAAAGTTAGCAAAATCTGATTTTAAATTTTTATTGCATTCTAATGTACTTCAAGTTTTATCAGGGCAGTTAATGAAATGCAACTCTTTTCAATTATACATCAATGGGGCTCAAAGATTAAATGACAAATGTAATTGTCTTTAGTAGCCTTATAACTACTACAGTGAGCCCTACCAGAAATATGAGAGGCAAAATTTGAATAACATGGGAAGGGACTACTAGAAAAATCAATTCAAGAGGATATTAAGAAAAAATGCTCAAAATTATAATTGCAAACCCTAAAATACCTTTAGGGGGAAAATATTATTTGCAGACTTTCCAGGCCTAGGACATAATCACTGAAAACGTAAGACTCTTTTTTGAGAGTATATAGCCTTCTAAGGAAGTACTTTGAATAAGACATCACTGGAAAAGCTTAAGGCCTGGGCAAATTAATATGAGTACCTTGAAACAGGAGTAGAAATTAATAGGACATTTGCTGTCCTTTTAAAACTGGCATGGTTTAACCAAAGATGGTTAAAGTTCTGGCAGCCAAATTCTACCCGAACTGAAGTTTCTGCATTGACTTCAAGGGCAGAGCAGCCTAAATTATAACACATTACATTAACCCAACTTGGAGATTGCCAGAGCAAGCAGCTGAAATTTATCACTCATCTGAAGTAACAGAGGGCAACTAGGTAAAAAAAACCCCTCAATCTAAGATCATCCCCAGGCAGTGAATCTTTTTTTTTTAAATAAGACTTTTATTAAGTTTCAGACAAAGATAAAAGCTACAGAAAAACAAAAAAATACAAAGAAAAAGAAAAAAAGAAAAAAACTAAAGTGTGAAAACACAAGAGAAAATTTTTTTTAGAGTTACAGAAAGAGGTGACTTCTTTTAACAGCAAGGATATAAAACAATTTTCCATAATCAATCCTTTACTCTATATTAAACCAAAATCACATTATTTCTATAAATCATTCCATTGGCACATTATAAAAAAATCATTAAATACAGTGGCTCCATCCCCTTATATTAAAAGAAAAAGAAGATACACACACAGACACACCTCTCCTAATCAACTACCTCCTCAGGGATAACATTCATTTAATTATTTCCTTCCTACTACTATTCTATACATTCCTGTCTACTCTAATAAAGATCAAACTAAAAACCATATAAATCGTCTACCATTATACTTAATAATAAAACAATTTTAATAATCTTAATCATGTTAAACCCAAAACCAAATGTTTTTTATAATTTACTAATCTTAATCCCTTTAGCAAAGGATCGTTACCTTGTCATGGTGCTGGAGCTTGAGCGCCTCAATGATGCCTTGAGCTAAACCGTGAAGGGCCACCCAAGACGGGAAGGTCATGACAGAGAGGTCAGACTAAATGAGATCCCTGGGGAAGGTAATGGCAACCCACCCCAGTATTCTTGCCGGGAAAACTAAATGGATCAGTACAACTAGAGATATGTCGGTATACCATCGGAAGATGAGACCCCCAGGTCGGAAGATGGTCAAAATGCTACTGGGGAGGAACAGAGGATGAGTTCAACTAGCCCCAGACGTGATGACACAGCTAGCTCAAAGCCGAAAGGACGGCTAGCGGCCGACGGTGCTGGTGGTGAACGGCGAATCCGATGTTCTAAGCATCAACACACCAATGGAACCTGGAATGTAAGATCTATGAGCCAGGGCAAATTGGATGTGGTTATTGGTGAGATGTCAAGATTAAAGATAGACATTCTGGGCATCAGTGAACTGAAATGGACTGGAATGGGCCACTTCACATCAAATGACCACCAGATCTACTACTGTGGACAAGAGGACCACAGAGGAAATGGAGTAGCCTTCATAATTAATAGTAAAGTGGCTAAAGAAGTGCTTGGATACAATTCAAAAAATGATAGAATGATCTCAATTCGAATTCAGGCCAAGCCATCTAACATCACAGTGATCCAAATATACTCCCCAACCACAGATGCTGAAGAAGCTGAAGTAGAGCAGTTCTATGAGGATCTGCAGCACCTACAGGACAACACACCTAAAAGAGATATTATTTTCATCATGGGAGACTGGAATGCTAAGGTGGGCAGTCAATTGACACCTGGAATTACAGGTAAGCATAGCCTGGGAGAACAAAACAAAGCAGGACATAGGCTGATAGAATTTTGCCAAGACAACTCACTCTGCATAACAAACACTCTCTTCCAACAACCTAAGAGATGGCTTTATAAATGGACTTCACCAGATGGACAACACCAAAATCAGATTGACTACATCCTTTGCAGCCAAAGGTGGTGGACATCTATACAGTCGGTAAAAACAAGACCTGGAGCTGACTGTAGTTCAGATCACAAACTTCTTCTTGCACAAATTAGGATCAGACTAAAGAGATTAGGGAAGACCCATAGATCAACGAGATATGAGCTCACTAATATTCCTAAGGAATATGTAGAATAGATTGAAGGGACTGGACTTAGTAGATAGGGTCCCGGAAGAACTATGGACAGAAGTTCGCAACATCGTTCAGGAGGCAGCAACAAAATACATCCCAAAGAAAGAGAAAAGCAAGAAGGCAAAATGGCTGTCCGCTGAGACACTAGAAGTAGCCCAAGGAAGAAGAAAAGCAAAAGGCAACAGTGATAGGGGGAGATATGCCCAATTAAATGCAAAATTCCAGAGGTTAGCTAGAAGAGATAGGGAATTATTTTTAAACAGGCAATGCGTGGAAGTGGAAGAAGACAATAGAATAGGAAGGACAAGAGACCTCTTCCAGAAAATTAGAAACATTGGAGGTAAATTCCAGGCCAAAATGGGTATGATCAAAAACAAAGATGGCAAGGACCTAACAGAAGAAGAAGAGATCAAGAAAAGGTGGCAAGAATATACGGAAGACCTGTATAGGAAGGATAACAATATCGGGGATAGCTTTGATGGTGTGGTCAGTGAGCTAGAGCCAGATATCCTGAAGAGTGAGGTTGAATGGGCCTTAAGAAGTATTGCTAATAACAAGGCAGCAGGAGATGACGGCATCCCAGCTGAATTGTTCAAAATCTTGCAAGATGATGCTGCCAAGGTAATGCATGCTATATGCCAGCAAATTTGGAAAACACAAGAATGGCCATCACACTGGAAAAAATCAACTTATATCCCCATACCAAAAAAGGGAAACACTAAAGAATGTTCCAACTATCGAACAGTGGCACTCATTTCACATGCCAGTAAGGTAATGCTCAAGATCCTGCAAGGTAGACTTCAGCAATTCGTGGAGAGAGAATTGCCAGATGTACAAGCTGGGTTTAGAAAAGGCAGAGGAACTAGGGACCAAATTGCCAATATCTGCTGGATAATGGAAAAAGCCAGGGAGTTTCAGAAAAACATCTATTTCTGTTTTATTGACTATTCTAAAGCCTTTGACTGTGTGGACCATAACAAATTGTGGCAAGTTCTTAGTGGTATGGGGATACCAAGTCATCTTGTCTGCCTCCTGAAGAATCTGTATAACGACCAAGTAGCAACAGTAAGAACAGACCATGGAACAACAGACTGGTTTAAGATTGGGAAAGGAGTACAGCAGGGTTGTATACTCTCACCCTACATATTCAACTTGTATGAAGAACACATCATGCGACATGCTGGGCTTGAGGAATCCAAGGCTGGAGTTAAAATCGGTGGATGAAACATTAACAATCTCAGATATGCAGATGATACCACTTTGATGGCTGAAAGCAAAGAGGAACTGAGGAGCCTTATGATCAAGGTGAAAGAAGAAAGTGCAAAAGCTGGCTTGCAGCTAAACCTCAAAAAAACCAAGATTATGGCCACCAGCTTGATTGATAACTGGCAAATAGAGGGAGAAAATGTAGAAGCACTGAAAGACTTTGTATTTTTAGGTGCGAAGATTACTGCAGATGCTGACTGCAGTCAGGAAATCAGAAGACGCTTAATCCTTGGGAGAAGAGCAATGACAAATCTCGATAAAATAGTTAAGAGCAGAGACATCCCATTGCAAACAAAGGTCCGCATAGTTAAAGCAATGGTGTTCCCCGTAGTAACATATGGCTGTGAGAGCTGGACCATAAAGAAGGCTGAGAGAAGGAAGATCGATGCTTTTGAACTGTGGTGTTGGAGGAAAATTCTGAGAGTGCCTTGGACTGCAAGAAGATCAAACCAGTCCATCCTCCAGGAAATAAAGCCAGACTGCTCACTTGAGGGAATGATATTAAAGGCAAAACTGAAATCCTTTGGCCACATAATGAGAAGACAGGACACCCTGGAGAAGATGCTGATGCTAGGGAGAGTGGAGGGCAAAAGGAAGAGGGGCTGACCAAGGGCAAGGTGGATGGATGATATACTAGAGGTGATGGACTCATCCCTGGGGGAGCTGGGGGTGTTGACGACCGACAGGAAGCTCTGGAGTGGGCTGGTCCATGAAGTCACAAAGAGTCGGAAGCGACTAAACAAATAAACAACAAAAATCTTAATCCAAGTCATTAAAGATAAATGAAATCAGCCAGACCCTAAAAGTAATCCAGATAGATATTCTTAAACTCTTACCCTACTTCAAAATAGACCAAAGTATTTACATATCCCCACAATGCACACAGAGCATTTTTCTTACAGAAATCAAACAGCCTAACTGCCCCCCTCAAAAACTCTGACTTCTCTTCAGGAGACCTCCCATACATAATAACCCCTTCTTTTCCATGGCATTCCATCAGAAGATTAGTTTCACTTATGGCTTGCAAGTTGATCTCTCCCTTTAATTTCTTCAACTCAACTATCCAATCTTCATCCAGCATTTCAACAGAAGCCGAAGAGACATTTCTGTTGCTGTTAAATTCTTCAATTCCATCCATGACATCCCCATCCAAGTGACACATTTTAAAGCTCATATTTTCCACAATGTCCTGGATGCCTTGCATAAAATCTTGGTAAGACTCAGAAAGAATCTGTTTGAAATCTCATTGGAAATCAGAGAAAGTTTGTTTAAGATCCTCCATGCCTCAAGCAGTAGATTATGGTGCCCCTTAGGAGCTTAACCAGCAAAAGTTGAGAATATGAAGGAATTACAGAATATGTTTACACAAGTGAAAGTGATAAGCAGACAGTTCCCTAGGGAAAGTAGAAGCAGAAAACTGGAAGTTCAAAACAGCTGATTCAACATGTAGGAAAATGCTAATATCTTCAAATTTAGCACAAAAATAAGAACACGGAGATAATTATTTACTCTCAATCCTTCTTAATATTTGGATGGAAAACAAGCCAAAACTTAAGAAGAATTTTTTTAAAAAAAATCAATCCCAAAAATAATGATAAGCACCAAGAAAGCCCACTTCTCCTTGCTGTACAAAGCCTCTCTTAGGGTACATATACTGTATTTAAATATTTATATATATCGTGATTTAAAAATGGGGTGGCTGGTCTTAGTGTCCTTTTAAGGCGCAGCTTGGAAAATGGTGACGTTGCAGCCTCTCAGCTACCATTCGAGCATGAACTCTGTTTGTGATCTTCTGGCTGTAAGCCGCCATCTGGAGGACAGATGGGGTGGTTCCAAGTGTTTTCCTTTCCTGGAAAAACACTTCTGGGCTTCAGGAAAAACCTGCCTGAGCCTGAAAAAAAATGCTGCGTTGTCAGTTCTTCCTGCTAAGCCTGCAGACACAGCTGTTCAGTGTGCCATATTCCCACTGGAAGTCCCCAGGCAGTGAATCTGTATAACCCATCTAAGCATCATTTTCTGAGACTTACGAGCCTATTCAAAGTGCCTCCATTTGATCACATCAGCTTATTGATTCTTCCACATCCAGTCCATTATTGAATTCAAGGGCTATCCAGCACAAGCATAACTATATCTGACTCAGGTGACAAAGAAAGAGATGCAGTTGACTCTCTTTACCCAAGTGAAGAAGTTCACTCAGCTCTAATGACATGAGGACACCAGGAGGATCCATTTCTCCCCTGTTTTGTTATGAGCAGTAGTGGCACACGCTACCTATCCAAGCCTTCTTTTTCCTAATGACTTTGTTGTTGTTGTAATAAATATCCTAGTTCAAATTAAAATGTGGCTAATCTGCAACACTAGTTATAGTGTAGTAAATATATAAATAAGAGAAAGAAGGTCAGTTTGCAGGATACCTCTCTGCTTTACCTGTAGGAAAGATGAAGATAACAATACTTTCATCTTTCTTTGTATATTTTATACCTGGAATTATTTTATTTTCTTCTTAGTTGTAGTAGAAATATTAAACTTTTCTATTTATTCAGCCATTCTTTTATTATCCACTTCTGCTGTATGTTTCCATTTCTTAAAACTCATAATGGATTATTTTAAAGAAATACTTGTTGAAGTTGCCACCTATGAATTGTTATTAAAGTGATAATTCCTTGAAATGGCTATCAGCTTACAGGACTGATCTGGAGGCAAATATTAATTCTAAGTTCTCTACTACTTGGGTTTTATTTGAAGAAGGCAAACTGAGAACCTAGCAAACATAATACAGTATATCCCTAATTATATTAAATTACCGGTCAGGAGCAGTTCTCCCTTTTGTCAAAGTCCAGTAACTTGCTCTTAGTGATAGTGAATGTTGCTGAGCTGTTCTGTACCACCATTTAACTCTCCAAATAGAAACTTGATCAGTTGTGAAGGTATAATTAGATAGTGAAAAATAATTACCTTAGCCTTATCATTATAGGCTTCTTGCCTGTAATCCTCTTGTGATCTATGAACAAATTATTTTATTAGGAAATCGTTAGATCTTAATTTGTCTCCAAATACATCAATATTAATTTCTTATAATGTGGCACTGCATCCTTACCATAAATTCATATTAATGTGCAATTAGCACTACAATATACAGATTTCGCTAACCTTGAAACCAGTCCATTAATGAGCATATCTGAATGCCAGAATATTATCTCCTATTATACCAAACTACGCTGCCTTAAAAATAATATTAGAGTGGATAACCATAAAGTGTATATGATATCTTAGACACTTCCAGACATATGACAAGAAATTACTACAGTAACAATCATATGTGATCATTATATTGTCAAAGGCAAAGAAGCATATTTCCCCAAAGCTTTCATTTTTGAATACTTGGCAACTGTCCTGGCCCTGGTGCCCTCAAACAGGAGGTCTTTGGCTATGCTAGCTATGAATTTTAAGGGTAGAACTCTAAGACATCTGGAGGACAGAGGTTTGAGAATTGGTTGACTAGGCATTTTAGGAGGAAAAGGTAAGAAAGAATACATTGGTGAATTCTCTAATAGCTGTTTCATTGCCTATCCTTGGCATGGAAAATGAATTTGATGACTCAAAGTATGAGCCATTTCTTTGCCAATTCAGCTTAATTGGAATATAATTCAATTAACTTCATTTCAAGAATTGCCTTTGTCTAGAAACAACTTTATGATAACATACAAAATCTGGATATGTAATTAAACAGTGCATTTAATTTAATTTTATTTCAAACACCTTTACTGCAGGAAAGGCCTCCCTGTAGCTTGACAGCTTGTAATTTTAAACAGCTAAAGTTCAGTCCAATAAAATGCATCATTTTAACCTATTCTGTGATAGAAATCCCTAGTGCAGCATTTGGAGGCAAAAAACAACTCTACTTCCCTGAAGCTTTTCTTCAGGAGAAAAAGAATTGCATCCTTTTAATATAATGAAACTTTTCAGTACAGAGTTTAGACAATATATTGTTTGGCCAATCCTAAGGAACTACAAGATAAGATGTGGCATTCCAGTTAAAATCAAAGGAATATGACCTGAGGAGATCAAAGATATATTTTGTGAGATGCTTCAGTTGTAACTGGAACAAAAAGCAGCAAATATATTCAGAAGAAAGAAAGAAGTGTTACACCCATCAGTATAAGTAAGTAGTATAAGTTGGCCAAAATCCTGCTATTGAGTATAATATTGACCCAACATTCATGAGCTAGTCTAAGAGGATAAAAATTCTAGCATCCTTTTTTATATTTTGTTTTTGTAACATTGAATTTGGCACATTGCACAGTTCAACATTCACAGTTCAACATCAAAAGCAACTTTGATTTTGCTTGCTACTAAGCTTGTTCCAGACATTAACTCCCTATCATGATTCTTTTAATGACAGACTTTTTTAAATTTTGCTTTTTATTGGACTTTAAACAGCTTTGGGAAGTCTTTGAAATGCTAAAAAGATATCTTATACTTTATAATAAAGCAACAAATAGATACAATTGTATGAGCAAGGTTGGGCTCTGGTTTCTCATTCTGAGATTCCTAGATTTATTGGGCAGCTGAAGCCAAGCAAAGCATTGGTGGTGGTTGGTGGGGGAAGACATAGTTCCTGCTAAATTACCTAAAGCCAGCACCAATTGTTGAATCTCAGTTCTAGAAAATCTATTTATACATATAGATTGAATGGCTTAAATTCCAATACAATAAGTCTATCACTATTCTATTATTCAAAAAAGGAGTTAAAACAACTCCTTCAAATGACCAGCTCATCAGGCTGTTAAGCATTATAAGCAAGCTATATGCCAGATACCTGAATGGGAAACTGAACCTCATTTCTTAACCACTTTTGGAATGACTTTTTTTTTACTGCTTTTCAAATATGAAGAACCTTTGGAATGGCAAGTTTTATGGCACTCACTGGGTGAGTTTCCTTCAATCCTTAGTGAAAGAAGTTTTAAGTATGAGTTTAAGGACTTAGAATAATTCTTTTTTGGGTAGAATAAATAACAAAAGGGTGACTAGAGTGTTGTTTTTAGAAAGTTATAAATGACCTGATGGTCCAGTTGGATTTGAAATTGTTGGAGATGTTAACAAATCAGCATTCCTCATTTTAGCACCGACTGAGGAGGCAGCAAGCATGCTGCTCTCTCGCCCTCCATTATGGCCACATGCTTCAGCCTAGGGAAGGATTCTGCTCCTATCTCCACACAGCTCTTAGCAACTATGAGGGCTAAGAGTTCATTAAGTTTAGGGAACAGAAAAAACAAAGAATCTTCATTTTTCCACCGAAGACGGATATAACTGAGAATAGTTATAGAATAAAATCAGTAAGAATAAAATCAGTAAGATTCTTTTTACTTTTAAACCTACTTTGTCTAAGTGTGTGATTCTTTATGCTTGGGGGGCTGAGTGTATAATATCAATAACTTTTATTTCTCTAACATCCTCATTAAAGCTATATAAAATAATATTCTTTTTCTGTGCACAGCTTCTCTGCTGTGTTAAACTCTGCTCCATTCAGTAGTCCTAGCTGTCCACTAATGGCTTCAGAAATAAGATTTTGAAATTCATTGTAAGAATCCTTCCTGTGGGAAACAGCTGTTGTTTTGATTTCAGGGGGAAAAAAACATGATAGGATGGGACTTTGAAGGTTGGACACTAGAGGGAACCAGAAGTAACTAAAGGTTACAATTAAAGGAGAAGAACACTTAAACTTGACTTGCTAAACAGAATGGAGCAAAATATTTTTCCTTTTATAATAACTATTAGTGTTTTTCTGTTTTCTTCTTTTAAATTTGTATTTCATTTTTGACTTACATAGTTGTCTCTAATAGTTTCATATAGAATGAAATTTATTAGCTTTGTGCTTAACAGTAATTTGTTTTATTACTTAAAAAAAGGCAATAAAGATTATTTTTTTAAAAAGACTACCAGATATGGGATGCAAAATCCAGGCAACCATTAAGTTGAACTGAAGCAAAGAGATACAGAAAACCAATTCCTTGCTGCCATCTAGTGGCTGTCTGACTTTTGCAGCCCAGATGCGATAGTGCTAGATAAGGTAGTACTTTCTCCTGTACCTGATTAAACTAGCATTTGGGTCTAATTTTGATGTTGGCAGCCAGTCACAATCTCCCACTGAACTTAACAGTAGCAGGCTTGGGCAGGCCTTAAGGTTCAAACAGTTCTTGCCTGCAACTTCTCACTGCACTTCTAACTTCCAGTGATGTCAGCCCATCAAGGCAGACCAGGCTAGGAAACCAGTGCGTTTAGGTCAGCACTACTTTTATTAATAGAATCTTGCAAGTCTGAATGTGCTTCCCCCTTCCCTCCATTTATCTTTGTGTGAAATAGGGAGGGGGGAATGTTTACTCAGGCCCCTTTGTCTGACTATTGCCTTTGTAGTGGCTCTTCCTCCTGTCTTTCAAGGCCATTCCCTCTGCCCTCTACATTCATTTACTGCTTATTCTTCCTAATTGTAAGGCCTATGGATAATAAAATGTGATTTATACCTGATGATAGCCCAGTTCACAACACAACTTTCCCAGCATGGACTGGAACTATATATAACATGCACATCTTAAATGATTTGGTGGTGTCATGAGTACTGATGGTGAGTAGGGGGGAAAAAGCATGCATAGCAGAGAGAGTCTGAGCTGTCATTCAAAAAGAACCAGAACAGACCCGTCTTGAGTTTTGGGGTTTATCTGTCTGGGTTTTCCCACACTTCTTCAGTTTGGTAGGATTTTCTGTCTACAACAGCAGTAATAAAACACTACAGACTTTTTCCTCGTCTCGGCGTGCTCTTTGCTTAGTCAGGACAGGTGGCTTTTTCTTAATGTGGTTTTAATTGCATAAATTCAACCTAGCTAATCTTGGCTGAGCTAAAAAAAGTTAAGTATGGTTGGGCTTGGATATTACCTGAATGAGAGATGACAAGGAGATCCCAAGGCTGTAGATTACATTGCAAGTTGAAAAAACTTCCCAGAATAAATTAACAAAACTGACTTCTTGTTGTCAAGAAACCAACATGGATTTGTTTATCTGGATTCAAGAGAGAATTTAATTAGGATCCATGTTTTAAAATGTGAGTAACCATTCTGGGTCCTCTTCAGAAACATCTGGGAGTGCAACAGTAATAGAAAAGGGAGATAACATTTGTACTTTTACCCGACTCTGAAGTATTTGCATCAGTAAGTTCAGGATTTATTTACATATAGCACAGTAGCATGTATTTCTTCATTTCTTCATATATAAAGCCCCACCCCACCCAAAAGCCATCCATGGCTTTTACAGAGTCAAATGACTGTTAAAAATAAAAACAAAAACAGAACACGCTACTACCTAAAATACTCTAGAGTATAGACAATAATTGGCTTCTTCAGTTCTGCGTGGTTCTTAAAGCATCTGAAATTTGATGATTTCCACACTTGGATATAACTATTATAGTTCCATCATATTAGAAAAAATATCCTTCCAATTCTTCAAATGCACATCATAATAAACTTCCCATTTCCATAAATAGTTATTTGGCTACATAGTGCTTAGCAGGAGAAATCATAAAGGTGTGTGTGTGTTTTCTTAAAAGGAAAAAGTATCAGAATTCAAACCTGTATGTGAGCCATGCCTCATTTATTAAGAAAGGTCAGACCCACATACCACACAGACTACATTTCACATGGCCTCTGCCTCCTGAGTGAATTTCAGTAGTAATTCCCAGGTCAAGGATGATTGAGTGGATGGACCTGCCTGCTATATCTATCTTTGCTATTGCCAAAATTGCTTTCCATCAGAGAATGGGAAAGTTGGAAGAAAAGGTAAGAAAAGAGTGAGTTAGGGATGGGCTGTAGGGAAAAAATCTCCATCTCAGGTTCTAAGTTACAGAAGATGGTAGAGTAATGGTGCTCTTTACAAACTGGCTGTCATATTCTAAGATAATGAATTATGAACCTGGATACTGTAACTACAGGCCATTTAGATCAAACTGATAGGCAGTCATTACATTTAAAGCAAAGATCTGCACTGTTCATGTGCAAGTTATGTCTGTTCATCTTTATTTTGGCAATTATTCATAAAAATTTATAGTGAGTAAAATCAGTTGTCATTCTTTTCCTTCCCTCCCTCCCTTCCCCTTCTCCCCACTTTTCAGCCACTGAAGTGATTGGTCATGTCTGAAATAATGCAACTG
The DNA here is from genome assembly GCF_035149785.1 of Candoia aspera. NCBI lineage: Eukaryota > Metazoa > Chordata > Lepidosauria > Squamata > Candoiidae > Candoia > Candoia aspera. The sequence goes on from NC_086155.1 coordinate 163,835,990, forward strand.
GTTGATAAAGCTGGCTAAAAACTCAACATGGAGAAATGTTTTTACTCATCAAAAGTAGATATACTCATACAAGCAGCTTAACAGTAAAAGATACCGAAACACTGAATCATTTGTTCTGCCTAATCTCATGCTGTGGTGGCTAAATTCATTCACTATAAACAAAATATCCTATTATTGTGTCAACAAGTAAAAGCACCAATTTCAAAACAAACATTAATTTAAAAACTGAAACCAACAACCTGTTAACATTTGCAATTCGCAAAAATTAGCAGCAGGCATTCCTTTGAGTAATTAAACTACACACAGCACTGTCCAAGGAAAGAGCAATAGCTGCCCCTTCTTTTCCATGGGTGAGATAATAAATACAGCGATTGCAAAATGGGCACATTTTGCTTTCATTCCTTAACCTTGTTGCTGAATAGTTCCACTGCCTTCCCCAGTGTAATGGCCTCTAGAGATGTTAGACTTCAGCTCTCATAATCCCCAGAATATTGTTCCCCCATATTATGTACAACAACCAGCAAATATTGTACTGTGTGTATCCATCCTGTCAAGAACTCCCTTTATGATCTATTAGTAGTATGCACGGTAGCTCACATGCAGATCAATCAAGGAAGGACAATAACCATCCAGCTTCTCTAACAGGAAAATTGTTTCCATTCCTTCATCCATATTGCCTCTATCATAGTGTTATATAATGAGAATTAGATTCATTTCATTTTCCCAAGTACTGAGAGGCTTTCAGCTTGATGCCTATTGCCTGGGACTATTCCCTAGTTCAAAGACCATCTGGGATTCAGAAATGCTGGGCAATTCCATACTTGGTTTTCAAAGAATTGTTCAGTGCTTCCAAAAACCCAGGTAGTTCGTGCCAGTTTGAAGCAAATGGAAGAAAATTAGCTATGCAACTTTAGGGCATAGAAAAGCCTAAGGGGAAATGACTTCAGACTTCAGTCTCCATTGTTGTAGAATGCTTCAGTTCAGGGCTTTCCAGCAAAGAAATTCTATTGTTAGTAATAGGAATTCCGGTGAGCATTCCCATCCCACAGATATAACTCAGATCCTCAGATGTGTTCCTTTCATGTCAAAACTTTCCTCTACTGGTGGAGGCCTATCCAAATCCCTGCCACATTGAAAATCTTCCAGATAGCTCTTGAAAGAGTATTTGTAATAGAGGCATTTGTGGCTTATATACAAATTTGAACACAGGCATAAAGGACATATCCTAAAACAAACAGCACAACTGGTAAGCTTTAATAAGATGGTTTAAGAGAATAACTAACATAATGTCTCCCTCAGGTTTTTAACCCATCTTAAGTACCGCTCTCTGTTCTGATGTCCATTCTCAAAGAGCAATTAATGGCCCTCCTACCCTTCCCACTAGCTGAGGGCTGAGATATTTGTACCCATTTAGGAAAATTAATTACTTGCTAAAAGTTTCAAATTACCTATTGGTTTCTAGACTCCAAGTCACCCTGAATAACAAAATTATCCAAAACACTAAGCATCTTATCTATGAAGTTAAAATATGTTTTCTCATATGGGGGCTTTATTAGCTCTCACAGAGAAGGAGGACATTGATAGGTGTAATGGTTGCCTAATCCCAAATACTCAGTCTCACAAGCTTGGGCTTAAAGATAACTGATTTATTAAAGGAATAGTATGCAAATACAGAGAAAGCTGAGAATGAGCAAAAGCGCGCCAAATACAAACTTAAGAGCCTTGCGTTCAAACCAGTCCCGCCCCGAATGCATGACAGCCAGCACCCCCTCCCAGGTGCAAGCAACCATTACACACGCCTGGGAAAGTAACCTTGAACAGGCTTGCAAACCCAAACATACATTCCAGTGTTGGGAAACAAAGAGGAGGGCAGGAATGGAAAAGTCCCAGCATGAAGTAACGTGAATACAGTAAGCAGAAAGGTTTGACATGTGAACCGTTACGATGTACACAGATCATTGAAACGTGGAACATGACAATAGGAAGCATTCAATTGTCCTCCTTGGTAATTGTTCCTTCATCCTGCTCCAGATAAAAGATTTATGAAAGATCAGCTGAGAGAGTCCAAAATACTTGTGAATGTATCCAGAGAAAAGTGTATAGTGGCTATCCATGGAAAATGCTTAGGACCTGCATACATGTCTTTCTACCTATATCACGTAGGGAAGTTTAGGTATGATTTTTTTCAGATCACTTGGAAACCACTAAGGTTGACAGTTTCTAATCTCTGACATAATGCAATTGGACAGAAGCAGGACTCACCCCTTCCGCCTTCCCAACAATTCCTGCATGCTATGAGTTGTCAAAAACTTGTGTTTTATAACTCAGCCATAAACATTCGCTGCAGGCTGGAACTTGGCAAGTTGTATTTCATCTAGGGAACATTTTAAAACAAATTAAAGAAATATCAGCTTATTTTAAAATGTATGAGTGCCAATACTTCCCCCTTCCATGCATATAATTCAATTGGGCGTTGATTTATCAAAATTAATTTGGCAAATGATTATTTGTAACCAGAGGTAATTGCCTCAGAGTGGGAGTAACAGAAACAAAGCAGTCAATACATTATGGTCTAAAATACAATCTATAGCACATAACATGGTAATAATGTAACCCACTGACTGTAATTCTCTCAGAGAAAGAAATGAAATAATTCAAATACAATTCTTTTATTGGCATTTATGGGCTTCAGATTAACTCTCATCCTCAGAGATATTGAGAATACCTACTTCCAAATAAAATCAATGCATTGTCTTAGTAAAAATAAAATACTTCCAAACTCTGTAGTGATTCCAAATGTTCAAAGGCAGAGTGTTATTTTTTATAAAATAATTTGAATCAAAATTGTTTGAGCCAAGTTTTCTAAAATCATGAGGATAGCTTTAAAAACATGACTCTGATCTTCTTTTTCTCTCTTTCTCATACAGCGGTCTTCATAATCTTGCCATCAAGTATTCCATCTTTTTCAGATTACTTTAGAACTTGGAGCACTTGGATTTTTTTTCAGATCTCAGAACTGAACTTTTATTCCTGATAGATTTCATATCTTGCATCAATTTCCAGACATTTGTATACTAAAGGAACTTTGCCATGAGGGTAGGACAATACCAAAGAAGAGATACCAAGTACTTCAAAGGTGAAGAAGGATGAGGGCCACCCTATTTTTCAGAAACCAGGGAGAGATAAGTAAAGGTGTCAGATTTTGGTTGCAAAAAACCATATGATAACTAGATGGCAGCGAAATGATATAGTAAGTAAGCAAAGTTTATTATTGTAACCACAGGTCATAACATAGGAATGCAATAAAATACAATGAAATAGAATAACAATAAAACAATAAAGTAGTGAAATTATAAGAAGCATTAGATATAAAAAGGTTACAACAAAATAAAGCCAAAGCTACAACTAAGAACTTACGTATTTCTTCCTAAGTTTAAATGAGAGCAGAGCGGAAGTAGCAACTTGGTTGCTAAAAGAGATATAGCAAATTTATTCTTTGCTACATCTAATGGTCATCTAGATTTTTGCAGTTCAGAGCAGGTAGCTTTAAAAAAGGACTGACTACTGTACCTGTAGTCATCCTGTCCATTTATTTTGTATTTTATTTTATCACCTGCATAACATTCCTGATAAGAAACCTGCAGAGGAAAAGATGGATGGAAGGAAGTGGAAAATAGACACAGTAAAAACTGAGCTCAGAACACAGGCACATGTAGTAACTGGAAGAGACTTCTGCGTGTGGGCAGTGCATCTGCAGGAGCCTTTTCCAGCCAGTGAACATGGCGAAGTGAGTATTGTTGCCTCTCGGCTTCTCTGAGAAGAATACAAGAAGTGCCTCACTGAAGTGGACTACCATTTCCTCACCAAAGCCTAGAAAATATCCAGGATGTGATCTGGAGAAGCTTGACAGTCTTGCTGACATGATGAAGACTTGGTTGATCTATGGATCAGGCCAAAAATGCAGGCTTTAAGAGTCTTCACTCTAATATTGATGGGGGGTGACTCTGCCTCTTTTCTTTGTGAGAACTGGATTTTCAGGTTTTCAACTTTCATTTGTGACTAGGGTGATCCAGTATCATATTTTTGCTTTTACTTACTGAAAACAGCAGTAAGATAGTAAGATTTTCATTACACTACCAGTCAATATGTAAATGAGCCTCTTCACGGGCATGATTTTGAGTTTTCCTACAATTTAACTTTCCTCTACCACTTAGGACAGAAATAGTTTTTCTATAACTTTTTTTTAATGGGTGCTCACTATTTCATTTGAACTGTGGCTTAGATTCAATTCTGCCCAGAGCAATGTGATACCACTTTAATACTGTATTTTGCATCTGTACAACACATCATTACATAGTCTCTCTGTGAGAATTTGGGAGGATAGTTTTCAATCAGTATTGATATAAGACAGGAATGTAAAGCTCTCTGGAGGCCGAAGAGTGTACTTGGACTTCACATAGCATACCCGGAGCCCCACTCCAAAAAGGAGTTGCGATTTGAATACAACTAAATTCCCTTCCCTTCCCATTCCATTTCAATTTACCCAAAATAAAATGGATTATAATTAGCATTATTCCTCTGTATTTAATAATTCCCCCATTGATCATATTAAAAGGAATAGTTTGAGAGGTGTTCCAAGGTTATATAGAAGGTTTTCAGGAGTTGCATAGGCTTGGGACCCTCTGGTTAGGCATTGCTGCAGTAAGTCATGTGTCAACCCAAGCAATAAGCTCAAATAAAATGGCAGGAAGTCTGCCTGATATAGCAGCTGGATGGGCCTTGTGGAAGGCAGCCTCTATGCATGGTTGCCAATTTAACCTGTTTCATAGTTCTGTTTATTCTAGGGAATGTTCATTCTATTTCTCCCTCTCCCCCTCCCCTTCCCGCCCAGTGGAATTTAATGAGCTTACCTGCACTGAGAAAATGATTAAAATTATTCACCCCTTATAAGGTTAAAAACAAATATCTCTTCTTCCCATAACCCATCCCTTATCTATATGCAAATCCATAAATCAGAAACTAATACTGTTTCTGAGTTTTTCCCCTCCATAAGTTTATTTTAACCATCTACACACTAAGGGATGTGTAGATGGTTAAAATAAACTTGGTTCCATTTACTGCCTATGTTAGTACATCAGTACTGCAATCTGGTAGGGTTCCTTTCTTTCTTTTCCTATTGAAAATAAGTATTTACATTTGCAGTGTCTGCCAGCATAGAATCATAGAACTGAAAGGACCTTTAGGGCATCAAGTCCAACTCTTTGCTCATTATGTGAACACAAATGAAGCCTCTGTTTTTGACCCATGGAAGGTGAATCCACCATCTTTCTTGGATCCTCTTCATTGGTTATTATGTCACACTTCCACTACAGCTGGATGTTTTTCCTAATATCAAACCTCAATCTGCTGCCTGTAATTAAATACATTATTCCATGTCCTGCCCTCTGAAAAGATAGAAGATAAATCTTGGCATTCTTCTCTATGATATCTTTTCAGATATTTATATTCCCCTCAACCTTACCTTCTTAAGGCTAAACATTCTCAAGTCCTTTAATTAATCTTCACATCTCCTTTCATAAGATTTATTTTCTATTTTCTAGCTACCTGATAAACTTGATTGCCAGTGTGTGAACATATTCCATTTTATCTGAATCCTTCTTAAAATATGATAGTCAAAACTGGGCATAGTACTTGAGATAGGATCTAACCCAGCATAGGGTAGAGCTATTACTTTCCATTAGTATTCGAAACCATACTTCTGTTGATTAAGCTTGAACTTGCATTTGCCTATTTTGCAGCCAAATCATAATGCTGACTGATACATAGTTTGTAATCAAGTACTACTCCAAGATCTTTCTCCCAAGTACTGTTGCCAAACAAGGTATCTTCTATCTTATTTCTGTATCTAAGTGAAGAGCTGTTCATTTGTTTGTTAAACTTCAGTGTTATTTTCAGCATTTCTATAAACTATCAAGTCAATTTCAAATTTTGTTTCCTAGAATAGTAAGTCATCCTACTCAATTCTGTGTCATCTGAAAATCTAACATTCCTCCGTATCTTCATTAATAAAAACGTTGAAGAGCGCAGGATCTAATGCTCAACATTACAGCAGCCTACTCAATACTTCCCTCTGCTTTAGCGAGGGACTGTTCATAAGTATAATTTTCTTTTTTTAAATTATAACATTTATTAAAGCTTTTAAGCAAGAAGATAATAACAGACTTATATAAAGTAAGAAGGAAAAAGGAAAAAGAAAGAAATCAGAGAAAAGGCGGAAAGTTGAGGAAAAATAGAAAAGAAAGGAAAAAAGGATATAAAGAAGTGGCTTCTGATATTCTTCACAACAGTTATATGTACAGTATATTTTGAACTCTCTCTCTAATGGTACATCATATTACTCTTCTTTCTATAATCTATCCTGTCTAATCATCAAAACCATAAATCACAAGTTCATTTTTTTTCATTTTTATGCAAAAAGTCCATAAGAGGCTTCCAGTCACCAATAAATGTAGATAGTGTCTTTTCTCTAATCAGAGAAGTCAATTTATCAATTTTAGCAAAATCTGTCAACTTCACCAACCATTCCTCCATAGCGGGTAGTGTCAAATCTTTCCATCAATGCATAAGTCAGTATAATTATCATACAAATCAAAATGTTATAGAGTACGCTGTCAAATATTTTCTGAGATCAAAATAGATTATATCTGTAGCATTTCCACAATCTGCTAGGGAAATTATCTGATAAAAGACAAGCCAAGATGCATGCTGGCTTCTGCAGTCACTGCATAGTTTTAAATATATTTACAGATTAATCAGTTTATCTACTTCTGCAGGGTTTTTCCCAGGTATCAATGTCAGATGTGTGTGTGTGTGTGTGTGTAGATAGATAGATAGACAGAGATAGAGATATAGATACATAGAGAGAGAGAGAGAGACAGAGAGACAGAGAGACAGAGAGACATAGACAGAGACCTATCTCACACACATATTCCTTTAACATATGGAACAGGCTTGTGAGAACTGTCATAGCACTGTCTGAAGCTTCTATGCATAGACTTTTGCTGAGCCAAGTATAGCCTTTAGCTGCTTTGCTAGTTAGAAGGACGGCACTTATGTGTTTCATAGAGATACATCAAAGAGCAGTTCGCTCAAACGTTTGTCAAAGAGTCCCTCTGAAGCTTTGCACAGTTCTGTTATAATACTTCGGTTTTTGCTTTTTTAATGTAAGTTGTCTGAGAATTTTTAAAAAAAAAAATACAGTTAGCTTTCATTTTAGTTTCTCAATAATAAGCTTTTTAACGTACATTTTCTAGCTGTCAGGTTTGGGGGAGCCGTTCTAAACTAATTCTGTTTACAGAAACATTCATGGGTTCTTTTTTTTTTCTCCAGACCCTTTTTTGTAGATTAATTTTATTGGGCAGTGAAGATCACTTGTAGATATCTTCTGATGCTAATGTGTCAGCCTTGCGAGGTTGTCCAGGCAAGAAGCTCACCCCGAAGTACCAGCTCTAACTTTGTTGTAAGGTTACATTAACAGTATCCTGCAAGTCTGAAAGTACATCTCTTTCCCCTTGCCTTTTCAATTCAAGAAACTAGGGAGGGTCCTTCTGAAACATTTGCCACGGCCCCATTTCTTCTGCGGACTCAGCTGCCACTTGTCTGACCATTGTCTAGCATGCGGCTCTTCCTCCTGTCTCCCCAGGTCATTCCCACATACCATTACATAATGGTTGTGTTCTTCTAATGTCATTTTGGAAGAGAATGCTTAAAGTTGCTCCCAGCAGATTTTGTACCAACATTCTTTTATACCACTGGTCACAGTATGCTATACTACAAAACAACGTTCAAAAAGTTAGCTATTTCTTGGCAACAAGGAGTTTATCTTAGGAACTACCTTCTTCCAGTAGAATCATCTATTCTGCTAGATCCTCCTGGAGAGAATATTGCAGGTTCCTCCTCTCTGGGTGGTTAGGGGAAGGGAGCCCAAAAAGAAGCTGCTTCAGTAACAACCTAGTCCTGCTGGAATAATTTTCTCCTGAAGTTCTGGATATCCCTTCTATTGCTTAAACTTTACAAGAACTGCTAAGACCTGACTTTTTCAAACTTTTGGAGTTTGAATAACTGCAATGCAGGATGGCTTTTTAAACTCCATTCTACAGTTACATTTTAACTATGAGATTATTTTTATAGCTTTAGACTTTCATTGTTTTTGTTTTAGATTTTATTTTATGTAAACTACCCAGTGTTTTTTTTTTTGAGTGGACAGGATATAAATGTTGTAAAATCAATCAATAAAGGAAATATTATCAAACCTACTACTTCTTTACTAGAAATAAGAAAATAAAAATTCTATAGTCAATTTCCTGACTGTTCTGCTTGTTATGTGATGGAAGAGTAAGAAGAAACATAGGGAGGAAGTGCAATTTAACTGATACAATTTTCCTGAAGTACCAAAAATGGATTGGAAAAAAGCCCAGAGAACTTGTTTTCCAAGTCTATAATTCTTTTTATGGTCACAAAACACAATAAACTGAATTAATGGCAGATTGAAAAATTATTATTGCTTTATTTTACAGTGCACAAATAGCATGAAATAACTCTTCAGGAATACTACTAGCATATAATCCAGAGGCTTTTTTGCTTTGAGAGAAAGGAGATACCAAAAGAAACAAAGCAAGGAAAAAATGAAAGGGATTAAAAAAAAAAGTTAGAAGCCACCCATTTCCCTTTTATGAGTCTTCATGGGTTTCCATTAAGCAATACTAGACAATACCCAGTCGTGTAGAGAGGGCATGCTACGGACCCCGTCTGCAAGAGAATTCCATCTGGCAGGGTCCAGGAGGCGGGCCTTCTCTGCAATAGCACCTGCCCTTTGGAATATCCTTCCCCCGGAAGTGAGACTGGCTCCCTCCCTCCTGGACTTTAGGAAACAGCTAAAGACCTGGTTCTGTAATTATGCCTGGGGCGGGAGGGAGAGTAGCCATTTTTGGGGATGGTTAGTTTCTTAAAAGGACCCAGTTCTGCCTGCAAATCATAAAGAACTTTTAACCATCGAGGTTTTTATTATATTTATTCTATCTGTATTATAGGGTTTTATAGTTTTATATTTTTATCTATCTTTTATTGTAAACCGCTCAGAGTCCCTTTTGGGAGTTGGGCGGTGATAAATTTGATAGATAGATAGATAGATAGATAGATAGATAGATAGATAGATAGATAGATAGATAGATAGATAAAGGAACAGGCTGTGCTGAGTTTTAGAACTCATCAAGAGTGTAGAAGTTGTGATCATATGTCTCCGATAGAAAAATGGTTCCCATTATTAAGAAGTATTGTGTTGCGCATATCAAACAGAAGGGCTTCCCTGAAAAACTTATGATTAACTTATGGCCTAATTGGGACTGCCACTATAGGGAGATAGTAAAATTTCTAACTGTATTTGTTTTCATTTAGCTTGGAGATGGAATTAGAAGTTGGGAACTACTGTGCCTAATTCACAAATGAATTCATGTCATGTTTATGTGAACTGATGTCATTAAAAACAATGTTGAGTAATATGAAATTATGAATTATTGCAGTTATCAAGTGATTAATATACATTTAAGAGTCAATTTTTTGTTGGCTGACCACAATGGATGGAGATAGATAGATAGATAGATAGATAGATAGATAGATAGATAGATAGATAGATAGATAGATATTTAGTTGAGTGGTGGGATTGTATTAGAACTGGCTAGCTGAACAGCTCAGCTATTTGATTTTTTTAAAGAAGAAGCTAATATGCTGAAATATAGGAGAAACAAATCAATTACTCATTGAATTATTAGGGGTCCTACACCAGAGGCACCTCCAAATCTGTCTGTTACATTATGTCAGTATGTGCATGTGGCTTTTTTTCCTTTTGCACGATGCTGTTTTTTTGAAACTGGAACAAAACTGAATTTTTTAGTGCTGTGGCTTCTGGATAGCCCATTTGTCTATTGATGCAGCTCTTGAGTCCCCATGCAAGACAGCTGAGTCCCCATAAACAGTTTTCCAAATCTAGTTATAATCTTTAGACACAAACTCAGTGGAAACTTTATAGTGTCATACGTACAAACCTGTATAAGCTTGTGTCCTATTCCACAGATGTTTGGTGCATCCGATATCTCTAAACCCTAATGAAGAAAATCATTCTTCATTCTATGACACTGTTGTATGCAAAACCCATATTGAAACAATATCATTACCAAACTTATGGATTACAGAATAGTTTGAGTTTTCCAGATTCCTAGATTCTTCAAGCAAGCTAAAAAAAAAAGGACAAAAAGTTGAAGGACATCAAATTAGTGATTAATATCTAAGCCATTTCTGCATAGGTTACACATTTTATGGCATGGAGGAGTTGACTGCAGATACACAAATTTTAAAATCTTAATAGAAGTATCTTCATATTATATATTTTCTTACATTTATAACAATTCTCCTTGCCCCTTACTTTTTTTTTTGTCATAAGTTCCACTCATTATTCCTGCGGTTTCCCTGTATCTATTCATTTATTAGATATTCATCTTTAACTCAGTGCTTTTATTAGGTGAATGACAAAGAAATATTTTAAATAAATGTGTCTGTCTTCTATTTTATGTAAAGATTGGTGAATTACTTAGAAGATGAAGGAAACAGGAAGAGACAGCGCCTACAATCAGCAAGAAAACTAAAATTATGTCAATAGGCAAAGCCTCCCAACTCAATGCAAATAGGCAGAGAAGAAATTGAAGTACTAATAGACCTTGTCTTCCTAGGGTCAAAAATTAACAGGAATAGTGCCTGTAGCTATGAAATAAAGAAAGGCTATGACAGATCTAGACAAAATATTGTCGCATAGAGACATCATATTGACAACAAAAATACATTTTGTTGTCCCAGTTGTAACATCATGGCTGTGATAGCTGGACTATCATAAAGACTGAGAGAAATGTATGCTTTTGAATAATGGGACTAGAAAAAATTGTGTAGAATACCTTGGACCATAAAAGAAGAAATCTTTCAATATTAGTTAAAGTAAAGCCAGGCTGCTCACTGGAAATATTAATAATGAAACTAAAGCTTAAATATTTTGGACTCATAATGTGAAGGTAAGAGTCATCGGAGAGAACCCCAACACTTGGAAAAATCAAAAATAATAAAAAAGGCAGACCCCAAAAAAGATAGGTATGACACAAGCATGAGCTACAAGAATTCAAGACAGCAGTTACTGACAATCAGTCCTGGTGAACTGATGTCCATCAGGTCATGAAGAATCAAAAGGATCTGAAAGACTGAGCAACAAGCAGTATCTTTCAACTGATACCTTCCAAACCACCTGTTGGTCCTGCTGGTTCCCGTGCTAACATACTACTGACTATGACTTCCAGCCTCAGCATCTGTATTCATTCTCCTTGTCCTATGGGCTCTGTGCAAGTCTTTTGCAACACTGCTATCAAAACAGCACCGTGTGTTACAGTAGTATACTCTCTTTTCTTCTCTCCAATGGCACATCTAGATAGCCAGTTTCACAATCATAGGGACAATGAAATAACTGCCCTGTGCTGCCTTTCAAGTTGCCCTGCTGTTGATCTTCATACTTTCTTGCTATTTTGTAGCTGTTTCTCTTCTGGTTTTTAAAGAGCTCTTTTTTAAAAAAAAGAGATGTCTATCTCGCTCTCAAGCAATCTTGCTGCTGCTGCTGCTGCTGCTTCTCTCATTTACAGAGGTCCCTTTTAAAGAGACTTCTGCCTCTCTCTCTGGCAATCTTGCTAATGCTGTTGCTGCTGCTGCTCTTAGTGTCATGTCAAAATGGGAAGAGAGGGCAGTGACTGGAGTATGAGAGGGGAAGGAGTATGTATGCTGCAGCCAGAAGTGTCCAGTAAGAGCTGGGAACTGGCCAGCCCCTGTCTGTGTCATCATCATGGTTGCAACTAAAGTAACATAAATTTTACATACCGCGAGGCTCGTGTTGGGAGAAGATGGGAAATGCCACAATATCAGATCAGATAAATATAAAGTTGGCTGGCCTCAGGTATGGACTGGGAATGAGATGAAGGCATTTCATGACATGTCCTTAAAAAATAGTTAGCAAGGTATCTTTGAGCTGCAGATAGGGGTACATATTGATGAGCAAGGACTTCATAATTGATGATAGTTTTTGTCTTCCATCCTTGCAGAGTTAAAAGCTACAGCTTTTAATACAGTTAGAACAAAGCAAAAGTGACAGCTTTTCTAGACTGCTTTGACAGAATATAGTTTTTTTTGGGGGGGGGGCTACAGTCTGAGGCTTTAGTATTGGTTGTGCCTCCACACCTTTTTGGAGTTGGTTACCAGCACTCCACTCCAAGGACAAAAAGTACTCTTGTCCTCTCCCCTCCCCCAAGCATCCCAAGTTGGGGACTCATGGTTGCACTCATCCACCTGTTGTCCAGGAGAGAATCTTTTCACAGGGATGACCTTTGTAGGCAAGCAGTTTAGAACTGCTAATTGCTAATAAACTCTGACAATATTTACAATATTCATAACAGTCATAAAAACAAACAAAGCCACAAAATAATCTATCCTCTCTTGGTGTCTGTATCCCATAAACATTAAAATTATAAGCTCCATTTCTGTCCTTACTGCTTTTCTAAAATGGAGGGTGCCATCTAGATCTGCAAGGTCAAGCTATTCTATAGGGATGGAGCCTGTCCACTTCCTCATATGTCACATGGAGGACCCTGAACACCCAAATTCAGGATACATGAACTGGACAGATTAGTTCTGTTTGAAGCAGATGATCCTGCAGAATGTAGGTGTCAACGAAGTAACCACTGCTCTTCCAAAAGTTATTCTCTGGACTGGATATTAATTTCAGGTCAGGTTTCTATCCTTACACAAAAAAGGGGGACATTTAGAGTATAGTTTCTAAAGTAAAAGAAACACTGAGATAGATGAATGGAAATGGTTTTGATTTTTGTTTGAATCCATACATCTCTCTCAATGTTTCTTTTCCCATAGAAACCATACTCTGAATGTCTAAGTTTAGCGTGATTCTTGGGATCAAATATATTCAGGTACCTTTAATTACTTACAAATATGGAAAAAAATAACTTAATCACATTTGTAAACTCCTTATTAGTTACCTGGAAAAAAAGGTTCTACTTCCTCTTTTCTTCTATTCCTTCTCTATATCTCCTCACTTCCAAATACTTTCCTACGTATCATCTGATCTAAACTGGCAAGATAGTGATAGGAAGAAGAACCTACAATCTGACAACTGAAGAAGGCTAGAGGCATTCCAGAACTTTTGTCTCTTTTTTTGGTTAGTGAGAGCCTAATACAGCATAAAATGTAAGAAAGTATCATCCTCTTACTAATCATGTTTTTTTTTTTTTGAATGAGTACACTGGCTATAGAAAATCATGAATGTTGAGAAAACATCATGAATTGGAGGATTCTTTATACATCTGCCACCATTCTCAAAATTCCAAAATTATTTCTGTGACTAAGGAAGGAGCACTGTATAGTTATTACTGCTTGAGATAACTCTTTATAAAATTATTTTGGGACCAACACATAGCAAATGTCACACGGGTTCTTCTCCCTCAGATCCATAATCCACCCTGAGTCTTAGTCATTCTCCATCAGAAGAACCACGGAATATGCTGTATGTGGACATTTATTTATCTTTCTGTTGGGATATTTATGAGAAATGATTTGACTGAGATACAGAAGCGAAAATTAAGAGAAAAATTGTACATTACATTTTCACTGTCGTGTTCATGACATTCACTATTTTTTTTAAAATGTATTTATTTATTTGATTTTTATAGCCTCCCTTCTCAGCAAGTGACTCAGAGTGGCTTACAACAATTCACTAGCTTTTAAGAAAACCAATATACTTTCCTTTAAAAAAAAAAACATCCCTAGGCATCATTGTTTTCCATTTTATGTTCTTGTCTTTAAGCATTTTAACACAAAATGACAGCAACATGTTTATTGTTAATGGAGCAAACATGAATCACTGGAATTAGTGTTAAAGGATAAGTATTTATTCAGCCAAGCTGTCAAAAGGAACCTCAATTAATATATAAAGACCAGATTCTTTGAGACATCACGAGTGTGTATCTCAAGAATATTTGCAGTTCTTTACCTTAATAAATAGAGGTCTTGAAGCAAACAAGACCTAAAAAACCCCCAGTCTTTTTAATAACTATTTGCAGTTCAGAGAGAAGTTATTTACAATTTTAGTAACACTTCGCAAATGCAGAAGTTGAAGTAATACTTAAATCAATGGTCTTTCAAAAGCTAGTGCAGGCAAAACAAAGACCTGGCTGATTAAACAACCAAACCACTTTTCATATTAATCACAAAGAATGTGATGAATTTCACTGATGTAGAAAATTAGCACCTCTCCATTTCCTCCTGGAGAACCTAGCATTGTGAATTATTACTGTGCTTTTCTGGCTTTACCTAATGCTGCTGAAATCCATTATTTCTTCTAGAATTATGGGTCTTGTTAGTAGAAATCCCAGTGACTGCCTTTCCAGCATCTGCAGTGCGGTCATTTATGATTAACAGCAGGCTCATTAAAAAATGAAAGAATCAGATTTGTGGCTTTCAGGCGACGGGGGTGGGGAATGGAGGAAACAGTTACTGAAGCTTCAGTGGAAGCAAATAAGCCCACTGTGCTGCTTCCAACTGACACAGCTGTCATGTAAGCATTTGCTGCTGCTGAACAGCTTAGGGATTCTAACCTACAAGGCCACGTAGCCATATGCAAACAATATAGCATTGATGACAGGTTTACAACACTGGAGACAACATGTGCAGCTGTTAGCTACTGGTGTCTATAGTATGAGACAAATGCGTGCAGTTGCTGTTTTTTGTAACTGCATGTTTGCAGATGCCTGGCATCAGGCCTTTATGATGGCACTAGGAAAAGTTGAACCATCAGAGATTGTCAGTGAAGACTTTTTTTTACGTCTCATTATGCTCTGTGAAATATCCTGTGCAATATGTTAGAGTTGCCAGTAATCTGAGGCAGACATAAACTCTTCAGTCTTACTTGAGAATCCACATGCAGCACCCAAAATAAATTCTTTGTAAGTGTCTACTCTGCATAATTCATCCTGCTTCCCAAAGACAAGCTTTTAGAAGTTTCCATAAAAAGCTATTAGCAGTGAGAAGACAGTAAAGGAATAGAGGCTAAATTCAGAAAATGAAATAGAGATAGGAAGCAGGACTCACAGGAGTGTACTGGGGAGGGGCAGGTGGCGGTAAAAAAAAAAGTTACGTTGGTGGTTGCAACCTGCTTCTGTGATGTGCCTGTAATTGTATGTAAAAAGGGGTGGGTTGGTCAGGGCTGCCATCTTGATTTTTTTACTCCCCCCCCCCCATCTATACCCCTGAGAACTTACTTCATCTATGGAATAAAACCTAGATAGAGCCCTTGTGCCTTGTCAAATAATACCCAGTTCTCAGGGCACGCTTGCAGCAATGTTTTTTTAAAAAAATGTGTAGTATAACTAAAACAATAAGAAAAATGTTTCTATTATGTTTTTGTCAGTACTGACAATATGGTGAATATTACTTGAAAAGGTCTGCCAACAGAAATGGTTATATGTTACAATATTTTTTTCAGTTAAAATTTAATAGCTATTATTTATAATTGCTAATTTAAGTAGGTGTATCTGTACCTATGGCACAAAGAAAAACGACCTTATATCTGTAATTATTATATGGAAAAATAACTCTCAGTGTGTCACTAGATACTTTCATTGTCAAAGTCTAAAAGAGTATATGAAATATTAATAAAACCAAAATGTTGATAATGAACTTTGGGAGGGAAAAAGTAAATAAATGATATCATTAAGTCCAAATGGCTGTGCAAGTGGACCCACTGGGCAAATTATTACCTTGTTTTGTTCAAGGAAATCTGCCTATATCACAGTTAAGGACTTCCACAGATAGTCTTAATTTCTGATGGAGGTAAGATCCTTGTGAATATTGGCATTTCTCAACAAGAGCTGGAAAGGATGACCAGTGTGCTATTTACACATCCTGATAACAGATACCAGCTGTGTTTCCAATACCTAATACTTGATCACAGGAACTGCAGTCAATCAGCTAAAGCAAATAGCTACTGGGAATGAAAGTTCAGTTTCACTACCCTTTGATATTCATAAAATCACCATGAGAATCAAAACATGGTGAATGTCAAACCAAATTTCAGTGTAAATTACCTTTGTATAAACTATCTGCACCCTTTATCTTCAGTTTGAAAATATGAGTAGGACACTTTATGTTAGAAAAAAAAAAGCCATGTCTTAATTCAATTTCCTCCCATGTCAGGGATCTATATTGCAAAAGGTCTATCAAAGCTTGGAGGGAATTTGTTGAAAAAAAGGAGAATTAGATGAGTCCTACCTTTTAAGTCATCTATATTTTAAGAAATAGAAACAGTTTTTGAATGGAATCTGGACTTCAAGGCTTAAAAAAACTTTTATGAAAGCCAAGACATTGGTTGGAGTTAATTGTGATCTCAGAGCTCCCAACAGGGCTGCCTTGGTCCCTGTATGGTTCTTGTCAAGGTTAGAACAGTCTATCTGAATGTCAAATACTTGGAGACAGACTAAAGATCTGATCATCAAAGGTATAGATCATCTATAACATGCATTTCTTTTAAGTTCCTAAGGCAGACGATTACTCTAAGACATCAAGGTCATAGTAGGTAGACCCTTGTTCTGATCTAGCAGAGCAATTCTTACAGAGGTGTCACCAAAGTCCACTATTTCCTGATCTGGAATAAGTGTAATTCTGCCATTTAACAACAATTTTGTGAAATTGAAATTTAATCCCAAACAGACCTGACATGTGCTCTGAGCTTGGTTGTTTGCTTGCAGACGTTTCATTACCCGACTAGGTAACATCATCAATGCAACTGAGTGTGGAGTTTGCTTCCTGTTTTTATATAGTTGCTTGCCCTGACAGACATGCATATAGTGAAATTAATTCCAAAACAGTCAGCTGTGTCATAAGAATACTGAAACACAGTCAATATCTCCTGTTCGCCTATCTAGTCCTCCAAGAAAAAGACTTGAGGTGAAACAGCAGTTGAAAAAAAACTCTATTACAAAGCTCACTGCCAAGTCTTGGCAGCAGACACCCCCAGCCCCCGCAATACTGATTTACTGCAGCATACAAGCTGTGCTTACTGCTGCCTGCCTGCTTAGTCAATGAGAAATTGGCTTATGATATAGTGAAGCTATGCACTTTTCTTTTGATATAAGAGTTTATGGGATGTCAGTCACTTTCTGGAGGAAGAAGTTAGGATCCTTCATTCAGTGGTGATTTTTGACACCATTGGTGAAACTGTTTTGCCAGGACTATTATGGAGATTTGACTGGATAGTGGCTGAATTAAATGGTCTGTAGCAACAGAGCCCTTAACTGAATAAGCTATAGTCTTGTGGAACATTCAGAAGATAAGGTGGAGTCAGAAGAGGCCTTGGAAGCCAAGATCCAGGACACAAACAAGAAAGAGTTGGGCATAAGCACTGGAACTATGGTTCCAGACTGACTCAGATTCCTTGGAACAATCTGCAAAGCTACTGGTAGAAAGTCAACAAGATACAAAGCACAGAAGTGCAGGATGGCAAAGGAAACATTGTAAAGGTTTCTTCAAGATTCTACTCAGGAGTTATTGTTGCTTCCAAGAACAATATATAATCCAGCTGTGTTGGGATGTGTTCTTATGAAGTTGTCACAAGTACTGTCCTAGACTCTTCAATTGATTTCTTGGACTCTTATACAGTTTGACTTTGACTCTTTTTTTTAATACCTTCTGGTCTGGAATTTTGATTACATGGTTTGGATGACTCTTGATCTGTCTGTAGACTATTTTTGCTCAATTATTTGGCCATGTGCTAACTGGGATGGCTAAAACCTCTCCTAGACAATCAACTTAGCTGCAACCCTGCTGAGCTCAGAAGCTATTTTCTCCCCATGAAACTCATGTTAGGGATATCATACCACAGGTGCAAAACTCTTAACAGAAAACTCTTAACTCTCTGCTGCTGTCTAATGCCCATCTGGATTTTTGCAGGCCAGGTATGTAAATCTACTCTTCTGACTGAAAATATCAGACAATTTTAAAGTGTTTTAATACTGGATAAGACAAATGTATTAGTTTTTGCAATTATTCTTTATATCTTAGATATAAATAATAATTGCAAAATTATAATAATTCTATATCTATAGAAATTGAGGCTGCAAAAATAGGAATATTTTATCTTCAAACAGCTTCCCCCCCCCCGCCCCCCCCCCCCAGAATAGGTCCCAGTGAGATATGACTGGCCCAGAACCACCCACCTACCAAGCTCCATGACTGAGAGAAAATTTAAATATGGGGCCTTTTGAGCCCAGCTCAGTATATTAATCACTCCACCATACTAATTCTTTAGCAGCTACTAGCTCTTTATTGATTGTTGTAGCTACTGTCGATTGAAATCTAACAACCTCTTTAATTCTCCCCACTTCATTCCTCTGTTCACTATACTGATTTTGCATACATCACATCTAAACAAAATAATCCTACATATTCAGGATCAACATATATACACCCCATTTTGAAACCATTCATTAATAGAATCACACTGAGTTTCAAGTTACTAGGATACTATGACCATATAAATACCATCTAGAAAATGAAAGGAAATATTTCTAGACATATCATTAGAAACTAATGACAAACAACTGAAGTTTAAGCATCTTAGGGCAAAAATGACTGTCTCTCAGTTTAAAGTGTTCAGTATGGAAAACTAAATCTCTTTGAGAAGTTCATGTCATTGTGTAAATGAGAAACAAGATCAAGTGTACTAGTTATAATAACCAATGTGTGTCTAGTGCATCAAACTAATAAAATCTGGCTTAATGCAAATGATTTCAATCAAAATTAGTACAAAACTATGGCAACATAACTGAGCCCCCATTTAGAGTATTGTTACAACTAAAATTAGGATATGAGATCTTATAGAACTGTAGCTGCCATACTGAAAAATATGCAGATCTGAGATTGTCTATTAGAATAGTCCTGCAGAGTCTGAATGAATTTGATGCAGCCCACCTTTATGTTACCTTGACAAAGGTTACAGTAATTAGATGTCTAGAGACAACAATGCAGAACTTTTGCAAAGGGGTAAGGCTATTTCTTTCCATCTGGTACCATGGATCCAGGCATTTGATGTTCTGTGCTTTGCCCAGTACAAGGCAGGCTCTCTTTGAGTAAAACATTACGCTTAATAGAGTTAGGAAACCAGATTCCATTTTGCCTCCTTGTAATTTATTTATTTATCAAATTTCATCACAGCCCATCTCCCTCAAAAGAGGGATTCTGGGCAGTTTACAGTAATGTTTGAAGTGAGTTTTTTTTTTTTCAGCATCCCTTACAGCAGACTTGAGAGAAGACTAGATGACAAAAGGTTTGAAACCTCAGGAAGAAAGACGCACTTACTGGGATCTCAAACAGTGCTTCATTTCACAATGTGTAGTTTCTCCCTTCTCTGCTTCAGAGGTTCAATACTGACTGAGCAGTGGAATGGCAGAGAGATCCTGTTCATATTCCAGCTTCATATGGAAGATAGGCTTTAAATAGGAGTATGTGATCATGTTCCTGCCACTCGGCAGTTTTACTTTCATCCTTTGCTCCTGAATCACCAGGGAGAGGCTGAATTTCTGTGTCTGAAAGAATGTAGTTCCCACCCCTTCCCCTCCATCAATTCAGAGTTCAGTTTCTGTGCTTTAGTAAACAAACTTACTTTGAAAAAAAGTAGACTTCACTCACTTTTTGATGGCTGTAATTATTAGCTCTTGCTTAGGCACAGACAAGAAGACTGAAATGGAAAATTAAATAAATAGGTGGAGACTGAAGTCTTAGCTGTGGTTCAGCATGGTGAAGCCTTAAAATTTAACCCAAACATTTCCCCGTTTGGGTGTTAACTCTGCCCTGCTATCTGGTTTTGCTTTAGTGGCAATTGAGTTTTGAGCTCTGGGGAAATTACATTCCTCTATAAATTTACCATTGACAGTGGTTTTTCTATGCTCACATTGTTTTTCTAAGTATCATAGATCCTAGGAAAAGGAAAAATTAACTTTCCTAGTTCTAAGAGAAGAAACAACAATCTTTCCATTCCCATACTCCTCTTCCTGTCTCCAGTTTTCAACAGGCTGATGAGATAACTTTACGATGTATAATGAATAACCTTCAGATTATCGATCCTTCCATTTCTTTGGTATTATTCTTGGAGCTTCCACTTCAGTCTAAAGGTATTCAGGAAGTAAGATGTAGGATGCTGCTTTGCCCTTCCTATTTTTTTTCCTTAATTGAGGTAACAACAACCAAAGTCTGCTATAAATAACCAAGATATACTATATATGAGATTCCAGCAGATTCTTTTCTGTCCAAATTTTTGCTGAATTCTGAGGCAGACTAAGAGCATATCTACACTTACTGTTTAAACTGCAACATTATCCCACTGGATAATTCCCCTGCTGCTGTACCAGAAAAGCCTTGGCCAGTTGCTTTCCTTCCTGTGCACAGGCCTTCTTGGAGGTAGATATAGACAGACAGACAGACAGACAGAGTGACAGAGTGACAGACTTTCTCTCTCTCTCTCTATACACACACACACACACACACACACACACATTCTCTATCATCTCTATATCTATATCTATCCAAACTTGAAATTTATATATACAAAGTTAAAGCCTCAAAATACACAAATTAAAAACCTTTAAAAACCCTTTCATAGTGTGCATTTTTTCCCTAAAGGCTAAAACCCATGTTTACTATGAGTGCTGTAACAACAAAATTGTGGTTACTTTTGTCTTGTAAGTAGAAGAAACATGCTTTTTTGCTTTACTCTTTTTCTTTTCTACTGCTCACTTTGCTTAATTTTTAAATGAGTGAGATGGTGTCCTGTTTCACTGACTTCCCAGTCACGTGAGATAGAAGACAGAATGGGAATTGAGGAACAATCTTTCTACCTTGAGTGGCACGAAAAATGATGAAACAGTGCACCATTTCATTTATTAAAAAAATAAAGCCGGTGGGAGAAATAGGAAGCTTGGAAATAGAAAGATTAACATATATACTTGTGGATAAGCTGATCCACAGATAAGTTGGCCCTCTAATTTTTAACAAAATATCATGAAAAATGTTCCACCCCATAGATAAAGCAACCCAAATTTTTCATGGTAGTTTGGTAAAAAATTTGAGAGTCTGCTTATCTGCATATGGGCTTATATATGAGTATACACAGGAAAATACAGGAACTTTTAAAAAGTATTACTGTATAAACTCACAGATAAGCCCATCCCCAGATAATCTGAACTTGAGTTTTTGGGTGCATTTTGGCAACTAAAATTGTTGGCTTATTCCCAAGTATATATGGTAATTAAAAAATATATTATGCTAGTGTTTGAATCAATAACCTTCTATTTACAAAGAGCCATTTTTGTACTATTTCAACACTTATGGGGAAAAGGAGGTTGAAAAGGTATTACAGCTAATGATAAACACTTGCTCAGTTGCTAAAGAACTCTGGAGTTAGCCAGTAAGGAAGTAAAGCAGTCTAGCCAAAGGGACAGGAGTCCCTGAAGCAACATAAGAGGAAAATTCTACCTACAAACAACTGCAGGAAAACACAGGAGATTGAATTTGGAATGGGAAGGATTGAGTAAAGGCCAACATCATCAAATTCTGCCCTCAAAAAATGGATAGTTCTGGGTGAGGAATGGCAAGCTGGCACATCTCTGAATGAGCAGAAATGATGTCACAGCCACAACTGAAAGACCGGCAAGTAGACTGGTCCCACAGAACCTCTTTGGATAAGGAGAGGACAGAAGATCACCCACTTGTGCTCTGGATGGCAGCTTCTCATGAGGAGACCTCAGGACAGCAGTTTCCTATGGGTTTGAGTGCCGGGAGGTGAAGAGAAGCCATCATGCTCTCAACCACAGCACAGCCTTTTAAGGGACAATGGGTTCACTAACTTCACTTTTACATCACTTTTGGAAATTACCTATTTACCTATCTTAAGGCTATTAGAGGTCTTCAAAATGACAAGTTTGCAAAGCCACCTGGTGAGTTTACCTTCATTTCAGAATAGAAGTTAACTATAAGCTTAAGAATTTAAAGCTTTAATTTAAATTTAAAACAAACAGCAAAAAGCTAAATAAGACTTCAATCCAAGAAAGTTATAAATGAATTAAGGGCCCAGACAAATTTGTCTTACTAGGACTTGCTATAAAATTTTGGAAATAATAAACAGCACCTTCATGAGAACTAAATGGTTTAGTCTACCTTAAGTCACAACAGAAATTCGAGACTTTGTGATTTCAGAAATAGGACAATAGAAGGGACTAAAGATTCCAGGCATAAAAGGAAAAAGGAAAGAAAGAGACAGGCTTGCATCTTGTCTTTGGTCAGCATTGAGACAAAATGACAAAAAATGGTACGACATTTGAAATACTCCAGGAGTTATTTGAAGAATGGGGACAGAAACTGATAGCTACAATGTCACCAATGATGTCTGCTTCTATAGACAGACTATGTCCAAAAGATGTTAAAGAAGAAATGACAGATATGAAGGAGAATACTTTGGAAGATCTACAGAATAAAGAGTTGAAACCTCATCTGATGCAGAAATATTAGAATATAAAGAAATTGTTGAAATACTGGAAAATTAAAAAAAATGTGGATTATAAGACAGAGATGACAAAGTAGAAATACAAATAACAAGTCAAGATAATGATCTGGATAATGACTACTTACTGGATTTACAAAAAAGATTTGCTAAAGCCTTGAAGAAGGCTCTGTGATGGGAAAAAATAAAAACTGAAGAGAGATCAAATCCTATGACAACATCTGAAAGAATTAAAGATCAAGATTGTTAGAAGCAAAAGGAAGGAGTACAAAGTTGCTTTGTTTGACCGGGGTTAAACTAAGACATGTTTCTATAAAATTCTGGGAATCTTTATGGACTTTTTGTTGACATCAGGACTGAAAAGTTAATGTATTCTGGATTTGTGTAAGGATAAGGGATGGGTTATGGGAAGAAGAGATACTTGCATGTAACCTTAAGGGGGGTGAAGAATTACTAAGTTGTACTTGTGAAGAAGATCGGAACTAACTTCTTTAAATATTTCTTTTCTTTTTTTATTATTTTTTCCTCTTTCTCCTTTTTTCTTTTCTCTTGCACTTTCTATTCCCTCATTCTCTATTTTTCTTTTCCTTTCTGTGTTTAGTTTGTATTGTCTTTTATTATTATTTTTTTAATTCAATAAAAAATATATTTTTTAAAAAATCTGCCCTCAAAAAATGATTGTTGTCCTGCTCTGGCTAGTGCAGATAAGCCCTAAAATAAGGAACTTCACCTAGTTGATCTTGCTAAACTTCTATACCATGTCTCTGGTTGTAAAGATTTCATATTCCCAGATAGAAGTAATTGCCTTATAGAGGCTGATACTGTATCTGGGAAATGACATGTTACTCCAGAACCTAATAATTGTAAGGGCCAAAATAGCTTTGGGCAGAGCCATGGAATGCAATATGCCAGTTTTCTCACCAGTTATCTTACTTTTGGTCATCTCTTATTCTTTTCTAGAGCATTTGAAACAGAGCTGACCATGTTCCATTCTGACAATGTTTATGTTCTCCCAAACGCCTCTCTTAATTATCTTCAGGTGACCTCTGTAATGGTATCAAGGCTGTATGCACTGAAAATGATTCTGAAGAAGTGTTTTTACTCTCATGTGAGCATGGCGCCTCTCCCCTGTTCATTAAAGCAGCTGAACTCTTTTCAGGCTTTCATTGGCTTCAAGAAACAAAAACAAAAAACCAAAACCAAAACAAATCAGAGTCTCTAGATTTTCTCTTTGCATTGCATTTCTATCAACTCTAACTCTTATCTTGAATTGATGGAACTTCATCCCTGGACTGTTTCCAGAACATTCTGAACTCTGACTCCTCATGTTTAGAGCCTCTTGTTTAGAGCCTTCCAGCTGACCCTCACTTCCATGGACAGTAAGATTTCTGGCTCTGCTACCTTTTGTCACTTGCAGTAGGATACTGGATTGCTGTATTGTGAATAAAATGAAAACAATTTCACAGATAAGGAAAAAAATGGGTGTGTGCATGTGTGGTGCATTTGTGGAACTAGAAAGGGAGAAACCTCATGTTTTAGCAATGTCCTGTTCAGATTATGAAGCAGTCAGACAGAATTATTATTAAAACTCTTTATTAAAAATAACTATTTACAGTAGTAAAGTCCTGGTGAATAAATAAGGCAAAGCAATTTCAATCAAGACCACCTAGGTGATGATGGATGAACAGGCAAGGCTGTAGGATCAGACTGTGGCAAACAGCAAGGCAGAATTCAGCTAACTCTCTGATCAAAGCTGTCAGGCTTGGTGAAGCCAGAATGCCTGGCAAGGCAGAAGCTGGAGGCAAGGTTCTGTGAGCTGGCACACAGATGGGACTGGACTGACGCATGGAGGCTAGGCAAGACTGAACTGGAACTTCTGGGCAAGGCTTGGCTCTGAATGTTATGCTGGGCTGGACTGGATATTCCAGCCAAGGCTAAGAACTGGAAGCCAGGCTACACTGGACTGGAGATCCTAGGCAAGGCTGAGAGTTTGAAGCAAGACTGGACTGGACTGGGGATTCTAGGCAAGGCTGAGAGCTTGAAGCAAGACTGGACTGGACTGGAGATCCTAGGCAAGGCTGAGATCTGGGAACAAGGTTGGACTGGACTGGAGATTCTGGGCAAGGCTGAGGGCTTGAAGCAAGACGACTGGACTGGAGATCCTAGGCAAGGCTGAGATCTGGGAACAAGGTTGGACTGGACTGGAGATTCTGGGCAAGGCTGAGAGCTGGAAGCAAGACTGGGTGCACACCTGGATTGCTTCAAAATGCAGTGACGAGGTCCAGAGCTAGACATGAGGCTGTACTCGGCAGGGATGGCAAGAAGAGGATCCACTGGAGCAGTTTGTGCAGAAGGCAATTCTGCAGAGGTAGAAGATGCTGGCGCTGGTTCCACTACAGGTAAGGCATCCAGTGCAGGTAAGGACTCTTCTGTAATGGCTGTGTGCTCGAAGGATCGGTTGTCACTGGCAGCTTGGTCTTAGTGCATCTGCCTTTTATGCTGATCCTTTCCATGCCTTTTCTCTCCAGCAGCCAATCGAGCTGCTTTCTAGTTCACGCACTACTCAGCTCTCCTGTCTCACATGCTGATTGGAGAGTTCAAATCCCCCACCGGAGTTTGTCCAATCCACATTTGCAAATTCTCCTGCTCTGATGAGTCACTTCCTGATTCCCCTTCTTCAACCCTATCCTGATCAGTTTCATTTCCCCCCTCTAACTCTGGATAAGTTTCATTCTCGGAGTCAGACGCAAGCTGAAACCTCACAGGCAACAGACTGAATAAGAGTAGGTTAAATCAACTTACTCAGCCTGAAAGGATTAAGACTAGTGAGGCAGGAACAGGGCTGGATTTAGACATGGTGAGGCCCTAAGGTATGGAAGCTGTAGAAGCAATATTAGGCAAAAGCTAGGGTGCTGGAGAAGAATCTTAAGAGTCTCTTGGACTGCAAGGAGGTCAAATCAGTCAATCCTACAGGAAATCAACCCTGGCTGCTCATTGGAAGGACAGATACTGAAGCTGAAGCTCAAATACTTTGACCACCTAATGCAAAGAGAGGACTCACTGGAAAAGACCCTGATGCTACGAAAGACTGAAGGCAAAAGGAGAAGGGGACGGCAGAGGATGAAATGGTCAGATAGCATCACCGATGTAATGAACATGAATTTGAGTAAACTGCGGGAAACAGTGGAGGACAGGAAGGCCTGGCGTGCTATGATCCATGGGGTCACGAAGAGTCAGACACGACTTAACGACTGAACAACAACTAAAACAAAAACAGACAGTAAGGCTGTGTAAGAACTGAATTTGGTGAGAGTGTGGCCAAGATGCATAACAAACCTGTGATGAGGTGGGGAAGGCCTTCTTTGAACAGAAGGTGTGAATTCATGAAGAAACAAAGCATCTTTGTCATGTAAGCCATACAGAAGGGCTTAGATTTATGAAAACTTTCATATATGAAATTATAATGAAGCTGTAGCAAATGAAAAAAGTCTGAAATTTTGAGAGGCCCCTTCAGACTGTGAGGCCCTTTTTTAGCCTGTGCCTAATCTGCCCCTGGATCCTAAAACAAATCAATCCTAGAATAAATCAATCCCGGAGTTCTCACTTGAACACAAATTACCAGGCTTAAATTATCATGTTTTGGACACATTATGACTCACCCCCCTGAGAAGTCCACAATATTGGGCAAGATGGAAAGGAAGAGAAGAGAATCACCAGTAGCAAGGTGGATGGACTTGATTACAAGGCTGATGGTTATACTATTGGAAGATCAGAAAGGCAGATCGTTACGGAGAACATCTATCTATATGGTCACTAACATTGACTTGATGGCACATAATAAATCAGATCTGACACTGGGCAGGAACCAGGCTAGGAAGACCCATTATCTAAGCATTCATTAATGAGAGACCAGCCAAGTTTTCATTAATTGAGAATGGTGGGAGGAAAAAGTATAGAGTTTAAATTCTAGAGCATAGACACTATTTCTTCACTGCACTGCAGAGGGCAAATGTTTGATGTGTTTAAGGTTTTATTTTTGTCTTCAGTAAAGCACAAATTTACCTGAGTCTGTCCCCTAATGCTAAGTAAGGGGTTCAGTGTCTGGAGAGCTGAGATTTACTGCCAAACACAGGTATAAACTCTGACAATCCCTAATCGACATGGATATTGTCTATGTGATGTCTGCCTATTCAAATCAACAACCAGACTCACATAGAGTTCTATGGAAATCCAATTTAATGATGAATAGTATGCAGAATCACAGACAAAGCTGAGAATACCAAAAGTGCGGGATTTCTCCCAATTAAACTACAAGCAATCCCAGACCCCTCCCCCCACTGTCAGTATAATTCCATTCCTCTGCAGGTGTTCCGAACGGTTGCTGGCAATCGTCAGGTAACGACTTTGGTCAGGCAACTTTAGTCCAGACATGAATTCCTTCACACTCACATCATCAGCCTTCCTGCCTGGCACAAAACACCTGGCACAAGCAGCCCCCTCCTGCCCAGCAACACGCATCACCACCAACATGGCATGGGAACTCGTTGCAATGTTTCGGGAACATTGGAACAGGAACCATGACAGTCTACTAATCACTTCCATGAAAAAGGCTCTTCAGGAAATGCATGAGATAAAAGAAACAGTATCAAAATTTAGAACTGTGCATATGCAACAAATAAAACAAAATCACACCTGATCCTACCTTTGTTTAGATTTAGAACAATTGTCTTTTCAGAAACTAGAACATGATTATTCTTACAATTTTATATAAATATAATAAACAGAATTCCCATGTGCTTTTTCAAGCACCACTAGTAAATAACTGTGATTCTTACTTGAATATGGAGAATTGTTCTACAGGGCTTGTTAAAAGGCATAATATATTACATCACTTATAGGCACTTGGGGCACCAGAAACTGTTGCGTGTTATTATAGCACCTTATAATACCTGATGCATTTGACCTCTCTTTTTATTATTTTAGAAGGGGTATTGCATCTTACAGAAATATTTCTTAACTCATCTTGTGAAAATTAAACAGGTGCATCACATATTTTGGTTTGAAAGATAAAGCTGGAAAATTATGCATATAAGGAAGGGATTTCTAACCTGTATGTAATGTAATAATATTGCTGTATTCCCAGGAAAGTCCCCAAGCTTGAATGTAAGGACTTAATAGCATTTGAAAATGTATTACTGAAAATTGTTAGTTAAAAGCAGGAAACCAGATACTATGTCCTATGCAATATGAGCAGAGCAAAAATGGGTGAGGGATGCTCTATGGTACATATGCCTGATTTGTTCCAGGCCCATCACCAATAGAGAACTTTGTGATTGGCTGAATGTACTTTTAGTTCTATATGCAGTTGGAACTCTTGATAAATCCAGGTTTTTAATTATGAATAAGATTATAAGCAAGGTTTAACTGAACTAACTTACTGTCTCCTGGACAACAGATGAAAGCTTGACTTGAGCAGTTGAAGTTTCACTTTGACAGCCAAATCAACACAAGAGATGACTCCAAGGAGGTAAAGACTTTTGCATTCTGTTATCTATTCAGATTAAGTTTACCTCTGCATTCGTTTCAGAAGCAAAGCCTAACTCAAGAATTGGATTTACAAGGGACATATCTGCTCACTGTGCTTCCCTGTTCATGCAGTTGGCAGTTCCATAAATTACAATATAAACTCCTGAGAGGAAACCCCAGATTACAATTTTTCCCCTGAGAGGAAAAATCCAAAAGTCAGGATTGCTTACCAATGTATTACATTTTTTTTACTATTACTAAAATGGCTGAACACTCTGCTATACTTTAAAGCTTAATATTAGAAATAAATCATCACATGTCTGTGGCTTGGCTTTGAAGATTTTGGGGATGTGGACATAAACAATTGGAGCTGGGATGGTTTTTCAGTATTCAGTTTTTTAAAAAAAGCAAAGAAGAACTTTTCAAACTAAATACATTATTATTTAAAATGCCATAGATACCTATTACTATATTTATGAAATAAACTGTTTTTCAGCAAATACCCTCCAAGAAGTAGTACAACTCTTGTCTATTTCTGCTATAGTTTCAACATGTGACATTTGGGAAATACTTTGTCAGAGGATGAACTGGGATCCTTTGATTTACATGGTTTGGAAGATCAGCTTCAAAAAACTGGAGATGGGTGTTGGGGGAGCTGATTTTGTTTCATATTCTTGAAGGCTACAGATCCATTGTTAAGATATGGAAAATGAAATAATCAATCCCATGAACCTTGAGTTGAGAAATGTTCTCCTATACAGAAATTGTTTGGGGGAGTAATAGGTCTTCTAAGGAAGAAGATCTGGTTCATGAATAGTCCTTTTTTTGCTGGATGGTTTCAAATGGCTCCCAGTTGGTATTGAGCAGTTCAACAAAAGTGGGAAACAAAAGTTTCACTGCTCTGCAGTTGCATCCATGTTGGTCCAGTTCCCTGACCAGTGGACCTCCTTGTGTATAAGGATTTGTTGCTCTCATCCTGGCACTGTTTGTCTTGTTTATATCTTCCCTTGGTAGCTTATTCTTTTGTGGCATTGCCTTGATGTTTTAGTGCAAAAGACCCTGGAACAGTATTCTTTTCTCAGCAGATTCAATCCTCCCTCTACTCAGTGTAGATTTTCTTCTCTATCAGGAATAGATTTGTTTTTGCTGAAAATACTTCTGCACAGGCAGAGTTAAAAAATGTAAAAAAAATCTCCTCCTCTCATACTTATTATTTTTTTATTATTACTGTTTATATCTCACAGTTTCTCTCACAGTGGCTTAAATGGGAATTTCCCCCCAATTTTATCTCCACAAAACCAGGCTAGAGACACAAGTTGGTCTGAGAAAAAGTGACTTGCCCAGAACCCCTAGGAGCAGCAGCTGTGTGATCTCATCAGGCTTAATCCAATACTTTTAAGCATTATATCACAATGGTTTCCCAGGCGTATATCTCCAATTTCTTCTTCATTCTTCTTAATACAAAAAACTATAAATCAATATTTAGTTCTTGAAAAATATTCCAGTTGTTGCCACCACTGCAGAATATCAATGTCATTCAATCCTTCTTTCTTGTTCCCTCTTTTTAAGTACATTTTTAAAAAATTATAGAGTGGAACAAGGCATAGTGCCTCATCTGATGATTAAGATGTTCCACCAAGTTAAAAAGAATGACTACTTGTATAAAGCTTGGTTTTCCATGGGGTATATGGATCAGATTTGAACTATTTCTGTCTCATCCCCAAATCTCTTTAGCAAAAAAGGACAAGACACACAGACACACACATACACTGCCCCAAGATAATGTAGAAAGGAAATATGACAGCAATGTTAGCTTTAAGCTAGAATAATTAGCTTGAAGGCTGAAGGTCATTAAAACTGGAACCTAGTTATATTCACTTTATGTGTAATGCCATCCTCCTTGTGGTGCAAGGTTTTTGTCACGTCTTTGAAACCTCACTTCTTTCAGAATGCAAAAGTCTTCATTCTCTGGCAGACATACCAAATTGCTGACAGCAGAGTATATGACCGACTTACACTGTATAAATCACTGTTCTACTCTGGTAGTCAGATAAAATTATGGCAAGTGACTGAGAGTAAAGTGAAAAATAGTGGGTTTTGTGTGTGGCGGGGTGATTGAGGGGAGGGGGAGAATTATAGACATCCATATGCTATCTATTATTTGCAAAGTTATAGGCAAAAACTCCCAAATCTAAGAAGGATCTGCCTGATTAGACTGAGTCCAGCTGATATATGTTGTTGGTCCCCTCCTATAAATAGTAGTATTGTTCTCATTTTTCTTTAAAAACCCAAAGCTGGTATGCCAAAGCAATCATTCCTTAATATAAATGTTCCTGGACATCTGGAATGTTGTGAAAACTACAGGAAAGGAGCATGCTTTAAATTTAGCATTTCACAGTCCCATCCTACAGAAATATTTTGTGTCATGTTACACTATGTGTGGTTCCTAGGTTTTTTTTAAAGGAACCAAGCAGCTGGAAATAAACAAACTGACAAAAAGCAAAGAAGGAGGAGGAGGAGGAGGAAATGAAACAAGTCAAAGAAAATTATGAATCTAAAATAAAGGAACAAGGAAAGGATTCAAAGTATAAGAAGGAAGCTTTTATCTTGGGTAGCAAGATGTAACTTTAGATGAGTAAGTATATTCAGATAAAATGGATCTAGCTGAAGAACAGTAGTCAGTGGAGTCAAACCATCCTATTCCATCCCATTCCTTTATTGTTACTCATTAATTAAATAAACAGAGTCTCTCAACAAGATGGAACATTGTTCCAAACAGGGACAGGAGATGACCATGGGATTAACAAAGCACCTGTTTTTTTAAGGCTCTCCTTGTTTTCCAGAGAGCTTATTAAGACTCTTAAACATATGATTTCCTGTGGCAGATTATAAAAAGAAGAAAATTATTGCACTGGAGTGAGACATTTCCAGAAGAAAGAAAGGAAAAAAGGAACCATTTTCTTTCCATCAAGGTTGCCTAGAAATACCACATTTGTCTTGTCAGCATAGGGTATTCTATGATACTTAGTCTACTAAAGGTAAAGAAGGAAGTGACAGATTTCCCGAACATTCTAACAGTTATGGCTTCTCAGGAGTTATTGATTTTTATATATTTGTAAGGTCCAGTCAATGTTCTTAAGACTGAAGGACTAGCGAAATTGGAAATGTATCACTAATATCTAATTTGTCTTTTCAAGGAAGGGAAGGTATGTGTGTGTTTGTTTGTGGGGGGAGGTAGCTGTCCCATTCTAGATGGGCAGATGAGAAGAAGTGTCACAAAGTCACAAAGAAAAGATGATGCTTACCAGAGACATTCATCCTTTACTAAACCTGCTGGGAATAGGAGATTAGAGAAAGTGTATATATTTGTGAGGGCATGGGAAAAGCTGGCAAGCAAAAGGAAGGATTTTCTAATATTTGACAACTGTTAGCCAGAACAGCAAGACTCAAATTTAGTCATCAGTCTCCAAGCATGGCTGTCATTTCTATTGTCATATGGCTCACAAAACAAAACATTACTTTCCCCTTCATTATTTGACTTGAGGGATTTCTCACAACATATTGCAATTCTACTATCCTGTTAAGAATGGTGAAGGTTTTCTCACAATAAACAACCAATGAGGCTATGAGATTTCTACAGGTGCAAAACAGACAAAGCACAATCAAAGGCCTTTTTATTAGGTGTGTTGTATTGTGTTTTTGTGTTGTCCAGGTCTGTGATCTGTAATAAAGACATCTACTTACTTATGGAGAAGTTTAGGGAAATTCTCATGATAGAGAGGATTTAAATAGTTATGACAGTGTTTGATCTTTGTATGGGCCATTTCTGGAATGCTAAGGTGGGCAGTCAAATGACACATGGAATTACAGGTAAGCATGGCCTGGGAGAACAAAACGAAGCAGGACATAGGCTGATAGAATTTTGCCAAGACAATTCACTCTGCATAACAAACACTCTCTTCCAACGACCTAAGAGACGGCTTTATACATGGACTTCACCAGATGGACAACACTGAAATCTGATTGACTACATCCTTTGCAGCCAAAGGTGGCGGACATCTATACCGTCGGTAAAAACAAGACCTGGAGCTGACTGTAGTTCAGATCACGAACTTCTTCTTGCACAATTTAGGATCAGACTAAAGAGATTAGGGAAGACCCACAGATCAGCTAGATATGAGCTCACTAATATTCCTAAGGAATATGCAGTGGAGGTGAAGAATAGATTCAAGGGACTGGACTTAGTAGATAGGGTCCCGGAAGAACTATGGACAGAAGTTCGCAACATTGTTCAGGAGGTGGCAACAAAATACATCCCAAAGAAAGAGAAAACCAAGAAGGCAAAATGGCTGTCTGCTGAGACACTAGACGTAGCCCAAGAAAGAAGGAAAGCAAAAGGCAACAGTGATAGGGGGACATATGCCCAATTAAATGCAAAATTCCAGAGGTTAGCCAGAAGAGATAAGGAATTATTTTTAAACAAGCAATGTGCGGAAGTGGAAGAAGAAAATAGAATAGGAAGGACAAGAGACCTCTTCCAGAAAATTAGAAACATTGGAGGTAAATTCCAAGCCAAAATGGGTATGATCAAAAACAAAGATGGCAAGGACCTAACAGAAGAAGAAGAGATCAAGAAAAGGTGGCAAGAATATACGGAAGACCTGTATAGGAAGGATAACAATATTGGGAATAGCTTTGACGGTGTGGTCAGTGAGCTAGAGCCAGACATCCTGAAGAGTGAGGTTGAATGGGCCTTAAGAAGCATTGCTAATAACAAGGCAGCAGGAGACGACGGCATCCCAGCTGAACTGTTCAAAATCTTGCAAGATGATGCTGTCAAAGTAATGCATGCTATATGCCAGCAAATTTGGAAAACACAGGAATGGCCATAAGATTGGAAAAAATCAACTTATATCCCCATACCAAAAAAGGGAAACACTAAAGAATGTTCAAACTATCGAACAGTGGCACTCATTTCACATGCCAGTAAGGTAATACTCAAGATCCTGCAAGGTAGACTTCAGCAATTTATGGAGCAAGAATTGCCAGATGTACAAGCTGGGTTTAGAAAAGGCAGAGGAACTAGAGACCAAATTGCCAATATCCGCTGGATAATGGAAAAAGCCAGGGAGTTTCAGAAAAACATCTATTTCTGTTTTATTGACTATTCTAAAGCCTCTGACTGTGTGGACCATAACAAATTGTGGCAAGTTCTTAGTGGTATGGGGATACCAAGTCATCTTGTCTGCCTCCTGAGGAATCTGTATAACGACCAAGTAGAAACGGTAAGAACAGACCATGGAACAACGGACTTGTTTAAGATTGGGAAAGGAGTACAGCAGGGTTGTATACTCTCACCTTACCTATTCAACTTGTATGCAGAACACATCATGCGACATGCTGGGCTTGAGGAATCCAAGGCTGGAGTTAAAATCGCTGGAAGAAACATTAACAATCTCAGATATGCAGAAGATACCACTTTGATGGCTGAAAGCGAAGAGGAACTGAGGAGCCTTATGATCAAGGTGAAAGAAGAAAGTGCAAAAGCTGGCTTGCAGCTAAACCTCAAAAAAACCATGATTATGGCAACCAGCCTGATTGATAACTGGCAAATAGAGGGAGAAAATGTAGAAGCAGTGAAAGACTTTGTATTTCTAGGTGCGAAGATTACTGCAGATGCTGACTGCAGTCAGGAAATCAGAAGATGCTTAATCCTTGGGAGAAGAGCAATGATCAATCTCGATAAAATAGTTAAGAGCAGAGACATCCCACTGACAACAAAGGTCTGCATTGTTAAAGCAATGGTTTTCCCAGTAGTAACATATGGCTGTGGGAGCTGGACCATAAAGAAGGCTGAGAGAAGGAAGATCGATGCTTTGGAACTGTGGGGTTGGAGGAAAATTCTGAGAGTGCCTTGGACTGCAAGAAGATCAAACCAGTCCATCCTCCAGGAAATCAAGCCAGACTGCTCACTTGAGGGAATGATATTAAAGGCAAAACTGAAATACTTTGGCCACATAATGAGAAGACAGGACACCCTGGAGAAGATGCTGATGGTAGGGAGAGTGGAAGGGAAAAGGAAGAGGGGACGACCAAGGGCAAGATGGATAGATGATATTCTAGAGGTGACGGACTCATCCCTGGGGAAGCTGGGGGTGTTGACGACCGACAGGAAGCTCTTGCGTGGGCTGGTCCATGAAGTCACAAAGAGTTGGAAGCGACTGAATGAATAAACAACAAACATGGGCCATTTCAATCAAGTTCTTTCCATATGATTTTGAGACACTCTTATGTTACTCTAACAATTTGGCTGCAGCTGCAAAATGACATATACAGAATGTGACCTTATTCTATGGAAGATTAGCTGTCCATTTAACTCAATACTCTGGATTAATGGCAGAGTAATTATCCTGCATTTTCCCCTACCAGTTCTCATTCAGTTTGATGAATTATTTCAAAAAACAGAATTTCAAGGAAAAAAAAGAAGAAAGAAACTTGTTTTCTTTTCTTCCCCCTTCCCCCAATCTCTGAACTTTATCAGATCAATTGTATGTCTTCAACTTAACAAACAGAACACCTGTCTGCATCTTAAAGCAGCCATGGCTCAGTAGTGCCGAATTGACCTCCAGCCATCCCAGCAGCACATACTCCACAGGACCAAGGCAGGTTTGATTTAAACTTCAGAACATTCTAGCTCATTGTCATTTAAACAAAGTACATCATGCCCACTGGTATTTTCTAAAGATCATCTGCATACCATAAATGCTACCATACCACTCTGAAAAGACTGAACAAAAAAGGAAGATCACATTCCTATATTTCTTCTTGTTAACTGAATCATAGTTTCAGACGAACTCTCTATCCACCCCAATATGCATTAATTTTATGAACAGTAGCACTGTATCAGAATTTGTCTTTGTGCTTGGGAATATTTTTTATGAATGTGCATTGATCAAATAATTACAAGAAGTCAGCTATATACAAGATCTTTTCATTTATTTCAGTGGTATGAGACTCTCAGGTATTGATTTATGTTTGGCTCCTTCCATTAAAATAAGCTCAAAAACCTTTGCTGGCTGGGGAAACTGAACTTAGATACTTGTCTTTGTTTTGTTGTTTATTTGTCCAGTCGCTTCCGACTCTTCATGACTTTATGAACCACCCCACGCCAGAGCTTCCTGTTGATCGTCAACACCCCCAGCTCCCCCAGGGACGAGTCTGTCACCTCTAGAATATCATCCATCCGTCTTGCCCTTGGTCGGCCCCTCTTCCTTTTGCTTTCCACCTTCCCCAGCATCAGCATCCTCTCCAGGGCATCCTATCTTCTCATTATGTGGCCAAAGTATGTCAGTTTTGCCTTTAATATCATTCCCTCAAGTGAGCAGTCTGGCTTTATTTCCTGGAGGATGGACTGGTTTGATCTTCTTGCAGTCCAAGGCACTCTCAGAATTTTCCTTCAACACCACATCTATCTTCCTTCTCTCAGCCTTCCTTATGGTTCAGCTCTCACAGCCATATGTTACTACGGGGAACACCATTTGCTTTAACTGTGGACCTTCATTGTCAGTGTGATGTCTCTGCTCTTAACTATTTTATCAAGATTTGTCATTGCTCTCCTTCCAAGAATCAAATGTCTTCTGATTTCCTGGCTGCATCTATAGTAATGTTTGCGCCTAGAAATACAAAGTCTATCACTGCCTCTTTGTTTTCTCCCTCTATTTGCCAGTTATCCATCAAGCTGGTTGCCATAATCTCTGTTTTTTTGAGGTTTAACTGCAACCCAGCTTTTGCACTTTCTTCTTTCATACTTGTCTTTATGCCTCACCTGTTCAGAAGTAATAGAATGGGCATATAGAATGGGCATATTTATTCAACTTTGCATATAAGCGCACTATGGCACCCACAAATTAATTTCTATACTAATCTTATTTACATATAGGAAAAAGAGGATTTTCCATGCAGTTGTTTAAGAGATGTTTTGAAAATTATGGGCAGGTTTGGTTTGTCAAAAATGTGAGATAGAACCACAGGTGCTGGGGGCCAAGGAAAGGCAAGTTATGAAAGCAGCATCATGCCTTCACAATACAAGCTCCACCCCTTTTGTAAAGGTGTGGTGACGTTGCATGGCTATGTGAAAGTGCTGGAACATGATGGTTGAATGCTGCTGTTGTCATTCTGATGAAAGGCTTCAATCCTGTGGATGCCTCTAGGACAAACATTTCTTATTGTTTGACATACTTTATACTACATCACATCTACATTTCCTAGATATTTGTGTTCAACTTTTAGGGGCACATTCAGAATTTTGGGAATATGTAAATATAAGTTACAAAATGGCTGTCATAGGGATGGGTCCTTACAGTTACAGATTTGTATTTTTTAAATAAGGAGATTCTGTGCAAACTGCTGGAGAAAAATGGCTACATTGCAGGAGAAAGTCCATGTTAGTGAAAATTGTGGGCTGTGGGGGTTTCAGAGAAGAAAAGAAAATGAAATGAAATAGCACATCAATGGTTATTATAACCTTTTCCAGAGCAAGATAAACGTAAAAGATACCATGGGCATTTAGAATCCTAGTTTTTTAAATCATAAATTCAAATTTATAATTTCAGAGCTCAAGTTTTTCAGGTAATCTTGAAAACATTGTTGTATCTAAACAGTGATTGGGTGATGCATCTAAGTGCCTTCTGAAAATAGTTCTGTGCAGCAATAATGGGGAAGGGCAAACAGACATCTAGGCATCAATAGGGCAACAGTAATTTGCTATAAAAATAGATCAAGAAGGTGAACAATAGCTGAGCTTGATTTGAGATTTGTATAGAACAGTCTTCCTGAACATCCTAATTGTTCTCTTCAGATCTTGTAGTTCACCTATCAGAAGTAAATCCCTACCAGGTACAAAACTTATTGGAAATCATATGGAATCAGTTCTGGACTCAAACAGAGCTTTTCCAGGATTCTAGGTACATAATACCTAGACATTTTAAAGCAACAAAGTGAATGAAGAATAAAGAAGGAATTCTGGCCTCGATGTGGAAATGAGGCAACAGAAGAAAGTACAATTAATGCTAGCTAAGAGCAAAAAACCAAGCCAGCCCTAGATTAGTTTGGCACTTAAAACAAGCAATCGAACAAAACACATGCCTAGAAATGAAAGCAAAGGTACACATCACACAAATAATGCCTAGACCTAAAAATAATCACAGACTTTGAAACAAAAAATACAGGACTAGCAGCATCTGCTGCAAACTGTGACATATGCTTGCTGATACCATCACATAAGTAGAACTATTATGTACTTGCATCCTGGTGTAAGCATGAATAAAGGTACTTGCATGATGATGTCATTATGCACACTTTGTAATTTGCCTCTGTGAATGCTCATGAGGCTGATGAGATCTAGAGGTTGGAATGGTTCATAATTGTTCCTTTTTGCTACCAAGGCTCTTGGTTAGCCGATTGACTGGAGCATGACCAAGCAACTAGGAAGGCATTTACATGTAGAAAAATTCTTTTTAAACCAGTCAGTGGAGAACATCATAAGAAATGAAACTCTGTGATCCTCTGGAATATAATTCTTGTCCATAACAATCACTCAAGTCTCTGCTTTTGCTTTCCTTTCCTGAAGAAAATAGATGTTTATGTCAAGATGCTGAGAGTAATGTAAAAAGAAAAATACACAGCACAGCTACATGGACACAAATGGCCAGGTTCATTGAATCCTACCATGTTGCACTCTTTGTCTCCTAATACTCATGTACACTTCCATTGAAAGCACAGATAGAGCAGCACCCCACTCACTGGTCTCTCTGTTTTCATACATTCAGCATTATTATGAAAAGGAATGGGCACTGATATCATCCACAGTTGAAAAACTGTTTTTCTTTATCACTCAGTGAGCTATTTGGCTGGACCACAAAGCACCAGAGAATATCAAATGAAATTGATTATAAAAATAAACATACCACTTACAGCAGAGAGGCATAGAATATATGCAGCTGTACAGTAAAAGTGTTGGTCAGTCTCTTGTAGGGCTCTGATGGGGACTCAGTTAAATCCCAGGCTACCCTAATTCAGGGGACACTCAGCACTCCCCTTTTATAGCTTAGTAGCTGATGCCTTCCCATCAGCTGAAAGCTCAGATTCATTTCTACCGCAGTTTTTGCAGTTCCTCAGCCATTCAGGTATTTTATATTTCAAAAAGAGGCATGGCTTCTTTAAGTTCAGTACCAGTAGCGAACTGGAGTGTAGCTAAGGCATCAGTTGGCCCTTTCAGCTGCTTAAGACCTCAGCTGAACTTAGATAGATGCTGAAACAACAACCCTTACTGAGACTAATCCAGTATGTAGCTTCCTGACATTCTCCAAGATCCCAACAGTGCATTGTTTCTGACCAAACAGGCAAAGTAGACTTTTTGGCCTTGTTCTTATGCATATTTCATTCAGTATCTATATTATTATGGAAAAAATAATAATACACCAACAGTTAGAGAGAACAAAGGAACACAGTACATAGTCCATTGGATGGGAATGGAAGAATGCATAACAATAAACGTAAAACACAGCAATTATAAATAGCAGTTATTAGGGTAGCTACAAATTAAAACAATTTACATGCAAGGATTATAAAACATAAAATGAAATACCATTTAATTCTTACAAAGCAAAAACTGCAGGAGAATGAAATATGATTTTAATATAACTTTTAGATATAGCATTCTAGCAAACAAAACTAGAGAGGATTTTACAAACTGCTTAACTCTTTCTGACATCACATACTACTTCCAACCCTAACACAAAGATTCACTTCTTTGCCTTTCTTCTTTTAATTTTCCATTTACTTTATTTTTGTTAACAGATTTTGGGCTGTTCTTCTGCACTTTGGATACTGTCTTAAATATGATTTCCTGCATTGGCCATGTCTGAGCAAAAAACTCTATGTGCTCTTATCTGGTCACCCCCAGTTTTACAGACAAGATCTGGCTGTGCTGGCAAGATAATACGATCTCCTGTTACCTCTGTCAGAGTTGAATCTGAGACTAGTGTTGGAGATGCAGCTCCAGAAGTATCAACTCTTTCCATCTTTTATCTAATTAATCTCTAGGGGCAAGTGGAGTATAGATTGCAAGCAAGGTACTCCCTTTTGTTGCTGCTTTCTTATAGCATGATTAGGATGCTCTGAGGCTGTCCCTTCTATTAGCTTCCTAGAGGAAGACTAAAATCCCTCCCTCACAGGAGTACAAAAAACTAAGAGATGCAGGGTTTATATCTGAAAACCTTGCTTTCTTAATACACTTTTGGACCTGAAGCATCTCTCCCCAGACCCTCTTAATGGTCTTTATTCCACTCACACACATGTGCTCTGATTCATCTACAGAAATTGGGTGTTGGGTGAGGCCATCTTGATGTTGTGTTGTATGTTTTTGAGTCATTCTGAGTGTGTTGTGCTGTTTTCTAATTATTTTATGTAAATGTATAATTAGCTGTAAATTGTTCCTAGTTACTGGTACTTATTTTTAATTGATGGTAAGTTTCCCAGAGTCCTGTTTCAAGTGTGCAGCCATATAAAGTTACACAATAAAGAAATAAATATATTTCTTTAATCCTCTAGAAGTGTTGCTCAGTTCTGCTCAGTTACTATTGCTGTTAAGGGGTTTATTTGTTTAGTTCTGTTATTATTGGTAATTTGAATTATATAGTTGTGTTTAGATGTGGAAGAGTTTATTCACTGCCTGAATAATGTTATCTTGTTATTCACCCTTCTTATATTCTTTTTAAAATCTATATATGCTGTACTTTGGACAATTGGTCTCTGACCTTTTTTAAAAAAATCTGTTCAATCGTGTCTGATTCTCGGAGACTTCTTGGACAAGTCCCTGCAGTTATCTTGGCAAGGTTTTTCGGAAGTGGTTTGCCATTGCCTCCTTCCTAGGGCTGAGAGAAAGTGACTGGCCCAAGGTCACCCAGTTGGCCTAAAGTGGGACTAGAACTCATGGCCTCTGGGTTTCTAGCCTGGTGCCTTAACCACCAAGGCAAGGGCAAACCACTTCCAAAAAGCTTGCCAAGAAAACTGCAGGGATTTGTCCAAGCTGTCACCAGACTGAAAAATGACTTGAAAATTCAGCAGACAGGTGTAATATTATACATTGTAACAACAACAACAAAACATCTACTTATTGATTAAAAAATAGGTACCACATATTTTATTAATAACGGGTGCTTGATGAAATTACTCTTTGGGAAAGGCTGAGTGAGGAGGAGTATTCTTGAAGGGATAGTAATGTCATTCTGGGCCATTGTACTTCGAACACCATTTTTGTGTGTTCACTAGTGACCTTGATTAACACCTGAAACTCCTGGCACAGGTACTGCTTTTAATTTCTGGAGTTCAACAATTAGTGTTAGTTGCTAAATGCAGATTCCTAATTCACCTTCACTATTACCAGGATCCTGACACCAAAGGAAGATCCTAACTGAATCTTTCTTCTTTATTTCTTTTTTGGAAATAAATTTAACACAGCAACTCCTCACAGAGACATTGTTTCTTTAACAGATAAAGCAAACATAGAATCTAATCCTTCATTAAATCCTGCTGCTTTGGAAAGAGAGCATACAAATTCAGCTGACAGTGAATTTCCTGTGAGTGTGCCTGCAAATTTAAGAGAGACTAAGTATGCAAAACATTATCTGTTTTATCTACATTGTCTATATATGAAAGAGAAAGAAGCAAAGGATTTTCTAAGCATGAAAGTCATATAACTATAAAAGTGTAATGAATTATATTTTCCAGCATAACAAAAGCAGAAATTATCAAAAGGAAAAAAAATGCATCATAAAGTTATAGAAAGTAACAAAAGGATATTGTCAAAGTCATTAAATTAATTCTTATTAATCAACAGACTTTCAGAAGTTATTCAGGATGTGAATAATTAGGAGTATATCCAAGTGGGCTCTAAAATAGCAATACATATTTGCTATTTTTGCAAGATACTGGAAAGCAATTACTGTATCTTCAGGGCTTTTCCCTGGTCTCATTGGTCAATAAGGCAATACAAGGATTCTTGTTAATCCAGTTTATAATATTTTCTACACTGTTTATCCAGTTTATAATATTTTCTACACTGTTTAAACCATGATGTGGGTAATATTTTGGGTTCCAGAGTATAACTGGAATTTTTAGGAATCTTGGTTCCAATTTTTATGCTTTTTAATATTTTCTCATTAAAAATGATTGATTATAAAATAAACCTACTTGGTTGATATATAATGACTGAAATTATGCCAACCATGATTGGCTACAGTTAAAATATGACAGTTGTATAACGGATAAGCTTTTATGAAAGGCATATTTGTTGATGTTCATGTTTTGGGCTCAGTGATGTTTGACCAAAACATTTTGATTCTTTACTGTTTTAATCACCAACTCCTTTTGATAATTCCTCATTGCAACTGATGATATAGTGAAGTAAATGAATGTATAACTTATGTGAACAGTTGTACATATTTTTAATGAAGGATGCGATGCTCAGATTTATATAGGAGTTCCTTAAGCTACCAGTTTTTTCAATGATAAGCTTAGGCAAAAGATGCATTCTTTCTACTGTTAAATTCTCTCCTTCTGAAATCTTATTCGTGCAAAAATTGAAGCTAATCTTCCTTCCTTGTTTTAAAATTATGCTCAAAATATTAGAATATTTTAAACCTGTACCATCACTGCCGTAGCAGAAAAAATACGGATTTAGATGTAGCATTGAAACTCACAGGCTATGATGGAAAGCACCTGAAAGAAATTGATGAGAATGTTTTCAGCAACATTGTTTAAGCAGCCCAGAAATCCTATGAACTTGCTGACCATAACGTACCCTGAAAATAGCTTTTTAAACTTTCATAAAGATGATAGGATACGTTTATTGAAGATGGTGGTTTTAATTTTGAAGTGAAGTGTGAAAATGAATTAGAGTTCATGAATTGAAAAGTGTATTCCAGAAACAGTATCATAATAGTAGGACATGGCAACCATTTGCTGCAACATGAAAATGAAGAAAATTTATACCTACTGTGCAAAGGAGTGAAACAACTGCAAACATATAAAGCTTCATTTGGCAAAATTCCTTATTAAAGAAAGTCTATCACTGGTTCAGTTAGCAGGTGAATTCTCGGTATATGGATTTGCTTGCTGGCCTGCCATCCAAAAACAAATTCAGGTCTGAGATCAGCCAGGATTGCTAGGGGCTGCCACTGTTTTTACTGATTTTTGGGGGGGAGGGCTGGACACCTGACAAATTTGAGATGAAG
This sequence comes from Candoia aspera, assembly GCF_035149785.1. Taxonomy (NCBI): domain Eukaryota; kingdom Metazoa; phylum Chordata; class Lepidosauria; order Squamata; family Candoiidae; genus Candoia; species Candoia aspera. Next base: position 163,878,506 of record NC_086155.1, read on the forward strand.
AAGACTCAATTTAGAGAAATTGGTTCAGGAATGTTAGAGTGAGGATCTTGAAATTTTGTTTTATTTTTAAAATAGTTTTGCAACAGTATTTTTGGACAGAATTTCTTGGTACCTGTCTGCAAAGTTGGCCCTGGCAAATGTCAGAGAGAGGCTGAGAGGTTTTTACACATTTGTAGGTGTTTGAAGGGATGTTTAATGGGCAACACCTATAAAGGTAACCTTTGACAAAAAGATGTTGCTCGGTTAAATGAGGAATCTGTTTATTCTTTGGAAAGAATGAAATTGTATTTTATGACAATTATTCTGATTTGGAGAAAATCCCTCATAATTTCCAAGAATTTCTTATGTTCATTTGGAACAAACCATGCATCACAAGCATGTGTGCTGAATAAAACATTGAGAGGGCATTCACAAATATTTCTATGCTTTGTGAAAACTAGTCCCTTTTGTGATTCTCATACTCCTTTGCAAAACAGTGCAAAATTGTGTGCAGGAGGTAGGAGTCAGGTTCTATGTCTTTTTTGCAAGGTAACTGAAGCTTGAGCCATTTACATAGTTGGGCAAAATGTGAAAGGATATGGGTATCTTCATTCTCATTCTTCTCCAGATAGGCAAAATGTGGAGCATTACTGGACAATGAAACTGCTAATCTAGCATAGTAAATACCTGAATGAGTGGAATTAAGTTACTTTTTTCTGATGTAATATTTGGAGAGCAGCGTCCACAAGCATATATAAAAAGGTACAAGAGGGGATTTTCATGAACATCTTCAGAATTGCAATATTTAGGTTGACCAGTTTATTTATTATTTATTTATTATTCATATTTAATTACCACCCATCTCCCCCAAGAGAGGGACTTAAGTTGCCTACTTAACAGCTACTTAATACTACTTAACAGCTCAGTTCCTCTTTTAAGTTTAACATGTGAAGATTATATCATGTTTTTGACATGAAGCTAAAAATAAGACAGTGTTGCATCTGAGACTTAGAATAACTGATATTGTATTCAGGTGCCCTGTTTGGATCAATTGTTTGAGGACATATACATGGAATAGCTCTGATAAGATAATTATACATCATTTAATTATATATCAGATAATTATATTTCATTTAAAAGAGGAATTATACCTCATTTAATACATCTTGGAGCTATAGGTCCCCAATAAAAGCAGGTAAGAAATCTCAGGTGAGGTGCTATTGACCAGTCAGGTTCCCATTCCTCATTGTAGTTGGGCCATATCTCCAGCATGTTTGTGCAGTGACCCAGGCCTTACATAAAGATTTAGAAGCTGATAACCAAGCTCTCAGTAGGAAGAAACCAAATGATCGGTTCCATGTTCAACATACCTTGTTACAACTGGAAATACAAAATGAAATATCCTGTATTTTTGAATAGAATTAGAATAGAAGAAATTGCACATGGATGCCACATAAGGATAAGATGTCTGTCAAGCCTACTTCTAAGACATCATCCATGTTGTATGAATATTTTATGTTTTCATGTTTATTTATAGTAATACCCTTTTGTTTTTAATTTTGGAGTTCTCCAAAGGACATTTTCAAGGATTCTTGCCATTTTTCATTCTGTTCTTTATTTCAGGTTTCAGTGTGTGCAAGAGCATACCAGGTAGTTAAAAAATCTGATTGGGCAATTCTTCAAATTAATTGCTGCAATTAAAACTGTTTGTGTCTGTATCCTTGTAAGATATTTATTTATACTGTTATTTATACTGTAGTTATTTCAGACATTTTGCTTGTGGGAAAGAAAAGTTGCTGCATCATTCATCCACTTGTGGACAACTTAGAAATGTTTACATACAAAACCACTTTATCAAATGTGCTACATAATTTATGAATAAGTGATGTCAATGATGATAAATAAAATGGATTCTTCAACACCACAACTATCCTCAAATTTCTGCCACTGAAGTAAAATATTATCTCCAGACTCTTTCACCTTGGAATTAATGTTAGTTTAGTTCAGTGATGTATGCTTAAGATTGTACTTGAAGTAGTATCAGATTAGTATCTTGCTATCTCAAGCCAATGTAGAAGGCAGAGTTAGTTGATTCATAGGCAGTATGTACCGCCACTGTGATTCTCCAAGATTATACCATTGAGATTTTGCTGACTGGGCAAGGCCAGCAGATATGACTAAGCCAAAGTCTTGCTAGATATCCTGGATCAATTTAAGCTGGTTGATCTGGAGGAATTAGACAGAATTCTGTGATATGTGGCAACCTGGTTGGTGAAAACTGCCAAAAAGATGACAAGAGGCTGGATATAAGCAGTGGTTAATGCATCCTTAGGAGAGGGGGTGATACCACCTGTCTTGAAGTGATATGCCCTTTCCTCAAGATGCCATCACTTGAGCCACCTATTTTTCAACATTTTCCCTTTCTAGGAATCGTTGAGAAGGTGATTGGGATTTCTTTAGTATTTATTAGATGGTTTATCTTTATTTTGCTCAACATTCCTAATGTTACCATCTCCTGTTTTACCCACAACAACAATCTTATAAGGAATGTTGGGCTGAGAAGGAGCAACTGGTTCAAACTCACCTACCTGGCTTTCATGCCTAAGGAAGGAGTGGAACTCACAGCCTCCCAGTTTCTAGCCCAGCACCTTAGCCACTACAAAAAACTGGCTCTCAGCTGAGATGCAGTTGTAAGGGTTCTAGAGGAAAATACATTGTCTGGACTATTTTCAGGCTGGGGTGCAAGACTCGTGACTGAGCTGTGGCAGGACCAGAATAGCAGGAGTGTGACTGTCTGGGTGCTGCTAGACCTCTCAGCAGCCTTTTATACCATCAATCATGATACCCTTCTGGACCATCTACAAGGATTGGTAGCAGAGTGCATAGTGTTGCAGTGGTTCTCCTTCTCTAGGTGGTGGTGTGTATGTATAAGTGTTTGGGATATTTAATAATATTCAAGAAAGGAACAAATAAAATAATGACAAGAATAAATAGCTATTCTCAAGCAAGAAGATAACATATATAATTGACCCAAACTAACCTTACTGAAAAATAAAGTCTAAACTCTTCCTGTTCCAATTCCAACTCTCTATTCACAACACTCTACTGGCTCTGAGCAATGAGCTTGTTCTTTAGCAAGCTACAGGTTCACAAACATACATTAATTTTAGGTAAAACCTTCCATGCCTCAGGAAGGAATGGAAGGATTCCTTATGTCAACAAATTCTGGGAGTGTGGCTTTGTATCCTGGAATATGATATTGCATAATGATAATTGTGTTTGAGCAATCCTGAAATGAATACACCGAGTGCCTGCCTTGTCAATATGAGTTGAATTCAATGCAATCATTTCATAATGGACTGACAACTGGATTGCTGTAGCACACTACCACTGCAATGAAGCCCATGCTTCTCAGGTTGCTTTTTAAAACTTACTTTCAACATGTTGTTACGGCAGACTATTGAAAGTTGACATGTGAATGAAATGTGCTGAGACCATCATCTCCTTGACCACTGACCACCTACATAAATGTAGGGGACCCATACTGATAGATGCTTAGTCTGGTGAATTGGTCAAAAATAAAATAGAAGTCATACAAAATGTTGAACATGCTCAACATATGGTAGAAGATACCGAGGAATAGGAAATTCATGCTGCAGTTAGAATTCTCTGGATGGATTAGCAAAAAGATGTTATGGGAACAGTTTAAGTGTGTTTCAACGCATTTATTTCAATAAAAAGAGAGTCAGTTTGGTGTAGTGGTTAAGGCATCAGGCTAGAAACTGGGAGACCATGAGTTCTAGTCCCACCTTGGCCATGAAGCCAGCTGGGTGACCTTGGGCCAGTCACTGCCTCTCAGCCCTAGGAAGGAGGCAGTGGCAAGCCACTTCTGAAAAACCTTGCCAAGAAAACTGCAGGGACTAGTCCAGGCAGTCTCCAGAGTTGGACATGACTGAACAGACTAAAAAAAATCAGTAAAATGATTACTGCATGAAAAATGTCACTGAAAATTTTCCATTATGGATTTGTTCTGAAAAGAAAAGAAAAAAATTTATCTTGGAATATTAAAGTATTTAAAACATTAAGAACAATAAAACCTCTACATATAATTTTACTTGATACAGAAGTATTAAGCTGAGGTTTATTTGAAAGGTCAGTTCTGGGAGGAAGTAAGAGGACTTACTTACAGACAGAAATAGTACATTTCAGTGATGTCCTAAAACATTCAATTAGTAATTACCTTAAATAGCTTTCCCATAAAACTTTATCCAAACACTTCGTAAAATCAGAGCCATCCAATTAAGAATCACTTATTTAGTATTCCACACCTATTGACCTACTATGTGACTAATAACCCTTTAAGAACCATGAATAGGAATACAGTATCTGGGCTATAAGACTCTGGATTGGTTTATTGGACAAGATTGGAAATCACTTTCTGCTTCTGTTTTCCCTCTATTTTGCACTTTCTTAGTTTTTCTTTTTTCTTTAGGCCTGTATTCTAGCTTTTTTATATTGTATATTTTGTATTTTAACTATCTTCTGAAAATCAATAAAGTTCTTTTTTTTAAAAAAAAACTCTGGATTGGATGATCACTCAGTGACAGCAAAGAGATATTGAAAACTCTCTGCTGCCATGTAGGAGTTATCTGGATGTTTATAGGCCAGATATGGTGGTCCCAACCAAGAAAAGAAGTCTAGGATATATTTAGTTCTGTCATTATATTGTTATCAGTGTTAGTGATCGGTAGTTGTTTGGGGTATAATATATAGAGATGCTACATGTATTTCTTTTGTGCTATGATTTGCTTGAAGAAATGAATGAAAATTGGACTATATGAGACCTGCTCAGAGCAAGCCATAAAGGCACAAGGATTTCTTCTAGAAGAAGCTGATTTAAGCTTCCGCAACTATGGAAAAACACTAAATTTAGGGATGTAGAACACTTCAGATCCAAAGCTGAAAAGAGGTTTCAGAACAGGTATGGGTATGCACACCATAGCTGCTGTTGCTGTCTTAAAGAAGATGTGTCTCCACTACTCAAGCTGGCAAGTACTAGAATATGTGAGCAGAGTACTAAACTGGAATTAATATAGCCTCTTTGGAAGTTATAAAAGTGGTGGGACTCTGTGGTACTGCAGAACCCTCATACAAAATGTGGTACTATACATGGGGAGCATTTTGCCTTGCTTCTTTTGGAATTCAAATCCAGCCTATTCGGACTTGGGTTTGGGTAGGTGTGCATATGCATGCCTGTGAAGCTTTTAGTTCAGAAAGTGAACAATAAAAGTTGTAAACATGTATTTGTTTTTAACTATATCAGCCTCTGGGTTAATAAGACCAACACTTTCTGAAGGGATTATGAAGATCCTCTTTATAATCTTCTTTGTGACAGGTCATGATTCCAACCTATATGCCTCAAAAAAGTTTTTTTTCCCTTCCAGTCTATTCCATGCTTTAAGCAACAGCCTTATCTTCTTTCTGAATCTTGAAATGCACAGGGCAGTGTATCTCTCAATAAAACCTGTCTTTTTAAAAAATCGAAAAAATGGAAATGAAAACATGTGAGCAGAGTTCCTTAGCTTCCAGCATAATTCAATATCTTAGAAAGCAGGCAGAGATCAGTAAAACTCCTTTGCGCGTAGATTAACTTGTAATTTACTCAGTCACGCATTTAAGAATATAGCTTCTCTTACCAGCTTCAATGGCTTTCCTTCTGTTGTACAACATGGTTTTTGCAGCTGCTGCTCTTGCTTTTCAATGAAGCCTTTTGATTAGAAACTCTCCCTAATGGATTCTGTCCCCAGAATGAAATGAGATAAAAAGCCAATCCATCCTCTACCTTCCTGCTGTAGCTATTCTATTAAAACATGCATACATACATACTGTATATACATACATAAAGAGATCAGTTACAACATAATGTGACTTCTCCTGGAACATGCTACTCATATGAATTATCTTATTCAACATTGTTTATCCTTTAAGAATGGTAAATAACTTGAATAGTGCATGACAGATTTTTTTTCTGTATTCTAGTTGGTATTTTAAGTGGTAAATTAAGAATGATTATGTTCTAATTCCTTTGGAAGTAACAGATACACTGGGGTACAATCCACATTTGTACAATTCACATTGAAGAAATGATTCCCACTGTCTTCAGATACACCTCTTACCACTCTAGAGCAGCCTGACATGTTCCTTTTATGCTACTTAGGAATAAAAAGGATCTCCACCTATTCTTTCCACCACAAGTCACTTTGTGGTGAACCATGGAGATCACACTTGTCAAAGGTATTCATACATGTTGAGCATACACAGAACCAATATAGATCAAACTTTTCTTATAAGCCTGTATCACCATGTGGCTATTGTACAGATCCTCCCACATTTTCACATACTGTCAATAACCGAGTATTTAGTATATGCATGCTTGCTAAAATGCTATCTTCATTGTTGTTGTTTAACCATTTTTGAAACTTAAGCATTTGTGAAATGCTCTTCCTGTTCTGTGACTAGCCTTTTGAAACACTGTGTAGCTTGGGAAATATTTTCAAGAGCTATACATGAGATATAAGGATAGTAAGATTTTGCATAAGCTGTTGTATTATCTGTTCATTCCATTGCAATGCTGCATTTAATAGACACAGACTAATCATATGGCTGATTATAGAACAGAATGTGATATAATCACTGGCATGAGATGGCATTATTGAAAAAAAAAATGGGGAATGTTCTTTGTTAAGAGCTGGACAGATTTGCCCTAATGATTGAACTTAGAACGTTCTCTCCCCCCACCCCCGCTCCCCACCTCCAATTTATAAATAAGTAATTCTGGCATTAATTTCATAATGTTCTGGGAAACTGAACATATTAACATATGGAATCTGAAGTTTGAAAGCAGGGTATGAATTAACTAAATGTCAGTGCATTATTTTTTCATCTGTATTACATAAATCACAGCACAGAAATGAACGTACAAAAAAGTTTATTATCTCTCCATATGCCATTCTGTGCTTATGAAATGGAAGCATAATATGATGCCACTTAATATTTAACATCTACATTAAACCACTGGGCGAGGACATCCATCAGTCTGAGGCGCAACTGATAATACCGAACTGTATGTCCCGACCCTGGGCCATTCAAGCAGTACTGTCTTGTCCCTGTGTCTGGAGCTGTGATGGGGAGGAAGAGATTCAGGCTCCACTGTAGCAAGAGCAACAGGTGTGGGTATTTTGGCCTTACAGTCCCCAAAATATTCCACCTTTAGTTGCAATCTACAGTTTTTCCTGAATTCACAGCTCCTGCTTGAAAAGTGGGTGGCAGCTGTGGCCAGGGAGGCTTTTGCACAGATCCATCTGGTGTACCAGGTGTGCCTGTTTCTGGACCCGGCGGCCCTTCAGACAGTCACTCATGATCTAATCATCTCATGTTTGGACTACTGCAATGTGTTCTACGTAGGGCTGCCCTTGAAGACCACAGAGAAGCTATAGCTGGTCCAGAATGCAGTAATGAGAGAAAGTCATTTCTTTTCCCAAGCTTTTGAGTATTAATTTTCATCTTAACTGGTTTGATTTCACTGTCATGTTCTATATATTGCTCTACTATTGGAAGCCATCTTGAGTGCTTAAAGAATCAGAAAGGCTGAGTATAAATGTAGTAATAAATGAAATGAAAATAAAACCCCTTAGTCATCTCAAAGTTGAAGAATATTATACTCCATCCATGAAAATTACACCAACATTCTTATCTCCTTTAAAATTTATTTCTAAAGCAAATTTGTTCATCAGATTGAGAGAGAACTGATATATGCAGCAGAATATTTCTGGACAGCATTAACATGAAGCAGGGGCATCTGCAGAGGGGGCAGGGTCAAACAAGTCAAGATGATGAATGCAAAAAAAGTTGTAAGGTTTTGATTTGTGCTGTGACATCCATCATCTTAACACACACATACACACACAGGGATGCTTTTAATATGAATAAAGAATAAACAATCATTATTCTTCAAAAACTTGCTTCAGAATACATTTAATGATATCTTACACAAACTCTGGAAAAAAATACATATATATATATATATATGGTGCTATATTACTAGGTACCATTTCAAGTGCATCATCTGCACTTTGGGGGGATGGGTTCTATTTAAAATTACTTTTTAACCTAGGATTTCTTTTAAAGCAACTTTTTGTTTTGTTCTATCATACTGATATAAAATGTCACTGGAACAAAGATAAATAATGACTCAACCCACCTATCCTGTGGATAAAGTATGAACTGTCAAGTCTGCTGATTTCTGAACCAAAAATTAAAGTCCAGATACTTTTTCTCAAACTCTGGTGCTGCAAGATAAGCTACTTATCTCCTATAGGTGAGGCTGATAAAACAGGGACATTGTATCAGCTTCTTCCAGTTTGATCCACTCACCCTGGATCCACTCACCCTGGAAGCCAGAACAGGAAGAGATGAACCGGTTCTGCCATCACACCCAGCATTTAATTTCTAAGCGGCATTGTCAGGATGTCTGCCATCTGAAGCAGCAACAGAATAGTCCTGGCTGAAAATCCACTTCTGCCACCTGGTGGAGATTTTCCAGTACTTAAATGAAATGCTTTGGCTACTGAGCACAAGGACATATACTAGAGCAGACTTTGGGGAATGTTCGAAAGCAAGCCCACTGGAACACAGGACTGCACCTCAGTCCCAGTAAGCAGCTGGATTTTGGTTGTAAGACAAAAATTACATCCTTCCTGGGAATACCATTCTGCAATTGCAAAGAGCTGTCAGCTAAAACACTTGCAATTGACAAGATGTTCCTGCTTGTTTAACATAAACGTTCCCAAAGAGAAATGGCTTTAAGCAATCAATAGTACTGAATGGAGAGCAAGCCGTGTTTTCTGCACTGTGCTGAAAACATTCCATGGTTACTTAGTTTTCTTTATCATTATCATCAAGTTATTTCTCCCAATGCTTCAGTATGAAAAGTTGCATCATCGGAAAGCTCAAAGTAGAGAATTACCACCTTAATTTTGCTATATGGCATAACCAATACCAAGTGTGAACTAAGGGCCACAATTAATTTTAGAAAATAGGTACTGGTGCATTTCATAGAAAACACACCATTTTCCAATATCACATTTGAAATCCTGCTTATAAAACCATAAAATGTTAAGCTCTGCCTTTCATTTAAATAATCTGCAGCATCCACTTCTCTTTTTTATGTGAGTTATTTACTGTTCATTTTAAAATCACTTTCTGCATTTTAATTGTGACTATATAATACTGTTTTATTGCCTGTGTTGTGATTTTTTTTTATAGGTTTCCAATCGGCTTTAGCTACAAGCATTGCATAGTTCAGCATCACCAGTAAGACAAGAAAAAACTTCTCAGAAAGAGAAATATATTGAGTGAGCTCAGACTCTCTTTGAATCTATAATATGTTTTCCCTTACAATATTTCTTTGTGGGAAATCTGGATTTCTACACCATTTTATAGATGGAGAACTGATGATGCAAACACCTATAGCACTGCTTTGTCCAAAAAATAATTCAGCAAATATCTGAACCTTCTTCTCAGTTGTAAGGTTCAGGGTTTCTTTTTCCTTATCTTCCCAAGATTAATGACAAATTCAATTATAAAATAAAACTCAACTTCAGTATGTCACAATATATGTAACATTTCCTTTGATAAGAATGTTTTTAGGATACAAAAGAGAGCCAGTTGGGCACAGTTGTTAAGGCAACAGGCTAGAAACTGGGAGACCGTGAGTTCCAGTCCTGCCTTAGGCACAAAGCCAGCTGGGTGACCTTGGGCCAGTCACTCCCTCTCAGCCCTAGGAAGTAGGCAATGGCAAACTACTCCGAAAACCCTTGCCAAGAAAACTGCAGGGACTTGTCCACGGAGTTGCCAAGAATTGGACACAATTGAACGGATTTAAAAACCCCCCAACAAAACAGCAATCCTCTCCTTTCCACCACCATCCAACCAGGGGTTACTATTTTCTTCCTTTCTGGTCACTTATAAGACCTTGGGAGACAGATTGGATAGCTGGCATGTAAAAGATATCTCAGCCCACAGAAGGAGAGGGGGAAATGAGAAGCATTTCAGAAGGGACCCTCTCTAGTTTTCCGGAGAGAAAAGGAAAGCAGAAGAGAAATACTTTCAGTCTTGCAAGATTCTGTTACTGTAACCTTGCAGTAAAGATAGAGCTAGTACTCATAGTTATGCTTCTTGTCTGGACTACCTTGAAGGGCTAAACAAGTCAATATGGGCAGTGCCTGTGCAATACTGTGTAACTGCAACCCATTAATCTACATTGGCCTTTATAAATTCTGCTGGTATCTATAATTGGAGTAAAAAAGAAAACACAAATATTTTGCAGTTGTGAACCTCTATATTTCCTTCAGGGGGTGGGAGATCTTTGTTATGACTCAGCTCATTTTGTGACTCTGTAACACCAGTCCATTGCCTAATTAGTTCCTTGGCCTTATCCAAACACCAGAGTAACAGCTACCCAGAATCCTGCCTCCAAACTCAGTGCTGCACTGGGCACACATCTGAGAGTCATAATCAAGAATCTCAGAAACCCAGACTATTCTTGCTCACAGGATGTGAAACTGGAACCATGTCCCAGCTGTGCACCATTTAATAATGGGGCAGCAGATGTAATACATTTAATAATGTATTAAATATTTCAATAGCAGCTGGAATAAAGCATTTCTCTGGCTCCCGTGAACCCTTAGAAGAGCAGCTGCACCGTTATGGGTCATACTGGGAGCATAATTTGCATGGGCTTTGTTGTTTCTAGAGGCTTGAAAGACCAAGACTAAAGATTTAAAATATTTAATTTGCTCAATTTTACGATCACCTGTATATCAGTTATATATGCTGTTTTAAAATACCACAGTTTTTGAATACGGATAGTGTATCATAAGCTCCTCCTCCTGACAGTAAAGAGCTAGGGACCTCAGTGTGCTTCTAAGGCCAGCCTCTGCCAAAGACATGATTGCAGCAGCATCTGCACAAAGTAAAACTGATAGCTGTTTTTCCGCTAACACCGAGCATGCAGTTCTGGGCCTTGCAAGCAGTTACCAAACAATTTGTATAAATATTAAACAGGAAGGAGGCCAAAATACAACCTTGCCTCACTCTTTCTCTGTTGCAATGGAATTTGACAATTGGCCAGCATGATTGTGCTGACTCTGAGGCTGATGTTTCTACCCAGTTTGAATATCAATAGCGGAAGGTGTTTGTCCGGGTAGAATGTTTCTAAAACTATGTTCTAGAAACTGAATTAAAAGTAGTTTGGAAATCAACAAAGGGTACTTACAGTTTTGAGCTGGTGCCACATGAATATTTATCTGTTGGTGCTGCAGAATTAGGCAATGATCTGTCGTAGATCTAACTTTCCAAAAACCGGCCTGTTCATTCCCTTAGATATGCTGTTGCCTTGCATAGAGTTTGCTAGTTATATTTAAGAGGCTAGTGGGACTGTACTTTGCCAACATGCTTCTATTTTCTTCTCTGAAGGTTGGAACAACTATTGCAATGCCTGGTTTTCTGGGATGTTTGCAGTGTTATTAAAATAGATAAATATGGATGTGAGAATCTCAACCCACCAATCCACATGGGCCTTTATAAATTTTGCTGGTATAAAGTCCAGGGCTGTCCCCTGTATTAACTGATTGATCAGCTGCTTTATTCAGGGCCACCTTTATTTATTTATTTATTTATTCAGCAAACTGCTACAGTGCCACAATCAAATAACTCTCAGTGACCTACATAGTGTATGCAAAACAAGAATGAAAACACCCTCTAAAAATTAGGGACTATAAGTAGTTTCTTCCTGGATGTTCTAATAGGTCAAGCCAAAGGCTGGTTGGTGCAGGCAGTCCTGTAGATACCTTGGTACCAAGCCATAAAGGGTTTATAAGTCAAAACCAGCACTTTAATTGTATCCAGAAACCAGCTGGTAACTAGCGCAAGGCCCATAGATTTGGTGTTATATGCTCCCAACAGTAAGAGGCAGTAAGCACACAAGCCATTGTGTTCTGGATCAGTTGCAGATGATCTTTATGGGCAGCCCTATGTAAAGTGCATTGCAATAGTGTAATGAAGTGGTAATGAGGGTGTGACTTCCCATAGCCATGTCTTCCTGCACTAGGTAAGGTGGAGTTGTTGCACCAGCAAAACTGTGCATAGGCCTCTCTGGCCACTGCCTCCACTTGCTGTTCAAGCAGGAGCTGAGAGTGTAGAAGGACCTCTAAATCACAGACTTGCTCCTTTACAGATAGAGTCTGCCCATTGAGAAACACACTAGTGGCAATGGAGAACCCTGATGTATGAACTGTTGGAAGTTCTGGCAAATCCAGCATGCCTCATTTGCATGTGAATTAACATGTAAATTAAGTTGTCCCACAATGCAACTCTGAGGAAGCTGTTTGTTGCCACTCCCACTTCCAATTTCTCTCTTCCTTTTTCTCCACCAGAAGCAAGCACAAGGATGTGTGCTGCTCTCCTCCATTCTGGGCTCCATGTGGTGGGCCTGGAATTCCCCTTTCTTCCACGCAGCTCTTGGCAGCTGTAGGACTGAGAGTTTAGGGCAAAACTAAGTATTTAGAAAGAAAAGAAGAACAAAGGAACTTCATCTTTTCCACCAAGATGGATGTAACAGAACAAGCAACAACAAAGTCAGTAAGAAATTCTTTTACTTCTTAACCTAATATGTCTAAGCATGTGATTCTTTATGCTTGGAAGGGCTGAGTGTGTAAGATCCATAACCGGTATTTCTCTGGCATGCACATTGAAGCTATTTTAAGATACTTCTTTTTCTGTGCCAGCTTCTCAGCTGTGTTATAAGCTCTGCTTCAATTCAGTTAATAAGCAACTCTGTCTTATTTGGGTTCAACCTCAGCCTGTACTCTCCCATCCAGACCCTTACAGCCTTCAGGAACTAGGAAAGGATTGATTTTGTAACTATGTTTTTATTTTTTTGTTCACCTCCCAGTCAGTGCAATGCTAATCTAGGAAGTTTTATACAAAGCCCATTTTCATATTTGTGTTATTAGGCTTATTTTCAATGCCTTTTGTTTTCCTTCACTCTATGCCATCAAGCTTGCTTGCTTATTTACTTGGCAAATTTGTTTGGACACCCATCTACCAGCAGAATTCTGGGAGGTGAAGAGAAAAATAAAAACAGTACAAAATCAATGAAAAGAATGATTGAGGCAGTGTAACAAACACCTTATCAATATATCCAATACACCCATGCTGGGCTCTATTAACATCCTGGCCAAATGCAGCTTCTTGTATCTGTTGAGGCAAATAATCTTGGATCTTTTTTTCTTCTCATGAGATGGATACCTTAACTCTCTCTTTAAAAATAAGGGGGAAGATGCATACGTCTGGAGAAATGTACAAACTATGCATGTCAGTGAATACGTATTATATTTGGAGGAAAGAGCATGCATTTGATGTATTAGGAAATATTACACAAAAAGTGCAGAGTATATACAAAATGTGCATAGAATTAAAGAACATGATACCAGGTAGAGTACATTGAGTTGTTACATGAAGGCACATGGATAATTCGCTTGGTTGAGGGAGACCTATTATTTATTTATTCTACTTTATACTGCTGAATCAGTGCAGACTCATAGGGGTTTACAAAAAATCAACAAAAAGCCCGTAACAGTTAAAATTATCTTCAAGAAATATCAATAAATTAAAATAACCAATAACAAATCAAATTGCAGCAATTCAAAGATACCTTTAATAATAATGATAATAAATAAGACAAAATGGAACAGAACACACAGTGAAATAAATTAAAAATGGCAAGAATAAACTCTTCAACCAAATGCTATTTGAAAAAGTAATTTAGCCTGGGCTGCTTTGGTTTTGGTTTTAAATACGGATGTTGTATTCATATCAACTTTTGCCATCTGACCTTAACTTTGCAAGATTCTTACTCAGCTGAACTTGTCTTTTCTCCTCATAAGACTGATAGCTAAAAGATTATCAAAACAAAACAAAAACTAAACAAAGTTAGTATTTCTGATATTTGTATTTACAACTGTATTTTGAAAAAGCACATTGTTTCATACAAGGTAAGAGAGGCAGGAAACTAGAACAAGCCCTTTAGAAAAAGTAAGAGTGATGGATTTCATCCCACCTTTGTTTACCTGTGGCATTAACACCTGGAAAAACAAAACAGAACAAAAAAATGGATTATTCCATGCAAGACAGGGAAATGACTGTGAAGGTGAGCCAGAGCAGCACATCACACTTTCCAACAGGAAGCTGGCATTAACTCTAACAAAAGACTCAATGAGAGGACACAGCTGCGGTATTCTTTCCAGAAACATCTTTATTTTCATTCACATTTTATTGGATTTCACATCACCAGCACCTGCAGCAGCACCATTCAGATATATCTAGCTTGCTTTGTGGAAAATAACAAGTGGGGTGGAGGAAGGAGGGAATGATGTATTTTTCAGGTGCTGATAAGTCCCTTCCCCTGCCAGAGAAAGGACAAAACCTGCTCTTTGAACATCTCTCAAACTGAGAAAGAGATTTTTCTGAAAGAGGTAATCAGGACCCAGAGGAGTCAATGTGATTTTCTGACTTGAAGAGAAATGGGTTGTATTAGGCCATTAATCCAGACATGCTGCAAATGTGTTCCATGGGTACATTTTTCATTAACACTCTATGTTCAATGCCTTCAGCATAGCACTGTACAAAGGTTCTATGAACCTGGATTGCCGTTTTTCCCTTCTTGGGGTTGGTAACAGTGACTGCTGTGTGATGTGAGGCTTTATATTTTTGTAAGTCACCTGAAGCTCTGTAAGAGTAGGAGGCATATACTGTACATACATTTGTAAAAAAAATAAAATAATACTGTAGTATTGTTTGAGCATCATTTGGGCTGCATTAGGCATAATGGAAAAGTATGTGACTTGACAAAGCCAATTTATATGAGAGCTTCCTTCACACAGGTACATGTAAGCCCTAGGCTGGTGGTATATGTATAGAAGCCATAATGTTTTAGGACAGAATTTAATGGATGAACTGAAGTACTGTTGCCTGTATTTGGGACATAGGAATGGTCATTCTTAGGGGCAATTCAAGAGAATGGAGAAAGCAAAGAGAAGAAAAGATAATGGTGATGAATTCTTCAACTGTCTTGTACCATGGCATGGTAAGAGCTAATGTAATGTACAAACCTGGATCAACTGTGGCTAAGGAAGAGTGCTTTAATTGCAGTGGGTACCCATAATTTGTCGTAAGTTTCAATCACCTCAGCCATGACTCTGTGATTGTCTGAACTGTGCATGTACACTAAAGGATGGGAAAGACTTGACTTTTATTCCATCCCCCACCTTGCAGGTGTAGTGGCTCTGACCCCAGTTGGGCCACCATGTTTATTGTTTTTAAGTAACAGGAAGATTGGGCTGAAGGGGAAAGGGACTCTCAAAATGCAGCTAACTCTGGTTTGTTAGGCTCTTTAGAAAGCATTGGAATGGTGAATGGTTGGTACTGCCTAAACATGTCATGTAAACATACTGAATTGGTTCATACTTTAAAGTAAGACATGGTTTTCTTAACCATAGACACTTGATTAAATTACAATTATCATGGTTCAGAACTAAGTTCTAAGTAGGCCTAGATAGACTTGAATTGTGTTTCTATATGGAATCCAATAAAGTGGGAATGAAGATAAACTATTATTGGCCAACTACCATAGTTGAAGGCACACAATATTTTAAGCTAAAACTAGACTATTATGTAATGACCTAGAATGATGTATGAACTCAGTCATAGCGATACAACTTGAGAAACTGCACTAAGGACTTTCTTTTAGCAAAAGCATACTTTGTACTTAAATTTTAGTGTTTGCCATCTAGTATAAGCTGGGCAGGGCAGCCTATTTAATATATCAGAACAGAACCTACGTCCTTGTTCTCAGAAAAATATTAAACCTTTAGCTTTGTTATACTATTTGGATGAAAAGGAAAAACTTGATTAAAACTCTTTTCCATGAGATCATTTTTCATATGGAGAGTTTAAAACAAATAAATAGAAAAATATAACTCCTACTTGCATTCCAAACTGCTACAATCCAGATACGGACTTATTGCCACAATGATTATTGTGCTTAAGCAAGCATCAGGTGTCTGAATTTCTTCTTCGTTCCTGGCAAATTGAAGGCAGACTGGGGCAGGGTAACTGAGTCTTGAAAAAAAAGAGACTTGACATGATAATTCACCTTGAATATCCTAACATTCAAAAGTATCTTCTATGTTCAAAATTCTTTGAGAAAGTAGGATGTGATTGGAACTTCATATTTATCTATTTCCTCATCTCCTTATGCTTGAACCATGTCCCTGCTCATATTAGGGTTAAATATTCTTTTAAAATGGTTTTGTTTGATAAGGAGAAGGAATTGAGTTGCTTCTGGTGAGGAATGGTGAACTAACATTCTGTGGACAGCAGGAGACATTACAGCTGAAAGGCAGTTGGATGCCGGATCTGGACTGCTGAAAATTCTCTCCAGATCAAGGAGAGATCTTGAGATTACCCATATGTACTTTGGACAGCTGTTTTTTGTTGTTGTTTGTTTTGGTGAACAGATGGCAGAAACTGAAATTTTTGCAGTCTCGTGCAAACAGCTTGGAGGATTTCACTGAGCTCAGAGCTGTTAATGTAGTCTTTTTATGGACTCAAAGTTTGACCAAACCTCATCTTTTTAATCATTTTGAAATGATGAAAATCATTTATGTAATTTACTTTTTTTTTTTTTACTGCTTGTTAAAGATTGAAAACCTTCAGAACCACAAGTCTGGTTGTATTCAATACATTAAGAAAGAAAATTATGAGTTTAAGGTTTTGTAAGAATTTTCTTTTTGGAATATACAGCAAAAGAGTGATTACAGATTATTACTGTTGCGTTTAGAAAGTTTTAAATGGATTAAGGGCTCAGATGGGCTTGATTTAAGACTTTGAAGTTAATTGAAAGGATCCTTTCTCATGGGAAAATTCCTTTGTTTATACTTGGAAACTGATAAGATGACTTGAAGGTTGGACACTAGAGGGCACCAGATAGCTAACTTAAAAGAACTGTTTACTGGATGGGTGCAGGAAGTTTTCCAGCTATTTAACTATATAGTGAAATCAGAAGGTGTTATTGAAGAGGAACAAGCCCCATTGAATAAAACTGAAATTGATTTACAGATGGATTTAAAAATTATAGCCTACAAGAAAGAGATGGAAATAATGGATTATAAATGAAATTGGATGAAGATTTAAAAATTAAGAAATATATGCAAATAATAAACCAGAAGAGGGATGTGGATAATTTTCTCATACTGGATCTACAAAAGGGATTTGCTGAAGTTGCCACACTGAAATTACAAAAGGGACCTAACAAAGATGACAAAAACTTTTGAGAGAAGAGACAAAGAGAGTATGAGAAAGCAGATGTTAGAACTTTCTTGGAGGAATTTATGATCATTGGGAGAAAGAAGAAAGATTAGACTTCATGTTGTGCACCAGTTATGCCCTTTCCTGGATCGGGAGGCCCTTCAAACAGTCACTCATGCCCATGTTATCTCCCATATAGACAACTGCAATGTGCTCTACATGGGGCTACCCTTGAAGAGTATCTGGAAGCTTCAGCTGGCCCAGAATGTGGCTGCCCGGGCTATTTTTGGCACCCCTAGAAGGGCGCACATAACACCTTTGCTACACGAGCTGCATTGGACACCAGTCTGCTTCCGGGCCCAATTCAAGGTGTTGGTTATCACCTATAAAGCCCTACATGGCATGGGACCAGGTTACCTAAGGGACCGCCTCTTCCCTGTTTCATCACCCTGCCCCACCCGATCATGCAGACTCTGTTGATAAGAGAATTCCATCTGGCAGGGTCCAGGAGGTGGGCCTTCTCTGCAGTAGCACCCGCCCTCTGGAACATCTTGTCCCCAGAGGTGAGATTAGCCCCATCGCTCCTAGCATTCCGGAGGAAGCTGAAGACCTGGCTCTGCCACTGGGCTTGAGGCAGGGAGGAGAATAGTCATACTTAGGGCTCGCTAGTGCCCTGAAGTGCCCCTCCTATACAATGACTGAATGAGACCATAGCGATCTGGATTTTATTATATTTGGTAGCTCTGTGAAATTGTTTTATAGTGTGTTTTATATTGAAATTTTATTATATATTTATTGTTTTATATTGTAAACCACCCAGAGTTCCTCTGCTTGGAGGAGATGGGCAGTGACAAATTTGATAAATCAATCAATCAATTAATAAATTACAAAATCAGTTTATTGGATCCAAGTTAAAAAAATGGGTTGCTATTTCTGGTGATGTTTAATAGTTTTTCTGATTGGGACTGGATGATGATGGTTATTTCTGGTAATGTTTAGTTGTTTTTTTGACTGGGGCTGGACTTTGACTATTTGAAGAGAGGAAATAGGGGGGATTTGTTTAAATATAAATGGAGATATATAGATATAAAAGGAAGGGTTCAGATTGGGTGTAATAAAGTTTGTAATACTTATGTTGTTATTTCTGATAACCCTTACTGAACCTTTGCTGATTAATATGGAAATGTGAGGTTTTAGAGATGAGCTTATAGAGAATGGGATGAGGTATGGAATGAAGAGGTTTTTGGCTGTATTTTAAGAGAGTGATAAATTGTTAATGTTGATTGTATTTGCTGGGGTTGAAGGGGGAGGCTTCTTTTTCTATCGTTTTCTATCGTTTTCTTTCCCTTTTTTCTTTTTCTGCACTTTTTAATTTTTCTTAAAAAAAATTAAATGTATTTCTGCACTATGTAGTTGTATTCATTTTATCTGTATAATATAACCTTTAATAAAATTATTGGGAAAAAAAAGGTAAGAAGGAATTGTTATATCCATTCAACCAAATCAGAAATGCAGTTACAGTAACTTCTGCCAATACAAATGTTTAAAGAATATCTTAGATACCCTACTGATAAGTGTTGTATAAATACTACTACTTGCTAAGTTACTAGCAAGTGATAATATCAATGATATATTTTTATATGGGAATTCTTATTGCTTGTGGTATTTGATTTGCATTTCAACTCCAAATGGGGTGTCACCTCTCAGAAATTTTAATTTTGTTACATATACCACCCACTTGTCTACTTGTGCTGCTATAGAATGTTCTAACTCTTCTTCTAAATAGTTCTTACATTATACCATCCTTTATTACCTTGCTGGAAAGGGATGATGGGAGTTTAGTCCAACATACCTGCACGATACCAGATTGAACAAAGCTACATTAGATTTTATATGAATCACAAAACTGCACATTTTATGTAGAGCAATTTGTCATTTTTTAAAGAGAATATAAAAAAAAAAGTCCTGTGCTTTCTTGGTATTTAAACTTGACAATATTTACCTAGGATATTGATTTGCTTCAAAAATATAAACATGAGTTGAGGAATCCCTTGATTCCTTAATCAGCAAGATTTTTGTTCTCCAAAAATTAAAAGGTAGGGTGGCGGATCAGGATGGTGTTTCTGGCTTCTAAAATAGAATTGCACAGAAGTATGGAAATAATAAGGAGGCATTATTCACCTCTAGAGGAGAAGAACCCAGGTTCAGCTACTCACATTTCCAGCTAGGGCTAGAAAATTCTGACCTGAAATCCTGGAGATGTTGCCATTGAGTAGAGCTGGAAGGATCAATGATTGGTGATCTCACTTTGCATAAAATGTCTTCCTGTACTCACTAAAGTAAGACGAGTATCATGGGAGTGCCATAGCAAATGAATTTAATATGATCTTATAACTCTTTATAATTGACAGTTAAAAGTACAAGTCTAAGAAATACTCCATGGTTATCTTTGTATAACTCACTAGACTAGACTCTAAATGGGACTGAGTAGTTCATGCTTCAGAATTATGTGGAAACTAGGCTATAATCTTAGCATGCTGTATGAATCAGATCATCACCTTAAGCCATAATGTTTATTTGGGCATGGTATAAATAGATAACTGTGCTTTGCAAACCCTGGTTTAGCATTTAACATATTGTATGTGAACCCAGCTAATCTGGGTTCAGAAGATTATGTCAGATCATGAATAAGCATCTTTATGCTCAACATTCTGGCTAGAGCTTGTGCAGACATGATTACTTCACATTGGCCAGAAATGCAATCATTTCCTTGTCAGATGTTCCTCATGACAGTAATATCAAATCTCATTTTCCCTCCACAGTCTCATCTCTATACATTTAGTGTTGAGATCACATCATTTGTAGCCAAATCGTTTTTCTTACTATCATCTGTCTTCCTGTTCCATGAAAAAAAATCAAAAGGAGTCTGATACCACCTTTTCCAATTAACACATTTTATTAAAAGGCACAAGCTTTTGTAAGCTGCAGCTCGCTGCATCAGAGTAGTGAGATTGATGAAGGATCTGAGTTTTCCTACTTCGCCCAAAAGACCTTAAACTGATCATCCATATTTCAGAATGAAGATCTCAGAAATTTTTGAGGAAGACTATCAAAACCATCAGTTTGCTGATACAAGGATATGTTTTGTGAATGGCTATTATTAAGAAGCTATCATTTCTGTCTGCACCTCCTATATCTAATTTCCTTCCAGTTTTTTCTTTAATATTCTTTCCTCTCCACTATGTGGATATAAATACTCCTATCTTGGAATAATTATCCAGGTATTTTGATAAATGGCTCTGTGAACCATGTAAACTTAATCCCCAAAACAGTTCCTAAATCTGTGTATAATTTGTGCTGCACTCAACTAACAAAGCTTCTCCTTTAGAAATGATTTGTAGTGATGTGAATGTTTCAACATGAGAAATGGGCATCTGACCTTTAGCGTTGAACAAGACAGTATGATTGCAAGTACCACAAAATGGTATTTCAAAGTATATGTCAGTCAATCACCTTCAGCATTTCTACTTAGAAAAATGTGAAAAGAATGGAAAAGTTGTTACTGTTTCCCTAAGCTACCCAGTTTTATCAGAATTCTTTTTCAACTGCTGTTCATCTTTCAAGACAGGGGAAGCAAAAAGATGTTTCCAATGCTTGCAACTTTAACGATGTAATATCGTTAAAGTTGCAAGCATAGGAAAGAAAACATGTATCTGTCATTCACTCAAAACTTTTTCTTCACTGGAGGATAATCATTAAATGCTGGCAGTGTAAAGAAGTTTATATTATATTATACAGGTGATGAATGCCAGAGAAGTGCCATAAATACAGATGCTATGAAATTTAATGGGTATTTTTTGAAGCTTCCATTCTTATCTTCAAAGGTCACCTATTCTCTTAACACATGATTGATGAGGGCACCAGTATCTTTACAGAGTATATCCACAACAGATACATCATTAGTGACTGTTTGTTCATCACTTCAGATTACTAAGATCTCTCATTTGTTGAATATTTTTGTGTAGAAGCAGGATGCCCCACCTGTGCTGCAGCAGGCTGCTCAAATAAGAAACTGCTAAGTCTTGGTACTTCAGCAAAGGATCGTAACCTTGTCATGGTGCTGGAGCTTGAGCACCTCAATGATGCCATGAGCTAAACCATGAACGGCCACCCAAGACGGAAAGGTCATGACAGAGAGGTCAGACTAAATACAATCCCTGGGGAAGGTAATGGCAACCCACCCCAGTATTCTTGCCGTGAAAACTAAATGGATCAGTACAACCAGAGATATGTCGGTATACCATCAGAAGATGAGACCCCCAGGTTGGAAGATGGTCAACATTCTACTGGGGAGGAACAGAGGATGAGTTCAACTAGCCCCAGACGTGATGATGCAGCTAGCTCAAAGCCGAAAGGATGGCTAGCGGCCAACGGTGCTGGTGGTGAACGGCGAATCCGATGTTCTAAGGATCAACACACCAATGGAACCTGGAATGTAAGATCTATGAGCCAGGGCAAACTGGATGTGGTTATTGGTGAGATGTCAAGATTAAAGATAGACATTTTGGGCATCAGTAAACTGAAATGGACTGGAATGGGCCACTTCACATCAAATGACCACCAGATCCCAACCACAGATGCTGAAGAAGCTGAAGTAGAGCAGTTCTATGAGGATCTGCAGCACCTACTGGACGACACGCCTAAAAGAGATGTTATTTTAATCACGGGAGACTGGAATGCTAAGGTGGGCAGTCAAATAACACCTGGAATTACAGGTAAGCATGGCCTGGGAGAACAAAACAAAGCAGGACATAGGCTGATAGAATTTTGCCAAGACAACTCACTCTGCATAACAAACACTCTCTTCCAACAACCTAAGAGACGGCTTTATACATGGACTTCACCAGATGGACAACACTGAAATCTGATTGACTATATCCTTTGCAGCCAAAGGTGGCGGACATCTATACAGTCGGTAAAAACAAGACCTGGAGCTGACTGTAGTTCAGATCACAAACTTCTTCTTGAACAATTTAGGATCAGACTAAAGAGATTGGGGAAGACCCACAGATCAACTAGATATGAGCTCACTAATATCCCTTAGGAATATGCAGTGGAGGTGAAGAATAGATTCAAGGCGCTGGACTTAGTAGATAGGGTCCCGGAAGAACTCTGGACAGAAGTTCACAACATTGTTCAGGAGGCAGCAACAAAATACATCCCAAAGAAAGAGAAAACCAAGAAGGCAAAATGGCTGTCTGCTGAGGCATTAGAAGTAGCCCAAGAAAGAAGGAAAGCAAAAGGCAACAGTGATAGAGGGAGATATGCCCAATTAAAAGCAAAATTCCAGAGGTTAGCCAGAAGAGATAAGGAATTATTTTTAAACAAGCAATGTGCGGAAGTGGAAGAAGACAATAGAGCAGGAAGGACAAGAGACCTCTTCCAGAAAATTAGAAACATTGGAGGTAAATTCCAAACCAAAATGGGTATGATCAAAAACAAAGATGGCAAGGACCTAACAGAAGAAGAAGAGATCAAGAAAAGGTGGCAAGAATATACGGAAGACCTGTATAGGAAGGATAACAATATCGGGAATAGCTTTGATGGTGTAGTCAGTGAGCTAGAGCCAGACATCCTGAAGAGTGAGGTTGAATGGGCTTTAAGAAGCATTGCTAATAACAAGGCAGCAGGAGACGATGGCATCCCAGCTGAACTGTTCAAAATCTTGCAAAATGATGCTGTCAAGGTAATGCATACTATATGCCAGCAAATTTGGAAAACACAAGAATGGCTATCAGACTGGAAAAATCAACTTATATCCCCATACCAAAAAAGGGAAACACTAAAGAATGTTCAAACTATCGAACAGTGGCACTCATTTCACATGCCAGTAAGGTAATGCTCAAGATCCTGCAAGGTAGACTTCAGCAATTCATGGAGTGAGAATAGCCAGATGTACAAGCTGAGTTTAGAAAAGGCAGAGGAACCAGGGACCAAATTGCCAATATTCACTGGATAATGGAAAAAGCCAGGGAGTTTCAGAAAAACATCTATTTCTGTTTTATTGACTATTCTAAAGCCTTTGACTGTGTGGACCATAACAAATTGTGGCAAGTTCTTAGTGGTATGGGGATACCAAGTCATCTTGTATGCCTCCTGAAGAAGCTGTATAACGACCAAGTAGCAACAGTAAGAACAGACCACGGAACAACGGACTTGTTTAAGATTGGGAAAGGAGTACGGCAGGGCTGTATACTCTCACCCTACCTATTCAACTTGTATGCAGAACACATCATGTGACATGCTGGGCTTGAGGAATCCAAGCCTGGAGTTAAAATCGCTGAAAGAAACATTAACAATCTCAGATATGCAGAAGATACCACTTTGATGGCTGAAAGCAAAGAGGAACTGAGGAGCCTTATGATGAAGGTGAAAGAAGAAAGTGCAAAAGCTGGCCTGCAGCTAAACCTCAAAAAAACCATGATTATGGCAACCAGCTTGATTGATAACTGGCAAATAGAGGGAGAAAATGTAGAAGCAGTGAAAGACTTTGTATTTCTAGGTGCAAAGATTACTGCAGATGCTGACTGCAGTCAGGAAATCAGAAGATGTTTAATACTTGGGAGAAGAGCAATGACAAATCTTGATAAAATAGTTAAGAGCAGAGACATCACGCTGACAACAAAGGTCCGCACAGTTAAAGCAATGGTATTCCCAGTAGTAACATATGGCTGCAAGAGCTGGACCATAAGGAAGGCTAAGAGAAGGAAGATCGATGCTTTGGAACTGTGGTGTTGGAGGAATATTCTGAGAGTGCCTTGGACTGCAGGAAGATCAAACCAGTCCATCCTCCAGGAAATCAAACCAGACTGCTCACTTGAGGGAATGATATTAAAGGCAAAACTTTGGCCATATAATGAGAAGACAGGACACCCTGGAGAAGATGCTGATGATAGGGAGAGTGGAGGGCAAAAGGAAGAGGGGCCAACCAAGGGCAAGTTGGATGGATGATATTCTAGAGATGACGGACTCATCCCTGGGGAAGCTGGGGGTGTTGATGACCGACAGGAAGCTCTGGTGTGGGCTGGTCCATGAAGTCACGAAGAGTCAGAAGCGACTAAATGAATAAACAACAACAAAGTCTTGGTAATTAAAAAAAAATCCTGAACACTATCAAGTTGCCTCATCAGGTTTGCTAGAATTTGGATTCTTTTCCACTAGCAGAGCTTGAAGGAAATTGCTAATCCCTGCAATATTTTTTAAAGACACTCACTGAATTTTAAACAGTATTTAATTTTTCTTCTGCTCTTGAAAACACAGCAGCTTAATGGCACCAGTATAAATGAAAAGGAACTGATGTGTTCTTATTTTCCACTTTCTTTTCAAGAGAGCAGGACTGAGAGATTAAGTAAATTGAGAGATGCTCTTCCAGATATGTAAAACAAATGTTGTTGGAAAGAAAAGCAGTTAGTGTGCTCCTTACAAAAAGACTGAACTACATTTGGTCAGGTGGACCTTCAGAACATTCAAATTCCAGGACATATTGTTGTAGTTTCTACAAACAAAGGAACTTGGAACTCCAGTTCAGGAAGAGTTACTCTTTCCTGTAGCTCTTCATGGTCTGTACCTGCCCATGAAGGTACAGACACAGCTTTTTGTTTCCTTTCTGGTACATTAGTCCTACATGGGAATGCTTATTTCTTGCCACTTCCATCTCTTCTAAACGTAATTCACTGCAGCTAAATGGGGTCCAATCTACATTAGACTCTTGTCCCAGTATTATGTCTGGCTATCTCATGCAGTACAATGTACTCCCCAACCCATTTTCCTGGTGCTGTTTTTATTTTCCTTTCCCTGCCTCCAGAGTACTTTTACCTGGACTTTTCAATAAGTATAGTTTCTCTGCACTACTAGATTATGAGAGCCCCAATCTAGTATTATGTAGCAACATTCTTACAGATAAGAGGTTATATGGCAGTAGAATTTGTTTTGCACACTTTTCCTCCATACTTTCTTCTCTGGCCTCAGGCAAAGATAAATTAATTTGTGGGTGGAAAATTCATAGTTGTTTTTTCCCTCCTGGCTATAACTTACCGAAACTGCAGCATGCAGCGGAAATGAAAATCATGAATTCTTTGGACTCTTCTGGGGAAGGAAATTCTATGGATTGACTGGAGGTTTAGCAGTCCCTACAAATCAATCTATATTGCTATACTGTTATGAACTTGAGTAAGATTTTACCAAATTAAAAAAAGAAAAAGAAAGACATCTAAAGCCATAGGATTATAACAGAGATTATCTAGCCAGTTCAGTCTTGTTTGTGTGAACTGGTTTTTATGCTGTGTTGAAATGTCCCTGAGCACTTCCTTCACAGTCATGATTGATGTAATGAAAATGGAGGCAGAATTACCCATATTTCATTTACTTGTTTCACCTTGTTTTCGATGGCATCAGCCTTTTCAGCAGATGTCTACAACTGCATGGGTGAATTTCATGAGGACCCTTCTATCAGCCTAGCTATATGCCAGTTTATTTTAATTATAACTTACCTTTTTAAGATCTAAGAGAGAGGAGTAGGAGGTACTCGGACTGGAAGCTTGAAGGCACCCAGATTGAAAATTGTGGGCATAAGCAAGGTATCCAAACAAATCTTCAAGCCTTGCTCTATCATTAAAATTCAGAAGACTTGGACAGCTTCTGTTTTCACTAGGGAAGCTGGGTATTTACATTTGGGGAAAACTTGGATTTTAAAGGGAAAGCTGCCTTTAGCAAGGTAATAAAGGAAAGGTAATAAAGTAGTACATAGGAATCAATTCCTTTTCTTTTAGTACTTGCCGGCATAGAATAATACACACAGTTGAGTTGGTAACAAGAATAAAGCCATGGGGATCCACAGAACGTTGCTGTTGATTTTGATGAAAGCACTCTCATGCCATCGTACCACAAACTCTGCTTCTTTAGGACTTATCATGTCATCACATACATACCAAAGGGGTAGGGCTTGTGTCATAACAGCAGGACTCTGCTTTTCTCATTCTGGCCCCCTTGCCCTCCCTGGTGGACATTGCTGGGTAAAGTCAAATTCTTTGCAATAATTGGAGTAAGTAATAATGACAACAATATTGGCAGTACAACCGTAATTAATAATATCCTCAATCACTACCCTTTTGAATCCTTCTGGATAGCATGGCACAAATCAAATAACCCAAGTAGATCTCCCTTCCAAAATTAAAAAATAAAAAGAGAAAGGGCTTGCTCCCACTATGAGCGTCTTCTCTGAATGATCATAGGAACCGGTGGGTGCTTAATTTAGATAATATGCATGGGCATCAACTTCCACTTCCTCAGCAGTTGAAGTGGTCTAGGTGATTGTTGGCCTGTGGTCAAGACACACATGAGCTGTTCAACTCCTCAATCTCTCTTTATTTAGAACACTATGTCTTGGTATGTGGCTTTCAAACATATTATATATACAACATTTGTTAATAGCTGGTCACCAAGTGGCAATTTTGTTTGGAAACCGTACTAGCAAAGCAGGACCAGAGAAATAAAAAGAGCTTTAAGGTCGATCCCACTTACATGCTTTCTAGTTCGCAAACAGACAACATTTGTTTTTCATTCAGAGATTGTCATCATGAACCTTACTGACTGCAGAATTTGTTCCTTGAGGTTTATTCTCTGACTCTCTCTATGCCTTTTCACAGTCCTCATCCGTATCTGATGACTTCTCAGATAGGGGCATTACAAAAAGAGACATTTGATTTTTCTCCACTCCATCTTCTCAGATTAGAACATGAAGATGTATTTTTATATACAAGGCATGAGAGAAACTTTAAAGTCTTTCTATCCCATTCATCTGTTTCTTTCTTTGTTTATGAATACAGTAAGGATTTAGATTCTGCCCTCCTAGTGCTTTTTAACTAATCAGGCAGCCAGCACAAACATATTTCATACAAATAACATTATGGTACTTTCACATAGCCACTGCCATCACACACCAATTATTCTTCCATCTCCCCTAAACCCCTGCCACACCAGCATTTTTTATCACAACCGTGAAGAAATCTGGAAAGAGCAACCAGCATTCAAGTGCAACACTAAAATCAGCATATGGCCAATGTTGTTTCAGCAGCTTAGGAGCCATCGGGAGGTGAGATAACCAGGGAGCTGGGCATCAGGGACCAAAGAAGTTCCCTCAGAAATGCAGATGAGCAGTCATATAATTAGCACCCTCCTGAAAGGAATGAAGGTATCCACATGTAACCACAGAGGCAAATCAGATCTCCCTAAGCATTCTAAGCTTATACATGTGTGGTCTTTCGAATGCAACCTAGTTCTTTAGAAAGTGAAATAATAATTAGCAGGAGTGAAACAATAATAGCATACACATTTCTCTTTCTACAATTCCTACCAAGTAGATGCAAGAAAGTAAATGAACAAACTAAAGAGAACAATTAAAATGTTAACATTTTGCCATTGATCTGAACTGAACCCTAAATATTTGAGTTTCTTCACCATGACAATTGATAGGATAGAGTTTACAAGGTAATTGTGTCCAATGGGCAAATAATTTATATTCTCTACTTTACTTCTCCCATCAATGTGTAGCTAAAGCTTATGTTTTGATGGAAACAGGGTACTTGTTACTGATTCCTTATTATGATTGTTATGAAGTCTTCCATATGGTAAGATTTTTTTCTCTTGCGATATATTGTCTTGCTCAGTAACATGGGAATGCTCAAAAAAGAGTGTCTGACTTCCATTTTGGCAGTCAACTAAGCAGTCAAGTAGAAAATGTATCCTTCCAAGTGTGATTGCTCAGCACTTAAGGATGCTTAATTTAAATTGACCCTAATTACAGGAGGAAAGGAAATTGGAAACCTCATATTAACATAAGCTTCCCTGACTAGATTTAAGAAATCCAGTACTTTGCATCTTTATAAGTTATTAACGGATTCACACAGCCAGTTTTAGTCGACATTTTGTGCCCAGTCCTGAACGATGTATGCTTTATGGGCTTCATTTAATGGGAAAATCAAGATTCTTGCTCTTCTTTCCATAGTTGGTGTCTTTATGAGGACATGGCTGGGTTTGTATTGCTTCCCAGCAAAATAATATTGTAGCTGTAGTTGTTCTGAAATGGTTCAAGACAAAAGACTTCCAGAACACCTACTCCCATCTTAACCAAGTAATAAATCAGCTTGGTAATGAATGATTGCAGTAAAGTTGGTGGAAGCCAGGAAAAGCTTAAAGCTAAATTGCATGAAAAATTGCATGATAAGAACTAGGGCTGGATTGTCCTTCCTGTTTGATCTTCTAGTAACTAGAGTTATTTATTTATTTATTTATTTATTTTCTATCCCATCTTTATTAGTTTTATAAATAACTCAAGGCAAGGAACATCCCTATTACTCCTTCCTCCTCCTATTGTCCCCACAAAAAGCAACCCTGTGAGGTGAGTTGGGCTGAGAGAGAGGGACTGGCCCAAGGTCACCAGCTGGCTTTCATGCCTAAGGCAGGACTAGAACTCTCAGTCTCCTGGTTTCTAGCCCAGCACCTTAACCACTAGCTCAAAGTAGGTCAGGTAATTGAAAGGTGGAGAGAATACAGTGGAAAGAAGCTAGTTTTGGCAATGGGGAAAATTAGTTCACAACTATATAAAAGACCCAACTTTGGCTGTGGCAAGACAGGAGAGTACAAAAAAGAAGAAAGGAAAGGCACTGGAACTAGCAGAGTTAGGAGCTTCCCCTCAGGTGGCAGGAAGACTGCTTGTGAATAAGCAAGAGGAAAAGGGAAGAAGGCACAAAATGTTTCTCCCTGCAGGACTTTCACAGATGAGATTCCACTCCCTTCAGCTGACATGGGGATTGGGCAGCTTTGGGGTATTCAAAAGAGATTGTTTAGCCAGTGTGGATAGAGAAGGACTGCCAAGCTTCACCAACAAGGAAATCATCCTAGATTCACTAGGATGGGGAGAAAAGTGAGCCTTGAGCAGCCAGAAAGAGAGTAAAATGAGAAAATGGACTGGACTGTGTCCCATAGAGGTGGGATCAGGCAGCCTGAGCAATTTCAGAGAGAAGAGACATCACAGAGAAAATTGCTCTGAGCCCATTTGCCAAGGGAGGGGAGAAGGTTTGTTTGAATATGTACTATGTTTTTTTAAATGTGTTCCACCAGTCACAATACTGCTCAGTCTACTGTGTATGAGAAAGGACAAGCTGTAACAGTCCTCCATTTAGTGTAATAGTTTTGTACCATTTAATGTTGCTATTGTACCTAGGCAATCCTATCGCTGTGACTACATGTTGCTTCCTAATGATATAAATAAGGAAGTTTGGTATTTCTTCTTACTGGAGATAAGCTGCTGCCATCTGTATCCACACCCAACTTTATGAGGTGCTTTAAATAGGACACAGGCATAGTTCAGGTGAAGTGTATTGTGACCACCATTTCTGGAATCTGAAACTAAGCTAAGCCACAAACAAGCAAACTGAATATGATGTAACATGACATGCAAATTTAATAATAATGTCATTTGCAACTTTTTTATCCTTTCAGAAATCATAAAAAAGGTTTAATTAATTAGCAGTCTTGTTTCTGGTACTGTTACCTTTCAGTGAGCTTAAGGATATGTAATTCAGGTTACATTGTAAATACTGTTCTCCAGAAAGAAGGAACCAGGTTAGACTGCAACCCAACCCAATAATAGCATCTTACTTTATGGTTGAAGACATGAATGTGATCATTTCCTTGCATTTAAGCTTCTATTTTATTCCAGAAGTAAAAGAAGACAGGACATCTTTTATAGCTGAATATCAAAGTGAATGACAGCAAGTGTACCTTCTGATGCAATCTAAAGTTTGAGTTTTGCTTCTGGTGACTTCATGGTCACTACCCTATCGTTTCCTTGGCAGAAGTATGGAAGAAGTTTGCCACTACCTTCTTCCAAGAAGTTTTTTGACTTCCCTGTCAACCTAGTAGTCTCCTGTCCGGCTACTAATTAGGTATAACCTGTTACATCTACTGAAGCTCTCTCTTCTGTGCAGCTGCTAAAGACAGAGGACCTCTGTCCTTGTGAACATATATTTAGTCCTTTAATCTTTTGTCAAATTTTGTGAGACTCAGTGGAGTCATTCAGATTTTAGATTAGAACAAGTAACATCTTGAGCAGTGAGCTATTGCTCTTTGTTCTCTGGTAGAACAGAAAGAGTACATTTATGACATTCACCTTTGATTAGTGCTTCCATTTAAGACACATTGTCATGGTCAACTAGTTCCAGAATTCCTAATGCATAAGTAGAATAGGTGGATGGGTCGGGAAGTCTACTGTGGAGAAACAAAGCATAATTGCTAATGAGGGACCTGGTTTCAAGAGCAAAGGCACTACATTTGGAAGGCATCAGGTTGGGGAAAGACATCCTAAGTGAAGAAAAAGAAATCTTTCAACAGAAAGTAGTTTAGGATTTAGTATCTTAGAATTGCTAGTATTTAGAGTAATGTCCTCAGAAACCTAGGTGCTGATTAGGACCATGTACACATAGATGGACTCAAGTTGCAAAAGAGATCAAAATAAGCTACATATTAAAGAGGGTTTTTTTGATAAATGAATGCTTTTGTGTATTATCATGCAAGGTCTAAAAATATATCTCTTACATTAAAGTGAGATTAGTTCCTATAGATGCAATGTACTACTGAATATGTATACCATTTATGTAGTATAATTTAGAAATATTAAGTATCTGTCAGAAATAAATCCAGTAAATAAAGTACATTAGTAAGTGGCAGTTGATGAAACTAATATGGATTTTTTTTAATGAAGGGAGAATAGGAAAAAAATCATTAGCATTTATACCAAATTATCCAAAAATAAATTATTGATTATAGATTCAGTATTACTGAACAGAGTGTAAAGGTATTTATGTGTTTGTCAAATAAAGAAGTAGTGCCAGGAATTAAAGATGAGTTATGTTTTTCTTTTTAAAAATGGTTGCATGTTTTAGTTCTCAAGAAAAACTCTACTTTGCCCAAGAATTGAATTATTCATTTTTATATTTGAAAGATTTATAAACGATTGTGTAGAATAAAGCCCCCAAGGTGGCATACAATAAAACTTAAATAAAAAAAAATACCGTAAAAAATGAAAAATATCATAGCATTATATTAACAATAAAACACAGATGTCGCCAGAGGAATATATTAAGGCTTTTTCCTCAGAATGAAAGAAAATGTGTGACATTAATGATCCCAGCAGGTTTTCGCACCAAGTAAGTTGCAAAACATAAATCTGTTTTTTTCTTCATCCCCTTTTACACAATTATTGTTCAACTTTGTCCCAGATGCTATTCTTGATTTACAACTGCTCAGCAAATAATATGTTATAACATGGAAAATGTAGTATTGTAACATGTTACATACATGTTACATACATTTGTAGAGATATTTTCTAGTGCAAAGAATGAAAGTGAGTTAAAGATATTTATAAGGCCATTAGACAGACATATTTAATACATCTGGCTTGCATTTATTTATCAAGTACACATATTTTATACCATATCAATCCAGAAATATTTTGGGCAGTTGATAAAAACATAACATAAATATTAAATTCTTACAATCCCATACATAAAATTAACATTGATTTTGTATGCCATCCAGTGTCCTTTGGGATAGGGTGGGGAAGCTATAAGTACTGTAGATAAGCCAGTTTGGTGTAGTGATTAAGGCACTGGGCAAAACCACTGGGTGACCTTGAGCCAGTCACATTCTCTCAGCAATGGAAGAAATAGGAAGGAGGCAATGGCAAACCACTTCTGAAAAACCTTGCCAAGAAAACCGCAGGGACTTGACCAAGCAGTCTCTGAGAATTGGACATGATTGAATGTATTAAAATTTAAAAAAAACAACCCTGAAAAGGCAGCTTACTGGCATCCATAGGCCTGCTGGAAAATGATTGCAAATAGTTTTGGGAAAAGCAAGTAGATTGTGGGCCAAATGAACATCAGGGGATAAGCAGTACCTCAAAGTTGGGGCAGCCATCAAAAAGGACTGCCTTTGGGCCCCATCTCTTTAAACTCATGTGGGGTAGTGACTGTAGGCATCTCCTTTTAGGATGAATGCAAGTGTATTCACAGGGGCAATCAATAATGTCAAAGTGGCAGATACAGCTGGATGATTGAATCCAGAGTGTGCTGTGTGTGATGCATGTTAAAAGGGACAAGGCTTCAATGCCTGGTCACAGCCATCATTTTAATGGTGCTGTGGATGTCCCTGGATGAAGGCAGAGGATGGGGCAAATCTAGGTGGAGCAGATGGTCTTACACATACACGTGTGCCAACCCATGAGTAGATTTTATAGGTTTACAGATTAAAATCGGCACTTTGAATTAAACCAGAAAAACTATTGGCAGCTGAAGCACTGCTTCTGAAACTGATAATTCCCAACAGCACTTATTTTGAACCAACTGCCTTTGTACTGGTACTATGGATATTTTTTCTTTAAAAATGTCCAGCATTTTTATTTAGGGAAAAAAGGGTGTGTTAAACTGTTGACACTGTTCAACAAACCCTGTATATTGCACATCTGATAGATACCTCATATTAAAGGCCGTCTACTTGTATACATCTTCATCACACTATTCCCTTTTGGGTTAAGCAATGTTATGCATCTCATTGTCGTCATGAGAAACTTATATACAGGTCAGGAGGTCACAGTATGAGCAGAACATAGCAAAACAGACAGGCTCCAGGTTGGCAAAGGCTGCATACTCTCCCCTTATTTATTCAACCTATTTGCAGAATATACAGTATATTAAGGGAAGCTGGATTAGAAGAAGATGACCATGGTTTTAAAACTGGAGGAAGAAACATCTATAACCTACACTATGCTGATGACTCTACTGTGATAGCTAAAAAGGCAAAGGATCTGCAAGCCCTGGTACTAAAAGAAGAGCATAGTGAACAAATGGGACTAAAATTAATTATAATGAAGACCAAACTAATGACAACAGGTAGAACAACCAGCCTTAGAATTGACAAGATATCAAAGCGGTTCTGCCTTTTAGGATCAATCATCAATGGTAAAGGAAAAAGCAGTCAAGAAATACACTGCAGACTAACACTTGGTAGAGCAGCCATGAAGGCTTTAGAAAAGATATTCAAATACCGTGATGTAGGTCTATACCTACAAAGATCAGAATCGTGCAAGCCATGGTATTCCTTGTGACACTCTATGAAAGTGAAAGTTGGACTTTGAAGTAGCAGGGTAGGAAGAGTATTGACAACTTTGAACTTTGGTGTTGGAGAAGACTCCTGAGAATACTATGAACAGCCAAGAAAACAAATCGATGGATCATCAAACAAATCAACCCAGAATTCTCACTTGAGACACAAATGACCAGGCTCAAATTATTCTACTTTGGGCACATTATGCAAAGACCCAGCTCTCTGGAAAAGCTCTAATGTGGGTAAAGGTGGAAGGAAAGAGAAGAGGATGGCTAGCAGCAAGATGGCAGAGTCAGTTACAGTGGCAATGAGTTGGGGGACCTGAAAGAGCAGGTTAGAGATAAATCATCATGGAAGAAATCTACCTTATGTGGTTGCTAGGGGTCGAAAACAACTTAATGGCACATAATCAATCAATGTTATGCTGAGTGCAGGAAAGGAGTAAAAAATAGAAATAAGCCAAAGAAATTGAAGACACAATATAAGAAAATCTAGGCAAATCTAGTTTACCCAACGTAATTTTATAGCTTTCTATCCTACAAACCTTCCTTGCTTCCAGAATATCTATGCACAACTTCATACACCGCCTTTTGTTCTTTAACCTTTTTACTTCCCTTTTTGTGGGATCTCATCAACTCCATTCATCTGTATCTTTCTCATTTTTTTCCTTTCTCTCAACCCATTCAAATTCCTTCTTATATCTGTTTCATAATTCAATCTTTATTTATATATGACTATACCACAGCAGTATATTTCCTTTGTATTGGTCATGCTTGTATTCATTTCATGTTCATTCAGCTCCCATTTATCCTCGACCCAATCTCATTGTGTCTTACCTCTCATTCTTGTTAAGTACCCCATTCCTACCACACTCAATGCACTTTTAGATGTTGCTTGACTTCATTGTAACAAACTGGGCAGAAGTACATTGTTATACACACCCATTTAGTTTCACACATTATACTGCTCTGATTGCATTTAACAACCCATCTTCAACTCCCTACTGCACAAAAATGCCATAATTCACTTTAGCACACACTACCCTACATTAAAAAAACCAAACACATTCCTTTCTCACATTCATGCATTCCTTAGGGACCTATTGAAGGGCAAAAATCTGTTCAGCATGCCTCTGCCTAACATAAGCACTGCACTTCTCTATTTTGCTCATTGTCTCTTATACCCTTTTATCAGAATTTTGTTAAACCTTTTCCAAGGTACACCAAACAAGCCAATCCACCTGTAGATTTTGCATTTCACTTTTGCACCTTTCCCTTTCTACTGAGAAACCATAATAGTGTTCTTCATACTCCTGTTTAAGAAGTTGCACAGAGACTCCATAAGCAAATCTTAACCATATTTTAAATATTTTCAAGTTACCCTATCTACTTCTGTAGCCTTACCATTCTTCAATAATCTCACAGCATTTTCTACTTCCTTTTCATTACTTTTTTTCCCCTTGGATACAAATATTTATAGCAATGGTTTGAATCCTGCTTTTTGACATATCACTGTCAATACCATACAAATCTTTAAAATATTCCTTCCAGCATTCTTTCACTTCAATTTCAACCCAAATAATTTCATCACTTTTATTTTAATTCCATTCACACTGCTGGAGGTTCCTTGTTTAGCCCTCTTCACCGACTTTCTAACAGATTTTTATTTGTTTTGAATCAGAACAAAAATCTGCACCGCAAACCACACATCTGCACTGCCAGAAGCTACCCTATTGATAAACATGACTTTTATATCATGCATATATGACCCTAATGATGACAATTTTTAATACATTTTCTGGGCCCTAAGGGTATTACATGCAAATTACTTCTTAGGAGATTACAGTTGGAGTGATTTATATATAGACATAATTACAAAAACCTCTTGTTCTCTATTTCAAAAACTTTTTTTC
Organism: Candoia aspera; assembly: GCF_035149785.1. Taxonomy (NCBI): domain Eukaryota; kingdom Metazoa; phylum Chordata; class Lepidosauria; order Squamata; family Candoiidae; genus Candoia; species Candoia aspera. The sequence continues at coordinate 163,914,045 of NC_086155.1, forward strand.
CCCTGTTTTTGCTTAATTGTAACCCTTTGGGAAACATTGGCATCTTTCACTGCAATATCGCATTTTAGACTGTTAGAATATTTGCCTTCATGACAACAAAGGCTGGATTCATACGTCCATAGGCAGGAATTGTAAAAAAATTGCTCTTTATTCGTTCAGTCGCTTCCGACTCTTTGTGACTTCATGGACCAGCCCACGCCAAAGCTTCCTGTCGGTCATCAACACCCCCAGCTCCCCCAGGGATGAGTCCGTCACCTCTAGAATATCATCCATCCAACTTGCCCTTGGTCGGCCCCTCTTCCTTTTGCCTTCCACTCTCCCTAGCATCAGCATCTTCTCCAGGGTGTCCTGTCTTCTCATTATGTGGCCAAAGTTTTGCCTCTAATATAATTCCCTCAAATGAACAGTCTGGCTTTATTTCCAGGAGTATGGACTGGTTTGATCTTCTTGCAGTCCAAGGCACTCTCAGAATTTTCCTCCAACCCCACAGTTACAAAGCATCGATCTTCCTTCTCTCAGCCTTCCTTATGGTCCAGCTCTCGCAGCCATATGTTACTACGGGGAATACCATTGCTTTAACTATGCGGACCTTTGTTGTCAGTGTGATATCTCTGCTCTTAACTATTTTATCGAGATTTGTCATTGCTCTTCTCCCAAGGAATAAACATCTTCTGATTTCCTGACTGCAGTCAGCATCTGCAGTAATCTTTGCACCTAGAAATACAAAGTCTTTCACTGCTTCTACATTTTCTCCCTCTATTTGCCAGTTATCAATCAGGCTGGTTGCCATAATCTTGGTTTTTTTGAGGTTTACCTGCAAGCCAGCTTTTGCACTTTCTTCTTTCACCTTCATCATAAGGCTCCTCAGTTCCTTTTCGCTTTCAGCCATCAAAGTGATATCATCTGCATATCTGAGATTGTTAACGTTTCTTCCAGCGATTTTAACCTCAGCCTTGGATTCCTCAAGCCCAGCTTGTCGCATGATGTGTTCTGCATACAAGTTGAATAGGTAGGGTGAGAGTATACAGCCCTGCCGTACTCCTTTCCCAATCTTAAACCAGTCTGTTGTTCTGTGGTCTGTTCTTACTGTTGCTACTTGGTCGTTATACAGATTCTTCAGGAGGCATACAAGATGACTTGGTATCCCCATACCACTAAGAACTTGCCACAATTTGTTATGGTCCACACAGTCAAAGGCTTTAGAATAGTCAATAAAACAGAAATAGATGTTTTTCTGAAACTCCCTGGCTTTTTCCATTATCCAGCGGATATTGGCAATTTGGTCCCTAGTTCCTCTGCCTTTTCTAAACCCAGCTTGTACATCTGGCAATTCTTGCTCCATGAATTGCTGAAGTCTACCTTGCAGGATCTTGAGCATTACCTTACCGGCATGTGAAATGAGTGCCACTGTTCGATAGTTTGAACATTCTTTAGTGTTTCCCTTTTTTGGTATGGGGATATAAGTTGATTTTTTCCAGTCTGATGGCCATTCTTGTGTTTTCCAAATTTGCTGGCATATAGCATGCATTACCTTGGCAGCATCATCTCGCAAGATTTTGAACAGTTCAGCCGGGATACCATCATCTCCTGCTGCCTTGTTATTAGCAATGCTTCTCAAGGCCCATTCAACCTCACTCTTCAGGATGTCTGGCTCTAGCTCACTGACCACACCGTCAAAGCTATCCCCGATATTGTTATCCTTCCTATACAGGTCTTCCGTATATTCTTGCCACCTTTTCTTGATCTCTTCTTCTTCTGTTAGGTCCTTGCCGTCTTTGTTTTTGATCATACCCATTTTGGCCTGGAATTTACCTCCAATGTTTCTAATTTTCTGGAAGAGGTCTCTTGTCCTTCCTATTCTATTGTCTTCTTCCACTTCCGCACATTGCTTGTTTAAAAATAATTCCTTATCTCTTCTGGCTAACCTCTGGAATTTTGCATTTAATTGGGCATATCTCCCCCTATCACTGTTGCCTTTTGCTTTCCTTCTTTCTTGGGCTACTTCTAGTGTCTCAGCAGACAGCCAGTTTGCCTTCTTGTTTTTCTCTTTCTTTGGGATGTATTTTGTTGCCGCCTCTTGAACAATGTTGCGGACTTCTGTCCAGAGTTCTTCCGGGAGCCTATCTACTAAGTCCAGTCCCTTAAATCGATTCTTCATCTCCACTGCATATTCCTTAGGGATATTAGTGAGCTCATATCTAGCTGATCTATGGGTCTTCCCTAATCTCTTTAGTCTGATCCTAAATTATGCAATAAGAAGTTCATGATCTGAAGTACAGTCAGCTCTGGGTCTTGTTTTTACTGACTGTATAGATGTCCGCCACCTTTGGCTGCAAAGGATGTAGTCAATCTGATTTCAGTGTTGTCCATCTGGTTAAGTCCATGTATAAAGCCGTCTCCTAGGTTGTTGGAAGAGAGTGTTTGTTATGCAGAGTGAGTTGCCTTTGCAAAATTCTATCAGCCTACGTCCTGCTTCATTTTGTTCTCCCAGGCCATGCTTACCTTTAATTCCAGGTGTCATCTGACTGCCCACCTTAGCATTCCAGTCTCCTGTCATGAAAATATTTATTTTCAATTACAATTACAACATACAATAAAAATATAAATAAAATCTACATGGTGAAGAGATCTTAATCAGACCTTCAGTGTGGTAGGTCCCTCCGGATCACTTCATGGTGCTAGCCATTCCCAGGTGTAATTATTTGCCCTCCCATTCCAAGCTTGCCTACAAAACCAGGTCTTTAATCTTTTGCGGAAGTCCAGGAGCGAGGGGGCTTCTCTCACCTCTGGGGGAAAGGTGTTCCAAAGCGCGGGAGCTACAGCAGAGAAGGCACGCTTCTGAGACCCTGCTAGATGGAATTCTTTTATTGATGGGGCCCGTAACATGCCCTACCTGCATGACCGGATGGGGTGGGTCAATGTAATAGGGAAAGACGATCCCTCAGGTAACCGTCTCTTTTAGGCGTGTTGTCCAGTAGGTGCTGCAGATCCTCATAGAACTGCTCTACTTCAGCTTCTTCAGCATCTGTGGTTGGGGCGTATATTTGGATCACTGTGATGTGAGCTGGCTTGGCCTGAATTCGAGTTGAGATCATTCTATTGTTTTTGGATTGTATCCAAGCACTGCTTTAGCCACTTGACTATTAATTATGAAGGCTACTCCATTTCTTCTGTGGTCCTCTTGTCCACAGTAGTAGATCTGGTGGTCATCTGATGTGAAGTGGCCCATTCCAGTCCATTTCAGTTCACTGACTCCCAAAATGTCTATCTTTAATCTTGACATCTCACCAATAACCACATCCAATTTGCCCTGGCTCATAGATCTTACATTCCAGGTTCCATTGGTGTGTTGATCCTTAGAACATCGGATTCGCTGTTCAGCCTTCACCACCAGCACCATCGGCTGCTAGCCGTCCTTTTGGCTTTGAGCTAGCTGCGTCATCACATCTGGGGCTAGTTGAACTCATCCTCTGTTCCTCCCCAGTAGCATTTTGACCATCTTCCGACCTGGGAGTCCGATGGCATACCAACATATCTCTGGTTGTACAGATCCATTTAGTTTTCATGGCAAGAATACTGGGGTGGGTTGCCATTACCTTCCCCAGGGATCGCATTTAGTCTGACCTCTCTGTCATGACCTTTTCGTCTTGGGTGGCCCTTCACGGTTTAGCTCATGATGTCATTGAGGTGCTCAAGCTCCAGTGCCACGACAAGGTAACGATCCTTTGCTGAAGTGTAAAAAAATACTGTATATTTAATAAGTCACAAGAAGCTTACTTCATATATGGTAAGCCACAATGGATGGATTCACTTGTCTCACCAAATCAAAAACAATAATCCAATTAATGTCCTAGTGCAATGTATAAACCAAACCAGAGTTTTACGTTGGCTGAAGAAAGACTGAATCACCAAGTTTCTCTGAACTTTGCATAGTAGTGGTGTTCTGTCACCAGAGAGTAAGTATTATTGTGCAATAGATAATCTGCTCAAAGCAGCTGGATCCAAAGTGGTCAGGTTTGGATAAGTGAAGTTCTGCAGGAAGGTTTACTTGCTGAATGCTAGCATTCTGACTTAGCTGAGACTATTAGGACTCATGTGGGTCAGAGCATTGTGCTCTTCCACAGGAGTCCTTTTGTCTAGTTCAGTGTTTCTCAGCCTTGGCAACCTGAAGATGTGTGGACTTCTCATAATTCCCCAGCCAGCATTCTGGGAGTTGAAGTCCACATATCTTCAAGCTGCTAAAGTTGAGAAACACTGATCTAGTGCATTCTTTCTCCATGGAAAGTTCACTGTATGCAACTGTAATCTCCTAAGAAGTAATTTGCATGTAATATCCTTAGGGCCCAGAAAATATATTAAACATTGTCATCATTAGGGTCATTTAACAAGGAAGTAAGAGCTATAATATACATAAGATGCCAATTCTTTCTTGAGCAGGCAAGCATTTGGATCACCTGCACAGTGCCCTTCTTTGCTCAGGCCATAGGCTAGCTTAATATCTGTGAGATCTCGGAAGCAGACTTATACTGATCCACTTACAGTATGTTCAAAGTACAGGTAGTCCTCACTTACCAACTGCCTCGTTTAGCGACTGTTTGAAGTTACAATGGTGTAAAAAGTAGCTTTGCCACCAATCCTCACATTTATAGCCATTGCAGCATCCTGCGGTCATGTGATTGCCATTTGGCCACTTCACAACCACATGCATTTATGACCATCACAGCATCCCATAGTCGCATGATCACCATTTGTGTGCTTTGCAACTGGCTTGTGACAAGCAGACCTAATAAAGAAGGTGGAAGTAAAATCATAAGTCATGATCATGTGATGTTCCACTCAACGACTGAAGTTAGTTTGTAAGCCTGTCATGGTCACGTGATTTTCCACTTAGCCACCATGGCACTTAGCGATGGTGTTGCCAGTCCCAACTGTGGTAGTTAAATGAGGACTACCTCATGAATCAGGAGATAGCAAACTTTTAGTATAGAAAAAATGACTCTTTAAATCAGAGGTAGCGAAAACTTAGTGAAGTTCAACTACTACTTTCTTTTAGTCCCTGATATATAAGCTTCAGGTCAGGTAAAATCATACAGTGTAAAGTTATAAAGCTGAAACCAAGTATCATATAATGTTATGTTTTCCACTTTAGAACAAATAGTCTTTTTAAATCAAGTAGTTTCTAGTACTTATTCAAAGAGCTATTCTCAAAAGGAATGAATTTGTACTGTAACTGCCTTATATTGGGGCAATGAAGTCACTATTATAAGAGGCAGCTGGAATATATTGACAAAATTAGTATGCAGAATTTTTATAAATAGGACACTTATTGACATCTGGTATGAAATTTCAAAAACTTTTCAAGTGAAGCTGATGTTCTTTAAATAGAATAACATCTATATTTTGTCATCATAAAATAAATTAACCCATTAAGAAACAAGTATGGTACCAATGAGGACCACTGGTTGATAACCAGTGATTAATGCGCAGAACAATGTAATTTGTTTAACCTTGATACTCTTATGAGAAATCTTTGAAAATGTACTGTATACAGAGGAGGAAAAGTTGCCTTGCATCTTATACAAAGCTGTTATATTACAATAATAGCCATAGTTTGTGGAATAAACCAAAAATAAAGCAATTTTGAAGATAAGCAAAATAATCATGCCTTATCTGGCCAATATCTGATTTTTAAATCTTTTTTTTACTGCCCTAAAACTCTGTGTAATTTGTCCTGCTCATCGATCACATTAAGCTAAAAGGAAACAAACCATATTTTGGCTTAGCAGGATATATAAACTCAGGTAAAAGTAGGTTAGATGTTTATGGCCTCATCAAAGATCAACATGCACTGGATTTTTCCAGACAGTCTCATCATGCAATTAAAAGTAATAATGCAGTTATAAAGAATAACTGAATAGGTAATAAAGTCTACCCTACAACAGTTATCTAATATACTTACTGCAAGTATCTCATATGAGGATTTGCCTTTACATTATTCATTGATAATACAGTTCCATGTTGAAAGACACTAGGCTGCTTCATACACAGACTGAAAAAAGAAAATGCATCATTTGTAAGTGTAGCTTGCCAGATCTTCAGATTTCAATCAGTCTAATGCTTGCTTGTTGTGGAACACAGTTTAGGCATTTGTATTTTCTAATAAAATAATTAAAGGTTTGAAAACAATAAAAAGATACCTCTTGAGTTCTGTTCTGTCTCATAGAATTTCCACATATATTAAGAGGTCTTCCTAGGATAGAATGATTAGGCTTATTTTCCAAGGAAAGTAAGAAGTGATATATACAGTACGTATGTACATACGTATGTGTACACACACACACACACACACACACCAGTTTGGCATAGTAGTTAAGGCATCAAGCTAGAAACTGGGAGCCCATGAGTTCTAGTCCTGCCTTGGTCACGAAGCCAGCTGGGTGACCTTGGGCCAGTCACTCTCTCTCAGCCCTAGGAAGGAGGCAATGGCAAGCCACTTCTGAAAACCTTGCCAAGAAATCTGCAGGGACTTGTCCAAGCAGTTGCTTGGGGTCAAGAATGACTCGAAGGATATGAAGAAATGTCTTAGTTCATACCTATGCATTCAGAAATTCAACAAAATCCTACCTTTTCCCCCCTCTCCTTCCTACTTGGATAGCTGCCATTTTTAAATGGATATTTTCTATAGTAATAACTAGCAGTCACCCCCCAGTATGACTCAACAGTATAGTCAAAATTTCACAGCAGTTATTAAAATCCAGCATAATAGGCACACACCTCCTTATAACCATGCAAATGCTTAGTCCCTGAGGAAACACTATTAAAGAATTACACTCATTAGAGTTTATTGTTAAATCTGGAGCATATGCCAAATAATAAAGAATTGGAGCGTTGTACGTGCTTGCAAAAGCCACACTTATGGAAGAGTCAAGCAGGTCGAACTAAGTCTTTTCTGATCAGTGACGGAAGTTGAGACAATGGCAGAGATAGTCAGAAATAAAGTGAGTGGTTTTGTTTTTTCTTTCTGTTGCTTGGCTGGGATGCTGTGTGTTATCCAGACCATTGCACCTGTTAGCTCCCCCGGATGCAGCATTCTACTCTGTACACTGAAAAAAAAATAGAAATAATTAATGATCCTTTACTGTGTGCCAGTTTTGAAGATGTTGTTTACCTGGTCCTTTTGAGCAGTCCAAAATCATTCCCCATCACTGCTGCCTGCTCTTACCAAGCAATGTGTTTTCCTAGACCTGCTCAAGGTAGGGCAAACATATCCCTTGTTCACTAGCACAACCTGTCAAGGCAGCTCTTCCCCTCAATTTACTGTATTCACAGATGTTCCTTAGGTTTCAGCATTTGGTGGGCTGCTACATATGCTCTTAATCGCTTATTCACAGAGTAAGATCCTGGCTCAGCTTTGTTGGCTGACTGCATGGATGCTAACTGTCAAGCAGCCAAATACTATTCTGTTTTGCAAAGGGTAGATTTTAGTGACTGCAGAAAAACAAATCACTGGGGGTGAATAGCTTACATTGACTGCTGTCATGGTTTTATCTCTTGATCAAAATTAATGTTCTTTTGCTTCAGAAAGCAACTGAAGAAGAATGATTGCATCACAGTCATTCTTACTCACTCTGTGAGTGAGATGGACAGTGACTAAATTCAGAATATAAACAAACAAACAAACAAATAAAAGTGGCAACTGTACATTTCTTAGGCAAATCTGAACAATGCTGTCAGTTAGTTACATTAGTTCCAAATATGAGTCCTCCAGAAAATTTAATGGTCTTTCTGTCCTTCCATGGTATTTATTGCCACTGTCATCACTATCAGAGGGAAGACACTGTTTTCCATTCCAGGATATATTTGCTCTCTCACAAAGTAAGCTTTATAGATTTGGACATCTTAGATATCTGGCAAATCGAGGTTGTTTTAATTGGCTTTAGTCTTACTCTCTCCCTTTTATTTCCTAATTTATCCAGTGGCTGTTTCCATTTCTACTAAAATCCTTTCAAGAAAGTCAGCAGTGAATCATTGCCACTGTTGGGACTTGATGAAATTCCTTGACTGATACAAGCTACTTGATCATGACCTGTGATTTGCTAACTTTTTGTTTTTTCCCCTTTTCATGATAGGACTTTGCAAGAATTGTCAACAATGAAGTTCTTGTATCACCATAAAAATCTGCAGGGCAGGGTATATATCTCTCTGTCTGTACATACATATGATGAAACATGTATTGATGCTGCTGCAAGAATGTTGCAAGACAAACTCCATCCTTTATATACTTGCATCACAATGTCTCTGTGTAAGAACATAATGGTAGAGCTTGCATTGTAACATCATAATGCACATTTCATCACAATTGTGAGGAATGTATTGTTTGTTCATCCCACTATTATAAATGTTGTAAGCAACACTAATGGTTATTGTTCTGTGTCTAACAGAATTTGTTAGGCTACTGAAGTTTACATGGCTTCTAATCCGAAACTACCCCAAAGTATCCATAATATAAAAAGAATTTGCAAAGTATGTATTATTGTAACATCATGTTCTGAAAACACATATCTAATTATATTATTAGAATTTTATTCCATTTTTCCTATAATATTGAGATCCTATTTTACTTTGGCATTATCGCTGATGCTAAGAACATATATAAGCATTATATCTCTACACCTCTGTTTATTTATCTACAGTATACCCTGTGTTTTCTTGTAAACCAGTTTAGGATGTCTGGCTCCTAAAGTGATTTTTTGAAATGGAGGGATATGAGATGGATTGAGCCTCCTCTTCCGACATGCTGGGCCAATCCTCTAAACAAAGGATATATGTAGACATGATGTCCTAACAGTCAGGAATCACGCTGAGATGAGGAGTAGGTCTCTAGTGTTTATTACTGCTATATAAGACAGAAAATCCTAACAAACTGAAGAAGCGTGGGAAAACCCAGACAGATAAACCCCAAAAGTTAAGGCGGGTCTGATCTGTGTCTCTTTGAATGGCTGCTTAATTCCTCAGTACTACGCATGCGTTTTCCCCCCTGGATAGAGGGCCCTTCCAGCTCGCCATCAGTACTCATGACATCACCCTTCCCTCCAGATTCACATTCCATTCCAGCCCCCTCCCTTCCAGAGGTCTCATAAGAGTCCATGTCTCCTTCTAAGCTCCCATGGGAACTGGGCAATGATGGAAATTCTTCAAAGGAAAACTCCTCCAAGGACAAATCAATGCTGCTCTCCAGGTCTGATAATGCTTCTGGCCCAGGTGGCTGCTGCTGGAAAATAGCTAGATAATTAGAAGAGTCGTCCCCCCTCCCCCCTGGGAAATGCAAGCCCGAGGTGGAGGGCTGCGGCTCCCCCCCCCCCCTCTGTTACTGGTATCAGGGCTTCAGGCAGGGGTGGAAACTGCAAACTTACGAATTCCTCTGCTTGGGATTCCTCTGCTTGCTCAGCCAAGTGAGGAATCTCTGGTAGTGTGTGAGGCTTGGGTTTGTGAGGGAAAAGCTGATGGAATTGATGAACCAGTGCTGGTGCATGCACATCTCTGGCATTCTCCCACGTGCGCTCTTCCTCAGGGTACACTTTCCAGTGTATGAAATATTTGATGTCCCTTCCCCTACTCCTACAGTCCAGAATTTCCTCGACTTCATGTTCCTCCTCCCCCTCCACAATTACTGGAGGTGGGGGGGCAGTTGCGATCGCAAGGTACTTGGGGGAGGGTCTTTGGCTAGCAAGGCTCTGTGAAAGACTGGATGGATTTACATGGATGCTGGTAGCTGTAAACAATAAGCCACTGGATTTATCTGCTGTATCACAGTGAAAGGGCCCACAAACTTAGAGTCCAACTTCTTGGAGGGTCTGGTAGTGGTCAAAAACTTGGTAGAGAGCCACACTTTGTCTCCTACTGCAATTGCTGGCCCCTCTTGTCTGTGAGCATCTGCAGCTTTCTTGTAAGCACTCTGTGCCCTGATCAGCTGCTCCTTTAACAACTCCTGTGCGGCTTGTTGCTCTTTAAGAAAATCAGCCGCGGCTGGAACAGCTCCCTGCTGGGAGGAGGTGGGCAACACCCAAGGGTTAACCCTGTAGAGTGCTTGGAAAGGAGACATCTTGGTAGAGGATTGCACAGAGTTGTTATAAGTAAATTCTGCCATGGGGAGCAGGGCTGGCCAATTGTCTTGCTGATAAGTGGTGTAACACCTGAGATACTGCTGTAACCATTGGTTAATTTTCTCAGCTTGCCCGTTACTAGCCGGATGATATGATGATGATAGGTGGATCTGGACCCCTAATGACTGGAAAAGGGCCCTCCAGAACCTGGAAGTGAACTGAGGGCCTCTGTCACTCACCAAGTGATTTATCATGCCTCTATACCTAAAAACATGAGGGACGCGGTGGCGCTGCGGGTTAAACCGCTGAGCTGCCAATCGGAAGGTCGGCGGTTTGAAATCGTGCGGCGGGGTGAGCTCCCGTTGCTCGTCCCAGCTCCTGCTCACCTAGCAGTTCGAAAACATGCAAATGTGAGTAGATCAATAGGTACCGCTTCGACGGGAAGGTAACGGCGTTCCGTGTCGTCATGCTGGCCACATGACCCGGAAGTGTCCTATGGACAACGCCGGCTCTAAGGCTTAGAAACGGAGATGAGCACCGCCCCCTAGAGTCAGACACGACTGGACTTTACGTCAAGGGAAACCTTTACCTTTACCTTATACCTAAAAACATGGTCCATGAACAACTGCACTGTGGCTTGCACAGATGGGAGGCCCTTGCAAGGAATAAAATGTGCCGTTTTAGTGAAAAGGTCCACCACCACTAGTATGGATGTCAGCCCCTGGGCCGGGGGTAAATCAGTGATGAAAAAGCCTTCATCTTGCGCGGTAGGGATGGCGACTTTCCAGGCACTTTCCCGGGCCGTTCCTCTGGTCGGCGTCTTGGGCACGAAATAGCCCGATGCCCCTCTTTCCCGCATCTTAAGCACTGCCCTTTCGCAAATCGTCGTTCCCTTTCTTCCTCCCAAGTTTTTGGTTTAGGGCGACTCGAATATCCAGAAGCACGAGCCCCCTTAGCGACTCGGGTTTGTCTCAGTTCCTTGCTATGGGCATACATTTGGAGAGCGCTTTCCTCACTGCCTGTCAACTGAATCCAGCCATATAACGTTTTAGGATCGTCCCTACACAAAGCCCGATGGAGGATTTCCGTCTCCAGCCCTTGCTTGAACATCTCCACCAAAGTCGACTGGGACCAGTCCTCCACCTTCCCTGCCAGGGCTTTAAATTCCAAAGCGTAGTCTGCAACAGAGAGGGTTCCTTGGTAAAGTTTTCTCAGGGAGTTCTTTGCTCTCTCTTGGGCCAATGGGTCTTCGAAGTGCTGCTTTAGCGCCCACAGAAACTCATCAAAGTCCTCTAACTCCATGGCCTCAGCTTGGCACAGCTGTACGTACCAATCAGCTGCCCTCCCCTTCAGCTTGTTGGCAATAAAATTAATCTTGCCTTGTTCAGAGCAAAAACTTCGACCCCAATCCTCCATATAATGTCTAGCATTTGTAATGAAGAAGGAGAGCGTGGTAGGGTCCCCATCAAACTTCACCCCAAAGGGTGGGAAGGTCCTTACCGGCTCCACCGGCTGTGGTGGCTCTGCAAACAACAACGTGCATCGAGCCACCAGTGGTGGCCGATCTCTGGACGCCCTTGACTCCAGTCCCCTCAATTGCCGGGGAGCTCGAGTCTTACTTCTTCCCCTGAATGACAGGGAACTCCATCTTGGGAAAACCAGCTGAGAGGGGTCCTCTTCCCAGTCTTCCTGTAGGGACCCCGGGCCTCTGGTGACATCCTTTAGGAGGGTTACTATCATATCCATTTTGTCCTCTATTGCTTTCATGCAGGCAGGGGTGACAGGCTCTTCTAAGGGTCTATTGGTTACCACCACCCTTGGCGATAAGGGGATTTTGGGTTCCCAGAATGGCTGGGGAGATCCCCTCCCCGGTGCTGCTTCCACCTCGGGTTGGGGCTGGAGTACACCCCCTGTGGCACCCTGTACCGCCAACAATAGATCATCCAATTGGACATCTCGCCTCTTCCGACGTGCTGCCCTTTGCGCTCTCAAAGTTGGAGCTATCAGAGTCTTCGTCGAGTCCGGCTCTTCTTCGCTCCCTTCACTCTTGCGAAGCGGAGGTTCGATCATTGCTAGCGCTCCTCTTTACCCAAATTTTGGATGGGGCTAGCGGAAATGATATAAACGATTCTCAGCTTTATGTAATGATTGCCTAATCCCAAATACTCAGTCTCACAAGCTCGAGCTTAAAGATAACTGATTTATTAAAGGAATAGTATGAAAATACAGAGAAAGCTGAGAATGAGCAAAAGCGCGCCAAATACAAATGTAAAAGCCTTGCTTCAAAACCAGCCCTGCCCCAAGCGCTCGTTAGCAACCACCCCCTCCCAGGTGCTAGCAACCGTTACATCTGCCTGGGAAAGTAACCTTGAACAGAGTTGCAAACCCAAACATACATTCCAAAGTAGCAAAATAAGTAGCACAGCAGTAATGGAAAATACCAGCAAACGTCCAAGCATGTGAGACACGGAAGAACGGTTTGACATGTGAAACGTTACGATGTGAACAACACATTGAAATGGTGAACATGACAGAGATGCTGTGGAGAGAGCTGGAAATCCTGGAAGCACTCTGAGGCCCCTGCCTCTCCCCGGCTTCATGTGTCTGAGCTCTTCTAGCCTGGCATCTACGACCACAGACAGTTGATATAAACCTTCTAGGGTAGCTGGTGTTCCCTGGCGCACTAATTCATTTTTAATTTCTTCATCCAGCCCCTGTTTGAATTGATCTTTCAAAGCACTCTCATTCCAGTCCAAATCTCCTGCTAACAACTTGAAATCAGCAATGTAGATTCCCACTCTCTTGTTGCCTTGCTTGAGCTTCCGAATTTCCCGGCTGGCAGTGACCTCTCTGATTGGGTCGTCAAAGTGTGCTTGGAACCCTGCCAGAAAATTCTGGTAGTCATTGAAAATTGGGTCATTGTTCTCCACCACGGGAATAGCCCATTTGGCTGCTGGGCCCTTTAGCAGACTTAAAATAAAAGTGACTCTGGTTCTGTCTGTGGGAAACTCTGCCGGTCTGCTGTCAAAAAACATTGTGCACTGTGTGAGAAAGGTTCTCAACTGTCCTGCTTCTCCTCCAAACTTCTCTGGTAGACTGCCCTGGGATCTCAAGACTACTGGCGGAGCTGCTGCTGCTGCTGGCACCGGTTGTGGGTTAATCAGAGCTGGTTGTTGTAACTGCTGTAGCATGGTTGCTTGTAATGTGTTGATCTGGAGATCTACTTGTTGGTGGTGCTGTTGCAGGGCTGCTGCCAATTGTTGGATGGCTTGCCGAATTTCCTGGTTTTCCAAAGACATTTTCCAAATGTCTCTCCTTTATTTTCCTTGTTCCTCCCTCTTTCAATGGGAGTAGGAGTTTGTTGGGATAATCACGGTGAGATGAGGAGTAGGTCTCTAGTGTTTATTACTGCTACATAAGACAGAAAATCCTAACGAACTGAAGAAGCATGGGAAAACCCAGACAGATAAACCCCAAAAGTCAAGGTGGGTCTGTTCTGTATCTCTTTGAATGGCTGCTCAACTCCTCAGTACTACGCATGCATTTTCCCCCCTGGATAGGGGCCCCCTCCTGCTCGCCATCAGTACTCATGACACATGTAGTGTTCTGAAGAAAGAAGGCCTACTTGTGGGCCAGATTGTATTGAGAACATCCTGAACTGCTTTCAGGCTGGAGCGTTAATATGTGGAAAACTGACAGACTATCCTGGAATGACTAGATTATGTGGCTTAGAGGATGATTTGAATGTTCCAGAGTTCCACTGAAATATTCCAGGATTTGCATATCCCTAGTTAATAACTGAATGTAACAGGGATTTTTACTCCTTTAGTTGTATACGTAGCAATCTTAGCTGATAGGTTTGATACAGTATTTAATGAAGTGTTGATTATCTGAGGGAGAGAATTAAAAAAAATAATGACGATACATTGAGAAATAAAAGTTTTGGTAGGCACTGAGGGAAAGGGCCCATTAAAAACTAATGATCAACTACTTACACAATTGTATCTTCAATCAGCTTTTTGGAAGAAAAAAGAATGTAAAGAAAATGCAGAAAGGAAAAGAAATCTCAGGGACATTTCAGATAAATTCCTGGTGAAATCTGCTGATGCCTGAGGAGACAGAAAAGACTTTGAGAGAAAAAGTGCTTAAATCACTGATGATATCAAAAAGTGAGAAGCTGTGAGGTCTGGAAACAGTTGATTGAATGGGGGCAAGTACATTACAGGAAGGTTTTATTAACATTATTAATGTATGAGTCACTGATTTCAAGTCATCCCTGCCCAGGAACAAACATAGCTGACATAATGGTATTAGCTAGGGGTTTATACCAACAGAGATCACCTGGACCTCGAGCAGCAGTGATGGATCCAGGAGCAGTCCCTTCACAGGGATGCAATACCATCCAGAGCCTATAATCCTCTAATTTCTGAGACAAGGAACTATTCACATACAGCATCTGTCTTACTGGGACTCAGTTTCAGCTTAATTATTCCTTCAGACATCATAGAGAAACAGAGTTGGATAATATATTTCCCCACAAATTGCCCACATGCTTTAATATCTGCCCCCATTGGCTTCATGTAGATATTAAATAAGCACCCTAAGCAGGACCATTGGTGACCAGTGCTTGGAAGGTGGGAAGAAGACTACTAGATAACAGTGCCTCAGTACACAGTCCTTGAAGCCAATCCAGGTTGACTTCAGAATCAATGCTACTGAAAAACACTGAAGCTCAAGTAAGAGTAATACAGTTGCCCTCATTCTGACCTTATCTTGGTTATATTCATGCATCAGGTGACTAAATCTGATTCTCTCCTTCAGCTAAATAATCAGTAGTCTCCAGGAATGTTTGAAGCTGGTATGCTGCCATCCTTTTACTACCTTGCCCCAAAAGGCATTTTTTCTGTTGGTAATAGTTACTATTTCTGGGTTCTGGGAAGGCACATTCAAGACCAGTTACACTGTTGTCTTCTTGAATACATGGTCTTCATTGGTTAGAGAAGATACATTTGATCTGTTTTCCTGAGATAAAATTTGGTGGTAGAAAATATTGGGTTTTCCAGCAAAAGCCTTTTTCCCTTTTCAATGGGTAAGAACAGAGGCTGGTTGCCTGGATAGCTATCTACCCCAGGGGTTTCCGAAGTGCTTATTTATTTGTAAGTGAAAGGCTTACATTTGCAGTTTGAAACAGAAAGCGACATACAGAGCAAATACACAATCAAAGAAACATGTTTACTATAATTCCCATCAGTAATATTATATCTAATTCTGGAATCCCTCAATATGTACATGGCAGTTAAGTGGCTTAAAACCACTTTTTCCTCTCTCAGACAGGCCAACAGTATCCAAAATACTAACTCTCAACTATCAGTGTTCTCTTTCCCCTACCTTTTCCAACGTTATCAATAGATAATTCACATAATTTTGTTACACTTTTTAATGGTTGGCATATCTCCCCTAACAAGAGTCTATCGGTTGGTACGGTCAGGTTCAGTTGGTATTGGCAGAGGGGGTAGAAATTGAGCCAAAGGCTCCTGATACCTAGGGTTCCTCTGGGCTCAACACTCTTTTCCCCTTACTGTTTAAATCTGCATAAGGTCCCTGAGTGAAGTCATCCATCCATTTGGGTTTAGGTACCATCAGTATGCTGATGATACCTAGTTATGCATCTTGATAGTCCTGGTGTCAGCAGAAAGTCCAAAAAGTTAGCCAGAAGTAACAACGTATCTTATTTTAACCATCAAATAAACCAACTTTATATTCCTTCCTTCTATTTCTAACAGTATTAATCTTTAGTTTGTTCAAATATTGTCATGGTTTGATTTCTCTTCATTTCTTCTTTGTCCCATTGCACATAGTTCTTCAAGACTTTAACCAGTGATCTTGCTCAAAATTGATGTGTATAAATAAATATACACATGTACCCAATGATGTACCTCCTATCCTCCAGCCCAGGAATCAGTGCAGCTTCAGGAATGAAACATTTGACTATTTTTGGTTTATGAGAGCATATAAGGGGATTAGCATTGTATGTTTTCTTCCCCTATTGATGAATGCAAGGATGGTCAACATGAGCTCCAATTTTGGCACTGTCAAGCTGCCTGTACCACCTGATTTTAGTTTTTTAAAGATCTTCTTAATGGAAAAACAATTATTTTCCATCAAATGGAATGAGATTTGCCAAGAAATATCTTTTCTGTGTAGATCTAATTCTTAATAGTTATGAGTGTTAAGATTTATTGTCCTGTGGAACTAGAAATGAAAATATTAGCAATAAAAGAATTTTTGTTTCTGTATGTTGACAGTTTCACCCATGGAATATGAATTACTTGATTCAAAGTGCTGGTAGGGTTCAATTAAAATCAATACAGAATGTTTAATGGAATCTGGTAGCTTTGTTTGCAATGCTCATGTAATTTGCCTTTGTCACTGGCATACTTGACCATTAATTTTTACATAGTTTTACAATCACACAATAATAAAAGAGAATACAGAACCCCAGAATATCTATCCAGTTTACTTTTATTTGTATCAATACAAGCTTATGAAAGGTTTTCTGTTTTGTTTTGCTGCATTCTTTCAGAAGTAAAAAATGCTGTGAACTGTTTCATAGCTTTTAAAGGAACCTTATGGACTTTTCACCCTCCTGGACAAGTCCATTAAGGATATCTCCATTTCATTTGTGGGGAAAAAATGTAATCCAAGAATTTAGTCATTTAGTCACTTCTTTTCATGACCTGATAGACATCATTTTGCCAGGACTGTCCAAGAGGCATTTAAGTCCCTAGAACTGAACTATTTTGTTGTACAGATATCCTTCTAAGCCTTCGAGAATACAAATTTTGAAGGCCGTTTCACTGTGGATACAGTTGGCTCAGCTGGACAGTGAACTAAGGAAATTTAATAGAGCACTTGGCTGACTGCAGCTGGAAAACAGAAGCTTAATCTAAGATCTCTTCATTCATTCAATGAATATTAGTTTCTTATGCCAAATGTTTAGACTACTGTGAACGGGAAATTCCCCACTGAATTTAGAACTGACCTCTTCACATAGAAATGCCCTACATATGTGTCTATCACATTCAAAACTAACCATTATTATAGTTGACTTCATTTTATATATTGAATGCTTTACTGGTTGTAAGTGAGAATGGAATTATATTTTCTCATGAGCAATGATTATTGACTATTTGTGCATCATAATATAAACAATCCTATATCATAAACTTCATTTTTTTAGTGTGCCAGTGCTCCAATATTAATACATTGCATGCAATGGAACTCACGACTCCAATATTTAATGCGATATCTTATGAACTTCATCCACCACTTCCTTGGTCTCCCCTTTCCTTGTCACTCATTCATTCTTCCTTCATATATTTGTTTAGATCCTCATTTACTCTTGATATACCAAGCCAACTCAATGTGCTTATTTTGCACTGGTCTCTCTTTTCTGTATTAATTCCACATTCATTGCACACACATTCATCCTTGACCCTATCTTTTTCTGTTTTACCAAACAGTCTTCTTTGTATCCTATTCCCACTGTATCCAACCTACTGTAATGTTTTTCTGATAAATCTGAATGTCACTTCCATGTAACAAAATGGACAGAAGCATACTCTTACACACAGCCATGTTTTACTTCTTTGGAGAAACATTTGTTCCTCACAATAGACCACGAACTGCACAATATCTTTTTACCAGAATTTGTACTTCCTAATTTTTTCATTTTTTCCCAGGGGACCCAAATTCATCCATTTGGGGAGAACTACCACAGATGGGGAGGAGTACCACAACAGAAGCTATACCACAGCCTATCTATTTTAATTTCAACATACAGAGTTCTATCCAACCTATTTATGTTCATTTCTACACAGAGGCATATCCAACAAGTATCCAGAGTGACATGGTATAACCTAAAATGGCAATGCCAATTCTCTACATATATATTCATTATAGCTGGAGGAAGCACAAGTAGGAGTGTTTTGTGAACTGACCAAAAGACACTTCACTCTGAACCCACATCTTGAACCATGAACACACTATGGCTGCTTGGAGGTTTGGCACAGTCACTCTGAGGGCCTCCCATGTTATCTGAGCAGAACTGTGTATGCACAGAAGACTTGTCTATCAGGATTGCTGCTGAAGTGGAGGTAGGTTCACACAGGGACTTTGCTTCAGAAGCACTCCTCTGAACATTGGGCACGGCAGTAATATTTTTACATCCACTTAGAATGTCTGAAAAGGATCATAGACAGAATTTATGACAAATGCTGACAGTGCTCTGCAGAAAGGGAGATCCATCATTCATAACTAAAATTCTCATGGTGCCAATTTGATACATCAGCATTCAGCAGGAAACTGCCACTGGGGTATTCTTGAGTGCCTCCTGTTTGGAGGTGGATATTTTAAAACTGAGCCACAAAAGATAATATGTCACAGTTATTTTTGGATACATTGAAATATATATGGGGAAAAAATAGGAGGTAATATTCTGCAGTGGAGTTTACAGGAATGTGGACAGATGAATCTCTATAATTGCATGGCTAGAAAAGAGCATCATTTTGCTTTCAGTACTCTGGAATTGCTTCAACTATAACAATTTTGGCACGGCTTAATTATCTTTGCAAATTTCCTGCCACTTTCTAATTACATATTCAAGAAAATAAAGTATGTACTGGCTAAAACTGTTATACTCACAATCTTAGCTCTGTGCAAAATTATTAGAAAATTAATGGAAGCAAAATTATCTTGTTTCTAAATGTATCTCATT
Source organism: Candoia aspera (assembly GCF_035149785.1). NCBI lineage: Eukaryota > Metazoa > Chordata > Lepidosauria > Squamata > Candoiidae > Candoia > Candoia aspera. The sequence continues at coordinate 163,932,924 of NC_086155.1, forward strand.
TAGTTAGCTTTTAAACTACACTAGCTATGACCATATTGATTGCTCATGACCCTTTTCAGAATTTGCTAAAAGTTGGATTAACATAATAATTTTTGGGTATTATCATTTTAGGTAAATGTTATAAATCTTCGATCTCATTATAGGAGGACAATTCCCAGTTTTCTTATTTTACTATTGCATTTTTTAAAAAGTGGAATGGCAGGCAGTTCCCCAAGACCATTCAGCAGCATTGGCTCTTGTTGTGATCCACTCTGCATTCACAAGAACGACATCCAACTTCCCATATTTCCGTGTTTCAAGCAGAATAAGCGCTGTGGGCAACATAACTTCTGTTGCATAAACCAAAGGCAGATACACAAATTCATTCCCCTTCTGGACTGAAGAAAGTTTTGTTCTTTTAAAATCAGAGGCAGAACTCTGGAAAAACAAATACATTTCTGTGCCTGAGCTAGGAAAAAAATGGGGTGTACCATCTCTGCAAAGCTCTAATAAATGGCTGGAGTTGCCACCAATAGCCAAAAAAGAAGCAGAGGACTTTGCTGGAGGATTCAGGTTATACCTAAGAAACAGGGTTATATATTTTAGGTGGAAGCTGCACCTGGGAAATTCTTTTGTTAGAATCAGAGCCTGGCGAGAAGTGTAACATATCAGTGTTTTTTTAAATTTTTTAGTTTTGCCAACTACAGTTATAAATCTGGAAGTTTAATATTCTAGCTTTTGCAACACTGCGTATTCATAATTTTAATATTTTAAACTTAAAAGTGATTTTATATATTTCTCTTTTTTAATTAAGTTGGATTTTTCTTTATCTCTTGTGACATGGAGATAGTTCTGATCACATGTCTAAACACTATATGGACAGAAGATGGCACTATAGCACTTATTTCATTATTTCATTTTTATCATTTTATTCACTATAAATGCAGCAGGGTATGGGAAATCTATCTCTTTTACTGTGATGGAATGTCTAACAGAACCTGGGAACACAGAAGAAGGAGCATAATCATTACAGAAGAAACAGGGCCAAAAAAAAAAAGATTACTGAGTCCAGGGGAAAGGGGAAATATGAGAAAGATTAACTCCACCTTCATTACAGTAGGTACAAGTTGAGCTGGAGAACTGCTTTGGCAGAATTTCAAGATTCTGTTATATTACCCTGCTAAGGATAAAGATCTTTCAAGAAATCCAAGTGGTTCTTGTTTCCTAAGTTTGCCTGCCTCAAAGGGCTTGACACTCACACACAGAGGTTTTTGGGGAGGATGCCTGTTTGGAAGATAGGTAGTACCAAGCTGTTGCCCCAGGACAGAAGGCAGGACCATGGTGTAAACAGCCAAAGGGTTTCTGGGAGAGGATGTTTGAGACCTCCAGCTTACTACCTACATGCTTAGCCCTACTCATTAGCCCCAATAAAGTTTGTATCCCAATATCTAAACATGTTGGGGGTTCAAGATCATATATGTTGGCCTTGCCTAATGCCCACTTGTCTATCCCTGCCCATTGTCTACCCCATTAGTTAGACTGGACCATGAAATTGATTCCATAGGAAGCTAAAATTACTTTTATTGAAATTGGCTATAATAACAAAGAGTCACATTTGTGAGAAGGAGGGCTATATAAATCTGATAGATAAATAAATAAAAAACAGAATCTTGCAATTCTGATTTTGCTGTACCTCCTCCTCCTTAAAGTTCAGTGAATTAGTGAGCTGTTTGTCTGAGCTGCTTCCACATGTTATTTAATCATTTTAGACTTTAGTCCTTGTTGCCTTGGCAACGAGTCTGTATATCTTCATCGAGGTCATCTTCCTGACTCTCTACACCCATCAATACCCAACTCTCTAACCAGCTGACTATATTTGTTGTTGCATAATATAAAATTTAATTCTTAGAAAAGTAAATATTCTTCAAGAGTCTGCCCTCTGTTCCAATGATGATGGTGATGGTGATGGTGATTGAGGCTAGCCAACAAAAGCACTACGCTTTTAGCATAGAGATTTCAGTATTTACCTCAATTACAAGATAATAGCCTCTTCAGAAATTTCTCTAGTAGGCATGATTGCCTCTTTACCTTTGTGTGTGTATGTGTGTGTGTATATACAGTATATATATTGCCTGTGGCTACAAAGTTTAAGAAATTTAATATGATTGCTTATTTATAAGAATAATAAAGTGGGATAGGAAATAGATAGATAGATAGATAGATAGATAGATAGATAGATAGATAGATAGATAGATAGATAGTTTCATTAGGGATTACATAAAACTCATGCAACTTTCTTAATATGGAAACACTTGCCTTTTAATTGGTCCTTTAAGTATATGATTTCCATTTAAAGATATGGATTACTATCCTACTATCACAGTAAATTAATCCTGTTTTTTCTCTCCCCCCCACCATACCCTGGCTAAAAAACAAAGAATGGTAAAGCTGTTTAATTAGCTATCTAGCCACGAAACCTGACTGCCTGCTGGGAAAGATATTGCTATTACATATGTCATAAGTGCCACGAGATGCGGATATTTGACTCAGGAGCTGTCAAAATGGTATCGGCTCCAAAGCCACTTTACTTGCCTGGGAAACTGAGTGCTACCTTGACAGTGGTGGTACTTGTTACACTTAGGCATCACATTTCTAGATTTCTCTTTAATTTTGGCCTGAATTCTGCAGAAATGTAATATTCCAATGATGATTAAACTAGCACCTTTCTTGAGCCATATGTGAATGCAGGACTTATTACTGATACATGCCTAAAATTTTTCTAAGTTCTGAAAAACGTATTCCTCTAGCAAAATAAAAAATTGGTTTGTGTTACGATGAGGTTCAGAAGAGAGAATTTGTTTAGGCAGACAATGGGGATACAAGAGTAAGCTTAGGAAAACTGAATCCTCCATGGAAAAAGTGTTTGAGTTATCTTTCTTCTTACAAAGAAATCTGTTTCTTCCCAGTATGAACCACGATGGATTGAGACTGAGTACTGTGCAGCATAATCCAAAAATAGCACCAATCCAGTTGTAATCACTTAGCTGTAGTAATTACTGAGCCATTAATTGAACCTTATGCTGCTTTTGTGCACCAGCACAAACTATTCAACCATTTATAGTTAACATGACAGAGTTTTCTAGAATATCAACTATTATTTTTCCACCTTCATCGATAGTTCTTGATACTGTATATTTTTTTTCCTATGAAGAACTGTAGTAGCATAATAGTTTATTAATTTATACATTCATATTTGAGCAAGTTAGAGCTAGAATAAGCATAACAGTTACTTTAATATATAAGAATATGAGATGTAGATGAAGGCAAAGACCACCTATATCCAACAACAGCAAGCTTGCCATTTCTCAGAGTGTGTCATGTAACCTGCTCTGTCCTTTTGGTTTCTCTGCAGTTCCTTCTTTTGGTTAGAACGAATTGGTAGCAAAACACTTTTGACAACTTCTTTTCAGCCAGAGTTCATTTTTTAAATTTTCCCAGGGCATTTCGCTTCACTGTCTTTTCAGTAATATTATATCCCATGATGGGCTTTCCAACTTCTGTTTAGTGGGTAGCATTGCAAGTAGCTGAGTAGACTGAAGCTGTAACTGACCTTTACTCCACTATCCAAATTTATTTTATTTTTACATTTATATCTTTTTATTTAACTTATTTAATAATAGCGTATAATATAATACATTTACAATGTATTATTATATCAAATTAATTAATTGAAGTATTTATACATTTAACAAAAAAACATGCAGGTAGTCCTCACTTAACAACCACTGGACTAGGACTGGAATTTCAGTTGCTAAGCGAAGCAGTTATTAAGCAAATCCAACCTGATTTTATGACTTTTTTGCAGTGGTCATTAAGCAAATCACGTGGCTCCCCACTGATTTTGCTTGTCAGAAGCCAGTCAGGAAGGTCAAAAATGGTGATCATGTGACCGTGGGATGCTATGAGGGTCATAAATGTGAACCAGTTACCAAGCGGCCAAATCGTGATCACGTGACTGGGGGGGAATGCCGCGATGGTCGTAAGTGTGAGGACCAGTCATAAGTCAGTTTTTTCAGTGCCATTGTAAGTCCAAAATGTCACTAAACAAATGGTTGTTAAGTGAGGACTACCTGTATGTATTCCATTAGATAGTATGCAACATTGAAATCAATGTTCTTAATTGTAACTCATAATACATAAATAACTCCTTTAGGCAGCCCACATGTCCCAGAAGTTCACTATCCTTGATGTCTTGATAGATTCAAAATACGATTGAAGTAGCAAAAAAATAAACATTAATTCTTACAATAGTCAGTGCAGAATTGTAACAGTCTTGTTGGCTTCAGCCCAGAATGGGACAAGCCCCAATCAGAAGAGTTAACGTTCCAACTCCTGACTTTTATCTCCAGCAACAAAGCAGTTGTAACCAATATTTATTAAGCATTCTCTGAAGTGTTGAATATATGTGATTTTTAAAAAAAAATAACCCTGTTTTAAGAACATGAGAAATTAATTTCACACTGTTTAAGGCAGCCCTCTATAGGCTTACCTGGACATGACATTTAAGCTGGTTATTCCAGAGACTATGTAAATAACTAATGTCAATTTTGTCAATTTTCTCCAAATGTAGAAATTATTACACTTACACCCTTTCTTTTCTTTATGAGCTAGGCACATGGGTTTTTCTGCACATTTTATTCTCACAAAACCTCTCTGTAAGGCATGTTCAGCTAAAAGATAATAGCTATCCCAAAATTATCTAGAGAGCTCCATGGTAGAACTGGACTTGAACGTAGTTAAACTTTAGCCTTGACCTTGCTCAGTGAACAGTAAGCTCCTTGTGTATTTCACTCACTATGATTTGAAGGTAGATCTTCACTTAGTGCTTCAGCATTTTATATAATACCAAACCCTTATCTTGTTTGGAAAAAAAAGCACCAAACAGCCAGCTACTTTCTAGTTTTTGAGGTTTAGGTGAGATGTCAGATAGTGTTAGAATCCAAGGCAACTTCCAAAAACAATCCAAAATTTAAGAGAGACGGGTCTAATCACCTGGGAGGTGCAGAAAACAGCACTTAATTCTCAGAACTGAGGGTTTATGGAGGCAGATTTTTTCACATGATTCTAAGCCTTACTTGTTAGCATCACCCCGTGTAACATTTATTTATTTATTTGTTTGGGGGAGGGGGCAGGTGATTCCTTTGGCCTTGAAGGAGGTGATACACCAGCATCTCAAGAAACTGTCCTTGAACCTTCCTGTTTTAGGGAATCTTGTCAGGCAGTTGCAGAGGATCCTGAAAGAAGCTGATTATCTGGGCCTGTTTCAGTTGGATTTCAGGCCAAGATTCAGTACAGAGAGGGCATTGGTCACACTTACTGATGACCTCTGGTGGAGTAGGGATAGGGGCGGTGTGTCTATCCTTGTGCCCTTTGATCTCTCAGTGGCTTTTCATACTGTTGATCTCAGTATCCTTCTGGACTGACTAGACTGACTACAGGTTGGGAGTTGGGGGCAATGTATTATGGTGGTTCTCCTCCTTTCTTGCTGGCTGGTTCCATTGGTGTTGGCAGGAGGAAGAGAAGAAGATTGGTTGTGCCCTTGCCTGTGGGGTGCCTCAGGGCTTGACACTCTCTCTCCTCCTTTTAACATACTGTGTATATACTGTATATTACTTCCAGGTGAAGTCATCCACAAGTTTGGATCTGGTATCATCAATATGTGGATGATACCTACTTGTATTTCTTGACCCTGGAGTGGCCAAGTGTCCTTGCCCAGTGTCCTGATGATGTGCAGGCCTAGAGGAACAGTCTCATCCAGCCCAGACTAAGTAGCTGTGGAATTCTGGGCTCCTCAGATCTGGGGACTTTCCATATTTAGTCTTGGATGGGGTCACACTTCCCCGCTTAAGATTAGTGCACAGTTTGGGGGTTATCTTGGGCTCACAGCTCCTGCTTGAAGAGCAGGTGGCAGCTGTGGCCAAGAGGGTCTTTGTCCAACTACAGCTGGTATGCCAGTTGTGTCCATGCCTAGATTGGGGTGTCCATGCCTAGATTGGCCCTCCAGATGGTCAACTGCAGTTGGACTATTGTAATGCACTCTACATGGGGCTGTCCTTGTAGATCACTTAAAAGCTTAAATGCAGCAGCGTGGGCAGGGTTGGGCATGCCTCAGTATGCCCATATTACACCCCTGCTCCACAAGCTGCACTGCTTGCCAGTTAACTTCCAGGTGCAATTCAAGGTTATCACCGATAAAGCACATCATGGCATAGTGCCAGGTTACCTGAGTGGCCATCTACCTCCCATGGTTTTTGCTTGTTCAGTAAGATTGGGCAGAGTCAGTACACTTCAGGTCCCTTCAATCAAATAAATGCCACCTATCAGGACCCAGGAAGGTATTGCCTGCCCTCTGGAATGATGTCCCCACAGAAATCCATGTAGCTCCCCCTCTAATGATGTTCTGAAAGTCTTTAAAAACTTTGTTGTTCTCCCAGACGTTGGGATAGGGTGTTTGTGGATTCCTGTTGCTTATGTTTTCCATTATGTTTTCCATTTGAGGATGTGTTATCTGTATGCATGGGATTTCTTTTCCACTGTTTTCTTTTTATTGTATTCTATTTTTAGTGCAACCCACATAGAGTTGTTTTGGAATTGTTGTTGTTGTTTATTCATTCAGTCGCTTCTGACTCTTCGTGACTTCATGGACCAGCCCACACCAGAGCTTCCTGTCGGTTGTCAACACCCACAGCACCCCCAGGGACGAGTCCGTCACCTCTAGAATATCATCTATCCATCTTGCCCTTGGTCAACCCCTCTTCCTTTTGCCTTCTACTCTCCCTAGCATCAGCATCTTCTCCAGGGTGTCCTGTCTTCTCATTATGTGGCCAAAGTATTTCAGTTTTGCCTTTAATATCATTCCCCCAAGTGAGCAGTCTGGCTTGATTTCCTGGAGTATGGACTGGTTTGATCTTCTTGAAGTCCAAGGCACTCTCAGAATTTTCCTCAACAACACAGTTCAAAAGCATCGATCTTCCTTCTCTCAGCCTTCCTTATGGTCCAGCCATATGTTACTACTGGGAATACCATTCCTTTAACTATGCGGACCTTTGTTGTCAGCGTGATGTCTCTGCTCTTAACTATATTATTGAGATTTGCTCTTCTCCCAAGGATTAAACATCTTCTGATTTCCTGACTGCAGTCAGCATCTGCAGTAATCTTTGCACCTAGAAATACAAAGTCTTTCACTGCTTCTACATTTTCTCCCTCTATTTGCCAGTTATCAATCAAGCTGGTTGCCATAATCATGGTTTTTTTGAGGTTTAGCTGCAGGCCAGCTTTTGCACTTTCTTCTTTCACCTTCATCATAAGGCTCCTCAGTTCCTCTTTGCTTTCAGCCATCAAAGTGGTATCTTCTGCATATCTGAGATTGTTAATGTTTCTTCCAGCAATTTTAACTCCAGCCTTGGATTCCTCAAGCCCAGCACGTCGCATGATGTGTTCTGCGTACAAGTTGAATAGGTAGGGTGAGAGTATACAGCCCTGCCGTACTCCTTTCCCAATCTTAAACCAGTCTGTTGTTCTTACTGCTGTTACTTGGTTGTTATACAGATTCAGGAGGCATACAAGATGACTTGGTATCCCCATACCACTAAGAACTTGCCACAATTTGTTATGGTCCACACAGTCAAAGGCTTTAGAATAGTCAATAAAACAGAAATAGATGTTTTTCTGAAACTCCCTGGCTTTTTCCATTATCCAGCGGATATTGACAATTTGGTCCCTAGTTCCTCTGCCTTTTCTAAACCCAGCTTGTACATCTGGCAATTCTCACTCCATGAACTGCCGAAGTCTACCTTGCAGGATCTTGAGCATTACCTTACCGGCATGTGAAATGAGTGCCACTGTTCAATAGTTTGAACATTCTTTAGTGTTTCCCTTTTTTGGTATGGGGATATAAATTGATTTTTTCCAATCTGATGGCCATTCTTGAGTTTTCCAAATTTGCTGGCATATAGCATGCATTACCTTGACAGCATCATCTTGCAAGATTTTGAACAGTTCAGCTTTGATGCCATCGTCTCCTGCTGCTTTGTTATTACCAATGCTTCTTAAGGCCCATTCAACTTCACTCTTCAGGATGTCTGGCTCTAGCTCACTGACCACACCGTCAAAGCTATCCCCGATATTGTTATCCTTCCTATACAGCTCTTCTGTATATTCTTGCCACCTTTTCTTGATCTCTTCTTCTTCTGTTAGGTCCTTGCCATCTTTGTTTTTGATCATACCCATTTTGGCCTGGAATTTACCTCCGATGTTTCTAATTTTCTGGAAGAGGTCTCTTGTCCTTCCTGTTCTATTGTCTTCTTCCACTTCCTCACATTGCTTGTTTAAAAATAATTCCTTATCTCTTCTGGCTAACCTCTGGAATTTTGCATTTAATTGGGCATATCTCCCCCTATCACTGTTGCCTTTTGCTTTCTTTCTTTCTTGGGCTACTTCTAGTGTCTCAGCAGACAGCCATTTTGCCTTCTTGGTTTTCTCTTTCTTTGGGATGTATTTTGTTGCTGTCTCCTGAACAATGTTGCGAACTTCTGTCCAGAGTTCTTCCGGGACCCAATCTACTAAGTCCAGTGCCTTGAATCTATTCTTCACCTCCACTGCATATTCCTTGGGGATATTAGTGAGCTCATATCTAGCTGATCTGTAGGTCTTCCCTAATCTCTTTAGTCTGATCCTAAATTGTGCAATAAGAACTTCGTGATCTGAACTACAGTCAGCTCCAAGTCTTGTTTTTACCGACTGTATAGATGTCCGCCACCTTTGGCTGCAAAGGATGTAGTCAATCTGATTTTGGTGTTGTCCATCTGGTTAAGTCCATGTATAAAGCTGTCTCCTAGGTTGTTGGAAGAGAGTGTTTGTTATGCAGAGTGAGTTGCCTTTGCAAAATTCTATCAGCCTATGTCCTGCTTCATTTTGTTCTCCCAGGCCATGCTTACCTTTAATTCCAGGTGTCATTTGACTGCCCACCTTAGCATTCCAGTCTCCTGTGATGAAAATAACATCTCTTTTAGGTGTGTTGTCCAGTAGGTGCTGCAGATCCTCATAGAACTGCTCTACTTTTGGAATTGGGCTGCCTATAAAACAAACAAACTGGGGCTTATATGCTGGTGCAATCCCGCAGGATTCTGAACAGCTTTGGATATATACATTTGATTTTTCATGAACCCTGGGTGCTGGGTGGCACGTGCTGGGTGGCATGTTGACTACTTCCTTTAATTTCATGGAGCAATTCCCTACAATACACAGGTCAGACCCTGGAATTATACCTTCAGAGAATATTGAAAGATTTTAAGTCTTAAAGGCTAATTTTCCTTCAAAGAGCCCTCCACCAGAAGAGGCATGGAAGTCTTTTACACATCTATCTATCGATCTATCTATCTATCTATCTATCTATCTATCTATCTATCTATCATATTTTTATCACCACCCATCTCCCCCATACGGGGGACTCTTGAGTGGTTCACAATAAAACAGCTTAAAATTCAATAAAATCATACATAATATCATTTATCAATAAATATCTGGTATATTTATAACAATGATGGCTAATATTTTACTCTTTCTGTTTTCGATTGGCATATATTAGCTTCCTTACCATATTGGCTAGATTTCCATATCTTCAAATCTTATATATTAGTTTTACATCTCTCCTGATTATTCATTTTTCAAATCTATTTAATATCCCCCACACAAGGAAAAGCTTAATGCTCTAGATTTATCATGAATATTTTAACATTTAAGCAATGTTTCTTAATTCATTCACACTTAAATAACTCATATTATAGTAGCACTGCCCTCCTAATTCAACTAAATATATATGTGAATATTGCTAAAAAAACTCGGAGCACAAATACAAGTGTGAAGTGAAAATTTAAAATCTTGCCTCTAAGGACACCTGCAAATTAGAAACCAAGACTATTTTTCTACAAATAGCAAAATCATTTAATTCAATTTCTTCAAAGTGCATTGAATGTCAGGTGACAGGTGTGTGGGATTGTGGCCAAATATATTGCTTTAAGAAGCCTAACAAGCATTATTATAATTGGCCCAGCTGTAAAAGAAAAATGCATGCCCAGTACAAATTGCCGGTTATATTTTAGAAGACTTCACCTTGTAAGGAACAGTAAAAAGTGACTGTGACAGACAAGTCATATCTCTTGAGAATATCGACTACACACTATAGCCTGAAGCCATTATACTACAGGCTGAGATATCCTCAGATCTCAAGCTATAAAGGGTCAGGCTGGCTTAATCCTTGCATGGGAAACATTTAACAAAACCCTGTTAGGCCTGAAATTGGTACAGTGCTTTCAGGAAACACCTCCTTTCTTCTGAATCTATAATAAACCCATGTCCTTTAATAGGCCCAATGTCACATAGTCATCATTGCACAAAATGTTTTCTTCTTTTCAGTGATCTTTTGGGCTCCTTCTCCTTGTTAAAATTGGTTTCCCTATGCTACACTTTAAATTTTAAGGCATGGTCATTGCCCATGGAAGTTCATGTCACAAGAACAAATAATCTAAAACTATTGCACAGAACTTCTAGAGAACATTCTGGAAAAAGTAGACCATATTCCTGTTCAAGTGTTTTCCTGAAGGTCTTCCAAATACGTAGAGGTCAGGACTCTTTATTTCTTGCATCTTGTCCACTCTACTCCTCACACTCTCTAACTTCCATATATTCAGCTAGGTTTTGATGGAAAGCACATATATTAAGGCCATGGATTATACATAGATTATACAAATCACTACAGTTCATTTAAAAAAAACAACAAGTTAAACCTAGCCCATATTGAATTATATTGTCCAGTCTTGCCTCCTTGCTGATAAAGAGCCAGTTCTAAGACTGAGAGTTGATAAGTTTCACTCAGCCAATTTTTGGAATCTGGTACACATAAACTTTTTCAAGAATAGAAAATCACTTCTTCTGCAACAATGTAGGCATGAAGTATACAAGGTTCACTGTAAATGGACTCTTTCAATACTTTGGAATGTAATTTAAGAACACATTCACATGTCTGAACTCTAGCTTCTGCCCAAGTAGCTGCTGCTACATAGTGTGCAGCTTAACCCACTCTGTTTTTTTGTAGGGGGGGAGGAGACAAAGCACACTACCAGGGTCTTGACACACTTAAGTAACTTGGTCTTTCCTATCATTATGTTGCTTCCTAAAAGAAGTGTATCTTTATTATTTTTTTCGAGCAAGCATCATCCTCAGGAATACTTTCCTACAAAAGTTATACTCCCAACTTGAGCATTTCTTTCTCCATGCATTCTTTCCACTGTGCAAAGCTATCTGCTATCCAACATTGTACTCTCACCCTACCTATTCAACTTGCACACAGAACACATCATGCGACATGCTGGGCTTGAGGAATCAAAGGCTGGAGTTAAAATTGCTGGAAGAAACATTAACAATCTCAGATATGCAGATGATACCACTTTGATGGCTGAAAGCAAAGAGGAACTGAGGAGCCTTATGATGAAGGTGAAAGAAGCAAGTGCAAAAGCTGGCTTGCAGCTAAACCTCAAAAAAACCAAGATTATGGCAACCAGCTTGATTGATAACTGGCAAACAGAGGGAGAAAACGTAGAGGCAGTGAAAGACTTTATAGGTGCAAAGATTACTGCAGATGCTGACTGCAGTCAGGAATTCAGAAGACACTTAATCCTTGGGAGAAGAGCAATGACAAAGCTCAATAAAATAGTTAAGAGCAGAGACATCACACTGACAACAAAGGTCCGCATAGTTAACGCAATGGTATTCCCCGTAGTAACATATGGCTGCGAGAGCTGGACCATAAGGAAGGCTGAGAGAAGGAAGATCGATGCTTTTGAACTGTGGTGTTGGAGGAAAATTCTGAGAGTGCCTTGGACTGCAAGAAGATCAAACCAGTCCATCCTCCAGGAAATCAAGCCAGACTGCTCACTTGAGGGAATGATATTAAAGGCAAAACTGAAATCCTTTGGCCACATAATGAGAAGACAGGACACCCTGGAGAAGATGCTGATGCTAGGGAGAGTGGAGGGCAAAAGGAAGAGGGGCCGACCAAGGGCAAGATGGATAGATGATATTCTAGAGGTGGCGGACTCGTCCCTGGGGGTGCTGCGGGTGTTGACGACCGACAGAGAGCTCTGGTGTGGGCTGGTCCAGGAAGTCACGAAGAGTCGGAAGCGACTGAACGAATAAACAACAACAAAATTGCAAAGAACCTGCAATACAGCAACCTCTTATAACCTCAGAACCTCCTCTAACTATGATTTTGAAAAACGTATAATTCTTCTACAACTTGAGGTGGAATGCAGATGAAAAATGAAATATAAGACCTAAATATAAGAAAGAAAAATCAAAGAGAATCTTTCAGTTTCCCCACAACCCCCTACCTTGGCCATGTTTTATTGACTCCACTTATGTCATGACCTCGTTGCAAGGCACAAAGAGCCTCACAACGTGGATCATGATCATTAAGGAAAAGGGAAAGGAGATAATCAAACCAGGGATTAACACAAGCACCCAAAGGCACCCACACCCATGGACCCATAAGCAACTGAAAGGAGAGACGTCAGAGGGATGAAGATAAGAAGCACATGGTGCCCCGGAGGACACAACCGTCGCAGGGAGACAAAGAAGACACCGGGGAAAATGCCCAGGCAGCCATCAAGGGTCCCATCAAGAGGGATCGAGGCATTGAGGGGTGGGGAAGCCCGGGGCAACACAGGAGGGTATAAAAGAGGCACCCTCACACTACCTACCCCGTTCCCGTTTTTCGTTCTGTCAGCTATCATTCCAATAAACCAGAAATCCTTAATACCCATTAAGTGAGTCTGTGTCTTATTGCGAAGCGAGGCTGGCCCTGACAACTTACCTCTCAGTGCCTCCAGATATTTTTTGTAGTCCCAGTTGTGAATCTCCCCAGTGCATTGAAGCCAATGGTTCCTAAAAAGAGTCTTCAGTTGGTACTTTTAGGATTGATAGGGAAAACCAGGTACTTCATCATTAAGCATTAGCAGATGAAGGTCTACGAATCTAGATTCCCTGCAATATAAATTTTGTGATATAAATAAAGGAAAGGGGTTTATCTGTTGCACACTAAACTTATGCTACATTTCTAGATAAAATGTTTAGATATATAATATTTTAAAAACTAATATCTGCAGGAGTCATCAGATGTGCCTAAAGTTTGTACTTTTGTGCCTAAAGATTGTAACTGTACTTTTGCCATAATTTAAACAGAAGGGCATGCATTCAAAGAGCATGCAGTCAGTAATCTGCCTTGCTGCACCTCATATGAATACTGTGTAAGTTCTAATTCACCTACATGTTGAGTTATATATCAAAATGTACTATATTTCAACTACTCAAATGTTTCTGTAGTATCTACAACATTTTTCAGGCTTTATATCAGTTTGGTGTAGTGGTTAAAGGCAGTGGGCTAGAAAAAGTAGGAGACCATGAGTTCCGGTGCCTTAGCCATCTGGGGAACTTTGAGGCAGTCGCTTTCTCTTAGCCGTAGGAAGAAGGTAACGGGCCACCACTTCCCAAAAATAATGCCAAGAAAACTGCATGGACTAGTCCAGGCAATCACCAGGAACCAAGACTGAGTCAAAGGCACAAAAACAAAAACAAAAATTCTCTTCGATTAGTACAAAAACAAAAATGTTGGGGGCATATGGTCTAGGCCAAAAACTGGAAGCTGATTAACCAGATGGATACTTTTCAATTATGGCACTAAAATTAATCAGTTTGGATCAGTTAAATCCCAAGAATCATTCCATCAGAGGGGTCTATGTGGGAGGTAAAAAAACTAGGATGACAGGTGCAAACTTGCGATTAACATCCAACCCTTTTTAATATGTGTTGTTTGTGCAATGAAGGCAAAAAAGGGGTTGGACTTCAATCACACACCACCATCTTGACATTTTTTTACTGCTCCTTGTAACACCCCGCCCCCCAACTGCAGTATAATTTTTCCTGGGCCTTTGATTCCAACGGCTAAAAGCAAGACAGATTACAATGAGGGGAAAGTGGTAGGGTACTCAAAGCATCTAAGAAGGCCCTGATAGTTGTCTGCAAAACTTTTAAAAAAAAGAATGACAGGTCTAACAAGAAGCTGACCCTCCAAGACAACCTTTCTGGGGAAAAGGATGTTTTCAGCCAACCTTTCCTCATAGTGCCTCCAAAGGTTCTCTCTCTAGGCAAGCACAGCTAGGTTGGTGGAGGGGAGGGGCAGCACTCTCTCCCTCTCTGACAAAGGGAGGATTAAATTAACAAAGAATCGCTTGTCAACTGCAAAGGCAGTGGGAGAAAGACACCAGAGGGTAGGGTGCTGAGATCCCCAGAATCACCGCTCCCTGGAAATCAAGAGTTATCAATGTTACTACTTCACATGCTTTGAAAATATTCAGGTCACCCTCACTGGATGGTTGGTCACACCCAGGATCCAACTGCCATTGACAAGAACTCTGCAGATTATGGAATCCCAGAGTGAAAGCCCCAAGAGTTGGGAAAATAAAGAAATTCTTTTCCCGAGGGCTGCTTTCTTGGCTATGAACTAAGTAATAGAGACAGCCTGTAATTTAGCCACTGAAATTGGCAAGCTGACCTTAGTGAGACATTTATCTTGGGGATGCTTTCATTATTTACGCCAAGCAAGCAACAGCTGAAAGTTATTGTTTACGCTACTTTTTAAAGTGCGAATTAGTATCTTTGTTGCAAGGCTGAATGAGACAAAGCTGCCAAAAGGACCCCAGTTTACCCAACCTGCTATCTCTATAAATAACAGCATCACTGAACTTTAGTTTCTCTCTTCCTGGTAGTCCATCAGGTCTAGACATGACTAATCTAAGAGGAGATGCTTCCAAAACCAGGCCTAAGTAAGTATTTAATTATTTAAAATTTTTATAATGGAACATTATAAAAAGACTGTGACACAGACTTCTAGATATTCAATTTTTAAAGTTTTAAATTTATAGAAAGGGCAAATACAGATGTTGGCTGTAGGGTAACCTACATCATGAAATATTGACCACGGGAACAAATAACTGTGGTGGATATATTTCCTTCTTATATATTAAGGCCATGGATTATACATAGATTATACAAATCACTACAGTTCATTAAAAAAAAAAACAAGTTAAACCTAGCCCATATTGAATTATATTGTCCAGTCTTGCCTCCTTGCTGATAAAGAGCCAATTCAAAGACTGAGAGTTAAGAAGTTTCACTCAGCCAATTTTTGGAATCTGGTACACATAAACTTTTTCAAGAATAGAAAATCACTTCTTCTGCAACAATGTAGGCATGAAGTATACAAGGTTCACTGTAAATGGACTCTTTCAATACTTTGGAATGTAATTTAAGAACACATTCACATGTCTAAACTCTAGCTTTGCCCAAGTAGCTGCTACTTCATAGTGTGCAGCTTGACCCACTCTGTTCTTTTTGTGGGGGGGAGAGAAAGCACACTACCAGGGTCTTGACACACTTAAGTAACTCGGTCTTTCCTATTGTTATGTTGCTGAACTTTAGTTTCTCTCTTCCTGGTAGTCCATCAGGTCTAGACATGACTAATCTAAGAGGAGATGCTTCCAAAACCAGGCCTAAGTAAATAATTATTTAAAATTTTTATAATGGAACATTATAAAAAGACTGTGACACAGAGTTCTAGATATTCAAATTTTAAAGTTATAGAAAGGGCAAATACAGATGTTGGCTGTAGGGTAACCTACATCATGAAATATTGACCACGGGAACAAATAACTGTGGTGGATATATTTCCTTCTTATTTTGTTTTAACTATAGCATTGTTATCAATAAGTAAACATATATAACCATCCAAAATATAATTACTTGGAAGTAAAGTGCATGATACTGGAATGTAAATCTAAATAATTAAGCAGGGGTATCCACAGAAGTGTCAGAAATGTCAAGATGTTGGCCACAATAGTGTGATCAAAGTATGTTTTATGTGAACCACCAACATAGCCCTTTTTGACCATACCCTGTGGACACCCCTGTAATTAAACAAAGTCAGTGTTTGGCTTAAAATCCTTCTCCTATGGGCAATTGGAGAAACACATCTCCTGAGAGACAATGGCCTTACAAATGCTGGACTGCACCATTATGGTTTCTCTCCTAGCATATCTCCAAGAGAAACCATGTCCCATCATCAAAACAAGGAAATTGGTAACTGTGTCGTTGCTGTCATTGTTGCCAGTGGATATTATATGAGATCATCTGTCACTACAGGGTGAGGTATCATCAATATGCAGATGATACCCAATTATACATCTCCATCCCGGGTGAAGTAAGTGATGCCGTGGCCACCTTTTCCGAGTGCCTGAAGGCTGTGGGGGCCTGGATGGGGGACAACAGGTTGTGACTGAATCCGGGGAAGATGGAGTGGCTATGGATTAATGGCTCCTTGATTTCTGGGAAATTGTCATCTTTAGTTCTGGATGGGGTTGCACTGCCCCAGACAGACCCAGTGCGTAACTTAGAGGTCCTCCTGGACTCACGGCTCCTGCTCAAAGAGCAGGTGGCAGCCGTGGCTAGGAGGGCCTTTGTGCAACTTTGTGTTGTGCACCAGTTACACCCCTTCCTGGGTCGAGAGGCCCTTCGAATGGTCACTCATGCCCTGGTTATCTCCCATATAGACTACTGCAATGCGCTCTACATGGGGCTACCCTTGAAGAGTATCCGGAAGCTACAGCTGGTGCAAAATGAAGCCGTGCGGGCAATCTTGGGTTTTCCAAGATCAGCACATGTCACCCCTTTGCTCCGCGAGCTGCATTGGTTGCCAGTATGCTTCCGGGTCCAATTCAAGGTGTTGGTTATCACCTTTAAAGCCCTACATGGCATGGGTCCAGGTTACCTAAGGGACCGTCTCCTCCCCATCATATCAACCTGTCCCTCCTGTTCAGGCAGAGACGGCATGCTTCGGACACCGTCTGTAAGAGAATTCCATCTGGTTGGGTCCAGGAGGCAGGCCTTCTCTGCAACAGCCCCTGGCCTTTGGAATATCCTTTCCCCGGAAGTGAGATTGGCTCCCTCCCTCCTGGACTTTAGGAAACAACTGAAGACCTGGTTCTGTTATCATGCCTGGGGCGGGAGAGAGAGTAGCCATTTGTGGGGGATGGTTAGTTTCTTAGAAGGACCCTGCTCTGCTTGCAAATCACAGAGAACTTCCAGCCATTGGTGTTTTTATCACATTTATTTTATTATGTATTATAGTATTTTACAGTTTTATATTTTTCTTATTTATGTTTTATTGTAAACCACCCAGAGTCCCTTTTGGGAGATGGGCGGTGATAAATTTGATAAATAAATAAATATTAGCATCTGTGGAAACATGCAGTGAAAATACTCCTGGGGGGGTGGAGCATCGGGGACATGGAGTAGCAACGGAGAACGGAGAACTCCCAATCAGAAGGAATTTAAAAGCTGAACTCCTATGTATAAACAATACATATATAAATGTCGTTGGGTGAGTCGGAAGCTGAAAATGTCTAGACTGGAACTCTATAAGTTATTCTGACTTTGTTATTGAAAACAAGCTGGATAGATCTACTGTCATGAGTAAGGATGGTGAGCAGGGGACTCCCATACAGGCTGTAAAGTGCATGCGTAGTACTGAGGAATTAGGTATCCATTCAAAGAGACACAGATCGGGCCCACCTTAGCCTCTGGGGTTTATATGTCTGGGTTTTTCCCACACTTCTTCAGTTTGTTAAGATTTTCTGTTATGTAGCAGTAATAAAACACTAGAGACCTATTCCTTGTCTCAGCGTGGTTCCTGGCTGTTAGGACATCAATCCTAACAAACTCCTACTCCCATCGAAAGAGGGAGGAACAAAGAATTTAAAGGGGAGACATCTGGAAATGTCTTCAGAAAACCAAGAAATTCGGCTCACCATCCAACAATTGGCAGCAGCCCTGCAACAACACCAACAACAGCTAGATCTACAGGTTAACACATTACAAGCTACCATGCTACAGCAGTTACAACAACCAGCTCCGATTAACCCACAACCAGCGCCAGCAGCAGCAGCTCCACCAATAGTCTTGAGATCCCAGGGCAGTCTACCAGAGAAGTTTGGAGGAGAAGCAGGACAGTTGAGAACCTTTCTCACACAGTCCACAATGTTTTTCGACAGCAGACCGGCAGAGTTTCCCACAGACAGAACCAGAGTCACCTTCATCCTAAGTCTGCTAAAGGGCCCAGCAGCCAAATGGGCTATTCCCATGGTGAAGAACAACGACCCGATTCTCAACGACTACCAGAACTTTTTGGCAGGGTTCTGAGCACACTTTGATGACCCGATCGAGAGGTCACTGCCAGCCGGGGAATTCGGAAGCTCAAGCAAGGTAACAAGAGGGTGGGACTCTACATTGCTGATTTCAAGCTGTTAGCAGGAGATCTGGACTGGAATGAGAGTGCATTAAAAGACCAATTCAAACAGGGGCTGGATGAAGAAATTAAGAATGAATGAGTGTGCCAGGGAACACCAGCTAACCTAGAAGCCTTATATCAGTTGTCTGTGGTCATAGATGCCAGGCTAGAAGAGCTCAGACACATGCAGCTGGGGAGAGGCAGGGGCCTCAGAGTGCTTCCAGGATTTCCAGCTCTCTCCGTAGCATCTACTCACTCAGGACCAGAGGAGCCGATGCAGATCAGGGCAAGCAGGAGGCTTATTTCCGAGGCTGAGAGGCAGAGAAGGAGAGAGAGAGCCCTCTGTTTCTACTGCGGAGTCCAGGGGCACATGGTGAGAGCTTGCCCAGGGAGAAGCCAAGCAACTTCAGTAAGACCCCCAGGGCAAGCAGCTGAAACAAGAGCCATCTCCGCCTCTGCTTCCAACCAGGGAAACTCCGTCGGTCTCCCTCCACAGAGCTCAGCAGGGAGACCATCAATCAATTAAGAAGGGCTCATTCCGAGGATTCCAGGCAATCCTTTTACTACTTACCAGTAATGATGCACATCAACCCAGAGCACCAGGTCAAGCTAGAGGCCATCATGGATTCCGGCTTCAACCAATTTTATTTATGTGTAGACCGTACAAGACTTCAACATCCCGACCATAGAATTGCCATGTCCCATAGAAGTGGAGACCATTGACGGCCAGCCCCTCAAGGCAGGGCCGATTAGAAGGTTCACAGAACCGGTGCAACTGACAACGAGAGACCACACTGAGTGGATCCAGCTTTATGTTACTGCATTGCTTAATGTGCCTGTAATCCTAGGCACGCCTTGGCTGAGGATCCACAACCCATTGCTGAACTGGACTATGGGAGCAATCTCCTTCCCAGCTAAGGAATGCCAGCACCACAAGATTCAAGCCGCTCTCCACTCTCCAGCAACCAACACGGTCACGGAAGCAGGGGGGGTCCAGTTGCCAGCCAAGTATGCAGATTTCGCAGACGTTTTCAGCGAACAAGAGGTCACAGCACTACCCCCCCCCCATAGGGACTGTGATTGCACCATTGAGTTGATACCAGGAGCCAGGATTCCAGCAAGGAAACAATATCCCATGTCCCCCAAGGAACTAGCCACCTTAAAGGATTACTTGGACTCTAATCTCCAAAAGGGGTTCATCCGACCATCTACTTCCCCAGCGTCTGCTCCTACCTTCTTCGTACCAAAGAAGCCTGACCCGTTGGCACCTGCAAACCAGGAGACACCCATGAGAGTGGTCCACGATTTCAGTTTTTTAAATAAACTAACAAAAAAAGAAACTTACCCGTTGCCTCTAATCTCTGATCTGCTGGATTGCTTACAGAAAGCATGCATTTTTACCAGGTTGGATCTCAGGAATGCGTACAATCTGATCCGAATGAAAGAGGGGCACGAATATCTAACTGCCTTCGACACCAGGTTTGGTAAATTTGAGTACCTTGTTTTGCCCTTTGGCTTGTCTAATGCAGGAGCCATATTTTCCAGATTTATGAATCAAATGTTCTCTGATTTACTAGATAAATATCTGGTCATTTATCTAGATGACATATTAATTTTCTCTGAGGATACTACAACTCATGTAACCCATGTACATAATGTCTTACAAAGACTGAGAGAGAACAAGCTATTTGCCAAGCTAGAGAAGTGTGCCTTTGATTTAACTGAATTACATTTCCTGGGCTATAAGGTATCAACAGAAGGCATATCCATTGCTCCTTCTAAGGTCCAGGCAATTCTCTCTTGGCCACCTCCCTGAAATGTTAAAGAAGTACAAAGATATCTAGGATTTAGCAATTTCTACAGGTGGTTCATAAAAAACTTTAGTGACAGGGCTAGACCCCTCACACAGCTTTTGAAGAAAGGATCAAAATTCATTTGGGGGGAGAGAGAGCAAGCAGCCTTCCAAGAATTTAAGCAACGCTTTGCATCCCAGCCGCCATTAAGACACCCTGATCCCACAAAGCAATTCATAATGCATTCAGATGCTTCCGATATTGCCATTGGGGCAGTGTTATTGCAATATACAAACAAAACCGAGAATACATTGCTTCCGTGTGCCTTTTTTTCACGCCTACTCTCACCAGCAGAGAGAAACTATGATGTTTTTAACAAGGAGTTGCTGGCAATTAAAGCAGCATTCCAAGAGTGGAGGCACTGGCTAGAAGGTGCAGCCTTTCCTGTGAAAGTTTGCACCGATCACAAGAATTTACAGCTTCTACAAAACACCAGATCCCTCACCTCACGCCAAATCATATGGAGCCAGTTTTTCTCCCATTTCAATTTTGTTATTTCTTATGTGCCCGGGGCACAAAACTGCTTGGCAGATGCCCTGTCTCGATCCTTTCAGGCAACCCCCGCCACTCACCAGGAGGTACAGGCTACTATATTACAACCTCACAACTTTCAGCAGTCTATGAGGGGGAACGAGACAGAGATTTTAGCAGCAGGCAGACAAGCAGAGGACCTATTTACAAGAGTCAGAGCTCAGCAGCATATGCCAGGGCCAGGATGGATGACCTCCAGAGGGGCCCGCAAGACACTGCCTCCCCCTTTAATGTGGAGGCAGGAATCCTCTGGCATAGTGGGCGATTATACATTCCCCCCTCATTGAGGGAAGGAGTACTGAGACTTTGCCATGACCATCAAACGGCAGGCCACGGAGGTGTTTTCAAAACTCTCCATGGAGCTCTGAGAGACTACTGGTGGCCTAAGATGACTGCAGACATAAAGGGTTACATTGCTTCTTGTCGTACCTGTAGACGAGCCAAGCCTCTCCCAGGGAAGCCCACAGGACTCTTGCAACCCCTACCCACCCCCAGTAGGCCTTGGGATACAATCTCCATGGATTTCATCACTGATTTACCCCCGGTCCAGGGGCTGACATCCATACTAGTGGTGATGGACCTTTTCACAAAAATGGCACATTTTATTCCTTGCAAGGGCCTCCCATCTGCACCAGCCACAGCGCAGTTGTTCATGGACCATGTTTTTAGGTATAGAGGCATGGTGAATCACTTGGTGAGTGACAGAGGCCCACAGTTCACTTCCAGGTTCTGGAGGGCCCTTTTCCAGTCATTAGGGGTCCAGATCCACCTGTCATCAGCGCATCATCCTGCTAGCAACGGGCAAGCCGAGAAAATTAACCAATGGTTACAGCAGTATCTCAGGTGTTACACCACTTATCAGCAAAACAATTGGCCAGCCCTACTCCCCATGGCAGAATTTACTTATAACAACTCTGTGCAATCCTCCACCAAGATGTCCCCTTTCCGGGCACTCTACGGGGTTAACCGTCGGGTATTGCCCACCTCCTCCCAACAGGGAGCTGTTCCAGCCGCGGCTGATTTTCTTAAAGAGCAACAAGCCGCACAGGAGTTGTTAAAGGGGCAGCTGAACAGGGCAAAGAGTGCTTACAAGAGAGCTGCAGATGCTCACAGACAAGAGGGGCCAGCAATTGAGGTAGGAGACAAAGTGTGGCTCTCTACCAAGTTTTTGAACTCTACCAGACCCTCCAAGAAATTGGACTCTAAGTTTGTGGGCCCTTTCACTGTGGTACAGCAGATAAATCCAGTGGCTTATCGTTTACAGCTACCAGCATCCATGAAAGTCCATCCAGTGTTTCACAGATCATTGCTAGCCAAAGACCCTCCCCCAAGTGCCTTACGATCGCAACTGCCCCCCCACCTCCAGTAATTGTGGAGGGGGAGGAGGAATACGAAGTTGAGGAAATTCTGGACTGTAGGAGTAGGGGAAGGGGCATCCAATATTTCATACACTGGAAAGGGTACCCTGAGGAAGAGCACACGTGGGAGAATGCCAGAGATGTACATGCTCCAGCACTGGTTCATCGATTCCATCAGCTTTTCCCTCACAAACCCAAGCCTCGCACTCTACCAGAGGTTCCTCACTTGGATGAGCAGGCAGAGGAATTCGTAAATTTGCACCTTCCACCCCCGCCTGAGGCCTTGATTCCAGTTACAGAGGGGGGGGGGCTGCAGCCCTCCACCTCAGGCGTGCATTTCCCAGGGGGGAGGGGGGATGACTCTTCTAATTATCTAGCTATTTTCCAGCAGCGGCCACCTGGGCCAGAAGCGTTATCAGACCTGGAGAGCAGCACTGATTCGTCCTTGGAGGAGTTTTCCTTTGAAGACTTTCCATTGTTGCCCAGTTCCCATGGGACCTTAGAAGTCGAATCTTATCAAGCCTCTGGAAGGGAGGTGTCATGAGTGAGGATGGCGAGCAGGGGGCTCCCATCCAGGCTGTAAAGTGCATGCGTAGTACTGAGGAATTAGGTGGCCATTCAAAAGACACAGATCGGGCCCGCCTTAGTCTTTGGGGTTTATATGTCTGGGTTTTTCCCATGCTTCTTCAGTTTGTTAGGATTTTCTGTTATGTAGCAGTAATAAAACACTAGAGACCTATTCCTTGTCTCAGCGTGGTTCCTGGCTGTTAGGACAGGAGGGGGCTGAAATGGAATGTGAATCTGGAGGGGAGGGTGATGTCATGAGTAAGGATGGCGAGCAGGGGGCTCCCATCCAGGCTGTAAAGCGCATGCGTAGTACTGAGGAATTAGGTGGCCATTCAAAGAGACACAGATCTGGCCCGCCTTAGCCTTTGGGGTTTATATGTCTGGGTTTTTTCCCACGCTTCTTCAGTTTGTTAGGATTTTCTGTTATGTAGCAGTAATAAAACACTAGAGACCTATTCCTTGTCTCAGCATGGTTCCTGGCTGTTAGGACATCTACTTTCGGTTTTGACTCTGGGCAGAGAGCCAATGCCTAGAGGGAAGAATTTAACTCAGCAGACTCTACCAGCACGGAGCAGGGCTAAAATAAAAACAAACCTTCAGATGGAAGTCTCGAGCGACTGGAAATAGTTGAAGTAAGTGAAGGAACTATGTTGGGTAATAAAGATTTAGGAAAGCTTAGAGTGGGGCGGAATTTTGAGGCAGAAGTAAATATTAATGGAGGAGCCAATCATGGCTTACAGGAGGCCGCCACTGTTGTCAAGCAGAAAGAGAAGGGAGAGAAAGGAGAAAATAGTTATGGACCCGGAGATGTTAACGGGATTTGCAGAAATGATGCAGAAAAATAGTGACTCTCTTAGAGCTCAGATGGTGGACGAGATACTAACAGGATTAAATAAAACACTCTTAGGAATTAAGCAAGAGATTAAAGCTGTGACTATGAGAGTAGAGGAATTGGAGAAAACAACAATATATACTCAGAAGAAGATGTTGGAATATAATACTAAGTTGGAACAATGGGAGTTGAAGATGATTGATATCCAAGACCATGAACGTAGATCTGATGTACATATTCCTGGGTTCCCAGAGCAATCCAGGGAAAATCCCTGGAATTTGAGAGGAAAAGTAATGGAATGGTTGAAGGATTTGGTAAAATATGTTAACTGGGAAGATGCAGATGTGGAGAGTATCCACAGAGCTACCTTTAAGAGAGGACGGCTGACCCTCAGAGACATTATTATGAGATTCCAGAGTTATTATAAGAAAGATCTTTTTATGAGAGCTACCAGACAAGCTATTGGAGGGCTATCATATCAGACAACCCCGGTTCAGGTTTTTAATGATCTCTGCCCAAAAACAATAAATTGGAGGAGGAGTGTGAAGCCTTGTATTGCAGCTTTGAAAAATAAGGGAATTGTTTATAACTGGGGATGCCCCATATTTCTGAAGTTTTGATGGGCAGGGAAAATTCATAAAATAACATCACTGGAACAAGGGATGGAGCTATTACATCAGTTGGAGTTAAAGAAGCAGAAGAGCGAGTGGAGGAATTGGAAGCAGTAGGAGGAAGTAAGAAAGTATAAGGGTCATAAGAAAGATGGACTGGGAGACAAAGAATTGGTGTTGTTGCTGTTATTCTTAACTGGGGAACCCCCTTCCCCCTCCCCCAAAGTGTTCATGAGAACTATGGGAGAGGTTAACAACCTCTGGAAGAGGGGAGAAGTACTTTTGTGTGTGTATCGGGGGGTAGGGGGAGGATGCGGGATTGGGAATTAAGGTGTTAGTTAAGGGTTTCATTTTAAAGGACCAACTAAGAAAGATTTTAGAAATGTTATGGACATTAGGTTAAGGTTTACAACTTTAAACGTTAAAGGGCTAGGATCAAATATTAAAAGGAAGCGGGTAGAAGCATTATTGTATAGAGATAAACCAGATGTAATATTTTTACAAGAGTCACATCAGGTGAAAGAGGCAGTTAATGAACTTAAATTAAGATGGTCAGCTGTTTATGAAAAGGCACATGGGACTTCTAAAGAGGAGTTGCGATTATAATATCTAAGAAATGTAGTTTTAATGTAATAAAGATAAAAAAGGACTCTATAGGTAGATATATAATGATACAGGGTGAGATGGGGGAGAGGAATATATTTTGGTTAACACCTATGTTCCGAATGTGAAACAGATGCAGTTCTATAAGCAGGTATTTAAAGATATGGAGGATTTTCAGAAGGGATACATTGTAATGCCAGGAGATTTCAGTATGGTATTGGATAAACAGAAGGATAAATCCAACCCCTCTGTAGGTGAATGCCGTAATAATATTACAGATTTAACTATGATTATGAATAGAAATGAGTTGAAGGACATTTGGAGAATGTACAAAAGGGAAAGAAATTTACTTTCTATTTGTTGGTGTCTAAGAGTTATTCAAGAATAGATTACATTTTTATATCTAAACACTTAATTTCTAAAATAATAACTACTGAAATAGAGGTTATTAAAGTTACGGACCACACATTGGTCAATATGGATATTAAAATTAAGAAAGATTATAAAGAAGTTAAGCGGTGGAGGTTAGATACAAGGATTCTTAATTATAAGCATATTGTGGATAAAATTAGAAAGGAATGGCAAGGAATATGGGAAATTAATGAAATAGAACAACGTACACAAGTGGTACTATGGGATACAAGGAAAGCAGTAAAGACAGGAATCTGTATTAGGGAGTCATGTACATTGAAAAGGCAACAGGAAGAGGATGAGGAAAGATTGGAGGAAGCAATTAAAGAGTTGGAGTGGAAATATATAAAAGATAGGGATAAATGGATATACAGTATGCACGATTACAAGCAAAGAGAAAGGAGTTGGAGAATAAAGATATGGAGAAAGTGAAGAGAAATTTGATATATTTGAAAAGCAAATTTTTTGAACCATAGTAATAAAAATTCTAATATGCTGGCCAGGTCTGCACAATCAAAAAAGGCAAAGAATTTAATCGGAATGATTAAAGATAAAATGGGAAAAAGCTATAATTGGATGAAGGACAAAATAAGAGTCTTTCAAGACTTTTATCAAGAACTATAGTCCTCAGGGGGTAAACCCGTAGGAAAGATTAAAGAATATATAAGGAAGTATTGGACAATAAAATTGCAGGAGATTGATAGGGAGGTACTGGAACAACCAGTATCAGATAAAGAAATAGAAGAAGTTATTGATAAATTAAAAAGGGGAAAGTCCCCAGGAGTAGATGGATTGGGACCGGAACATTATAAAATATTTAAGAAATTATTGGTACCTAAATTAAAGGTACTATATAATAGAGTGGTAGAAGGTGATAGGATCCCACCATCATGGGAACAATCATTAATTGCATTAATATCAAAGGTTGATAAAGATTTAACAGATCCTGGATCATACAGACCTATCTCGCTAATAAACCAGGATGCTAAAATATTGATGGCAATAATGGCAAAAAGAATGAATACTTTTATATTTAGATATTTAATAAGGATCAATGTGGCTTTGTAGCAGGAAGGCAGATGCCAAATTTAATTGGACGAGCCCTGGATATAATAAATATAATAAATAAGAACAGATTGAAAGCAGGTTTAATAGCCTTGGATATTTAAAGACTTTGTGTGGAATGGCCAACTTTAAAAATAATAATAGAAACCTATGGCTTTGGTGACAGATTTAAATGATTGATAAACCAATTATATTGACGAAATACTACAATGGTTGTGGTGAATGATGGAATGATAGATTAAATTTTGCTAGCCCAAGGTACAAGGCAAGGTTGTCCCCTTTCCCTGATTTTATTCACCTTAGTCATAGAAATTTTAGGCAATGTCATTAGAGAAGATGAAAGCATTAAAGCGATTGGGAACAAAGGAAAAATTAAAGTAAGCTTGTTTTCAGATGACATTTTATTAACTATGGAAAAGCCCAAAGTTTCACATTTTTGGTTCCTCTTGCAATTAAAACATTAACTCATATATGTATGCCTGACGTTTCATGGGAAAACGCATGCCTTGTTTCAAAGCTTTCCATTTTTTCTCTCATTTTTCTTTCTCAAGCACAACTATTTTGGTTTATTAACTTGTATGAACAACTGTTTCCCTGATGGGCTTGTCAGGCAGATGATTGTAAATCATGCTACTTCAAAAAAATGCATTTCATTCTATAGCAGTGATGTTAGGGAGTGTCCTAAATAAATATGAGTTACTATTAGTTACTACTTGGCCACTCTATAGGTAATAATAATTTACAACCCATTCCTTCAATCTGCCATTTATTTCTGAAAGAAAATATCTGTTAGATGCACAGTTCTAATTTTTTTTACCAGGCAGGATAGTGTGTAGTATCTCACTTGTGATGTTTTGCTTATTCTATTCAAGTTGGAAGAGACTCTTGGAAGATTTTATTTCAGTATTCTGTGCTGGCACAGAAAGCTGATGACCAAACATATCAAATGTCCAGAGGATTGTTAGCAAACGCCTGCTGTCACTGCAAAAAATCTGAGTACGGTAAGGATCTGAGTCCCAAGGAAACTGATCTTGGTTGTACAACTGCATTCTGATATGGTGTCCATACTGGTTAGTATGACAAGAAGCCATATAACCAGGCTAATAGGCAAATGGCCACAGAACCTTATAACCAAGGAGCCCAATTACAGAATACTGAAATGAATATTTATAGAGATTTATGAGAAACTGACAAAATAATGTAGCTTGCTTTATTACCTCAGTTGGAACTATGATACTCTAGCAATAGAAACATGCACTTTTATTTCTAAAGAACAAAAGCAGATTGGAAGTTCTGGTGAAAAAAAAAGAATTAATTTGTTGTAAGATACTTTTTAAACACTTAGGCTAGAAGGCTAAAAGATAAGTAGGTTTGAGTGTGAGTGAAACAAAGCTCAGATGTTGACTTAGGGTGTACTCCAAAATAAAAATTGTGCTGATTTGGATGAGGTTAGGGTGGGGCACAATTCACCTCTTTTGACATAATGAAATTCCATTATGCAGCTTATATCATAGTAACAGTGCAGAAGGCCTGTTATTTGATGTGGCTTTTCTTGTATATAATGCTCAAGCCTTTAGAGCAACAATTAGATTATAAAGCTTAAAAGAAATTATTGCTTCGTA
The DNA here is from genome assembly GCF_035149785.1 of Candoia aspera. NCBI lineage: Eukaryota > Metazoa > Chordata > Lepidosauria > Squamata > Candoiidae > Candoia > Candoia aspera. Next base: position 163,960,810 of record NC_086155.1, read on the forward strand.
CAGACATATATAACTATTATGCTATTCTTTTGGATGGGATAAGCAACATTAGAGAGAAGAAAAAGTAAGAAGTAGAAGGCAAAATAATTTCCCTCTATTTCCTTAGAGACAGGAAATAAGAGAAATGGGAGGGAAATAAAACTAAATGTTGTCAACACCAAGACAATTCATTATATTATTCTAAACCTTTCTATCTTTGCAGATCATCCTTGCGTCCACCATGTCCATATACCAATATATTATTTTATTCTGCCAGTGTCTTCCAGTACTTTGTCCTTTTATCAGTTCTGGAGAATGTCTGAAACCTTTCAAGAGGCTAAGTGTGTCTACTTCCTTACTGGGTCAAAGAATTTTGGGCACCAGTTCACAATACCTTTAAGGGTTATATTCCTGTTTTATATCCTGTTTCCTATTAGTCTCTTTCATCTAGTCAGTTCTTCCCGTGAATATAGATTCATTCAATAAATATACATTTGTTGTATCACTATACAGCCATTTTATTTCTTTCAACAACCATTCATTCCTTGCAGCAGATCACTTACTATGTACTACCTTTCAATTAGCATTTGCCCTTAAGCTTTCTCAATTCATTTGTCCATCTTCAGTAAATATTCTAACAAGGTGCACAAATTCATCTTCTTGCTCAAATTTTTTACCATTTATGTATAACTTGCAATTGTCTGCTCTGTTTTGTCTGTCAAACACAACTGTTTCAGTATTTGATAAACAAAATTCAGATTTGAAAAGAGATTTTTAAAAGATCCTGAAATATCAATCTCATTTTTTGAACAAATTTAGTTGAATTTACTTTTCAGCAAAGGATCGTTACCTTGCCATGGTGCTAGAGCTTGAGCACCTCAATGATGCCATGAGCTAAACCGTGAAGGGCCACCCAAGACGGGAAGGTCATGACAGAGAGGTCAGACTAAATGCGATCCCTGGGGAAGGTAATGGCAACCCACCCCAGTATTCTTGCCGTGAAAACTAAATGGATCAGTACAACCAGAGATATGTCGGTATACCATCAGAAGATGAGAACCCCAGGTCAGAAGATGGTCAAAGTGCTACTGGGGAGGAACAGAGGATGAGTTCAACTAGCCCCAGACATGATGACGCAGCTAGCTCAAAGCCGAAAGGATGGCTAGCGGCCAACAGTGCTGGTGGTGAATGGCGAATCCGATGTTCTAAGGATTAACACACCATTGGAACCTGGAATGTAAGATCTATGAGCCAGGGCAAATTGGATGTGGTTATTGGTGAGATGTCAAGATTAAAGATAGACATTTTGGGTGTCAGTAAACTGAAATGGACTGGAATGGGCCACTTCACATCAAATGACCACCAGATCTACTACTGTGGACAAGAGGACCACAGAAGAAATGGAGTAGCCTTCATAATTAATAGTAAAGTGGCTAAAGCAGTGCTTGGATAGAATCCAGAAAATGATAGAATGATCTCAATTCGAATTCAGGGAAAGCCATCAAACATCACAGTGATCCAAATATACGCCCCAACCACACATGCTGAAGAAGCTGAAGTAGAGCAGTCCTATAAGGATCTGCAGCACCTACTGGACAACACGCCTAAAAGAGATGTTATTTTCATCACGGGAGACTGGAATACTAAGGTGGGCAGTCAAATGACACCTGGAATTACAGGTAAGCATGGCCTGGGAGAACAAAACGAAGCAGGACATAGGCTGATAGAATTTGCCAAGACAACTCACTCTGCATAACAAACACTCTCTTCCAACAACCTAAGAGACAGCTTTATACATGGACTTCACCAGATGGACAACACCGAAATCAGATTGACTACATCCTTTGCAGCCAAAGGTGGTGGACATCTATACAGTTGGTAAAAACAAGACCTGGAGCTGACTTTAGTTCAGATCATGAAGTTCTTATTGCACAATTTAGGATCAGATTAAAGAGATTAGGAAAGACCCACAGATCAGCTAGATATGAGCTCACTAAGATCCCCAAGGAATATGCAGTGGAGGTGAAGAATAGATTCAAGGCACTGGACTTAGTAGATAGGGTCCTGGAAGAACTCTGGACAGAAGTTCGCAACATTGTTCAGGAGGCCACAACAAAATACATCCCAAAGAAAGAGAAAACCAAGAAGGCAAAATGGCTGTCTGCTGAGACACTAGAAGTAGCCCAAGGAAGAAGGAAAGCAAAAGGCAACAGTGATAGGGGGAGATATGCCCAATTAAATGCAAAATTCCAGAGGTTAGCCAGAAGAGATAAGGAATTATTTTTAAACAAGCAATGTGCGGAAGTGGAAGAAGACAATAGGATAGGAAGGACAAGAGACCTCTTCCAGAAAATTAGAAACATTGGAGGTAAATTCCAGGCCAAAATGGGTATGATCAAAAACAAAGATGGCAAGGACCTAACAGAAGAAGAAGAGATCAAGAAAAGGTGGCAAGGATATATGGAAGACCTGTATAGGAAGGATAACAATATTGGGGATAGCTTTGATGGTGTGGTCAGTGAGCTAGAGCCAGACATCCTGAAGAGTGAGGTTGAATGGGCCTTGAGAAGCATTGCTAATAACAAGGCAGCAGGAGACGATGGCATCCCAGCTGAACTGTTCAAAATCTTGCAAGATGATGCTGTCAAGGTAATGCATGCTATATGCCAGCAAATTTGGAAAACACAAGAATGGCCATCAGACTGGAAAAAATCAACTTATATCCCCATACCAAAAAAGGGAAACACTAAAGAATGTTCAAACTATCGAACAGTGGCACTCATTTCACATGCCAGTAAGGTAGTGCTCAAGATCCTGCAAGGTAGACTTCAGCAATTCATGGAGCAAGAATAGCCAGATGTACAAGCTGGGTTTAGAAAAGGCAAAGGAACTAGGGACCAAATTGCCAATATCCGCTGGATAATGGAAAAAGCCAGGGAGTTTCAGAAAAACATCTATTTCTGTTTTATTGACTATTCTAAAGCCTTTGACTGTGTGGACCATAACAAATTGTGGCATGTTCTTAGCGGTATGGGGATACCAAGTCATCTTGTATGCCTCCTGAAGAATCTGTATAACGACCAAGTAGCAACAGTAAGAACAGACCACGGAACAACGGACTTGTTTAAGATTGGGAAAGGAGTATGGCAGGGCTGTATCCTCTCACCCTACCTATTCAACTTGTATGCAGAACACATCATGCGATGTGCTGGGCTTGAGGAATCCAAGGCTGGAGTTAAAATCACTGGAAGAAACATTAACAATCTCAGATATGCAGATGATACCACTTTGATGGCTGAAAGTGAAGAGGAAATGAGGAGCCTTATGATGAAGGTGAAAGAAGAAAGTGCAAAAGCTGGCTTGCAGCTAAACCTCAAAAAAACCAAGATTATGGCAACCAGCTTGATTGTTAACTGCCAATCAGAGGGAGAAAACGTAGAGGCAGTGAAAGACTTTGTATTTCTAGATGCGAAGATTACTGCAGATGCTGACTGCAGTCAGGAAATCAGAAGACGCTTAATCCTTGGGAGAAGAGCAATGACCAATCTCGATAAAATAGTTAAGAGCAGAGACATCACACTGACAACAAAGGTCCGCATTGTTAAAGCAATGGTGTTCCCCGTAGTAACATATGGCTGCGAGAGCTGGACCATAAGGAAGGCTGAGAGAAGGAAGATCGATGCTTTGGAACTGTGGTGTTGGAGGAAAATTCTGAGAGTGCCTTGGACTGCAAGAAGATCAAACCAGTCCATCCTCCAGGAAATCAAGCCAGACTGCTGACTTAAGGGAATGATATTAAAGGCAAAACTGAAATACTTTGGCCACATAATGAGAAGACAGGACACCCTGGAGAAGATGCTGATGCTAGGGAGAGTGGAGGGCAAAAGGAAGAGGGGCCGACCAAGGGCAAGGTGGATGGATGATATTCTAGAGGTGACGGACTCGTCCCTGGGGGAGCTGGGGGTGTTGACGACCGACAGGAAGCTCTGGCGTGGGCTGGTCCATGAAGTCACGAAGAGTCGGAAGTGACTGAACGAATAAACAACAAAAACTTTGGTCTCCTAGTCTGGTCTATCTTGGAGGGCTGACAGGATAATAATCTTGTTGGCAACAAGTACAGAAAGGTGAGGTAGGTATCATTTCATGATTTTTTAAAATCCCTTTCCAAATTTTCTTCCTTTATGCTGAAAGAGGTTCAGCAGAGAACTTTCAGCTTACTTTGAATAAAACTAAACTTTCCCTGTAACTCATAGCATAGTTATGTCACTTTTTACAATATAACAGTATAAATCAATGTATACACAACTTTGATATAATTGTTCCTGCACTCATTTTTTGAATGTTCTCTTTCTCCATGCTTTCAAAAGCCTTACATTAGATAGATTATACAGTATTAATATGTTTTACATAATAACCTCTGCCAGCAAATTTTGTATAGTCTTTGTTCTTCCATTTAAGTTGCATAATACCTATCATATCACTTTACTCTGCATTTTTATTACAATTTATTATCACCTTTCAGGGATAAGGACAAAGAGTCATCAGCATTAATAATTTACCATGAGCAAATAAACAAGCAATAGCAAAAGATACCAAAACCTCTAGTTACACTGCAAGGGATTTTCATTAGAAAAATAAAAAATTGGGACAGAGGGCATCGTCACAATCTAGATTAATTGAGTAATCACTTTTTTAATTAGGTACATCGCATGGTGTACTGTTAATGTTAGAAGACAAGGTTCCATATGGAGCCTTGTAAAAGGGATCATTATAACACCTCCTGTGCTACTTGTTATTTATCCAGAGATTCAAGGCATATAAGAACAAATGTGGATTTACCAAAAGCTAACAATTTAAATGGTGATTTAAACTGGACAATAAGCCAGCTCAGCAGGAATTTGCCACAAGGCAAGCAGCACAAGATTTAGATAAAGGTAAAGGTTCCCATTTAGTCATGTCCAACACTAGGGGGCAGTGCTCATCTCCTTTTCATGACTGAAGAGCCAGCGTTGTCCAAAAACACTCCCACGGTCATGTGGCCAGCGTGACAGTCACAGAACGCTGTTACTTTCCCACCAAAGTGGTGCCTATTTATCTACTCTCATTTGCATGCTTTTGAATTCCTAGGTTGGCAAGAGCTGGGGTGAGTGCGGGAGCTCACTCTGTCACGTGGCACTCGGATCTTGAACTGCCAAACTTGCAGTCTTTCGGTTGACACGCCTGGTGTCTTAACCACTGAGCCACCACGCCCCCATTGATTTACCTTGCACAAGATTTACCTTGGTTAAAACAGGTAACCTAAACTGCATGTTCAAGGGAAAAGTAGTTCAGAGAAAAGATAATACCCAGGGTGCTGCCATTCTCCAAATCATTTCTGAATATCGTTGGACACAAGTACATCCTTGTGAGCAAAGATACAGGAAAAAAATTAGACATGTTTCTTCTCTCCTTTTGATGAAGATTATATCCAGACCTAGATTTCTATGGATCATAAACATGACATCTACACAAAACAGGTTAGCTCACGTTTACTCTTCTGTTCTAGGTTGGCAGCTATTTTTCCCCATCCTTGTTGCAGTTATCATCTCTTATGCATTAGCCCACTCTCTTACTTGGGGCTTATTAGAAATTAGAGCAATGGTTCCTGCTATGCCATTGGACTCTCAGCAGGACAGAATAGTTAATAAATGATTCAGAGAATAGTTTGAGCCTAGTGAGCAAAATGGGCAGAAAGACAGAGGGCAAGAAACTAGTAGTGGTGGTGAGTAAAGACTAGCAATGATGGGTAAAGAGTAGTGGTGGTGACCCCACTGTTAGAAGTAGAGTTGCTAAGAGTTGATTATGGCTTGCAGTCTCAACAATTCCTAAGCTTTAGATAGAGACAGTTGTTAAATCTCTATTGCTATCTTATGTTAATAGTGTGCTACAGAACTAGAAAGATCTTTTTTGAAGATCCTCTGTCTACCACAAAGTCTTCCCATGAATATTCTTGTCAGTTATTCTCATATTTACCTGAAATCTAGGCAGCTTCTTCTTTGTGGGCATTTTTTTTACTTCCAGAAATGTGAGAATTGCAGGAAGGATAAATAAGAACACAATGTATGTCAAATCTCCTGCATCAATCCACTGCTGTTTTATGCTCTAAGCAAATGTACCATGCATTTAATTTTTCAGAGTTTATTTTTCTGTAAGCTCTCAGATAATTGAATAGGTCTGAAGATATGTTTAGACCACTGCATGAGTATCTCATTCGAAAATAACATCAAATCCCACCCTGCTCCAGCAGCTATTGGTATGATGAAAAAAAGCCTTCTGCTCTCATAGAAATCTAACTCTTTGTGGGGATCAGTAAATAAAACTTGATAACATGTCAAAACAAGGTAGCACCTCCCTTGAAAAGTAATCCAATTTCTCTAGCAGTTCATTTGTCTTGATAACAGAGAGAAAGAGTCAAGAATGCTTCTCCCACCCCCACCCCCTTGGGGGTATATCACTAAAACTTTATTTGGGTTAGTAATAGCTTTCAAAAGTGCCATATAATGCCAATATGTTTGCTGCTCAGTGAAAAAGAATAAGCTCTTAGAAGTATTTGACATGGTACTGTGGGCATTTCTCCTTCTAAACCATCCTGTGGCTATCTTGCAGAGTATAGTATCATTGCTCTGACTTTCTCTTTCTTGTATGCTAGAATTCACACCTTTTAGTTGATCAAATTCTATCTGTCTGCTTTGCTAAACTCTTTTAACATTCTTTCACTCCACTCTCCAGTGTGTAGCATGCTTGGATACATGTTTCTATCAATATAATACCTTTAGCTGTGATAAACCAGCCTTCTCAAATATCTGTTCTGCTCACCAAGGGATATATCTCCATAATTTAGTTTCACTTTATAGATATTTCATTTTATTGTTGAAATACAGCTGAAGCAAAACAGCAAGTTTTGAAGTGGAAACAATTGAGAAATAGTCCCTGTCAGTTTGGCACTGTCCCAAATAATATATGTTCACCTTGAATGTTCCATGCTCCATTGAAGCAGAAAAATAAGGAGGGAAAAATAAACCTTGAAATTAAATAAATATATAAGCAAAATGACAGAATAAAAGTTAAATAGACTAATAGAAAGTTCTCCTGGAAAAAGAAATCAAATATATAGGTATAGAATGGGGAATACTCACCTGGTAACAGGACTTGTAAAAAGGAATTTGGAGCTATAATTTATTACAATCTGAATATAAGTAAGCAGTATTAATGATTGCAAACACTGTATTTACAGTTCAAGATTGCATCTATAGAAATGTACTTCCTAGTCACCAGAAAGAAAAGTTGCACTGTATTTTGCATTGCACCCAACAGAACTGTATCCAGTTCTGAATGCCACACATTAAGAGAGATTCAAACAAACTAGAACAGTTCAAAAGAAAGGGAGTAAGGGTGATAAGAGGATTGGAAATGAAAGCCAGAAGGAGAGATTTAGGTCAATGTGAATGCTAACTTTGAGAAAATTCAGATTTTTGGAATGACGAAAGGACTCAATAAGAGTCATCAATCCAGCTATTGTGATAATTCTAGTCCCCCTCTAAGTAGCCACCCTAGGGGGCTCTACTTTATGAATTATAAAATAAAATAACATTTTGCTTTATAAAAAAATCATTTTTATTGGCCAAAATAATATTTGGAACCTCTCTCTTCTGCAGTATGATTTTACCATTCAGAATAATCAAGGGTACCAACTGAATTGCCAAGGAAATTTTCACTATGTCCATAGCAATCCCATTTCCCTGAAGTCATACTTTATGCTATCAGGTACTAAACATGGGGTGACGTTTAATTTACAGAACAGATCATCCATCATTTCAAAACAGTGTTATACAACTTTGGAGTAGCTACCTAACAGTTTGGACGCCAGTTATTCAGAAGATACTCTAAACTGCAATCTGGCCAATTTAAAATAATAAATTAAAATGTAGTCCAGGTACTTCCACCTGCTCCCAAGCTTTTTTATCAGTTCCAGTGGCTTTACAGTTACCTTCCTCTCATTCTATGTCAAATGCTTCTCTTTTCCCCATTTTTGCAAAAGTAAAGCATATTATGAACCCAAAAACTGAATAAGGTTAGTTGAGTAAACATGCAGAAAAAATGGGAACAACCACAAGCCCAGTTTAGCTATTTTTCTGATGCTAAGTGACAGTGAGTAGGACACCACTGCTTTTGTATTGGAAGACTGAAAGGATTCTGCCCAGACTGGAAAAATTAATTTTAGTGTTGAACTGTTGAGGGGTGGATCTTCCCTCATTTCTCTACGGAAGTTACTGGAAGCAGATTTAGGTTTCTTTGTTGCTCTTATAAGGATATCCTCAGTGAGACCTCATTTATCCTCTTCAAGTAGAGAAATCGAATTCACTTTGAAAATGTCAAGGGTGACAGGCTACTGGTTAAAATTGCCCCTCTTGCAGAAGGCTCATCCTCACATTCTCCTAATCACAGCACAAACATCCCATACTAAACTGTGCTACTTCTTCCTTATCTGTGAAGAACAAAGTGAGGCAAGAGAAGCTTCTTGTGTAGACTTCTCTCCTGAGAACACTATGACTGTTTTCTCCCCTCTAAAACATCATCAATTCCACCATTATGTAGTAATCAAAGGTAAATTAATGACATTAAATATGTATACATTTTTTCAAAGATTTTTTACCACATAAATCAACTGGGACATAGTTAGAATTCATGGACCCCAAATGATCCAAGTACATTTCATTGTAGAGGCAAATATCTTTTTAAAGGTGAAAGTGAAGGTTGCGTGCTGTCTAACATGGATTGCTAAACTGATAGCTAAATCTCTCCAGAAGAGATCAACTGTTGACTTCATCTGAATGAAGCATTTATGCAAAATTTTCACCATGGCTGTGGTGTAATGATTGCCTATTCCAATAAAAGGAGTCTCATCAGTAATTACTAGAGAAAACTAATTTATTGAATGAATAGTATGCAAAGTACGAAGAAAGCTGAGAATGAGCAAAAGCGTGCCAATTACAAACTTAAAAAGCCTTGCTCCCGTTGCGAACCCTCCCCTCAGGCTAGCATAGCAACCACCCACCCCAGATGCTAGCAACCGTTAGAATCGGCCTGAGAAAGTAACCTTGAACAGCAGAGATAACCCAAACATACATTCCAGAAGATCACAAGTCAGCACAAAGGAAATTTACCAGCGTGGCCAGGCAGGCACGCAACTGCAGATATGACATGTGAAACGTTACGAGGAACCATAAACATCGGAACGGGAACATGACATACCGCCCCCCCACAAAGAAAAAAAAACTTAATTGTTAAGGCGCAGGTTTATCAGGGTAAGCAGAATGAAACTGAGCAACCAAGTGGGGAGAGCGCACATGTTGTGCAGGGACCCACTCTGGATGAGAGAAATGCTTCCAGCGAATCAGATATTGCAGAGTGGAATGGAAACGTCTAGAGTCTAGTATTTCCTTGACTTCGAAATGTTGTTGACCATCAATCATTATGGGGGGAGGTGCAGGCGGCTCAGGATGCCAATGGGTAGACTCCACGAATGGTTTAAGCAAACTGCAATGAAAAACAGGGTGTAAGCGCTTGAGATTGTGAGGTAAGTCCAACTTAAAGGTAACAGGATTAATCTGAGCAACAATAGGAAATGGACCTATGAACTTGGGCGCCAGTTTTTTGGATGGTTGAGGGGATTTGATGTATTTGGTGGAAAGGTATACTCTATCCCCTATTTGAAAAAGAGGTTGTGGTGCCCTTTTTTCGTTGGCATGTCGTTGATAAGTGGCTTGAGCATCGGCTAAAGCTTGCTGTAGTTTTGGCCAGGAATCTGCCAGTTGTGAGGCCCAATCGGTCGGGGAGGTGGGCGAAGTAGACGGTGGAGGCAATTCAGGAATAGGGACAAAGTCATGGCCAAATACAGTACGAAAGGGCACCGCCCCAGTACTTTGATGCACAGCATTATTGTAAGCAACTTCAGCAAATGGCAGGAGGTCTACCCAGTTGTCTTGTTGATAATTAACAAAAGCACGTAAATATTGCTCCAACGTGGCATTAACCGCCTCAGTATTCCCATCTGTTTGGGGATGAAAAGCCGTGGATAGCGCCTGTTTAGTGCCCAATAGTTTCATAAATTCCCGCCAAAAGCGTGAAGTAAATTGTGTTCCTCTGTCGGTCACCAAGCGGGCGGGGCTACCGTGTAATCTGTACACGTGAACTAGAAAGAGGCGTGCCAGCTGTTGTGCAGATGGTAGAGACGCACAAGGGACGAAATGAGCTTGCTTCGAGAAAAAATCCTTAACAACCCAAATGACAGTCTTTCTCTGGCTAGGAGGTAGATCCACAATAAAATCCATAGAGATTTCCTCCCAGGGGTGGGAGGGATTGGCCACTGGGGTTTCCCCCCTTTTCGTTTTGCAGTAGCACAGACAGGGCAAGACTTGACATAGGCTTTTACATCTCGCCGGAGGGTTGGCCACCAGAACTGTCGACGCACTAGATGAATAGTTTTTGTAAAGCCAAAATGCCCAGCTGTTTTATCGTCATGAGACCTGAATAGCACGGTTTTGCGCAAGGTTACAGGCACATAGAGGCGATCATCTTTCTATGCCAAACCTTGCTTCAAAGTAACCACGCTCTGATTGTTTTGCAACCAAGTATCCGATTTCAACTCTGCCAGAAACCTTTGTTGCAAATCTGCAGGAACGGATACATGTATCGCGCTAGGACCGGCAGGGGTGTCAGGTTGCTGCGCTCGCGTCTGACTGCGAGTGACTGCTGCTAGTGCCATTTGGGAATCTGTCCAGAGGGTTCCCACCACATCTGGGGCTGTTCCTGAATCCTGGGGTTGGCGCGACAGTGCATCAGCTAAAAAGTTTTTCTTTCCCGGAATGAATCTGAGTTTAAAATCAAAGCGGCTGAAGTACTGAGCCCATCGCACTTGCTTAGGGCTGAGCTTACGAGAGGCAGTAAGGGACTCCAAGTTTTTATGATCAGTCCACACTTCAAAAGGGTGTGCCGCCCCCTCCAATAGATGCCTCCAATTCTCCAAAGCGGCTTTCACCGCAAAAGCCTCCTTCTCCCAAACATGCCAGTGTCTCTCTGTCTCAGAGAATTTACGTGACAGATAAGCACAAGGCTTTAATTGTCCTTGCTCATTGCCTTGCAATAAGAGGGCACCAATAGAAAAGTCTGAGGCATCGACTTGCACCACAAATGGTTTGTCAGGATCAGGGTGTTGCAAGATTGGTTCAGAGGTAAACAGTCGCTTGAGTTGGTCAAACGCCTGTTGACAAGCAGGCGTCCATTTTAGGAGTGCCCCAGGATTCTTTGATTTGCGGGTGTCTCCCACACCCTTTGTTTTGAGTAATTCGGTTAGGGGTAAGGCAATCTCAGCAAATTTTTCCAAAAATGGACGATAAAAATTCGCAAATCCGAGAAACGATTGCAGCTGTTTGCGTGTGCGTGGGGGCTCCCATACTAAAATAGCCTCAATTTTGGCAGGATCCATTTCAATGCCTTTATCTGAAATCCTATACCCCAAATAATCAATTTGTGTTTGATGAAATGCACATTTGGATAGCTTGGCATACAAGTCAGCCTTTCTCAATTTGGTTAACACTTGCCTAACCAATTGCACATGTTCCCTCATGGTTTTTGAATATATTAACACATCATCTAAATAAACCAAAACCCCATTGAACAAGTGGTCGTGCAAGACCTCATTTATCAACTGCATAAAAACCCCAGGTGCCCCAGCCAATCCAAACGGTAACACTTTATACTGAAAAGCCCCAAATGCACAATTAAAAGCTGTTTTCCATTCATCCCCCTCCCGAATGCGAATGCGATAATACGCCTCCCTTAAGTCCAATTTAGAGAAGATTTTCCCCCCCGCCAAGTGGGCTAACATTTCCTTGATGACCGGGAGGGGAGATTTGTTTAATAGGGAGACTGCATTTAACCCACGGAAATCCGTGCATAGTCTTAAAGTTCCGTTTTTCTTTGATCTAAAGAGTACTGGAGCACCCACTGGTGAATTGGCTGGTTCTATGAAGCCCCGCTGTAAGTTTTTGTCTATGAATTCACGAAGAGTAGCCAATTCCTTTGGGGTCATTGCATATACCCTTGGTTTGGGCAACTTGGCATTGGGAAGAATTTCAATGGCACAGTCAGTTTTCCGATGAGGCGGCAGCCGATCTGCCTCCTTCTCCCCAAACACATCGGCAAAGTCCTGGTATTGGTCCGGTAGCCCTTCCAATGGTACAGCGAGGGTATGCAGCATTGACAGTGCTGCCCTCCCCACATTGGTATCCTCCTCCTCATCATCCCCAGGAGGGGCTTTATAGAACCCATCTGCAAAAGTAACAGTTCGGTGTACCCAGTTTATACTAGGGTTCTGTTGAACAAACCAAGGCATCCCCAGAATGACCAAGGGACCACCCACCGGTGCAACTACAAAGGGCAACTTTTCCCAGTGGCTACCCAGTTGCAAAGCCACTAACGCTGTAGACTGGGTGACTGGTTTTCCCCCCGATATAGATCCATCCAATTGGGTGAAAATCATGGGACGTTTCAACGGGAAGGTGGGTAACTCCAAAGCAGCTACTACATCAGGATGCATTAAGGAACGTGAGCATCCAGAATCAATCATAGCCCATAGTTCCACAGTTTTTGTAGGGGAACCGAGCTTAAGTCTCACGGTTAACGTTGGGAAATTTCCACTCACCGAGACATGATCGCGCCCCTCTTCTTCCACCTGCTCTTTGGCGCTTTTTAGAGCAGGTGGCTGGAGTTTTCTGCCGGTTGGGAGGCTTCTTTTTCGTCTTGCCCACCATAAAACAAGTCTGCATCCTCCACCAGCTCTGCTACTGTCGCTTTCAGCTTCCTCGGTGCCACTGGTGATTTCCCCCCCGATCTGTCTCTCCGTTCCTCTGGCTTCCTGCGGGGACATGCAGCTGCCAGGTGCCCCTCCTTACCACACCGCAGGCACAATCCTTTGGCAAAACGGCTTTCTTTTTCTTCTTGCCACGACCGTCTCACTGGTTTGCTAGCAGTAGCTGCTGGCCTTGTAGGTTTCCCCATCGCTTGTTGTTTGGGACCTCTTTTAGTTTGAGTATACTTAGCTTGGGCTTGCTCAACCTTCGCAGCCAATTGTATCCACTCATACAGCGTTGCTGGGTCGTCCCGTACAACCGCCCATCGTAGTATATCTGGTCTTAGTCCATCTTTGAACATCTCTACAAGGGTGGTGGCAGACCAATCCTGTACTTTGCCGGAGAGTGCTTGAAACTCCAGCGCATAATCCGAGACTGATCTGGAGCCTTGAACCAACTCCCTTAGGGCTACCTTTGCTTTTTCCTCAGCTAGAGGATCACCAAAATGCATTTTCATTGCCCACATGAAATCATCAAAGCAATCCAACTCCAAAGCGTCCATGTCAACCAGTCTCACGAACCAGTCTGCTGCCCTCTCCTCTAATTGGGTCGCGACAGCATTAATCTTAGCCCGCTCAGAACGAAACACGCTCCCAAACTCTTCCATATAGCTGTGTGCATTCGTCAAAAAAAATGACAGCTTTGTGGGATCCCCATTAAACTTCACATTAAAGTCTCGATATCGGACCCGGGTTGGGCTATCGTGTCTCTTTTTGTGCTTAGCCCTTCGTGGCTGTGGTGGCTCTTCCTCCTGCCCCTCTGGTGCTATTTCTTGAGCCTCTGCCAGTCGAAGTTTCACACGTCTCCCCCCCTCCCGGCTCCGTCCTCTCTCCTTCTGCTCCCTACTTGGGGAAGGTAAGGAGGCTTTCTTTGGAGGCCTGCTCGGCGGGGGCCCTCCCCCCCAATATTTCCGTTGCTTTCCCTGTCTTCGGGGGGAGGGGGGGTTGGGGACGCGGAGGTGTCAGGAGAGTCACTACCTTCTTCACCTCCCATCTTTTCCTTTTTCTGAGTGTCCCTGGTAAAGGTTAACTTTGCCAACAAATCCTCTATGGATTTCATCCTCGCCTCCAGCTGCTGGGATTTCTCCGTCTCCATCTCCGTTGGTGTCACTGCTCTTGTCCTTTTGGTGATCTGCACGGTCGGAAACAGAGAGGAATACACCGGCTTGGCTGGGGCTGGTGGCGACCCATACAAGGGTCCCTCTGTCTTCTTGACTACCACTGACTTCACTGCCTTCTCCGTATCGCAACTGGAATCCGTTGCCTCGGAGAGGTCATCCGACCCTGGCGTGAGAGTCCCCTCTCTCCGTGGTCCCATGGGCTCTTGTTCCCCACCTCTGGAGAGCTGACTTTCCCCCGAGCCGGTGGTTGAGGTTGGGGCAGTTTCAGTCATCGCTAATTAAACTCCTCACAGGAAACTGGATGGATGCTAGCAGACTGATATTAAAAGATTCTCAGCTTTATGTAATGATTGCCTATTCCAATAAAAGGAGTCTCATCAGTAATTACTAGAGAAAACTAATTTATTGAATGAATAGTATGCAAAGTACGAAGAAAGCTGAGAATGAGCAAAAGCGCGCCAATTACAAACTTAAAAAGCCTTGCTCCCGTTGCGAACCCTCCCCTCAGGCTAGCATAGCAACCACCCACCCCAGATGCTAGCAACCGTTAGAATCGGCCTGAGAAAGTAACCTTGAACAGCAGAGATAACCCAAACATACATTCCAGAAGATCACAAGTCAGCACAAAGGAAATTTACCAGCGTGGCCAGGCAGGCACGCAACTGCAGATATGACATGTGAAACGTTACGAGGAACCATAAACATCGGAACGGGAACATGACATGTGGTAAGACATTTATCATAAGCCATTAAAAGTAAAGTGCAATATTTCTAAGATACAAATATTTGTTTAAATATGGTTGCATAAATAAAAAATATATAAAGTCATGGATGAAATCTCTTCCTTCTGGTGTGAGTAAATTGTTAGAATAGAAAGAATATAAGGATTAAGCATGAGTATTCAGGGAAGAAAAATAACAAACAAATGCTACAGTACAGGAGAAAGCAGATAACAGTGAATAAAATCAGTGACACCTTTTCTGCCACTGACATATACCTTTTATGATAGGCAAAGTCACAAAGCTTAATATTTCAAGAGGATTTCAGCTAAAGCCTTGGGAACTTTGAGATGGCCCAAATCTTGTGAGCTTTCCAGTATAAATGGATGCACAGCATACCCAATGAAGCTTTAACAGTCATTTGAAATTCAGCTGAGAAAAAAATATTTTGGAAAAAAACCTAGTCAAAGTCAAGCTCCTTCAAATGCCAATAATTTCAATAAGAAGGCATTAAACACAATTTTCCTACTGAAAATATTAGCAAGATGAGACTTCCAGAGTAACTGGACTGTAACTTCCAGGACGTAGTCCAGCAAATTAATACTATACCAGGTTGGAAAAAGCCCGACTAGATGATAAAAGATGTTATTGTACCCTAACTGTACTATTAAATCTTTGAACTAAAAAGCAAAACCCACCTTGGAACATACCTCTTTGTACTAGAGAAGGAGATGCTTTTTCTTATGTTTGGCCAAATGTTACACTTCAACTTTGCTGAACTCACCTCCTTCATTTTCTTGGATGTTTCCCATTATGCAAAGTGGAAACATTAATTAAAATGAAATTTGCAGGCCAGGTAGCATTTTCAGAAGAGATGGAAACTTCCAAATGATAAGAAGGAAGAGGAGGTACAGCACAATCAGATGTGCAAGATTCTATTATTATAGCCAATCTCAATAACAGTAATTTTAGCCTTCTTGTGGAGTTGATTTCCTGGTCCTAGTGGGGCTGACTCTAATAAACAAGTTATAAATGCAAGAAAGCAAATATGCTTTAATAGGTCTAACAGATATCTTATGGAGTGCAAACCTGCATATGACACTGAGGAGCTTGAGTGGGGAGCCACTACATAGCAAGAGGCTAGTAGAATAATAGCAGTCTCATCTAATCTGTAGAATCCTACTTCACAAACAGGGTATCTCATTCGGTTTTCTGTGGAGCAATGGCTCTGAAAGCTACCAAAGTCTCTCAAAAAATAGCCACTCCACCACTCTTGCTCTGGGATCACAGCTGATGCCACATTTAAAACCCAGTTAGACACATTTCTGAGAGGATAAAGCATCCACATTCAACCAGATGTTGATAATACATGCCAAGTCAGCCCTCTCATCCATTATTAAGTCAGGAAGGAAGGAAGGAAGGAAAGAAGGAAGGAAGCCTTTCTTGTCAGAACTAGGAACAGTAGTTAATTCTTTGACTGAATGAATGATGGGGTACATCATGGTGGAGAAACTAATTTCTGAGGAGATAAAAGTCATCATAGCTAGCTATCTGAAAGATGGTGGGATGTGGCCTTATCTAGACTAGTGATGCTTCTTTTGCAAGTACAGATATACACTCTGGGAGTTTCTCTTTACATCTCAACTTCTGATCAAATTCTCAGTGGTTGAAAATGAGATTTTACTTCCTTCATTCATGCAGCAGTTTGCTTTGTTTGTTAGACGTATAACCAGGCTTTTCTCCAGATGCTCATGATTGTTTACATGTGGATCTCCCTTTATTTTAATTCTATAACAACAACATTGTGAGGTAAATTGGTCTGAGAAAGAGTGACTGGTCTAAAGTCATTCTTCCTGGATGAGGGTGGACTTGGACCTAGCTCTCCTCTGTCCTAATTCACTATACCACACTGGTCCTCACTGTTTGGACTAGAAGTAGGTGATTTATCCTGACCTTGCTTCTGAATTTTTTTTTTCCTGAGCATTTGGGCCCATTATTATCCTGACTATTCTGTTTCCTTCTTCACAAGAAAGAAGAAGGAAGGTCCCCAAATCATTTTCTGACTCTTTGGGGGACGCTGCTTTCACAATGTTTTCTTGGCAGACTATAGAGCTGGGTGGTTTGCCATTGCCTTCCCCAGTCATAATTACATTTCCCCCATAAAGCTGGGTACTCATTTTACCAACCTCGGAAGGATGGAAGGCTGAGTCGACCTGAGCCGGCTACCCGAGGATCCAGCTTCCACTGGGATCAAACTCAGGTCGTGGGGAGAGTTTCAGTTGCAATACTGCTGCCTACCACTCTGCGCCACACGAGGCTTTCCACCACACAAGGTTCTTCACAAACCCACAGCTATTCCTCAAGCAAGGCTGTGCCCCTTGGACACTCCCAGAATGTTGTGGGGCTTCTAGCAGGCCTTGTATGGTGAGCTGATTGACTTCATAAGTTAATCAGCTCAGCTGTTCCTCAGGACAAAATGCTGTTAATGCAATTTACCAATGTTCCCTTTGTAACAGTGGGGCAAATGGATCCTTATTGGTAGAAACTCTCATTTTGACCATCTTCTTCCTTGCTGGAGGGAAGGCAATATGGTATCTTGCTACCATTTCTCCATTTCTTTCTGGTCATTATGAGGGATAGCTCTGTTGCAGCCATGCACAGTGGCCCTTTGGGTTTTTTGCTTCTTTGTTTATACCTCTCTTCACTACAAAAACCATTACAAAAACCAGAAGAAAAAAGATGAGGCACCATCTAGATGCTGTTTCTGTGCGGTTTTTAGCATTCACCACTGACCAGCTGGAATGAAAGTTTCTCAGAGAGGAGAAAGTGAGGCCATTGTAAAGAGCCACCCAAAAGCATAAAACTTATGCTGAGGATTTTTGTAGGAGAGGGGTTCAAATTAGTGGCTATGTGGAACAGGCCTCAGTTTGTTAAAGGGGAAAAGTAATGTGTGAAGGACAGGAAAGAATGGATGGAGCTCCTCAAACAAGCTAATTACAAGGCAAATCAAACTTCAAAGGGGGTTGACACATTGGATAAAGATGCAGGTTTTTAAAGTTGGAAATTTGCTTCTCCATCCACACTATTATCTCCTTAAATCTTAAATTTAATACCATCCACAGGCTTCAACTAGTGCATAGTATAACAGTGTGCTTCTCTCAGGAGCCTTGCTCAGGGCAGACTTTTATTTGCCTAATCCAACACAGGAGCACCAATGACCAGCAATTCCTAGTCAGCTCAGGGGATGGCAGTGAAGACCCAGGCTCCATGGTGCCACTGTGACTGCCTGCAGCAAGAGCAAAGGCTTCCATGTGAGCTGCAACTCTGAGGGTGGAGGTTTCGGCTCACAGGGGAATTGCCGTACATACAGGAAAGCTCCTGCTGCAGGCTGTTTCATGGTATTAATGGAAACAAGGACATTACCAGATAGTAGAGAGAAGCAGCTGCACATGAAGTTATTGCAAGACTGTGGCTTAGATGTTGTTGAGGAAAAAGTGCATTTTTAATTTAAGGAAATATCTTACTGTCTAATGAGTAGATTCCTCAGAAATCGGAATTGCCAGAGGCAGGATTAATTTGAGTAGCATGGTAGCTATGCCTAGAGGGGCCAACACATTTTCACTGGAAGAACAATCTGGAGGGCAGGAAAGCAGGCAAGATTTCCCTGAAAAAAAATGAGAGATCTACGTAACATGTCAAATAAGCTCCTTGGTGATTTGTGCTGCTGAAGGCTCGATTTCTCAACCAAATGGTCAGGTACTTGATTGCTGTGGGTGTAGGGTCAAAAATACTAAAGCTAGTCCCATATATATTTCTATAATCTGTACTGCCCTTCTTACAGCCAATGGGTTTTTAACTTTTCTAGCAGACTCATTTAGCTTACCAAAAGCCTGCCTTTATTCAGGCTAACTAAATTCATAGGGAGATGAAATTGTAGTTTGACCAAATGAAAATCAGCTGTTAAAGGAATGAATGTTCACCACCACCCACATGAAAGGCCTCATTCTCAAACAGGCTTTGCAGACATAATTCCACATGGGTGGCTAGGAATGTGGGGAGGTGGAGGTGGGAGGGGAGGTTCTCCAGATAAAACTTTTATCAATATACATTGTCAGGCAAGAGCCTGTGCATTTCATTTGGACAGGAGAGGTAATAAAGGCTAAAAACAGAACTGAACTATCTGTCAGTGTAAGCTGGTAGCTTTCTCCAGATACATTCATTATATTGCAGGACTACCTCCTTTTTTCAAGAGGTCAAAACAGGACAAGGAAGACAGTACATTGCTCAGGCTGAACAAGTGACGAAAGGAATAACTTGATTTAAATTTAAATGTATGTGAAAGAATTGTGACATGAATTTCAGAGGAGAGGAAAAAATAAGAGCATTAACCACACAATGATAGTGGTAAGGTAATTCAGAATATATCATTGTGCCAGAATGGCTGCTTCCAAGCAAAAGCTGTACAATAATGCCTGTAGCCAGAAATGATTACCTACTGAACCCACTAATTATTTCAAACTTCACTTTTTAAAGAAGTGGAAACACGTAAAAGCTTATGAAGTTATTTTTAAAAAAGTTTCACAAAGCAAAAATATCAGAGAGAGAGAGAGATTTTGCATGCTAGAAATCATTCTTTAGGTTCTTCTTAGTTTAGCAATACTTGAAACTCTAACGAAGAAATAGTTAAACTCCCTGCTCCTTGTCTAACACCTTAATCATTATCCCACCCTGGTTCTCACTATAACAAGATACATTATCTCCTTCCATGATCACTTCCCAGAATGGGAATATTATACTGTATTATATACTGTATTATACTGTATATGCTCATTATTACTTCCTCTTGCATGGAGATATAAATTCATTAATTGATTACGTGCCATTAAGTCACTGTCAACTCTTAGCAACCACATAGATAGGCCTTCTCCAGGATGATCTGTCTCCATTTTGGACCTTCAGATTTCCAAACAGTGTACTCATCACTGCTGTAATTGAATCCATCCATCTTACTCCTGATCATTCTCTTTTTCCACTGTTTGTTCTGACATCCAGTTTGCTTTCTTCTGTTTCCTAGTCTTCCAGCATTATTTATTTATTTATTTAACAGATTTTGCCACCAGGATGTTGTCCTTTATTTGTTCAGTCACTTCCGACTCTTCGTGACTTCATGGACCAGCCCGTGCCAGAGCTTCCTGTCGGCCATTAACATACCATAAATAAATATAAAAATAAATATAATATTAAAAATAAATACAGTATAAAATCCAGATGACGATGCTAGTTGGGAAATCGTTCACATATGTCTAAGAGGCCATTTAGGGTGCTAACCATCTCCAGGGGTGATTACTCCCCCTCCCACCCCAAGCGAGGTGGCATAACCAGGTTTTTAGTCATTTTCAGAAGGCCACAAGAGATGGAATCTGTCTTATCTCTGGGGGAAGGATGTTCCAAAGGGCGGGAGCCACTGCAGAGAAGGCGCGCTTCTTGGACCCCACCAGATGGAACTCTCTTATAGATGGGGTCCATAACATGCCCTTTCTGCATGATCAGGTGGGGCAGGTGGATGTTAAGGGGATGAGGTGGTCCCTCAGGTACCTGGTCCCATGCCATGTAGGGCTTTAAGGGAAATAACCAACACCTTGAATTGCACCCAGAAGCAAACTGGTACCCAGTGTAGCTCGCTTAGCAAAGGTGTTACATGTGCCAAACTTGCAGCACCAAAAATTGCTCTCATGGCCACATTCTGGACCAGCTGTAGCTTCTGGATCCTCTTCAAGGGTAGCCCCATGTACAGCGCATTACAGTAGTCTATATGGGAGATGACCAGGGCATGAGTGACTGTGCAAAGGGCCTCCTGGTCCAGGAAAGGGCGTAACTGGCACACAACATGAAGTTGTACAAAGGCCCTCCTAGCCAGGACTGCCACCTGCTCTTCAAGCAGGAGTCATGAGTCCAGGAGGACCCCCAAGTCCTCCTGGTTCCATACCAGGTCTGTCTGGGGCAGTGCAACCCCATCCAGAATCAAAGGTGTTAAATTCCCAGATACCAAGGAGCCCCCACCCACAGCCACTCTGTCTTACCAGGGTTCAGCTGAAGCCTATTGTTCCCCATCCAGACCCCCACAGCCTCCAAGCATCTGGAGAGAACAGTCACAGCATCACTTACTTCACCCAGGATGGAGATGTATAATTGAGTATCATAAGCATATTGATGATATGCTTCGTCCTGTGATGACACATGATCTTACCCAGCGGTTTCATGTAGATGTTAAAAAGAAGTGAAGAGAGTACCAAACCCTGTGGCATCCCACAAAGAAGGCGCTGATGGTTGGATCTCTCACTCCATATCACCACTGATTGTGACCAGCCCTGGAGGAAGGAGGTGAACCAGTGCAAAACCACACCACCCACCCCCAACTCCCTAAGCCGACCCAAAAGGATACCAAGGTTGATGGTATTGAAAGCTCATTTAAACTTGCCTTTCTCATAACGCTTAGCTTTTTGCCTGTGGTTTGGAATTGCATGCTATAATTATAGTTCTGGTTGAACTATAATTCGTAATTTTTCTCTTTTTGCCATCTCCATTCTGTAAGAGTGCTAGAGCAGCTTAATAAATAACATTTGGTGAGGAAGTGCGACAAAATTATGTGTTTTATATAAAGAAAAAATGAATCTTCCTATTGTTCTCCAACAAGGCCTTCTCATAGGCTCCTCCCTTTCTCTCTTTTGTGAAACTGTTCCTAAATACAAAATGTTTTTCTGTTGGAATTAAAGATAAGCTAAATCAAAAAAGGCCAAGAAAAAAAAATCAAATACTTCTAAGTATTGCTGTGCTGCCTTCTAATGATTACTTTCTTCTCTTAATTCAAGAATGTAGAGATTAAGATTACTGTTAACAATGACATACAGCATCAGTTACAGCCAGTAACTGGTCACAGAAAATTGGAAAAATCAGGATTTGATACTTCCCCCTTGTCACCTTCCTTAGAGCAAAACTGCTCACAAACAAAGCATCAACTGCTCTGTTTTGTACCTCTGTCTTTGTGTCCTAAGTCATAATAACCTAATGGAGAAGCAGAGAACAACTAATAACCTGAGAAGCAGAGAACATAATAACCTGATCTCCAAGCAGAGAACAACTGAAACTAAGAAGATCTTGGTATCTCAAACATTAGTCATTGCATACAGAATTATTCCAGCCCAGCTGTAGCTTGCAGAGGACCATTAAACATGATCTTCTTTGTCAGAAACTACTTCACACTGAATTTATTATCCTCATCTGTCCTCTTTTCAGTTTCAATATCTTAAACCTAGCATGCTTATTCAGGTGCAACTTTCTAAGTGCTGAAGTTCAAGACAGTGATGTCTATATTTTAACAGAAAGCAACAGCCCAGCAAAAATAGGTCCATGGTGTTCACAGGAATCACAAGTAGAAAAAGCGATGTTGCTTGGCTTCTATCTGATACTTCCTTGGGATGAATAGACCAAAATTCAGCCTACCATCAGAGATACAGAGGGTCCCACTGTATTGGCTTTCAGGAAGTTGGTGATGAGTTGATTTTTCCCTAGGCACTGAGGTGAAGGTGTTAATTGAGCTCTGGCATGGTTTCTGTAATCTATGGGTATTCAGATTTTTATTAGAGTCCTGATTTGTCTTTGTGCTTTTCCTTTTTTTTCCAATAATCTTGATAATTACATTATGTTTTTATGTTTGTTCCCACCCAGAGTTCTGTTGTTAGATGGGCAGTCATATAAATTTGTTTATTAAATAAATTTAAGAAACAAATATTCTAAAGTTAATTTCTAAAGTTGTACTTCATCCTCAAACCTCTTTAGCCATTTAGAAGGGAAGGCTTGCTCTCTATTCTGAATGACAGGTTCCAGATGAGGTTACTCACTGATCAAGAAGGGTTTTGCATAGCTGTTTGGAAAAAACTGCAGCCTAATGCTCTTCAAATGTAATAGACTACAGTTCTCATCATCCCTCACCACATCCAGTGGTCATTCTGGTTGGGGCTGGTAGAAGTGTGATCCAACCTTTTGGAGGGCTTCATATGAGGAAGGCTGCTGTGAACAGAGGAATTAAAAAGGAAAATAAGAGAGGAGGGGGAAGGATAAGGGGGTGGGTAAGGGACAGAAAGAGGGCAGAAAGAAACTTTGAGGGTTAATATGAGGAATTCAGTTTCTCATCTTGTATACAAATTGTGATTAGCCAAAGACATTCTTCTGGTTTGAAATCATAGTAGTTTGGCATAAAGTGGGTATTGTGGATAATTCATATCCCCAGTTTGGCATGCTCCCCACATTACTTTTTGGGAGAAGTGTTTTCAACAGTTACTTATGTTTGCTTATATTTGAAAGTCAAATATAAAAAAGCAGTCACTTGCTTATATTTGAAAGTTTTCAGGAATTCAGAATTTAAAATTTCAGTGCCCACGCTGCAGGTCTGTAGTTTAAAATGTCAGCCTGCTGAAATGTATATAAATGAGTGCTATAAATTTGAGAAATAGCTTCTGGCTTCTTTTCCATAGCAAGAAGAAGGGAAAAAAGCAACAGCGGCAACACTTGGCAGCATAGGCTTTTAAAAGCAATTATATATTTAGTTACATATCATCTTCAGACCACTAATTGCTCCTAAGCTGTCACCTAAGGAGTCATTACATTCAATTTTTAACCCATCTTTGAGACTGTAATTTAGTGTTGAAACCAAACTGCATTGCTGCTTTTCTCTGTTGAAAGGTATTACAATTATCTTTTTACAAAGGAAAACCTATTCCTCTCCTCTTCCCCAGAATTTCCCTATGTCTATATATGAAGACAGCATTATGTGCAGTGAAAATGGTCTGCATTTTCTATAATAGCTAATACTGGTCAATGCTAAAATTGTGAATTTTAACCAGTTTAATCAATAAGTTCATCAAATTTACCTCAGTTCATTTATGGTAGGGGGTATGTTTTAGATAATGAGGGCAAATTTTAATGTTTGATGTTTAAAGATAAAGTCACAGATTCTTCATGATACATAAGAAAAGCAAATTTATGGACCTTAGCTGTGTTGAGGCCTTCCTTTCCTTTAAATATTTTCTTTAAAAAAATTCATTAGCAGTGTACAATATCTTAATAGACCACTTACACTAATATTTTGGTAATATACAAACATATTTGATAATGAGTTGATCTCTTGGATAAAATTCCAACTAATCAAAATTAAAATTTTATATGATACAGCAAAAAAATAACCAAAACCTCAACTGAAACTTATAGAACAGCAAAGCATAATAGCTACCCCTTCAGAGGTAGATTTTCATTTAACCATGGTGCCCTCTGTTTAGCAATAGGAAGTAATATTCTATCCCACATAATTAAAGGAAATGGAGGTAGAATTTCTGCATAAGGAGTGGACTTGTTAAAGAGATTTAAAAATATGCAGTAAATTCTCATTATTTGTGAAGCTGTGAATACTGAGTTCACAAATACTGAACCATTGCTCCTAGGAAAATACAGGGTTAGGTTCTTGCAAGCATTTGGTCACAACATTTTTGTCAACCAATCAATACATAACCTTGCTTTATGTGTGTTTCTGTTTAAAGACACCTTATTTAATATTAAACTTTAAACATTTAAAGTTTTATACTGTAAAAACATTAACTAAAATCTTACCTTTGATTGAGTTGCAGGATGTGTGATGGGGCAGTGCACAGTGTGGTTAAGCCTCTTGATCTTAGCTTGCCACATGAAAACCAAGGGAGAGGTTGGTGGAACTTAATATTTTGCAGAAAAGGAAGATGTTGATAAGGGTGGCATGTCAACATATGCCAGTTCTACCTCAGGAGTTTCGCTCTTACAACTTGTTGATGGTATCAGCCATTTTCCCTCCCAAACTGGCTTGAAAAATTGTGTCAGCCTTGTCTGTCTGGCTTTTCACCTTGAGTGTTTAAGTGTCTCGGCATAAGGAGCAAACACATTGGAGGTTAGGTGCATAAATTTGAGATTGTGTTCAAGCATAGGGTCACATTCTTCCATGTCGTTGAAAAGTTTTTCCAAGGCAGAATTCCATTCTGATAATTTGGCTGCATGAGAGGGACAATTCTTGGAGTCTTACACTGACTTTTATCACCATCCTTGTCATTGCTGACTCCTAAGCCTTGTTTTGCCATCTTGTCCAGGTCTTCATTGGTGAGCTCTACTGCCTTTTCTGCCAAAATTTCTTCCATGTTGTCTTTCTTCATGTCAAAGCCTTCTCTGCTGATTTGCTGTGTGTTACACATTTATGTTTTTGACACTGTTCTTTATATTTTCTGTCACACCTTCAAAGCCTTTGAACTTTTTCACCCAGTCTGGCCAAACATTTTTCCAAAAGTTATTGATAGTAGCCTGCTTGATGCTGTCCCAGACTGTCCCAACATAATCAATAATGTTGCATATAGTCAGTGACTGACTTCCAGTTGTCTGTCCTTGTGGTTTCCTTGTTGGCACTGAGAGCTTCACAAGCCTTGCTATAAAACTCCCTCATGTAGTGAGGGAGCCTTGAAAGCTTTTATTATGTCCTGATTGAGAGGTTGGATGAGAGATGCAGTGTCTGGTGGAATGAAAAGAACTTCTACATTGGGGTGAGATTTTCAAGTTCCTCATAGCAGTGGACTGGGGTATTATCCACAATTAATAAAATCTTGAAGGCAAGGTTTTTACCCTGGAGATAGAATTCAACTTATGGGATGAAGCAGTTGTAGAACCAATCCCAGAATATTTTGGATGTCCTCATTATATTCATTATATACTTCATTATATTTCTATCAGTGTTGGTTGTACCTTGGAGCTAATGTCCAGAAAATACAAGGTGTCCTCCTGGCAGAATAGCAAAAAAACCAAGCTCTAAGTCAGCAAATGATACTTCTTTTGGTTTAAGACAGCAGAAGCCAATTCCAAACTTTTCTCTTTGTTTCAGTCCATGTTAACAATTAGCAAATGGCTTCTCACTTCTAACATATCAGAATGTGAAGCATAGCGTGGCTGAGGGAGCTGATTGTGGGCTACTAATATCTGCTTTCTCTTCTAAAAGATAATTGAATCCAGTGCCTAAAATGGCCAAGCTTCCTCACTAGTAGGCACATCTAGGATAGTACAGAAAAGAAATTAAAAATTGTTCCTATGAATTTGGATATGATTCTCTGCCAAGGCTCCCCATACCTTCTGAACAAGTAAAATATGTATATAAAGATTTGCAGAGCTGCTGATAGAAATCCAATGCTATAATCACACTTCAAAATTAAATAAAAGGAATACTTCAGCAACCATGACAGCCTTTGTCTGTTTCAAGGTTCTGAATAAGAGCATAAATTTTGTGATAAATATATTCCTGCTTTGAGTCAGGAGAAAAGACATTTACATTTACTCACTGAACTCTGACAATGCAGAAATTACAACTACTTTTTCTTAAAGCAAAATCTTAAATTGTGTGTTATGTATAATTCTGTTTTCCTAGAATACTGGACTATATGCTTTCATTAGATAATATAATTCTATACTTCTGAAATATAGCTGATCCATATCTATCTATAAAAATTACTTAAAGCTTGATATGCCTGCAAATTCCCAGTAGACAATAAATGTTGGGAAATGCCAGATTACAAAGCAATAGGCCTGTTAGCAAAACCATAAAGGAATCGTGTGACAGAAGTTGAAATCAGGCACCACTGCAGGGGGAGGTTTAAAAAGTCAATATGGTGGCCACAACTGTTGCACAATCAAAACCTTCCCCATCTTTACTTACATTGCACATGAAATGCTCATAAAAAGGAGTCAGGATTTGATTACATAGCCACCATCTTGACTTTTTTATACACACACACATACACACACACACAAACGGAAGCCCTTGGTTGATATCCAGAAGTTTTCTAGTATGAAACATTTTTCTGAATAGAATACTGTTTTGTTGTTGATTCGTTTAGTCGCTTCCGACTCTTCGTGACTTCATGGACCAGCCCACGCCAGAGCTTCCTGTCGGTCGTCAACACCCCCAGCTCCCCCAGGGACGGGTCCGTCACCTCTAGAATATCATCCATCCACCTTGCCCTTGGTCGGCCCCTCTTCCTTTTGCCCTCCACTCTCCCTAGCATCAGCATCTTCTCCAGGGTGTCCTGTCTTCTCATGATGTGGCCAAAGTATTTCAGTTTTGCCTTTAATATCATTCCCTCAAGTGAGCAGTCTGGCTTGATTTCCTGGAGGATGGACTGGTTTGATCTTCTTGCAGTCCAAGGCACTCTCAGAATTTTCCTCCAACACCACAGTTCAAAAGCATCAATCTTCCTTCGCTCAGTCTTCCTTATGGTCCAGCTCTCGCAGCCATATGTTACTACGGGGAACACCATTGCGTTAACTATGCGGACCTTTGTTGTCAGTGCGAGGTCTCTGCTCTTAACTATTTAATCGAGATTGGTCATTGCTCTTCTTCCGAGGATTAAACGTCTTCTGATTTCCTGACTGCAGTCAGCATCTGCAGTAATCTTTGCACCTAGGAATACAAAGTCTTTCACTGCTTCTACATTTTCTCCCTCTATTTGCCAGTTATCAATCAAGCTGGTTGCCATAATCTTGGTTTTTTTTGAGGTTTAGCTGCAAGCCAGCTTTTGCACTTTCTTCTTTCACCTTCATCATAAGGCTCTTCAGTTCCTCTTCACTTTCAGCCATCAAAGTGGTATCATCTGCATATCTGAGATTGTTAATATTTTTTCCAGAGATTTTAACCCCAGCCTTGGATTCCTCAAGCCCAGCATGTCGCATGATGTGTTCTGCGTACAAGTTGAATAGGTAGGGTGAGAGTATACAGCCCTGCCATACTCCTTTCCCAATCTTAAACCAGTCCATTGTTCCGTGGTCTGTTCTTACTGTTGCTACTTGGTCGTTATACAGATTCTTCAGGAGGCATACAAGATGACTTGGTATCCCCATACCACTAAGAACTTGCCACAATTTGTTATGGTCCACACAGTCAAAGGCTTTAGAATAGTCAATAAAACAGAAATAGATGTTTTTCTGAAACTCCCTGGCTTTTTCCATTATCCAGCGGATATTGGCAATTTGGTCCCTAGTTCCTCTGCCTTTCCTAAACCCAGCTTGTACATCTGGCAATTCTCGCTCCATGAATTGCTGAAGTCTACCTTGCAGGATCTTGAGCATTACCTTACTGGCATGTGAAATGAGTGCCACTGTTCGATAGTTTGAACATTCTTTAGTGTTCCCCTTTTTTGGTATGGGGATATAAGTTGATTTTTTCCAATCTGATGGCCATTCTTGTGTTTTCCAAATTTGCTGGCATATAGCATGCATTACCTTGACAGCATCATCTTGCAAGATTTTGAACAGTTCAGCTGGGATGCCGTCATCTCCTGCTGCCTTGTTATTAGCAATGCTTCTTAAGGCCCATTCAACCTCCCTCTTCAGGATGTCTGGCTCTAGCTCACTGACCACACCATCAAAGCTATCCCCGATACTGTTATCCTTCCTATACAGGTCTTCCGTATATTCTTGCCACCTTTTCTTGATCTCTTCTTCTTCTGTTAGGTCCCTGCCATCTTTGTTTTTGATCATACCCATTTTGGCCTGGAATTTACCTCCAATATTTCTAATTTTCTGGAAGAGGTCTCTTGTCCTTCCTATTCTATTGTCTTCTTCCACTTCCGTGCACTGCTTGTTTAAAAATAATTCCTTATCTCTTCTGGCTAACCTCTGGAATTTTGCATTTAATTGGGCATATCTCCCCCTATCACTGTTGCCTTTTGCTTTCCTTCTTTCTTGGGCTACTTCTAGTGTCTCAGCAGACAGCCATTTTGCCTTCTTGGTTTTCTCTTTCTTTGGGATGTATTTTGTTGCCGCCTCCTGAACAATGTTGCGAACGTCTGTCCAGAGTTCTTCCGGGACCCTGTCTACTAAGTCCAGTGCCTTGAATCTATTCTTCACCTCCACTGCATATTCCTTAGGAATATTAGTGAGCTCATATCTAGCTGATCTGTGGGTCTTCCCTAATCTCTTGAGTCTGATCCTAAATTGTGCAAGAAGATGTTCGTGATCTGAACTACAGTCAGCTCCAGGTCTTGTTTTTACCGACTGTACAGATGTCCGCCACCTTTGGCTGCAAAGGATGTAGTCAATCTGATTTCGGTGTTGTCCATCTGGTGAAGTCCATGTATAAAGCCGTCTCTTAGGTTGTTGGAAGAGAGTGTTTGTTATGCAGAGTGAATTGTCTTGGCAAAATTCTATCAGCCTATGTCCGGCTTCGTTTTGTTCTCCCAGGCCATACTTACCTGTAATTCCAGGTGTCATTTGACTGCCCACCTTAGCATTCCAGTCTCCTGTGATGAAAATAACATCTCTTTTAGGCGTGTTGTCCAGTAGGTGCTGCAGATCCTCATAGAACTGCTCAGTCTAATGTTTATACCTTAATTCAGGTTTGCCCATTTGGTTCCCACTGAAGCTCTGTGCTGGGAGCTGCACTCCCAAAAGGTGATGAGGGCCAAACTAAAAATGAATTTGACTTTATTTTATTTGCATTTAATAAATTAAACACAATTAATTTAATTACTCTGTGTCATGTATTCAATAATTGTTAACTCTTGTCACATTAAAATGTGCAGTTTGGTACACAGGCATCCATTTCTAACTATGAGGATGACAAAACATGCAAACTACTTCCTAGGAATTTCTTTTAGAGCCCTCATTATTATGAACCTACTTTCAGTCCTCTTGATGGACCTTAGATTTCTAGAAGACAAAGGCAAATCAATCCAGCACACTGAAGAGCTGTCAATCCCTGTTTCAGAAGAATGATTAGATTCCCAATATGAGATAAAAAGCCTGTTAACAGCCATATATTATCCATTCATGTGTTAAAACTCTACCACCCATGTCGATTCTTGATGTTACTCAATCTTTTTTCCACAGAGATAAAATGTACTAAAGGAATACATTAGGGACCTGTTTTGGTGGTGCTCAGGAACCTGGATTTCTGCAATGAGCCAAAATGTACAGATGAAAACCCCAAATTCATTGTGGTCTCAAAAAGAAAGTCATGAACAGTGTCACAGAATCTGACTGAAGATGGGTCCATGGCATCTTTGGGTCATACAGGCTATTCTACTACACAAGAACAGAGACAAATTAGGAGATGTGCTCAGATGACTCCAAGCCTCCTGGACTTCATAGTGCTATCTTTTAGGTAGAAAGGGAACATTGTGAGACTTCCCTTCACCTACTGAGCTGTTTATAACTCTTGATAAGAAAAAAAGCATCTGTGCTCTTTTCTGTTTCTCTTCTATAGCTTCCCCCACCATACACCATAAGACCTAATTCCAAAAGCATATGTACTATGCACACAATGTATTTAAATAAAGGCTGATGTTTATTCAGCCTTTCTTTCTAAATGAGCAAAACATAAACACTTTTGTATCCTCTGCTAAACTTTATCCCATAGAAACCTTCATGATGGCCACTTCTATGAGTTAATTTCTATTTTGACTATCTTATTAAGAATCTGCAAACATTTCAAGGCAGCTAAGAAGCATTTCTGAGAATGTGTTTAATTAGGCGGCCTTAGGAATTGCAAAGGTGTTCTATCTGGAGCTTGCAAAATACTTGACTACAGTTATTTTACTTTTTCATTTGGAAAAACAAATATAACACCTATTTTTTTAAAGGAAGTCAGATTAATTTTTTTTTTCAGCTCTGAAATTTTGGTAATTACATTGTCTTGTTGCTTTTTTGGACAAGTGTTTAATTCAGTTCACTGAATATAAACCATAATTGACAAATATGTTTAAAGCTCCCATACTGGACCAGTTTTAAAGGAATAGGGCTAAAACTTATTTGGACTAACTAGGACCTTTTCCATTATGTTCATTAAATGGAGTAATGTTGGATATTCCTGGACTTTAGGAAACAACTAAAGACCTGGTTCTATTATCATGCCTGGGGCGGGAGAGAGAGTAGCCATTCCTAGGGATGGTTAGTTTCTTAGAAGGACCCTGCTCTGCTTGCAAATCACAGAGAACTTCCAGCCATTGGGGGTTTTATCACATTTGTTTTATTATGCATTATAGTATTTCACAGTTTTATATTTTTCTTATTTATGTTTTATTGTAAACCACCCAGAGTCCCTTTTGGGAGATGGGCGGTGATAAATTTGATTAATAAAAAATAAAATAAAATATTCAGGATTAGGATACTTTCAGGATATTTCCCCTACTTTTTCTTGGAAATAAAACACCAACTTTTATTTCATTGTTTAAAACATTTACCTCTCACATTTCTAATAAAACATAAAAGGTGGTGAACAAAACCAACTTTAAACAGTATCATTATAAAAATACTATGCACTAATAAAGTGATAAAATTAGATGCCAGTGAAACTTAGAAGTTTCAGGTTTATTAATACATATACACATATATGACAGGGAGTTGTGGGTAGAAATGTGAACTGCAATCCTGGAACCAGGGGCATCTGCAGAGAGTCAGAAAAGAAATTAGCTGCAACCATGTAATTGAAGTCCCATCCCATTTTTACATTGGTTGTATGCTCATAGGGGTATGACCCCAGGCTCCCTGGTTACATGACTATTCACTATAGATCCTGTCTGTTAAGAAAGGCCATTTGCTCTTTTCCATGAAAAAATCTCTGGGTAGAAAGCTCAAATTATCTCATGAATTTCTGTTGTCTTTCTGCATTTTTCCATTCTCCTCCCCCTTTCTTGTTTCATTCACTTGAAACCACTTCCTAATGGCAGGGGTTCAATTATGGTATAGAAGTAGAGTGTTGGTGGCCAAGGGCCATTCATTTTTGGTGGGTGGCCAAGGGTCTTATGGGATGGAGTAATGACATAGCTTATGTCAAACATGAGGTCAGGCTGGGATTTTTGGAGGGGCAGTCTCGGGTTTTGGATGGATACCTCAATTTTTTTTTAAACTGTGTTAAACCCATTTAAGGACTTACAGTACAGTTTATTGCCTTGAAAACATGCTGCTAATTTATTCATTTGCATGATCAGAACAGGCTCCAGCAGTTGCACGAAAGGAGGGGCTTGCAAACCACATGCAGCCCTAAAATTGCAGTTTGCCCATTCCATTATAGTAGGAATATAAAATTGGTTATGCAGGTAGTCTTGTTTAATGACCACAATTGAGACCAGCAGTTCTGTTGTTAAGCAAAACAGCTGCTAAGTGGGAAGTCATGTGACCACAACTGTACTTTCCTTTTCCCCACTCCCCCACCCTTTGGAATGCTCATCTGGCACATTAGTGATTATAATGATGATCATGTGACTGAGGGATGTTGTGAAGGTCATAAATGTGGGCATTGGTCATAAAGTTATTTTTTTTAGCACCACTGTAACTTCAAATAGTCACTGAACAAGGCAGTTGGTAATCGAGGACTATCTGTATTAAGACTGTGAATAAATCTGTCCATCCTTTCTACCATCATTAAAATTTCAATCAGTTTTTAAAATATTAGTTATAGTGGATTTCAATAGGTTACTTAGCAGGGAAACTTTAACCATCCATCAGCAGAGAATCACCAGGTTTCCCCTCAGCTCAGATTTTAAATGTTTCCATGATTGCACAAGTCCCTACTAAATCTATTTTTATTAGAAGATCACAGCAAAGTTGTCAAGTTTAAAAGTTTTTTGGAGTTATCTTTTTTGAATATGACACATAATGAGGTAGAATATCATAGGTATTTTTTTAACAAATTGATCATATATTACTATACCAATGAGCTCCGCAAAGGATCGTTACCTTGTCGTGGTGCTGGAGCTTGAGCACCTCAATGATGCCATGAGCTAAACCGTGAAGGGCCACCCAAGACGGGAAGGTCATGACAGAGAGGTCAGACTAAATGCGATCCCTGGGGAAGGTAATGGCAACCCACCCCAGTATTCTTGCCGTGAAAACTAAATGGATCAGTACAACCAGAGATATGTCGGTATACCATCAGAAGATGAGACCCCCAGGTCGGAAGATGGTCAAAATGCTACTGGGGAGGAACAGAGGATGAGCTCAACTAGCCCCAGTCGTGATGACGCAGCTAGCTCAAAGCCGAAAGGACGGTTAGCGGCCGACGGTGCTGGTGGTGAACGGCGAATCCGATGTTCTAAGGATCAACACACCATTGGAACCTGGAATGTAAGATCTATGAGCCAGGGCAAATTGGATGTAGTTATTGGTGAGATGTCAAGATTAAAGATAGACATTCTGGGCGTCAGTGAACTGAAATGGACTGGAATGGGCCACTTCACATCAAATGACCACCAGATCTACTACTGTGGACAAGAGGACCACAGAAGAAATGGAGTAGCCTTCATAATTAATAGTAAAGTGGCTAAAGCAGTGCTTGGATACAACCCCAAAAACGACAGAATGATCTCAATTCGAATTCAGGGCAAGCCATCTAACATCACAGTGATCCAAATATACGCCCCAACCACAAATGCTGAAGAAGCTGAAGTAGAGCAGTTCTATGAGGATCTGCAGCACCTACTGGACAACACGCCTAAAAGAGAAGTTATTTTCATCACAGGAGACTGGAATGCTAAGGTGGGCAGTCAAATGACACCTCGAATTACAGGTAAGTATGGCCTGGGAGAACAAAACGAAGCAGGACATAGGCTGATAGAATTTTGCCAAGACAATTCACTCTGCATAACAAACACTCTCTTCCAACAACCTAAGAGACGGCTTTACACATGGACTTCACCAGATGGACAACACCGAAATCAGATTGATTACATCCTTTGCAGCCAAAGGTGGCGGACATCTGTACAGTCGGTAAAAACTAGGCCTGGAGCTGACTGTAGTTCAGACCATGAACTTCTTCTTGCACAATTTAGGATCAGACTAAAGAGATTAGGGAAGACCCACAGATCAGCTAGATATGAGCTCACGAATATTCCTCAGGAATATGCAGTGGAGGTGAAGAATAGATTTAAGGGACTGGACTTAGTAGATAGGGTCCCGGAAGAACTCTGGACAGAAGTTGGCAGCATTGTTCAGGAGGCGGCAACAAAATACATCCCAAAGAAAGAGAAAACCAAGAAGGCAAAATGGCTGTCTGCTGAGACACTAGAAGTAGCCCAAGAAAGAAGGAAAGCAAAAGGCAACAGCGATAGGGGGAGATATGCCCAATTAAATGCAAAATTCCAGAGGTTAGCCAGAAGAGATAAGGAATTATTTTTAAACAAGCAATGCGCGGAAGTGGAAGAAGACAATAGAATAGGAAGGACAAGAGACCTCTTCCAGAAAATTAGAAACATTGGAGGTAAATTCCAGGCAAAAATGGGTATGATCAAAAACAAAGATGGCAAGGACCTAACAGAAGAAGAAGAGATCAAGAAAAGGTGGCAAGAATATACAGAAGACCTGTATAGGAAGGATAACAATATCAGGGATAGCTTTGACGGTGTGGTCAGTGAGCTAGAGCCAGACATCCTGAAGAGTGAGGTTGAATGGGCCTTAAGAAGCATTGCTAATAACAAGGCAGCAGGAGAAGACGGCATCCCAGCTGAACTGTTCAAAATCTTGCAAGATGATGCTGTCAAGGTAATGCATGCTATATGCCAGCAAATTTGGAAAACACAAGAATGGCCATCAGATTGGAAAAAATCAACTTATATCCCCATACCAAAAAAGGGAAACACTAAAGAATGTTCAAACTATCGAACAGTGGCACTCATTTCACATGCCAGTAAGGTAATGCTCAAGATCCTGCAAGGTAGACTTCAGCAGTTCATGGAGCGAGAATTGCCAGATGTACAGGCTGGGTTTAGAAAAGGCAGAGGAACTAGAGACCAAATTGCCAATATCCGCTGGATAATGGAAAAAGCCAGGGAGTTTCAGAAAAACATCTATTTCTGTTTTATTGACTATTCTAAAGCCTTTGACTGTGTGGACCATAACAAATTGTGGCAAGTTCTTAGTGGTATGGGGATACCAAGTCATCTTGTATGCCTCCTGAAGAATCTGTATAACGACCAAGTAGCAACAGTAAGAACAGACCACGGAACAACGGACTGGTTTAAGATTGGGAAAGGAGTACGGCAGAGCTGTATACTCTCACCCTACCTATTCAACTTGTATGCAGAACACATCATGCGACAAGCTGGTCTTGAGGAATCCAAGGCTGGAGTTAAAATCTCTGGAAGAAACATTAACAATCTCAGATATGCAGATGATACCACTTTGATGGCTGAAAGTGAAGAGGAACTGAGGAGCCTTATGATGAAGGTGAAAGAAGAAAGTGCAAAAGCTGGCTTGCAGCTAAACCTCAAAAAAACCAAGATTATGGCAACCAGCTTGATTGATAACTGGCAAATAGAGGGAGAAAATGTAGAAGCAGTGAAAGACTTTGTATTCCTAGGTGCAAAGATTACTGCAGATGCTGACTGCAGTCAGGAAATCAGAAGACGCTTAATCCTTGGGAGAAGAGCAATGACAAATCTCGATAAAATAGTTAAGAGCAGAGACATCACACTGACAACAAAGGCCCGCATAGTTAAAGCAATGGTGTTCCCTGTAGTAACATATGGCTGCGAGAGCTGGACCATAAGGAAGGCTGAGCGAAGGAAGATCGATGCTTTTGAACTGTGGTGTTGGAGGAAAATTCTGAGAGTGCCTTGGACTGCAAGAAGATCCAACCAGTCCATCCTCCAGGAAATAAAGCCAGACTGCTCACTTGAGGGAATGATATTAAAGGCAAAACTGAAATACTTTGGCCACATAATGAGAAGACAGGACACCCTGGAGAAGATGCTGATGCTAGGGAGAGTGGAAGGCAAAAGGAAGAGGGGCCGACCAAGGGCAAGATGGATGGATGATATACTAGAGGTGACGGACTCGTCCCTGGGGGAGCTGGGGATGTTGACGACCGACAGGAAGCTCTGGCGTGGGCTGGTCCATGAAGTCACGAAGAGTCGGAAGCGACTAAACGAATAAACAACAACAATACCAATGAGCAACAGCAACTTTATATGAAAGCAAGATGAGAAAAGAAATTGGCCACAATATTGTTGTTATCTACTGTTAATGATCAGAGGAGGAAAAGAAACAATGACAACTGAAAAAAAACAAGAATGATTTCTAAGAAGGCTTCATTTTCATATCATATTCTGATAGAAAGAACAGGTAGTCAGAAACACTGATTATAATTAAGGTAAGGAAAACAATGGATTATATTTAGTCTTTAGAAACTGCATCCCTGAAAAGGGATGATACTGAAAGCTGCTTTATGTTTTGCTGTATCATGATTCTGATTTTTCTTTTATGGAAAATATTTATATTTAAATGTATTTCTTCAAAGAAATTTGCAAGTGCTTCCATTAAATGAGCAATAGTGACACAACCTTTTCTCACAGCAGCTGCTGCCAACTGAAATAAATGAACATGTCTAAAGAACATGTCAGAGCTTCTAGTGCATCAGTACTGCCATCTGTTGGTAATTTATAACATTAGAGGCATTATTTTTCATTCGACACTTGTAAAAGAGGCTCTGAGATTTCTGTAAAGCCCACAATATAATAAAACATGGGCAGTGGAGTCTATATCTCCTGTGCCACATGGGTATAAAAAGGTAGCATAAAGTATTTTCTTATATCTGCCTTCTAAAACAGCCAACAGCAAGACATTAAACTGGGCTAATGTTAGAACTTGTCTCAATTTAAAAGTGTTATAAAGTTTTAATATCTTGCAGGTTTAAACAAGGGAGACTGTCTACCTGGAAATACATCTCCAGGCAGATGACACTGACCTCACTGTCATTCCATGTCCAGAACATGTTGTGTCAATTCATCTTGGCCTCCTCATATCCCAGGAGGAATCAATTCCCTTATGAGAAAATCCATAAATTTAACTTGAAGTTGATAACTTCATTGTGCTATCCACTATGACCCCAACATATTTTTCTTGGTCAGTCACAGCTAACTCTGATACTATTGATGTGATTGGAACTTAGTTGCTTTGCCCCAATGTGCACAACTTCATATTAATTAAATTGAATTGCATTTGCCAGTTTGTCGACTACAAGTTCAAGGTGTTCCTTTAAGAGTTCCCTTTAGTTCTAACTACTCTAAATAATTAAGTACCATCCCTCATGCTGGCCAGCTCACTGCTAACCCCTAAGTGAAGTTTACAAATGTTGATCCCAACACAAGACTTCAAGAGACTCCACTTATGACTTCCTTACATTGAGAAAATTGCCCATTTATTCCTACCCTTTGCTTTCCATTTTGCTCTGTTTTTCTGTTTTTGCCTTTCTCTGTATTTTTAAAATTAATTTATTCTGTCATTTATTTAAAACTATAATTTTATCACCTAAATCACTCCTCCTGTTGGAGGGACAAGTAGGGACTAATCCAATAAACAGGCAAAGAAACTAAGAGAATGCTGTCATATACCCCTATGCTGGCTTTCCATACAGACTTATGCTAAGGACTGTGCTAAAGGGAAAAACTACAGTATGAATAGTTAAAATAAAAGGTAACTCAACAATGTAGCAAGAACCCTATCCTAGCTAAAATCTAGGAGTCTCATAACATTTTGATCAGTGGACAGATGGTCAACTTAAACTTTCTATTACCTTTCAAGTAATTCTTGAAATTTCTAGCAGATGAGGCTAGGAATTAAACATACTTGGAGATGGTCAGATGCTACAAAATTTGGCTTGTAACAGGAAGAGAAGAAACAATTGGCAGAGCATCAAGATAATTCCTTCTGGTTCCTTGCACATTAATAACTGTCCATGGGTTTAAACACAACACCTGTTTGCTGCTTCAGAGAAGGACTTGGTGGTAGGCAGAAAAAACAGAGCGAGCTGAAGACCTAAAGGAGTAGAAGCCAATGCTGCCAAAGAGTTCAATGGCATTTGCTAAGACTGAAAGTGGCTTCCCAAAACTGGCTTTTCTCCTTGATGTCCATACAGAGTTTGTGCAAATCTGGGCCTGTCAGAGGAAATCCAAACTTCTGGCTTTTTTATTGCCCAAGAAAAGATCCAGGAAGTAATCTGTGGTCAGGGGTAACTGATGGATGGTCTGTGCTATGAAGCTAGGTTGGAGCCTATGTAGTGCCATCAAAGGGAGTACCAGTGGATTTCTCCAGAGGATACTTCTTAATAGAAGATAGCACTGTACAGCAGCCAGATTCTCTAGAGTTTTCAAGTTACTTCAGTCAGAGTAACTATTTGATAGAAGTCATTTTGTCAAACATTCTTAGGGCATGTTTTGTAACATTCAAAGTAAAGTTAGAAGGTCCTAATTAGATGAAATGTATTTGAATTTCAAGACAAGATCATTCTAAAATGTCATATAGCAATAATGTGATGACAGGTTCATTTCTGCTTAGTGGCAGACCATTTATAAAAACATGGAGTTGAAGTGCAATTGTTACTGGTCAACATCACAGCAAAATCTGTGGTCATTTACACTTATTTTGCTGATATCTACACCTCACTTTTGCTGTTGCAGGGATAGTTGGATAAAAGTATTGATTAGCCTGCAAACAGATTCTCACCCGGCATGACAGTTATTCACAGTCTTAATTATAATAGAGAAATACAGATTTCTCTTTCTAAATATATTGATGACAGACCATCTGGGAGAGACCATCTGTCAATGCGGCTGTACATGGCCACTAGCAGAAATACATAGGACAATTAGAAATTTGTCTTATACAAAGCAGACCATATGTCATTATAGCTCAGCATTATCTACTTTGATTGGCAGCGACTTTTCAGTTTATTACACTAAAATATTTTTTCAGTTCTATATAGAAATGCCTGATATGGGTTTTAGAACCCTGAACTAGAGCCACAAGACCTGAGCTGCAAAATCCAGATGACCACTTGGTAATAGGAAGGAGTTATATGCATCTCTTTGCTGCCAACCCATGGTCATATGAATTATTGCAGCTCCAATCTAGTACCTCTGTAAAGCAATGCTCTATCATTGGCTAACAATCCCCAATATGGCATCAGTACAGTCCAAACATATAAAGCCATCATGCAAGCTCTGTATGTGTACTTGAGGAAAGTTGCTGATAGCTTAGGGCTGCACTGTATTTACTGTCTAAGCATGCAAACAAGGAGATCTAACAAAAGCTTCCCCAAAGAATTCCAGGGGAGTTTCAGGAAGAGTCCATAATTGGTATTCTCTGTCCCTGTATGTTTTCCTGCAGATGTTTCATTACCAGGCCTTCCTCCTTGAAAACACCCTGCAATGCATAACAAATGCAAGCTCATAGCAGTCATTAAAGAAAAAGTCAAAGGCTTGGAGCAATGAGCAATCACATCTTAGTTGATGAGAAATGACAGAAAAAGAAAGGACATACTACTATAGAATTGGTTCCTGGAAGCAACCTTCCAAAAAGGAGACAGATTGACATAGGGGCAGTTGAGTGGATGAGAGAAACAACTAGAAGCAAAAGATGTAAAGAACTTTATTCACTATTTATGTATTTCTTTAACAAGTATTTTTACGTGCCTACACTGTTGGAACTCTGAAACAGTGCTCAGGTCATGGCAGGTGAAACAGGCTGTGCACATTCAAAAGAAGAAAAAGAGATCTTGCAGAATGGGAGATGGATGATAGATCCTTAACAAGTAGAGAGAATGCATCTGTTCCCTATAGGAAGACAAAAAAAAAGTCATGATAGTTGATTCACTACTATGGGAAATTGAAACAATTGTATGCTGGCCAGAGCTATCAGCTCATGAAGTGTGCTGTGTGCCAGGAAGAAGCATCAAGGATGTGTCAGACAGTCTTTCAAGATTTAATGACAATTATCCCTTTCTGCTAAATTATGAGGGGACAAATGATACTACAAAGAACATCCATAACCATTTCAGCATAAACTGAAAATCTAGGAAGGATATTCAGGACCTTGGAAGTTCAGCTTGTCTCCTCATCCAACTTTCCAGTCCATGATAGAGGACAAGGAAAAAGAAGAATACTCCAAGTCAAAGACTGGCTATTCAGATGGTTCTGATGGGAAAAAATTGGCTTCTGGGACCCTAGTATGAGATATATAAACAATAGATTGCTACCATGAGATGGACTGCACTTCATGAAGCATGGTGAGGTTGATTAGAAAAGGTTTTAAGAAAACCTTTAAACTGAATTCTGCTTGGGTGGTGGTGGTGGAAACAAAAGCCTGAAGTAAGGACTGTGGATAAAGATTTCTCCATTGTATGAGGATGTTGCTGAAATGAAGCTGTAGTTGTAAAGGGTATTTATTTATTTGTTTGTTTGTTATATGGTCCTAGACTAATAAAACATGAGTACAAAATATACCGCTCCCAACTGAAACAATTAATAATGAGAAGAGAGCATCAAGCAACTTCTGCAAGTGATAGCTAGAAATCGGCAGTCTTTATAATGGTTGCCCAAGTTAGGTTTTGCAGAAGGAAGATTTTAACTTCATTAGAAAGACAATTAAAATTTCTAAGAATTGGGTATGTGTGCCAGATGTCATGGGTGGTACAATGGGCCATGTAACAATGCATGGATTACTGACTCAACCTCTGTATCTGAGCATATACACATACAATAGTAATTAAAACTTTGTGAACCCTTTGGAATGTTCAATATTTCTATATAAATATGACCTAAAATGTGATCTATTCTCCACACAAGTCCTAAGACCATATAAAGAGAACCCAATTGAACAAATGAGTCAAAAACATTATACTTGTTCATTTATTTATTGAGGAAAATAATCCAAAGCTACATATTTGTGTTTATAGAAGTTAAACAATAAAGGTGAAAGAGTATAGCCCTAATTCCCCTGAGGATGGGGATGTGGGTGGTTAGATTGCTATTGCAATTACCTCTAATCTGCATTGTAGTATTTTGATGTAACAAAATTATTAACCTAAGAAGGCAATGATAATGCTTGTGAAAACTAATTTCCTCCATAGTCTGTCATGAAGAATTGAATCAAAGGATGCTGTACAGACTGAGCAAAAAGCCCCCAATTCATCAATCTTCAGAGGCCACTACCCTGAATTTGTTTCTAAAGTCCCTGCTCTTTCTCAGCATGAAAATAATCCCTGGAGGATGGAGCAAATGTCAATAAGGCAATATAAAGGTGCTTTGGAAGGGCTAGAGTACTTTTCAACTAAATGATGTAAGATTGCACAAGGATCTATAGTAGAATATCCTGATCAAAAATCTGCTTGTTCAGAGGCCAATACATTCTCTGAATACATCCATTCTCAGAGTTAATGGTATAGAAATCAGGTATTAAGTTTTTAAATTATTGATAAACTAATTGGTGGATAATTAGTGGGATTTTGCCTATCACCTTGTATATTGGGGGAGTGATCAAATTAAACCACTGTTTTAATTACTGTGACATTTGCCAAAAGAGAAACTCTGCTAACTGTAGTCTTCCAGGAGATTTCTGACTTATCTCACTGACCACATTTTCCTTTAGATGGTGGTGATGATGATGATGATGATGATGATGATGATGATATATGCCCCATGAAGAAAGACTCAAGACAGTCACCTATTGTTGACTTGTTATTAAACCACTGGAAAGATTTAGTTGAGGAAGTAGCAGAAACATTGTGAGAAAGTAACCATCTAATGCTGGTATCTTGATTTTAAAGAAAACTAAAGCACTGCAGAGTCATTAAGAAGGTGGATTTTGATAATCTCAGAGCAATGATATGTAAGATACCATGATGTGGGAAGCCAATGAGAAAAGGAGCTCATTTTGGATGGGTGGGAATTCCTAATTCCAGCAAGAATAATAATCAAGGATAGGAAAAGATGCTAAGGTGGTTATACAAAAAGCTTATTGAACACCTGAAAAGAAAAAAAAGAAAAGAAAAGAAACATACAGGAGATGAAAAGGGGGCCAGGCCACAAAGAAAGAGTATATTTGAGGGTTGAGATGCAGACTTGGTGTTATGAAAGCTAAGATTGCAAGGAATAACAAAAAGGCTTTCCTTAGATATGTCTAAAAGGAAAATAAGTGAATCAGTATACCATCTGCTCAGTGAAGAAGGCAAAATGTTAGCAGTTAAAGAAAAGGCAGACTGCTTCAACTCCTGTTTAGGTTCAAATATCTCCAATAAAAACTGTGTCTTCCACAAAGGACTTGTGAATGTCAAGATTGAATTTTGGGATTGATAGAAATATGGCCAGGAAATATCTCTACTTCGCATGAGTTTAAATATCCAGGAACAGTTGAATTGCATCCTGAGTATTGAAGAAAGTAGCTCATGGTCTGGCTGAATGTATATTTGAAAAAAAACTGGAGAATTGTGAATTGGCAGATGACTGGAAGAGAACAAATGTTGCCTCTATCTTCAAAAAAGGAGGGAAAAGAATATCCAGACAATTAGACAGAAATCACTCATTTATGCATAACTGATACCTGGGAAGATTCTAGAGCAGATAATAAATACATCTGCAAACACTTAAAAAAAGGTGTCAATCACAGATGTCAGAAGAAATCTTACCACACTGTCCTTCTCACTTTTTTTTATTAAGTAACTTTCTTAATAAATGGTGGGAATGCTGTACACATTATATATATATTGACTTCAGCAAATCAATTGACAAAGTCCCCCATGACATGCTGGTTAATAAAATTTGGGCTGGATGGCATGAATGTGTCATGTGGATACAAAGCTGGCTCTAAAATAGGACTCAACAATGATTCTGAA
Organism: Candoia aspera; assembly: GCF_035149785.1. Lineage (NCBI taxonomy): Eukaryota > Metazoa > Chordata > Lepidosauria > Squamata > Candoiidae > Candoia > Candoia aspera. Next base: position 164,003,290 of record NC_086155.1, read on the forward strand.
TCAGATTGGAAGGACCTGCAAGGGTCCTCCGTTTTTCATTTTCATTAAGGATTTGGATAAATGAGAAATGATTGTATATATATATATATATATATATATATATATATATATATATATATAGAGAGAGAGAGAGAGAGAGAGAGAGAGAGAGAGAGAGAATATATATACTGTATATAATATTTTTATTCAATAATTAAAAAAGGAAGATAAAAATTAATACAAACTAGTATAAAGTAAGAAGAGAAAAGAAAAGAAGAAGCTAAAAGTGCAAGAAAGGGGGGAAAGTAAAAAAAAATAGAAAAGAAAGAAAAAAGATACAAAGAAGTAGCTTCCGAATTTCTTTACAGCAGTTATAAGTACAATTATAAATTTACCTCTTATGCTATGGCTACAGCATGTGTCTCTTCTTTCTATAATCTATACTGGCTAATCATCAAAACCATAAATCATAAATTCATTTTTTGCTGTTTTACGCAAAAAGTCCATAAGGGGTTTCTAGTCAGCAATAAACACAGATATTATCTTTTCTCTGATCAAAGAAGTCAAGTAAGCCACCTCAGCAAGTTCCATCAACTTCACCACCTGTTCCTCCATTGTGGGTAGTGCCAAATCTTTCCATCCTTGTGCATACAATAATCTTGCTGCAGGTATCATGTACAAAAACAAAGTTCCATGACTTTTTTCCAACTGTTTGTCCATCAATCTCAAAGGAAAAACCTCTGGTCTCAATTGTATATTGATCTTTAAAATCCTCTGAATCAGTGTGTGTATTTAGATCCAGAATGTTCTAGTTTTTTTTACACGTCCACTAAACATGATAAAATGTCCCCTCTTGTTCTTCACATTTCCAGCATAAACTTGAAGTGCCTTTATGCATTCTAGACAATTTCTCCAGTGACATATACCAGCAGTACATCATTTTATAAAAATTCTCTTTATGGTTATAATATAGTGTAAATTTCAATCCTTTCAACCACATATTTTCCCATTGTCCCATCTGATTATCAAATGATTATCAAATTTGTAGATGATACAATGTTGAGCAGGATAGCTAAAACTGTAGCAGACAGATATATAAGATGATATTGATAGGTTAGACAAATTTGCTCAAGTAACAGAACAGTGACAAATGCAGAATTCTTCAGATATAAAGTGAGGGATACTTGCAAAAAGGATCTTGAAATACCAGCTGATTGCCAGCAGTGTGATACAGTTGCAAAGAAGGAAAGTAGATCAATTGAAGTATAATTTCCAAACAAAAATAATTGTTCTACTATATTCTGCTTTTTACTATGTCCAGTCTAGGCATCACCCTTTAAGAAGCATTCAGAGAAATTGGAACAAGTTTAGAGAAGAGCAATGAAGATGATCAAAGAACTGGACACTAATACCTTTGAAGAGTGATTGAAGAAACTGGGTATGTTTAACCTTGAGAAAAGATAACTGAAAGTATGTGACATAGGAAAGAATCAAGATCTCTTCTCTTTTGTTCCAGGGTAAAGAACACAGAATAATAGGGTTAAGTATTCCAAAGAGAATTCATGATTAAATATTAGGGGGAAAACCTTCTTAACAGTTATAGCAGTTCTACATGGAAAAGTAAAGATTAATTTCCAGACCAATAAAGATTCAGAATGCCATTACATAAAAACAGCTAGCTGAATGCTTCTGCATTATCTGTGAAAAGACCTGCCTTCCTGGTGGATCACTGGAAGGCTGTTAGAAAGAAATAATAAAATACACACAATTTTATTAGGAAATAGATTGATTCTAAACGTGAAATATTTCAGTTGCTGAAATTTTCGTACCCCACCCCAATTACTTTTAGTTTGGGACAGCTGCCAGAGACCCTGACAGGAACCAAATTCTCCAGAGAGTTGGTGAGCTACCTTCACTGTCGTGTTCAGGTGTTGGCTAGATAGCCATCTGTCTGGGATACTTTACCTTGGATTCCTACATTGAGCAGGAGGTTGGCCTCTTCCAACTGCATGATTCTATGATCAATGTGAAGCCATGCCTAAAATTGGGGCCTGTTGAATCTGCATCATCAGTCAAGTCAAACATGGCCACCACTAAGCCACTGACAAATGTAAAATGGCCTCTGGCATTTTTTGAATGGAACTTTCTGAATTTTAGTGATTGGAAAGACTTCATGTGTCATTATAGGCATACCTATTATAACAATGTAACATTCCTAACTTTACGTGATGACACCTCTGCAGCTTCTAGAATTCATGCAATCCACAAAATGAAAATTCCAACCCAATGAAAAATATAACTGCAGGCTATATTATAGATTTTAAAATAGCAAGGATGCTATTGTTACAGTGTGGCGCCTGTGGCTTATTTCCAAATTGGACTGAAAAGCACAAAGATGTCTTTTTGGTTTGAAGCCCTTATTGTAGGAATAAGAAGGAGAAAGATGGAGGGGAGAGGTTTAACAATAACTGGAATTCCAGCAGTGGCTGTATGAATGATGCATGAGATGAAATCTTTCCCTGATTGTGCACAGAGGGAATATCAGATGGTGCTGGAGATCACTGCTGTGCAGGCATGTTTGATATAATATTCTGTGCAGAAAGTCTCAGGGAAACTGACCAAGCCCCAGAATCTCACAATAAATATATCAAAAAGAACTGGGGATGTTTTTAAAGAAAAAATGTAGTACTTTTAAGACACATTTACTTTCAAGGAAGGCTTTCAAGGAAAAGTAGAATATTTATTATTAAAAGGCTTATATAGCCTAGAATTAAAATAAGATTGGGAGTACATATTGCAAACAGAATGCAAAGCATGCAAAGTGAATCATACAAGATTTATATAGATTCATTAATAAAGTCTTACCTTCTATCCTTCTTCTGCCACCCATGTACAACCATTAGAAGCCAAGCAATCATTTCTCAAATGTGCACTTCTCTTGTAGGCATCCAGCAGAATCTTTGCATTCAGAGGAACACAGAGATATGGATGGCACCCATATTGGGGTTCTGGAAAGCCCTTAAGATCTGGCTTTTCTTCAAAGCTTGGGGTCAATGTATTTGTGTGGGTCCTGTCATCTTTGTACTGTTATGGTTGTTTTCAGTCTGGATGGTCATGTCCTGTTTTATGTTTTTAACTCTGTATTTGGATTTTGTAAACCACACAAAGTCTACTGGAGCTGTGCAGCCATAATAAATTTAAATAAATAAATATGTACCTGGACTGCTGATTTGCATTGTTCCTTAGTCAGCTGAGAGCTGAGTGAATGCAGTTATGGGAACTTAAGCTGGGCACAAACAGCTTTTCAAAATTTATCCCCAAATTGGTAGGTAGGGAAATAGGTTAGATTATTGTTTTACAAGATGTAATATAGTGATGTTTGTAACTTTGTATTCTATCACTAGTTTCAGTTTTGGCTGTTGTGTACAGAATATTGAAATCTATCTAAAGTCTGGATTAGAACTTCCTGGATCTTCCATCTCTCTAACATTACCATCAACCCCGGCATTTTTACAAGGTAAACAGCTTTTAAGCCTTTAACAAAGCTGTTTACCTTGTTAAAATGCCGGGTTTGATGGTAAGATTTGATTGATTGATTGATTGATGTAATCATACGCAGTTATTGCATGCAGTAGAGAAGATGGAACTAAAGTTACCTTTCCCACTGAGCAGAGAGCAGTTGTAAAGCAATAGCAAACCAAGTGGATATACATAGAATTGTTGGGATTTAGGAATGCATCTGAGATAAACCTCCAGCAGAGGGCATCAGTGATCAGAGGTGAAAAGAAAGAAAAGATAATGCTGAACATCAGGATGGGCTAGAACTGAAAGACAGCAAGTCCAATCAATGTCTGACTGATAATACACTGTTATGTGTTGAAGTAATCATCATGAAGTATAGCAGCCATAGTAAGACTTTATTAATGAATCTATATAAATCTTGTATGATTCACTTTGCATGCTTTGCATTCTGTTTGCAATATGTACTCCCAATCTTATTTTAATTCTAGGCTATATAAGCCTTTTAATAATAAATATTCTACTTTTCCTTGAAAGCCTATCTATTCAAAAGTCTGGAGCCAGTGGACATAACCTAGGCCTGCCCATCTGTGATGCAGGGACTTCATCTCAGGGGAAAATTATGTGAGTGCTTCAAATTGGTGCCAGGACCTCCACAGGGGCTGCTTGCCAGCCTTGAGGTCTCAGGGAGTCCTCAGACGTGTGCATTGGGATAGGACAGCTGCTTTACTGTCTGCTGATGTCTTCAGGAGGAAGCACTTGGGTAGACCAGGCACTCTGTTTGATGCCTCTGGAACAGACATTAATTCCTTCCTTAGAGTAAAGCATGGGCTCTTGTGACACAGGAAATCTTCATGCCATCCTTGGCCACAATGCTGGTTTTGAGAAGGGATATCTCAGACAGAGTCATTCACTAAGGAGGTAACAAAGCTGAGTCCTTCCACCTCAGGCACTAGGACATCCTGGACCATTGCTGACTATAGCCAATCAAAACAGCAAATTATATTTATACATATGTGACTATATATTGAGAGGGAAAGAGTGTATCTTGTCGAGGTTTTCCTACTAACGATTAAGACTGCTATTGTACCTAATCATTTTGGCCGGGTGAAGAGGTTGTATTTGATTGTCTCCTCGCACGTGCTTCATGCAAATTGCCTGAGGGGAGGAAACCTGCCCGGACTTGTTTCTTACTTCCTCTTTTTTTTTTGTCTCTGCCGATATGTAGCAAGCCAGGCTTGCTCTCAATGAGAGCTAAGTTCTTTAAATATGTTTTGCTTTCTGTAAATAAATTATTTTTATAGAAATGCTTGGTGTGTGACTTTTCTGATCTCTCCTGGGCTAAAGGCTTTCCCAGCATTCTGCCAACATATCTCAACTAATAATGGCAAACCAGCATGGTGTTAAGTTTATAGCAGGTGCTTTCTGCTATTTGTGATAGAAGTTACACTGCCTATATTAGTAATCAAGATTCAGCTTTTAGAACAGTCTTTACAGTAATGTTAGAAAAGTTCAATTCATACATGTCTTATTTGTATATTTATTGTTATTACTATTATGATGAGCCATCAAATTATTTTCAATTCCGAGCGACCACATAGATAGATGGTCTCCAAGATATCTGTATATAGAATACCTTTAATAAAGCATCTACCAAGTATGAATGGCATGTGCCTATCATTTAGGGTATTAAAAATAAGAAAAAGAAAAATCCTGCTGGATCAACCAAAGACCCACATATTACAGCCTTTGGTGTCACACAGTGGCTAGCTAGAAGCTCACAAGCTAGATGGGAGGGTATTGTCTTCTTCAACAGGTGCTTTCTGCTATTTGTGATATAAGTTACACTGCCTATATTAGTAATCAAACCAAATCAAATTAGTAGCCACTCATAAAAATAAAAAGGAAGTGGTTAGTAAAGTGTGAATAGAAAAGCTCTCAGTCCCAGGAATTGTTAATTGTTATTCACAAAGAACTACACCACAATCCTCATGGTTTCAGAAATATACAGTCTATGATAGCAGGCGTCTTTCTAACATAAGAACAGTTTTCCCAGTACTTAAGGAATGTTTCAGCCCCCTTTGCTTATGTAATGGTTCTCGTCTACTTCCTTCCAGGTCATCTCCATGACCTTCTACAATAATAGAATATAAGACATTCTGTTGTTCTCTTTTACACCAAGGTTCAGGACACAAAATAATGGTCTTAAGTTACAGGAAGAAAGATTCTACTTACATGCTAGGAAAAACATCCTACAGAGTAGTTTGACAGTCAAATCAATTATACAGAAAGGTCAGCTCCATTTCACTAGATAATTTCAAGCTGTCTTTAATTTGGACAAGGGGTTGGATCTAAATGGTCTTCCAACTCTAGGATTCTATGAAGTCTTGGGAGAATTCTAAACTTGTCCTGGAAAATGTTTGGAAAATGCCTTCTCTGACAATGCCAACATTTATAAGACACCTCAGAGTAAACTGTTTGGACCTAATACAATGTCATAAATGCTCTTGGAGACATTTCTACTAAATAAACTAAAGCAATAAAAAAGTTCTGTCTTGTCCTTTATCTATAGTTTTGGAGTTACTCATACTGACTGCCATGGCCTAATAGGCTGCTCTGCACAGGCTATATTAAACTAGAAAGCTGTTGTGAATTGCATATGGTTGTATGTTCTTCTACCAACAGACATTATAATAAAAACAATATTGGGTGAGGCTAAGCTGAAAATGAAGCAGAGTACAGCTGACTGAAGCCAGTAAATTAAGGACTTTATTAGTGCATGAGTGTACTTCATCCGCCCAAGCGGTTAAGTTGTGAGGCAAATACATGGAAAGCTACTGAAGAAATATATTAATACACATTTATGCAAAAGGAATTCTTTTTAAAATAAAAATCTCACTTCATCCTTGGAAAGTTGCAAAACTGAACACATACTGTGTAGGAGAACAGGATTACCATAATTTACTCACATCTGAAGAGAGAAGAGTGCGCCAAATTAATGTGTTCATTGTAAAAGCAGAGTACTGTTGCATTTCTAAGGAAAAAACCCACAGTGCGTGTGGTCTTAAGTATATGTAGAATTTTTGATCACTATGGGACAGATTATCAAAGGTTCTTTAGAGTCTGCTGCAATATCAAGCAGAATTATAGACTCATAGCAGAATCTTGGATGAATTTAAAATGATAGCAGGAAAGGCAAATGCAGTACTATAGGTAAAAGGTTACAAGAACAGTACCCCATATGAACAGAAATGAACTGTGTTTCTCCACATAACATAAAAGTAGTGGGGTGAAGCTGCAACCTCCAAGAAATAAAAGTATCACTGACATATAAGGACTTTCAGAAGTGCCATACTGAATCAGATCAAAGCTCCATTTAGTCTAGCATTCCTCTACGGACAACGTTCCTTCAAGTTAGACATGAAGGGAATGCTTTTTCCCTGTCCCCAGTCCCCAGCAACTGATTCCCACAGGCATGCTATTTCTCAGCAAGAATTTTCATTAGCTATCATGTTTCCCACCCCCTGCTAGACTCATTCTGCATGAATGTGTCTAAATGATGCACAAGTAAAACCATCTAAGCTAGTGATAAGATCACACCTTGCTTTGTTAAATTCTATGAATTCCATAAATTCTGTATTCCCTGAAGACTACATAATAGTATGAGCTATTGTACTTAAGTCCATGCTGCCACCTTGAAGGTCTCAACATTTGTTTGGGATCATGAGAAACTTCTCTAAACTGATGTTCTCCAGATATAAGGAGTAAGCTACAACTCTCAGGATTCCCTGTCATGCTAGATTAATCCCTGCATATCCAAAAGGTACCAGGTTAGTAAGCAAAGATAAGGCCTTCTCCATTACACTATACTTGCTAGCCTATAAAAGTAAAAAGCAAGTCCGCTTTGGTCTCCATTACCTAAGGAGCAAAGGGGGTATATCTAAATTCTGCATATACAGTAAGTGCTGATTCCTACAATCCTGGTTGTTATCTTTTGTTGCCAAAAAAGGTTAAAAATGCTTCTATGATCTATATCAGAGTTGTATAACATGAAGAACCAGGACCACCATTCACCACCAGAAACCAAAGGTATCACCTTCAGGTATCTCCAAAAAGTTTCTACAGTAGATCTCAGTTAACTGGCACCCATGGGGATTGGTAGATGTCAGATAGATGTAGTTTCTGGTTGCTTGAGAGTTACTATTAAACCCTAATACCCACTAGATGGCAGCAGAGAAATACAGATTTTTTTTGCTTGAGAGTGCCAGTTTTTTTCCCGTTCAATTTTTCTGCTGGTTGCTTGAGAGTGCCAGTTTCTTGAGTTCTGGTTAACTGAGAGTCTGCTGTACATGTTTTTTTAAAGTGACAGAAACAGAAGTTTTAGGCCTATCATGGGCTGCAAAAATCCCCATGAATTCTAGATGGCAGTAAAGAATTACAGAACATCTTATTTGCTCTTCATGTACAGTATATTCTTCTATCTTCCTGTCACACTTTACATCTTAAGGTTAGTTCCTAGACAAAGATTTCTATTAAATATTATCATCATAGGAAAAACTATATAAAAGTATATATACTCAGCTGAATGAGGGCAGTGGTGAAGAAACCTCTCTGTCTCTTTTTCTTTGAAGATGCTGAAGGTGATTCCTAAGCCCAAGAATAGCATTTTTTCTTGTACATATGTAAATAATAAACTGCCCACCTGTAATTTCATCTAGAGAAAGTATATTTTTGACATAATATGTAATCTTTTTGTTTCTTTGATTGCAAGTCTGTCTATGTTATGTGTATATAAACAAACATTTGTAAAATCTGGGACAATTGTGGGGTGTAGAAAGTAGAAAGTTGCTGAAGACCATTGAGTTAAAGACTCTCTTGCAACTCTACTCCCTTCTCCAAATTGTACCCTCTTCCATGTCAGATGTTTTCCACCATCTCAGAAACAAAACAAATATTCAGAGTGTCACAGGCCCAATCCATTTTAGATTTACCAGCCATCATTGCTCTTTACTAAAACCAACAACAAATCTTCAATAGTGCAACTCCATCTAGATTCATCTTAGTTTTCCAACCATGAGACATATGTCCATTCAAGTTCTCCTCCCACTTTATCTTCCCAGAGTTCTCTGGTAATTTAAGATTCCACCTCTAATTCTAGCCCAACACCTGAACAACCACTCCTTCTCTATCATGTTCCTAATCTTAGTTTCCTCTATTTGATAGCTAGCACAAAGCATTTGTTTGGATGTCTGCATGGATATATTAATAGCCAGTAGGAAGCCATGACTGAATGCAAACTGCCACTGATACATGGCAAAGACTGGTCTCAGAGCCACAGGACTCTTAAGTTTATGTTCTGTTTTAAGTTTTGATATCAATGCAATTGAATTGCAGTTGCTCTTGCAATTAGGTTTTGGTTTCTCAGCTTTGAATGGTTTAGGAATATCATCCTTCTACATGAGGGCGAGAGCCTTGCTTGGCTTTTGGAGCTTTTCTTATTCTCCCCTCACTGATAGAGGGGTTGCAGGTAAAAATGAAGGGAAGGACTTTGTGGTGCTCAGGCTACAGAATGGTCTCCAGAGAGAGGTGAGTTTGATCCTTTTACTGATCACTTTGAAGCAAGAATTCCAGAAGATCTGATGATAACTCTATGTTTTTACTGTTTCTGCTGGATTTCAGTATTGGCTTTACTAGATTTTAAGCCCATTTTTTCATGCACTAACCTTACTTTTGTTCAAAAGTAGGGTACAATTTTTTCCTTAAGGAATGACTTGTATATATTGGGGATCCTCTTTGCTAGTACTTCTTTTTGTCTTCTATATGCATTCTATAAAAGACATTTTACTCTTCTGCAAACTAGGATAAGAACTTCATCAGCCTTGTCTAGGTATTGTCAAAATGAATTAACTTTTGAATGCTCTATGAAGACGTCAAGCACTAAATAAAGATCCAGTGATCTTTCAGTTGCCAGCATCATCTTGCTTTTTTGTTTGATTGCGATCATCACCAGTCATCACACATAGATGGTGTAGATGGAGAAAGGGATGTTCTCATTCAGAATCTTGTGGTATTTTCTAATCAGGGCAGGCAACCTGGTTCCCTCCAGAGCTTTTTGGACATGGTCCCACACTAGCCCAATCTAGCATGATCAATGACAAAGGATTTTGGGAAATGCGGTTCAACTCATTTTCTAGCAATTTAGAAAGCATCCACTATTCATTTGGCCAGCAGTCTCTCCCCCACTCCCCAAAGAATAGGCAATGATAACCACAATTGGCTGAAGGCTTAACTTATAAGAAGTTTTTAGCACTAAACCTTTTCTCAGCAAACCTTCAAACTCACTACTTCATGAACATTAAATATGTCAGCTTGTTGAAAGATGCACCTGCCAAAAACCCAACTTGGTTTTTACTGATTGACACGTTCCTAGATTTTCAAAGAACTTTATCATAAATATGCAGACTTTAGATGTCTTCACCTTGCTATCTATCAATGTTTATGTAATTCTAACACAATTCCTTCTCTATTCTCTGTTAATGAGCAAAGTAACTAATAACTTATTCATCAGATATCCAAGCTATTGTGCCAAGCTTGTATAGTTGCAGTATTACAATGATGCTGTATTTTAAGGAAAAACAGCTTTAATTGAATGAAGTTGACTGTGGTTTTGAAATAATTAATTAATCATGGTTTTCCCATTTTCAATCAAATGTCACTCAGCATATATGGGTAGACAATTATCAGTGACCTTTGTTATTAACTGGAACAGTTTTTCTTCTAGCTGCTTAACAAAAAATAAATTCATATTTTCATTGCCACATTTGCCAACATTTAGCTATGAGGAAAACTCAGTTTATAGGGCTGTAATTTTTAGGGCCAAAATGCATGAATCTGAGGCTGCTACTTTCACAGGAACCTCAAAAAAACTTAGAATAAGGGTTGATGAGCAAGAAAGAAAGCATGCTAAAACTGTAAAATGTTCAGCTAAAGAAAAAAAAATTCTGAAGAGGGAAGAGTGAATACATGAACTATATATAGCAATACTTTAAAACTGTCCATCACTTTAGAAAAGCAATTCAGGGTAGCCATTTTTACTGCATCAAATAAACAAAGAACTTAAGAAATCCCATTTTGGATTTCAGCCTTTTTTCCTACTTTATCCATGGTGGTGGTCTCATATCCTTTCCAGACTACCTGGTTTAATTCCCCTTTTTCTTTATCCCTCCTTGACCAATAAAAAGAAAAAAAAAGAAAACACCCCAGTTTTACCCTTTTCCCTGTTGCTTGGGCTAGGAGGTGAAAGTGACAGAACTCTTCTCAATTTCACCTGGTTTAAAATATAAACACTTCTGTCATTTCACTGAACTTGTTTTTCAAAAGCGAAGCTTTTCACTATTCCATTGGTGAAGTTATAAAAAAGGAGGGACGGGCTGTGAAAGGCAATGACCAGAAGGGAGGAAGTATTCCTGCCATCGCACACTGTAAACAATTGGAGTAGAGGGGTTTGCCTACGATGAAATGAAGCACATCAGGCAAACCAGACAGCAGTGCACAAATTAGAAAACACCAGATTGTTGATGTATAGAAGAAAAAGATGGATGGAGGTTGCCTTCCTGGTGGTTGGGGACATGTAAAGGATGTGTTCCTGCACTTGAGAAATGATTGGTGGTCTGCAATTGAGTTGGAGCAACCTGGTCATGTGGATTAGCCCTAAGACTAAACCTGCAGAACACTGCTTTTTCAATTTACCGAAAACAGTCTACTTTTCCAGAGCTTTCTTTAATTCCATGAAACCAGGTTAATGTGTTTGATCTGAGCAATGATTGGTGAAGTGGTTTCTTTTTTTAAAATTAATTTTTATTAAGGAATTTTTATAGAATAAAAACATTTAAAAGAAAAAGAAAATAAAGGAAAGTAAAGTGGTGAGAAAAGAACAAGGAAATGAAAGAGAAAGTAGAAACAGAAACAAAGAAAAAGAAAAGGCAAAATATAAAGAAGTGACTCTGATTTTCTTTACAGCAGTTATAAATGCATTCGAATTTTATCCTTTCCCTCTAAGGTTACATCATAACTCCCTTCTTTCCATAATCTACCCTTTCTAATCGTCAAATCCATAAATCACAAGTACATTTGTTTCCGTTTTTATAAAAAAGTCCATAAAGGGTTTCCAGTCACTAACAAATTGTTTCCAGTTGCAAACAATTAAACAGGTCAATTTTGCCATCTCTGCAAATTCTGTCATCTTCACCAACATCTTCCTCCATTGTAGGTATTTCAGGGTCTTTCCATCTTTGTGGATTAGTGAAGCAGTTTTTATAACTGTAACAGAAACTGTGTTTTCAGGAAATACATTATTGGGATAGGCAATGCCTAGTATCTAGCTCAGGGTTTCTCAACCTTAGCAACTTCAAGATGTGTGGACTTCAACTTCCAGAATTGGAGCAAGTCGGCTGGGGAATTCTGGGAGTTGAACTTCACACAGCTTAAAGTTGCTAAGGTTGAAAAACCCTGAGCTAGCTAATGAGATCTGACCAGAAGAAGAGTCTGGGGACAAAAGGCAGAAGAGAGTCACTTTAGATTAGCACTCTCATAAAGAGCAGGCAGAGTGCCAGACAAAAAGGGGATACAGAGTAAGTCCTTCATTCTTTACACACCACTGCCCCCTTGTGGCCAGTAGGTCATAAAGTGCTCAACAGACAGCGCCACCACATTATCACCTTCGACAGAGAAAAGGTGCGGTTATTGCTTGAGATTTCTCATAATATATTACTTTCTTTGCCAGCTGCTGAAAGACAAGGGTAGGTTTTATATAAACAAGGGGAGTTTTGGTGAGATGGGCAACTCCCAGAAATAGTTTTAACTATTCATGTCCTGGCATTTTTCTTGCTTAGGAAATTGTTGAAGGGAATGGGAAAAGTCTAGATTTTCATTAGCTCTTCTGTCCTTCATAGAAATGTGAGACTTCAGGTGTTAATACATGTGAAAATGGGTTTACTATTCCACTGTAAATTAGCAGGGCAGCATGAGAGGTAATTAAGTGCTAACAATTTTAAGGAGGTGCTTCTGTTTTGCATTACTTATCTAATCAAGTTAACATCTAAATGGTCACCTTGGAAGCTAACAAACAGCCCTTGAAGATGCAGCTGGATGTGTCAATGTATATTGGGTAGAGTTTTCAAATCTTCTGGATTCATTGTTTTAGTCCATCTGTCGCAAACCTAACAAAACATAATTACTGTATTTTATACCTTTTGGAAACTGGTAGAAGCTTAGCTTTCTTTCTAACATTGTTAAAATCACAACATGTGGGCAAAACCTAAATCTACTCATTTTATCCAAGCCCCAGGACTTACATTGTGCCTGCTGACTGCTTAAATTACTTCCAAGCAATTATTATATGCAGTGATCAGTGACAAACCTCTAGTCTAATCTTGAATTTGTGCTTTCAGTATTATGTCAGTTGTTTGTCGCATTAAAAAAAAATGTGATCCTTCAGGTTTCTGTTGTTTAATGCCAAATCTCATACCATCCATGGAAGTTGAAGAACATGCAAAGGTGATAATGACATGTTATAATGAAAATTCCTCAAGGTGTTGCCACTCTGGGAAGGACAGAAGTAATTAAGAGATAATTGTCAGTAGAACAGAACTGTCTGACAGGAAGGCGTTCTCCCACTGCTACAAGAATGCCGAGATAAAGTCTGGGCATTTAATGGAAAATAAATGCCACGACAAGGCCAAGGTTTGGCTATAAAAGAGCTGAACACTACACTGATATCAGTGGCAGGTTGATCATTTTATATGAAGGAGAGATGTGTCTGGGGGGGGGGATGGGATAAAATAAAAATCTATCAAACTTTCTCTGGATTTGAGCCAAATACATCAGTGGGGGGAGGGTAGGAATCCGCTTGTAATCTGATCATTTTTTCTCCTAAGAATTCATTAAACAAAGTTGTTTAAGGCAGGACTTAGCTCCCTGTTCAGAGTCAAGTTGTACCACGTTTTGGGGGGATGGTGGGTGGGTAGGAATGGAACTTGCAAAGTTTCCTCTGAAATTATATTACACAAAAGCTAGAACCCCAAAAAGTATATTTTTAGAATTTGATAACATGAACAATCCCACATTTTAATTCAGTATGTCCTTGAATTTATTTATTTATTTTTATTTTATTTTATTTTTATCCCACCTTTATTAGTTTTATAAATAACTCAAGGTGGCGAACATACCTAATACTCCTTCCTTGTCCTATTTTCCCCACAACAACCACCCTGTGAGGTGAGTTGGGCTGAGAGAGAGTGACTGGCCCAAGGTCACTCAACTGGCTTTCATGCCTAAGGCAGGACTAGAACTCACAGCCTCCTGGTTTCTAGCCCAGAGCCTTAACCACTAGACCAAATTCATATCCATATACATGTTTAGGAAGAACATCAAATCTTAGGTATAGCTCTTGAACTGCACTGTCCTTTTGAAACATATAAATGAGTTATGGCTAAACAAATGCTTATCTTACAATAGTTGTGTCCTGCCTCCCAAACATGGCAGTAACTATATTGGATTTAGAAGAATTATTAACAAAAGGTTCATAGTAATTTTATTATCTAACATAACAAAGTTATATGTTAGTTAAATAATAATAATGATAATGATAATAATGATAATGATGTATTAAACTTGTATGCTACCTGACTATCAACAACTCTGGGCAATAAAACAAAGAAATTACAATAAAATCAATAAAAGATAAAGATAACAGATGGCAAGCATGATGAAATGAGGGTTCTCACTTATATATTATATAATTCTATAATATATGTGTTATATTACTTATGGTACTGGAAATTTTAATATGTGGGACATATGGATCTTAGGTTTGGTGAATCATTGATATCAGTCCTCAAAAAGTTTATCTGACAATCATAGCTTTCAAATAAGATCAGATGAATTATATTGATTATTCAAAGCATTCTTAGAAATTGTAATGGGATATACAGTGGGATTTTTGAGTTGTTATCATATTGGTTAGTATTGTAGAAATATTTCTTTACCACATTTAAATATATAAATAATTTCCAGCCAATGCTAAGCAATTATGTAGCTTTAGGGATCAGCTTGGTAAATGTCAATTTGTAATGATGTTTGCCTAAGAATCTCTGATTAGCAGAAGAGAACTGCCACTGATGGGCATATATGCATGTGTACACATTCACACATCTCTATCCTCACTCACTCACACAGAGCACAACCAACAAATAAATATAGGTAATTAGAAGTTTCTACAAAAACAGCGGCAAGACTGTGATCAAGCTTATGGTATAAGTGACACCCCTTATACTTAAATTATGTAGTCAAGAAGTGATGGCTGTTCATCAGCACTACCCTGTATTCAGAACATTTTAACGCTCTGCTTTAAATAAATTATTATCTTCCTTTTCATGTCTGTTCATGTTTTGATTGTCAGCAAGTGTCTAAGACACTGTTATACATGATGACTGGCAGAAGTTACTACTGTGCTACTTGTCTTTTAATGTGTTAAAACAAGTAGGAAACTTCTGAAATAAGTGGAATGTTGATCATGTTAGAAGATATAGCATCCTATAATCGTCTCCCCGCCCCCAAATATACAGCATTCAAGAATGTTACATTTAAGAAAAATAGTGGGGCTACCTAACTCATGAAAAGCCCTTTCAGCTTTCCAACTTACTATGTAACATTTGGCCAAGCATTGTAGCTTTGTTCAGTCATTTCTTTGACCAGTGAGTTGGGTTTGTGAACTCCCACAGCTTCAGGGTAGGCTGTTGCCAAAGTTGCTTCAGTGGAGGGTCACAGTTTTGAGGGGGGCTTAAATATCAAGGAATTCTTTACTTCCCACCAACACAGCTGAAGTTGAGCAGCCCTGATTTATAGGAACAGACCTTGCAAAGCTTCAAAGCAACCTTCCCCTGCATGTAGCTATTCTTTGGTCTTGCTATCTTCTGGCTGTCCACACAATTGTTGCAGTTCTTCCTGATGGCTAGAGGCCTTGCATCCAGTTACAGGTCAGATCTTCCATAACAGGATCAGTAGCACCTACATCTGTTGTTTCTTCTCTTGTACTGGAGTCTAGTTCCTCTGTTCCTGAATGCTCATATTTTGAGGAAGATGATGTTTCCAGCTTGGTTCTAACAGCCTAATCTACTTTGCAAGGTTATTGTGATGATAAAATGCTAGCAGGGTTGCACGTAAACTACTTAGGGCTTGGGAAAAAAAACACTGTATAAAATGGAATTAATGAATTGGACCTATGAAATTTCTTCTCAATTCTTCCCAAAGATTTCAATCAGCCAGCTGATGACTAAGATGAAACCCAGTTTACTGGTATGCCTGAGATATGAAATAAAGTCAACTTCTCACCTTTAGTTGTAGCCATCCCTAAAGAATATGTCACTTAGAACATTTTGTTTACTAAATATTTCCACAAAATTATGATGCAAAGTCTCTTTTGTATGAGCTGAACTCTTGGCAATTTCATGGAGACATCCATGTAGTTTCTTGGAACCTATACAGATGTGTTGGTCATTATTTTTTTCTGTTTTTTTCCCCCAATTTCTCAATTTAGCCTATAGCCTTGAAATGTCCTGTTATCTATCATGCAAGTTCTAACTAGTATCAGTCATGCTTAGCTTTTCAAGGATAGCACAGTGCTGCCACAAAACAACATTTTTCCTAGTACCACATATCAATCCAATTCATCTTCCTCCATGCCCATATCTTGTGAAGGAGGCAGACCCACCTCTATATAGGTAGCAATACTGAGACAGAAAGCTCCACTTTTAGATGTAACAGAATCTATATTTAGCCTCTGAATTATAGCTTTCCATGATCTGTGGCCAATTCAAGTATAGAAGTATCTTTACAAGCATCAGGGATCCCTGTCCATCAATGTTAGCTTGGCTGACAGCTTCTTATCCCATTATTTGTATTTACTGCAATTGTTTGGCCATCTGAGGTTGTCATGCCAGTGACAGTGGCCCATAACTACTCAGAGAATTTTATCATTCTGCAAAGAGATCTGAAATTCTGAAGCTGTAGTCCATCATTTTATAGCCAAGGGACAGTCCAAATAAAGGCCTTATGCAACTTCTTTTCCATTATCAAGCTATTTGATATTCTAGTCTTAGAACAGCACTAGTTGCCAGTTTTCAACACAGCATTTTACTACTGAGACAAATTGATAGCTGAAACAATTCAAACTGAATCCAGACAAGACCAAACTGATGATGATCAGCAAATGTCTGTGATATAACATGTACAGTGGACCACTTGTCAACAAATATTCTGTCTCCTGTAGATACTATGGAAGAAATTGGATTCATCCTGGTGAAATGTGTGAACTGATATTTGCCACTTAAGAGTTAACTACCGGACACAGAGGTCTCAATTTGAACAATTCACTTATATAAGCAAGGCTTTGCACATCTTTACCTTATTAAATAAATGTGACAACTTGTCAAAATGTTGCCATGTCAACAGATAATCTGTGAATTCATCCTGACACAGATATGACAGAGCAGAATAATTTGGAAAATAAAGATGTGAAAGAGGCTGTTCATGTGTTCAGTTGTTCCCCAAAGATAATAATCCTGCAAAAGTCCTGTGTCCAGCCATATGAGACCAATCATCCTGTATCAGCTGTATGATCTTAAGGGAGCAGTTAGTTATCCATCTTGGTTGGATCAAACGTAAACATGCGAAAAGAGGAAAACTACTTGCATCTAGTAGAGATCTGGCCCATAGATTGCTTGCAATCCCTGTTTGGAAACAGAGTGATTCATGGGGCTGTAAAAAAATCTCCTCTGCTATTTTTCTCTTGCCATGTGATCAATACAAGCAGCTAACAGATAGGAACAGATTTCTGATTTCTCAATTCTAATGAGAGGGGAGATCAACCAATCTTGAACAGGATCTCTGGAAGGGGATTGTGCTAACAGAAATCCATGTTGCTCCTCTGTAAAACAAACCAGCGACAATTATTTCTCTCATGGGCTAATTAGGAGCTGTGGGAGAATGAGGGGAAGATTTAAGTCCTATCCTTCACATTTTATGAAAATAGGCACCCATGAATCAAGAAACTGATTCAATTTTATTTTTAAAAAAACATTTATATGGCTGCCCATATCATATACATGATTCTGGATGGCTAACCAGTCAAAATAGAATAAAAGCCAAGTAGAAAAAGAAAAACAACCAAAATTAGAAACAATGTAAGTAACGTAAAATAGCAGCGAAGAACATATGACATGATACCTTCAATATAACCATGGCCAAGAAACAGACTCACCCATGCAATCAGGGCCCCACGCTTGATGGCAAAACGAGAGTCCGAGAAAGTCTAATCTCTGAGGGGATGATATTTCAGAGGGCGGGCACAATGGCAGAAAAGGCTCTCTTCCTGGACCCCACCAAATGTCATTCTTGCATACCTTTCCTGCCAGATCTAACAAGACAGGTAGATATCACTGGGGAAAGACTGTCCTGTAAGTAGCCTGGCCAAGCCATGAAGGGCTTTAAAGGTAACCACCAACACCTTGAACTGTACTTGGAAGCATACTGAAAGCCAGTGTAGGTCATGGAGCAGAGTTGTAGCATGTACTTGAACGACTGGCACTCATAACTGCCCATGCCACTGCATTTTGCACTAGCTAAAGCTTCCAAATACTCTGTACATGCAGCTGCCATGTAGACAGCATTGCACTAATCCAATCAGGAGGTGACTAAGAGATGAGTGACTGTCAGCAGGGCCTCCTGGCCCAGGAACAGGTACAACTGGCACACAACAAAAAGCTGTGCAAAGGCCCTCTGACTATGACTGCCACCTGCTCTTTGAAGACTCCCAAATTGCACACAGGGTTTGTCAGGGGGAACGCAACCCCATCCAAATGCAAACAATGTATTTAATATTTGGTCAGGTTTGGCGATGCAACACTATGGCTTCTTCTCCATTAGACTAGGCATCTCTCTGTGTGCATTAAAAACTGATTCTCTTTCAAATTCTCTTTCTAGTTCAGTTTTTAGATTTGTTAGTCCTTCAAATATTACAACTTATATGTTGTTTTAGTTCAGTTACTTAATACTAAGCTATTGTTGCCACTGCAAAGTTCTAATTTCCAGAATGTTCTGTTCCTTTTGAAAAACTTTGTTACACACAGATTTCCTTTGGTTCAAACAGGAATCTCTTAGTTCAAGCAAGAGGTTTTCAAGGCTGATGCAGTTCAGTCACAAGAATGTGGTGTTAGAGGTCATCCCTGATAACAAGGAACATTTGCAAAGTGGGAATTAATCTAGGCATTTC
The DNA here is from genome assembly GCF_035149785.1 of Candoia aspera. Classification (NCBI taxonomy): domain Eukaryota; kingdom Metazoa; phylum Chordata; class Lepidosauria; order Squamata; family Candoiidae; genus Candoia; species Candoia aspera. The sequence goes on from NC_086155.1 coordinate 164,022,116, forward strand.
CTAATTGCTCTAGTGTCAGTTTACTTGAGAAATGCTCTGGTATTTATAAAAAGCATGTCAATGTCATTGGACATATACAAAATCAGCAATAATAACATGAACAAAATCTTCCCCCCGCCATTCCACCCCTGCAGGTCAGGCTCAGTTTAATATTTTGCAGTTTCAAACTGATTGTTAGGAGCTTACATTTCAGATGAAATAATTTTTAAACTGAGCAATTCACAGCAAAAGTAGGTGCTGGAACAGATGAAGAAGATAGTGACAGGTCATATTTTCATGCAGTTTCTTGAAAAAAAGAAAAATATTCTGTGCAATCAAAGATGCATTAAGGATGTATTAAGACATGGATGTGGGATGTCATCCTTTAAAAATATATTCATCCCTAAATGTGTAAAGACTGCTTGCAGGTGGTATTAGAGATGGGTTGGTTGGTTAGAGGTATGCACTGCATGTAGACAATGCCATGTTGTAGACCAGCAATCTGCAGATTGCAGTGAGAACTATGGAAGTGAAAACTAATGTATGAAAATTTTCTTCAGTTTGATGGAGAAAATGGAGTGAATGATTGCAGGTTATGTTATGTGCTGAATGAAACTCCTTTTTTTTTTACCTGTTTCTTCCTCAAGAGATATTTGCCAGGGCCTTTCAGCTACTGGAAGAAAAATGCTTTCAGTTGTCTCTGGGGCTAAGTTCTCTCTATAGAAATCTAGCAGACTGGGCCAGTTTCTAGGTTAATCATCTGTTAGCATAATGTCTTAAGGTAAAAAATGAATTATATTCAAGGAAGTAAGAGAATCTCTGGGATTACACCTTTACCCCAAAGCACAGGATCCTTGCTACCAACCTAAGAGTGTTCCAGGAAGAGTTAGGATTTCAACTTCTTTAAAGGCTCTCAGAAGTGAGCCTCTAGGGACAGCCTTATTTTTTGGAAATCACTCTAGCTAAACTTCCTCTTTTTAGAAATGGCCTTTAAACTTTCAGAGATATTCTCAGTTTCAGTGGATGTCTTTCTCTGGCTTAGGTGCCTGCAGGAGAGAATAAAAACAGAGCTATTTGAATTAGATATCAGTGCTATTTACTCAACAATTCAAATAAGTAAGCAAGCAAAAGAATTATAGAGAGAATTAGCCAAAACCGCCAATAAAATAGATGCTACATTCTTACAACATACGAAGGATCTTAACTTAGTTGATGCTGTTCTATCTAATTCAGTGTTTCTCAACCTTGGCAACTTGAAGATGTGTGGACTTCCCCAGCCAGCATGCTGGCTGGGGAATTCTGGGAATTGAAGTCCACACATCTTCAAGTTGTCTAAGCTGAAAAACTCTGATCTAGTTAGATGGCCAGTTCAACTATGGAACAGAATATCACCGAGCCAGATAAGCTCAGTGAGAAGAATGAGGCACAGGTCAGCTAGCAGAATTCCTGTGGAGCCTTGAGTTTCTTGGGGAGTTGCTTTTATACATCCTCCCAGTCTCTGGTAGTCCTGCCTTTTCACACCTGATTGGTCCAGAGCTCAAGGTATGCTAGCAGGTCTGATAGGTCAAGATCCTCAGGATATGCTGTCATTATGCCGACCCTGGGTGGCAGTTGGCTGGCCTCTTTCAGGCCATTCACCTCTCCCTTTGATCCTTGTTGATAGGAGACTCAGGGTCCCATCCACCTCTGGCTCCTGTGCTGGGCAGTTCCAATAAGCAAAATGCATCATCTTTACCTCCTCAATTCGCACACGTCCAAAAGTTGTCTTGCTCATTTACTGAGGCAATTTATATAAAGTTATATAACTAATACCTGTACGCTTTTATGAATCCAATAATGTGTCCATTTTTGCTCCAGATTCTCCTTCTTTAATCCTAAATTTAAAGCAATTCCAAGGAGTAATCAATACATAATGCTCAAAAGTGCCTCTAAGCAGTGTGGTAAAAAAGTGTAACTACTTTGTGCATCAGTTATACCACAATGATTAAAAAAGAGAGAGAGATGAATTTGTGAAAACGGATGGAGAAATTTTAAGGAGTGTAAACACTGATAGAAAGGTACTGAGCAGTGCCTCATCTGTGTTGAGGAATAAATGTTTGTCAAAAAAGGGAGAATGGTAGTATACAAGGGTGTTTTTCTGCCCGACTTGTTATGTGGAAATGAGAATAGGATATATCAGGAAAAACATAAAAATAAAATGGATACAATGGGAAGAAATTACTGCGAAGTACTGTATATGTGGTAAAATAATAAAAAAATAGCAGGGGTGTCCACAGTGAGACGTCAGAAAACTCAAAATGGTGGCCACAAACATGTGATCAAAACAGTCAGCACACACATGCAAAAGGGACCAGGTATGCGTCTCTATGTTTCAATTTCCATCTTGCCCTTTTCCTTCACCTCCACCCTCAATGGAAAGTCATGGCTGGATGGAGCTGTTCAGATCCTCAGAAAGAAGGAAGTGAGAAGTTCAAAGAACCAAAGGCAGAATGAAGTGGTGAATGGATACTTTGGAAGCAAGGAAGTTGGCAGGGATAAAAAGATATGAAGGCACACTGTATAGTGAAGGGTGTTGCTGTAAACTAGATTTAGTTCAGTGTCCTTGCCTTCTCTCTGATCCCCTACCTTTGATTTCTTTTGCTCACTACTTCTCACCTTTCTGCCCTTTGTGTAACATGTTCACCCTGAAAGGGAATAGGATAATGGGAATATATGTGCTAACATATGTTAAAGGCAATGGAGATGCGTGGGATGGGCGGGATATTTCTTCTTTGCTGAAAATAAAAACATTCCTATAACACGTGTTAGGCTTATGCAAACCCTTCCAAAGTAGCGCTTTGGAACATGCAGGAACACGTATGAAGTACCTCTTTGCAAAGTCCTGAATATGCATACAGGGACTGAATTCCTATTTGTGTATCTGTATGTATGTATGTGAGTACAGATGCATATGCTAAAATTAAGATGATCAAGTATTCTTTTGCTTTTATATATTATCTCTGGTATCAGGAAGCTTTAAACTGATGGACACTTTAAACTAATGATGTTTCCACTCTGGCAGCTAATAACATGTGCCAAAGAATGATTGAAGCTGCATCCAATATATATCAGTTGTATTCTAGAATGATGGGTCAATGTTTGTTCAGCCCACAAGAGCATCTTGGGACATATTGCAAGCCAGATGGTCTTCACTAATTAAGTTAGTTTAATATACTGCTAATTAACACACTTTGTACATAAGTTGCATGGATGTGGATGGAAGCTTGTGGTTGGTGGACATGTTGCAGAGCTTCAGTGATTCACCCAGTGGCTCACAGCATATATATTTTCAGAGGAGAGGAATTCTTGGCTTTGCTGGAAAATCCCTTCACCAAACTCTGTGACAAATTAGAGCCTGGCATTGCTAACTGTATATAGTCAAAAAGCAGGAGATGGCTTCTTCTTCATGAGGTCACTAACAAAGGCATCATCAAGCACATTTGATTAAACTAGTTTCAGTGGAACAGTTTGCCCTTCACTTTCTCCCACACTGTCCATTAGAAATGTTTTATATTTGGCAGGACTGAACCCAACTAAAACTGTGAGTGGCTGTGTAGTATGCAAACAAACAAGCAGCACTTGTACAGTTCAGATCTGCAGAAAACCTAAATTAGATGCCTTGAGAAAGGACAGAGAAAGTGAGTATCATGGGTAATGCCAGTCACTGTGTGCCAAAGACAAAAGACTCACAGTCTTTAGGCTGCAGTCTTAAAGCCATCTGTATCCCAGATGGGGAATCTGTATCCCAGATGAGGAATCTGTATCCCAGATGAGGAATCATTTAAGAACTCTAGGAGGAAGCATGACTGTACATTAATTCTGCCTTTGAAAGGGAGGCAGAAAAGCATTTAATTCATGCATTAATTGACAGGCTATCTGGGTACAGTCTTCTTTCATATTAACCCACAATCCTTAAAGTAATTGCAAAGGGAACATGACTGTGCAAGGGCAGCATGACCGTGCAAGATGTCCTGATTTCTGTGCTGGAATGGTGGGCTTAGACATGAATCTTCCCGATGCAAGTCTAAGTTCCACATTTCACTGATTCTCATACCCAGTAAATATGCCAGATATGATGCCAGTGAATAGTTACAGCTGATGTTTTGAGGGTGATAGAGACTGGGTTTTGACTCTGTCAGAGGAATGCAAGAATATAGCAGGTTGACCCAGGAGTCAAAACATTCTAAATTCATTCATTCCCCCATCCCACAAAGTGGAAAATGTACATCATTTACATCAGCCTTGGATCTAGTGGAGCTAATTTTTTTACTGGAGTTAGAAGGGGAAAGAGCTGGAAAGAATAGAAGTGGAAAATAAGTAAGAGAAAAAAAGCTCCAAGGCTCCAATCCCAGATGCAGGAATCTGCAGAGCTTTCAATCTGCAGAGCTTTCAATGTGATGATGGTCCTCACTGTGCAATAAGACTACCTGGTACCTAAATAATCACATTTAAATTGCAGTTTTTAAAAAGAAGAATCTGTCTTTAGCTTATCTTGGACCATTATGGGTAGCCTTATTGCCAAGTGAGGACCATCATCACATTGAAAGCTCTGCAGATTCCTGAGAAGAAGAAGAAGAAGAAGAAGAAGAAGAAGAAGAAGAAGAAGAAGAAGAAGAAGAAGAAGAGGGGGAGGGGGAGGGGGAGGGGGAGGGGGAGGAGGAGGAGGAGGAGGAGGAGGAGGAGGAGGAGGAGGAATTATAGTAATGATTAATATGATGATTGTCATAGGGTTTAACAACAATAAACAATTGCAACCGAATTCAAGCTCCACTCTTCCAGCAGTCAGCAAGGGGCAAGAGCTCTCTCCAAGTGTCTTTGCGTGGATGTTCCAGCCTGGGCAGACAAAGCACAGGGCTGGTGGTTTTACCATGGCAAAGTGCTCCTAGCACTGGGATGAAGGGAGGGCAGTATTTTTTGACCTCAGCTTTTTCCAAGGGCAGCGCTGGCAGATGCCGTTGTGAAGTATAGGAGGGGACAAGCAACTTGAGGAAATATATCAGTAGATGCAATAAAAAGCAATCAAGAAGTGGCTATATATAATTAAAAGTTCTAGCTGTACAGCAGGGATTAATAGAACATTTTACCCTGTGCCTTCGGGTGCTGGGAGTGTGACTTCCAGAATTTTCAGTTTTTAATAATGCTTTAATTGGGAAAGGCAATAGAAGATAAAATTCAAAGTAGGAGAAATGCTGTAGAATTTCAGTAGGTTTTGTTGAAAGAGAAAAGGGGGGACAAAATAAACCTATGTTATTGCCAGATCTACAGAGGTGATCTTCCACAATCAGATGCCCTGTTGGTGCTCTTGAAAGGTCAAATAAAATTGTATTGAAACCCAGATGGGGATCATTTAATGTAGCGATTTAAGATAGTGGGGGGCCTTTTGGAAGTAGAGCCCTGACAGTGTTCCACTGTGTTTTTTAATCAGCCTTAATTTGTTTAATGCTAGCATTTGGAATGTCCCTGCTTGGAAGCTGCAATTGTGAAATGTTCTGCTATTCATATTTCCTTTTCCTTTTTGAGGTGACAAATGCACCATTTTCTTATCAGTGTTGCCAATGAAAGGAAAACTTCTACAGGTAGAGGTTCTCTTCTGAACCTCTCTCTAAATACCTTTACAGATTGGTGTGTCAATTTGTATGGATTAGGGCTGAGAAGGAGAAAGATAAAAAACATTTAAATTGCAACACAGTGTTGTTGTTTATTCGTTTAGTCGCTTCCGACTCTTCGTGACTTCATGGACCAGCCCATGCCAGAGCTTCCTGTCGGCCGTCAACACCCCCAGCTCCCCCAGGGATGAGGGCAACACAGTAGATGTGTTGAACTCAAATGGAAACACATGTTTGAGTCCATAGTTTAACCATTCTATCCACTGGTGGGGGTGGGGGCCAAATGATGAAACATGCATTGCAATATCATGTCACAAACTCCACCTCTTTTGTATTTGCGCTGTAATTGCACACACAGTCACATTAGAGATGGAGCTGTCTTTGAAACATCACAGTATATATATTATCATTTTGATGAAATCTTGGCTTCCTGTGGATACCCCTGGTTCAATCCATGGAATTTGGAGTCTCATTTAGTAACCATAATGAAACAATGATTTTCTTTAAAAACTGGATTATTTTTCACACTAAAACTGATCAATAAACCTTTTGCACTGAGGAATCAATTATCGAACCTGTTTTATGAAACTACAGCTAAAGGAATTGGCAACCTTAATCATTTTTTGAGGAGGAATCCTTTATCATATTGTGGGTCACTGCAGTATTTTGTTACTGCCTAACCTCCATCTTATCCCTGCTTCTTCTCCTTGGATTTAGTGAGTGAAAGAAAGCATCCTCTAATTGTACCTAGTCTTACACTATTGTATTTTTCACCACCAAGCATGGAGACAAAAAGACTCATTAAAATGTCGATTGGAGTAGCAGAGTGAAGTTCTTATGGAAGTACTAGGAAAGACACTCTTCACATGCTCAGATTTCTTTGTACTTGCTAATTATTTTTAATGCTGGACTTAATCATTTTTAAAAAGAATTTTATGAAGTTCCAAGACAAAGATAAAAGCTACAAAAAAAACAAAAAAACTAGAAAAAAGAAAAAAGAACTAAAAAGTTGTGAAAACACAAGAGAATTCTTTTTCAACATTACAGAAAGAGGTGAATTCTGACTTTTAACAGCGAGGATATAGAAAAAAATTCCATAATTAATCTTTCACTCTATATTAAACCAAAACCACATTATTTCTATAAATTATTCCAGTTTTGCACATTATAAAAATCACTAAGTACATTTAGTTTCCAAATCCTTGAAAACAAATAACATCAGTCATATGCTAAAAGCAATCCAGGTAAACATTCTTTAACCCTTATCCCACTTCAAAATAAACCAAAGGAGTTACATATCCCCACAATGTGCACAGAGCTTTTCTCTTGAAAAAATCAAACAGCCCAACTGTCCCCCTCAAAAACTCCAACTTCTCTTCAGAAAATTTCCCATACATAATGATCCCTTCTTTTTTATTTATTTATCTATCAAATTTGTCACATCCCATATCCTCTGACCGGAGGGACTCTGGGCAGTTTACAGTACAGAACAATACATATACAATAAAATTCTAATAAAATCCCTCTAAAACAATTTCTCAACCACCCCAGCTCATAAAATCCAGATGTCTGTGATCTCCTTCAGTCATTATGTAGGAGGGGCACTTCAAGGCACTAGCCAACCCCAAGTATGTTGATTCTCCTCCCTGCCCCAAGGCCAGTGGCAGACCCAGGTCTTCAACTTCCTCTGGAAGGCTAGGAGCAATGGGGCTAATCTCACCTCTGGGGGCAAGATGTTCCAAAGAGCGGGCGCTACTGCAGAGAAGACCCACCTCCTGGACCCCGCCAGATGGAATTCTCTTATCAACGGGGTCCATAGCATGCCCTCTCTGCATGATCGGGTGGGATGGGCTGATGATACAGGGAAGAGGCGATCCCTCAGGTAACCCGGTCCCATGCCATGTAGGGCTTTAAAGGTGATAACCAACACCTTGAATTGGACCCAGAAGCAAGCAGGTATCCAATGCAGCTCGCGTAGCAAAGGTGTTATGTGCGCCCTTCTAGGGGCACCAAAAATAGCCCATGCGACCACATTCTGGACCAGCTGAAGCTCCCGGATACTCTTCAAGGGTAGTCCCATGTACAGCGCATTGCAGTAGTCTATATGGGAGATAACAAGGGCATGAGTGACTGCCCGAAGGGCTTCCCGATCCAGGAAAGGGCGTAACTGGTGCACAACATGAAGTTGTGCAAAGGCCCTTCCAGCCACAGCTGCCACCTGCTCTTCGAGCAGGAGCCGTGAGTCCATGAGGACCCCCAGGTTACGCACCAGGTCTGTCTGGGGCAGTGCAACCCCATCCAGAACTAAAGATGACAAAGTCCCAGATAAGGAAGAACCCTTAACCCACAGCCACTCTGTCTTACCAGGGTTCAGCCGAAGCCTGTTTTCATGGCATTTCACCAAAAAGTTAATTTCACTTACTGCTTGCAGATTCCTCTCTCCCTTAAATGTCTCTAATTCCACAATCCAATCTTCATCCAACATCTCAACAGAAATCCCAAACTCATTCTTAGAAGAAACATTTCTTTCACTGTTGAATTCCTCAATTTCATCCACTACATCCCCAACCAGATGACACATTTTAGACCTCATATTTTCCATGATGTCCTGAATGTCTTGTTTAAAAGCTTGGTAAAAGTCAGAAAAGATCTGTTTAAAGTCTTGGTGGAAGTCAGAAAAAATCTGTTTAAAATCTTCCATGTCCCATGCAGTAGATTATGGCGCCCCCTAGGAGCTTTACTAGTGAAAGTCGAAGATATGGAAAAGTTCGGGAGCGTATTTACACGGGTGAAAGTGAGATAAGCAGACAGTTCCCAAGGGAAAGTAGAAACAGAAAGCTGAAGGTTTAAATCAGCCGATTCAACAGGTAGGAAAATGCTAATATCTTCAAAGTTAATACAAAAATAATAATTGGAAGACAATTGTTTACTTTCAATCTTCCTTTATATTTGGAAGGAAAATGAATTCAAAAACTTAAAAAAATATTTTTTAAAAAAAAAAGTCATCCCCAAAATAACAATAAGCACCAAGAGAACCAGCTTCTCCTTGCTGTAGAAAGCCTCTCTTAGGGTACGTATACTTTAAAAAATATATAAATTTGGTGATTTAGAAATGGGTGGCCAGTCTTAGAGTCCCTTTAAGGCTACAGCATGGCTTGGAAAATGGTGGCGTCCTCGACTCCCAGCTAGCTCTTACCAGTCGAATGCAAAATGCTATTTGCGATCTTCTAGCTACAAGCAGCTGTCCAGAGAACAGATGGGGTGATTGCAGGTGTTTTCCTTTATCCAGAGAACATTCCTGGGTTTCAGGAAAACCTGCCTGAGCCTGAAAAAAATGGTCGCATTGTCAGTTCCGCCCGCTAAGCCAGCGGGCACAGCTGTTCCGTCTGTCATGTCCCCATCGGAAGTCCAATGCTGGACTTATTCTTGTACTTTACAGTTAAACTGACTTACTTAAGGCTACTGTACTTGATACTGCAAGGATTCAGTAGCAAAGTCTGTTCTGTTCTATGCCTTTCAAGCTGCAACATTCCTTCCTAACAAGTTGGCAGGCAAACCCTTCTTGAGATATGAAGAAATGCTTTTGAGAAGTCTATATTCCTCTCTGGTTCAGCAAGAAGAGATCTGTACTTCTTTTTTTTCTCAGATCTAAATCAAGTTGACTTTCCTTTCCCAACCTCTGGGGGCCAGAGGTTGCCTGGTCAAGTTCAGAGTTATTGGCTCTGTATCAAGGACTGGGTCATGGTTGAAGAACTATGCCTAGAAAACTGTTCTCTCTGGTGATTCCAGATTAGTTACTTGAACAGCTTCCTTGCTGAGTAAATGAAAAAGCTTTTCCAATTCAGATAGTTAGCCCCATCCCTAACCCTAACCCTAATTTCCAGCCCAAGCCTAATGAACCATAACCTAAGGTCTTATTCACTGAAAGAGTTAACTGTTTCCTTACATGGTTGGCCATGTAAATAGTGAAAATCAATGTTTTTATGGATCCTTTTGTCTGACTTAAATCTATGATATTAAATTTAGAGCTAGTTTGCTAGAATTTTCCCACAAATTACTTGCTTGAGAATTGAGATCATATATGCTGGAAATCTGGAATAAACTGATTCAATACAAAGCACTTATGGTATATATGATTTGCTGGATAGGTCCGCCAAGATCCACTGTTGCCCGATTTCTCTTAACATGTACTGTTTAAGTTGGAACATGATCTGAGTTCAGTGCCATGCCTGAAAACATGTATTGTAAAAAAAGCCAGCCCTGTCTTCATGATCTACTCCTGCTAACTGAGGAATGAAGGACAAAACTACAAGACCCCAAAGCATACAGTTTCTCTTTCACTTGGTCAACCCCTTCAAAAATGCAATGGAAATGAAGCAAACATCAGGGTGGACTTGAAGGGTTGGAAAGGAGAACGAAACAGATTCTGTTGGATAAACACGTGCTTATTTAATTGCCCTTTTCCTTTATTATAGGAGTTCATAATGGGAAGCTTCCTCAGGGTCCAAGGACAATGCAGGAAGGGGCAGCACGGCAGCTGCTCCCATGCCATCAGAACAAAATGAACATTTGGTCTCAATATTGATCTTTGATGTCTATTGTGGAGCTGTCATTAAATATGAATAGGAGATTCTTCACCCACTGTTATCACTGCTGATTTTAGAAAACTCTGAAGTGATGAATTAGATAGGGGCACTCAGCATCCTTTGATTAGCTACCAGCAGATAAAAGTAGTCCAGTAATGTTAAAGGCTGAGATTAGAAGCTTGACTACCCTCAAAGTTACAATTGATTTGTTGTTGTTGATGAAAATAAAAAAAGTAAATCCTGGGGGTGGAAGAGGAGGGAGCAATACTTTCATTTGTTCTGCCTACTACTCAAAATGCCCCCTGCCTTTCACAGAATAATGTTTTCCAGCACCATTATTAGATGGGAAATGTATTTTATTCTGTGAAACAAGTTTCCTCCTTTCTTTCTCTCTCCCTTACCCTAGAATTGTTTCCTTCCTTTAAAAACATCACTGGCCTAGAATTCAGAATCAGATGAAGATTGTGTTCTGCATAGTTTAAAAGACATACTTCTCAAGACTGTATATAAAAAAATCATGCTAAGGGCAGAATGGTTCCCACTTACCTGTGAAGAAACGGCTAAGTGTGTTTTGATTTATTTATTTGTCATATTTTTATTACCACCCAGCTCCCCCACTCGGGGGACCCTGGGCAGTTCACAATAAAACTGTAGAAAATACAATAAAATCAGAATAATATCAATAAATATACATATAAAATATAATAAAATCCAAGTGATGGCAGATCTAATTCCACCCAAAGGGGACTGGAACTGGTCCCGGCAGGACTAGGGAACCAACCAGCCCCAAGAGTGGCTCTTCCTCTCCCCAATCCAGGCATGGTGACAAAACCAGGTCTTCAGCCATTTCCTGAAGTCCAGAAGAGAGGAGGCCAACCTCACTTCCGGGGGAAGGAAGTTCCAAAGGGTGGGAGCTGCTGCAGAGAAGGCCCACCTCCTGGACACCGCCAGATGGAATTCTCTTGCAGACGGGGTCTGCAACATGCCCCCTCTGCAGGACCGGGTGGGACAGGTTGATGTAACGGGGATGAGACGGTCCCTTAGGTAAGGGACAACACAACACTTCTGCATTAAGATGATCAGCAGCTTCTTTATTCTAACCAGATTACTTTATTCCCATTTAAAAATAACTTTTCTTTTGTTTCAGGTTGAGTTTGATTAGATCTTTTTGCAAATACACCTAAGTTAAATGAAAAGATGAAATGAAAGATGTCCCATCAGCATTTTAACAAAAGCTGTCATTTCTGAACTGAGCTTCTGTGAACCAGAGAGAAAGGCTGATATGTTTTCTTAGGGCTACCATATCTGGCCTGCAAAATGTAGGGTGACTATTAGGTGGCAGCACAAAAGTTAGCATTTTTATATATATTTACTGCCATCTTGTGATTGTTTGAAATTTGGCAGCCAAGATACAGTATGGTTGACCTAGTTCTTCCCTCCCTGTGCAATCAGCAAGGAACTGCTTAAGCATAATTCAGTCTTAATTTCTGTAAAGCTTGGCTTGCTGTTATGTATGACCAGGAAAATGATTTTTAAATACTCTACTCAGCTGCTAAATGAGCCAACTGCAAATGCTGACTAGTTTCAAAAATGGAAGTTTGCTTTGAACCATGGCATTGATACTTACACAATATCAAGTTTCTTATTGCCCAGCACCATAGTTTTTCTTGAGTAAACAGGAGTCACAATATGCCCAAAAGTTGTTGCATATATAACTTTAATTTCACTGTAGCATTCTGCCTGTGTTATACAATTTGTAGGCCAGAGGTGCATTTACTTGAGGTATGACACAGTGTTGGACTGGGGTCAGGAGAAGCAACCTGAGAAGCTCAGCTGGCAAGGAGTTCATTGGTGGTTTTGAGGCTACTTGCTATCTCTCAGTCCAACTCTCTTTACATTGTTGCTTCTATGGGGGTAAACTAATGAGATGCCATAAGATCTATCCTGGCTAGATCTTACAGGATAAGAATGTAATACTGTAGATACATGCATATGTAAATGTTGCATCTTGGAGTGTCACACTCTGTGTGGATATCCCAGAGATAAAAGTCATTCTGCATGTTGTGGAGCTGCATTTATGGCTGCATTGGTGGCCCTGTCAGTGCTACAGGACAGGTGGCAGCTGCTCTTGGCTGAGCCCATCGGCACCCCAGCCTCAGGATTTCCATAGTAGTGTGGATGATTACAGCCACCTCATCCTCACCTTCAAATACATGCTATGGCCTAAGACAGAAGCTCCAGGGCCACATGAGATCCTTATTGTTGTCCGCATCTATCAGGAGAGGAATAATCATTACAACTCAAAAAGCAACATCACAAGAAGCGATACATTCCTCATGTCGAAGTATAAAGAGTTGTGCTACAACTTCCCCTTTGCAGATCAGTGTGGGTGAAAGTATCCCTGTCCACATCTTTATTAAAAGAGGTCAGAAACACCACCACTTGCAAAACTCCAGCAAATAAAGAGGGATACTATGAATGTGCACCTAAGTGTCTGAGTAAAAACCAGTATCCTGGATGCCACAGACAAAACATCTTGCAGAGAGTTATTGTACAAGTGGGTGGGACCAATCCCTCTCCTGGAAATCACTCCTTCAGATTCAGAAAAATTACAGTCAGTACTTTGCTTGAATGGTCTTTCACATATGAGGTGGACATAATTAACTGCAAAATGCTTTGGGCAACATCACAACAATAATCTTCCAAGTCATTTACATTGCTTTTTAGGTAACACTGATCCACAACAATTTTGTCACATAGATTGTAATGGGTGTTCTAAGCAGACTCTTTCTTCCTGAATTTCAAAAATGAAATCAGATTTTCTTCTATCAGGCTTAGTTCTTGTGACCCCCATCTTCATTATTCTGTTCAATTAGTGACATTATGATACTATATTTTAACTAAAGTCGCATATTTAACAACCAGTGAGCAGAATCTAGTTGTTATTATTGTTCTCTAGCATAAATAAATTGTGGCAAGTTCTTAGTGGTATGGGGATACCAAGTCATCTTGTATGCCTCCTGAAGAATCTGTATAACGACCAAGTAGCAACAGTAAGAACAGACCACGGAACAACAGACTGGTTTAAGATTGGGAAAGGAGTACGGCAGGGCTGTATACTCTCACCCTACCTATTCAACTTGTATGCAGAACACATCATGCGACAAGCTGGCCTTGAGGAATCCAAGGCTGGAGTTAAAATCTCTGGAAGAAACATTAACAATCTCAGATATGCAGATGATACCACTTTGATGGCTGAAAGTGAAGAGGAACTGAGGAGCCTTATGATGAAGGTGAAAGAAGAAAGTGCAAAAGCTGGCTTGCAGCTAAACCTCAAAAAAACCAAGATTATGGCAACCAGCTTGATTGATAACTGGCAAATAGAGGGAGAAAATGTAGAAGCAGTGAAAGACTTTGTATTCCTAGGTGCAAAGATTACTGCAGATGCTGACTGCAGTCAGGAAATCAGAAGACGCTTAATCCTTGGAAGAAGAGCAATGACAAATCTCGATAAAATAGTTAAGAGCAGAGACATCACACTGACAACAAAGGCCCGCATAGTTAAAGCAATGGTGTTCCCTGTAGTAACATATGGCTGCGAGAGCTGGACCATAAGGAAGGCTGAGCGAAGGAAGATCGATGCTTTTGAACTGTGGTGTTGGAGGAAAATTCTGAGAGTGCCTTGGACTGCAAGAAGATCCAACCAGTCCATCCTCCAGGAAATAAAGCCAGACTGCTCACTTGAGGGAATGATATTAAAGGCAAAACTGAAATACTTTGGCCACATAATGAGAAGACAGGACACCCTGGAGAAGATGCTGATGCTAGGGAGAGTGGAAGGCAAAAGGAAGAGGGGTCGACCAAGGGCAAGATGGATGGATGATATTCTAGAGGTGACGGACTCGTCCCTGGGGGAGCTGGGGGTGTTGACGACCGACAGGAAGCTCTGGCGTGGGCTGGTCCATGAAGTCACGAAGAGTCGGAAGCGACTAAACGAATAAACAACAACAAAGCATAAATAACCTTAAGACAAAGGTAGAAGGCATGACAGGTAGTACAGAACAGGAAACTGTGAAGGTAGAGTCAGTTTGTACATGTCTAGACATGAGCTCAGTTTCTGCCTGGACAGCAGCTTAAGTGTATATTTTATGCATTGAAGTTAAATATTAGATTGATTGTAATAGTGTGGTGTTAATCTACACACTGTTATCATGCCATGAAACTGTAAATCGTCCTGATACTTTCTGCTATGTGTGTGATGAGTTAACATTTAAATCTCTGAAACAAAACTTCACTCCACTTGTCAAAAGACACTGTGAACTTTATTTCAGTTTCAAAGTGGGTGACGGAGATAAGAATTGGGCCCCTCACATTTGCTGTGTGACATGTGTTAGACTTTTAACAGGATGGCTAAAGGCTTCACACTGTGTACCATTTGCCATTCCTATGGTTTGGAGGGAACCAAAAGACCATTCGTCAGATTGTTGTTTCTGCCTAACAAGCACAAAAGGGATTACCCCCAAAAGGAAACACTCTGTGAAATACCCTGATTTACCATCTGCAATGAGGCCAGTCTCACATAATGAAGAGGTGCCGGTATCCAAACCTCCCAAAATGTAACATTTATTGACAATGAATCCAGTGGTGATGGTGATGGTGCATATGCAGAGCAGAAAAAGGAAAATATTAATTCTGACCCAGCATTTCAAGTTATCCTCTCTTCAGATGAACCACATTTGTTGGCACAAAGGGATCTGAATCATCTTGTTCATGGATAAGAAGCAGGCTGAACTTTTAGATTCAGGATTAAGAGGCTGGAATCTTCTTGGTCATGACACTAAAGTTTGTTTTTTTCATAGCCACCATGATGAATTTAATAAATTTTTCTGCCACGAAGATGGACTAGTGTTTTGTAAAGATGTTTCTTCAGTTATGGAGGCTCTTGGCCATGATCACAATGTAAATGAATGGTGCTCGTTCATTGATACTTTGAAAGTTGGCTTGAAAGGTTTTCTTCTTTATAATGGAAATAAATTACAGTTCATGCTGCTAACATGAAAGAGTTGTATGAGAACATGAAACTATTTTTGGAAAAGATCCATTATGAAAAATAGAAACAGAAAATCTTTGGAGATCCAAGGGTCATCGCATTTCTGCTCGGCTTCCAGCTTGGATTCACAAAGTTCCGTTGTTTTTTGGTGTGAGTGGGACAGTAGGAACAGGAAAAAAAATTACATTCAGAAAGAATGGCCAAAATGTACATCACTTGTTTTAGGAAAAAAGAAGGCAGTAAACCGTTCCCTTGTTTACTTGGAAAGGTTTTCCTTCTTTCTTTGCACATCAAACTTGGATTTATAAAAAACTTTGTTAAAGCAATGGATAAATCAGGAACTGGATTCATGTCCTTCAGGAATAAATTTCCCAGGATTAGTGATGCTAAGATTAAGGAAGGAATTTTTGTACTGTAGGTCCTCAGAAAATTGATAAAAGATGACAAATTTGATGAAGATTTTAGTGAAGTTGAAAAAGTTGCATGTCAATCATTCAAAAGTCTCTGCAAAAACTCTGTGAGAAATCATAAAGCAGGGAACTATCACGAAATAGTGAGTGATCTCCTGAAGTCATACAAGCTGTAGGATGTAACTTGTCATTGAAAGTTAATTTCTTGGACTCTCACTTGGACTTTTTCCCTGACAAACTTGGCGCTGTCAGTGATAAACATGGTGAACAATTTCACCAGGACTTTTCAAATAGTGGAGTTCCAGCTGACTACTATTAGAGCTTGAAGTAAAATTCAGCAGAAAAACAAACACTGCTTCTTTGAGGTAACACTCTTGTGCTTTTAAATAACTTATAAATATAGCCTATTATCAAAGTAAAGTTGTGTCACTCAACAACTCTGCCTGATATACAGTAGAAATTCTGAAAACATATTCAAATTCATCATGAAAATACTGTGAGATCAATCAGTTTTTGTTTGTGTGACACACAAACATTTTTTTTTGTTCCCCAGTGTAATTAATTCACGTAGTCTAATTGGGGAAGGGAGACAATATAATATTATAGAAAGGAGGGGTAAAGGTATTTTAATTACTATAGTTAAGCAGAAAGTGTCCCTATGTAATGTTTCTTTGTTGCCCATACTGTTCAATAAGGCTTGATGGAAGTTCAGTTTATTGTGAAGAAACTGCTATCCTAAAATTACTGTAATGGACATAAGTGTCTGCTTCCAGTAGAAATACGAAAACATGAAGCCCTAACCCTAAATTAACTATTTAATTTATTCTCAAATATGATGAATGTTCACATTTAAAGCAAATTTGGCTTATGTTCATGCAGTTAATACTGATAAGTATAAATTCTTCAGTACTGATTTTTTAAAATTCATATCTCCAGATTTTTTACACTGGGGAAAAAATAGGTATTATGAATCTATGAGATTACTTGCAAAAATCAACACTGAAGTAATTATAAACCAGTAAACTATTATGTATTTTTATATTCTTACAAATTATATGTTAAATCGTATTCATGGCCAAATACATTTAATGTTTATTTAAATACCAATAACCCAACTGCTTCTGATCCCAGTAATCAATTAGCAGATTATTTTTGCAAGAAATAAATAATCTGGTTTAGGAAGGTTGACACATAAAATTTGGTATGGAAAAATATATCTGTTAATGTGAGAAACTGTGTTGTTCCATCATCTGACAAATTGGAAGCTATGGTTAAAAAATCAAACTATACTTATGATGGAGATTTGCAGACTACAGGTATATTGACCCAGACCCTGGGCCACTTGATTCTAGAGGTATCCATATAATGATTTTTTCTTTCTACTTTCAGTTTATGGTGAATAATGCACACATACAAGCATAAGGACATGTTATATTCCACCAGAGCATCATTTATTTTGAAATTATGCATTTGATTCTGGCTACTTTTTAAAGCTTCCAATGGTGAATGGGAAAGTCATATGTTCGATTTGAGGCTAAAGAAAAAGACAAAAGAATCAATGCAATCCCAAATAAAATTCATGTTGCTCTTTTAAAACACATTTTCCTTTCTTAGTTTCCTGTTTGACTGTACTTGGATGATGTTTTGCATAATACTCACGCTGTAGCAATTGTTTCATTTCTAAATATGGACTCAATCTGTGTTGTTTCTAGAAGGCAATATCACCAGGGAAAAACACAGCAGGAGAACAAGAGAGGGGTTGCAACTGAGGAAAGCTGAAAAATTAGCCTTTATTTTAAAAATTGAGAAGAGTGACTAGAAGTGGGCACTTGCTGGTGTACAGAGAATATTATTTTCCTCCATGTAAATCTCAAGATACTCAATTAAAGAAAACTTTCAACTTGCAATCTTCTCCTAATGTGCCAGAGACAATGTGCCACATCATCAGCCAATGTAACTTTACAGCAAGAGCATAAAACTGTGACAAAACCTCTAATTATCTGATTAGACTGCAAGAATGAGTTACTTTACCATACTGAATTTTGCATATAGCAGATGCAACCTGGAATACTAGCTAGCCTGTATGCCTCCCTCCCTCTTGTATAAATGGGAAAGGGATAGCAGCCTGGAATAATACTCAATTATTGATAATTTTTCCAAATAATATTGACACTTACCTTACATATTTCTAAATGAAAATATACTCTGAGACTATAAGGGTTTGTAGAATGGAATGGATGGACACTGAGGTGAGAAGCTGACTTAAGCAAAATGCTTTGAAGTCTTAGCATTTCTGTTTTGCTTTCAGATTAGTGAAAGGACAGCTGGGGAGGAAATTCATCAGTGGGCAATAGAATGTGGAATGTATCTGAGGATTAATAAGCCCCCACGTGAAAAGAGAATAATGCCAAAGAAAAGCTGACCTAGCTAAGTTAGAGTGTGATTGCATAACTTGGAACCGGTGTAGCTTAGAGTAAACAGGAACAGAATGAGGGATTATTTTCTACATACTTCAATGATTGTGGGGTACACATTTTAAAACATCAAAGCAAATGGACAATATAGTTGACAGCTCAAATAACCGAATTAGAGTTCCAGTCCTTTCAGGTCAAATCCAGTTTGCCCCAGCGATTAAAAGTCTTGACAAACCTCAGTGGGGTGATTCAATCTATTATTTTCTGTTCTTTTCCAAGGATGGATGGATGGATGGATGGATGGATGGATGGATGGATGGATGGATGGATCCTTCCTTCCTTCCTTCCTTCCTTCCTTCCTTCCTTCCTTCCTTCCTTCCTTCCTTCCTTCCTTCCTTCCATGGGTGGCCTAAACTCTGCTGGTTGATCGTTCTCTCTCATATTGTTCATATTAACCTTGGTTTGTTGAATAAACTGTACTTGCCTGCTTCACATATAATACACCCAGGTTGACAGACCATAGTGGCTAGATTCATATACCAAGGCCAGACAAACCACCTTATGGTTTGGTATGATGTATGAGATAAGTCATTCTTTTCTTTGACTGATCACATTTAGAATATAACTAGTGATATGCCCTACCAAGTAATAATTACAAGGATATGGCCATTTATTTTTAATGATAGTCATTGTAAGGTGGCAAAGGTGAAGCAGACAGCTCCAGGCAAGTATGTTCCTGGCAAATTGGCAAAAGTACCATGTGGGCTGATGACTTAATCAGTCATGCCTCATCTATGATGCACTTTCATTTGCAATACACTTTCATTGGTATGTCTCTGTCAAGACTCTTTTTTTCTGTTTCTGTCCACCTTGGACACAATTTACCAAGTACATAGGTGGGGAACCGGTAGGCTTCCAGATGTTGCTGGATTACAAATTAAAGCAGCCCCAGACTGTATAGTTCATGGTAAAGGATGCTAGGATTTGTAATTCAATCTAGAAGGTTCCAAGTTTCACATCCCTGCCCTGGTAGCATGGCTAGGAATAGCTACCAGCTTTCATTGTTCAATGGCTTATTAAAAGAAATATAAATATATAGAGTCTCTCTGTAAGAAATGAGATTTTTCTGTCAGTTTCCAAGAAGTGAAGAAGGCTGCCAGATCATAGCACACTCTAAGACTTCATGATCTAGGTCTCTGGGCTATTATGCACATTTTTTCTTTTTCGAATTATGAATATGCAGAGTAGATAAGCTGATTTTTAAAATTTGTTCAGGAATTGTAACTCTATATATAATGTTACAGTTGAAATGGCATCAAGAGTAGCCTTACAATTCAGATTCATCACTTCCCTTTATGCATGAGCACAATATTGTTCCTGAATATAAATACACATCCACACTGAGGCATTTATTAAAAGTGGAAAACACCCTCACACAGACAATCCTGACAGCCTAATATTTTTTTCTTCACTTAACAAAAGCTGGAATAAAGGCCAGTCAATAATGATGCAGCTAGTCCATTTGGCACTGTTCATGCAAAAGGCAATAATGGGAAACTGTTCTCTTTCTTGCCAGAAACTGTAATAATGGAAAAATTAAAGGCTATCTCAATAGTAACTTCAGTGAGAGTAATCCCCAGTCAGGTCACTCTAGAACTGTGCATTTATCTCACATCCTGCAGTCAAGAATCAGTGCAAATTCTGTCACTGAGACTTGTCCTCCCCCACAAGTTAGCATGGATCTGGCCCTGCAGGAACCATCCCTTCTAGAAGGGAGAAGCAACTGAGCGTCAATAATATATCAGCCTCCAATTAGGGGAACAGCTGTTGATAGTGCTGAATTGTTTATCATATTGATGTAAAACGTTGACCATCAGGGAACAGGATGACATTACCAATCTCATTTTGCCAAGGGCCTCAGGCCTACCTCCTTCATGAACAGACCTCAATGAATCTTCTGCTTGCAAACCATCTGCTTCTGAAACAATCAGTGACATACTGTCATTGTCATGTACAGGTATCTGGCAGATTGCATCACTAAAAAGAAGCAAACTATTTTCCTACCAGATGAAGTTGTTGTTAGGGCTTAATATGTAACTTCTAAATCTTCTGTCTCTTTAGAGAAATAATGTATGTCAAATACGTTTGCTGACAATAATGTCAAGATATAAAGTAACTCGTTTTTTTACAAGATCATTAAAACAGTTATCTGTAAGATTACAGCTGGAGAGAAAGACTCCTAAAAATAGAATACTAACTCAAGTTTTCATTACTTCAGCACTAAAGCAGTGATATATAGCAGGGATGGTCAACAGCTGGCCCTCCAAATGTTGTTGGTCTAAGGTTTCCATTGTGGCTTGTCACTGGGCATGCTGGCAACGGCAGATGGGAATTGGAGTTTAATACCATCTGAATGACCACACAGAGGTTATAAAAATTATGAGATTCTATTGTACTCAAAGATGAGCATTCTAGCCCGTTTGTGTCATCTTCCATGTGTAAAAGCCTCCCAGAAAACCAAAATCTGCAATCATGCCTTCCCAGATACAGAAAGTCTTCGCTGGAGATATTTACCCTCTACATGTAGACTATTTGCTTGTTCCCATTCCACCTGAATGCAACTGGAACTTACTTCTCACAACTTTCCAAAATGCCTGAGGATGGTTAATGAATGCCCTTCATGTATGGCATGTCACTTTGCGTAAAGAGCTATTCTCGGCATGCTAACCAGGAAGAGGGGTGTTATTTGCCAAGATTCCTCAATCACTTGCCTTCCAGAGGTTCCAGTAACTGGGGGATGACAGGAATTGTAGCTGAGCATGTTTGCAAGATTTCAGGTTTTTGCTCAAGTAAGATTTGAATTTAGATCTCTCTGACCTTAATCCCAAACAAGTTAATGTTTTAATAGCAGTAATAACTATCACAATATCTAGAGAATATTGTTTTGGATAGCATACTTATAAATGTACAATATTTTGGGTTAGTGTCTGGAAACATGTTGTGTGTTATTCATTTAGTAGAGATTCAATTATACAAATATTTCTAATCAAGCCTCATACTATGGATCTGTCTAACATATTCATTCTTATTCACAAGAGGTCTTTAACCCATCCTCCTTCCTTCCCATCTTCCCATTCACAATTCATATATGAATTTGAAAAACATTGTATTGATTCTGGCCTCAAACTACTGGGATTCTCATGATGGAACAAACAAAACTTATGCAAGAATGTAGGGTGTACAGAACTTCTTGTTCAGCTGTGTCTTTTCAATTTGTAGAAAAATCTATTTATCTAAACCACCCTCGCAGTATGTGTTTCTCTCCCAGTATTTACTCAATCCTCTAACATCCCAAGTAATTAATGCTCTTGAGTCAGAATGTATTTTTTGCTGTTATCTGACCATTACTTTTGATTTATGGAGCAGGGAGGCAGCTGGATTTTTATAAGCTCACCCTACAGAGCTGAAGATAACAAATGTAATATAATAATCTAACTTCTCTAAGATACTGCACTGAAGGAAAAGACTCCAACAGATTTCTTTATCTATAGTCATACACAGCACATTAAGGAATTTTATCTTCCAATGCAGGCAGTACTACAAGAATATTTTTCAAAATTCTCTTATTCATTCCTCAGATTCAGAAAGCACAAGAGAGAGATTCCCCCCCCCCCCAAATATAATACGTATGCTCTCTATTCATGGATGGAATGCTGTTCAATGACTTCAAGCTAATTTAATCATACTAAATTACACAAATATGAGTATTTTGTGGCATAATTTCATAAAAATAGTGTTTTGTCACAAATATTAGATTAAAAGAAATCAAATTAAAGGTAGATGAGCAAGTGCCAGGATAGAAAAAAGTAGCTAACTGAAACATGAAATGCTATATCTGAAACAGTAAGTCTATAAATCAGTTGCAGTAAAACACTGAAACTTCCACATTTATGAAAGATTACTGAGCTCTGTAAAGCAAATTTTTATAAACATATTAACAAGAAAAATGGAGAAAACAAAAATATAGCAAGCTTGGTGAGAAAAGATAAGAGCAGCATAGAAACCACTGTATGGAAATGAATATATTTCACAAAGGTAGACAATTTTTGCTTTTGGAAATGCAGACATTTATTGATCTGAATTTGAAAATATGTTTGCTGCCTTTTCTCTCTCAGACACAGAAACACAAAAAACACATGCGCATACACCAGCTTAAGATACACTGCTCCGCGACGTGGGTGGAACATCAAATTTTCCATCCCCAAATGCATAGATTCATAGATTACCAAGTCTTCAGTATCCAAAAGCAAAAACACCACCAACAATTTAATCTAACAACTGGCTGTATTTAAAGTTAACTAGAGCAAGCTATACAGCATCACTTTCCCTAATGGTAGGACTGGCTATATGACACAGTGATGGTCCTCAACAGCTGAGGAACTTTGTCTCATGGTGGTGTGTTGCTTTGTCTTAGTCTGAAAAAAATGCAAAAACACTTTGACTATTTATTTGTTTATTTTAATTTACATACATTTCTGGAGTGCCTTAAGACTGAAGGCAGCTAGAGTAAAACCCAACAGCCTTTCCATGTCTCTACAGTACTTAAAAGCAGGATGCTACAATTTTAACAAGGTGCTTCAAAGGACAATGAAATCTTTGTGGAATTCACTCAACTTTTTAATTGCTCTGGAATCACAGTGCCATGCTTTGAATGCCAGCTATTAGGGACGAATTGTGAAAGAACACTGCCATTCTCTGTGAGTTTTTTGAATGCATCAAGTTGACCATTGTATGACAGAGGGCATTGGACTTCAAGGGCTGTTGTTTTACTGTGGTTTGGTTGTTTTTATGAGCTTTTTAGTTTTATCATTGATACCACCTGAGATTTGCTTCTAAAGTATGGATTATGAATAGATTACAATAGTAATATACTAATTTTTATTTAATGTATTCATAATCCATTCTCAACAAGCAAATCTCAGGATGGTATCAATGATAAAACTAAAAACAATAAAACTAAAAATTAGCATATTACTACTGTAAGCAAATAAGGAACAGGAAGTTGGATAGGACCGTACAAGCTTCATTTACAAATTTTATACGTAGATAATGAAATACAACAAAACAGCAAAACCAGGAAACTAATTCAGCAGGGAGGTCTTCCATTGCTGAGATATATTTTAATAGTACCTGATAGTAGTTGATCTAAAGTAGAAACAACTTGGATGCTCTGCTATCTTTGGTTTTATGGGTTTATGAGGAATTAAGAATGAAATATGGAAATCCTGTTTGTTTGTTTGTTTATTTATTTGATTTCTATAGTGGCCCATCTCAGCAAGTGACTGAGATGAATACTCAGTGCCAGCTGAATACTCCTCCCAGCATTAAACCATTCTTTCTGTTCTCAAGCTAATCTGCATAATATAGGCATTCCTTATCCTTTTATTAATGGACATCCATCTTGGGCCTTAGCCATGCACTTTGAATACATAGCTAAAATGAGTTCACTGCACCCACTTATATCATTATGAAATGGCATTATTTGTCAATAGACTTGAAAGGAAGCATTTGGCAGCTTCTTAACAAGTCATGATCATTGTTTTCCACCCTGAAAATGGCTCATGAGGTGCTATTGAATTCCATTAACGGTTCACTTTTTTTCCTGGAACAAAATGGAAACAAAGAATGCTGGACATACGCAGTCAAGCTGAACTTTCCCCACCACCTGTACCAGAGAGTAGAGTTAGAATGGGAATCCCACAGAAGCCCTACAGAAAGCATGATTGATTGGCATCTTGAAAAAGAATGCATCCTGTTGGCATTTGAGGATGTCGTACATGAGATGCCAGTTCTGTGTACAGTATTCTGCTGTGCTGATATTGCTAAGCTTTCTGAAGCATATTATTGTTCCAAATGCATTGTGTCTTAACAGCTTCTTTTTCTTTAGGGACGTCACACACTTTTTCTGTAACTACAAATTTCTATTCCTCCTTGAATAGTGCTATTCCGTCAGCTTAAGTAGAGTTTAATATGTATAGGGCTTCATGTTGGTTAAGAAGAACAACGTGAATGAAATTGGGTAGGTTCACAGGTGACTGGAAGAAGACAAAGCAGCTAGGGTGAAATACACTGGAAGAAAGGTTCAGAAAAGGAACAACTTTGGGCATATAGCTTCTGATCAGGGAAAATAAAGACTGAGTTAAGGATGAATGCATATAGGTATATGCAGATCTTTTCAGGCAGTGATGGGTCTTTCTTGTTTTATGCACAGAAGGAAAATGACTCTTTACTCAGGCCCTTGTTTGGAAAGATGATGTATCCAGGGTTGGGATATTGTTCCAGGGTGGCTGAATTTGATTTCCATAATTCAAGATGTATTTCTCCCAAGAACGTCTTTGCCACCAGAATTTATTAAGGTGATGTGGCTCTAAAGGAATGTGATTGTCAGTGTTACTACTAATATATACAAACAAATAAATTAAGAGAATTGTCTAAATTATAAGTAGCAGAACTACCCAGTGTTGATACACATAATGGATAGATAAGTAAACTATACCTTCAGACAAAAGAGCACTAAAATATTCATGATTGAAATGGCTAAATGAATGGGATAAAAAAAACCCCCAATCAACCAAAACCCAAATCAACCGATTTTATCCTGATACTATTCATATATGTGGAGTCCTTGGTGCTCTCTTAGCCTTGTTGTTTTCTTGTAGACGTTTCGATATCATAGCTCTCTTTACATCCATAGACCCGGCACTAGCGAAAGAATTCATGGCTGCAGTTCTGCACAACACACCCGACTTAGCCAAACACACCAAAATAGAAATACCCAGAATAATGGACCTCATCAACCTCTGCCTTATGACCTACTTTCAGTTTGATGGACAAATATACCAACAAATCAAAGGAACACCCATGGGATCACCTATTTCAGGACTCATAGCAGAGATTGTAATGCAACATCTGGAAAGGATAGCACTCCCATACATACAACCCAAAGTATGGATTCGGTACATGGACGACACTTTCGTCATAATAAAAAGGAACAACTGGAAGAAACACATGAAACCATCAACAACATCTTCAGTGGAATAAAATTCACAAGGGAAGACGAAAACAACAACACACTACCATTCCTGGACATCCTCATCAGCAGGGGAAATGACAAGTTAGAAACACAAGTCTACAGGAAAGCTACCCACACCAACCAAGTGCTCCATTACCAAAGTAACAACCCAACCTCCCACAAGAGGAACTGTGTAAGAACATTATTCAGATGAGAACTTTCACACTGCAGCAACCCAGAACACCAGAAAAAGGAAACAGATCATCTATACAACATCTTCCAGAAAAATGGATACCCACTCAACTTTATCAAAAAGTGCCTCACCACTACTACAACCCAACCACCAGAAGCTATGCAAAGAATAACCGCCCAGAGTCCCCCGAAGAGAGGAGATGGGCGGGGACAAATTGGATAAATAAAATAAAAAATAAATAAATAACACTGACATACCTCAGAAACATCTCAGAAACGAACAACAGACTGTTACAACCGCATGGCATCACTGTAGCATATAAACCAACTAAAACTCTTCAAAACATCTTAAGTAACCCAAAAGACCCAGTAGCCCAAGAAGAAAAAACAAGAGTTATCTACAACATACAGTGTAAGGACTGCAACAGCCACTATGTAGGACAGACAGGCAGAAGACTAGCAGAGTGCATCTACAAACACCAACTAGCAGTCAGAAGACACAATGAAAACTTAATCTCAAAACACATGGACAAACTCAACTATAGTTTCAACTGGGAAACTGTGAGCATCCTAAACCAAGCCAAATCCAAAAACGCCAGAGAATTCCTGGAAGCCTGGCACTCAGACAAAGCAGCCATCAACAGACACATAGAGGTAAACAACATTTACATACCATTCAAAAGAGACAATAGAAAAGCCAAAAGACCAGATCACCTCCTTGCCAGCAGTCAACACCCAGATATGCAAAAATCAGCACTAGGATTAACACCAGATGAACCATCAAACAGCACAATACACCCTAATCAAGGAACTATTAACTTAGTCAACCAACTAAGCAGCAAACAACAGCCCAATCAAGGAACTCCCACGGAAAGAACAACACCCCCACTAACACAAGCTGGACAGTATATAAAGAGAGAGCAAGGCCCACTCTCTGTTTGTACTGAAGATGTTGCCTAGCCTGGCAATGAAATGTCTGCAAAAAACAAGGCTCAGAGAGCACCAAGGACTCCACAGTTCAACCCTGAGCTACAAATGTTCACTTCGCATTACAGGAAAACTCATAGCTCAGTGATGGAACACTATTTTGATATATACTCAGTTCTCAACACTTCCTTAACTTTGTTTTTTTCATTCAATCATGTCCAATTCTCGTAGACTGCCTGGACAGGCCCCTGCAGTTTTCTTGGCATGTTTTTCAGAAGTGATTTGCCTTGCCTGCTTCCTAGGGCTGAGAGTGTGTGACTGGCCCAAGGTCACCCAGCTGGCTTTGTGCCTAAGGCGGGACTAGAACTCACGGTCTCCCTGTTTCTAGCCTGATGCCTTAACCACTGCACCAACTGGCTCTTCCTTAACATAAGGACACATAATGTCTAGAAAATAACCTTTCTGAAACTGCGTGGAGTCCTTAGATTGAGATATTTTGAAACCAATATTGGTACAGAAAGAGAACTTGGTTTACTTAGATAATATTAAAAATAATTCAATGATTATAGATTAGTAAGCAAGCATTCTATGAGCAGTTCACAAAACAGAAAATTATCAAATCTTGCAGGTTCTGAAAATGTTTGAGAACATGTACACCCATGCATACTCAATTCTTATTATATTTAATGGCAATAAGTATAATTAACAATACCTATACCTGTATCATGAGAGGTAAGATCAATCTGTTCACTGAAACATCAGGTCTGAAATATATTAGGATGTGCTTGCACAATTTGCTGCTATACTGTTTTTCAGGTACATGAACAGCACCTGGACTAGTATTGGGTGTTCAACTTACCTGGGAAAAGATGCTTATGGACTACAAGGATGGATAAGGAATTTGTCAGGATCTCTGGTTGACTAATTTTTTTTCACATGTCTTGTTTAGCATTCAAACACTAAACAGACAGAATGCGAAGGAGTCTTGTTGCAACTGCTCTTGAATGACCATCAGTTACCCTTCTCACCTAACTGTTTAACAGTCAGTAAAGCAACCCATAAAGCAAGACATTCTTTCAGAAGAGCAAGAAAAGCCTTTGGACCTTCCTACTTGTGAATAGTTTAGGTTTCAGAGGTCATTAATTATGTAACACAGCAGCATGGGGACCACAGCACCAAACAATAACCTGAAGCACTGTCTAAAATACGTGTATTTACAATTAGAGCAGCTTATCTGATTCCCAAAGTAGTACAATTTTAACTTTAAAGCATATTCTCATTTAAAATTTTAGGGGAAAGTATAAGCCTTTCATAAAGCAGACTCAATATAAAGCAAGACCAAGAACTGAACTTGTACATTATAGAGTAGCTTAAGATGAAACACTTCTAATGCTTCTCTGACCTCAAACTTCAGCCAAACTTCACCATTGATTCAGCACCTCTGGCTGGTTTCCCACCTTCCTCCTTCCCAGTGTTCAACAAGTATACTGTTCCATAGTGAGTCTGCATCTGAACTGTTTTGAGTGTGGAGCTGAGAGAGGCGTAGTGCTTCCCATGGTTCCTTTATGTCTGAGTTTGAAAACAGAATGCCAGCTTCTAATTGCAAAGGACTCCTAAACCTGTGGAGAACTCCTATACAGGAAAACTGACAATAGTGCTGAATATAGTTCCTTTCCATTTCCTTTCCAAATCAAAACTAGCATTTTCTGCAAAATACAAGATAGAATACTTGTTTCCAGGGTGAAATGCAGACAATATTTTTGCAGAGTCAAAGCAAAGTTAAAGAAATGAATACTGCTTTCCATTATGCTCACAATTTCTATGAAACAAACTCAGTTTACATATTGCAGTACCCAGCTAACCTTGGCTGACCTTGGATGGTACAGTTGGAGGAACCACCAAGAAACACTGCTATAGAGCTGTAGGCTAGGCTGGTTAGTTAAAAAAAGACTGGTAAACCAGGCCCTACTGTTGCTGAGAAAACTATATGGCTTGTCTGTGAAGTCACCAGAAGCCAAGCTGAACTAAAGCTGATCTTCATTTTATATATAACAGTATGTCACTGCAAAACATTGACTATGATGTTCTCACAGAGATGTGCTTAGATGTCTTCCAAAACTTGTTTATCCTTAATAATGCAATGCACTATGTATCACTATGCAATCCAGAATCCTCATGGGCCATGACAGGAAAAGGGAAGTGTGAGGTCAAGGCTAGAAGGTAGTAGTTGGGTCCCTCCCAGATGGCCGGTCTATAATAGTATTGGCAGTTCCTTAGGCAGACATTGGTGTGTAACTTTTGGTTGTGCATACCCTCCTCAGTAATGTGTGACATTTCCTATTTTATTGCTATTTAGAGAAGTCAAAATAAAGGAAATCATTACTAAATGCATTTCTGCACAAATGCAGTGATTAGAAATGCACAATTTACCAAAAGACATTATTTGCCTTATACTTTACATTTATAAATCCAGTTTTGGTTACTACTTTGGCTTTGCTCTCTTGCCTGTGTGAAATTGTTTTTGATCTCATTTTAAATTGTACTTCCACCCTATTTCACTCCCTGTTTATATACAGTATTAACAGTCCTTTTCATTGAAATTAAAATAGTTTCTCCAACTTTGTGATAGTGTACATCCTCACATGATGGAAAAAGTGCTATTTAAATCAATGAAACTAAGTTTACATTATTATTTTAAAGCTTGAGGTATTTGAATCCAAATTAAAATTACAGAGCTCCAGAACACAGTATTCCAAAGACTGACATTCTGATAGTTAAAAAAATAATGTAATTGTAATTCTATTATACGTTGATGCATAGACGTATCACTACGCAATCACTATTACTAGCTTCACCACCCTGATTCCCCCTTCAGATGGACTTTTCACTCCCATGATCTCACTTCTGAAATCTAGAAGACTGAGAAATAACACGTTAAGGAAAAGATTTCTTGTGATTTGGAGTAAAAATTAGTGAAATTAAATTACATTAAATCCACACACTTTATCAATTTGACATGTTTAAGAAGAAAAATTATCCCCTAATGGTGGTTAAAGAATTAAAATGAAGTCAAAACATTTCCAAATTATTCACTTAGACCTACCAGTTGGCAGACTATAATTCCCATTTTTTGAAGGCAACCCCATTCATTGACAGCATCTGTTAAACTACTCAACAGAACGTTAATTATGTGGCAAAATCAATGGGGTTTCCTCAAGTTCTCATTTTCCTTTTTCAGTGGAGCCTTGTCCAGATGTTGTGTTCCAGAATACAATGCATGTACGATTTTGCACATCCCCCATTCATTCTTGTATCGAGTTTATGTATGATGTAGTAGAATCTTGGTATAAATTTAACTAAAACTCAGTACCCATATGTTCTATAAATACATGTATATTTATTAGAGTTTTAACCCAACTTTTCCCCAGGAGCTCAAGGGATTGTCCTTTCTTTTCCCCCCCAACAACTAAGAACATAGATTGGACTGATAGGGTGATTGGCCTAAGGTCATCCGGTGAGCTTCCATGGCTGGGGATAGACTTGAACCAGATTCTGGTCCAACAACTTGTTCACTACACAACTTTGGCACTCTATGTGTGTTTCTCTTTTCCCTTCAATGATGGAGGATATCTCTATGCTTCAGAAGGTTGTATGTGGAGATTCAACCTTGACTGTAATATAGAAAGCAGTCCTTCTGACTATGGAATGCCTTTATATAGTCTGCCATTCTCATAACAACTAAGAATTCGTTAGATTTTGGGGAGACAAATACAAATAAAAAATTAACTATTTTTTATTAGTGGTTGCTATTAGTGGTTACTGTTGCTACTGTTATAATTTCAGTATAGGCTATTCAAGTAGAAAAAAGTACAATCCAGTCACAAGATCCAAAATTAGCATTTTATTCAGAACATTGGGGTCAGGAGTGTATCATTTATATTCTGGTACATAATACAGAGGCAAAGCTGTTGTCAAACATCTTTCCGGTTGTTTAACATACTGTGTAATTATTTGAGCCGTAAGTATAAGGCTATCCCTTGACTCTTCAATCTTTCTTTCTCTCTCTCTCTCTCTTTCTCTCACACAGTTTTTGTTTATTTGTTTTTGGTACAAATTATGTAAAACATTTGTGCTAAGAACTTTTTGCCCACCCCAAACAAATAAAACAAACAAAAAATTAATTTAAAAAACTCAAACCTTGAGTACTCTAACTACAGCTCAACAATTGAATCAATGTCACTTGTTTGCAACCTGTTTGTAAATACTTTACCCATAACAAAAGATATAAACATGCAAAAACCTGAATCCATAGTCCAAATAATACATACACATGTTTGGAAGTTTCAGCACTTCCCAAAGACTATGCTAATAAAACATTATGTACACGTACCATTTTTTACAGTGAAGTGGGAAAAAAAGTACTGGAAAATGCTTTAAAAAAAACGTGTATATGGATTAAGACCAAAATGTGTCTAACATTCTACCATAAGAAAAGAAAATCAGTCCTGCTACAAACTGGTGATATGAAAACTCCCTTTATTTGCAACCAGCTGCATAAGATTCAGAATTTTAGTGAAAAACCCTAGCATCTAAAACTAGAAGTATTGTACATATTTTTTATGGCCTTCTTCCCCCACATCTCCCCGATAACAAAATTTTCCCATGAGGTTTTTTTCAATTTTGTTATTTTAATAAAAGCAATGCAATGTAACAAAAGCATGTTGAAGCATATCAGTGACTGCGCTTTCTCCCCACCCCCAATGTGGTTTTATTTCAGTTTTTCATAAATCAGTACCATTTAAAGCCTTAAACATAAAATTAATTCCAATCTGAAAAAGGTACAAAAAGGCACATAAAATCCCAGTGCTTCTGTACTGTAAAATTCAAGTGTAACTGAGCTCAATTGTTTGTTTTCCTTTTTTTTTTCCAAACAGCATTGGATGACTGATATTCCCAGTGAGCCCAAATAGGTTTGCAGCCTACGCCAAAGCCTTCAGCAAGCACTTGTGCTAGTAGACTACAAAGTTAAAGCCTAGCTTCTGTATGCTTGTTGGGAATACCAGTGAAAAGGTTTGTACTTGTCCAAATGCAACGCTGGCCACCATGGCATTCAGTCATCACCTCCCCCGTACATATCAGCAAGTTTCTTGAAACGTGGACCCCAGTCATTTAGATAATCGTAGTCCTGCTCGCCGCCACTACTTGAAGAGTTGAGGGAGCTCAAAGATCCAGCGGTGGAACCACTTCCCTCATAGTCAAAGACTAGAAGAGAGTCATACGGAGGAGCTGTGGGGTCGTTGTCTGCAGCTTTAAGTCCCTGTAAACAGTCAGGAGGGGGAAACGCTAAGAAAATGGGAAGACTACCCCAATCATTTCACATAGGCATTATGTAGACCCAAACTTGTGTGATCACTCTATAAGAAAACGTCTGGATCAGCAGCAGGTCCAGGAATAATTGAAATGTAGGAAGAGCTATAATCACCTGCTTATCCTTTCTGCCCCTCGCTCTATATAATTAGTAATCATTCAAAGAAATTGGAACAATTTATGTCTAAGCAAGGAGAATAAATAAATATTGTAAAAGTATGCCATATGAATATGAATGGCAACCAGCTAAAACATTTTTTTTCATTTTAGTTCAACAGTTTTAGCTGCTTAACACATTGTAAATTACTAATAGCTGGCACAAAAATATTCATAGTGGAGTTAAATGGCAGTTTTGTGTGTGTCTCTTGAATCTTTAAATTGAAAGCTAAACAAGAACAAACACGGAAGAACTAAGTTTACAAATTAGATGCAAATAACAAGAAGGCTTCATCTGTCCACACATCAAAATACCCATCAACTCCTTTCACACATTTAAAAAAAAAATTAAATTACAATTTCTTGAATGGAACTGAGGAGCTTTTTAAAAATATTTTTCACTCCCAAGATATTGACTACAAAGAAATCTAGCAAAAATCCCAGCAATATTGTAAATATATGCTGCAATGAAAGCCCTAAGTGCATTCTGTCATTTAAATTCTGTGCTTTATGGTAATTGGTAAGGCTTGCTTGTGTAGTGGGATCTACAATAATGGTTTAAAACAAACTGCATGTTTCTAAAACAGCAAGAAGTGCTATTGTATTTCAACCAATTACATCAAAAATATTCTTTAAGTCTTGTCAAGCTGGGAAACTAGAGTCTCTTAGTGTGGCATCCATTGCTGGCCTTGGATGATATACAGTCTCTTATGCTATTGAGTTTATAGCATAAAACAATAATGAAAGATTCAGTGTTCCAGAAAATGCACTTAATGTGCAAACTGTCTGTTGGAAAAAAGGTCCTGAAAGGCAGTTTTACAAAGGTATGGCTAAAGGCTTAAAATCTGCATTATAGGAAAGTTAAAATTTGTGCATTTCATGTTCTAAACAGCTTAACCTGGTATGAAAATTTAAACACTAGAGAACACTGAAAAAAAACAACAAATTAATATTTCACAGATTTTGACTGAAAAGGTAAGTCAATTTTGAAGAGCTACAATCTTTTAACTTATAGCATAATTGTTTCCAGAAAAGAAAAATTTAACTGACCTGATATGTTGCTGCAAAAAAGCAGCACTCCCCAGGTTGTTAGAAAAAAACAAAGGCTAAGATGACAGAATTTCCTGACACAATTTCCCATTTGTTGACGCACCAGTAGAGATCATAGATCTAAAAGCCTAGCCACTAAAAATTCAGCAGGTGTTGAACCACACGAAAATGCAGTGGTGTTCATAAAAACCTGTGATGTCAAGATGATGGCATTTGTGATGACATAATCATGAAAATGACCCAATTACATTCTTGTATCACAATGTCTTATTTAAATCCATAAGGTACAGCATTTGTGTGATGTCAATTATGTGCCTTTTGCCCCTTTTGTTCCCCCTTCCCCATAGATGCCCATGCTAAGATGCTTATTCATTGCATTTTAGTTGCAATTTGTGGAGCTGGCTGGCTGTTCTTCGTATTGCTCTGCAGGTAGGAAGATGGCCTATAAGTGATAAGACTATTTGTTCAACGTACTCTGTATTACTTTCTTTCTCTGGCAGCAACTGATAGGCTGTCAGTGGGAAATCATTCACATCTGTTACCTGACAGAGCTTTACATTAAACATTTTGAGACTGGACCTAGGACCTTTTGCATGCAAAATACATGCTTTGTCATGGAGCTCCAGACCCTACTTAATTCTGCTTGCAACATATCAGATGCCCCATTTTGTACATATTTTATTTAAAAGCATTAGTGAAAAAACACCGACTAAGTAGAATTAAGGTTGCTAGTACTAAAAATCACTTGTACAGGAAAAAGAAGATGCAGCCCCATTTCAGGTTTGTTGTAACTTCTGAATGAGGCATGAAAACTTGAATGATCAGTAATGTCAGAAGCAGGAATGTTAATTCCATACCACTCTGCCCTATTTAAGAACACTGCTCTCCACTACTGTATTCTTGATTTTTACAGTGTGACATAAACACAATATAAGAACAGTTATGCAGGATTGTTTGTACAGTATATATTTGTACTGAATGTTCCCTACAGAATGAACTGTCTACCGGTTCACATTTATCACTCCCGACTTATCTTGTTCACAACTTCCTCCTTCAGAGGGTAGAAGAAGATACAAGAGAATCAGTTACTAATAGTTAAGAAATATTTAATTGAGGAAATGAATGTAGCAGGAATACTGGAGGAAAGTGACCATCTATTATTGGCATTCTTGATCTTAAAAGGAACCTAAAACTAAACGTAGTTAAACATGTACTGTATCTTGGACTTCAAAAAAAGAAGATGTTAGTAAAATTCAGAATAAATATAAGTTGGATTCCATAAAAGGAAAAACTAATAAATAGGTGCAAGCTCCTAAAGAAGGTGGTATTACTGCATAATTGCAAACAATTCCAATGAGGAGAAAAAATGGAGGATAGCAAAAGAAGCCAGCCCAGCTACACTAAAACCTTAGCGAATACCTGAAAACGAAAAGGACATACACAGAAAATGGATACACACAAAGAATACAAAGTCAAGTAATAGAGAAAGAGTACAGTCTGGTAGCTTGCTAACAGAGCTGATGTCAGGAAAGCAAAAGTTCAGAACGAGCTGAGGTGAGCAGAGGTTAGCAAAGGATGCTAAGAATAGCAAAAAGAGCTTCTTTAGATGTGCTTAAATAAAAGAATCAGTATACCAGACTTGATAAAGAAGGCAAAATGCTAACAGGTAACAAAGAAAAGGCAGCATTAAACAACTCCTATTTTGGTTCAGCATTTTCCATAGGAAATTGTGAAGGACAAAATAAAGGGTCAGAATTGCAACTGGAGACTGAGAGAATCAGGGAACACCTCTGTTCTTTTAATGAATTTAAATCTCTAGATCCAGATGAATTTCTTCCTAGGTTACTGAAGGACTAGTTGGTAGTCTGGTCCTTATATTTTTGAGAAATTCTGGAGAATTAAAGTACCTGATGGCTGGAGGAGAACAAATATGATGCCTATCTTCAAAAAGGGAAAAAGGAAGATGCAGCAAGCTATAGATCAACGAGTCTGGCACTGATACCAGCGAAGACTCTAGAACAGATTATAAAATATCTAGCTAAAAGCATTTCAAAAGTGTAATGATTATCAGAAATCAGTACAGATTTGTCAAAACAATTTTTGCCAGACTGATCTCTTCTCATTTTAATTCCTCAATAGACTATGGGAATTCTGCAGACATAACTTACCTTTACCTCAGCAAAGCATTTCATAAAGAACCCTGTGATATGCTGATTGATAAACTAGTTAACTTTGGGCTGAATGGCATAATAATTAGGATACACATCTGGCTCAAAAATTGTATTCAGTGTGCTTGTTATTATATTTCTCTCTCTCTCTCCCCCTCTATCTATTTATCTTTATCTCAAGGTGGCAAACATACCTAATACTCCTGCCTCCTATTTTCCCCACAACAACAACCCTATGAGGTGGGCTGGGCTGAGAGAGAGTGATTGGCCCAAAGTCACCCAGCCGGCTTTCATGTCCAAGGGAGGTCTGGAGACCCAGCCTCCTGGTTTCTAGGTCAGCAACTTAACCATTACACCAAACTGGTTCTATTTCATCAATGGTTCCTCATCAAACTGGGGACAAGTAACAAGTGAGGCTCCAAAAAGATCAGTCCTGGGTCCTGCATTTTTTAATATTTTCATTAATGGTTCAAGTTTGTGTTGTGCACCAGCTACGTCCCTGTCTGGATCGGGAGTCCCTCCGAACAGTCACTCATGCCCTGGTCATCTCCGGTACAGACTATTTCAATGTGCTCTACATGGGGCTACACTTGAAGAGTATCTGGAAGCTTCAGCTGGCCCAGAATGCAGCTGCACAAGCAGTTTTGGGAGCCCCAAGGAGGGCACATATAAACTGGGTGCCAGTTTGCTTCCAGGTCCAATTCAAGGTGTTGGTTATTACCTTTAAAGCCCTACATGGCATGGGTCCAGGTTACCTGAGGGACGGCCTCACCTGTTACATTGACCCATCCCACCCGGTGAGGCAGAGAGAGCATGCTACGGACCCTGTCCATGAGGGAGTACCTATTGGCAGGGTCCAGGAGGAGGGCCTTCTCTGCCATTGCGCCCACCCTTTAGAATAATAAATTACCCCAGAGGTGACACAGGACCCCACTCTCCCAGCCTTCAGGAAGGGGGTTAAAACCTGGTTATGCCACCTGGCTTGGGGTGGGAGGGGTGATAGCCATGCATGGAGGTGGTTGGCACCGTGATGGTGCCAACAGTAAGATCTTGATTTGCCATCTTGTCTTTGTATTTTATATTTGTATTTTTATATATATTTACACACACAGACACACACACACACACACACATTGTATTTTAATGGTATGTTATTTTTTATGATTGTAAACTGCCCAGAGTCGTCGTATACGAGTTGGGCGGTTGAGAAGTTCAATAAATCAATAAACAAACATTTTAGCTTTATACTTGCACAGTACATTAACATACCATTATAGTAATTAACATACTGTCATGAGTACTGATGGAGAGCAGGAGGGGGCCTCTATCCAGGGGGGAAAACGCATGCATAGTACTGAGGAATTAAGCAGCCATTCAAAGAGACACAGATGAGACCCGCCTTAACTTCTGGGGTTTATCTGTCTGGGTTTTTCCCACGCTTCTTCAGTTTGTTACGATTTTCTGTCTTATGTAGCAGCAATAAACACTAGAGACCTATTCCTTGTCTCAGCGTGATTCCTGACTGTTAGGACACATACCATTATAATAGTGTATGTTACATTTTTATTATAGAGACTCCTTGTTATGGTAGTATTTTATCTGACCCATTTGATTTTACTTTTGTGTTGTATATTTTCAAATTTTGCTGGTGATTGACCAAATAAACATAATTTCATTTCATTTCACAAAATGATGTGACTGTAAAACATCAATCTTTAAGCTGCATTAACAGAATAATAATTTCTGAATCACAGGAACTAGTTGTTCTACTCCTTTCTACATTGGTCAGACCACCATAAGAATGGTGTCCAATTCTGGTTGCCACACTTTAAAGATCCACAGAAATTAGAACAGGTTCACAAAAAAAGGGAACAAAGATCATTATGGCACTAGAAACTAAATCCTGTAGAGGAAGATTGAAGGAGCTGGGTATGTTTAGCCTTGAGAAAATACGACTGGGGTGTGGGGGGTATGATAATAGTTTTCAAAAACCTGAAAGGATGTCACACAAAAGAAAATCAGTATATCTTCCCTCTCATACCAGAGGACACAGAATAGTGGAGTCAACTTACAGGAAATAATTGTGAATGGATGATAGAAAATTTTTTCCTAATATTAAGAGCAATTTGTCAATGGAACAAATTGCCCAGACATTTGGTAGCCTGGCTCCCCTTAATGTTTCAAGCAGAGACCAGGCAACCATCTATTTTAGATACTTTAATGTGGATTCCTGCATAGACCAGGGTGTTGGACTACATGGGCTAAATGGACTCTTCCAAGTTTGTGAGTCTACACTATAATGTACTTACTACAAAATTTATGTTCTGACTTTCAACATAAACATCATCCTAAAATGGCTTATAAACAATAAAACACTTGTGAATGAAATAAATCTTATTAAAAACAAACAGCAAAATTCTAGAATTTTTCATACAAAGTAATTAGTGGTAATGGCCCTGTCTTGGGTGTGGGAGATGTTATTTGTACATTACACACAGACACACACACACATATAAGAGGGGTGCAGAGCTCTGTAATCATTTCACAATTTTTGCTTCAATTTATATTATAGTATTATTATAATTTCTAAAGAGGTATACATGATGAATGAATCAAAGCTTATCTCTTTAAATCCAATTAGACCCCTATACACACCATAAAATTTCATCTATGGTAAAAGTAATATAAAAAAGATGAGAAATACTGACACAGTGCCTCTGCAGACTTGTAACTTACAGTTAATACATAACTAGGCTAAACTAACACCGTAATGGAATCCAGTGGAACAATTGTTTTGTAAATACAGTGGGTAAGACAGATAAAGCATGGGTGCAACTGATACCAATGCACAAAAGTTAATTGTTTCATTTACTGTTTTCCATTTAAATAATTGTTTTTTTAATTTATTATAAATATAAATATATAAATGTCATATTTATATCTGCCAACATCGTAATCGTATCAACAATACTTTAAAAATCATTCTTCAGATGTAAAGGATATTCATAATCTGTGCAGATGGTGCCTAATAAGTCCTAAAAGGATGTTTTCCCTTTCCCTCCAGCTTCCAATTTACCTCATTAATGAAGTCCCCAATGTCCCCAGGATGAGGAGCTGCTGATCTGACTGGATACTGAGGTTCCGCATGGATAGGTCTTTCATCAAGTCGCCTTATTCCAACAGGTTTGATAGCATCTGGTTCTATGGTGTCAGGTTGTTGGAGCTGACTTAAATCATAGTCCTGGAAGCGATACGTAAGATATTGATTTATATCCTGCTTTTTTATCCAAGAAAGATGGTCTAGATCAGTGGTTCTCAAACATTTTGGTCTCAGGACCCCTTTATATTCTTCAAAATGACTGAGGACCCCAAACAGCTTTGGTTTATGTGGGTTATATCTGTCAATATTTAGAAATTAAAACTAAGAAATTTTAAAGTATTTACTTATTTGACTTTGTGGACTCCCTGAAAGGGTATCAGGGACCCACAGGGGTCCCCCAACCACACTTTGAGAACCACTGGTCTAGATGACTTACAATATGCATAGTAAAGAGAGCAAAATGCTTGTTCTTATAAAATATGCTACTGTCCCCTTTTCTCAGTGACCTTCATGTATTCATGTTGCAATTATAGGAGTATTTTTGTGGAAGAAATGGAAATTCTTTTAGACTCACAGAGGTAATTTCCTATCTTTTGTGAGGCGGAGAGATTCCAACACTTTCAGCTGCCCTCCCCCAACCCTCCAAACCCTATAATACTTGATTAATGACTTGCAATGTTATGTCAACTAGCAGTTGTAAGGGAAATTTCAGACAGGGAGGGGTAGGGGGAACTAAACTTGCCTGGCTGTTTTATATCTAGCTTCAGGAAGATACCTTATCAGTGCTTTGCTTGCATTAACATGCTTTTTGAAGTTTCTCTTTCTAATGCTTTGCACAGCTTTAGTAACTAGGTCTGTTGAACCCTTGGGGTGGATAGAATGTCCTGTGTATGAAGAACTGAAGCACACATTAAGTAATTTCCATTCCTCACTTGAACATGGAGGTCATTTCAGATAGCATATATGTATAATAATTTATGGAACGACATAACTTGTCATTAAGGAAAGACATAACTTTCTAACTTGTCTCCTAAAAGCTGCATCTTCCACAAGGAAAGTATTAAATGCAGATCTGTAGAGAACTACTGCATCAAACTGAAATACTATTTTTAATCCACAGAGTACTAGGGATTAAAAATCAGAACAACTGTATCTGAACATTTGCTGAACTTTAAACCAAAGTGTCTTCTTTCCTGATTATGCTGGAGGGTAGTTGTGTGAACATAGGAAAAGGTGCTATATGCAAGCCCATGTAAGCACTGAATCACATTTTACCCTTTGAATCCAGATCACAGCTCTTTAAGTATATTATTATTTTCAGGCAGTAAATGTAGTTTGCAATTAGCACTGTTCTAGTAAAAAAGCTTATATAACTAACATATGCTTTCCATGTACATCAGACTACCAGGAAGTTTTTTTTTTAAATCACAACGGTTATGACTGAAATCTTATGCACATAGATTTACTTACGGAAGTAAATTTGCTGAATGTATATACAGAAGGGGAATACAAAATTGTTTTTTAAAAAATCTTGAAAGGTTCTGAAGTTATTAAGAAACTTTGATACTTCTTGAAGAATCTATGTGCTTTGAAAAAAAGTTTGGGTTCATATGTTGTTAAAATAAAGGATACTTTAAGAGCTTTCAACACATAATCTTAGTCTACCATGAAAAATACTAATTTTGCTTGATTTTTATGTTTGTGTGCCTTTTTAAAATAGTATCTGATGCCTCTAGTAAAGTTTCATGCCTTGACAATTTTAACATTTGTGGAATAATATACCAGGGAAGATTCTACTGATAATTTTTCCCCTCAAATTATTTAAAAGTGCAGGTTTACAGTGCAAGAGGTGAAATAAACATACTTTGAAATATTGCCATTGGATATACTGTAAAATCTACACATATAATTTAAGGCTCCAAGAACAAAAAAAACAATTTTAAAACTACAGCAGACTGTTCAAATCTAAACATAATGTAGATGATGATGATTCTTTACAAACATGCCTGTGTTAATTAAGAGCTTGCTGTTTGTAATTCTAATCCTATCTTTTGGGAACAATATTTTACTTTAACTTTTTTCAAAAGCAATTATTCAGCTTATTATCCTATTGAATGCAAAAATAAATCCAATCCATGAAGAAAAAAATATGGTTGGCCCTGAGACCAAATGAACACAGATTTCATGTTATATTCTTCATTCCTGCACAACAAAATGTATGGATAGAATTCTAGACTATAACACTATAGCTGAAAATTGACTCTAATAAGGTCATTGGCCAAACAGCATGCATTTAAAAACCCATCCCTCTCAGTAGTTTCTTAGCAATTATTTACAAAAGTATTATTTCAGTTGCTCATGTAAAGAGAAAAGCTGACCTCCTCCCCTGCCATGACTCATTTTTAGATTCTAAACCCATACATTACGCAAAGTGTTGACATAAGCCTCAATCTGAAGGAAAAACATGTCATTTGAAGGCAGTCACATTCTCAGTGACTGCCATTCCATGTGCTTTGATGGCTCTGCATCAGCCTTACAAACATAGCTTTGTCTTTGAAGTAGAGTGAACTTACTATCCCTGTTTAGTACTCCTAAGTGTTGTGCAACAAACTTTGTTATTTGATGATTAAGCCTGCCTGCAAAAGTTTCAAATTATGTTGGCAAGGAGGTTGGGAAAAGATAGTCAAAGCAATCAGTATCCTTGTTTTTTTTTTTTCTTTAT
The DNA here is from genome assembly GCF_035149785.1 of Candoia aspera. NCBI lineage: Eukaryota > Metazoa > Chordata > Lepidosauria > Squamata > Candoiidae > Candoia > Candoia aspera. Next base: position 164,062,954 of record NC_086155.1, read on the forward strand.
AGAGAAACAAATTAGTCTCTTTTGATGCACACAGTGGCAGCTTCCAAACACAAGCAGTTGTGGCAATTTACAGGCACAATTCTCACACCTACAATATAAAAACCACTAAACATGAAAAGCAATCCTGAATAACATAACATAACATAACATAACATAACATAACATAACATAACATAACATAACATAACATAACATAACATAACATATATTTCATTATGAACACATTTCTTACCTGATCTTCTTCTCCACCACCTTCTTCATCGTATTTGAGAATATTGTCTCTTACATCATCTTCTGGATCAATGAGTAACTGCTTGGCCTGACGTTCTTTATCACGGCGTTTCATCCAAACCACAAACATTAGAACTAGAACTAAATGAAGTGCAGAAAAAAGGGGGAGCTTTATTTGTTCCTCCTTATACTGTTATTTTTAAAAATACATGAAATGAGCATATTCAGTACTTATCTGTTCTGGAATTTATCTGCTCCAACTTGCAACTTAAAGGGAAGGGAAGAAGCAGTAAATTCCTTGCTAATACATTCCCTTACACTATATAGGATGTTCAGGAGTTGGAGAATTCCAAACCCAATCCATTATAAAGGTAACATTAAAGAAGAAGCTGTAAACTGAAGCTGCACCATAGGGTGGGGGTATCAACTATTTAGAATTCCTTCAGAAGAAAAGCCACTGTGCGTATCAAATCAGTTCAGGAGCAATAGCCTGTACAGAATGCAACTATCTAGCTGTTTATTTATCCCGCCTTTATTATTTTTATAAATAACTCAAGGCAGCGAACATACCTAGTACTCCTTTCTCCTCCTATTTTCCCCAAAGCAACAACCCTGTGAGGTGAGTTGGGCTGAGACAGAGTGACTGGCCCAAGGTCACCCAGTTGGCTTTCGTGCCTAAGGACTAGAACTCACAGACTCCTGGTTTCTAGCCCAGCACCTTAACCAATAGACCAAACTGGCTATCAGAGTCAGTTTGTCAGACTTCCCTCCTTAGAGTCTAGACTGGAAATACATAACCTAAGGAATGAGAATCTAAGAGCTCTGACTACTAGTATTTATTAGAAGGAAGAAGGAAGGTTAGGGTTACAGCACAAGAATTTCAGTGAGCATTGTGTTTTCAAATGAGACAGTTATGTTTAGGCAATCTATGGCAGACAAGCTCTTGTCTGTTTCCTTCTGCTTTTTCAGTGTCAAAGGGACCAGTGAAAGCAAGGCAGTCTTGGTGAAAGCAGGGCAGTATGCATCAGTTCAATATTTTGGTAACTACTATTCTCAGAGCTGTAAACCATGGTAAATTATAATTAGATAAATTAGTACACTTGAAAGAGGCACTTTCCAGCCAAGCAAAATGGCTGTGCATAAACAAGCATGCAGAGGTAGCCAGACCAGAGTATCTTCTGAAGCTCTCATGCAAGCCTTGAAAAGACATGCCAGTTTTTGTGCTTGAAAGGGTGCTTTCTGCCCTGTGCGTCATGAATGCTTAAGCCAGCCATACACACATTACATAAATTTGAGGTCAGTCACACTAGCTTTCTAATGTTTTATATAATTAAGTATAAAACGGAACAGCAACAACAAGTACAGGGAGTTAGTTGAAACAATACAAAATGTCAAACCTCTTCTGGAGCTCAGTTCCCAACAAAGACTATCTGACTGTGTCTCTTTATCCAGTTTGAAATGTATAGCTTAAAAGGTTCTGTTTTACCATTTTTTTATTAGCAGGAGGTTTATGCTTATAAATGGAAGAAGAAAGCTATGTGATAATTGCTAAGCATTTGTAATGCAAGGTGTAAGTTTACTGCTATTGGTTTACTTTTACTATCCTTACCATCCAACCTTTAAACGTCTTTCTGAATAGATAGATAGATAGTATTCCCCCCTTCATAAAGATGTTCAGAAGCCATCTACTATGCTTGCTCTAAAATTTCAAAGACTGAACTAACTGTTCAGAAGGAAAGAAAGCCAGAGAGGAAGGCGGGGGGGGGGGGGGGGAGGGCAAGAGGAGGAGCTTTTCAGAATATGTCCTTAAGAAAGAAGTCACAAGCTTTATCAAGGACACCACCTATTGTATATTCTCAAATCAGTTAATTGTTGGGGGTCCATCTACATATAAAGAATCTACTCCATGGCAAACGAATCTTGAACATTTTTAGCACGTGTAAGGACACACCCAATCACTGCTAAAATAGTTAGAAGACTTACCAAGTAATATGATGATGCAGAGGAGAATTGCAATGATGGCACCTGTGCCTAGTCCTGCACCAACGATCCTGTCTGCATCTGTACAATCTCCATTTAAATCACACTGGCAAACTTTCACCTTCAGAATAGAAGTGCTGGACTTGGGAGGATTTCCAGAATCTGTTATTATTATTGGAACATCATAGATTCCAGCCTCAAGGAACCTGATCTTTAAAGCCAATTGGGCACGGTCACCTGTATAAAGAAAAGGAAAAAAAAAAGACTGGGTAAATATGCTCTGCTTGTATCAACTGAAATCACTGGAAAGCATCTGCTTAAGAATTTCTTCCTGAAATGGATGTTATTTACTGGTAAGCTTTCATCCAATGTGAAAAGTTCATCTGAATTTTTTTCTAAAGCATATAGAGGACCCATGAGAAGCTGATTCCAACTCTTAGAATCAGATCTTCTGATGCCATGAACAAATTTCTGAGATGGGAAAACTCCAAGACTGGGAGAGTAAGTGAGTCCCCTAGTACTGCATTTAATTCAACTGAAAATTCTATTCTTATAATCACTTTAAAATATTTGAAATAAAAATTAATAGGAACTACTATTAGTTACAAAACAAGAATTGTTATAAAAAGGAATGTATATTACCACTAATGCGAATAATGGTCCAATTTTTCTTAACACTGGCAGGAGAATTTGGCAACTCAAATGCAAATGGTCCAGCATTTGGATCAATATCATCATCTATTGCTGTGATATTTGTTGCATTAGGTTGTAGTGTTTCACATGTTGTAGCTTCTTGAGGATCCACTCGGGGAGCATTATCATTGATGTCAAGCAGATATATCTGAAGGGTACCAGTCCCACTCATTAGCGGGATTCCTTTAAGGACACAAACGCAATAAAACAAAATAAAATAAGCCTACTTTCTATTAAAAAGGGATTGTGATATACTTACTATACATATAAGAATGTACTAGTAGAAAAAAAAAGTACAAGTTAAATAACATATTTTTCTGACTATAAAGAGTAATCAGTTCTTTTCTGAACATAAATTTTAAGCTGAAGCTGAGACAAAGAGAATTTTTGCAGCATATTTTCCTCCAATGGAAAAACTGAAATGGAAAATTTCACTTTCATAGTGAATTGATTTTATGAAGCCTAAGTGGATTTCCAATCAGAGTAAAGAAATTGCTTTTTTCTGAACCAACTTAGTGGCATTGCCTGAGTAAGGTTGGATTGTCTGCACCAGAACTGATTACAATGGGAGTTGTACAGTAAATTGCCAGATTTCCTTAAAACAGCACCAAAGCAGCAGCAGCACTTTGAGTAGAAAATGGAAACAAGTGGGCCTGACACTGGTAAATATTTCATTAGGTGGCCATACAGTTATGAAATTTCAGAATGCCTTCATTTTATAGTTAAAAATGTTTATTTGGGAATATCTTATGTTGTATTAAAAATCTGTATCAAAGAAGATACAGAAAAAAAGAGAAAGTATGCTTGTGTTTCTAATAGAATTATATACATTTAATACTGTAATTGCAAACTCTTTCAAGAACAAAAAGATTTTGTTTCATCCTGAATTAGCAAGTTTGTCAAGGGTCAAGAGCAGAATGTAGAAACTGGTAATTTTTTTGGTAGAAATATCTAAAAAATGAAACCTCAGAATTAGCAGCAGGTACAGCTTATATGAAAACGCTTGATGGCTATCACACCATTGGGATCAAAGCTCTACCCCTTTTGTATGGGCATGCAACGTGTCATGTACATACAAAATGGAGCTTTGATTGCAGAGCTACAGCAGCCATCTTACTTGTTTTGACTCCTATAGAAACTGCTGTACAATTCTTTTTAAGGATCTCAGGTCTTTGAAATCTCATCACTGGATAGGTATTTAAGAATCCTTCACCTTTAGTTAAAAATGTTTCCCTAGTCAAGAATATTTTCTGTTTCAGACCTAAAATTTCCTCACAAAATTTCTATGACAGATGTTCTAGTAACCCTAGATTCTCCTAAGGTAAAAGTAAACCAAATAAGGTTTCCCAAAGTACAGCTCCTTGATGGTAAGCATAAAGTTATGATGGATATTTGATATCTCCATCAATCGAAATGATATGCCTCCAGTTAGATAAACAATACAAAGACAGGAGACAGATAATGGCAGAGAACATAATAATACAACTCAAAGTTCCATAGGAAAACTTTAAAGATGGAAATAATGTTTTGGGAGTGGGTTAGGAGTGAATTAGACTGTTTGCCGCACTTGTAAACAAGTTACAAGGAATCAAAAATTTCTAAGTGCTTATCTTTCAAGTTCATGATCTGAGAACTGAAATGGGAAGGAAGAGGAAATAAATACTGGAGCAGCAGCTCCTTCCCTGGCAAAGACATGGAAAAGGGCTGATTCCCCTCTTAGTCACATTTTTTTTCTTTAATGGGAAAAATGCAACCTCAGCAGTCCTTGATATCCAGGTCAATGGAGAGTGCCAGGATGTCCTGGCCTTAGCTCTCTACTTTCCAATTGCTGCATTGAATTGGTATCACAGGGACATAAAGAGTAGTAAATAACTCCTTTCCAAGTATTACTTTCTCTATAACAATACCTATACCAAGGGAATTTCTCTTATACTTTATTATGATTCTAATACAGCATTTATATCAATATTTCATATCCTTGCTTTGCTGATGATACTCATGGCACTCAAAGATACAAATGACAGGCCTTTGAATTTAAACACATACCACTGTCAGTGGCAAGGAAAGTAGCATTATACATATTATTTTTCACATGTGGTGATTCTCTGTCCAGAACACTAGTTGTTGTTATCTGACCATTAATAGGATCAATCTTCAACCAATTGGCGGGATCTGAGAGTTTTGAATATCTGCAAGAATTTAACATAAAACACTATATTAATGTCAGATGCATTTGGACAAACAGATCATCAACAGGAAGATGCACATAGAAATCAAACTGTACATGACAGTCTCAGGATTTTCCAGAAGATGCTATCTGGAGAATTTATATGAGGAACAAAATATATATTTTTTATTGATTATATTTTTTCATATTTATGTATTTGCTATATATTACCCAAAGTTACATAATACTTTTCAATATTCCAAGACATACTGCATACACTGACTTAAAACTGTAGAGTATTTAAAAGCATTGCCATTTAAACATTACATAACTATTCTAAATGCAAATTATAATACTGTTGAAAAATAAACCTTAATGATTAAAAAAATGTATGACTAGTCTCATTAAATTACTTGCAGAGTGGAATGCCTTCATCATCCTTAATTCAATCCTAAGCAAGTAGCATTTAACAAAAAATAAAAAAAATGTTACTTGCTTTGGCGATTCTACTCTGCAAATAATATTTGGAGAGACTTTAAAAATTAAGCCCAGACTGATTCCAAATGAAAAACTAGTTTAAAAACTTTAATCACAGCATTCTTGGTAAAGAGAGGAAGCTAGAATCTGGGAACAAAGTAGAGTAGGAAGACAGACAAACAGGCTAATGGAAGAGGGTCTGGTGACAAAAGACAGGACAGTTCTTCCAAAGGCTGAATTACTCTGGGAAAACAGACCTAGTCTAGTCTAAAGAAGGTGAATGGCTGAGCCCACTTAGCTGCCCAACATAGCTAAGTAGGAAAATACCCTGAAGGAAAGCTGATCATGCTGCCTTCGCTCTTAAGAAGTGAGCATGGATCGAAAGCTGGCATGACTACTTGGACAACTCATAACAAACTTTTTGGTTGGCATTATCCATTTGAAAAAAAACTGCTGTGGGAAAAGATCATATCCTTTAGTCAGTTTTTGGAAAACCAGGAATTAATAACTGTTATGGAGAAATGGTGCAGTATAGTTCAGGTAAAGAAAGAGCATAATGGTGTTCTGAAGAATGAAGTAATGTTTTCAGTGGTGTCAAAGAATCCAATGCTATCAAATTAATTAATTAATTAATGATGATGATAATAGTTAAACAAAAACTGGGAAAAAATTAAAGATAAGCGTAAGTACAGTACTGCATGGAAAAAGTACTTATCTTTCATGTACAGTACTGTAAGGCACACACAAGCCTCCCTCTGCTGGCTGCTAAATTACACTATGTAGTGTGACCATGTGACCATGCCTGCGGCCTCAGAAATCCAGCGTCATTAAGTTTGGAAGACTTCCCGGTGTCAAAGGGTGGACATGTGACCCAAAATGGCTGCTGCTTCGGGGATGGCCGAATCTCAGTCACATGACTGTGGGGGCCTTGAAAGGGTTGTAATTTCAGACTCCAGTTGGAAATCTACTTTTGGGGTACCATCGTAATGGCCTTTAAGTGGCAGCTCAGTAAGTGAAGACTACTTGTAATTAGATTTGGAGAGATCACCACAGCTCTGCTGGGGATGAATGCAGTAGGTAGTAGATAAAACCTAAGGCCAAGAGGCCTCAGCAAATGTGGGTCTAAATGACCAAGGGCAAGATGGTGAATTTTGGGCAAGAGACCATACCAGATTGGAACTTTGATGTGAAGCTACCTTGAAGGAATGCTGTGGGGGAAAGATGACTTTGCAGAATAAGAGAATGGCAGTTGCAGAAGCTGTCACTTGGTTGGTCCACAACACAGTTAAACAGGTAGAATTTGTGAAGAATATGGAATAGAAAGCGGATACATATAATAATCTACCTTGCCATTTCTCAGGCTGTTTCCAGCCCACTGACTGGGACCATCAGAGTCTTGATACCAAGAGACCAATGACATGACCTTGAAGAGGATGGCATGGAAGTAATGAAAGCTAGGTTGGAAGCAGAATGGGCATGAGCTGACTACCTCTAGTCCTGCTGATATCAAGGTAGCCAAAGTGGAAGGTCTTTGTTTTGACTAATCTTACGTATAAGAGAGAAGACTGTATAGATTTCAAGGGAATCTGTCCACAACCTCTCTCTCCAAGATCATCTATTGTGACTGATGAGAAGCTAATTAGGACTGGACAGTATAAATTGGAGAATCCATCAGTGGTGGGATTAGCAGTGGCAAAGTTGAAGTAGGCTGTATCTGGAGAGGAACTCAGGCTACAAGAAATGAAATTGGGGGAGGCAACAAGGCTTTGTTCTTTTATTTTTTGCCCTGGTTGGAATTAGAAAAGACAGGCTTAGAAAATTCTGAATGCTTACTGGGTATTTCATCAGTGTTGATAAAGGCACAGCATATACCTCCTCTGCAGAAATCATGAAAATGACTAATCTTTTGAAGAATTGACAGAGCCACCAGATGACTTTTGGACATACTAGAATATTTTTTTTTGATAAAGCAGAAGAATGATCAGCTCAAGGAAAAATATGCTGATGCTATGTCAGTCAAAAATAAATTGAAAGTATTTGGCCAGAGCTGTGTTAGTGTGGTAGACCTGAGGGTGTTGTTTGCACCAAACAATTCTACATTCCAGAAGACTCTGTATGGGATTCTGTGCAGGTGATTAAATCTTGTCTGTAAATCATGGAGAACACGATGAAGTACACTTTTTAACAACTTCCAAATTATTCTTGCAAGCAAAAATACCAAGGAAGGGAGTCATTCATTTATAGGCAACTAGATGGTTAGGGCAGATCTATGTTACCTTAGAGTAGTCTGTTGCATGTAACGATCTGGATCCTGAGCTGTGAATGATGTTAAAATAGCCCCAGGAAGCATCCCTTCCTCCTGACGTACAAGCTTTGTGACTGGGACAAAAGTTGGGCTTTCATTCACATCAATAACTGTAATGGATACAGTGGCTGTTGACTGAGGAGGATGCTGAATTCCTTTTGCCAAAGGCACTTGGTTTTCTGCAGCTACTGTCAGTACAAACTTCCTATTGCTCTCAAAATCAATAGGCTGGCAAAAACAAAGTGAGAGATAAGTTACTTTAGTCATAGGCTACACTTAAAAAAAATTAAGCGCAATATATCAAGGTATCTTAAATGTTGAAATAAAACCATTTCTTTGTAATATTATAGGAAATTCTTATTTAAAAATTCTTGAAGTTTCTAAAGATCTGCAACTAAAAGGACCAGTTTTATGTAACAGCCTTGTGCTTACTATTGAAAAATAACTGCCTCCTCTTACCCTTTAGAGCTATTCTGACTGGCTTTTCCAAACCCCCTTGTATCAAACAGATCTCTAGTAGCATACATTTTAATTATTATCCTATACTCAATGGCACATGATCAATCAATCAGTAAATCAATCAATACTTATAAACTAATCTGACCCACTGTAGAATAATTCCATGCATAACTTAGATACAAGTTTAATCATACTATTTCATCTTTATTTTGAAGGGTAAGACACTTTTTAATCCACAGCACAAAAACTCAAACTGTGCCTCAATATACTATTGGGTCTCATTAAGCACAGCCGGGTATAAATATTTCAATTGTGTTTTAAACAGAACCTCTGTGTAGGTTATTTGAAAACTGACTTTACAAGAAATAAGAGGTGGGCTCACAGTTTCTAGTTTTAACAGAACTTGAGTGCATTACAAATGAAGACAACATCCTGATGATTATTTGAATGTCTGGTCAGTTTAAAATAATTTTACTTTGTGTTTTTCATTCTGCAAATCAATATAGCTCTGTAATACATTCCATGCAGCCATCAAAATATGCATAATTTGTAAAGGGAATATTCACAGCCTAAACATGCTCATCTTAGACTACTCTTATATGGTTTACAAGGATCTGCCCATGGAAGTACCAACTGCAGCAACATGCAATGACCAGAATAGTCTCTGATGTCCTCTTCTATAAACTTATCAATCTATTTTAATTTGAAGTTATTTTCAATGGTTCCTGAAATTTCTTGGTACCCAGTTTGAGAGAGACTGCCTCATCCCATATGATGCTGTTTATACACTGTGCTTTAAGTATCTGAGTAGTCAGCGTCTTTCAAGGGGCAGTTGGAAGACACATATAAGGTTGTTTTTTTAATGTGAATTGAGAAAATTACATGTTTATTGGATGCTACTTTCTTTTATCTGGGACAATTTTAATGTGTTTTGAATTTTTAATGGTCCCCTTGTGACTGGTTTTTTAATCTGACAAGTTAATTAACTTTGTTTATGGTAGAATTATCTAATTGCTATCTTGTATTTATAAAATTATTTGTATTGTATTTCAGTATTTTAATATCAAAACTATTTTGGGTACTCTTTGAGGGCCAACAATTTCCATTATTTATTATATTATATATGGCATAAATAAAAAAGTATATTGAATTTTAAAGTGGTTGTGAACAGCTGCTGTTATACCTTATGTGTGTTATCTTTCTTAAACGGTTGTTTGACTACTACAGCTTTTGCTGGAAGCATATTCATAGTTCAAGCATATTCATATGAATAGTTCTGCTATTCAGGAATAGCCTAATGGTGGGAAAAAATAAAGAACTTTCCTAATCTGCAATTGTTTCCTCCATATCATTTCCAATACTTTGGAGTAGTTAGGGCAACTCCTATATCATTTTCTTTTAGATTATTAGATAGTAGTTTCCTAAGCTGAAGAACTGCAAACATATTTCCCACTTAGCTGTTTATGCTGTCAAATTCAGGTACCTTTTTCATGGAGTGAGGGATTCCTTACCAAATACAATATAACTCCTTCAGGAATCATTAAACTGTATTAGAGTTTAATAAGGGCTTGGGGAATTCTTCCATGTTGATCCAGGTTTTTTTGCTTCTATTCTGATAGGTCTAAAATAAATAATGTAGTTTGAAACAAACTGAGCTGCTTCAAATAGATTATACTCTTGAGCCTTTCATTTCTTCCTCTTTACAGAGATTTAGTTTAATTTTAGCTTTTCTGTTTAGTTTTTCATTTCAGACCATTTTAGTTTGTAAACTTGACTGGTTCTGTACTTCTTGAGAAGAATGTGATACGTCTGGAAACAGACAACAAAATGATCTAGAAATATGGAGGGTGACTCTCATACTCTCTCGGAAAGTGTAAGACATATTCTGCAGTACTGAAGCTATAGCTTAGTTTCTCTTTGATTTGAGTCCTTGGGAACATTACATTCAGGGAAGTGAAGTATAATGTACTATATAGTGTGCTGAAAGCTATTGAAATATCTATAATATCTCTGTTATTTTTAATTTACCAAACTAGAAAGCTGGCCTGAGCAGCAGTTTCATGTCATGAAGAATAACAACACAAAGGATTGTAAAAGATAGTTTCTCTCCCTATCATTATCAGATATACAAAAATTTTATCAACAGTACAAATATAGTGGTGGCATTCTGTATGGATACTGCTTTTCAGCTTCAGGGTTGGAGCTATAAAACTGCAAACTAAGGTACTGAATATAAAAACTTTCAACTAAGACACTGAATATTTGTGATGTGGCAATCGTGTATGTTTAAATGTAAGTTTGCCACATGAGATTAAAATTGATGAGACTGATTTCAAAAACATGAGGCATCATGAGACTACACTCTATTTTCACTTCAATTGCATTCTTGATAGTAGGAGTGATCTCAAATAGGGGAAAAATGCCAGGAAGAGAGGGACTATGGGAAGTTCATATTGCAGGAGATAACTGATCCAATTTTACTCTTCTCTTAAATTATGTTTCTACCTGCAGATTTATACTCATTGGGGGAGATTTTTAAACAAATTGATCTGCTGCTTGCACATACAGTTTTTTCCTAAGTAGCATAATTGGTCACACACAATGCATTTAATTTTAGCAACTGCAACATCCGGTCAAGTCAGAATCATAAAGCAACAAATAGACTAAAAACCTGTATCAGCCCATCCTACTGTTCTCAGTCAGAATTCTGCCCATTTCAACTTCTTATAAATTAAATGTCATGATCTAAGCCAAGGTTTTTCAAACTATGTTATGTGGAACCCAGCATTCCATGAGAGACTAATATCTACAGTACAGCTGCTGGGTGAGGTCATCCAATAATACGGGATGAGGTATTATCACATTATAACTCCATCTCAGGCCAACTAAGTGATGCAGTGGAGGCTATGTCTTGGTGTCTGAGGGCTGTGGGGATTTGGATGGGGAAGAACAGGCTTCAACTCAATCCTAGCAAGACTGAGTAGCTCTGGTTCTTGGGACTTTCCATCTCTTAATCCAGATTGGGTTGCTGTACTTCAATCAAAACCAGTACACAGTTTGAGGTCCTCCTGGATTTTGACTCCTGCTCAAGGAACAGATGGTAGCTGTGGCCAGGAAGGCCTTTGTATAACTTCATGTTGTGTGCCAACTGCATCCTTTCCTGGACCAAGGACTGCTCACAATCACTCATGCCTTAGTCAACCACAAGTGGACTACTGCAATGTGCTTTACATTCTGCTGCTCTTGAACAGCATCTGCAAGCTGCAGCTGGCTCAAAATGTGCTGTGGGCAGTTTTAAGTACTCTTCAGTGTGCTCATGTAACAACTCTCCTCTGTGAGCTGCATTGGCTACTGGTTTGTTTCAACATGCTGGCAATCACCAGAAAGTCCTTCATGGCATAGAGCTGAGTTATTTGTGAGACTGCCTTTCCCTGATCACTTCTACCTTTCCCATTGGATCTGGCAGGAGAGGTGTGCTATTGGTCCTGATGGTCTTCCTGTGAAGCCCAGGAAAAGAGCCTTTTCTTTCTGGTGCCTGAATTTTGGAACATTATCCCCTAGATTAGATTGACCTTCATCCACAAGCCTTTGCAAAGCTATGAAGACATGGTTGTGTGCCTGGGTATGGGGTTGGGTTGTCCAAGCCTGTGAGATGGTTATGTTAATCGTTGCTTAGTTTTTACCTTGGCTGCTAGATATGCATTGTATTTTGTGGTTGTTTTTTAACTGTTGTTAGCCACACAGCTTAAATTAAATTATGTTAAAAATGCACTTGAATGCAAGGGTATCCTTAGCAATTTTTCTAAAGTACACTGAAAAGTGTGAGTCTTGTTCCCCAATGACAAAAAATGCCATGGATGCCATTTTTTGGATCGGAGTTCTTGGAATTTTTTAACTAATAGGTTCTGTGACCCAATTTTTTTTGAAAACCCTGATGTAGTCCATAGGTAATTTGCTGCACATCAAACAACAACAACACAAACCAGACCAAGTTTTTTAGTATGTAAATTTGAGATAATTCAATTGTGCCTCTTTCTTTCATGTAGGAGCAACACTAACATATCTTTCTGAATTACACAGGCAAAGCAGACAAAACTGCATCTTAACAATGTTTAATTAAATATATTTCACAGAAGTACAGAAGTGTTAAAAGTGTTTTTAGTTTGAAAATGTTGCTTAGTCTATTTGGCAAAAGAACAAAGAAGGTCCAATAAGAAATGATTTCAACTATTTAGTATTTCAATTTTTAAAATCACTCCCACAGAACCTTCTATGCTAGTTCTGATATACTGTGGAATAAGTTCCTTTGAATAATTTAGCTAGGTTCTTAAAAAACATCAAATCTAGACAGGCACCACGGGTGCACATAGGAAGGCTTTCAAAGATAAATGTCACCATTTCAAAATATTCATATTTTTAGAAATCTCCCCCTAATCTGCCTTCCTCATTTACCTAGCAGGAGCTAGTTCTATCTGCTTATGCTTAACTTGGAAAACTGTATCACATACCTTCACAACAGTTACCAATCCGTCATTGCTATTTGGATCAGTAAGAATGGTAAACCGGCCTGTGGGATCACCGCTTGTCATTCTGTATACTGCATTCCAAGCAGGCGTGTGTGGCTGATCTTTATCTGTCACAGTTAAATTAGCTACTATAACATCCACTCTGTTTTCAGGAACTTCACCATAGAACTGAAAATATAAAGCACACACACTTATGTATAAGACGTCAGCTAAATAACCCTGAAAAATCATCATCACGTTGTTTCTCTTGTGAAACACTAAAGGTCCCTCATGTCCCTAAATTATTATCATTTTCATTCAGAAATACTGTTCTCAGGAACATTAGTAGATATTTTAAATGAAGTAACATCCCTCTCTCTCAGTATAGTCTAGACCAGCCTTCCTGAACTTGGCCAGATAATGGGACTGAAACTCTAGAATTCCCAGGCATCATGGATTGTAACTCAAGATACAGAATTTAAAAAAATAATTAAATACGAGCTTTTGTTATTCAGGTAAACACTACGATTTAGCTATCATTTCTTTATTTAGTGCTCTAGGAGGCAAGTAATCCTAATTCAGTGATCCATAGTAATTTTTTAGACCAAAAATCACACTTGGCTCTCCAACAAAAAGTTGTTAGGGTCAGGAGAAAACAAAAATTCATTTAATATGCAAAGAGTTATTTCAGTAAACAATAAATCAATTTAATCCAATGTCTCTTCATGTATGTAATGTTTCTCTCACATTCAAAATTACAGTGTTAATAGTGGTTAATACTGTCTTATTAAAGTCACAGAAATCCACTGAATGGCTAATACAGCCTGGCTCCCTCCATGTAGAGAAGGTGCAAATACAGAACTGAAGTTCTCGCAAGTCAGAAAGAGATTCAACCCATTTGGTCTACTAAGCAAGCAAGCAAGCAAGAGCTATTCATATTCTATATCGCTTTTCTTTACTGCATACTTACAATCATGGCGGTGAACTCTGGGGGATTGTCATTGACATCTGTCACTGTGATGACAGCAGTTGCCGTGTTTGAAAGACCGTATGTTGGATTTCCTTCCATGTCTGTAGCTTGAATTATTAATGTATATTGTTGAACTTTCTGAAAAAAAAAAAAAAAAACCATCACAAGATGACACCAAGAGCAGTTATGGATTAAGCCGACATTCCAAGGGGACAGCAGGTGTCCAATAAAGTGTCTTTTGCGATGCAGTGAGTTTATCACACTGCTCGTTCCTATTAACGTCACTTGAACTAAGAGCTGGATTTGCAATAATGGAGTACACTGCACAACACTAAATTCCAGGATGTTTTGTTTTATTTGGTAGCTTTTAAGTGGGGAGAACTACATCTAAGAGGAGCTTTTTTAATAGCAGGCAATAATCGATTGAAGAGAACTTTTTGAAAATAGAGTATCATGTTAAAAACCCAAATGCTGTGCAACAGTCAAAACTAAAATAGGTTGGGCTTTGTTATTTTTTTTTTAAAAAAAGGTTCGTAAGAACTAAGCATGGGAGGGCACATTCTTGGCAAATGATTCAAAATGCCAGGGCTTTGTGGTGAGGGGAACTGGAGGGTAACGGTGGCAACAACTTCTTCACATCACTATGGAAACCAGTGGCAGGCAGGGATAACAGAAACTAGTCCCTAAAAGAGAAACCCAAACCAAATTATTTCATTGATGTTAAACATTAGGAACTAGATAGCTCTTCTTTGTCAACAGCACAGCTAGTTTCTTTTTTGCTTTGTCAAAATAGAGCCTTTGGTGGTGGAAAAGCCTGTTCTTAAAGCACTGTTGGAACTAAGCCAAAGGCAGAGGAACACACTCTTCCCTAAGAAAAGGAGTTCTCTTGCTTCAGGATTTATATTTTTGAAAATAATTAATGCATTTTATGACATTTTTACTTGAGACTTCTTGGTAATGCATCTGATATGGGATGTTATTAGTTATAAAAGAAATATTACTTTCCCCAATATTTTTAATTTAGGACTGAGCATGCTAATAATTCTTAGATTGGTACTGTGATATTAGTACATAGGGTTCATCATCTTCCAAGAATGAAACTGGTAAAGATAAGGCTTTTTGCTATTGCCTTGAAATGTTATGGCCTTGAGTACTTTATTGATATAGCTGAACAGATTTTTGTGAAAATGAATATATTTATAAGAAAAATGCCATTCCTGAGAATCAGCTTTTTTCTCCTATTTCTTTAAAACCTTATTTGGTGTTAGAATGATGTTCTTATAGATTCTGTTTCTCAAAGTAATATAAAAAAGCTTATACAGACAAGCATACACACACACACACATGTGCACACACACACTGACGCATGCACATGTAAGGGAAACCAAGTTAAAGAACTCCTTTAAATTTCAAGGTTTAAATTGATTATTTTATCATCTAAATCAGTAGAGAGATACACATTTTTCTTTCCTGAAGACAGATTTATTTTTTATGTCTGGGGGAGAAAAGGGATGGGTGGCAATCATGATGTCACTTTTGGATGGAGGCAATTTTTAAATTAATTTATTGGGGAAAAGTCCTGGTGGTTTCAGGGGTTGGGGTGTTGCTGTTTTTTTTTTCTTTTGCTGAATAAGCTTTACAATGGTGGTTTCTTTATTAAGAATACACAAAATGTTATTGTACATGATTTCTTCAGTTATCCCACATATGCACAAACGGGGGTATTATATTTTGGGCAATTTGTTATACAATGTCGTTGCACGATCCTGAGGGATTCCAGAGGATCACAGGATCCAAAAAGGGCTCAAGCTTCTCATGTGACTTGCTTGTCTTTTTAATGCCCTTTTTGGGAAAATCTAAGAAGCAGAAGCCAGAAAGAAGCTAAATGAACATTTTAAAAATCTGTATCTATATCGAGAGAGAGAGAAGGGGAAATGAAATCTCAGTGTTTTTTTTTCCACCCTCCTATTACAGATTCAGAAGCAACCACTCATCTAAGGCAAACAAATTTAAAATGTGCAATGTCAGTCCTGTCTCACCTCTCTGTCAAGTCCAGCAGCAACTGTGATAATGTCACCTGTTTCGTTGTTGATTGTAAACATATTTGGAGAAGGGGTGCTTGGGGCTTGTGACAAGATTCTGTATCTCAGCATTCCATTCAAAACGTTGGGATCATCGGCATCAATAGCAGTGACGGTCATCACATAGGTGCCTAATGAAAGATCCAATAATCCTCTGGGTTAAATAAGCAGTTTACTTGGATTTTACTAGGGCACTCTGAAGCACCAAACTTGGTTTAAATATTTACTTTCTCTAACAAAACACATCACATTCTTTCAAATCATGCATTTTCCCTCAGGCCTGTAATTAATAAGGTTGATAAAAATATCAACATTCACCTACTGCCAAAAGCAAATGTAAACTCTTGCATTTAAATGGCTGCTACCTTGACCTAGCTAAAATATATAGCATGTTTTAGAAAAAGAACCCCAATACTGCAGTAAGATAATGCTTGTTAGTTCAATATACAGGCTCATACAAATGCTCATAAATGGCATTTCTAGTGAACATTTAAACTGCAGATTTTTGAAGCAATGAGAACTGTTGGCAGGTGATGAGATACAGCCTGTTTTGCAAAAAGCCATGGAAAGAACGTATCAAATTAAGAAGGTTTAACCTCTACTATGCACTCAGGACAAATCTGACCATGCTCCAGGACTGAGGATTAAAGGATAGGAGAGTGATCATTTATACAACATGAAGTTTCAAACAAGGTCTGGCATACTGAGAAGAAAGAAAACCATCAAACTCCATTAAAATCCACATAACTCACTAGAAAGCTCTCATCTCATTTGAAGGAACAACTAAATCCATTCTTTAGTTTGTTTAATATCCATCTGAATACATTGTATATATTTTTTCTATTGTAAGTAATTTCCTCCAGGTAAGTGATAATCAGAAATTCACTTATCTAAGTCTGAAACAAACTTGTGTAATTGTACACATTCTCTCTGGATCTACTTGTTTACTATAAATCACACTTTTACATTTCCTTGTTAATATAATTTCACCATCCACCCAAGCATACAGTTTGTCCACTGAAGTTTAAAGAAATATTTTGTTTCTATTATGAAGCATATATATCTCTGAGTTTTATTTAATTCAATATTTCCTTTGAGAATAGCAGCTTAGGATCCAAAACCCAAATTTAAGGACTCAAATTATGAGTTTTTAAAATGTTGAATATGCCAATATATCTGCTGGACAATTCAGCATCTCAGCAATTTCCAAGAAATTAACTTTAAATAGATGTACCGATTTGGATCAAGAGTATTCGGAGAAACCTTGTTTCATCCATATACCGTACTCCACATTCCTCCATGCTACAGCAATGCATTTATTTGTTTGTTAGATTTCTATCCCAATGTTATTCCAAAAGCTCAAGGTGCATTAATAGCATTCCCTCTTTTCAATTTTTATTCACAACTATTGATCGGTCTGAGTCAGAATAATTGGTCCAAAGTCACCCTGTGTACTTCCACGGCAGAAGATGGATTGAATCTTGGTTTCCTTGTTTTCCAAAAGATCTGGAAAAAGCACTTGGACACAGCAGGAATGGATAGAATCTTAGCTTATTAATTACAAAGTGTTGCATTACTTGGAACAGGGCATGTATTACAGCTACATCTTTAACTACCCTAAATCCTTGGGAAGGATCCGATAATCTAATTATTGGATCCTAATCTAACACCTTGACTGGGGAAGGCAATGGCAAACCACCCCACTATAGTCTGCCAAGAAAATGTCGTGAAAATGGCATTCCCCCAAAGGGTCAGACATGACTCAGTGTTTGCACAGGGGACCTTTCACCTTTTTCAATCTAACACCTTACTCTCCATTGCCATGGCTATAATTTTCAAATCTAATGTAGGAGTGCATGTGCATGCATTAAAAAAGGAGAAAACATAATAATGGCTGTGAGTATAAGAGGGAGGGAAGGGAAAACACAGTCAGACTTTCAAGATGCTGTTACAACAGCCTATATCAATAAAGCATAGTTCCAGTCAAGCTTGTGGAGTCAGTTGAATGATCCCTTCCTTTTCAATGGGCTGATAAAACTGCATAAAATAGGAAGACAATTCTCACATCTATGCTTTCCCCTTGCATCCCCTTCAATCAATTGCAGAAGATTTTGTAACCTAATAGAGTTGATTTGCTTGTCAGGCTGCTCCAAAAAGATATGGAATCTGTTCCACTACTGGATACAGATCTATTTGCTAACACACTGGCCAAAGTGAACAGTTTCTGGAATGCTGCTCAGTAGTTAAGAGTCAGAACTACAAACTAGGAAATTCTTTGTTCTAATTATCTAACTAGATGATTTTATGCCAACTATTATTCCCTCAGTGGCTACTCATCATCATATTTGCAATATGGGGGTAATAATACTATATTAAGGTTCCTTTTTAACATTACAATAAGATAATGAATGAAGGGAGCTTTGAATATTCCAATGTTACTAGTCTATTATTAAATTCTTTTTCACAGCACATGCCGTCCACTTCTAAGTTGCTTTTTTCCACCATAATTCATTTTTATACTACAATTGAATAAGCACAATGGTGTTACCACAATCTTTGGAGTCAAATATTAAGTTTTCTAATAACAGCAGCAATAACAAGAAGAAAATATTTGGAAAAGCACTTGGACACAATAGGAATGGATAGAATCTTAGCTCATTAATTACAAAGTGTTGCATTATGTGGAACAGGGCATATATTACAGTTATATCTTTAACTTTAAATCCTTGGGAAGGATCTGATAGTCCAAAGTGCCAAATAAAGCCAGAACTATCTGGCAGACTGTGTCTAAATCGATAATAAGACCATCATTACTACCACCAGCATCATCTTAAAAACTAAGCATAAAACAGAAATAAATATCAATTAATAAAAATATGCAAAATTATAAAATAGACACATTGCAAACCTAGGCAAGTCTAATTCTACAGGAAAATGGCATACCAAACAGATATTTACAATAAAAAGACTAGATAAAGTAGACCATTTAACTTATGTCAAATTTGTGCAAGAGCAATAATTATCTCAAAAATAATTTTGTTTACTTCTTATTGTCAGTACCAGGAAACATGGAATTTTGATCTTCAAATCAAGATCCAGATCTGGTTTGTCCTGTGTCAAATCAAGTGAAGTGAATTAAGCTATTTTTTGAATCAATGAAGAGGGATATTAAGTAGCAGCTTCTATGTCACACTGCAAGCTCTGCCCCATCCCAATGAGGATGCCATTGATTAACTGAAACTTGTGGCCAATGCAGATTAGGTTTCCTTTATTGAGAGGAATACAGTTAAACTTTTATAGGTACATATCTTTTTGTAAAAGGTGACCACACAGTATAATTTAAGTTAAATGTTTAAAAGATTCTAAAATATTAAAATATGTATCTTAATATTAAATATAAAATAGATGACTATTGAAGCTTCTAATATTTTACCTGGCTTTGATCCTTCTGGGACTGTCCCATTCCAAACCTGATGTAGGAATTCAGGTCTATTGTCATTCATATCAATGACATTAATAACTATATCAATGGGATTTTCCACCTGGTTTCCATTTACATCTACAGCATGTGCCCTTAGCTGCAAAAAATATTAAGAAATTGGAACAATTGCAAAACATATCATCAGACACGTTAATCATTGTTGCTGGCAGGACTTTTTAAACAGAACTCCATTAACTTGATTTATTTTTTTGTCATCCCCTCTTGGTCATTTCAGACCCTTGAAGACAGATTTTAAAAAGTAATAGCTGAACTACCAAACCCCCATAATGCCTAAAATTAGCAAAACAAGACAAAACACTGCTGAGGAGCATACAAATGTTATATTGTTCATAATTCTACAAGAAGAAGAGGAAGAATAAGAAAGGTAAATATGCTAGATTTATGAAATTAGTTAAAGGCAGAAGAGAGAATTTTTCTTCCCCTTCTCATAATACTAGAATGAGACTAATTTCTAAGACAGTCCAAGAAAATAAGTATTTTTTTCCACCCAAAGCAAAATTAATCAGTGGAATCTGCTGCCACATGATACAACAATTAGATGGAATGTTGGGCTGCTTCAGAAATCCTTCTCTTTCACTTTTCACAGTTTTTAATGTTTATCAAACATGAAATGTTTTGCTAGTAATCCATTTATCCATGCATCCTCTTATCCATTTTCTCTACCGCAATTAATTTTATCTCCAAAGGTGTTTATATTTAAATTCACCACACAATTAAAAAACTATCTCATGGTAGATCTATGTTTTATTTCTGAAATGACTGTCACCATTTAATACTCAAATAAAGCTTTTATATTAAAAACATTTCTTTTAAATTATGAGATTGAATTTGTAACCAGAAAATGAAAGAAAATATAATAGCGTTTCTCATTTTGCTTTCTTTTGCCCAATCCATTAAATCAAATTTGAGTTGTTAAACTATCCAAGTAATGCCGCTTATAATGCATGAAAATGAACAACATGTAGAACTATACATAGCTTTAAATCTAAAACTGAGAAAGTAATTCTAGATAAGATTTTTGATTTTAAACTTTGTTTTCTAGTTAATTAAGAACTTACATGAAAAGAAGCTATTTGCTCCCGATCCAATGGCTTTGTCACTGACAGTTGACCTGAAATGGGATTGATGATAAAGATGCCAGTTGGAGGCTGATCAGCTCCTGGACCAGTAACGCTGTATCGCAGGGAGAGGCTTTTATCACGATCAGATCTGATCTACACACCAAGAAGATGGTGAATTGTTAAACATAAAAATATTCAAAATACTAGATCCTTAAAACAAAAAAAACAACCAACCAACCAATATGCATATGCTTGCATACCCCCCAAACATACATAGAAATCACTTACATTTTCTTCTCTAGCTCATTGTTTTCATTGCAAAAATCAACAAGTCATCTTTTTAACTGAACTGCACTGGACTTCTTACTAATACAAGGGTTGTGCTGACAACTGCAATCTACAGAATACCTAATATATGCTTAATAAGTATTCTTGCCAGAGGAAGTTCTCACATGGTCACAAACAAACTGCCTGTACTGTTACATGAGACAGCTGGAAATTCTCCCTCCTACCCAAAGAGAGTCATTTCTAAATAGTTACATCTTGCTGGCAGGAGAAAGAAGTACAATAATTGGAACCTTAATGTCACTATAAATAGGGATTGCTACTGGAATTCTTATTGTCCTTGGAAATCTGTTGCAGTTTCTTGCATAGTTGAATGAAAGTAGTGTAAAAATCACCTTATCACGTCTGCTTTAATTTAAGTAGAATGATAAATCTATTTCCAAATATAACATTTAGCAGCCCAATACAGTTCCTGCCTCAGTCTTATTTAGGATATCTGTAAACATATGTTGGTTAATAAACTGCACATCTGGGCATTGGACAGGTGGCTGAATTCCACTCCATTCAACAATCCTCTTAAAGATGTTGAGTATTACAGACTGTTCTGGAGTAACCTGTGTTTGGTGACAAAAGTAATCAAATATATTTCTTTCTGAAAGAGAAATGTTCTAAGCTTTGGGTTTTATAATTCTGCTGAATCCATACACTGGCAAGACCAACAAGGATCAAGAGAAAGCCATTTCAGTGTACAACAGCATCCCCAACATCAAAGATTGCAAGGATTTCTTACGATTCAAGTAAGTACGAAGTTATTAACATCCTCCCATGTTTCACTGTCTAACATAAGATTGCTCAAACTCTTATCTAGGTGGTCTTTAGGATAAATGATTAAGTTAGTTTCATTCTCTAGAAAAAGGTAGAAACATACAGCTCTCTTATTTCTACAATTTAAAAAAGTGCATTTGAAACTGAAAAGACCTGCAATATTTCTGACCAGAATGGACTATACTACCATTAAAATAGCACCTTTAACTCTAATGCAATTTATGTATTATGCAGTGTCTCATTTAATCTATGGTAGGTGGTAATAGAGAGGCTGTTGAGAATGTTGAGTTTTGGTAAATACTAAGGCAAAGATTTTAGAGTAATAATGCCTGAAATATGTGTTGCTTTCAAGAATGCAGATTCTCCTATTGGCTTCTGAGGTCAATAATTAATACTGTCCAATGAATGCCCACACAGCAGAATTTGGTGAAGATATGTACAAAAGGAACTTTTTTCACACCTTTAGACATGTAGTAGTATAGAATTAATTATTGGCACTGTACAAACCAAAGACAAATAAAAGAAGTGTATTTCCCTCCCTCTAACTTAGGATCCCCCGCATACCTGAGGGACCGTCTCATCCCCATTACATCAGCCCGCCCCACCCAATCATCCAGAGAGGGCATGATACGGACCCTGTCCATAAGAGAATTTTATCTGGCGGGGTGCAGGAAGAAGGCCTTCTCTGTGGTGGCCCCCACTCTCCGGAATATCTTACCCCCGGAGGTGAGCAGGCCCCTTCACTCCTGACCTTCTGGAAGGCCCTGAAGACCTGGTTTTGCCATCTCACCTGGGGCAGGAAAGTGAATAACCATTCCCGGGGATGGCTCGCACCCTAGAGTCCCTCCCACCAGCCTGGTTTTACATCTCTCTTGGATTTTATTTATTTATTGTGTTTTATCATAATTGTTTTATGTGATTTTAATGTTTATGTTTTATGTGGGATTTTATTGTAAACTGCCCAGAGTCCCTCTTCTGGGGGACATGGGCAGTGGCTAAATTTGAGTGAGTGAGTGAGTGAGTGAGAGAGAGAGAGAAATAACTAACTAACTAACTAACTAACTAACACTAAGTAACTTCCACAATTCCACAATTTTCTCTGTTTCACAAGTAAGTCTTATACCAGAAGATGATAACATTAAAGCATGGGGGTTTGTTGATTACAAGGTAGTATTCTACAGATTCTAAGGGTGTTTCTTTCTATCTGATGTGTTTGGGAATGTATTTAATACTGTAGATAGAAAAGACATAACGATAGTAGATAGACAGACATAATAATACTGTAATTTTCCCTCCAAATGAAAAAAAAAACTTATTATATATTTGTCTATATATAAGAACTGTATTATAAGCCAAAACCTCTAACTGCCAAGCGTCGCTGGGAGTCAGGCATCATATACATTTAAATTATTATTATGGTTGATCGCAGTTAGCCAGATGCCAGATTTGGCATTTTTGTCCATCTATTGAGTCCTTCCCAAGGACCTGGGATAGGCAGATGTTGTTCAGTAATATTAAAGGTACTGTTGCAGAATGTAAGCTGTTCCAAGTAAAGCTGCCTTTTGCAATTGACCGATGGCGATTTTGTCAATACCGATAGTGTTCAAGTGGTGCTCCAGATGTTTTGTAATTGCACCCAAGGCACCCATTCCTGTTGGTACTATCTTTGCTTTCTTTTGCTGCAGTCGTTCTACTTCTATCTGTAGGTCTTTATATTTTGTGATTTTCTCCAGTTCTTTCTCTTCTATTCTGCTGTCTCCAGGTACTGCAATGTCCATCATCATCATCATCATCATCATCATCATCATCATCATCATCATCTCAATTTTGCTTATGCCTCAACACAATCAGCAGCACATCAATTAGCCACTTTGTATTCCTGCTTCAGGTCATAAGGATTCTAAGTTTATTTTGCCCAACCACAGCTTGCATAGGTTTTAGGCTCTTAGGCTAACTCTTCCTAACCTTTTAGGATAGCTAGAAATGAAATGTGCCAACAGCCAGTTGATATAAAATATGGGTCCAATGAAAAACATTTGCAGTATGTTGTTGTTGTTTATTCGTTTAGTCGCTTCCGACTCTTCGTGACTTCATGGACCAGCCCACGCCAGAGCTTCCTGTCGGTCGTCAACACCCCCAGCTCCCCCAGGGACAAGTCCGTCACCTCTAGAATATCATCCATCCATCTTGCCCTTGGCTGGCCCCTCTTCCTTTTGCCTTCCACTCTCCCTAGCATCAGCACCTTCTCCAGGGTGTCCTGTCTTCTCATTATGTGGCCAAAGGATTTCAGTTTTGCCTTTAATATCATTCCCTTAAGTCAGCAGTCTGGCTTTATTTCCTGGAGTATGGACTGGTTTGATCTTCTTGCAGTCCAAGGCACTCTCAGAATTTTCCTCCAACACCACAGTTCAAAAGCATCGATCTTCCTTCTCTCAGCCTTCCTTATGGTCCAGCTCTTGCAGACATATGTTACTACGGGGAACACCATTGCTTTAACTATGCGGACCTTTGTTGTCAGTGTGAGGTCTCTGCTCTTGACTATTTTATCGAGATTTGTCATTGCTCTTCTCCCAAGGATTAAGCGTCTTCTGATTTCCTGACTGCAGTCAGCATCTGCAGTAATCTTTGCACCTAGAAATACAAAGTCTTTCACTGCTTCTACATTTTCTCCCTCTGTTTGCCAGTTATCAATCAAGCTGGTTGCCATAATCTTGGTTTTTTTGAGGTTTAGCTGCAAGCCAGCTTTTGCACTTTCTTCTTTCACCTTCATCATAAGGCTCCTCAGTTCCTCTTCGCTTTCAGCCATCAAAGTGGTATCATCTGCATATCTGAGATTGTTAATGTTTCCTCCAGCGATTTTAACTCCAGCCTTGGATGCCTCAAGACCAGCATGTCGCATGATGTGTTCTGCATACAAGTTGAATAGGTAGGGTGAGAGTATACAGCCCTGCCGTACTCCTTTCCCAATCTTAAACCAGTCCGTTGTTCCGTGGTCTGTTCTTACTGTTGCTACTTGGTCGTTATACAGATTCTTCAGGAGGCATACAAGATGACTTGGTATCCCCATACCACTAAGAACTTGCCACAATTTGTTATGGTCCACACAGTCAATAAAACAGAAATAGATGTTTTTCTGAAACTCCCTGGCTTTTTCCATCATCCAGCGGATATTGGCAATTTGGTCCCTAGTTGCTCTGCCTTTTCTAAACCCAGCTTGTACATCTGGCAATTCTCGCTCCATGAATTGCTGAAGTCTACCTTGCAGGATCTTGAGCATTACCTTACTGGCATGTGAAATGAGTGCCGCTGTTCGATAGTTTGAACATTCTTTAGTGTTTCCTTTTTTTGGTATGGGGATATAGGTTGATTTTTTCCAATCTGATGGCCATTCTTGTGTTTTCCAAATTTGCTGGCATATAGCATGCATTACCTTGGCAGCATCATCTTGCAAGATTTTGAACAGTTCAGCTGGGATGCCGTCGTCTCCTGCTGCCTTGTTATTAGCAATGCTTCTTAAGGCCCATTCAACCTCCCTCTTCAGGATGTCTGGCTCTAGCTCACTGACCACACCGTCAAAGCTATCCCCAATATTGTTATCCTTCCTATACAGGTCTTCTGTATATTCTTGCCACCTTTTCTTGATCTCTTCTTCTTCTGTTAGGTCCTTGCCATCTTTGTTTTTGATCATACCCATTTTGGCCTGGAATTTACCTCCAATGTTTCTAATTTTCTGGCAGAGGTCTCTTGTCCTTCCTATTCTATTGTCTTCTTCCACTTCCGGGCATTGCTTGTTTAAAAATAATTCCTTAATTATTTGTATACCCTCAGTTTAAAGCCCATTTGAGGGGAGAACTCTGCACTGAATCTGAATGTGTTAAATCTGTAAATGACATCATTTTACAAATGATGTAAATTTCTGCAGATGATATACAGTACATTTAAATAAATGATATCATTTTTCAAATGACAGCAATTTAGGCAAATTACTAAATTTCAACTACTCTGGAGACCAAGGACTTTGTCCTTTATTTTGGAGTAATACCCAGAAGAAAATATTGTTGGTTGTATGCAAAGTCCACTAAACTGATATTGTTAATCCAAGGGTTTACCCTACACTGTAGAGCAGTTTTTCGTTTACATTCTATCACAATTCAGTATCCTTTTGCTTTTTTAAAAATCTGGGCAATCTGGTAATTATCATATTATTATGGCATTAATTGTATACTTGGACAAATGAAAGCAGCTTTATCTTATTCTTTCATAATTCTTCTCTTCTTCTATTGACAGTACATGTAATACTGAGATTTTAATGGGATTACCTCTATTAAGGTTTCAACAGAAAGGAGAATTTCCCAGGAATACAACAACAAAAATTCTCACATTTTGTTTATTTTTTTCCTTTGCATATAAATAACCTGGTTCCATTTCATTTGGTAAGATACATGGAATATTTTTTTCATCTCAACTCTTTGGTAAAGAAAATAATCAAATTCCTTCAACAATACCCTTCTGTTCTCTGCCTTACCCTAACTAATTCCTGAGGAAAGGGCCCCCTGGAATTTTCTGGCAAGTTGATTGGAGGGATGACCCAATCTCTCTTCTGTCTTTGCAGATGGCCACTGTGCTTATTTTGTTGTCTAGGAAATACAATGTCTTCCATTTTCTTTTGCTCCTTGCAATTATAGATAATGAAAATTAGTACAGATTAGAGCTTTGAGATTTTTCAAATAGAAAGCAGTATACAAATATTTAAATACATTTACATAATGAAAAAAGATCTAGGTGATATAAAATAAAGATTCCAAAGACAATGTATAACCCCCAAACTCACAAAATGACATGACATGGAATAAGAAAAAAGGATCTATATAATACCTACTTTGTTTTCTATCAGAAGTCTGTAGAAAGAAAGTGAAGTTTTAAGCAATTTATTACTATACCTTATACTTTTTATATTCCAACTACAGCCTAGTTAATACAGTTCAGAATTTAACAATATGCCTTTAGATGTTTCTCATTAGTTGGAGCTACAGTTCAGGTAATGTGCTACTGTACATTAAATTTAGATCGGGGTGTGCTAAAATATAATTTGAGTTCCTAAGGAAGTTTAATACATAGTAGTAAGGACTGTCTCAAATATTTATGACCCTATTAAATCCCATAGAATTAATGTTGTAATTATTTTAAACCTATGTCAGCCATGATGGATGCTGTAGATGGCCCACTTTACACAGTGGGTATTAATCTCTGCAGGGTGTCAACAATTCTTCTCTGCATCTGTAAGCATTCTAGCTTTCGCTTCTTGATGCTTGCACATTGCTAGCTTGCTTAGGCATATGGTGAAAACAAAGAAAACCATACTTCTTTAATCCTTTAGAAACAATACTGTATCTATTCAATTAAATGTGGAATAGGAAAAATAAGGTTTTTTTTTTACATTATGGAAGCCAGATGTTTTCAACAACTATGCATAAGTAACCTTGACTACCTTATAGAAAATAATCTAATAGGGTTAGATAATGTGGAAGTTGCAGCATTAAGGTCATTTATTGGTAAATAAGCACAAATGTATTTTATTTGTTTGAAACATTGATATGCTGTCTCTTAAAACAAAGTTTTAGTGAGCATGCTCAGGACCAGGCTGTGAATTAAAAGTCCTAGAAAAGCATCCATATACGTACATATGCAAGCCCAGCTGTAGCTGGTGATACTTCTGGTGGGGTAGAAATGCAGAATAACAAATTTAAGGTTAAGCTGGCCCACCAAACCAAACACATTCTGTCAACCAAGTACTATGGCCTGCCAAGAATTTTAAAGTATCCCTCCCCCAATTTATACAGTCCCCCAAAAAGAAGCAATAGCAGACAACTTACTAAGTCCTCCTAATATACACAAATAGGAGTGTTTGAGACTTAGTTTGGAAGGCTGGGCTTGCATATGTTTTGGCCATGCATTTAAGACATGCTGGAAAAAATACGATATCCTAACTGAAGAGCAGGCTCCGTGACTGCATAAATGACTGCAGGTTTGGAGGAGTCACAGTCCAGCAAACATCAATGCAAATTCCAACTCCCCGATCTGATTCACTTGTTCTTTGGTTTCTACTGTCATTCTTGCCTGAAAAAAGCAAGACTCCTAGCATGAAAGTTTTCATTTTTATAAGCCTCTACCCAAGCTCAGGAGCAGTCTGTTGATTATTTAAATGTAAAACCATCCACTGTTTCATGATGGCATATCAGTATAAATCAATTCCATGAATGAATCAGATCCACTGAAATTTTTAGATATTTTCAATCTTACGGCTATAATTGTTAATTTTATTGTGTTCATATCTATCATCATAAACTATCCTGAACATGTTTTAGAAGAACAAGTAGCAGAATACCATACGGTGTGCATATTAAATGCTTATTGGCAGCAAGGCTAAGCAAGATCTCTTTCCAGCTTGGCTGAGAGCCCTTTACACAAGAGGGAGGCTCCCATCCCTGAAGTGGCAGCCGAGTCATGAATAATTTACACACACGCACACCCCAACATTTGATTCCTGAGGGCCAAAGCAGAGCCAATACTTTCTGCCAGAATTGCTTTCCTGCTTCAGTGGTAAATCTGCAGTTCCAATGTTATAAACTTGATTGATGGGTCTGCAAAGCAAATTGTTTATTTTTGTGTTATATTTAACTGCCTGAATAAATACTGCAATACTTTCTAGGGATTTAAAACAAAAGAAAGATGAATTCCAATTTAAATTTGTACCTTTTTTTAAAAAAATACTCCTGTACAAATGCAAATTTTAAATGTAAATAACTTTATTCTTAACAGACTATGGTTACCATACTTTCAGTGGGATGGGTTGATAGAAAAAAAAGTAATTATATTTTGAAAATTAACAATGCTTAATACATAAAATTAATCAGAAACTATAAAGGTGGATAAATTATGAAACCTTTTCTCCTAGATACTTCAAAGGATATTAAGACATTTTACCTTTACTGAATCCTTTGGGTCAAGACCTAGTTTTATGATCACTTGCCACTGTTCTTTTGTTTCTTTGTCACTGGCATACAGGAGGAATTCAGTGGGTTCCGGAGAAAGTTGAAAGCTTCTAGCTGCATATACCACACCATCATCACCAACTCTAAAATCTGCTGGTGCACTGCTTTCAAAATGGACTTTTCTGCTTGCTTCACAGCTTCTAAATCTTACTGCAAATACACAAAACACAACAGTGATAATCAAAAGGGAGGTTCAAACCCCCCCCTGATATTCTGGATTATTTGTTGTAGGTAGGTCAACTCAAATGTTGGTTAATTTTAAAAGACTGTTTGCAAGAAAAAAACAAAAGAAGTATGTTGATGAATAAATAGATAACTAAAATGCGCTCTACGTGGGGGCTACCCTTGAAGAATATCCGGAAGCTTCAACTGGTACAGAATGCAGCCGCATGGGCGATTTTAGGTGCTCCAAGATCAGCACATATAACACCTTTGCTCTGTGAGCTGCATTGGGTGCCAGTCTGCTTCTGGGTCCAATTCAAGGTGTTGGTTATCACCTCTAAAGCCCTACATGGCATGGGTCCAGGTTACCTGAGGGACTGTCTCATCCCCATTACATCAACCCGTTCCACCCGGTCATGCAAAGAGGGCATGCTGCAGACCCCGTCTGTAAGAGAATTCCATCTGGTGGGGTCCAGGAGGTAGGCCTTCTCTGCAGCAGCTCCTGCCCTGTGGAACATCCTTCCCCCAGAAGTACAGTTAGCCCCCTCTCTCCTGGACTTCAGAAAAAAATGGAAAGACCAGGTTTTGCCACCATGCTTGGAGTGGAGAGAGGAATAGCCATTCTTGGGGCTGGCTGGTTCCCTAGTCCTGCCCGGGACTGGCCTTACCGGCTTATGGGCTGAATTAGATCTGCCGTTACTTGGATTTGACTATATTTTATATATTTATTGATTATTGGTATTATTTATGTTTATTGAATTTTAAATTGTTTTTATTGTGAACCACCCAGGGTCCCTCCTTGTGGGGGAGATGGGCGGTGATAAAAATATGATAAATAAATAAATAAAAACAAAGCACCATTTTTTAATTAAAATCTCCCATTGATTTTTTATGCAAGTCCTGGTACACTAAGATTAATTTTGATTATTAGACGATGAAATATGGGAAAAACATTTGTAAATATGTATGAATCAAACCTTTTGGGGTACTACTAGACAGATTAAAAAGAAGTACCCTGAATTTTAAAATCTGACACGGTGAAATCTCATTATGGAGAACACAAAAAAGTAAATTTTATGCACATTTCATGTAATTACTAATAGTTCTACTACGGATCACATGAGTTAGAAGATGGCTTACAGAGAGTTTAGAAAAGATATTCTATATAACTCTATATATGCTACATTGCTAAGTTTGATTAGAAGCTGTGCAGTTCTTGACTTGGGATTTCCCTGCATTGCCCTACATAGGCTAGGTCAGGATATACATACAACTATGTAATCTCTAACTATGTAAATCTCAATCTTCTGTAATTGTGGACCACTAAATAAACATTTGAAAAATGAGGAGACTGTCCAATTAAACCAACCGTCCCCAACCTATATCTGCATCTTTAAGATGGGAGATCCAATTTTTCAGGTATAAAATAATGATTATGGTTGTATTTCTGTAGACCTTCCCATCCCTTCCATTTGTAAAAGTTTTTTAAAATTATTTTTTTAGCAGAATCCATCCTTCCCCAAAATTAATTATTTATCACTTGAATTATTATATGTATTTCCATGCTATAATAACAACTCTTAACAGAAACCTGATGTATTAATAAATAATGGAACAAACTGATGAATATTAAAGGCCTAGGGAATGTTGGTCTTTGGCTAATAAAACCCATTTGTAAATATTCATTGGATTTCATATTTTCCCTTTTCTTTTTTGGGTTTCCTTTGGGTTATGTGGGATTGTAATTCTACTTAGCAGACATTTGCTCACAGCTAGCAATAGTGCTTGAGAGCTGTTTGTTATTGTCATTTTTCCAAATGTTGCTACTCCTATTATATCTAGAACAATTCAGTGAATCAGTTTTTTGTCCTGGGTCCTTTCTTGTAAATCATCTGTTAGAAGTGAAGACTTGAGCAAATGGGCTCTTGCCACCTGATTGCTGGCGTATTAAGAGATATGGGGTTGAGATGGAGAGCAGGCTGTGGCCCATGAATGTGGGGAGGTTATACTAGAGCACTCAGTGGATGACCAATGACTTCTAGACCATACTCTAAGAAATGCTGCTCTAAACTCAACCAATTTGGGGTTTTCCACAGTTCATCTTAGTTGGGAATAATATCCCTGTATTTTAAATGTTCATGTGATTTGCTTCTCAGTTTGAAGAACTATTCTCCCTCAACAAACATTCTTTAAAATTCAGCTTAACATTTGATATATTCTGGGAAAAGAAGACCCACAGCTACAACTCCCTCCATGATTTCTTATGAACAATTACCTGTACAACATAGCCGTCAAAACAACCACCACCTAATAAACGAACAAGAACAACCAAGAAATATAAAAAACTGTAACTATAGAACCTATAAACTGCATAGTACAACATTAGATAACATCCTTTTCTCCCTTCCTTCCCCCCCCCTTTTTAATACATTTAATTGCGTCCAATTCTCAGAGACTGCTTGGACAAGTCCCTGCAGTTTTCTTGGCAACTTTTTCAGAAGTGGTTTGCTGTTGTCTCCTTCCTAAGGCTGAGAGAGAGTGACTGGCCCAAGATCACCCAGCTGGCTTTGTGCTTAAGGCGGCACTAGAACTCACAGTCTCCCAGTTTCTAGCCTGATGC
Source organism: Candoia aspera (assembly GCF_035149785.1). Lineage (NCBI taxonomy): Eukaryota > Metazoa > Chordata > Lepidosauria > Squamata > Candoiidae > Candoia > Candoia aspera. The sequence continues at coordinate 164,094,329 of NC_086155.1, forward strand.
CTTAACCATTACACCAAACTGTGTCTTCCTTCCCTCTAAAGTGTGAAATAAATAGGTTCCTTCTTACAGACCTGAAGGGGTCTCATAAGAATATGGTATCATTTAGACAATCACTAATTGGATTCCAAAATTATATCTGAAAGCACATAAGAAATGGATTTTCTCTCAATATGTGTCTCTGTATCTCAGTATGCTTGAATATCTAATGGGAAGCTGGTACCTTCCTTATTGATATTCTTCCTTGAGGCAACTGGATGCTATGAAATTAAAGGGGAATTGCTCTCTTTTGACAACATCTTGCTGAAAATTTATAAAATTGTCAGTGTCCTGGTAGAATCATTCTCTGCAAATAGTACATATTAACATTTTTTTTCTGTGTGTATGCATGGATAGGTGGATGGATGGATAAGACACTGTGCTTTAGGTAGTTTTTAGTCCACTGATGAGCAATTACAGTAGGTTTGTAAAGATGATCTTGATCAGTTAGCAAACTATGTTTCCACTATCAACAGAAAAAAAGTCTCCTTTAAATTATTATTATTATTATTATTGTTCAGACTTTGTAAAAAAATTCCCAGTGTAGAAACAGTCATTATTAATACCATTATTTTCCTAAACCGACTGAAAGGGATGGCACATTATTCATAGTACTATAACATTTTTCTTTAGCTATACTGCAATTTAAATGCATTACTCAGAAATGTGAAAAGCGATTTTTCACAGCAAAAAATAAAATAAAAATAATCACCCTTATAAACAATATCCAAATAAATTATCAAGTATAAGCCAATAAAGAATATAATTTAAACATTTTTGATAATATTTAAAAAAACTGTTATATTTCTTTTACGTCTAAGTCCAACACCTGACAACAGCTCCATCCTACATTTAGCACTTCAACGCATTGTAGTTCATTCCAGAGTTAAGCTTCGGTGTAACAGTATGAATCACAGTAACAGAATATATATAGCACAGTGAAAGTGTTAACCAAATTGTATCAGAAGTAACAGTAATAATAAAAACAGCCCCAGAAAGCAGTCAATTATTAGATATGGAATTTGGGATAGGATGTCAGGAGATGAAAAACCTTTTGGAGGGAGAGGTCATAATCAGTGCCCCACCTCTATTAGGCTTTTAAGCATGGATTTCAGGATTTAAGAATAAGGAATTATAAAAAAATGAACCCCATGATGTTTAATAAAAAATAAAACCATATCATTATGTAGGATTAGACCACTGTAAATAGGTACCATTAAAAAAATGCCTAACAAGATTGTTCCTATTCATCGTTGCTTCTGGCTCACCTAAGATATTTTTCATTTACAAGCCCATATTCCTTTATAGAGCTAGATTAAAAGGTAGTTATCCTTGACTCCTATTGACTTCAGAGACACAACCAAGAGGTTTTCTTGGCAATAGTATTTAAGTGGTTTGCTACTAGTAATTTCTGGGATGTTTTCTTCAACTCTTCAACTTAGGCTACAGCCATGGGATTCCTATTCAAATATTAACCAGGCTTGCCCCTGCTTAGCTTCTAATCTGGACAAGGTTAGCCAGATGTTGCTATTTGCTGAAACATAGCTGTGAAATGCTCCACAGTTATTTTGGATTGCCTGCCTCCCAAGCTACAAAGTAGTCAACTAGAAATTATGTTGCTTTTGGGAGAGAAAAAAAAGCAACAACTGCAACAAAAAGTTCCAGCAGAGCCTCTCTCCAAAGAGAAGCACTGCTTTTCAGGGTGAAGCACAAGGGAGTGAAGCAGCATACTTTCCTGCTGCCTCCATTTTTTTTTTCTTTCAGCAGCCTTAAAATTTCCTGGCAATTAAAGATGCTCCTTTCTCACTGTTGGTCTTTTATTTGTTGATTATGTCAAAGGAAGGGAATGCTCCTTCAGAGCAGGAAAGAAAAACAGAAGTTCTTAGCTTTCTAATTACAGGGAGTGAAGGATCAAGCTAGATTAAATATTTTAGGCAGAAAGTTCTACCCAATGAGCTGTGTAAAGAAGAATTCAATATGTGCCTGGAATGGATATAAACAAATAATTCAATTATATTAAATAATGGCAGGTTGAATCATGTTTTGATAGAGTATTTATATAAATGTTTCACCATGGACATATGTGACTGTAGCTATCAGACCAAAAATGGCTCTATAATTACATGCATAAAGACTGTTTCTTGCATCTCAAAAATAGGAAACATACATCAAGTCAGGATTATTTGTTTTTGTCTTGCAAGATCCTAATTCTGTGAGTTATACTGACCCCTTTCTGTTACATGAAAACCATAATGAAAGAAAGTTAACTAATAATAGAGAAACAATATTTATTTACACTATATGTTCCCATTTCCTTGGGGTATTATACAAGTTTATTTTATTAATTCTGATGTGCAAAAACCAAAGTATGAAGTATGCAATATCATTTATAGTACATTGAAGAAATAAACTATGTACAATTATTTCTAATGAAATAAATAATTCATAATAGTTGTAAATTTGTAATCTCATGTATTTCACCAATAATCTTCAATTAAACAACTTCATTTATCAGGCTATTACATTTATCACAATAACACTTCACTGTGTTACCATGTTGTATCGCAAACTCATATATTATTGTTTATCAATCAAAGAGAATATTTACTGTTTATTAATTTATTTCATATAAATTTATCTTTTTCTTCTAATCCAAAGTCCCAAAGTCCACACTAAGCAATCTTGACATACAGATTCTTTTCTCAGGAAAGAGAAAGAGCCTTCACATGTATTTTCCTATATAATAGCAAGAGATTATTGAACAGAGGCATGTAAATCTAACAATACATAAAATTGATGCATACATACAACTTTGTATTACTTCATTGAAAGTATTAGTGTAGCAAGACCCCAAATAATATTCCTAAAAATATATTATGGAGTACAGAATTAGATGGCGAAGATTGGAATGTAATGGACATTGGACTGGGAATAGTCTATACTAAAATTTCATGTCACCACAGAAAGTTAGCCCATCTAACCTACTAAATATTTAGTAATACTATTTTAAAATGAAATTACAGGCAGTCCTTAGTTAACGTTAATTGGGACCAGAATTTCTGTTACAAAGCAATGCGGTCATAAAGCAAGATGTCATATTTTAGAGATGGCAATCCCAGCAATCCCTTAACCGAACCTCACCCAATCATTAGGTGAGGACCCACCCCAATCCAACCATTCTTGGCTTGGTCCCTCCCAGGTCCGAGCCTCAGTAAAATTACCTCCACTTGAACTCCCCCCACTGCCTATCTTCCCCCCATCTCTGCCCTTTTGGGCGCTCTGCACAGGGATACCCTTTGGCGGTGGTGGCGGTGCCTGTGGTGCTGGGGCTGAAGTAGAAGCCTGGAGTCTTCAGCAGCTTCAGCTGGCCGCCAGCGCCCCTGGGCCTCTACTTGAGCCCCAATGCCACCGGTGCCAAGGAGTGCTGCCTCAAGCCCTGTGCCATAGCCAGCCACCCCAGTGCAAAGCCCCGCTGTCCTGTTGCCCTGTCTTCCTCCTCCTGCTGCTGCTGAGGCACGCCCAGCCTGGCCCTTCATGAGGCAGCTGCTGGCTGTGCGAGGCCTTCTTCCTGAAGCCACACAAGGCCTTCTCACAAGGCTTCGGAAACCTTCTGAGGCCCCTAGAAGCCTTGCAAGAAGGCTGTGTGTGACTTGGAGAAGTTTCTTGCAAGGCTTTGAAAGGTGCACCTCATCATCAGCAGGAGGAAGTCAGTGAAGGTTAGCTGGGAGCAGCAGGGCTGGTGGAGCACAGCGTGGCAGGGTCAGCAGAGTGCAGGGCTGCCAAAAGAGCAGAGATGGAAGAAGATAGGTGGGAGGGAGTTGAAGCGCCCCTGCGTGTGTTAAGTGCGGGCGGGCTGCCAAGCACCCAATTTCTGATTATATGACCAGGGGCCAAAGTTGCAATGGCTGTAACTTTGAGGACCCAGTGTAAGTACCATTTGTTCAGCGCCACTGTAACTTTGAACAGTCACTGAACAAATGGTTGTTAACCAAGGACTACCTGTATTCTGCAGGCCAGATGTGCCCTTCCAGAATGTACAAGCAGCTGATGGAGCAGTACAAGAGAAAGCATCATTGGTACCATGAGCCATCTGGTGCCATGTGCCATTTATACTTGTGATACCAGACAGATTAGAGATATGAACAGAGTGAATAAAGAGAAACATAAATATGACGAACACTCTGAACTAAAAAAGGAAATTTAACTTTTTGTTCCTACATTACACTTCTGAACAAAATGCCCCCTCTCCCACACCAAGCTATTACTGGCAAACTCCAGTGTCAAGTAGAATTATTTTGACTGTGTGTGCATGTATCTATGTATTTCTATCTATCTGTGAAAAGTTTGTCAAGACTTTCTTTTTAAAAGATACATCTATCATTACATGTCCTATGTTGTATGTAGTTTGTCCTTAAGGTCAGTGATGATTCCCCCATTACTGCATCTGGAAAAGAGAGATAGCTACATTGGCAATGACAGAAGGAGAAACTATGAATATACATGGACATTTTAAAAAAGAAGCTTATTCAATCAGAAACACCAGATTGCAGAGAATATGAAATATCATGGTTGGAAAAAGCAATCTGTCAATGTTTAGCATAAAAATTTGGAACTGCAACCAGAGATCTACATGACACTTGACAGTGAAAAGGGAACCTAAAATGTTGCATGATCATAGAGAAAGAAAAAAGTGTGTTCAAAATTATACAGAATGGCTCTTGTTATTTTAAAGTATCAGAATCATAATGAATTATTTATTTTATTTATGCTTTTATATGGCCACCCAACTCAAACTATCTGACTCTGGGCAGCATGCAAAATATGAAAACCATAATTTATTAATACAAAATAACATATTAAAACATACTAAACAATAACATGGCAAAAAAGACCTGAAAACTTCTACAACTTACCCACTGTAAACTCCATTCAATGTGACTCCAAAGCCTGGGGAGAAACCAGGTCTTTATTGCTTTCCTGAAAGCCTTTAGGGATGGAGCCAACCATATGTCCAAGAAAAGATCATTTCAAAGGGCAGGGGCTGTCACAGAGAAAGCACACCTCCGGGTCCCATAAGATGGACCCATAGTATGCCCTTCCTGTCTTGGAATGCATGGGATGAGCCTCAGGAGTAGGTGGTCCTGCAGACAACCCAGTCCTAATCCATGTAGGGCTTTACGAGTGATACTGTCATGAGCACTGATGGTGAGGAGGGGGCCCCTATCCAAGGGGGGAAACGCATGCGTAGTAGTGAGGAGTTAAGCAGCCATTCAAAGAGACACAGAACAGACCTGCTGTGACTTTTGCGGTTTATCTGTCTGGGTTTTTCTCACGCTTCGTCAGTTTGTTAGGATTTCCTGTCTTATGTAGCAGTAATAAACACTAGAGACCTTTTCCTCGTCTCAGCGTGGTTTCCTGTTAGGACAGATACACCAGGAAGCTTACTGGGAGCCAGCACAGATTGAGGAGTAGAGGTGTTACGTTGGTATAACAAGAGATGCCCGTAACTACCTGTGTTGCTGCATTCTGGGACCAATTGAAGCTTCCAAATGGTCGTCAAGGGCAGCCCCGTGTAAAAAAACGCTGTAATAATCCAATTAGGATGTAATTAAGGTATGAGGTAGGGTTGAATCCTAATCCAGGAATGTGTGCAACTGGTGCACAAGATGGAGCTATACAAAGGCTCCTCTGCCACCTACTATTCAAGCAGAAACTGTGAATCCAGAAAGACCTCCAGGTTGCACATGGAATCTGAGTGACGAAGTGCAACCCCATCCAGATCCAAAGACAACGTTTTGATTTCATTCAATTCTAGGATCCATGGATCTCTAAACCCACAGCCACTCAGTCTTGAAGGTGCTGAGCCAAAGCCTGTTCTTCCCCATCTAGATCTCCACAGTCTCTAGACACTGGGACAGAATCTTAACAGCTTCACTGTCCTGTTTAACTGACTGACTCCGAATTTAATATAATAATTCTTTATTAAACAAATTACTCAGTAACTGAGTTATCTATGAGAAATAACCTGCAAAGTATTCGTTTAATTTAGAGAGCTATATATACCATTCAACAATTTAGCCTAAAACAAAGGTATAGTCTACCAATGACAAGGCAACAAAAGCTGAGGTAAAGTTGATTCTCAAACTCAAGTAGAAACAAATGAAATCATAGACAACACAGGTAGAATACAATATAGGGTTGAATTAATGGATTACACAGTGCTGGGTTACCAATTGGTTGAAGATTGGAAGGGAGCTGTTAACTCTGAGGCAGTGAAATCAAGCAGTTCCAAGTGAAGAGATGCAGCATGGAAGGCTAAGGCAGAGAAATCCGGTAGATGAGGACAAGACGAGACTGAGCAAAGGGATTACAGAGTGGAGACGGAAAGTTATGAGGTAAGTTAAGCAGAGCTGACTTCTTGGTTGACAGTTAAATGCAGATGTCAGAGGCGGACAGTGCTGAAGCGGTGGGAGTGGAGAAGGATTCTGAAGGCAAGAGAGCGGCAGTGGTTCCTGAGGCAGAAACCTCTAATGGAAATTCAGTCACAGGAATCAGGTTGGTTAAGATGGGTGGAAGGATTGTAGGCGCCACAGGAAGATCGGAGTTGTCAAGATTACAAGCCTTTTCCAATTCTATTGAAAGCTCAGGAGGTGCTGAGGCGGATTCAAATGGCGGCGAATAGCAGTTGTCTCCGGTGCCCTTCTGTGCCTTCCTAAGCCTTTTATAGGCTGCCAAATCACACCGTTGCCAATTGAGAGCCAATCAGGCTTCTAGTTGCTCGGCCCTCCTTGCCATGCGCCGCTCTCGAGCGCTGATTGGCGGTGGCGAAACCGATTCACTGCCTGGCCCCATCAGCTGTTCTATTTCTTCCCACCCAAGGCTCCTTTTCAACTGTAAACCTTCCTCAATTTTCTCCTCGGCTTGGCTTGGCGGTTTTTCCGGACTGTACTCTTCCTCCTCCAACTCAGTCTCTATCCTAACATTCACTTGGATGGCCAGGGACAGAGTTGTACAATTGAGTATCATCAGCATACAGATAATACTGCATTCCATGCTGACCAATTGTCTTCCCTAGTGGCTTCATATAGATATTAAAAAGGTGAGAGGAGAGAGTGGCAGGGGCCTTGAACTAGTTTGCTCCTCCCCAATACTGACTGGAACTAGTCTTGGAGGAAGGAGAACCATTGTAAAACAGTGCCACTCACTCCCAATCCCCTGAGCCAGTCCATGGTATCAAAGGCTGCCATGAGATCAAGGAGGGCTATGATGGATGAACTACCCCCACCTCATGCCCACTAGAGGTTATCAACAATCATGACCAAAGACAATATCCCAGTCTAAATCCTGACTGGAAGGGGTCCAGATAATTTGCTTCCTCCAGAGCCTTCTGAAGCTTTTGGACCTTCAGGCAATTTACTTTCTCAACAATATTATCATCATCATTTTGGTCATCTCAAGGCAGTGAGCAAACATAATGCTTCTGCCTATTTTCGCCTCAACAACCACCCTGTGAGCTGGGTTGGGTTGAGAGAGACTGGCCCAAGGTCACCCAGCCAGCTTTCATGCCTAAGGCACTCAGTCTCCTGGTTTCTAGGCCAGCACATTGACTACTACACCAAACTGGCTCTTACCTAAAAAGAGAAGGTTGAAGACTGGAGAAAAATTGCCATGATCTGAGGGATCCAGTAATAGTTTATTGAGGTGGGGGCACACCATTCTCTCTCTCTCAAGGAAGCATTCACTACCACATGGATCTACCCAAAAATCCCTTCCCTAGAGAATTTAATCAACCAGGAGGAGCATGGATCCAAAACACAGGTGGCCATGCCTAGTCCTTTTGGTCAGTTTTTGGTGGCTACTATTAGCAAGCATGGACAATCAAGATCCCTACAAGAAACCTGAATTTGCCTGAAGCTTCTTAGAACCTTGAAATAGCACTACCGTGACAGAACCTTTACTGAAATACCAGAACTGTAGCTATTACCATCAGTTTATAGCCTCAGGAAACTAAAATTTATTCCCAACCTAATATCCTCTTGGATTTAAACTGGTGTCCTCTTTTACCATGTTTTCCGCTGATATAGCAGAATGGCCTTATATTTCCCACATTCAGATTTAAGTGGCAGTTGCCTGTTTACATTTTCTGCATTCCTGCCCTAGGAAACTAGCTCCTAATATAATCCTGACACGAAGACGCCATTCATACTTGCAGTCCTCCAGATAAAACAAGAGAATAACAGACTTGTCCTAAGTTATAATATTTCCCTCCTCCCTTTCTTTTTCTAAATAGCAGGAATACTCAATATTTTTTTTGTTGTTCCGTCAGAACACTCAAGTCATTTTTAGGCATGCTCCGTCAGGTAACAGCCAACCTGGATTGTTCTAACAAAGTTTCTGGTGAGACTGTTGTACTTCCAGCTGGAAACAAAATGTATTTTTGTAGTCATCCAGAAACATACAAACTCACATTGTTTAACTCCTTTATTTTTCTTAATACACTATGATCTCATTGCATTAACTCTTCATGATAATTGAGAAATTAGTTCAATTCAATAGGAATTTCCTGCAGGAAATACAGGACAGGATGACAGTAACCTTGTTTAGCACCTTCCTGATATGTTGGGACTGCAACTCTCAAAATTACTTGCCAGGATATTTGAAGACCCTGATAGCTGAGAATCCTATGAGTCTAGGAAAAGTCACATGGAAGACACTATTCAACAATGGTAAATGAATTCAACAATATAATTATTTTGATACACAAAAATTCAGGATAACATTTTATGGAAAATGTTTATGCCATCTTAAAACAATTTCACCAATTATTATATTACAATGTTTTGCTTCCCAAGTAGGTGCAGTGTAATAAAAGCTTAAGGATTAGCATAGTAATTCAACATACAATTTTTAAAAAAAATTCAATTCAATCAATACGATCATCGTAAAAATGGCTAGAATGTCTGCCTAGCAATTTGTACGAGAAGATACCAAAGGCAGAAGTTTATTTAACTCTTCAAAATTACATTTCAACTATTTGTACAAAAAATGTGAGGTCTTGATGATAAATAATGTTTCACAATCAAGTTTTAAAAGAACATTTTAGTCAATGCTATTCCCCCATCCGTCAGCTAATCACATCAACTTAAATGGCTTATTTTTATAACTACCTAAAACGAAAAGCACAATCAAAAAAATGTTCAGTGAAGTCATTTACACATTTTTACTAAAACATTCTATTTAGTTCCACTTCCCATACTTCCCTTTGCTTACTGAACAAAGTCATAACAATCATGCCAGAGATAAAATAGGGATAAAGTTACTTCTGTTTGATAGAAATGCCTATGCAGCTCTTTAAAACAGGGATAGGGAAAGTCAGCAAAAACACAGATTTGGTAACTCCAACACAACCCAAATTATATCCGATTCAATGATCCTTTTCAATTTTTGCCATATCTACTCACTGACACAAAATCTTTCTGAGCATTGACATTTCTTTTGTCTTCATGTTAGTGGAAAAATGTAACAGAAAGGGATAAGCATCTTAGGGGAAATAATACGTCTGTATTTAGACAACAGCTTTTATTTTCCAATGCAGATGTAGTACAGAGAATCTAGCCTCTCTTGGGCTATTGAGTTTATTTAATAAACAGATGGTAAGTATAAATTGGTATATTCTTGTAGAACTCCACTGGAGTATTTTGTAAGCCAGCAAAATTAAAAGAAGAGAAACAAAATAATGCAATTCAGTAAAAAGGAACATCAAAATGAACAAACATACTTCCTTGAATGTACAACTCTGGTTAATAAAAAGCAATACTAAATATTAATGCTCTTTATTTATTAGTGTAGGTAAAAACCTACTTGGCACCCAAAGATGTTCAAGGCTGTTCCATTTATACAACAACAATAAAATAGTTAAATAATGAAACAAAAACAGGTCCAAAGACAGATAATAGTAATTTAAACAAATACCAGGAAATAAGTCAAAATAATGAAGGCCTGCTAGAATAAATACCTATTTAACAATTGATGGTCATCATCATCATCAACAACAGAGGTGCCAAAGGGGCTCCTGCAAGAGAGAATTCCAAATCCTGAGCATCTATAAAAAAAGGCTGTTAGATTTCTATCAATCATATTCTGGATTAGAGAGCCAGTATGGGGTAGTGGTTAAGGCACCAGGCTAGAAACCAGGAAACCAGGTATTCTAGTCCTGCCTTAGGCACAAAGCCAGCTGGGTGACCTTGGATCAGCCACTCTTTCTTAGCCTTAGGAAAGAGGCAATGGCAAACCTATTCTGAAAAAACATTGCCAAGAAAATTTCAGGGAGTTGTACAGGCAGTTTCCAGGAGCCAATACTCACTTGAAGGCATCAAACAAAATATTCTGGATTAGCAAAGCTCCCACAATGAAGATTCTTGGCATTATTAATGGAGAGGCAGGTTTTTTATAGTAACTTTATTAAGTTTTAAAACAAAGAGATAAGATCTAACAGGAGCTAATAAAGAAAGAAAAAGGGAAAAGAAAGTGCAGGGGAAAAAAAGAAAAAGGAACAGAAATAGAAAAGGGAATAACTCCTGACTTCTTTCACAACAGATATAGGTAATGGAGAGGCAGTTTGAACTAGGGGTTTATACAGTTTTCACCCAAGCTGTGTCGTATAATAACTAATATATTCAGGTTAGGCTGGAATTGAATACTATACCAAATGAATATTATACAAGTCAATCCAATCCACAGTTAAGAGGCATTCTGAGTTGTTTGCCCATAAAATTGACCTATATGAGCCCTCCCTGACTAGTATCTTCTAAATGTGCTGAACTACATTTTCTACCTACTATAGCAGCATGGTTATACTGATTGTAGATCAGACTTTCTCAAACCTTTTACCTTGGGAGAACCTTTGAAATAACTTTCAGAGCTCAGGGAACCTTTGCATAAAAATCACAAAAAATATAAACAGTTCACAATACTATTCACATCTAACCTACACAATCCATATTTTAAAATGTTGACAACAACAGCAAAGCGGCCAGCCAGAAGCTGAGTCATGGTACATAAAAACTTCCACTACTGCAATAATACAGTATTGCACGGTATCCAATGCAAGAGAATATATGTTGCTCAGGGTTGAGCTGTGGAGTCCTTGCTGCTCTCTGAGCTTAGTGGTTTGCTTGAAGATGTTTCATTACCCAACTACGTAACATTATCAGTGCACAGTATGCAAAGTTCAAAAAAAATATTATTTTTTCAATTGTGATCTCTTTGGGAACCCATAATGACCTTTTACAGAATGCTAGTGTTCCATGGAACACCGATTGAGAAAGCCTGATATAAATTATGAACATTATGGTCCAACAGTGGGAAGGAGCATCAAGTTGGAGAAGGATTGTATTCATACAGCTAAAGTTCTGTAACTCCAAATACATGTTTCTTCAAATATAAATAATTAGATCTAACAATTAATTAAAGGAACATAATTAATTATAACAATCAATTAAAGGAGAAATAAATTTCTCTTTTCCTTTTTCCCTTACAGCCACCAGTGACAACAAGGACTCTGCCTATTGTATAGATTATTTATGAAGAAAGAGAATCACTCAAAATTGGGCATGAAAAGTTTTACTGCACCTTGAATGTAATCAGTAAAATGTTTATAAAGTATCATGGGAGTTAAGTCAGTCTTGTTAAGGTATTTTTAGGGATGAATGTATAATTTGTTTTAAAAATATGCAAAAATTAAAACATACAAAGGCTGAAATTTTGTTTCTTACACAAAGTTATACACATGTCTCTTGTGCATTGGAATAAGCAGAATCAATGAGGATCTAATGAGATTACTTATTCCCTAAAAGTCTTTATTGAGAAATTTCTTACAACTGGAAGAAGGTGGCCAAAAGGAACTTATTTTTCTTTTTTTCAGATGAGAAAACTCTTGTCTAAAGCCAGTGGAAATGTGTTCCCAAGGATAAATTAATGAATATTCAAAATGAAAGACTCTAATAATCAATCCAATAGTGCAGTAAAATTTTAAATTTTATTAAATTGTTTTATCCATAGTTTCTGAACTGTTACCCACCTCACCAGGAAGTTAGAACAAATCCCTAATCAATAATATATCCAGTGTGTTGCTAGAGGTGTACAAAATGTTCTGTGCAGGAATTGTTCTGTACTAGAAACAGGCAGTTCTGGGCAGTCTGTGTCTAGACTGAAACAAGTGTGTTTCATCCAAGTTGGGACTTAGACTATGTATCTATTCTATTAACCCCCCCCCCCCCCAAATCACGTTGTGGGAAGAGGTGTTCTGGGACGGGGAGAGGGAACCTCATCTGAGACAAGAAAAAAGGGTGTAGGCAGATGGGGAGGGGTGGATGGACTAGTCGTCATATGCAGTGCCGAGGGTAACAGCATGCAGCTAAGGGGAAGTAAGGAAAAGGAAACTGAGGGAAGATCAGAGATATGGGGAGGCCGGCTGGATGTCTGTGCACAGTATCAGCAAGGAGAGTTAAGGGGAAGGAAGGTGCAGGAGGATTGGGTAAGACCAGCTGCCCAGTTCGGAATGCTGTGCTTGAATTAAAACTCATGGCTATGGCGAGGGAAAATAAGGAAAAGAGCAGGAAGATCAGGAGAAGGGTGGGCACATAGGCTATTCAGACAAGGATAGGTGAGATATGTAAAAGCCTTGCCCCTGCTCACCCTACAAAACCCTCTAGATTGGTCTTGTCTAACACTTGGAACTAACAAATGTTCCAGGTTTCAGTTTCACTGAACCATGACCCTGCCCATAACTGCTTGACCAATCCACAATGTGTTTATTGGGTGCATGTAACAAAACGTATATTTTTTTATATCATTGCAACTTTTTATATCACTGATCTTCTCCTTTTGGTTAGAAATTTATCCTGTCAACACAACAGTGAAAGTCAAGATCTAAGGAGAATTCTGGTAGTTGTAATACCAACTCACTTGGAAAGTATTCTGTTATGAAAGAATAAGCATCGACATTTGTATCTAAAACTATCTACTACAATATGCCTGGTAGATTTAAAAAAAAAAAAGACCTCCTCAATGACTTGTCACACAAATCCCCTGACCTTGTAGACAGAACCTTACATCTGGCCAACTACTTACGTATCTATTTGCTACATTTTTTTTCAGCTTCACAGATGATAACCTTCTAGAATTTCTGGCAGAAAGAGATCTTTTCCATTAGCATCTGATCCTTTTAATTGGAGGAGCTAAGGATTATATGTGAGGTCTTCTCCATACAAATAATTTATTCTGCTACTAAGCTGTAGTCCAGGATTTCTCAACCATGGTTCTGCAGAACCCTAGGGTTCTGTGACGGGTCACTATGGGTTCCCTGGGAGATCATGATTTATTTAAAAAATTATTTCAAATTTGGGCAACTTCACATTAAAGAGGTAAGTTTCATTATTTTAAGAACACTGTTAATGCATCTATACAGGCCTACACATGAAACAAATAGAATATTTTCTAACTTCTGGCATATATTTGAGCCTGAATGTGCAGGGGTTCTCCAAGGCCTGAAAAAATATTTCAAGGGTTCCTCCAGGGTCAAATGACTGAGAAAGGCTGCTGTAGTCTATCCCAAAAACACAAGTAATAATGATAACCCTTTACTGTATAATCTCTATTTCATGTTATTTATGTTTCTAGAAAATTGCTGAAAGAAACAATGTTTTTTATTGTCACTCGCCTAGTCAGATAATATAATATAAATATTTAATTATATTAAATATTTATAAGATATTTTATGAAATAGATTTAATATAAATATAATATAAATATTTTTAATATGAAAATAGAGCTATCAGTTTCAGTGCAGACAGTTCTTTGTATTTTATACCAATAATTTTATTTTTTTAAAAAATAAACAGTGATCAACCAAAAATGAAATTAAAAAAGCACTGTAAGACCAAAAGATGAGTTTTTTGCACATTTATTTTTCACATTTCACCCAAATTTTGCAAATTTCAAGCAAAATAAGTGAATCAACACTATGACCAGAATTGTACTAAGTACTAATTTGATTTTGACTCCTCCAACACAGTATGGTGATACTTTGCTTAAAATAATTTATGGTATCATAGTACCATCGATGAACTATTTTTACTGGTGTTACAGTATAAGAATTTTAAGATAACACATTTTGCACCTGTTTGTAAATATTATTAAGCTATACAAATATTATATGATTTGAGATAACAAGGACTGTGAAAAACCATTTCAAGAAAATCTCCTGGATATACTGTGAATCTCCTCCTTTTACAAATCTCACTGGCTGATAGTAGATGCAACTTAATCCTAACATATTGTCATTCTTTGTTTAAATATAAAATATTCTATGCAGTTCTAGTGAACCTGATAACCAAATTATGTTTGGCCTCAAGAAGAAGCCAACCTAGGTGAATTGTTGTACCCCTTGCTATAGTTTTGATTTGAATGGGACCAACCTTAACCACGCTTGCAAATTGCCTGCAATAAATTAAGGTTGTGGTTTTTTTTTTTCCATAACGCAAATTGAACATGAAAGAGGCAAATGATTAAATCCTTCCTATCACCCATGCAAAAAACCTGAGCTGGATCAGCAACCTTACACTGACAATTTCATGGGGAAGGGGGGGGGGAGAAATTATATATATTTTGAGGGCACACTCAGTGTAAATGATTTGTGCAATACTTATTATCAAGCATGTGCACAACACACAAACACACTTTTTTCTTTTGTAAGGTGCCTCCTTATATTTAGATAAACACATATTGTCAGTTTATGTGAGGGACCGTTGCAGTATAAGAGTTTTGCCAGAAATGAAAGGGACATACCTCAAATACTTTAAAACCATTATAGCGATCAAAGCACTGGACAGAACTACATCCACATAAACATGGAGATAGTAACTGATAAGCAGCCGAAATACAGACAGAAATTCAAGATAGAAGAACGATGCCTGAATGTGAAAACTGATGGGCAACATGCAAATTTGTAAGATTCTGCTAGGAGGGTATTATTATGTCAGCACAAAATTAGACATATTTTAAGACACAGTACCAAAACAATTTTGTGCAAATTATGCAATGTATTGAGGTAGCACTGTACTCAGGAACTAGCAACAGCATTCCTTGCCAAAACAACTATCAAATTTAGTACAGCACTATAAAAGAAAAAAAACAGAATGCCCAATTTGATATATGAGTATTGTTTCCTATGATGAATCAAGCATACTTTTTGCCTGGGTTTTCCAGTAGTCCTAGCTAAATGAAATATACAAAATACTGCACTTGATATTCAACTTGGGCTAGATTGAGATAATGGGTGAAAATGGCAACAAGCTAGATTTATTATAGTGGGACTAAAATTCTACTTTTGGAAAAGACTTAAGGGCAGGAATAGAGCATTACCTTTGAGGACTCTATTACAGATAGAACCAATTACTTGAATTTGAAATGCCTGACTATTGTACATACATACAGTATGCCTCAATGAGAAACCTGAATATGATGTTCTTCATAAATGGATTTCATTAACCAGATTTAATTTTACATTGACTACTGGTGAATATTCTCGCTCACAATCTATAACATGGGTTTCATGCCTCATACATAAAAAAATGTTTATCAGCAAACAGCACAATTGTTCACATAATTATTTAGAATCATGTCCCCTGCTGTTGAATGGTGATTGCAGATAATTTTTTTAAAGTATTATTTAAGATTGGACCTAAAACCTCTAAAACACAGGGTGCTATCACAGGCCAATAAATTACTTCTAAATTTCAACACAATTGCAGTAGACTTTTTTCATATTCTCTGGAGATAATATGTTTTATAGGATATGCATTTCACTGAGGCACCCTTAACTCTACACTTCATCTTTTTTAAAAAGGACATAAATTTGATGTGGATTGTGTCTTATCAACTGCCTTTACAGTTCAATACTTATCAGCTGAACTTATAGTTCAATACACATTCACCATGCAATTTGCAGTGGGCATATTTTTTATTACCTTTTATATTTTAATCAATATTTTAGCAACCGGTAAAACGTTCTTCCAAGTATTTTCAAGAAGTAAACTAAAGAAATGCTGTATGTTTACAGGCACACTGCTAACACCTCATAGCTCATAAGACACAAGCAATGGTTGGCATGCCATGAGTCGTAAACGACTCAACGGCAACTACCAACAAGGTAATCTCTAGATTAGAGATCCTACCTTGTACAGAATATCATGAACATGATTGGATTGAAACTAGGCTTTGCTTATACTCATGGCATGCTGACCAAAATACAACAAAACTGACTGGTATTTTCCTTACCATTAGCAGGGAATGCTGCATACGGCTCAGGAATAACTGAGGCTAGTAATTTGGCCTATACCTTCTTCATCTTACTATAAAGCATTACATGATAGCCTTGATTGATCAAAGCCATGATTGGTGAAGGATGTGAACATCTACAAGATCATCTGGTGACAACAATGGCAAATAAAAGATTTGAGACTTGGAACACAAAAGGAGTAAAATGCATGAATTAACAAATGAAATGAAAAACAATGGTATGTTGTGTATCTGTTAAACTAAGAAAAAAAGAGAAGGATGCAGAAGATCTGAACTGAGGAGTTTGATCATATGAAATGAAGTTGACAGATACATGTAGGAAAGTGAAGGTGTAGGTTTAATTAAGAAAGGGCAAGTTAAAGGTTTTTCCTTTTATTAACTTGTTATTTATATATAAACACACATATAAACAATATATTGGAAATATATTGGGAACCGTAACACTAAGTAGTCAGTTCAAGACTGAAAACTTTATCATACAATACTTTTTTGCAATTTGCAGCAATTTTTAAAAAAAATATTATACTCAACCCTGGATGAAAAAGTCAAATAATTTTATGGTAATAATATTGACATGCTAAATTGTAATTAATATTGATAGAATACTTTTTTCTCCTTTCTTTATTTCCAGCACTGGAAAATGTTATCTGAATAATAGAATATCAATTATTTTTAATTAATGTTCTATAAACATCACTGTAATGAAACAATGCAATGTATTAAGTTTTGCAACAACATAATAAAAAAGAAAATAAGAATGAAAGGGTTAAAATACAGATCAGCAAGTATAAATTGGTATCATCTAGATTTTTGTGGGTGTGTAGAAAAGTAGAAATCCATAGTAAGCAAAAGTTGTTTACCATGTTCTAGTGAATGGTGACAACAGAAGAACCAGAGAAGAGTTCTGAAAATTAATCAACATTTTGAATCAATTAGATCCATGAGTAAACATTATTTTGTTAGATGATATGAATGTATGTGTGGAAATGAAAATAATTGGGGCATTCTAAGGTAAATAAACGCTGACATAAAAATAATAGGGTAGTATGTGATCTGTTGGGAGAAATGAATGGTTGTTGAAAGAAGCAAAAATGTCTGTAAGAGTGTGCAAGTTGATTATGTCAACTTAAAACAATGCCGTAGGAATGAGATACTTAAGGACTATGGGTAATAAAATGAGAAAAAGTTTTATTACATATAAAGCTATGGACAGTGAATTAATCTGAACTGAATATAACAGTGAGTGACCGGGTATGAAAGAAGTTAAGTTCAGGCAGTTTGGTCACAGAGAATGAAAATTCTAATTTAACAAAAATATGCAACAAAGAGTAAGGGAGTCTGGAAGAATAAGAGTGAGAATATACTTAGATGAACTTGATTTATTTATTTATTTATGGATAGACTTAGTAAGATTCTGAAAATGAGAATGGCGAGAAGCTGAAAGAATGTAAGGCAATGTATGAAGTACATTGTGTGAAGTGACTGGATGCTTTTTAAGTATAAAATGTAGAGTAAATTATATTACTGTAAATCAATTCAGAAAATTTTTCTTTTCCTAATGTCGTTTATCTCTTACTAGTTTTATTCCTTTTTTGTACTTTGAGGAACACCATTTAGAGAATAGCATGACTTATATCTATGCATATATGGATGCAAAAGACTACTCACATTTAACAGGGTTAAGTTTTGTATTGTTATTATGTAGCTTATATGAAGCAAATAAAAAATTGAAAAAAACCTTATTTACTTTTATTTTAGCAAAATCATTTTAAAAGCCTACCACCATTATTCATCTTGCTAAAATTGTGACAAAATGGGAAGAATTTTTCTTTTAATGAAAGGTAATTATCACTACTGTACTTAAAAATATATTTACCTGAAAAAAAGTGTTGCTACTACTTAAAATGTAGGGCAAAGTTTTTTTTAAAGGGATAAAATAAATCCAAAGATTATATAGAATGAATATTGAGGTATGACATTTTTATACATTCAGTTGGACACTGCCAATTGAGGGTTGTTAGAAGAAAATAAAGCAAAACAAAAAAAGTAGCACTAAAAATATTCATTCCTATGGATATTGCAAAGGTCCCCCCCCCCCCCCAAAACCTGATATAGCAGCTCTCCTGGAAGAAAAGAGATGAAAAAACAAGAAAGGATAACAAATGATGAGAATACGACATAAAACACCTTATCAAATTTGAGTGAAAGAACCATATTAAGCCCAGATTGGATGGCCTGTTACAAACAGATACTAGCAACGAGGGGACTTTTAAAAAAAAATGTAACTGCATCAGGCATTTACAGTAAGGATTTGTTCCAGGAATATTGTACAATTCACATTTTTGGTATCAGGAGAATGAGAGATTTTTCAGGAATGGTGTAATCTCTTTGCAATATTAAATTGCATTTCACATTGCCTCCCAACATACCATTCTCTATAATGCTGGTTATTCAAAAATATAGTAGTGCAGAGATAGGGAATCTGCAGCTTCAGATGTTGCTACACTACAATTTCCAGCATCCTTTGCCTGGCTAGAAACTGTAGATCAGTAATAACTGAATATCCCTTGAATAATGCCTTCTGAGCAATATCATATTATGGAACAGTTTAGGGAACACTGCTGAAAAACTGCTTCCATGGGATGATGTCAGTGCTTTGATACAGCCAAAGTACAATGCTGTATACTGCTTGTATATGGGGACCTTTTAAGAATTCCCTTTCAAACAAGAAAGAATAGATGAGACAAAATAAATGTATATTTCCTTTGTCTCAGTAGGCAGAAGGACTTGGATGATCTCTGGACTTAAGCAGAGTAGGCCTTAGATAGGAATCTTTAGATGGGAAGTTGAAAAAGCGTCCCAGAAC
Organism: Candoia aspera; assembly: GCF_035149785.1. NCBI lineage: Eukaryota > Metazoa > Chordata > Lepidosauria > Squamata > Candoiidae > Candoia > Candoia aspera. The sequence continues at coordinate 164,113,590 of NC_086155.1, forward strand.
AATGCACAGGGAAACCACTTCCATACTAGATGTCTATTAAGTCTTCAATAATTGAGTTTGACTGTCACTTTTTCCTATTTGTAGTCATAGTCATGGAAGTATCTAAACAGGATCTGGATGCTGAGAAGGAACTGCTTTTATAATCTCTAAGGTACCTTCTAACTATATGAGTTATGTTTGTGTAATTACATATAAAATTGAAATTTTCTTTTGCTATAGCAATATTTATAAGACTGCAATAGTTTATAGCTTTATTTATTATTCATTTATAAAAGGGCTTTCCTGTCCTGCTGAAGTAACTATTAAGGATTTTTTTTCTTCAAATTTTTTTTTTTCCTCATATGCATATCGCAGTTATGACTACCTCATATCCAATTGCCTAAAAACTGCATTTTGAACACAAGGCTGAAAAGTTATATCTTCTATTTTTGTTAATTTCAAAGTTATTTATTTTAGATTTTTTCTTATCAAATGCACAGTGTCCAAATTCTAACAAAGTACATTTTATATGGATGCAAAACCCACAAGACATTATCCTAGAGAGAATAAACTCAGCCAGTAAAACAAATACATAGAACTGCTGTTTCGAAGAAAACTGCAAAGCGTGAAACAACAGCCTGTTATCAACCACTGAGAGTCTAAAATTCAATACTGGCAGCTAAAACAACTGAACTATTTCACCATCATTTCAACAAATTGATGATACCATCTGCATGGCAGTTAGAATCCAAGTCTTGCACATCTATTTACTAAAAATCAAAGCTATATTCATTTAAATGTGATGCTGCTTTTTTATTTCATTATTTCAAACCTGTCCTGTTCTCCAATTCTGTTTTCAAACCTAAACTTAGTAAGTACCCAAGAAATAAGAATTAACATTGATCTAAATCCAGCTTCTAATGGTACAGAATGTCCATTCTTCCTCCTGCAGCTGTTAGACCTATCTTGCAGAGTTTGGGAAAGTATATAGATGGGAGGAAGGGGAGTTGAGTTTGCAAGGAAGGGGAAATTCAGTTCATTAGCAAGTGCATTGTTGAATATAACCTACTGAAACTGAAGCTAGAAAATGAGGCTGCTTAGGGCTCAACAACCTCAACTTGATGGTGTGAGAACACTCTTGAAGATAAAGCACGCAGGTTACATGAAATATATCATTAATAATATTAATATATATATATATATATATATATATTTCCCAGCTTTTTCTATTTAAAATTGCTTGGTTAGCCAGGAACAGTATCTCATATTTTAATGGAAAATATAATCAGCTTAATTTATATGCAAGAACTATCTATTCTAACTGATCTGTTAACTTCATTACTAGAAGCTTAATGGAAGGAATGATAAAATATACCAGGATTTCAATTGGTGGACCTTAATCTGCATATTTTGAAACGAAAAAATATGAAACTAAATTTGGTAGAAATCTAAGAAAGATCATAGCAGGATTCTCAAGAAGCAGTGCTATGAGACCCAACGTTCAACAAACATATTTGAATTTTGTCAAATGCAAGATAGCAACAACCAGAATCAATATGGTAGCTTTATAACAATTCTCCAACAGAGAAAAATGTGGTTCGTCATGTGAGTCCAACCTAGAATTATTCAAAAAATCATTTAGGAAAAATATATTTAAAGTACAGTATATTATTAATATATTGAAGGAAGAGGAGGAGGAAAAAGCAAATATAATTTATGGTGGTAAAAGGCCATTTCATTTTGCCGTAATCAGTACTGCTAAGGGACAAATATTTCTTCTTATAGCCCTCTCTGAAACAGCCCTGCACACTTACGCTGCAATCTCACATACATTTATCTGAGAAATTTTCCAATTGTTAGAACTGACACCATCAGTCCCAATCTTGACCCAATTTATGCACAATTGGAATATGCAGAAATTAGGTTTATTGAAACTAGTGTACAGATCAGAAGAAAAGCTGCTATTAAGAGATTCCCACCTAAACTCACTCACTAAAACTTTCCAGCACCCCCCTCCCCCCTCCTGCTCCTTTCTCATCCAACCTCTAACACTCAGCCATACCAGCCGCAGATGTCTCGGGCAGTACGACCTTGACTCCCCCCCAGGCAGCCCAAACAATGGCGATTCACACTCCTTGCAATTCCCCCCTCCCATCTTCCTCTTTGACTCACATTGGATCATCTGTGCAGACGAACACAATAAGACGATTCAGAACTCATTTGATTCTGGAGTCTGACACCAATGAATACAATGGAACCTGTTTTTTTCTTTTTCTAAAAATTATTTTTATTGAAAATTTTAGATAGATAAAAGATAAACATGAAAATATATAAAGAAAAGTTAGAGAAAGAAAAAAAGATAAAAGAAAAAGTGAAGAAATACCGATAAAGAAAAAAAGAAAAAAGACAATTAAATAAATGACTTCTGATCGTCTTTGCATCAGTTATAAAGTTATTAACCCTCCTCCTTCATTCAAATTACTCTACAGAGATCCCTTCTGTCCCATATTCAAATCCTTTTTCAATCAGCAAATCCACAAATTCACTTTTTTCCATAAAAAAGCTTTCCAGTCTTTTTTTATGAGTACCTATTGTTTTATCCCTGACCAAACAGGTCAGTTTTAACATTTCTGCTAATTCTGTCATCTTTATAATCATTCCTCCATTGTGGGTATTTCAGTACTTCTCCACTGTTGTGCATATAATAATTTTGATGCAGTTACCATACATAAAATCATTCTTCCATAAGTCTTTTCTAAATGATTATCCATAAGTCCCAATAAGAAAAGTTCTGGTTTCATCTCAATATTTATCTTTAAAATTCTTTGCACCAACATATGTATTTGTATCCATTCCCCCCCCCCCCCACAGGTCTACCATGGTAAAATGTCCCTTCATGTTTTTCACTTTTCCAGCATTGACAAGAAGTACCTTTATACATCTTAGATAATATCTCTGGTGTCATATACGAATGGTACATCATTTTATAAAATTCTCTCTTAAATTGTAACACAATGTGAATTTCAATCCTTTTACACACGTTCTCTCCCAGTGATCCATTTTGTTATAACCAAAATTCTTAGCTCATTTTATCATGCAATCTTTAACCTGTTCTTCTTCCATTTCAAATCTCAACAAAAGTTTATACATTTCTGCAATCACATGTTCATCATTTGTACATAGTTCAGTTTCAAATTCCATTTTATATTGTTCAATTCCAGTTACTTTTTTAATTACAGGTAGTCCTTGAGTTATGATGGCAATTGGGACTGGAATTTCCATCGCTAAGCAATGTGGTTGTAAAACATGACATCACATGACTATATCACTTAGCGATGGCAATTCCTGCAGTCCCCAGTGCCGTTGTTAAGCGAGGATCGTGGGTTATTAAGCAAGCACCTTCTTGCAACTTCCTGCCGGCTTCCAATAATCAAAGCCAGTGGGGAAGCCAGCAGGAAGTTGCAAGTCCCAGGTGGCCTGCAAGCAGGCCGGCAGGCAGGCAGCAAGTGGCTACTGCTGGGTGGGAGAGGGAGTGAGGGGGTGCGTGGGTGGCCAGGGAGAATATGTACAAGTGGGCAGGAGAGATAAACTTGGTTCCAGGAGCTTGGATCCCTGCTAAACTCCTAAATCCCATGTCCCCAAAAGAACTGGCCCATTTAAAATAATTTACTGATAACGACTTGCATAAGGAGTTTTTCCAATTCTCTGTATCCACAACCAGTGTGACAATTTTTTGTCAAGAAGGATGTACTATCAGCTTGCAGGCTTCTGAACTCTGAAAAAATCCTCTCCTTTCTGAACTTTTGAAATCGCTGCAGAAGGCATGTATTCTTCCAAAGTTGGATCAGGGAGGCAGGCAGGAGCTTTCGAGACATGTACAGACACTGTTTTTTTTTAAACTACATTGACCTTTTTATTGTTACAATGCTTTTCAAGTAAATACTTTGTGCTTATTCCTATTATACCATGACCTTAGCTTAACCAACTACACATTTATATACATACATTTCTATACAGACCTTTTTACAATATAGTATCTTACTTGTCTAATTTGCCCCTACCCTGATTCACACAGGTGTTCCTCGGCTCTATTTCAATATGCTCATTCCATACACAGCAATTTTCACTGCTTTCAATTCTAGGCTTCCTTTTCTCTTGAATAGAAATGAGAGAGGGGGAAAAAACACTTTTCTTAACCTCTTCAAATTCCAGCACCTGGATCAAGCTTTCCACAGTCATTCCTTCAGGGTTCCTCTTGTGAGATTCCAGCCAGCCTCTGACTCAGAAAACAAAACTCTTTCTGACTCAGAGGAGGAAATAGAAACTTACCAGGCTGAAACTGGAAAAGTGAAACCCAGAGATGAGTCAGCAGCGCAGAAAGAGTAACAGATGCTGATTGGCCAGTCTTCAGAGGAGGATTTGAATCCTCCAATCAGGGCGCGCCAAAGATGGGCAGAAAAGTATGCGAAGGAGAAGGCAGCCCGATTGGCTGCAGAAAGGAATAGGCACACAAAGGATCGGCACAAAAGGCAGATGCGCGAAGAGCAAGCTGCTGGAGACAACTGATCCTTTGGCTTGCAGCTCCTGCATAAGAGTCCTTACCCACATCGGAAACAGCATCTGTTACCAGAGAGGAATCAGCGCCAATGTTTTCCATTGGAGAGGACTTGGATCCTGCTTCTGCTGCCACCAAGGATCTTCTCCTCACCGGACCCAGCAACCTCAGTCTCACGTCCAGCCTCAGTCCTCCACGCTTATCTTGTGTGCATGCCAGGCGTGCTTCCAGTCCCGCTTCGAGGTTCCAGCCATGTCCAGAGTCTCCAGTCCAGTCTCATCATGCTTCAAGTCCTCAGCCTTGCCTTGAGTCTTCAGTCCAGCCTTGTAACGTTTCTAGCTCCCAGCCTAGTCCAAAGTCTCCAGTACAGCTTCGTTGTGCCTTTGGTCTCCAGCCTTGCCTTAGATCTCCAGCTCAGTCTAGTCATGCTTCAGTTGCACAATGTTGTTCAGGAGTTTCACACCTATCTCGTTGTGAACCAGGTTTGCAACCTTGTCTAGATCTGGTGGTCAGGTCCTGTCGTGTGTCGAGTCCCTTGCCTAGTCCAGAACTTCCAGTCCAGTCTTGCCTTCCAGCTTCGCCAGGAATCTTCAGCTGAGTCCAGCCTTGCTCTGAGTCCTCAGCCTGGTTTCGAGTCTGTAGTCCAGAGTATTCAGCCCAGCCCAGTACCTGCAGCCGAGTCTAGTCTTGCTTCAAGTTCTCAGCCTTGTTCTGAGTCTCCAGTTCCGAGTCTCCAGTCCAGCCTGAGTCACCAAGTCCAGTCCAGTCCTGTTGTTAGAACCAAGACTTATCCAGAGGGCTTGGTCCAGAGCAGCGTTCCGGTGCCAACTTAGTTTGAGTGGTGTTCCAGTTCATGGTCATCCAATCCCAGTTCCAGTAGCGCCACGTGCCCTAGCTTCTCCCAGCCATCCAGCCTCCATCAGAGAATCCTGCTCCACCGCTTTGCTACCATCTCCACCTGGAACCTTGCCGGTTTCCTTGTTGCTGCCCAGTTGGTCTTGATCGAACCCAGTTTACTTCTTGATTCTAAGGACTTATTTATTGTAAACAGTTATTTAATAAAGAGTATTTTTTGATATTAAATCTGCCTGGCCACCTCACACTCTGATCAGGACACCTCTCTCCAACTGTGCCTGGATTCATGCAGCACCTCCAGTCCACCCTGCACAAACACCAACAATGTCCAGTAATTTCCACTCTTATATGTCTCCAATAAAAGGCAGATGTGCCTCCTCACAGGTGTCATAATTAGCCAAGAAGTTTCTTTGTCTTCTATGTGTAGAACTGGAACACTGAGAAAAATCTTTAACCTTGAGGCCACTTTATAACTCTATTCTAATGGGAATATCTCACCTTGCCATAGTAGGGTATAGTGAAAGCTCCTTTGATTGTTACAGTATATGAATTTATGAATAATCATTCTAGAGCAGGTGGCAGCCGTGGCTAAGAGGACCTTTGCACACCTTTGGGTTGTGCACCAGTTGCGCCCATTCCTGGATCAGGAGACTCTACTTACTGTCAGTCATGCCCTCATGACCTCCTATTTGGACTATCGCAATGCACTCTACATGGGGATGCCCTGGAAGAGCATTTGGAAGCTGTACAGAATGCATCTGCCTGGGTTGTAAATAGTGTCGGCTATTCGGCACATGTAACACCACTGCTTTGGGAGCTGCATTGGTTGCTGGTGTGTTTCTGGGTGCAATTCAAGGTGCTGGTTGTTACCTTTAAAGCCCTTCATGACTTGGGACTGGGTTACCTGAGGGACCATCTTTTCCCAGTTGTTTCTACCCGTCCAATCCAGTCCGGCAGGATGGGCATGCTCTGGGTCTCATCAGCCAAGGAATGTCAGCTGGCAGGGACTAGGAGACATGTCTTTTCTGCTGTGATGCCTGCCCTATGGAACATCCTTCCTCCTGAGATTAGGATGGCCCCAACCCTTTTGGCTTTTTGGAAGACTTTGAAGACCTGGCTTTGTGCCTGGGCCTGGGGCCCTGAGTGTGTAAAGGGCCCCTTTTCATGGTTGTGCTGACACTGATGGATTTTAATATCTCTTGGATATATTTATATTTAATTTCCTGATTTGTTTTAATTGTTTGACTGTTTTTTATTACTGTTAGCTGCCCAAAGTCCTTTCTAAGAATCACATATCCTTCCTAAACTAGCTATCAAGCTGGGGGGAGAGGGGAGAATCATCAGGCATGAAGGAGGGTAAGTCTTCAAAGGAGAAGTGGTAAAAGAGCAAGTCCTCATAGTCACAAGAAAGCAGCCAGATTCCAGTTCAGCTCATTACCAAAACAAGACAGAGGTCCTTTTCCCCAAACTCCATTATATCATGTGGGTAGTACAAGAATTTAGGATAGTTGGGATGTACACTGCTCAGAGCTGGTTTTAATTAGAATGGCCCAGTTAAATAAACAAAACTGAGCCTCATTTAATTGTAAAGGGGGCTTACATATGACACATTGCAATTCCTTCATCATGTTTTCAATAATTTTTCTACAATATATTTACTTTGCAGAGCTTTGGTATTCTTGAAAAACTATTTTTGCCATTTTATTGCCTGGGCTAGGTGTTGAAAAGTTGACACAATGGTGAAAGGGAATGTTTCAATACAAAAATTATCACATACTGCCCACATGAGCAGATTCTGCGTGGACTACAAATAAGATGATATGGAATGTACAAAAAAAGCTGCAAACAGAAAAAGTATACAAATCAATTGCTGTTATAACAAAAATAAAAGGCCCAAACTAATTAAAACATAATTCATATAAAGTACATCGCTGGTCTAAAATTAGTCATGTCTGAAGATTGGCTGTAAAAAAATTGCTCATTTGCCAACACTGATTTTTTTTTTTCTGAAAAAATAATGCTGTGACTTGGCTGACAAATATTCATTTATGGGTGTTTTAATAAAATTATGTTGCTTGTGTAACTTGTTTTTTCTTAAAATGACTGCCACTACTTTACTGAGGAAGCTATAAAAAACATTATTGATTATATACAATGTATTCATTTAATGACTATGTATGGTAACATCCATGAAAAATGACTAAAAACATTAGTAAAGCATCTAAGAGAGTTGCCCAGCTTGATACAGTGCTATTCCTATTTTTATTTATTGAATTAATGTTCTATCTTTTCTTTGAAAGTCCAAGATGGCATACATGAGGATCTCCCCTTATTTTATTCACCCAACAACACCTGGAAATGACTTAACTTGCATTTTCCTGGTCCAAGTCCAACACTTTAATCACTACACTATACTGGCTATTGCAAATTATCTACTGTTGATAACCCCAACATTTGAGATTTTGGGGAACACTGTAAGCTGCTTAGGTATGATACAGTAGAACTGGGCAAACAATTTTATGAGATTATGCCTGAGATGAAATCAGAAAGTAAGTTAAGCTCATCCCAACATCTAACATAATTCAACTAACAGACAGAAGAAATCACTGCACCAATGTTTTCCTTCCCATTTTTTCTACATCTCAGTCAAATCCTTGGGATCAAAAGTATCAGTCACAACAACAAAATATGCAATAAATAGTTATAAGCCACAAACAAGGAAGGAAAGCAAAACACCCTACCAGAAACATTCTGATAACATAGGAGGACCATAGTATCCCCCCCTCCCAAGTATAGAATTCTTATTCATTTATTTCTTCTTAAAATCTATCCTCAGAGCAGGACCTTATTTCGGTTCCTTACTCCAGGGTCATGTCTTCAGGCTCCAGGTCTTTAGGACTCGGCCCAATAATTTTGGAATCAGCCCCCTTCACCTCTGAAAACATTTTATTGCCTTTAAAAGAGATTTAAATATGTTTTTATTTGGGTTAGTGTAGAGTCTGGTAGTTCCTCGGTATTCTTTTTTAGCTGATAGTTCAAGGTAAACACATGTTCTAAACTATTATGGAAGTATATATGCTCAGTCCTATCCCAAGACATGACTTTAATTTATTATTAATAAATTACATTTAAATTTAATTAATTTAAAATTTAATTTATTAACAATAAATCATTATTAATTAATTTATTTTTGTATTATTTGTTCATTTAGTTTTAAGCTAAGTGTAATGAATTTACTTATACTTATTAAGCTGTTGGTTTTTTTGTACTGTGCTGTGGTAAAGGCGTTTGGTAAATAATATCATTATTAATAACAACAACTATCCCCCCCCCCCCAAGTTCCTTCTAAATTCTCATGGACAGAAAAAAGTCTCCATCTGTTGGCAAAAGCATTAAAATCAAGACATGAAATACCCAAATTGTGTCCTGCAACAAACAGAAGTGCTATCTGAAAAAAGAAATGGAACCAGTGAAATATAACGGTTAAGTTGCTGGAACAGGACTGGGGAGACCAGGTTCAAATCTATCCTCAGCCATGAGAGTTCACTGGGTAACTGGACCACTCAGACTATTTAAAAAAAAAACCTACTCCACATGTTGATCTGCAGGAAAAATTGGAGAGGCATACTATTATTCTACACTGGGTTCTAGGAGGGAAGGTGAAGTATTATTAAAAATAGTAACAATGCCCAGCATCATGATCAATAGGTCAAAGCTAACTTGTACAGTGTGTTCGGTCAGCATGATCCTCTAGTTAAAAGCCATGCTTGTCCATTGTATATTACTTTTTGAAAAAAGATGTTATGATCATGTATTTATAGCTATGCAGACAAGGCATATCACACTTTTTGAAAGCTTTAAATACAGTAATTGTCAATTAACTGTAGAACTGAATATTTACTGCTTTATATATGCCATTTCCTTTTTAATAAAAATGATATATCTGATGTTGAACAAAGTCCCTTACTAACAGTGCAGCTGATTCTACCATGAAGAGCAAATTAAGTAGAGTATATGTAGTTGACAGAAACACACACACACACAAATACACACAGAGATATATATGCCGTTTCAAGCTGCAATACATACTTAGACCAGTTATATGGGCATATTGAGAACACTATATTTTTAACATACTGTATATACAGATAAGAAAATTTTAGGTGGAAAATTTTAAAATACACCCCAAAAATTGGGTTCAGCTTATCCATGGATGGGCTTATCTGCGACTATAGTATATAGAGTAGGTTTTTCCCTCAGGTTGAAGTACCCATACATACTGGCAGATAAGCCCATCCATGGATAAGCTGACCCTTGAATTTTTAACCAAAATGCCATGAAAAACGTGCCCTGCAGATAACTTAATTGCGAAGATTAAAACATACAAAAATTTCAAGGTCCAGCTTATACTGACCAGAACCATTTCGGAACATTATTTCCAAAGCAATAATATCAGTCTGGTTTTCTTATTATTGACAATTTAAATATTTTTAAATTCACAGTTGCTGCTTGTTTTCAGTATGAAACATCTTAGTCTAGCCAATTACAAACAGATCATTTCAATACTTGCTTTGAGATATTATTTCATATTTTTCTCAAATCTCTAAAAAATGTTATTGTTATCAACACTATTTTTAGCAAATTATCAGGTGCAATAAGGCCCAAAGCAAACCAATGTTAACTTTGAAGCCCAAGAAGAAGGTGACAGTTAAATATAGAAGCCTATTTTACAAAGAAGGCAAAAAAAAGCTTTTCTGAATGAAACCATTTCTTTAATCTTAAACAGAAACAGTACCTTAAAAGTCAAAAACTGAAAATATATTAATGTGAAGATTAAGTTGTCTCCATGTCAAAGAAAGAAAATGAAAAGCAATAATGGATTCAAGGTTTAGACATAACACATATGTTTCTAAAAACTAAAAACAAAGGGGAAAATGTTATTTATTGTGCAATTGAATAATACAGAGTGAAATTATGCAGAGGTATATAGAAATATTTATAATGTAAAGAAAATCAACCATAGTTTGTCAATACATGAACCCAAAGAAGTCTGGAACCACTTTTCCGATAAACCCATTAAAATGTATAAACTTGTAAAATTATGTTAAATCAGAGTTCAAGAGCAAAGCTGTTGTTTTATTCTCAATAAAGAAACAATACAATTATTTTCTTAGCAAAGGGGATCACCATCATACGACTGAAATAATGAATTTATCTAAGCATGTGCTGTTTTACTTTTAATATACCCCAGCAACACGAATTAAATTATTACATATATTAGGAAGGTGCACAACCTTTTTGTCCTTTTACCTATTTATTCACACTGGTGGCTTACCAGGCAGAGAACTCTCCTATCACCTGCAATCTAACATTTTTTAGCTGGAGATAATGATCAAACTAGGATTTTCCTACCTCCGAGCATGTTATTTTTGATTTCTATATATAATTTCCAGCATATTTTGAACTGTAGTTATAACATCAGATACATATATACCTTTGTAGAAGGAATTCACTATTGAAATCTGGAGCAATGATTATCTCCTGAGACTACTGATTCCATATTGCTAACATCACTGTAAGTGAAATAACAAGCTACAGTAGAAGCAAGGAAGTATTCATGACAAAACCACACATTTCTATTACTGGAAATGTTATGAATTTTCTTCTTCACATTAATTATATTCCTGAAATTTCATTTATCAGATTTTTCTGTGATTACTATTTTCCCACACTTGGTCTAGCTAATAACACGGAAAAACTGAAGATATCCTTACCAAAACTATATAGTTAAGCATTATAATATTCAAAAGGAAATAAAAAATATACATGGTTATGCTCACATCAACAAACATGACGGAATATTTTATCTACTGTCAAAAGCCCTAAAGCTTCATTAACACATTCTAATAATAATTTTTTAAAAAAAAGCTTTTCAAAGGCACACATTTCTTTCATCTACTTGCAGAACTGAAAGTCAGCAGGGGCCTTGACACTTCAAGAAAGCAGAGTGACATTTTCAGATATTAATGATCAGTAGCACATTGTAGATAAATACCAGAATGTTAGTATTAGCTGGCCAAAACAGTTTCAGTATGTTGTTTCTTCCTTAACATTTAAGTATCAGCTTGTGTGTGAATGCTGTATCACTTAAAGCTATCAATTATAATTATTAATGTGCATTTGTATCCTGCATTTGGAAAAAAGTCATATATTGTTATGTAGCAAAAGCTACATACTTAGCAACAATGCATAGGCTGCAACCTCCAACTCACCCTCCAATTTCCAATTTTATTTGTTTATTTATTCAACAAATTTATATACCACCCATTTACCAAAAGGAACTATGGGGAAACAAAACAAAATAATAACCACATTTGGTACAAGTCTGATCTGGTATTTGTTTCTTCCTGCTTTTATACTGGTGTCTATTTCTGTCCCAGTATTCCATGCTTAGTGCGTGCCAGGGATATTTCAGGGTAAGTGAGCTGCCCTTGAGATGCAGAACTGACAACAGCTTTCTATATCTCTTCCAGACTGATTTTGAAAACATCAATACAAATTATTTGTCTGCACTTTTAAATACTTCACAGCAGAAGTCACAATTATGAAACAAGCAGCAAAATAGGACAACAGAATGTCATCACATTCACCCACTCTTGACAAATATAATAACAGCCTAACAGAATTAACTACACATATTTGGTCCACACATAACACTAACTCATAATGGGATTCTGTTTTTACAGAGCAAAATGAATAAACCCATCCTACCATAACAGAAGTGTTCACACATCACAAGAAGCCAATATCAAACTACCCTATGACTTAAAATTATGTGGAAACCAAGATGATAATTTGACTCTTATTCGATATGGAACGATCCTGTTACATATAATGGAAGTAAAATTTCAAGCTGGCATCAACTTTTTAAGCACCTATAAATATAGCATTCTCTTCTAATATAATTATGAGTGATTAAGGTCACAAATCATGTTGAATCCAGACTTACTCATAAAGATATTTTGAAACTAATGGGATTTCTATTATTCTCCACTATCTTAAGTTCTATTGATTTCACTAAGGGTTACCCTAAGTATAAAAGAATCAGGATCCTACATCCTGTCAAATTCATAAGCCTGACTAGGAATATTTTCTTAAACATTCAAGCTTCTGAAATTATTATGAACATCCTTTCTCCTGAATACTGGAAAAATGCTTTCTAACCTGACTAGGTTCACCCACTACTCCAAGCCATTATATAATTTGTTTGGTTTCAGTTTAGTTTGTTTTCTGAATTCAGTCACAGTGATTTGTAAAGAACGTTTACGGGGCTGTTGTACAAATACAGCCAATTGTCATTCTTTAAACAACAGTTTAACAAACATGGCTTAATGAAATGTGTAAACTCAATCATGGGCTGTAATTCTCTATTAACTTAACTTAGCCTTTCTGAAAACTTCCTCTTTTTCTTGCTCTATAATCTCTTATCCTGTGCAGGAAAAATATTATTATAAATACCACCATCACCAACATCAAAACAGCAGGAAAAAACAAACCCAAAAAGTTAGCACTCACACTGTATTAATCCTCAGCTATATCCTTAGAGAGAAATCTTAAATCGATTTAATTTAATTTAATTTAATTAATTCTGCCCGACACCCAGTGACTCTGGATAGTTTACAAATTGTTACAAACATTTAAAAACAAAGAAACAACACAAAAACAACACAACAAAAGAAACAGAGATGGCAGAGAAAAAAAACAAAGAACAAAGAAAAAGAAGAAAAGCAGCATCAATCATCCTTGCCAAAGGGCTGGGTGAAGAGCCACGTGTTCAGGGCCCTTTGAAAAGCCAGTAAGATGGAGGCCATTTGAATCTCAGGAGGAACCTCATTCCAATGGGCAGGCCCCACTACAGAGAAGGGGCACTGCCAGGGTCCCCATAGAAGGTGCTGCTTAACTGAAGCAACCCGAAGTGCACCAACTCTGCCAGATTGGACCGGCCAGGCAGTTATTATGGGAAGGAGGAGGTCCCTCAAATAACTAGGCCCTATGCCATACAAGACTTTACAGATAGAGACCAGCATCTTGAATTGCACCTGGAAGCAAACTAGGAATATGACCTATACAGAGCCCATACAGTAGGGCTTCCGTAAGGTATGTGGGAATGACTTTGGGAGACAGGAGGAAGAGGTGCAGCATAAACAATGGTCTGATAAACAAAATTTGAATCTGAAGGAGGAGGGATGGTGAAAGTATTTCAGGAGGGACCGCCCCTAGTTTGGGGAGAGGAAAAGTGGGGGACAGGAGGGGTATTTTCAGACCTGCACGATTCTGTTAATGTAACCTTACAATAGAGATAGAGCTAGTACTCCTGGTTGTGCTTCTTGTCTGGACTACCTTGCAAGGCTAACAACTTTTGAGTAAATGATGGTAGGCTGGCTAACTCTTCTAGTATTAAAAGACATTTCCAGGTATTATGACGCAGGTGTGGTCGCAAATTATTAAGACTTAAAAAGAGGTATCCTGTCTGCTACAACTTCTCTCCATGCTGGGATTGATTATGTCATCACTATGAAAGTTTGGAATGGGGAGAGTTTCACTTACAAATAAGTATCAGCTGCATGTCAGGCACACTTAGAAATAAGTCTCAAATGCATTTACTCCCAAGTTCACATTTAAAGCGAGGTTTGACAATGTGGTATTTGCAGATTCTGATTCCTCTTCCTGCAGATTACTTTAATTAAAATAAATAGAAATCTTGCATGCTACAAAGCAAAATGCTAGGTGTGAGTACTCTATTCAGATGTAGAATTCAGAAACCAATTGGGGTCCACAGTAGTCTCATTGAAAGGATAAAGAAAATCCTGGGAGGCCTATTCCACTTTGTGGTAAATTGGTGTTTTGCATGTCTATGATGGCAGCCATTTTGTAAACTGGCAATTTCCTGTGCAGATTATTTTGTGAGTGTGCCCGTTATATGCTCTCAAAAGTCCAAATGTGTTCTGGTCCAAAAAGGCTGCCTGGATGAAGTGTATGAAAACTAAGTGTATTACTATTGGAAATAATGAACCTTTTAAAATAAGTAACATAGAGGTTTAAAATAGAAAAAAAATCACTACACAGCCTTACTGGAAATGTAAGTGTTGGTAGTAATGATGCTGTGAATAAGCTACTTCTTTCTGTCTCATTCTTGAATACAAGCCAGATTATTTGGAAAAAGTCAGGGAAGCTCTAAGGTGTCTGCTATTTAAAACAAAAAATCTGGACAAATGTTGATTACTGGTTGCCTGCAGAAGCAGACATCAATGATCTGAAGAAAAAACCAAGAGAGATTGAAATTAGAAAGCCTTTTAGATGCTGTTGTCTAGGAGACACCAAAATCTAGCGTATTGGTAACAAAGGAAAGAAAAGGCCGAGTGCAATTGCTGAGGCTTTCAGCCTGTTTTCTTTCATGTTTCATTGGTTAGGAAAGGGGATGGGTGCAATGCAAATACTGCTGAGATGAATAGATGATTAAAGCAGAATTTAGCATCCATTTTACAACTTAGTTAAAGAGGATTCTTGGTACCATAATATCCTCAGAGGACATAAATATATAAACAGAGCAAAACCGGCTTACTTGAAGAGTTAATTTCACATACAGATGTAGAATTTCAAAGATAAAATACCACAAAGTAAAACTATTAGCATTATTAAGAGGTATTTACAGGAGACTAAAAAGGAAATCCTTAATTATTTGCCACAGTTGCATTTACAAGCTACAGATTTGATTGTATAATTTAATGGGTCACAAAACACACTTGTGTTGATTTTTTTATAAGAGGAAAAGCCATATTTGGCAAGCATAAAAGAAGTGCCCCAAAAAGCTAAGCCAAGACAAATCTGTACTGTTTACCTCAAAAAGTCAGGATTATAGCTATACATCAGTGAAAGATCTTGAAAACTGGATGGAAATGAAAATCAAAGTCATTTTTAAAATTTAAACAACTCACCTTGAAGACTGAATGGGATGACTTCTGCAGTTAGACCTATGGTGCTATGACTTCATTCCATCACCAAGTAATCCCCTCACTGATCTCTTCAATGAATGAATGTATTGTACTTTCAAGGTCTTAACCTGATTGTGCTAGGTGGAGTGTTGCACTAACAATTACTTTTAACTGCCAGGAAATACTAAAGCAATAAAACAGCACTCAATCTGACTCAACTGTCTTGAGTTTTTGTGAGATTTAACATTAGAATCTACAGGCAAAAAACTATTTTTTGTGTGTGTGTTTTTTTCAAAAGGCCCAATTATTTGAAAAAGAACAATACTGCAACCTTACTGAGGTAAGCATGTTTAAGATATAATAATATTTAAGGAAGATTTTAAATAGGATTTTCAGATATTCTGTTCTGTCTAAAGGCAGTCAGTGAATTCTTATAATTTAGAACATGGAGGTTAAGTTGAAGTTTCCCACTCAGCTTCCTTTGATCTGCACTTCTTTTTATTATAGTGATATATATTCTATTCAGCCAGATGTGGATCTTTAAAAAAAGACTCGATGAACCATCTCTGCAGATTGGGTTGGTGCAGTCAATTAATTACTGGACTGTATATATCTCACCAGTTATTGGAAATCTAGAATCACAAATTGTCCATTATAATACCAGTTCAAAATTTATCTCCCTCAGTGGAAAACTGCCAGCAGCACATCCCTGACAGCAACTAATTAGGGCAAAAAGGGAGCCAAATGTGATTGTAAAACTCATGGAAATAAATGCAAACATCTTCCCACCATATCGCATGTCCTTGGTATATCTGTAACAAACTTTATAATGTTATGAAAGACACATACCACCTTTATTTAATCTATTACTGATTAGCTTGGCTTTCTCTAGACCTTAAATTTTTCCAATATATACAGTGATTTAAATAATCTCCAGTTACAACACATTCTCCAGTATCTTATTATACTCAGATATTGCTAAAATACTGATATTCATCAAACACTTGTAAAATTGTACACAGAGTGACTCTATGCTAGAGAAGATAAAATGCATTGCATTGTGAATAGTTAGGAGGGAAAAAAAAGATCACCGCTATACCTAAAAATTCATCTTTTTTTTTTTTTGCTTTCAGCATTTTGGAATCTATAATGTCATCAGGTTATAGTATTAATCAGAATGCTCAATTTTCAAAGATTTTTATTTATATAGATTATTTCTGAATATGGGAAAACTGCACAGAATGCTTAATTACTAGACCACCTATGAAGTTCCAGTAAAAACAAAGCAGAATTGTTTAAAGAAAAACAAAACATGTCATAATTATAATAACTGGAATCAAGAAAGTATTTTATTTTGCTGCCCAGAAAAGAATGAAACTCCATGAGCAAATTAACGTTTAGATTACAAGGTTCTGCATTCTTTACTCTGCATAATCAGTTAACCAATTTACCAAATCTTCCAAAAAGTAGTGAGTAAAATAAATATTTGCAGACGTCTTAGGACTTCTATTACACTGAATGTAATACTTACGAACAGTCCTCGAAGTTCCAGCCATCGCAGCACCCCAACGGTCACATGATTGCAATCTGTGCACTTGGCAACTGGCTCACACTTAAAATGGTTGCACTGTCCCATGGTCATGTGATCAGCATTTGCGACCTTCCCTCCCAGCTTCCTACAAGCAAACTCAGTGGGAAACCCGGCAGGGAACGTTGCAAGTCGCTCCAGCAAGTTGTTTGCACCCTCCCCCACCCAGCAGCAGCCTTCCCTGCCTGGCTGCACCTCACGGGCCACCTATGCACCCTCCCCTGCCCAACAGCAGCCACCTCCAGCCCACCATGCTCGCACCTTACCTGCCTGCCACACTGCTTACAAGCTGCCTGGGACTTGCTTAACAAGAGCAACAGGGAGTGCCAGGATTGCCATTGCTAAGCAATGCGGTAATGTGACATCGCACTTTACGACCACATCACTAAGTGATGGAAATTCTGGTCCCAGTTACCATAATTAACCAAGGACTATCTGTACATTAAGCATTTTTAGGCTTAACATAATATATTGAAGTATATAAACCCACATCTTATTCCAACTGAACCTAGTTAAAATAGGCAATCAAAATCTGCTATTTTATACTAGTATGGAAAAGCAAACAACACAGTGGGAATCTGACATGCATTATTCATATTTTAAATATGTGGTGTTGATATGTGTTATTGTTCATTGGGTATATGAAGGGAATGGCTAAAATTACTGACTGTATCATGACATTCATTTTTTAAACTTTGCATTCTGCAACTACATTTGAAGACAGAACACAATTTAAAGTCATGAAAAGAAGTCCTACTAACCAGACACTTAATCCCATATTCAGGAAACTACTTATAACTGGAAGAAATTTATTTCTTGACAGGCCGTATCTGGAGAGTTCAGGAAACCTGTTGCAAAATAGTCCTAATTCTACTGGGACCAGTCTCATCCCCTTATGGGTGGAATTAGATCTGCCATTATTTGGATTTTATCGCATTTTATATTTTTGGATTACTGGCATTATTTATGATTTTATTGAATTTTAAATTGTTTTATTGTGAACAGCCCAGGGTCCCCCATGCGGGGAAGATGGGCAGTCATAAAAATATGATTGATACATAAATAATTTTTTAAAAAATGCCTCCCTTTCCCATAAATACAGTATTTACTTAAAGCTTTGGAAGAGAGGATGGTCTTAGCAGAGCAATCAGCATGCAAAATGGACAGATATTCCACAATATAAACATAACCCTTGTGAGTTAGCACAATTATTCTCAGGAAGACAGTAGTGCTCTTAGGGCTCATAGATGTAAGGGCTTAATTCCTGAAGTCTCAGATACTCAGGTTAAGAGTGGGGAGAATGGAAGAAAAAAGAAGAGTGGCATATTCTTTTCTACCTCTGTCCTGGCATACTTTCTCCCAAGTGTACCATCTGGATTAATGCTGTCAGAGTTTCTGGGTATTCCCTGACAAATGAATTCATCTCATCTAGTTATCTGATAATTCTTCTTTAAATTGTTTAAGCGTTTTTTATCGCAGTCCACATCCTTATCCCAGTCCACATCCCACACAAAAGCTGAAAGTTAGCAATGTACACTTGCACTGAGTTCTTATCCTGACAGGGTGCCAGATTTCATAGTTGGTAGTCATTTCTTTGAATTGATTCATCAAAGTTAGCTCTCACAATTGGCAAAACTGCCCAAATTTGGGCTATTTTGTATCAGATAAAAGGTGTCCTATTTTGTAGTTCCCTCTGTCATTAGACCAATTATAAATCCTTCTTGAGAGCAGTCTGTGGTAAAATCCCGAGGTTTAGGCAGATAGCTAATTCACACTGAACATGAAAGGCAGAAACTTTGCCAGAATTCCATCACATTTGTCAGGCAAGGAAGTGGATGTTTGGTGTAGGGGAGCTACTGGTGATATAGCAAGGAATGTTGGAACTTGGCCTAGGATTGGTGCAGGAGCTCCCAGTTTTATTCTATTCCACTTTCTGGGCTAACTGGTTCATTTGGGTTGCAATTTGGTTCTGATACTGGACCAGACATTGGTGATTTAATCCATGGTTAGTGGGATTGCAAGACAATCTGCAAACATTGATTAATTTTATTGTAGCAGCATAAGCTCCCCTCCCATATTATTGGGAGTGTTAATATGCAGGTGTTGATGCTCGTCTTTATACTAGGCATGGCAATAAATCTTAACACTCAACTTTGTATTCAGGAACTTGCTTAAGGAAAGCTGACAAGGCTAAGAAAGCTACTTTTCTGCAGACAAAAAAAGTCATATACGCACAGAAGATCTGCCTACTGCAGAACACAGAAATCAAGTCAGTTTCAGCCTTGCCAGCTTCAGTCCTTACATCTTGCCAACTTTAGTTCTCAGAATACCCAGAGAAAACCAAGAGAGTTACCAAGGAGATATGAGTGTTGGCTAAGAACATTTGACTGCAAGTCAGAATAAGGATCTTCAATATGAAAATGGGTTGCTTTCACATTAATTCATTTTGATTTTGTTATCCTTTCAGTTAGATTTATACAAGGAATCTTAGTTTTAGATCTCTTATATGAAAATATATGCTTTATGTATAATATTGTATTACCATATTCAATATTCCTTGTGCTTTTTCACTTAAAATTTTAAACCAATTGTGATTAAGTTATTATTATATGAATGCAAACCTATGCCAAATTATTTAGGAGTAAATTCAACTATGGCGTGTGGATTGGGCTGCATCTAACTACATAAATAAATAAGGATCCAGTTAACTCTTCACCCCCATATATGAAAATTTGAAGAAGAATGCTGCCTACTTGATTAGGCCAAAGGCCTATTCCTCTCATAAGAAACTATGACACAAAACAAGCTATAAAGTCAGTATACATCTGTTGTATAGACTTGCCTTATGTCTTCTTTTAATTTGATCTCATGCTGATGGTCTAAAAAATGATCATATGAAAACAGTTAGAAAAGTTAATCCAAAGTAGTGAAGCAGATGGGGAACAAAGTAACTAACTGTTACTGTGCCATGTCCCAAAACCATTAGAGCAGAAGCACAAAATTCTAGCTATATAACCTTTTCCCCCTTTGCATATATTCTGATTATGCCCATAAAAATGAGAAGGTAACGATTATTAGGTCACTACTGCTAAAAGGATATCCATCATGCTTAAATTCTATCTGCATTAACATTGATGTTATATACTACAAAGATGTTCATGGCCTTTGCTTAATAAGTATATGATGCACTTGGGATAACAGTTTATATATTATCACACAACCTTCTTTACTGTAGCCATTAAATGTGGATAGTATCAGTCATGTAATTTTAAAAACAAATATAGAGTATGCAAATCAAAATTGTTTTCCATAAATCAACATTTCAAACAAGAACTAGGTATACTTTATCACTGCTTGATTATGTGGAAAGATAATATATATGGCATAGAACTGACTCTATATTTAAAATTCCTTTTTGGAGATAGACCATGAAGCACTTTATGTACTGAAAACTGGCTCATGGTCACTGTCAAAATTAAATATATAAATAATTTAATTCCAACAGATGTTGGAATTAAAAAGTTGGATTATAAAATGTTATATAGAGGAAAATGTGACTTTGATTTAAATTGCACAAGATTAAAGGACAAATGAAAAATAAGAAGGAATTATTATCTATTCATGACCCACATCACTGGGATCCCTTCTACAGAGTTTTCCAAGAATACACAATCACACCCAATTGTTACAATATGCTGTCACAAACATTAAATAAACATTACTACTTTTAAAAATCATCTACAGTTTTTTCAGATTATTTTGAAGCAGGGAACGCAGGAGGTTAAATGTTATTTCCAAGTAAGTACATTCCACAAGCAGGGTACAACACAAAAGAACTTTTCCTGTATTTTCTATCAGTGGGTGATCTTCTGAAGTGCCTCTCCTGCAGATTTTAATAACTGGACAGGTTTGTAATTGGAGATATAATCTCCCTCAGATAATCATATTTTATAATATTTTGAAAAATATAGTAGAAACATGAATGTGACCATCTTCCTGTAGCAGTCTAAACTGACTCAGTTAATTACATTTTATATACTTAGGACTTCCCAATCACACACACCCTTTATTACATTGGCTAGGATCCCAAGGACTGTCCAATGTAGTCAAGGAAACTCTGAATTTCTTTTTCAAACAGTGATGACAATAAAATGAATCATTTTTAAATTCGATGTTGCTCTCAAAAATAGTATGTGACATGGCATAGTGCTCCCAGCAATATGATTGGAAAAGTTTTTATTTTAAAAACTGCATTGTTTCATGAAACAGATATAATGCAAATAAAATAGTAGTCAAATTAAAAATTTTCTAACTTTCAAAGGTCTATCCTTATGAAGCACCTTTCTCTTTCACACACACAAGCTCCTTTCATATATTCAATATTTGAAATGTTCAATATATCTTCTCACCATCCACCAACACCGTTATTGTGACATTTGTAGAAGAAAAGCCTGCATGGACACAGTTGTATATGGAAACTTCCTCCCTGAAGGTAACACATCATTTAGTGACATCAGTAGAATGGGACCTTATCAGAAATCTCTTATGATGAGTTTTCCTGTAACATCTGAATAGGACTATATGGATCAATTTGAAATTGGGTGAGAGAATGGATAAGGAAAGGCATTAGACCCTAAAGCACACAAAAGCAAAGCTAAATCCCAATTCATTATAGCACTTTTCCCCCCCAGAAAATCTATCAAATGAGGAAAAAAAGATGGTTATGTTAAAAGTAATTCCTTGAATTAAAGAACAAATGGATGCCGATCTCACAATAAGTTACCTAACTGAAAGTAGCAAATACCTTTCATTTCTTTTGCACCAAACAGAAGTCATTCTACATGTATTTTTTCTTTCTACCATCTCATTAAGAGTGTTTTAATCTTCTGTTCTCATAATTGATTCAGATTTAGCCTGAATAAAGAAAGCAAGCTGAAATTAAAGCAATATGAGATAACTATTATAGCTACTTATAGAACAGTATGTAGATACATTTGTTGAGATTAAGATGCAGGCATTTGCTATAAGCATGTGAGAAGGAAAGTCTCCTTCAAGCGTTAACTCTTGGAAACCTCTGGTAAGACAAAGAAGAACTGTGCCTTTACTGAATTCCCAACCAACTGCAGGAATGCTGTGCAAGAAAATGTGATTCAAAGAGTTGGCATTATTCAGTTTTCTACCATATAGTATCTAACTGTTTATGATAATTTTGGTTGACATTTATTTTTTACAAACCTGCTAATGTTTTTAATATTTAAAGGGTAAATCACTTAAAGTTGAAGGACAATGACATTGTGCGTTGCAAAAGTTTTACAATTATGTCAGTGTGTAGAAATAACTGGGGAAAGAAACTTTTTCTTCTGAGTAGATATGTACAGCCTTTCAATGTAAATTACTCATCTTACTTAAGCAGCCCAAACACTCACAGCCACTTAGTCTTGGTAGGACTGAGTTGGAGACAGTTCTTCTCCATCTAAACCTGCACTGGGACAGAACCTCAATAGTCTCACTTGGTTGGCCCAGGACTGAAAGATATAATCAAGTATCATCAATGTACTAATGATACCAAACCCCAAACTGGCAGATGACCTCACCCAGGGGCTCCATGTAGGTGTTGAAAAGGAAGAGAAAGAGAACAGAACCCTGCAGCATCCCACACAGGAGGGGCCTAGGGAGTGATCTGTCCCCCCAACCAACACCGACTGGAACCGGCTCCAGAAAAAGGAAGCAAACTACCCCCAATTCCCAACCCATGGAGTTGGGTCAGAAGGCTGACGGTATCGAAAGCTGCTGAGAGATCAAGGAGCACAAGGATGGATGTCTCACCGCCATCCCAGCTCTACCACAGGTCATCTAGAAGAATGACAACGGCTTTCTGAGTGCTAAATCCCAGCCTATAAGCTGACTGAAACAAGATAATCAAAGCTTAAAAGCCAATCTACATATGTATTCCAATAATATTCAATAATGTGATATATAATTCCTAGGACTCTTATCATTTTAATCTGAACTTGGAAGAATCATGTGTATACCTACACATCAAAATCTATCACATCAGTAAGATAATTCAAGTAACATACCGTATGCCTTCTCACTAATGCACTAGATTGCATTATGCAAGGAAACTTTACAGGGGGAAGCCTTCTCATGTGCAATCCTCTGCATGTTGTTTAAAATTCCTGAAATCTTGAAATCCTTAACATGGGTATAAAGATTAATGCATTCAGTCCATTTTAAGACTGATTTTGATTCTGGCCTAATCTTTAGATTTTCTTGCTTCTTACCCATTCTGTTTTTATTTGTTTGTATGTATTTGTACTGATTTGTATTTTGTTTTTGAGGTATCTTGACTTTTGAATAATTCTGGAGAAACCATCTTTATTTCTGAATTAAGATTTTTAAATTCTTTGACATGAAAATAGCTACGATTGCTTTTTTCCCCTGAAATCAAATTTATGTGGAAAATATTAGCATGTCAGAAAAAAAAATTCTGATTTAGAACAGCTTACTCTGAAAATGAGAGGTAAGAAGTCTATGCAACAAGATTACAGATTAATGCTTATGCTTAAATGACACCTTGTATTTCTATTTAATATTCTTATGCTGAATTGGGGGCATCACAACATTATTTTTATCAGTCTTAAAATATAAGGTTTTGTTTAGCTGCCTTGCATGCTGTCAAACATACAACTAGCTACCAAGGTATCCATGCTCCTTTGAAGCATATCTACAGGAGGAATACTAACAGTCTGATTTAAAACATAACCAAAACCAAAAACTCTTTGTCCCTTGTACAGCCTTGTGGCATTTGGCACTGCTTCTGAGGTCACTGAGTAAAAACCTTGTAAAGTTTGCATTCTATTACACCAATCTTAATTAGAAGGTGGTTCAGAGCTCCTGATTATATTACTTACTCAAACCTGAGTAAGAAGTGGGGAAAAGGAGTATGCTATGGAGGAATAAAATGCCAATCTATTTTTTTTCTTCCTGCAAATTATTTATCTCTCCAAATAGTCAGTATAGAGACAGTATGGATCTGAAAGAGTCAGAAAAAGTTTATTTTAAGAAGACTTACATTTCATCAGGGAGATTAATGATTCCATAGCAATAAAGGAAGTTGACTTATGTCAGGCCAATTGCCCTAATACAATATGTCTGGGAACAATTCAGGGCCTACACAAAGAACCTATGAATGGTTATGTTGAATCAATTTAAAGACCCTTTTAATCCTTCATTCTGTTCCAATGACCAACTAGATATTTGTGGGCTTTCAGAGGTAAGACTGTCTGCAAAAAGGAATCACCCAATCTGAGCTCCCAAGGAATTATTGCATTACCTCTGATGCTGGAGGTACAATTAACATACTGCTATTATGACTAAAAACCAATGATAGCTTTATCCTCTATGAGTGTGTCAAATATATTTTCAGCAATTCCAAAGTTCACAGCAGTCACTATTTCTTGTGATAGTATATTCTTGTCAATACTTTTTTAATCCATCCTGAATCCCTACCACTTGACTTGATCGCTTAAGTGAAGATTTTTAAATTTTGCCATCCTTTTCTTCCACATCATGCAGTATGCTGTGTATGTCTATCATTTCTCCTTTTATATGCTTGTTTGTTAAAACGCCCTTATAGATTGGTTACCATTTTCTGAGTATTTGTCACTGTTAAAAAAGATCTACAGTATTTTTGTCTGCACCAGTTTTTACTAACAGCACTGACAGTTATATTTCTAATTTTTTTTATGATTCTCCAAAATGGAATTTGCCTTTTTTAATGGCAGGTTAATGTTGGAATAGCATTCTCACTGAATGATGATGATGATGCCACCCAACGCCCAACAAAACATTAAAAACTAGGAAAAAAATACAGTAATAGACAAATATGAAGAACAGAAGATGGCAAGGAATGAAAAAGAAATGAACCCACACAATCTTCAATCCCATTCCCCAAAGGCCTGAGTGAAGACCCAGGTCTTCAAGGCCCTTAGAAACACCAGCAGGATGGAGGACTGTCTGGATCTCAGGGGGGATCTCATTCCAGAGGGCAAGCTCTGCTACAGACAAGGCATGCTTCCAGGGTCTTGATAGATGGCACTGTTTAATTGAAGGATCCCAAAACACACCAACCCCTCCATACTGAATCAGCTGGGCAGATACTAGCTATTCACCATAACTCTAGGATATGCTATTTAGTTATCTGCAACTGAAATATAGTAAGAATACTGTTTGAGACTAGGGTGTGCTGTTCCTCGAATATGCATCATTTTACACTTCCTCACATGGAACTGCATTGGTCATTTGAATATTCACTAACCCTTTTGATCCCTGCCTTTTTTTTTTTTTTGGTTACTCTCACCATGTTGGTCTCCCCATTTCCTGATTTAGTTTTCCTGCTCCTTATTCTGATCTGCTTCTGAAGCTATTTTCTCTTTTGAATTCTAATATGTACTTTGTTGGGCTTCTCTAAGGTTTCTTAGGTAGATAAAAATTAAGACTTATGATGACTTACTATGATGACTCTTTTCAAGAGTTTCAGCAACATATTTCACACTTGAATATGGGTATTATTTAGGGTTAAATATAGGATTGTTTTCAGTCAGGTTCATTCCATGATAATCTGTTTGAAAGGGCAATCAATCATTTGACAGTTTTGTCATGACAAGAATGCCTGTTTATTCAGTCTATATGGGCAAAACTGAGATAATCTATTAACACAACTTCTCCATTTCAAAATCAATGCCAGTCTTTTGATTAGAGGTTGAAAACATATGCCTAGTACTAAATCACTTTTGGGATTGGTCTTAACTTTCATAGTAATTCAGTGGAGGAGTTTTGGGTTTGTTTGACACTATATCGAACATGCTTCAAATATGTATTTCCTCATTCTGTCTATGCATCCAGAAATAAGCATAACTTACTATATCTTTCTTATTCACTGTAATCTGATTTTTAAAAAATTGGACATGGTGAGAAAATGGACTCATCTCTTCTTTCTTTCTTCTTTCTTAGATTTATATTACCGCCCCTCTCCCCCATTGGGAGACTCTGGGTGGTTTACAATAAAAAGGATAGTAAAAACATCTAAGCCTCAGTCACAGTTTAAAAACATAAATAAGATAATAAATATAAAATCCAACAGGATTTTATGCTTAATTTATTGTTAATGAAGGGTAAAATAAAAGGCAATAAAAAGACTATGTCAAGGAGGAGTTGAAGTGTTTCTTATTCCCCAACAGTCTGGTTTTGAAAAATCCAAATATTACGTTTTATGTAAATATATAATGTTAATTACTAAATCATAATTTATACAAGTTAAACACACATAGCATTTAGAAATGTATATGGAAACCTAAACAAGAAGCAAAATGGACTACAGAGAGGTTTATCATATTTTGTAGAAATCTTTGCTTTTCAGACCATTCATTAAGAATTGAAATTGTAATTAAGTTGTAATTTTGCAAGACATTTATGTGTGGCATTTTAAGAACTGAGTACTACTTGTTCTGACCTAGACAGCATTTTCCAAATAGTAACATCACCGGTTCTTTCAGAATAGTAGTTATGCTTCACCAGGGCTCACCTCTTTGACTGGCACACAGCTGGTGAGATGTCAGTTGTTCATAATTAACTAAATTAAATTGATTTTCTTAACATTATATTCTACTTATTGTGAGGTAGTTTCAAATCAGTAATGGCTACTATTTTATTTTATTTATTTCATTTTTTTATCCTGCCTTTATTATTTTATAAATAACTCAAGGCGACAAACATACCTAATACTCCTTCCTCCTCCTATATTCCCCACAACAACCCTGTGAGGTGAGGTGGGCTGAGAGAGAGTGACTAGCCCAAAGTCACCCAGCCGGCTTTCATGCCTAAGGTGGGACTAGAACCCACAGCCTCCTGGTTTATAGCCCAGCTCCTTAACCACTAGACCAAACTGGCTCTACTATGTTTGATAGAAGCTAGATGTTGCTACTCAGCAGCAACTGAAAGTGAGCAACTACAGCTAGTATGTTACAACCCAAACGATGCCTTGTTACAGGGCATGTGACTCAACACAGTTGTTGTTCTTTACCAAAACATGTAAGACACTACTGTTCTAAACTAATTTCTAACAGAATTCATATCTTATATCTTTTTAAAGTCCTACTGCTTGGAATGGTAGATTTAAACTGGCAAAATGATATCTATCCTGAAGCTTGCTGAATTATCTTGCCAATCATACTCTTACTTTTAATGTAATTCAAAGGTCTATGGAGAGGATAGAGAGACCAGGAATTCAACTAGGTCCCTTTGCACTAACTGAATTACTTTAATTAATGGAATAGGACATGAACAATTCTTCTGCACTGCCGTCTCAATACTTTAACATCTATTCTAGGATTTTAAAGGAGGAATCCTTTAAGGAAAATTCTGGGGGTATTGGCTGAAGAGAGTAAACAGTTCCATTGCATGAACATACTTCCATTCTTTGAACTTAATAGATGAAAAATATCACAACAGCAAAAACAACAAGTATGAGAGGCATCCACCAGATACAACACTTCCATCAAAATGATGAGTGTCACACTACTGCAATTCAAGGTCCACCCCTTTCATACAGTATATGCATATGACATGATGCTGCTTTCATCATTTATCCTTCCTCTGCTACTGACAAGGATCACTGAATAGCTCAATCCACCTATTAATTCTCAGGGCACCTAAGAAATAGCCTTTAGAGATTCTGAAAGAATACAACACTTATTATGCATTTCAGGTGCTTTTTTTCCATGTATAAGATTAGACAAACTAATCTGAGTAGTGAAAAGTAAATCTGAACATTTGTTGATCTACCCAAACATGCAGCTAGAAGTGATTTTTTAAAAAAATAATTCTAAATTAACAAAAAAATGCATTCTCCACAACTAGGAAAAATTAGGAATTGGGGAAAAAATCAGAAATAAGCAGAACAGTCCCTTTTAAAAGTTAAACTGAAGCTATTGCTTTAAAACATAAAAATCTTCATTCACAACTTAGCATATAGAACCACACTGTTTAGAATATTTATGAATTTCAAAACTACACATACCTACCTTAGTAATTCATAATGAATTCACTGGGAATTGTTCTTCTGAGTAGACATGAATAGGTTTATATTACTAGGTATTATCCTATACCTAATTATCTAGGCCAAATCCCATTATATATTTACAAAGTTGTTCCATTCCCATCATATCAGCCAGCATCATGAATGATTATGGATGATGGGAGATATAGTCCAACATCTGGAGGATCAGATATTTTATTTATTTAATTTTTATAGCTGCCCATATCAAAACATGACTGTGGGTAGATAACAGTTACATTCTATGGGACATCTGTTTTGACATATAAGTATATATTTACTTGGAATTAAGCTGTGCTGTGTTCAGCAAGGCTACATCCAGATAAACGTGCAGAGAACTGCAGTCTTAAAATCTTCAAAGAAAATGTATTTTTTGTACAAATGGCATTTAGAAATCCTCTACTTATATGTTTTGACTATGAAGAACAGTTAAAGGAAATGGATGAAGAGATGTCATACAGAAGAGGATCTGTGTGGAAGCTTTACAAAGGGAGATCCAAACTTCAAATGAAGAGGAATCCTTTACCTTCAGAGCTATTAAGACTGCCTCCTGGAGTTGTGAACAGTTCATCATTGGATGTTTTCAAGCAAAGGTTGAACAGCCATTTGTCTGGGATGGTATGAGGATTCCTGCTTCCCAATCTTATGATTCTATAACCATTCAAGACCTTTGGTGCCTTGTCATCAGTAATACCATTGTTGCTAAGATTGCCTTAGCTTTGCAGAATTCCTATTAACCTTTTTTTGCGCTAAGAAAGTAAAATATGTTGAATTATATCTAAGTAATGGAATATGAGTCATAAGCTCTTTTCATCATGTTTTAAATACATATTCAAAATAATAGCATGATACTTCGTCCTCTTTTGTCTCAACTTACAGCACAGTGGTCTTATGCAAACTGCCTACTTCGTATATTGTCGGAGATTTTGAAGGTTATCTGCATGGCGGAATTCGTAAGAATGAGTATACAAATGGATTTTAGCAGTTTGCTACCAGCTTTAATATTTCAGTAAAGCAGCGATGTTGTAGCAGGCGACTCACTGACTCATGCCTTGGAACATGTCCACTCCCACACCACCTTTGAAATGGTATCCTTCACAAGTTACTGAATGTGACAGTAGTCCTTGTAAGGCATCAGTTCATACAAAGGAGACAGAAAGTAAGATGAAAGAAATCAAAAGCAAGGCTCATAAAGTGACAAAGTGTAAAAATAATAATGAGGCAGTAGATCTAGCATGTATCCATGCAGTGAGTTAACATTATGGGTTGAAGGAAAGGAGGAAGAGCTGCTACTAAGACAATGGTTAGATAAAAGGAGAGTTGGGGCAGGAATGTAACCTGAGTTGATGTCTTAGACAAGACCCTCCCCAGTTCTCATGAAGATAAAGCTCTTGAAGGGCTGACATTATGTTGCAAATATCAGACAGACAAATTTTCTTACTGAAATCTCTACCTTCAACAATTACTATGCAAATAGGAATTCAAAATGTGCATCTTTTTCTGATAAACATTCTAAGACAAGTTACATCCATTAAAATTCTTTCAGTAACACAGTTAATGACACATTTTCTGCTAAGCACACAGCCTGAGGCACATCCTCCCTTACTACACAGAGATAAAAGAGAACCAACAAAATAGGCAGGAACAATCTAACACAAACCAATGCAGCCAACTAGGACAGGTAGGCCAATCAAAACAGGGAAACAAACTACAACAACCCTGATCAAGACAGTTAGGACAATCTGCCACATACTGTTATAAAAAGCCAGCAAACTCTACTCCCTTGTGTCAAAACACTGACAATGTTGCCTTGCTTGGTAATGAAATGTTTGTAAGAAGAAAATGAGGTGAATACCATGATCCCAATTAATGATGTATTTTAACACCTGATTATTTTGTTACAATGTTATGTAAAAGCAGCATTAAAACAATGCAAATGAAATATGGCTATAAACTTATTAATATAGCCTGCTGGATATGGTCAACTACAAAGAACTTACAGACCTAAAGTCATAAAAATATTTTCTTTTCAGAAATATTTGCACATCTTTAGACTAGAACAAGAGTTTTCAAAACTGATAAATAATACTTTAAAAATGAGCATCCAAGATACCAGGGAGGCCTAAAGGATTGTTAATTCCTGCTAGTTTTTATGAATAGCCAACAGAAATGAACTTCTATAAAATGTATCCATAGATGTGCATTAATTTGCACCTCATAAATATAAAGGTTCTTCTTCAATTCTAGTCCAATTGCCAATGTTTTATTCCTAAATTCAGATACCATCAAGAGGATCCAAAAAGAAACTATGGGGAAAAATAGTTCAAACAGAAAAACAAGAAATTTTTCAATTCTTTACAATCTTATACCAAAAGTTTTAATAGGAAACATAATTATTAAGAGGAATTTTCAGGATTTAACACCCGTGGCTCCACGTGCAACACACTCAGGTATTTCAGAAAATCCTTTCTAAAATTGCAGGGGTGAGTAATCTATGTCCCCCGATGCTTTATCATCTGCAGACTGCACATTCAATAGTTGGAGTAAGGAGAGTTGCAAGCCACCTGCTCTTCTTGGAAAAGCATAAGACTGAATACCACATATGCAAATCCACAACAGCAAGTGTTATTGAAGTTGCTACATATTTATTCATTTAAACTTCTATCTTGAGAATACCTTGACTCTAATAATGCTTTGCAAACAGTTGTTGTGAGACTCATTCTCAAGGCAAGAGTGTTTTGCCTTTTATCCTTTTAATTCTAATATTCCATCGCATAACCTAATTTCTCTAACCAAAAAGTGCTAGAAGATGATAGATAGATAGATAGATAGATAGATAGATAGATAGATAGATAATCAGTATTTCATTATATTACACTATATTACTCAATTCCAGAAAATCCCCAAATCTCCACAAGAAGTTCAGGCTCTTGAGAAGAATGTTAACAGCTCACCAATTATGTGTAGACAAAATAAATTAGAAGTACACAGACATATATTTTATGTACATCACCAACTCAAGCATGATATAGTTGTATGTTCAGGATCTCTTTCCCATATAATATGCTAGCTAACAAAAGACACCTAAGAATACCCTGGACAGCCAAGAAAGCAAACAAATAGAACAAATGAATCCAGAATTCTTACTTGAGGCACACATGACAAGCTCAAATTATCATATTTTGGACACATTATGCAAAGACTAACTCTCCAGAGAAGTCTATAAAGCTGGGAAAGCTAGAAGGAAAGCGAAAAACAGGACAACCTGCAGCAAGTTGATGGACTCAGTTACAGCAGTAATGGATACACTGTTGGAAGACCTAAAGGAGCAGGTTGGGAACAGATCATCCCTGAGATTTATCTATGTGATCGCTGAGAGTTGACATCAAGTAGATGGCAATCAATCAATCAATCAATCAATCAAGTAAGCCCATATATAACAATAAAATATGCTTTACAAATGAAGTTTTTTCCTATAGTTTAAATTACATCAAAATAATTCTGCCTATGTAAGTCACTTATATACACATAATTTCAGTCAACATGCCTACTAGCCTATTTTCCAGAAGTTCTAAATCAACTAAGGAGCATTCCTTTTGGGGCTTGCTATCACTGTTTTCTTGTTTGTTAATTTTAAGTGATCCTAAAGTCATTCTAATTTTGTCAGGCTCAAACATTTCAATGTTTCACTGAATGGCTGCAGCATAAATCAGGAATAACAATTTAGATACAACACAGATACAAATTTCTGATTCTGATTTCAAGCTAGGCTTACTTGTGAAAAGTGACACAAGTAGTGATCGGCGGACAATACATATTGCAATTGACTGCTAATCTGGCCCACTGTTCCATACAAGCATAGGGCTTCCACATGAGCAATCTAGGGCACCTTGAGAACAAGCTTGGGGTGATATGGTCAGACTCAGAGAACTACTCAGTTCCAATTGGCTTGGCAGACTTGCTGCAGAAATGCCCCTTTCCCATCCAACAGCTGGATGGTTATTTTTGCTCTGACTGGACACACTGTCTTTTTCTCATTGCACTGGATTCATTTGTCAGCCAGGAATCTATCTGGTATATGTTGTATGTGTGATTGCGTGTGGTGGGAAGAATGTAAAGAAGGATATAAGACAGTCATACACTGAAACAGACAAACATGGAATGGGATAGGTTCTTCCTTGTCTAAAAAGAAGGGGGAAACTAGCTTCAGGAGGAAGAATGGGGAAAAAACCCAACTCTGGAAGCACAAAAGCACTGAGAGTTTGGCCTTCTCTGCTTTGTATTTCTAATCAGCATTTCCAATCAGTCAGACAGATTTTTGAGAGGGTCAGAGTTATTTGACTCTTCCCCCCCACACTCTCTCTCTCACACATACAATATTATATTTCTCTCACATAACTGACAATCCCATTAAATGATTTCATAGATGCTGTGATTTATTTACATTTCTGATTCCAACTTGCAGGAACCTGGATGATTTCTAGTTGGCAACATCTATGAAACTGTTTCACAGGACTATCCCTTTCTTATCATACAGTAAAGCATATGATAAAATTGTAAAAATTAAGGGTAAATAAATAAATATTCCTGCCCCGCCATGGGTTCAGATGAGTGACTGGTGGTTTGCTTTCTTGACAGTAGGTGACATCAGGGAATCCACCAAACTATTCCTGATTAAATTGTGTGAGCAAAACCTGTTGGATTCTTTAATGAAAAGCAAATGCTGAAAAGCATGGTAAAGAAAGGCCATGGGAACAGCACAACTGACATCGATACACTTTCTCTGGATTTAAGGATGGGAGGAAACTACACTATAAAGATGAGCCCATAGCCAGAACCTACTCAGACTCTCCTGTGGTTTTTAAATTAATTAATGTGGAACATTGCTTATACTACATGACTAGAGGGGAGCCAAATGTCATATTGTTCCCCCCCCCATTTTTAAGAATTTCATTGGTTTTCATTGTATACCACCCAGAGACCATGCTGAGACATGCAGCCTTTATAAATCCAAACAAACAAAGAAACAAACAAACAGGCACAGTCCTTGCACTTGAACAGCAGATGGAATCATTTTAGCCTAAAGTGCTGTATTTTACAAGATTCAACTTTAAAAAGTCTGACTCAGAAGTAAAACAATCTTGATAATTTTAGGCTACTTTCAGTTTTAAAGACTATCCCACATTAGAAGGTAAACACTACTCTTGGCTCATTAGAA
Organism: Candoia aspera; assembly: GCF_035149785.1. Taxonomy (NCBI): domain Eukaryota; kingdom Metazoa; phylum Chordata; class Lepidosauria; order Squamata; family Candoiidae; genus Candoia; species Candoia aspera. Next base: position 164,146,893 of record NC_086155.1, read on the forward strand.
TTAATGAAGCATTCATCCATCCAACCAACCTACTTGAACTGGTATACAAAACAAACACCCTAATATTAACGGTGAGTTGAAGAAAGAAGCAAGAATGTTGTAAAAGATTCAGATAACTGAAATGCTGCTTCCTAGAGATACTATAGGACCAATGGGTGAAAATGAAATTTAGGCAAACTTCTCCCATGAGTATAAATCTAGGGTAATTTATGTAATTAACTTAGACTAGCATTCACTTGATAATCTATGAAACAACCTTCATATCCTTGGTTAAAATTATATAACCAAGAATTATATAGTTATGTAGCTGTGCAGATATGTACAGATATATTTACACATGTGCTCCTTTTTCCATATGTCCAATCTTTAGCGAGAAATGCAGGATGCAATACAGACATGTATGTTACCTACAGACAATAATTCAGAACTATGACTAAAGCATTAAAATTTTCACTGGAATATAGATGACAATGATGATTCAGGGTCTAATTACTAGAAACATATTTCTTGTAAATTTGTAAATGTCTCCTGAGTGGCCTAATGAAATACTTAAGAAAACTAACATTTATAAAGAAGGTAGGTATGTGTATTAGTAAATTTACAAGAAACAGCAAAAAGCGTGAAAAACATAACCAAGGAAAGAGTATCTAACAACAAAGCCAATATTATTTTGAAAAAAAATGAAATAGAAAATTTCTCATAGATTATAATTAGCCTGTTTGGACTACCATTTAGAACCTTCTGGAACAATCTTCTTCCAACAAAGAAAAACTCTCCCATTTTAGCATCCTGCCCAGTTATTGAATGCAACATGAATCTCAAAATAACTGTACCATTACAATATACACATTTTTTCCATAATATATTTCATATATATGAGAGCCAGTTTGGTCTAGTGGTTAAGGTGCTGGGCTAGAAACCAGGAGTCTGTGAGTTCTAGTCCTGCCTTCGGCATGAAAGCCAGCTGCGTGACCTTGGGCCAGTCCCTCTCTCAGCCCAACTCACCTCACAGGGTTGCTGTTATGTGGAAAATAGGAGGACGAAGGATTATTAGGCATGTTTGCCGCCTTGAGTTATTTATAAAAATAATAAAAGTGGGATAAAAATTAAATAATTAAATATAGTTGTCCTGCGGTACTTCTTGCTGTGCTAGTCTCACGTGACCTCTTTAGACTGACCTGTAAACAGACTAAAGTTAGTTAGGTTAAACATAAATGCATCTATCAAAAATACATAATTAATTTTAAATATGTTATTACCTTTTTTCAACAATAAAATAATGTATTATAATATATTCGTCATCCCCCCCAGTAGATGGCTATTTAAACCTCTTTAACATATGCCTTCATTAACTTTTTCCTTTCACTGTAATCAGATTGTGGAATTTTGGCCACTGGAGGAAGGCAAAAACCTGAGCACCAGCTAAACAACTCCAGCTGTCAAGATAGTAAACAGATGAAATGCAATCCTGCACACTTGGGAAACTGCCAGTTCAAAGGTATCCTGATAGGCTGGTACTTAGTTTTTAATCAAACAGCTGCTGCCAGACCATTCAGAGCTATTTGAACAGTCAATTTCAACAGCATACAAAGCACAAGGGATTATCAAAATTAACTATGTTTTAAACATTTTACATCCAAGGGCTTGTTGATATACTCAAATCACAACTATGCCTTGGTCTGGCAATACTCTTCAACAATGCAATGACATATTTGTGCCAGACCAATACATTAGGATAAGGCCCACTGACATTTAATGCATCTGAAAGACAATCCAAACTGGCAAGTTGCCTATCTGCCTTAGAACTTCTACAAATAATTATAACGAACACATTCTATGTGTGTAGAGGGCAGAGGAAATTGCCTTGAAGGACAAGAAGTGCCACTACCAAGTCAACAGTCAGATAAGCCGGGATTCAGAGACTAACTTGAGAAAACATCTCAGACAAGCCCCACCCTAGTTCACACAAAGATAAAGTAAGGGTGAGGTGAAGCACATTCAAGCTTGGAAGATTCTGTTACTATAGCTGTTACAATAAAAGTAGTCCTGAACTAAATGGCATTGGCTGTTAGTCTGGTCTAACTTGTGGGGCTGACAATTTGCAACCATTTTGGTACATTGTTTCAAAGACTAATCTTCTGTCTTCCCACACTTGATTTTTTCCCTATAAAATAAATGTTGTTGTAGAATCATAACTCTTAAGACATAATGAAAGAGAGATCAAAGTCTATCATTAAAGAAACCCTTATTTTGATCCAGGGACTCCAGAGGTCTATGACTGGAGGTACCTGGGCCTGGAAACTCTGCTGGCTGTAGGGCAGGTTACCCCATTGAGGTGGTGATGGGCCAGGGATGCTACGACGGGAACTAGAGAGCAGGGCAGTTTTGGGGAAGACGCCCCTGGTGTTTATTACTGGTGGCGTGTTCTGGCCCTCCGGGTTCAGACTCAGGCCCTGGACAGCAGGTCCCTGGATAGCTAACAACAGTAACAACAACACAACAACAAAAACAAGAAAAGTCAGGCACCCAATCCAACAACTATCTCCATCCAGATACTGTATAGAGTCCCTCAGATTCTAACCTTGCTGTACCTGTGCATGAGGGAAAGCCAGCTCTTAATGGCTTTCTGGAAGCCTGATAAACTATCTATTGAACTAAGAATATTCTCTGAAACATGTCTTTCCCACACTATTTTTTTTTTTGAGAGTCTTCTATTCACACCATACATTTTGCATAATTACCACATCAGTATTTAACAACTATTAGGAATTTTAATTGCTAATTGATAGTTCCCCATTTTTGTTGTACATACTGTGCTCTGTTATTTGTTTAATTTCTACCTCAGTGGAGCAAATAAACATTGTTTTCGTGTATCATCTAAATATGGTAGGTTAATTTTATTTAAAAAGGCCTCTATATCTTCATTTAATATATTATCTGGTTTACTACGTAATTCTGAATAAAATTTTAAAAATTGACAATTTATATCCACCGAAATTTTATATATTTCATCTTTCTCCCCTGTAATAATTGGAATCACTGCCCTATCTTTCTTTTGCTTTAAGCAATTAGCCAAGATCTTACCGAGTCTTTCACCATTCTCCCATACATACTGTGCTCTGTAACCAAAAGGATCTCATCTATTTATTACTATTAGAATTTTTGAGTGGGATACAACTGGTGAAGCCAATGTGTCATTAACAAAATACTTAGATGTTTAAGAAAAGCTTTTAAACTGACAACATTGTCTTTCTCAACATTTCATGGAGAACATAAGACAGTGTAAGAATAAGACTGTGCAGCAATTTCAGATTCCAAGGGGAAAATGCACTTCAGACTGTGCACAATGGCACATATCATCTGTTGCCAGCATCTTGAAACACACGTATTTTCCCCAGGATTGTGCTGAAGCTGTGGACACATCTGAGGCAAATGTTTAAGAATGCAAACAGAAGAAAACGCAAACTGAAGTACGTACTGTATAACTAAAATATGCTGAAACAAACACGTTTGAATATTTAGAAATATGCTCTATTCCTCTTACACTCTCGTGTCTCACATCATCCTCCACTCCTACATGACCCTAGTGCTACCGTATGTATTTGTATCCTTGTTGACTGACATGGAAAGAAGAGTCCCTCTGCAAAACCTTTACATACTATGTTATTGTTAGGCCTATGTTCTCTTTCCTTATTCTGAGGTTGGAGGAATTTCTCTTTAGAAGAAATCCAAGTTCCCCCAACAATATCTGATGGCATACATCTTAATGAGGACATGTGCAGGTTCCACAGCTAATCACACGTTCTTTGGAATTTCATTAATTCATTCATTCATTCATACACAAACAGAGAGAGAGAGAGAGAGAGAATACAAGTTCTTCTCAATTTTTCAGGAAAAGGTTGACAATCTCAAAAGACTCTTAGTGCAAGAACTGGAAGTGGGAAGACCTCTAGATTTTACTAAGCTCTAGATCAGTGTTTCTTAAAGTGTGGTCCTTTGCATAAATTTTAATTTTTAATGCAGTAAATATCAATAAATATAACCCATAAAAACTAAAGCTCTTTTGGGGTCCTCCATAATTTTTAATAGCGAGAAAGGGCCCTGAGAGAGAGAAAGAGAGAGAAACAAAGCTTAAGAAACACTGCTCTAGAAATGTGGCTTCAGCATAGAATAAAGTTAAACATAAAATAATTATTTTGGACTTTTTTGTCTTTTTTTTCCTTTATTTTGACAGAGTGGCTACAAATTGATTTCTCATCTTAACAAATACCTTCTCCAACATTTTATTAGGAGCCAAATGTATAAGCATTTGCTATGGAATTATTATGAGGAAGCAGTGGGATTTACCTGAACTTTAATTTAGATTTCACTTTCCAATCTGCCATGAACTAGTAAAACCATATAACAATAACAGTAGATTCGTAGAAACGTTACAGATAAATTGCAGTCCTCTTTCACTTGTTTGTATGTTAACTGAATGAAGCACTTCTTCTGCTATTAAAATGCACTAATTTTTATTCTAGCCTTTCCTAGCAATATCCCATATGGACTAGAAAAATAGAAATAATGCTTTTAATTATAAACTTTCACTATTCTGGCATTGAGGCTGATTGAATAAGAAATTGTTCAGATGGAGGGGGTCACATGGTTTACTTTGTTATTATTGATGAGTATGGAAATTGATATTCTATTCAGTGCTGCATTTCACTGTTCTCCCAACATTACATGTCTATAGAAGAGGAAGCAGCTAATGCCACACCCACTATTGTCCTCAGTACTGATACTGAGGAAGAACATAGAGTTTACTGTCCATATATTGGATCTGAGAGGTCACTTTTTATCATTACTACAGAAACAATAATTCTTCATGGCTTCTTTTTACAGTTATTACAATGGTTTCATATTAATGAGTCACAATTACTTTGCACAGTTTTAATTTGATTGCTTTCTATGTCAAACAGGGTGGAGATTTAATATTGTCCTTTTCCACCTGATGTCTGCCAGTATACTATATGTGAAAAAATAATAGATATTTAACAAAGGATTATAGTTTGCTCCATCTATTATTTTCCTAATCTTATCATAATTCTCACAAGCTTACTCTAAAATAAATGTAGAAACATTTTGATCAATAAAAATAGCATTTATCATTTGCTGCTGGTGCTATTAAATTCAACAATGTATTTTTCTCATTATATTTAGCCATTATTTATTCTATGCACCCACATTTTGCAAGAGACTGGGGGTGGGGGGAGAGAGAGAGAGATTGATTGATTTCAAGTTGAAGTCCACACCTCTTAAAGTCGCTGAGGCTGAGAAACACTGGACTATGTAATCTCTGATTTTGCTTGAAATATTTTGCTATGTGGGCAAGTTAGGACAAAAAAAATTATAAATATTAAATAATCCTACAGCATTACTTTTAGCAATACTAAATTTGATGCAAGATTTCCAGGAAATTCTACACTTTGGAAATAAAAACCCTTTCATTTTTAATGTACCTATTCTAATCTATGTGTAAATGAAATGAATGAATCAAATGGTGTAACACTCGTTTCAGTTGCTTTTTTAAATTCCTCTAATACAGACTTTCCCTGTTCTCCATCTGTACTGGACAGCAATTCCCAGTCCAATAAAAGTAAAGGGCTCCAGATCTGCTATTCTAGTCAGTTCATATATGTCTTGTAAAGTAATTTGCAAATCAGAAAGACATCCTTATTTAAAATCCCACTAAAGGTCTCTGGTTGATACTTCATTTCCAGTTCCAAATTAGAAAGAATATAATCTTGCGTGTAATACATGGCATTTTTAAGTATGAACTTGTACATAATGGAATTAATTCCAATTCAGTTTCACTTTTGTGCTGACTACAGGCTACAGTCTAGTCAGTAATGAGCTCTTAGCTTTTCTGCAGTGTCTAGGATTTTTAACAAGTTAAACCAAAATAATGCTCCTAATGAAATCTAAGCAATATAACCTAATGGATATTGATGAATTGTGTTATTATGTAGTTGATCAACCCTACTCATTTGCTCCTGAATTTGCTGCAACCTGCAAGTTGAATCAAATTATTTAGCCCTATAGTGAAATAATTTAAGGTGAGGCAAATTACACATTTATTTATGTTCTGCAAAGGGCTCTTTTTAACATAATGTTCAATTTGAAAGTAACCAAGTAACAAAGTTCCTAAAAACAAAATAGATCACTATATTTTACTAAGCTTTTACACAACCAGAATGTAACATTATCACTTAGCCAATGCCTGAGCATACATTCTCAGCTCTAATAAAATCACTGACATTTTTTTAAGCCCATAAAATTGGGCAGGAACTCTTCTTGGGAGGGCACATTTCCTTTATTACTTCAACTTTTCCCAGTGGAAAACAAAATCAGAATAAAAAAATTGAAGTCAGAAGAATAAATGCTTTTCCATATAAAAAGCTAATACGTATGCAATAACACGAAGCTACAAACATATCCCAGGAATCTAATTTTCTATATAGGATATCTGGGTGTTTTTTTTTTCCCTATTCTTTAGATGAACTTCCACCAGCAGTCCAATATGGTATAATTGGTCTCAGGTATCACTAAAGTCTTGCGAGATGATGCTGTCAAGGTAATGCATGCTATATGCCAGCAAATTTGGAAAACACAGGAATGGTCATCAGATTGGAAAAAATCAACTTACATCCCCATACCAAAAAAGGGAAACACTAAAGAATGTTCAAACTATCGAACAGTGGCACTCATTTCACATGCCAGCAAGGTCATGCTCAAGGTCCTGCAAGGTAGACTTCAGCAATTCATGGAGCGAGAATTGCCAGATGTACAAGCTGGGTTTAGAAAAGGCAGAGGAACTAGGGACCAAATTGCCAATATCCGCTGGATAATGGAAAAAGCCAGGGAGTTTCAGAAAAACATCTATTTCTGTTTTATTGACTATTCTAAAGCCTTTGACTGTGTGGACCATAACAAATTGTGGCAAGTTCTTAGCGGTATGGGGATACCAAGTCATCTTGTATGCCTCCTGAAGAATCTGTATAACGACCAAGTAGCAACAGTAAGAAAAGACCACGGAACAACGGACTGGTTTAAGATTGGGAAAGGAGTACGGCAGGGTTGTATACTCTCACCCTACCTATTCAACTTGTACGCAGAACACATCATGAGACATGCTGGGCTTGAGGAATCCAAGGCTGGAGTTAAAATCGCTGGAAGAAACATTAACAATCTCAGATATGCAGATGATACCACTTTGATGGCTGAAAGCGAAGAGGAACTGAGGAGCCTTATGATGAAGGTGAAAGAAGAAAGTGCAAAAGCTGGCTTGCAACTAAACCTCAAAAAAACCAAGATTATGGCAACCAGCTTGATCGATAACTGGCAAATAGAGGGAGAAAATGTAGAAGCAGTGAAAGACTTTGTATTTCTAGGTGCAAAGATTACTGCAGATGCTGACTGCAGTCAGGAAATCAGAAGACGCTTAATCCTTGGGAGAAGAGCAATGACAAATCTCGATCAAATAGTTAAGAGCAGAGACATCACACTGACAACAAAGGTCTGCATTGTTAAAGCAATGGTGTTCCCCATAGTAACATATGGCTGCGAGAGCTGGACCATAAGGAAGGCTGAGAGAAGGAAGATAGATGCTTTTGAACTGTGGTGTTGGAGGAAAAATCTGAGAGTGCCTTGGACTGCCAGAAGATCAAACCAGTCCATCCTCCAGGAAATAAAGCCAGACTGCTCACTTGAGGGAATGATATTCAAGGCAAAACTGAAATACTTTGGCCACAGAATGAGAAGATAGGACACCCTGGAAAAGATGCTGATGCTAGGAAGAGTGGAGGGCAAAAGGAAGAGGGGCCGACCAAGGGCAAGATGGATGGATGATATTCTAGAGGTGACGGACTCATCCCTGGGGGAGCTGGGGGTGTTGACGACCGACAGGAAGCTCTGGCGTGGGCTGGTCCATGAAGTCACGAAGAGTCGGAAGCGACTGAATGAATAAACAACAACAATCACTAAAGTCAATGTCTACCTTTTCTTTTAAAAGATAAAGCTAACAAGAGTCAGTAGTGCTACACCAGTGTTTCTCAACCTTGGGAACTTCAAGCTGTGTGGACTTCAACACCCAGAATTCTGGGAGTTAAAGTCCACACAGCTTGAAACTGCCAAGGTTGAGAAACACTGCTCTTACACAGACATTCTACACATATGAAACATGACATGGGGCAACTTTCAAGTTAGAGTATTTCATAGCAAAATACCATTATTTTCCTTTAAAAAAAAATGATGGCAAGCACATGCGTGAATAATGAATGTTGAACGTGTCTAATACTTTCATTAAGTGAAAGTCTAATACTTTCACTTAAATCCATATTTAAAATATAGAGGATTAGAATTTTTTGTGTCTTCTAACAGAATCTCTGCTTCTTTGATTCATATGCTTATTATTCAAGAATTCTACAATATGTTGCATCCCACAATTCTACAATATGTTGCATTCCTATTGTAATACACAAGATCCTAGGTATAAGCCATGATCTAGACCTGAAAAACAGACAGGAATAAGTGTAAATGGCATCAGATGTATGCAATGGCCTTACTCTGATGTTTTTGTGTTCAATGGTCCTTTAACTTTTCACATCAAGAGTACATTGGAAGGGTGGAAAACAGACAATAATACAAAAGTCATCAAGACTTCCGGTCCTTCATCCCTACATGTGCTAAAACATAATTCCAAGTTATGGTTTGCTTTCGTTTTTGTTTAAACTTTTAGCAACAAACAACACATCTGTAGCCATGATTTGAATTTGTTAACAAATATCACTTTGTTTATCTGTTCCTTGGTCAGGATCATTTCTGGTTTCAAACATCTGAAGTTGGTTTTACAAATTTATGTATGTATGTATGTATGTATGTATGTATATTTCAAATTTCTGTCACTGCCCATCTCCCCCAAAGGGGGACAAATTTTGTGCTATTTTGTGACCAAAATTATTCCTGTATTCAAGTGATACATACTGCTGTAGAACTGAACATGTGAGCTAGGCAAAGGCCCCTCTCTTCTATACATTTGCACTGTGTAATTAACTGACAACTACCTGTGGCGCCGTTCACCACTCCTCACATGTTGAAATTTATATATGAACATGTTACTGAAAGTAGAAGAGCACTCACTTTGGCTTTTCCCCCAAATTTCTCCAACAGTATTCTTTCCATGTTTCAAATTCATTCATCTTCACTTTAGATTCTTCTAAAGTCAGCTCTTCAGGGTAGCCCAGATCAGGAAACAGGCTTCATAGAAAGGCTAGAACTATACTTTATTGAGTAAGGCTATAATATATAGACTGAGATAGGCTATAATCTTGCAAGCCTGATTGTGCTTTACTTCCCCACCCTTGTCATGTTCACTGTTTCAATGTAGTTTATACATCGTAACGTTTCACATGCCATGGCGCTAATGCGCATTTCTGCTTGGGAGGGAGCTGCTGTGAAACCTTGTACCAAGCTCTGTATCTGAATTCATTACAATGGAATGTGTTTGGGTTATGTTATCTGTTCAAGGCCTTTTCCCGCAGACCATTAGAAACCATGAGGAGCACCTGAGATTGTGAACTTGAGAAGATTCTACAGGGGGAGGGATTTCATTTGCACTGAGGGTTTTTAGTTTGAATTTGGCACGCTTTCATCATTCTCAGCTTTCTCTGTGATCCTGCATACTATTCTTTAATAAATCAGATATCTTTGAATTCCTGCTCATGAGTCTGATGGCGTTTTAGAATAGGCAGCCATTACAACCTTCTTATATTATGAATCAGCGAAGAGCTTCCTGGAGTATCCTCTGAGTACTATCACATTTCCCAGGACTTAAGGAGTGTTTTGGCCTTCTTCGCTTATATAACAGTTCTTGCCTATTTCCCTCAAGATCATCTCCCTGATTCTCTACACAAAGTTTGGAGTAGACATAAAAATAGTTTACGTGTCAGACCACATTTATCCCCAAAAATTTCCAAACCCAACAAAGAGTATTTCACATATGGGAAAGAACCAGTTACTCACTGTAGTTGAAACTATGGTTCTTTGAGTGGGTTGTTACTGAATTCACTCCCAAAGCTTTTGAATGGAAGATATACCAATATTTGTCCCATTCCCAGTACTTTGAGACTTAGTGGGTCTAGGCTCAATGAGTCAACTTCTAAATCATAAGTCAACAAGAAGAAGCTAGCTTGTAAGTAAGTTTGAGTTCTCCCTTCTCTTCTAAATATAAATATTAGTAACAACTCCTCCATCCTGACCCCCAAAGAAATGCATTCTCACTGCATTTGTAAATTATGCTGTATAGTTTGTCCTCTATGTACAGGAACTGTAATAAACAACCTTACTTGTCTTCCTGTTATTCAGACTTCAAAAAACTTTTTGGGAAGTAAATATTGGGAAGCAATATTGCAACACTTTTCTTAACAGTATTTTTTAAAAAATAGATTTTTTTTAAAAAATATTATTTTTAATTTTTCAGAAAAACACAAGAATGCCTCAGAAAAAGTCCCCCCCCCCACATACACACATTTTATAGCTTTTTGTTGCAGCTATCTCTAGCTAAAAGTCCAGACTATGTGCAGTGTGGATCCCAGCCACAATCCTCTCAGTCAGACTCTGCTTTTTAAGGGAATTACCTATGTTAAGCCATAGAACAAGTAATTCTTAATTATGGATTTTCTTGCCAACTAATCCATGAAATGATGATTATAGCTATTTTCAAGCGTAAACTGAATGCCTGAAGAGAGCTTTCAACAACATGGGAATGTTTGTACAACTTTCTATTTATGCAAGTATTTAGGATATAGTTGTGAAATATTAAGCACCATGTTTCTGTTGTTATTTCTACTGTTTTATCATACTCTTGTTGATTTTGACTTATTGGAGATAGTACAAAATTAGGAATAAATACAAAAACATTTAGCCCTTGAGAACTGAAACTTAGAAAGCTAGTCTTTTAACATAAAGTTCTGGATAAGCATTTTAAACACTATCCTTTTTATGGACCCATGAAGATGAAGGGTAAACAGAGGGGACAGATTCATATAGAGATCTTTTTCTATATAAAAGTCTTTGAAAAATTAATTTACCTTCTTATCTTCAATTCCATAGATATATAGTTTTAGTGCTAAAATTTTTAGATTTATCTCAGAATATATAAGTGAAAAAAGTTTCAGAAGAGAAAGAAGGAGAATGCCACTTCTAATTAATGTTTGCTTCAATCAACCTTATTTAAAGCATTAGTTAAAATTACTGGTACTAGACACAATGCATAAGGAGAAAAGCCCTCTAGTCACAAAAGTCACCTTTGGCTTCTGAAATTGGAATCTTCCTATGGGCACTTTGAAGCTTATAGCCAAGAAGTTAATTACAAGTCAAGATTAAATTAATATTATAACAATAACAATAAAATCAAATCTTCTCCTCACATTAGAAATTACTCCAAACTCCCAGTATTACAGAGAGCTTTCAAATTATGCACCTGCATATTTAAACTCAGTAACCAGCAGCTAGGGCATTAAACGCATGCCTTTGGAGAAAGTGAATATACATGACTTATACATCCATTATGAAAAATTCCAATAACTAGGGATAATCTCTCTGGAAATTGCTTATGCTGATTACACATTTCATACACTACTAAAACATATGACCATCCAAAAACTGTAATAACAAAATCAGGCAATGGCCAGAAACAGAATGATGCATTACTGAATGAATTCAAAAAAGGCACTGTGAATGTGCATGCTAATCAGTAGGGTGAGGATTTCTATAACCTAACAATGCTAAAAATATGCAAGCATTTATGACCTTAAAACTGTTTAAATATGACCAATTAAACCAAAAAAATGACTTTTAGAGCAAAAATATGACTTTACAATTTTTCTGAAATTAGCACCCAATTTTTAAAAATCTGTGCTTACACACATATTAAAAGGTTTATTCTTCTTCACTTCCAGTGCAGAAGTGCTAGTACTGAAGGAATCAAATGAACATTTTGAGAGTGAAATGGTCATCCCTGGATTAGTTTTCATTAACAGCAGTATTGCATTGGATGACCACAGGCATCTTGAGATTATCAAACTCAAAACTCCTTCTGTTGTCCACCAGTATGTTCTTGTATCTGGAGAAACTCCGTTTGACATCACAAGAGGTTATAGGAACAAATCTGGAAAAAAAAAATCATCTGGAGAAAATTCTGGCTCGAAGTCTTCAAATTTTGATTCCAGTCCATTTAGAATGTTATTTTGCAGTGTTGAATAACCCAGATTAGATTGCAGCACTCTTTGCAGTTTATCACTAATTTTTTCAGCCATTTTCCTCTTTGTTTGCTTTAAATCACTCTCAGTTTGTTTTACAATGTTCAGTGCATCACGAAGTTCCATTCCTACAGTTTCAAGGCTGGTGATTGCTCTTGATAATCCACTGAAGTTAGATCCTATGTATGCTAAGTTTCCAGCCAAGGTTTCAGAAAAGGAATCTTGCACAATCTCGATGGAGGAAGATTCACAACAATCAAATTCTTTAACTATCCGCTGCAAGGAAGCATAATTTGTGAAATAATACATAGCTGCATCCAGCCATGTCCCCCAATGTGTCACAGCAGTTTGGGGAGGGAGAGACAAAGTAGGAGCAATTTCTTTGAACTTTTGTACTCGACGTAGAGCTTTAATGAACATTTTTTCCCCATTTGAAATTATCTTATCCACATCAGGATAGTTGCTTGAATCTCTTCGGCCACTCTGTGTAAACCATGTGCAAGGCATGTGATACGGATCATTTTTGGATAAAGAAGTTTAAGTCCCTTGGCTGCTTTAGTCATGTATGGAGTGGCATCTGTTACAAAGAGAAAGATATTTCCCCTTTTTACACCATCCGGCCAGAGTACTTTGACAGAATTGTTGAAGAGCATAGCAATAGTAGAATTGTTACTTTTTGTAGAGTTTCACATGTTAGAAGAAATACTTCACCAAGCTTGTCACATTTCAGAGTGCTAATAACATTGGCTAGATATCTTCCATTTACATCACTTGTTTCATCTACTGAAACCCATATCTTATTGTTGTCAACAGCAGATCTTATCTTTTCTAACACATTTTCATAGCAGGCAGAGATGTAATTTTTCCTTACAGTTGATTCATTTGGAATCGGGTGACTTGTGTACTCCAAAAAGTGCCTGGGGCTACCAGTACCTAATTTCCTTAAGGGGATATTTGAAGTAACCATCATTGTACAGAGATCCTTACAAAATTCTGACTGGGTATTTGATGAACCTGCAGTTGAAGAAGAAGCTCTCTCGAAAAGGAGACGTTGCCTGTTCTCAGTGAAGGTAAATCTTGCTAAACAACTCTTATGTTTCATGGTGTCACAATGTTGTTGAATATTAAAACACTTTTGGGCCGATACCTTAACTTCACATGATTTACAAAACAAAATATCACCATTGCTACTAAAATCTGCTCCTCAAATTCTTGAACAAGATGCCGTAATTTCACACTCGCTGAACATCTACTTTTAGGCATGCTGAAATCAGATTGCAGCCCTCATGTGATTCCACCACCTCAAACACACACACACCTGAGTTGGGGAGCAAATGAGAAAAAGAAAAAAAAAAAGGCAAATTCTCACTCTTTTTTTCAGGCCTGGTCAGGGCCATAAATGTGTTACTGTATTTTATCTTCTAATAAGCCGCGACAAAATACGAATGATTTGGCAGCTTACAAGCTCATCAGGGTATGTGTGAGTACGTGTTGTGTTTTGAAGGTCTATCAGGTGGATATCTGTGTGTTGCCTTTGTGTATGTGTGTTTCTGCTCTCCCCTGGTGTCTGTATGTATCTGTGAACTGGGAAGCACAAAATACTCTGTTAATCTGTTTTGCTCTGGGTCACATCACCTGGAAGGAAATGGGAGGAAGAAGATTGAGAATGGAGCAGTCAGTAGCATTTGAAACCACCACGTGACTGCTGGTCACATGGGGATGTATGGGGAGAGTTTCTTTCTTTGCAACCCCAGGCAGATCTAGCCCATTTTCAAAGCCACTGTTTCTTTTCCCCTGCCATACCAAATTTGGTTCTGTTGTTTTCAAAAACCTACCCTGCTGAAAGACAGAGCCCCTTTCCACAATTTATTTCCAACAATCCAGAGGACTGGAAAAAATAAAAAGGATCTTATCATGACATGTGCTATAACTGAGAATATAAAATGGAGGCCCTTGTCTTTTCATGGGCTTATCTACGGAAAGCTATGCAAGTTCTAAGTAAAATTAACAGACATAAAGTGTAAGTTTATTTCCTATGGTACTTTAATGCAGGGGATATTGAAAATTTGAGCAAAACATAATAAAAGGTATAGTCAAATCCTTATATAATAGAGGGAAATCTTCAAAGATAACGTTTTTATGCTTTATAATAAAAACAGACACCTTCTTATTCCCTGCAATGATCCTTAGCAGGGAATTGGAGAACAGACTTCATTACATTGCATCGATCTTACTAAACAAAGGGTTCTGAGTATATTGATCTAACCCAGCTAAACCTTGAACGGTTTGCCTGATCATGCATAATATACAGTTCTTGAGAACTCAAAAACAAAACATTAACAAAAAACAGCACAACTATTTTTGTTTGGATCCTTAAAAACACATTTTTGTTATTAACACATATCATTAATAACCAGCTTGGGGGAGTTCAAACAAATCCCCTAGATTTGTCTTGCAAAATGTTGCTTTTCTAGGAAATTTGTCCAATGACAACTAGAATTTAATTCTATCTAATAACATGTGCAAATGATAATATTATGTATATTTTATGTTACTTATCTTTTGTGGAAGATAATTTCAAACAAAAATAAAACTTCACAAAAGTACTGCTCAAAAAGTCTAAAGCAATCCATGCTGCAGCCACACAGAACTTTTTCTTTTCATCAGATTTCATCTGGATGAACACATTTCTCCTTTTTTCACTCACCTAATATTGGACTTTGTAACATATCCTTCCAAGTTCCAATGTTTTCAAGCATTGCTTTTGTTATTTTTCTGAATCATGAGCTAAAACTTCCTTTGAATCAAAGTTAAATTTTGGCAACTTTATGGAAAGTAATTTATTTTTGGCAATGATACAGAAGTGGCTTATCACTTCTAGAATATTTCTTTTAACTTCTCAATTTAGCCTGTAGGCTTGGCTTGCTCATTCATTCATTCATTCATTCCATACTTAAATACTGCTGATTTCAACAAATTGTTACACAAATATAACACATTCACAGTGATGAAATATAAAACATCTATGGTAACAGGACTCCAACGAATTAAAACATTCACAGTAGGTTAAAAATAAATTATTAAAACATTTAAGAAATGAAGCAATAACAAAAAATGGCATCTATACACTAGGGAAAAGTCCTATAGAAGAGCTCCATCATTAGTTGCTTCCCTGTCATCAAGGAGAAAGCAAGCCTGATGTTCCAGAAGATCAACAGTGCAAGAAAAAAGCAGCACTTCTTTGAAAGAGATCCTAAAAGACATTGGACGAAGGGCATCAGCACTTTTCTCTCAAGGTATCTTCTTGGCCAGGAATTGTTAATTCTGGCTAGAGAATATGGTCCTGGGGATACTAGATGCCAAGCCACAAAGGGATTTGTAAGTAGGAAGCATCACTTTAAATGATACACGGGAAACAACTGGGAACTAGCATCACCTCCAGTTGCTGATTCAGCAAGAGCCATGCTCAAAGACTCTAGAAGGACACCCAATTCATGGACCAGCTCTTCTAAAAGGAGTACTTCTCTGTTTAAGAGATAACACTAAAGGCATAGGGGAGCCCTTATGTATCAACAGTAATTCCATCTTATTAGGGTTTAACTTCAGCAAGTTCTGCCCCATCCACGCCCTTTCAGAAACTGGGAAAGGACCTCTATGGCATCTCCAGTCTTGCTCAAAGTGGTGATATAAAGCTAGGTATCATCAGCATATTGATGATAGTGCACACCAAACTGGAGAATGACCTCTCCCAGTGGCTTCATGTAAATGTTAAAGAGAAGAAAGAGAACCAAGTGAATGGCACAAGGGTGACCTCTCCTCCGTCATGACTATCAATTGCAATTGCCCATAGAGAAGAACAGATCCATACAAGACAGTGCTCCCAATCTTTAATTCCTGCAGGTGGTCCAGAAGATACCAGGATTGATGGTACCAAAGGTCACTGAGAGATCTAACAGAAGTTGGAGGGATGAGCCCCTTGCCCATTCAAAGGTCATCCACTAGAATAGCGAGTGCCATCTCAGTCCCATTTCTAGGTCTTAAACCTGATTGAAAGGAGTCTACATAACCTGTTTTGTCTACGGCCCTTTGTAGCTGAGCTGTCACCACTGTCTCAACAACTTTTCCCAAAAAGGGAAGGATGGAGACCAGGTAGTGGTTGTGGTCAAGAGTAACAGGATTCATACAGCCTGTTTCAGAAGGGGACACACCACAGCCTCTTTCAAGGCCACTAGCAGTACATCATCCTGAAGAGTAGTTTCCTCTGGATCTCCCCACTGGACTTCCAAAGAAGCCAGGAAGAACATGGGTCAATGCCACAGGTGTTGGAGATCGTACAGAAATTACTCCTTGTAGAGTACTTCCTTGGAGATCACAGGCCAGAAAGAATTCCAGTTAATACAATCAAGACATTGCCCTTCTCATCACATAGGACTCTCCAAAGGGAGTCAAGACTCAAGTGAATGTGAGAGACTTTGTCAGCAAAATGCTGTCAGAAGCTGTGTGTGTGTCCATGCTGTTGTGTTTTCTCCCTAAAAGGAAGTCTGCCACCCTATAAAAAGCTGCTAGGTAGCAGACTAGCATTTGTCTCCCTTATCACCGCAGTGTAGGCCTGAACATAGGCACATACCCCTGCTTGGTCAGATACAACTTTCATCTTATTTCATCGAAGTGTCAGTCATCTCTTCTGCTGCTTCATCTCCTGCAGTTACTTGGTGAACTAGGGTGTTAAACAGGATCAGCCAGTGGAAAGAGGCTGCTTGGGTGCAATTTTGTCAAGAACCCTGGTAGCCTTTTGTCACCAGTGATAACCTGGCTCTTGACAAAACTGTTTGCCAGTTCAATGAAAATGCTCTAAGCACCCATCAGAATTTATAATGTACCAACAAAACAGGGACTTTGGGCTCAATCTCTCCTCCTCTACCAACACTGACTGAAACCAAACCCAGAAAAGATCACCACCACAGTACCATGACTCCCACTCCCACTCTCCTAAGCCACCTCAGAAGGATACCATGATTACTGGTGTTGAGGGCTGCTGAGAGATCAAGGAAGGCCAGGGTCACTGCACTACCCCCATCCTGAACCTGCCAAAGGTCATTCACAAGCATGACCAAAGCCTTGTCAGTGCTATGACCCAGAATCAGATTAGGGTACTTTTTATTAAAACAATGTATGCACATCATATGGTAATACAAAAAAAGTCTTTGTTCATTGATAGCATAGGAATGACGAAATGACTGACTAAATAAATAAACAGTTATTATCTCTATCATCATTTTCTATTCTGTCTTTCTCTGAGGCTGAAATGGTTTGAATCAATACACATACTAGAGCTACACCAAAATGAGTGTCATCATTCATAAGAATAAACTGCAGATTAGTCAAAGCGGAATGGCATAAAATATTTTAACATAGTATTATTTCATTTAATACATTACGTTTTAAGCTTCCACTAGAATTAATATTCTTCTGTATTATAATGTTCTATACTGTAAGTTATTTCAAGAATCTATTCAATGGGAAGTTTTAGTCATTTTTATGTCATTGTAACATTAAAAGATGACAACTCAACAAAAGAATTCATTGTAAATCTAAATAATACAACTGAAACTACAATTATATACACAAAGTTAAAACCAAGAGTTTTATGTAGAAATCTCACAAACACCTACCCTTTTAATATGAATTTTGTACGTTAATGCTTGAAAAATCTATTTTTCAGATAAATTGTTTACTTTTGTCATGTTCATCATTTCAATGTTCTGTTAACATCGTAACGTTTCTCATGTCAAACCTGACAAACCTCTAATCCGTGTATTACATGCTTGCACGTTTGCTGGTATTTTCCATTTCTGCTGTGTTCTTTATCTTGCTACTTCGGAATGTATGTTTGGGTTAGTACTCTTTTCAAGGTTAGTTTCCCAGGCACATGTAACGGTTGCTAGCACCTGGGAGGGGGGTGGTCGCTAACGAGCATTGGGGGCGGGACTGGTTCGGACGCAAGGCTTTTAAGTTTGTATTTGGCGCGCTTTTGCTCATTCTCAGCTTTCTCTGTATTTGCATACTATTCCTTTAATAAATCAGTTATCTTTAAGCCCTGGCTTGTGAGACTGAGTATTTGGGATTAGGCAACCATTACATAAAGCTGAGAATCATTTATATCATCTTCCGCTAGCCCCATCCAAGTTTTGGGTAAAGGGGAGCGCTAGCGATGACAGAACCTCAACTGCGCGAGAGTGATGGGAGCGAAGAAGAGCCGAACTCGACAAAGACCCTGGTAGCTCCGAGTTCTCGAGCCCAAAGGGCAGCACGTCGAGATAAGCGGGATGCCCAATTGGATGATCTATTGTTGGCGGTGCAGGGTGCTACAAGGGGTGAACCCCAACCCGAGGTGGAAGCAAGAACGGGGAGGGAATCACCACAGCCATCCTGGGAACATGAAATCCCCTTATCACCGAGGGTGGTAGTGACCACTGGACCCTTAGAAGAACCTGTCACCCCTGCCCGCATGAAAGCAATAGAGGATAAAATGGACATTATAGTGGCCCTCCTGAAAGATATCCCCAGAGGGTCGGAGTCCCTGCGAGAAGATTGGGAGGAAGACCCCACCCAACTGACTAACCCGGGAGAGAGGTCCTCGTCACTCAGGGGAAGAAGTAGGACTCGGACTTTCCGACAATCGAGGGGAAAGGAGTCGAGAGCGACCAGGGATCGGCCACCACCGGGGGCTCGACGTGTGTTGACATTTGCGGAACCATCACAGCCGGCGGAGCCGATAAGAACCCTTCCACCGTTTGGGGTAAAGTTCGATGGCGACCCTACCAAGCTATCTTTTTTCATTACTAATGCTAGACATTATATGGAAGATTGGGGGCGATGTTTTCGTTCGGAGCAGGGTAAAATTA
Organism: Candoia aspera; assembly: GCF_035149785.1. Lineage (NCBI taxonomy): Eukaryota > Metazoa > Chordata > Lepidosauria > Squamata > Candoiidae > Candoia > Candoia aspera. The sequence continues at coordinate 164,166,097 of NC_086155.1, forward strand.
ATATTATTGCCAACAAGCTAAAGGGGCGGGCAGCGGATTGGTATGTGCAGTTATGCCAAACAGAAGCTACGGAGTTAGAGGACTTTGATGAGTTTCTGTGGGCACTAAAACAGCATTTTGAAGACCCCTTGGCCCAAGAGAGAGCGAAAAGGGCACTGAAAAAACTTTATCAGGGAACCCTCTCCGTCGCAGACTACGCTTTGGAATTTAAAGCCCTGGCGGGAAAGGTGGAGGATTGGTCCCAGTCAACTTTAGTGGAAATGTTTAAACAAGGACTGGAGACGGAAGTCCTCCGGTGGGCTTTGTGTCGGGACGATCCCAAAACGTTGTATGGGTGGATACAGTTGGCGGGCAGCGCAGAAAACGCTCTAGAAACGTTCGCCCATAGCAAGGAACTGAAGCAAGGCAGAGCAAGTAAAGGGGCTCGTGCCATGGGATTTTCAAGCCGCCCTAAAACGAAAAGTTGGGAGGAAGAAAGAGAACGACAATTTGCGAAAGGTCAATGCCTGAGATGCAGGAAGGAAGGGCATCGTGCCACTTCGTGCCCAAAACGCAGACCTGAGGAACGGCCAGGGAAGTCGTCGGGAAAATCGCCATCATTGCCGTGAAAGATGAGGGCTGCCTGCGCAGAAACCGACCCTTCAGACATCCCATTTGGGGAAGAGGAGGAGGAATTACAGTTCGACCAGCCGGCGGGAAAAGGCTACCACCTGCTCTGAAGGGCGCCGTTGGGCAGGTGGAAGAAACAGGGCGCGATCATGATTCGGTGAGTGGGAATTTTCCTACACTGACTGTCAAATTGAAATTGGGATCTAGAACCAAAACTGTGGAAGTCTGGGCTATGCTAGATTCGGGTTGTTCACGTTCGCTAATGCACCCCGATCTCGTAGCTGCCTTAGAACTTCCCATGTTCCCTTTGCAACAGCCAATGATCTTCACGCAATTGGACGGAACTATGGCTGGGGGAAAAGCGGTTACCCACTCCACAGGACTGGTGGCCTTGCAAATGGGTACCCATTGGGAAAAATTACCTTTTGTCATAGCTCCTGTGGGGGGTCCTTTAGTCAGTTTGGGAATGCCTTGGTTTGTACAACAAAACCCTTTTATCAACTGGCTGCACAGAACTGTAACATTTGCTGATGGATTTTATAAAGCACCAGAAAAAGATTTATTGGAGGACATTGAGGGTGGACGGGTGGCTACCACCACTGTACAAACACTTGAACCCCTTGAAGGACTGCCTAAGCAATACCAAGATTTCGCAGATGTGTTTGGAGAAAAGGAAGCTGATCGCTTACCGCCTCACCGAAAGACAGACTGTGCCATTGAATTTCTGCCCAATGCAAAATTACCTCACCCAAAAATCTATGCCATGTCTCCTAAAGACCTGGCTACACTGAGGGAATTCATTGACAAAAACCTAGCTAGGGGTTTCATTGAGCCAGCAAACTCCCCGGTGGGGGCACCTGTTCTCTTTAGACCAAAAAAGGATGGCTCTTTGAGATTATGTACCGATTTCCGCGGGCTAAATGCAGTATCAAAATTAAATAAATATCCTCTGCCCATCATCAAAGATATGTTATCACATCTGGCCAGAGGCAAAATCTTCTCGAAATTAGATTTATGGGAAGCTTACTTTCGTATTCACATAAGGGAAGGGGATGAGTGGAAAACAGCGTTTAACTGTCCTCTCGGGGCTTTCCAATACAAAGTGTTGCCTTTTGGTTTGTCAGGGGCACCTGGGGTTTTTATGCAACTAATCAATGAGGTCTTGCATGACCACCTATTTAAAGGGGTATTAGTGTATTTGGATGATGTATTGATTTATACTGAAACCATGGCAGAACATATTCACTTAGTCCGACAAGTGCTTGCTAAACTGAGAAAAGCTGAGTTGTATGCAAAACTGTCTAAATGTGCCTTCCATCAATCACAAATTGATTACCTGGGATATAGAATCTCAGCAAAAGGCATTGAAATGGATTCTGCCAAGGTTGAAGCCATTGTGGCATGGGAACCTCCCCGTACCAGGCGTCAATTACAAAGTTTCCTTGGATTCGCCAACTTCTATAGGGCATTTGCCCAAAATTTTGCTGAAATTGCCCTTCCCCTTACTGAACTACTAAAAACTAAAGCTCAGGGGGATACGCGGCGCTCAAAGAACCCAGGCGCGCTCCTTAAATGGACCCCAGCCTGCCAACAAGCGTTTGATGCGCTCAAACAGATTTTCACCACTGAACCTATTTTGCAGCATCCTGACCCAACTAAGCCTTTCGTAGTGCAGGTTGATGCCTCCGACCTCTCCATCGGAGCAATTCTGCTTCAAGCAGACCAATCTGGCACTTTAAAACCCTGTGCTTACCTCTCTCGCAAGTTCACAGAAACGGAGAGACGGTGGCATGTATGGGAGAAAGAGGCGTTTGCTGTCAAGACAGCCCTGGAAACCTGGGGTCACGTATTAGAAGGGGCTTCCCACCCTTTCGAAGTGTGGACTGATCATAAGAACCTTGAGGCATTAAGCACAAGTCGAAAACTCAGCCCCAAACAACTTCGATGGGCTGAATTTTTTAGTCGCTTTGATTTCACACTCAAATTTATACCAGGCAAGAAAAACTTTTTAGCAGATGCTTTATCACGCAGGCCCCAAGATGCTGGCCCTGGGCCAACTGTGCAGGGTACTGTGTGGACTGAAAAGCAATTGAGTTTGGCAGCTGTAACACGCAGTCAGACGCAAGCACAACAAGCTCAACGCCAAACCGCTCCGCCTCCCTCCCGTCCGGCACGTTTGCCAATTCCATCAGACTTGAAACAACAGTTGCTTTTCCACTTGAAATCTGACACTTGGTTACAGGCAAATTTAAACACTGTAACTTTCACTGAGGACTTTGCCTGGCGAAACGATCGTCTGTATGTACCCGAGGCTTTACGAAAGACGATCCTCCACCGCTGCCATGATGATAAGGTGGCTGGACATTTCGGCTACCTCAAAACCCTCCATCTCATCAGACGTCAATTCTGGTGGCCAACTCTTCTGAAAGACCTTAAAGCTTATGTGGCTGCTTGCCCTGTGTGTGCAACAACCAAGTGCAAAACTGGCAAGCCTCAAGGCTTTCTGCAACCTGTGGCAACCCCTTCCTACCCATGGCAGGACATATCTATGGATTTTATTGTCAACCTGCCACCCAGTCAACGAAAAACAGTCATTTGGGTGGTCAAGGACTTTTTCTCTAAACAAGCGCATTTTATCCCATGCACTTCTATTCCCACCGCACAACAGCTGGCACGCCTATTCCTTGTACACATGTACCGCCTTCACGGAGTCCCCGCCCGTTTGGTGAGTGACAGGGGCTCACAATTTACGTCACAATTTTGGCGGGCATTTTTGAAATTGACTGGCACCAAACAAGCCCTCTCCACCGCGTGGCATCCGGAGACGGATGGATCTACTGAGGCTGTTAATTCAACACTAGAACAATATTTGCGGGCATTCGTCAATTATCAACAAGACAACTGGGTGGACCTTCTCCCATTTGCTGAAGTTGCCTATAACAACGCAGTGCATCAAAGCACTGGACAAGTTCCTTTTAAAACTGTCTTTGGGCGTGAGTTTGTCCCAATACCCGAACTCCCGCATCCGCAATCACTGCCTGCCTCTCTCACTGACTGGGCAGAGACTCTAAAAGACTCATGGCAAAACATTCAACAAGCCCTTCATCATGCCCAATCCACCTATAAAAAACATGCAGACGCCAGACGCTCCCCCCAACCTACATTTGCTGTCGGGGATAAAGTCTATCTATCCACAAAATTCATCAAATCACCACAACCTTCGAAAAAACTTGGTCCTAAATTTGTTGGTCCTTTCCCTATTATTGCACAAATTAATCCTGTGACGTTCAAACTTGATCTACCCCATAATCTTAAACGTTGGAATCCTGTTTTCCATTGCAGCTTACTCAAACCGTACCTACAGTCGGATCGCTGACATCCCCAACCAACCCCACCACCTCCCATCATGATCGATGACCAACAACACTTCGAAGTCAGGGAAATCCTTGACTCCCGCCGCCAGCGCTCCACCTTGCAATATCTTGTTCGTTGGAAACATTTCCCTCATCCTGAATGGGTTTCTGCTCACGACATTCGCTCCCCTGACCTAGTTGCCCGTTTTCATTCTGCCTATCCGGCCAAGCCGGCTCCTTAGCATTTTTTTTAGGAGGGCGATATGTCATGTTCATCATTTCAATGTTCTGTTAACATCGTAACGTTTCTCATGTCAAACCTGACAAACCTCTAATTCGTGTATTACATGCTTGCACGTTTGCTGGTATTTTCCATTTCTGCTGTGTTCTTTATCTTGCTACTTCGGAATGTATGTTTGGGTTAGTATTCTTTTCAAGGTTAGTTTCCCAGGCGCATGTAACGGTTGCTAGCACCTGGGAGGGGGGTGGTTGCTAACGAGCATTGGGGGCGGGACTGGTTCGGACGCAAGGCTTTTAAGTTTGTATTTGGCGCGCTTTTGCTCATTCTCAGCTTTCTCTGTATTTGCATACTATTCCTTTAATAAATCAGTTATCTTTAAGCCCTGGCTTGTGAGACTGAGTATTTGGGATTAGGCAACCATTACAACTTTTAAATTCTATAGCTGGCTGGGGAATTCTGGGAGTTCAAGTCTATACAGCTTAAAGTTGTCAAGGTTGGAGAACATTGCTCTACTGCATACTTGAGGAGCAATTTTACTGTTATTTCCCTGTCTGCAAAAAGAAAAAAAAATGTCCTATTTTTTAAAATATAAATCAATATACATATGCAGATATATAATATCTGTATAATAGTTACATTATAATATAAATCAATACATATGCAGATATATAATATCTGTATAATAGTTACATTATAATATAAATCAATACATATGCAGATATATAATATCTGTATAATAGTTATATTATAATATAAGTCAATATACAATTACAGCAATAAGAAATAAGCAATTTAAATAGTTTAAATCATCACAAAAATAATCAACTTTTTCATTTCTGAATTCTTATTTCCTGAATAACCATCTAAATTATCTTGTTGCTCAACAATTGATATACACTGGTGTATAATCATATAAAACATTTATACAAGCAGCAAGCAAAATTTTGTTGGCTCCCTATATGCAAGAATACTAAGCAACAACACACAATTGAAGCTAAAGGAACAAAAAGCATGACTTATTTAAGTCAAGACACATTTCTGCATCAGTTGGAAACTGAAAATCTACATTGCTTGGTGTATAGCTGTAAATATTAATAAACTGGTAACTAAACACACTGCCAAGGCCAAAGAGTTAGAAGGCATAAAAGAATACAAAAAATACATACAAGTTCTAAGAATGCTGTTGGCATAATATATAATGAAACTGTAAACCAGGGTTTCTCAATCAGGTTTCCATGGAATCCTAGGGTTCCGCGAGAAGTCACTAAGGGTTCCCTGGGAGATCACAATTTATTTTTAAAATTATTTCAAATTCAGGCAACTTCACATTAAAGAGGTAAGTTTCATTCTTTATTTTTAATTTAAGAACACTGTTAATGCATATATACAGGCCTACACATGAAATGAATATAACTATTTTGTTACCTGTGGCCTATATTTGAGCCTGAATGTAGAGGGGTTCCCTGAGGCCTGAAAACATATTTCAAAGGTTCCTCCAAGGTCAAAAGGTTAAGAAAGGCTGCTGTAAGCTGATAAAGGCCTCAGCTTCAATGCAAATGTCCATTTTTATGAAAAATACACAACACAATTACACTACAATTAAAAAAAAAATCAAACTACAATATAGGAAGATTTAACCCTAATTTGTTCTTTTGAAAACTCATGTATACCTTCCAGACACTGAAATTGGCACTGTACCCGATTCACTATCATATGCCATTCAGAAGTGCCAGTTTTATTCGGTGGAGCTGGCAGCCTTAAGGAAACCATCAGTGGCATTTGCAAATTCTGGTTCCTTCCATGAGAACGATGAAAGCAGTGTTGCAGCATCATACCATAAGCTCTGTCTCTCTCATCTCCATTGCCCTCCTGGAGATGTCTCTGGAAATGGTCTCAAGATTTATGAATGCTATTTTTTGACAACACCAATAGTTTCTCAATTTACCAATGGTTTTTCAATTTATATAATCTTTTTAAAAAAATTCACACCAAACTAATTTGATATAAAGCAGTTTGGGAGTTACTAATCATTAGCTGTTTTCCTGCATCATGGTAAATCAGAAGCGTGAATAATTCTTTCTTGCAATAGAAAACAAATGTAGATCTAAATAGAGTAACCATGGTGGCCACTGAAGCTAATGCAAAATTTAAAGTATATATTCTTGGGATGTTGTGATGTTCAGCTCTGTAAAGTTGAAATTGTGAATTTCTTCTATCTTTAATAGTTTTAGAAGAATCATTTAGAATTCCCAGCCTTGCATATGAATGTAAATATTAACTAAATAATGCAGAATTGGTATCTGTAATCAGAATACTTTTGTATACTATCCGTTTATGTTCAAATAGCCATGCCTGATTCCATGCCATACTAAAAATGTGATAACAACCTGAAGAAGGTTGCCAGGGGTGGGGGGCGCACATTTTCACTTTGAGTAACATTCCTTTCCCAAATATGGAGATCAGTTAGATGCTAAGCATACCAGAAAGCTTACCAGTCAAACACCAAAGATAAAGTTGTCTGCAATACTTCAGAGACATGATAACCATTTTTATAACGTTGAATTCATTCCTTTTTCTTTTTAATATTTTAGGCAACTCCAAATGTTACCATTAAAAAAAAATCACCATATTTTTCTAGTCATTTTCTATCTGCCACTTTCATATATACATTGTTTTGTATATTTAATGGATTTATACCCAGCTCACTTACAGAAAAAAAGTATACAATTGGGAAAACAAAAAACACAGAAAGAATAAAATTATCAGAAAAGATGAAAAATAAAACAGGTCATAATCATCAGCAGAAGGCTTTTTTATCCCAGAATAAAGTCCCACTGGTTCTGCTAATCGAAGGCCCTGAAATAGTTGGTGGGACAAATCAGCAGCAGCCTTGGATCCATGGCTCTACAGCTACCTCATAATTCAGCAAGAACAACTATCTTTTAGCACCTGGAGACTGCAGTTTATTTCTAAATGTTTCTGCTGGCCAAAGGCCATAATGTGCAAAGTTATAACAGAATTTTGGGGTGAGATTTTTTTGTTCCTGCTGGAGGATGGCTCTGTTTGTTTGTTTTGAAAAACCTCATCTTCAGTTTTTCAGTTTCCTACAGCATATTAGTGTAAAATTTGTTCTTTGCGTTTTGTCACTAAATTTCAGTGGTGCAGCAGCAATTGAGAGGAAGTCATATGGCTGCAGAAAAAAAAGGGGGGGGGGAATCAGGTTGATAATTTATACCAGCCTTGAGCTGGTATAAGCAATATTCCTTCTACTCAAACCAACAGAAGATGTGGGTGCTTTTTTGATTCCACACCCTATCCCTGTTCCATATAAAGTTCTATCCCTTTAGAGACGACGTTAAGATACCACTTAATTGCACTTCCTGCTCTGCTCACATTTGTTAATAGTAAGCTCCAACTAGAAAACAGTTCGCTATCTGCCTGCTTTAGACAATATGTTCCCTCTTGGCTTTCATCTATGTTTCCCTGCCTGCTAAAGCCATCTATAAAACCTGCCCAAGCATTTCTCCACAGTTCTCATCATGTGTTGCTGAAATTTGGATTTGTGTCTGTAGATAAAAATCAAGGAAAAAAATAGTATAAAAGAATATTGGGCAATGTTTATTATTTTTCCAGTATTATTAGGGGAATAAAAGATTTGGGTGGATACTAGAAAAACTAAATGTTTTTTTTAAAAGTTTTATTCAATAGAAATAATAATTCCTTATTATTATTTTCAATATTTTTCTTCATATAAAAACATGCAGCCAGTGATATTCAGACAAATATTTCTGTCTGAATACTAGGACTCCACAAAATCCTTTAGAGAAGCTCTTATCTGAAGCCGTTGTTCAAAGTGTCTGTCTGCCACCTCCTCTCAAAGGCTTGGCGTGACTGTTTCAACAGCTCCCATGTGCACAAATAGCACTCATGTTAAGATTGCTTGTGAGTTGGCCAAATAGCTTTCACAGTCTTACTGGAAACACTTTTTGTTGCTTATTACAACATTTCTTGTCATTTAACTTTTATGACTCCCTATTAGTCAGGTACCAACTCTTTTCCGTAGTACATGGTTGAACTCTTGTTCTCTCTCAGATTGGGAACATTCATACTTTTCTTTATAGAAAACCAAAACGTTTATTAAAACAAAAGTGCTCCAGTTTTATGAGCACTCTTTTGGATGAAGATCATATGCAGTACCCTGCTGGATCAGACTCCTGGCCCATCTAGTCCAGCAGTCTGTTCTCACAAGGAACCCCATAAGTCTCCCAGCAGATGGCCTTCAGAGGCAGTGCCACTGCAATCAAAGCTAATAGCCATGATACCCATGACTTCCCTGAATTGTTCCAACTTTTTGAAGCTAGCTAATCTGGATGCAAGTTTCACTAAACATGGCACACGCATATCAGTCTTTTATGAAAGCCACTTTGGAACATTTTTTATCCTAGAAAGTAACTTAGAAATATTCATTTGAAAAGTATATTGTTAATCATTTTTCTTCTGCCAACATTTTATGCACTTGGCTGATCAAAACCCGGTGGTGACAATAGGCAACAAAGAAATCCCTTTTTATATTATAAAGGTAAAGGTTTCCCTTGACATTAAGTCCAGTCGTATCCGACTCTAGGGGAAGGTGCTCATTGCCGTTTCAAAGCCAAAGAGCCAGCGTTTGTCCGTAGACACTTCCGTGGTCATGTGGCCAGCATGACAGTCACGGAACACCGTTACCCGCCCGCCGAAGCGGTACCTATTAATCTACTCACATTTGCATGTTTTCGAACTGCTAGGTTGGCAGGAGCTGGGACTAGCAACGGGAGCTCACCCCGTCATGCGGATTCGAACCGCCGACCTTCCGATCGGCAAGCTCAGCAGCTCAGCGGTTTAACCTGCAGCGCCACCGCATCCCTTTTTATATTATACATTTACTTAAAAAAACCTCATTTTTGTAGAATGAATTGTTGAAATAAGTTAAAATACAGGCAATAAAAAGAAAACAAAAGTAACTACAGAAATAAACATAAATATAGAAATATAGAAAAAATCATTTTCCCCTGAATTTTGCAATGCAGTTCTCATCTTTTAAAGAATGTGGATAGAAATTCATACCTTAGGAGAAATGCATATACAAATCTATGCATATGAAAAAAACTGGCAAGGAAATTCATATAATGGGAAAAATGCAAGAAAAGGTATGTGCAAATTGCCAGGTATACAAAAATACATTTGAATTTTCTTATGACATTAACTGTGCTGGCCTAAGGCAGTAGTAAAAATTAATTTGACTTATGACATTAAAAATTATGCAGAGTTGATTTGGAATGAACTTATATTTGAAAAATGAAAATGAAAGTTCCCTCCCGAAAAATAGTAAGAAAGAAAAAAATCCTAATTTACAGATATTAAGAAATAACCTGTATTAGAAAAATATTGTAATAATACATTTTCAAAAATACACATCAGTTTAAATAGAACCCACGAGTTTCAAAAAAATACTTGGGGAAAAAAACAGATAAAATGTGCATTTTCCCTTATTGTTCCTAACATATTATGACTTTGAACAAACTGAATTTCAAGTAGATGCAGGATCTGCTGAGAAAACTGTAGCAATGGCAAGGTTCATATGGGAATGCAGGAATGTGAGAAGACATTCAAAAGAAGATATAGAACTATTTTGTACTGAAAAACTTGTTTTAACATAAAATTTTGCACTTTGAAGAGAAACAATGAGTTTTGCCTGCCTTAAATTTCAAAAGCAAGAGAAACAAATGAAAAATGTATAGGTAGTTTATTAGTCTCTTTCCACAGTCACTGTATTTTACTGCTAGCTAAGAGGATAATTAAATCTCCACCCTTTTGACAAACTGTCAGTTTAGTAGGAAATCTTTACACTGTGTCAACATCTGTAGAAAATCCATAACAATAAAAGTGCAAAATTCAAATCTCACATTGATGCAAATCTGAATAAGCTCCAAGAATATCAATGAATACATAGAATTGTTTGTCAGGCCCCGGAACACTTCCCGCACCCCCAAATAGTGGCTATACACAAAATATATTTAACTTCTGTTGTCACATGTATCTAGTTTAATAACCAGAAAATGGACTTTAGACAACAATAGTACTTCAAAATGACAGTGTAATTAAATTCTAAGTCAAAGCCATCCAATGATAGCTTGTACATTTATTAAACCAGCAAATGATATGCTTTCAAGCATGTCGGTACTTTCCTGAGAATTAACCATTAAAATAATTTGACTAAGGAGTTACAGTGGGAAAAAATTGATGCCCCAGGAAGTTTGTCAAGTAGTTCCCACTAATCCACAGAGCGTGGTGATTCATTCTGAAGCAAAACAAACACTGCCTTTGAATACTGATTTTTTGAATATATTGAATATTGAACATTTCAAATTAGTTGTTGCCTCATATATATAGTCAGTAAAGTGCTAAATGTTTATATGCAAGTTTCTGGACTTTCAGGCCAAGCAACCTATTGATCCAATTACTTCAGGCTAGCTTGTAGTAATGAATTGTAGATAGATCATACTTTTATTTTTAACATTAAGATTCTAATGTATGTGATATCTACACTGACATAAAGCCATTATTATCAAAACAATGCAATCTAGTGCCCTTCAGATATTTTGGGCTTCCATAGTGGTAGTAATTCTTGGGACTTCAAGTCCCAATACATTCCAGCATATGGTTTGGGAAAGGCTGTTAAAAATTAACAGATAGGCATTAAGTAAAAGCAGAGCACATGAAATCTGTCAACAACCAAAGTGCTAATGGTATTTACATGAAAAGAAGACTGCTGTTTTCCCCAAATAATTTATTTTTACAATTGGAAAGTCTTTGATTTTTGGACAAAAGGGGAATGGAGACCATTTTTTTCTAACTACTCTTGAAGGGGAGGGGCAATGGTTTATCGAATTCAGGGTTGTCTTCCTTTGCAATAAATACAGTATTTGAAAAGAATTGTAAGTGAAACCTTTGAAAGTTTCAGAAATACTCATTTTGGAGCATGGGTGTCGAAGAAAGAAAAGGAGGTACCTTACCTTCAACTATGGTTAAAGCCAGCATCTCAGTTAATGACCAGTACAAGAATAATGCTTTGTTAGTGTTCCTGATCAGAATGTATTGTAGATTTACATCTGATTAAAATCCCAAGCATGCAGTAGATGTACCTGAACATATTCCTAAACCACAGTTACTAACTAAACCACAGTTTAATACTATGAGCCTCAGTGTCTACCTTCCCCACCTCTCATCAGCCTATGAGATTTTTTATTCACTACAGGCTAGGGTCACACCTAAACTTTCAACTGTAGTTAATCCTAATATGATATGATGAAAAAGTGTCATAAACTATGGCTTGCAGAGTCATAAACATATGGTTTAAACTAATGTTTTCTTCATTATTGTCTCTGATAAGCTAGCATACAAGGATTCAAAATCTTTATAACCATTCCAGAAAAGGATTTGATTTTACCTGATTTTTTTCTTAATCTAATTTTTTGGGACCTCCCTCTTCTCTCTCAGGGCTGGGTGGGCTGAAAGGCATCTGCCATGGATAGAAGTGGGCAGGAAAATCCATTCTCACCATATCTATTATATGCACGCTGTATCAAATTAACTGAGACTATTCTTAAGTGATATATAACGAAGACCATAACTCCTTAACATTTCATCCTTTATGCATATACAATTGCTTTATTTATTTATTTATCCATCCATCCAATTTGTCCCCGCCCATCTTGTCCCTTCGGGGGACTCTGGGTGGTTTACTGTTATTTCCAATTACCTTTCTTCTTCAATAATCACCACTAGAAGTTGAGTAAGAGAACTTGATGCTTTGTTTTAGGCTACAAATTTCTCACAAAAAGATGTGCATTCAAGTGAACAAGGGGGAAAAAAAGGAGTAGAAACATTTAAAGGTGAAGGTTATTGAAGTTTTGTGTTTTTTTATGGAGAGAAAAAATATTCATCAATAAAATTAGTCACATGTAAGTGTAAAAGAAATCAGTCACAAACATTCTGTTTAAAACAGTTAGGAATTCCTATTTTTGCTAATGTGATGGACTTATAGCCCCTAAATATAGAACTGGTTTAGGAATATGATTTGTATTGTTCATTTATGTTTACTTATTTATTTTATCTATATACAAAAGACACACAATAAGACAAAACTACAGTTACTGTTTTTTGCAAAATATTTGATGTCACTATTTTCAAAAGTAACGACTTCTAAACAAAATATATGAAATATACTTGTCTGTTTTAAATGAAACACTAAAGTACTTTATTAAGTCAGGTTTTTAATAACGTAAAATGATTTGGGAATCAATTATTGTTATAAAATATTAAAAATATAACTGCAAGAAGATTCTGCTGAGGAGAATATTTTAAACACAGAGAAAGCTTTTGTTTCAAGGATCAATTTGATTTGCAGCCTCATTTAAACAATCTTTTCCATTTATTTAATTCTTGATCTATGCAGCCATATTTATATTGGAGTGAAATAATGGAATAAATCAAATTAGTTTTTCTTTAAGATAAATTTGGAACTCATTGAAACCAATCTTCTTGATCAGCATCGTAATTTTTAAATTAGCTACAAAGTAATTTCAATGACATTCACAGGTATAAAACATAAAATTAATATGCTTTCTTACTCCAACACCCTTTACTGATAATTAAAATTGCAGCCAAACATACAGATGTGTATAAGTAAATATGAATATTATCGAGCACAAAGAATTAACAAATATACTTCTTAATAAAAGCAGAAGTGATTGTATTAGCCATAAGAACACCGACACTGATGTTGCAGCAATACTTTTACTATACCAATTTAAGCACTGTAAACTATCATACAAACTTTTTAACTTCTCCAGAACTATTCATCAGACCAATACAGAAACTAAAACAGAGAAATGACTGATTTTGAACCTTGAATACTGCTCCTCAAATAACAGAAATAAATCAGACACCAATTTAAATTTTGAAGATCATGGAGTTAGTGGAGAATGTTATGATTGTCCATGTCTTTCTACACAGACAGATTTAATACTGTAGGTTCATATTTGTATTCTCGTCCTCTCCTGCATATGAGAAAAGTATAAACAAGGTTTTGCTTTTTAAAAAAAAAAAGGATATATATAAAAAAAATCTTTTGTAAACTATGTGACAACAGTAAATGTTATGCTACTTTTGCAAACCTTTTGCAGCCAAAAACATGAAAAAAAATTACTTTAGGTTCAAGGTCTAAAACCACGTTCAGGGGAAGAAAAGCACTAAGGACACTGTGCTTCTCTTGAAGTAATATTTTAAATCCAAATGTAGAATTTGCTTAACATGTGCAGAAGCACTCAATATAGTATTCACAAAAAGCTTTCAAAATTCACAAAACATCTATCCCAGAGAAAAGACATGCAAGGAAGAAGGAATTACACTATCTTGACTTTCTATAGATGCTCTGTCTGCCACATGGCAGGCAAATCTGCTTCTGATGTAGTAGTGGAACTTATTTTGAAACATAATATTCTTTTTCTGATAAATAAGTAATTTCAGTTTATGGAAACTCACAGACTTGAGAACAATCTTTATTAAACAAAAACACTTTATCTAGTGGATTAACCAAGGAATATTCGAATAAACCTCTCTGGCAATGAAGTCTCTGCAGAGTACAAAAAAATAAACTAAAGCAGTTTATAGATACTAACATAATTCAAGGTTATGTCAATGGTACAAGATCCTAAGTTATTCTTATGGTCCATCATTCGTAAAGTACCATCCATCTATACCAAATCCAGAGCTCAGAGAGGAACTGAGCATGTAACTGAAGAAAAAAAGAGGTTCCCACGATATTTAAGGAATTTAACCCTGACTCTACTTTATGTACAAGATAGAGTAAGAAACTAAATGTCATGTTCAACAATACCATTCAGAAGAGGCTGTCCCTTGTTTACTCCCTTGGATATGACTGCATTGTAAATGTCTTCAGGAAATCCAGTCTTGCATAATGTGCCTTCTTCACAAGTTGCTTTTATAGGTACCTGAAATGCAAGACAAAATTTATGTAATACTTGCAACTGAGAAACATTCAACTTGGCATAAACCCTGATTTTGCTACTATCTTATACAAACAGCTTCTTTGTTTCCAAATGGCTGCAATTAGAATTCCAGGGGCAAAGGGTTAATCTTTCTGATAACTGGAATGGAAGAAACAAATCCCACTTGCCTAGTAAGATCTAAATAATATACAATCTTAATTTGTTAACCCACTGAATATTTCAACTAAAACAGCCATTTGGTCTGAAATAGAATTGTGGGAGAGAGCAATCATATTCCTGCAAATAGAACTAAACCTTATACAAAATGAAGTTTCTCTGTTACAGACTATGATACATTTGTGAGATTTAACAACCAATTCAAAAGATGATAACTAAGAACATTAATACATTTTTGGGTCTATCTCTTCAACTCAGCCTTTATCTACATAAACACAGAAATATAATTTGTTGGTCTATCTAAACGTCAAATATGTCATTAAGAAAGCATGTTGTCTTCTGCTCATGCCTCATAAAACATTTGTCATAATAAAGGAAGGCTAAATAAAATATCTGCCTTACCAGAACGGAAAACTGATTTACATTTCACATAGTTAATTTGGCTAAACTGAAACACTATTTTTTTTCTCCATATTGAGGAAAATGTGTTTATCCATGAATCAAGAACCAGATTCACCTCAAGAGAGCAATCAATAAAATAGTAGTTTATGTCTATCTACCACAGCCTTAGTTTTAATTAATAAGCCGTACCTGAGAGAGATTTCTGTTTCTTTCATGAAGGCAAACCTTTTTAAAAAGAGAGTTTCTATTTGTCATGGTTAATAGTGGCAGATTAACATCTGCTTCCATCTTAGGCTCCTGTAGATTACATTGGCAAACAGCAGCACCAAACAATTTGTAAGTGGCAAATGATCCCTAAGTTATAAAGCTAATTATTGGGTCTATTTCTTAAAAAGAAGGGTGGAAGCAACAAATAGGGTCACCACCCAGAAGGAGAAGCACAGGGAGTACTTTAGGCCCAAATGCTATCACTTTCCATAAATTAATAAGCTAAACATGGAGGGACATGATAGCCTCTTGAACTTCTTTTGAAACAGATAAATCCTAGGTGGGCAGCTGTGTGGATAACAAGATTTTAACACACCTACACTTATGTGCATAGGAATCAGTCAATTTCTTCCAGCACACCATTTCTGTAAATCATTTCTATACACTAAAACAATGCCCAATGAAACAAAAGCTTTGGATGAATAAAGGTTTTTTAATGCTTTTATTTGCAACCTCTCATTTTTTTCCCAGAAACAAAAGAGAGCACTCTCTTCCCCAAATCATTTTATTGTCAAGATTCCTTAGCCAGGAACTTAAGAGGAATGAGAGATTTTAATTCAATCACTAAGTTATGGACTACTGCCAATCCTAAAACTACTTCCTGCCACTCCATGCAAGAAAACTGTCTCATTCTTTCCTGCATGTAAAGCTCTGCTTGTTTTTTTTTTCCTTCAAAGAATAGTAAAGACTCTTTTGGTCTTCTATGAGCAGCAGACTTGAATTTTTATTTTTATATATATACATATATATAAAATACCTTCCACAGAAAAGTCAAACCACCTGACAACTATCATTCTTTGGTGAGTCATTGCTGTGTGCACAGCAGCTGATTATGCAGTTTGGACCAAAAGCCATTCTCTCTCAGTGTTAGGGTGTGGATATGTGAATTGTCCTATAAAGATGTGAACTGTTACACAAATATGGATAAGCAATGGTGATTACTGTATGAAAATGTTTAAATTATTTCCTAATATGGCAACTGAAACATACTAAACTAGTACTGAGATCTAATGTTTTAAATTTTTAAAAAATATATCCTTCTTTACTTTTATCTTTTTATAAGGATTGTTTTTTACTTATATGCTGTTTTTATTTAATTGCTATATGCCACCCAGTCACCTTGTGTAAGATGGCGGCCATATAAATGTAATCAATCAATCAAATTAGCAAAACCGCATCACTTCATAAGCTAGCGTTCTGCAAAAGTTAATAGCAGGAAGTATGCTATAAGAGACCCTTCAATCAAAATTCAAAATTCTTGCTAGTGAGGTATCAGCAGATAACTAATGAAACAGCTGATGTGAATGAAATGTAAGTATTTATGTATGACTCTGAAATTCACCCTATAGTACAGTCCTACAGCAAATTTGTAAAAATGGAAGGAAAGCATCAGTTCTTCTGCACAAGACAATGAAAAACATTTTAGTGTACCCAAAGCTCCACCACTAAGTGGCACTAAATATATTATTTTTGAGCTCTGCAAACTGGCATTTACTGAAGGAGGTGAAAAAGGGCAAGTTGGAGGTTGAGGCAATGCAATCGAAGCCCTGACGCTTTTATTCATATGTCAACATCACATACACGTATAATGGAAGGGGACTTCAACTGCATTGACACAATCACCATCTTGGTTTTTTGACACACACCATGCACACATAGCATGAATGTTAGTGAATTTTAACTTTTTCCACAAAGGAGCATTATAATATTGGTACTAAGGTACTATCATTAAACATGACAGTTTACTAAGCCCAGAGAGCATTTATAATAATCAGCCTTTCCTTCACACAAAGCCAGCTTTGCTAGATCAACTGCTAACATTATTGCCATGTCTGATTACTGTAAGCAAAATGCTCAATAGATTGATTATGGTTGTTGGAACTATAGCACTAAATAGTTACAGTGATTACGAATTCTCTAGATTTTTAACTGTGGCTTCTAGGTGGATGCACATGAAGAATTTAAAAATTGTATTTACAACACACTGCTGAAGATAACATGAACTAGAGCTAAGCATCCATGAAAATGACTTTTAAGAACAATTCCATGAATACAAAATACTGTATTATGTTTTGATCGGATATAGCACATGGACATAAACTATGGTTATATAATGGAAGCCTCAGATTTGCCCTTATAAAGCAACAGGACGAAATTAAAATTCAGTCAGCAAGTATCTCTACATTTTACTACTAGGTCTAAATTATTTAGGCTGGAAAACCCAGTAAGAGATCTGGGCTTTTTTCAAGATGCCTTTTCAACCTACATATCTCATAAAAAGGGAACTTTAAATGAGTACTGAAAACAGGAATGGCCATGAGCATATGTCCTAATCACACGGAATGCTATACTACTTATGTATATGTTGCTTGGTTATATAAATAATTTTAACAGGGAAGCTTGCAGCAGGCTTGAGACCCCCTGTGGTAGGGGTTATCATGTACATATTATTGAACATTGTTATTTAATCTATACAAACTTTTGTGCATACAAAATTCCAAAGCCATGTGATCCTGCTAAAAAATACAGACAAGTGCTACGTTTGTGCCACCATACACAGTTTGTTTCTTTTTGGAAATAAATCCAAAGCATTCCACAACCTAATAAACAGTTCTCTAACAGCCACAGGTCCAATAATATCACCTTTCTAATTCTGCATATTAATACCTGCTTCTAAAGATGCATGTATACGGTTGTTGATATCATTAAGAGAATCCGAGTCTCCAATGTCATCCCAGGCTGGCAAGTATCCTCAAACACAGTCCTTGGTGTCTATCAAGCTCCCTACCTTACCTATTTTTTAGAGACTTTTAATTAAAACAAAATGAATAGGAAGCTGGCATGCTACAAAGTAAACACCTGCTCCAAGCATAGTCTGTATTTCCAAAAATGCCTCTGAATTCCTTATCAATCTGAGATGCATCCTTAGAAAATAAAATGACGGCTGCAATCCAGTACTTAATTTGCTAGCATATAGCTGTTCTGGGACTGGCCACACCATGGCAGCTATTTCATGAGAGTACACATAACTAACATACTCTAAAAATTCCAAATGGACCCATCAGCTCAGAAAGGTTGGGGATCCTTAAAGTGTAAGATTAGTAGAAAACCTAGTTTACAGAATCCCTTCTCCCCAGCCCTAGCCTTCTTTTTCTTACATGCATGAGAATACATTATTTTTTTATTAAAAGTTGCTTCTATGGTTAAACCACAATACCTTGTTATTGGAAATAGCCCTTCAAACAATCACCTCAGTTAAAATTCAAAAGGCTCGTGACTTCTCCAATGGATGGAATACAACACTGTGCTGAGTTGCAACAACTGTCTTCCTCTCCCCCGTTTTTGTTGTTGTTGGCCTAGCAGAGAAAAACTAAGCACTTAAGACTAGGGAAACCTAATTTATCTGCTGCCTTTAGGTTATTCTCTCTCTTCTGCCAGAAAAATGCATTGATTGGAATACCCAACCCTATAAACTTTCTAGCTTTATTGTCAAAGACACTGGAGGAAAACCTACAGCCACCTCTTCCAAAAACATGTAACATTTTCAAATTATACCACTAAAGCATCAACCAGCCCAAATCCCCCTACTTTATAATAGAAGGAATGGAAGAAAAGCTGTGGCACAGGGAACATTAAGCAAGCAGGGTGAAGCTCAAACAAGGTGAAAGGAGATGGACAATTCGCTCCCTGAAATATGGTTTGTAATACTGATATACTAATTCTCATAACTGGTCCTGGCTCTCTTCTACCTGCCTAAAAGGGAGACAAACCAATTGTTCATGCTTCTGATGTTTCATTCTACATTAAGTACATTATAGCTTCATTTTTCTCATCAACACATGAGACTACAAACCAAGCAACATCTTCTCTTAATCATTACATCTTCCAGAAATGCTCAGATCACATGGAAAACGTAAAAAAAAGAGAGATTGAAATGTTTCAATTTTTTTAAAGAATTGAAAAGTGGGGAGGAAACATGACTCTGTATGAGTAAACACACTGCATATCACAAGATCTTTAATATTATTATAAAAACACTTTTATGACTCTTTTAAATTACATAACATCCTGAGAAAACTTTTCGTTACTTAACTTTCACTGGGTGACTCTGAGAAGACCTATTTAAGTTCTTATTAATCAAGAAATTTAAAAAAAAAACTTTTAGGGGAAGTAATTAGAGCAAAACCCAGTGAACAATGGCTGGAACCAAACACAATGAATTTAACAAGCTAGGTCATAGAGTTATCATTTTCAGCACTGGAAGATCTTGGGTGTTAGTTTTGTTTTATCTTAGGCAGAAAGTCTGTAGATAGAATCTGTTTTATTTTAAATATCTGTATAGTACTTAGATATTTAAAGACATTTCTTTACAAATCACAACAAGAAATCACAACATTAATAGGTCTGTGGAGTCCCTGGTGTTCTCTGAGCCTTGTTGTTTTCTTGCAGACGTTTCATTGCCAGACTAGGCAACATCTTCAGTGCAAGGAGGGAGTGGGCCTTGCTCTCTGTTTATATACCATGGGTTGTCCAGCTTGTGTTGGTGGTGTTGTCGTCTGCTTGGGAGTTCCTTGATTGGGCTGTTGTTTGCTGCTTGGTTGATTGACTGATTAAATGGTTCTTTTATTAGGGTATATTGTGCTGTTTGATTGTTCATCTGGTGTTAATCCTAGTG
Source organism: Candoia aspera (assembly GCF_035149785.1). Lineage (NCBI taxonomy): Eukaryota > Metazoa > Chordata > Lepidosauria > Squamata > Candoiidae > Candoia > Candoia aspera. The sequence goes on from NC_086155.1 coordinate 164,185,870, forward strand.
TTAATCCTTGCATATCTGGGTATTGATTGCTGGTGAGGAGGTGTTCTGGTCTTTTGGCTTTTCTATTGTCTCTTTTGAATGGTATGTAAATGTTGTTTACCTCTATGTGTCTGCTGATGGCGGCTTTGTCTCAGTGCCAAGCTTCCAGGAATTCTCTAGATTAACTCAGTCAATCAACCAAGCAGTAAACAACAGCCCAATCACTGAAGATGTTGCCTAGTCTGGCAATGAAATGTCTGCAAAAAAACAACAAGGCTCAGAGAGCACCAGGGACTCCACAGTTCAACCCTGAGCTACAAATATTTGCTTCGAATAATAGGTCTTTTACAACCCCACTTATTTTGTCAGCTTATCAAACAGATTTGGAATGGAGCTAACTGATTATCAGCATCTCCCTTGCGGTCATTTGTCTGTGAGTTATCTATATAAATCGCTCATCTGAAAAAGACTTTGCAATGGTCAACTTCACTGGTTTCAGCCTATTCTAATCATATACAGACTGTTAGAGCCAATTAAAACTTCCATTTCAGAATTCACATAAGTAATGTTACCTGGAGAAATATTTTCCTTCGCATGGAAAATGTTCAAGTTAGAGAAGTCTTTAAAGAGAATGCTTAATATTTTACTCCGTCACAGACAAGACTTAGATACTAAGGGAGGGGAACAATTCAACGTGTGATTCTCCTCTTGCATTCTAAAGGCTTGTGAGGACTTAACCAAATATCCCCATGAATATCCACATAGGCATTCTTTTTTTTTACAGTAATTTTATTAAAGAATACAATTTACAATAAAAACGAATACAAACTAAAAAACAGAAAAAAAAGAAAAAACAGAAGTTGCAGAAAAGAGAACAAGAGAAAGAAAAATAGAAAAGAAAGAAAAAATATGAATATAGTAAAGAAAAAGAAAAATATATGAAGTAACTTCCCCTTTCATCAGAATATGAACTATTTTAGTAACTTACCACCTTATCTTAAAATACAAGAAATGCTATTTTCTTCCCATATCCCATCTCTTATCTATAAACAAATCCATAAAACCTTGTCATTTCAGTCCTGATGTCAGCAAAAGTCCATAAAGGGTTACCAGAGATAACAACATACCTATTTTAACCTTGATCAAATAAAACAACTTTATATTTCTTCCTTTTACTAATAGCTGAAAACTAGTTAATAAGCAATTTCCGAAAGTGATTAGAAAAGGAAGTATGTGAATCCAGTGTCCTTTTAAAGGTGCCAACTGCAGTTTGAGCAAGATGGTTATTGTCATGAGTAAGGACAGTTATTCTGTCTCCCAGAGCAATAAACCCACCAGAGACCGCTGTTTGGCTGTCTCCTCATGAAGAGCAGCTGTCTGGAGCACTTGTGGGTGATCTCAGGTCCTCTCCTTGTCCAGAGAGGAATTACAAAGAGCCGATCTCCTCGCCAGCTCTTTATTCTGTCGTGGTTGCTGGCTCAGGTTTTTGCAGAGCCGTCTTCAGTCCACCATTTTTTCTCCAGAAGTATGGCACACAGGCATTCTGACAAATATAATGGCTGGGGAAGAGGGGTTGCTGGCTATAAATGAAAGAGCTGCTTATTTACCGTAAGTCTCTCTACTACTTCAGGGTGATCGTGAGACATCAAGTTGGTGTCAATTCTTAGTGATCACATAGATGGACCTTCTCCATGATGATCTGTCCCCAACCTGGCCCTTCAGGTCTTCCAATTGTGTACCAATTGCTGCTGTAATCGAGTCTATCCACCTTGCTATTGGTTAGCTTCCCTTTCCTTCCACTGTTCGCAGCATTATAGACTTTTCAAGAGAGCTACCTCTTTGTATAATATATTCAAAATATAATTTGAGCCTGGTCCTCTGTGCCTCAACAGAAAAGTCTAGAATAACTTCTTTTGGGATGTATTTGTTTGTTTTCTTGGCTATCCATGGTATTCTCAGGAGTCTTCTCCAATACCAACATTCAAAATCTCTTTCTATCCTGCTTCTTCACTGCTTCATTTCTTGACTACTGGTTCCTTTACTGTTGATATCTGATCCTAAAAGGCAAAAGCTATCCACCACTTCAGTATCTTTACTGTCAATCCCAAGGCTGTTTGCTGTACTTGTTCTCATTAGTTTGGTCTTTATATTTAATCTTAGTCTCATTTTTATTGTACTCTTTGACTCTCATTATTAGAGCTTCTACATTATTTGCACATTCAACTATTGGATAGCATGGTGTATGTTATTTCTTCTTCCTATTTTAAAACCATGCTCATCATCCAATCCAGCTTCCCTTAATATAATGTTCAGCATATACTGTAGCCCAAATAAATAAGAAGAGAGTATACAGCTTTGTCTCAAGTCTTTTGCTGACTTGGAGCCAGTCCGCTTTACCATGACTACCTCTATCTTTTTCTGAGCAGAGGGGCATACTGCCAAATTAAACTATGGATTGAAGGCACCCCAAGTATATCTATGAAGCTTATGTGAACAAGATGATCCAGTAGCTGGTACGAATATTATGATTAATATTAACCCTCTATCTTGCTTCAATTATATTAGCCTATTGTTTGGTTTGCCTAATTATGCATTATAAAATGGGGAAAAGGTTTTTTTTTCCTTATATACTTTTAATTTTCTCATATTTTTCCTAACCAATTTTGAAACTGCTATAAATAGCATAGCTTGAACTTCACTACAGTACTGATCCTTATAATGAGTCACTAAACAAGTAAGAATATGACAATTTCTTCTAAAATTAAGAACAGCTCAGCTGAATGTAGGTCTTCAAGCTATGTTGTACTGGATGGATGGATGGATGGTTCACCTAATACTCTGAAACTATCATCCTGGTTGAATCTCATTAAACACACTACTGCAGTTTTAAATAATGAACTTTTGGAACTAAATAAATGCATCTCTCATTTTTCCTAATGTCTCAAAGCTCTTAAAGTCTTCAAAGTCATGTATCAGTATAAAAAATGCTTAGATTTAAACACTACAAGCCTTTCTTTTAATTGGTTTGGACTTCTCTGTAACTTTAAGGGATATGTTTTGACAAAATGTTTTGATAAAGTTAGAGAGAAGGTCAAACCAAGTAAAAGAAAGGCTTGCAGTTCAACTGGAGAAAAAAGAACTTGTTTGTGCTACACCTTAGTTTACTTCCTTTGACAACAGCAAATACAAGTCTCAATTTCAAATTCATAGAACTCTGATTTAAAGAAGCCCCTTGGAACAAGCAGTTTCCATATGTCAGAATTCCTGACATAAATGTATCATAACCCACAAATTTAGTTGCTGGAAGGAATATAAAGGCACGGGTGGTAGCTTCCATGGCCTGAATTGCCAAAAGTGTCCCTGTCAACAGCTTAAATGAAGTTGAACTATCCTTGGCCCACCAGAACTAAAAGCCTTCCATTCTGCTGAGGGGCCTCAAGATTAAGCCAGCTAGAAGGTATATAGGAATTTTTGATTCCATTATAACCAATGCAAGGAAAGGTAACAAAGCCCTTATACAACTGGATTAAAAAGAGAGAGAAAAGAGAGAGATGGAAAAGAGAAAGAGAGATGGAGAAATACAGCTTGTTTATTTCTCTGTATCTGGAATGACTTAGCAGGCTTCTGCTGAAGACACCAATTTACTGCTTTGTTCTCAACCCTTTGCCCATGTTGAATTGTACTGTTAAATCTTAAAATCCTTCCAGACAGAGTTAGCTTCTTATATGAGAAACTGGGATCATGTTGTAGAATGTCCACAGCATCCAATACTTCCATTGAAACAGTAAGTGCCATGCAGCTGCCCAGCAAGAACCACTCCTCTTGTATGTGCAAGCAACCGCATCACACGCAGAATTTCTATCACAGCACTATGACCCTTTTTTTTGTCATTTGGTCTTCATGGACCCCTGTGTGTCTGTGCTTTGAAATGGATTTCACCTAATTGCTTGGAACCTTAAGTGACTGCAAACCCAGCTACCTCCTACTCACTATGAGAGCCCCCTTTTTTCAGGTTTCAACATGCAGCTATTTCAAGCAGTTGATTTATTGAAATGTAGCTCTTTAAAGCAGCTGCCCCTTTTTTCAGCTTCATGTTTCAGGAATAGCAGAGAGGAGTTGTGCTCATCCCAGGTGCAAAGCATTTCTTCAGAATCACATTCAAAGCATGCACAGCCCTATTAGATATAAAAACAAAACATAGTGATTGAATAATGCCTTCCTGAAACTGAAGGCTATGGTACATTATGTAAGAATTTATCTGAAATTCAACGTTTTCTACATGACACAGAAAAATGACGTTATTTAAAATATTAACATATAGCTGTTTAATTAAAATATATAGTTTATTCACTCATATATAATTTATGCATATTTGACTGTCCACACTACTTTGAATTCTAAAAACTATTCTCTGCTGTTTTTCCCTAATTGTTGAGAAGACATATAGCTGTGCCTTACATTGAAACTGTGATCGAATGTGAGGGTGACCTCAGAAGATGGGGATGGAGATGTCACCTAGGGAATAATCAGATAAAAGAGAAAGGAGTCTGCAACAGAGTAAGGGCCAGAGAAAGACACTTGGGAAGGATCCACCCTAACTACTCAGGTGATAAATAGGGAGGACAGGAGGTTTGTACTTTCAGACTTGCAAGATTCTGTTAATGTAGCCTTACAATAAAGTAGAATCAGCTCATCTCTTGTTTCCTGTTTGGTTTACCTGAGAGGACCACAAATAATTTTGATGATTCTACTTCAATTCTAACATATAATGTACATTTCATTATAGCTTAACCCTCAAACCTTGACTTTTATACTTCCTAGTGAGACTAAGAAACAGATTTCAAATGAGCATAATTCCATACAGATAGTCCTCATTTAATGACCACTCTCATTCAGCAACCGTTCAAACTCGCTCAACAACTAGCCCGGATTTCTGACCGTTGCAGCATCCTGCAGTTAAGTGATCACCATTTGCAACCTTCCCTGCCAGCTTCCCACAAGCAAAGTCAATGGGAAAACTGGCAGGAAGTCAGAAGTTGCAATTACATTAAGTCCTCGCTTAATGACAGTAACCAGGGACTGCCAGAACTGCCATGGCTAAGTGGCATGTTCACGTGACGTGCTTTACAACTGCCTTGCTTAGCAATAGAAATTCCAGTCCCAATTAGCGTCATTAAGTGAGGACCACTTGTATAGCATTTTAGCTACTTTCACTGTATTAATTATTTTCAGTCCTGAAATATCAATAAGACTTTTTGCTTTCTGCTACATTTTGTTAGCATCTCTTCCTCTGAATAGTGGGCAAAAATGACAAAAGGCCATACATAATTTCTAAATCTGAATGGGAAAGTATAAAACCACAGTGTCAGATGAATGAGAACCTCAGTCATATTCAACCTGTTGCATACTGGTGATTTTAAAGACTTGTGTGTGTTTCAGATCCAAATAGCTGGAGAGTATTTGCTGCCAATCATTGTCTACTAATATATAAGCCATCATCTGCCAGTATTTATTTATTTGTCTTATATAAGCTTGTCTGCTTATATAAGTTTCTAAAGTAGCTTACAATAATTAGCACAAATAGAGAAAAAGTCTCTATGGGGGGGGGAGTACAAACCTGACATTAGATGGCATTTCCATTTTCTAGTCCATCCTCATTATGACCTTAATGTTACCATCAGTTTTTTTAAGGAAATGCTAAAATGAAACCACTGGCCTAATATTTATTAGTAAATAAAAATTGGTTCTATTTACCCAACACTTAAAACTAGGAATTCCTGTTTAATAATGGCTGTATAATTAGTGGATAGCAAAGCTGGAATAAGCATCAGCTAAAACTGTTAATGCTGATCAACATTTAAGTAAGACTCAGGATTTAGGGCAGTTTGGCCCAAAGGAGACCTATTGCATTCATCTCAAACATCTCAAACCACTTTTGGTTCAGAAGATTTGTTTCCAAAAAACCATCAAACCAGCTGTGAAAACTCACCGGGTGACTTTGGGCCAGTCACACTCTTTCTGCCTCACAGGATTGTTGTGGGGATAAAACAAAGGGAGAATCCCATGTAAGCCACCTTGAACTCCTAGAGTAGTAACAGGATATAAATCTAACAAATACATTTCAACCAACTTAAATTGGAATAAAAATATTTTTCCATTCATATACATCTGTAAAATAAGAACATTTTATCAATTGACAAAAAGACTTAAGTTCACAAATATTTGCATCATGCTAACTGCATTAAGTCTCTAAGTGCCATCCTAATTTCTTTAGTCTTTTTTTTTACATTATACTCTCAAATATATATATGAGAATATTCTCAATATTCTCTTGTATTCTTTTACATTATATACTCAAAAAGGAGAAAAGAGAAAACAGGATGCAAATGGGAGCAAATCACTTTTTTAAATGAAGAATAGGCCGAAATATCACAAGATAAGCAATGCAAGAGTCACTAAGCGGCCATCTTCATTTAATGAATACAGTTGTATTCAATCTCTTCTATTTATTGTTAATAGGTTAACAATTAATTAACAATTGTTAATTGTTAATAGGTTTCTGAAGCAATTGGAATGCTGATTCTTTGCTTTCCAATAAGAAAGTGTTGTAAGCCTTCTTTTTGAACTATTTTAATTTACAAGGTTTTGCTTCTACTGATATTACAGCAAGCTTTATTTTCTACTCTGTCCCAGGTATAATGCTGATATTCCTTCACAGGAATCTACGGGGGGAGCAGGGGGATATTAGCATCCTGTCCAGTGTCAGGATGCACAATATGCAAAAGTGTTGTGACATCACTGCACAGGTGTCCTCTTCTGTCACTGTGGCTAGCACTAGATATTTGTGAATAAATGGTGGAAAAATTATTGAAGCAATGCAAACCTGTTGGAAGTAGCAGGCAAAGAAAGCAACAATGCCTATGGAAAATGTAGGCCCATCCTAATGAGAACAGCAGCAGCAACATAATCCTAAAAAACAGGATTTGGTGGAAGGGATTCCAATCCAGAAGAGTAGAGAAGAAACTAACAGCATTTCTTCCAAGCAGCTGCCACAAATGATCTGGAGGATTCCATGACCCGCAAAGCAGTTTTTTACGGTACACAGGACAATGGGGCACACAGAAGAATGGGCAAAAACTGTGTTCTCTGTTTTCGGTTGGCAGGAGCGTAATTCTGCTGAAGGGACAGAGTGTTAATTGAGTTCTAAGTCTATCACAAATAGAACAGGATAACGGATGAGAGAACCAAGAATAATTCTCTCAAAGCAAGCTTAGCTAAGGATTCCAAAATTCTTCAAATTATTGCTGAACCTAAGGGTAATATTTTTAAATAATAAATGGGACTTTCTGAATTTAAATAATTCAGCTTTAAAGGTTTATTTGTAATGTTGATATTTACTATAACAATTGAAAAATATTAACGTATATAATGTTTAAAGGTATGTCATCTTAACTGGACTAATGTGAATTTTGTCGAATAATTTTATTATTCCCAGTGTCAACTTCTTATTTAATTCAGAAACGTATTTGAAATTTATCTATTTAATAAGAAAGCATTTCTTCAAAAAATGGTTTCTTCTGAACTTCCACAAAAAATGAGTTTTTTGATCAGTTTTTTGATCTGACATTAGTTTTTTGATCTGTTACATTTAGATTACACCACTGATAATAGTACCAAAACAAACAAGCAAGCAAGCAAAATATCAAATCCCGGCTATTTCCCAATATGCATAGCATTTACTTACACTGAAATTACTCAGAACAAAAATATGAACTTTGGGGGGGGGGGGGGAGAGAAGAAAACTGAAACATCACAGAACTTGATTTTTAAAAAAAACAACAGATCCATTTACCAACCTACCACAGTACCTTAAGGTTAATCTAAAACATAGTCCCATGCCTCTTCACTCTGATTAATATAAACAATATATAATGGGATATCATTATGTACCCTCCAACCTGTTCTTAGCCATTGGATGATGTAGACATGGATTGTACTACATAAAAATGACATCACACAATGTTTAGATTACGTCACAAGTAAGAGAAACAAAGAATGGCAGCAGTTCTGTATCTCATAAAGTGTAGTTTGACCTTTTGCATGAATCTCCATTGCCTTTTCTAGCCATTGGAAAAATATATCATACAAATTCAGACAATGGGTTGATAAAGATCAAGAAAGGTGTTACCAGCACAGAAAATGTTAATAAACAGAGAACAAATGCTTTCCATTCTTACCTCAATACATCTGATTCTAACTCTTGACTCACAAATGTATCTGTTCTACTTTGTTAGTATTCTTTTAATTTAAGTTCCATTCTTTTCATAATAATCGACTCCTTTTACAGTATTAGTACTGCCTTTCTATCCTATGATGCTGTTATATACTGGACTAACATAAAACAATTATATGTACTCTTCAGGACTGGAAATGTAGGTGATGTTTTCCCTCAGAAAGAAGCCTGCCATTATATTATTTCCTACTTCATGGTTTCCCTTTTCTCCATTTTTTAAAAACGTTTTTCTGCCGTTTTCCTCGAACACTGACTCTTTGCAGAAATTCAAAAGCACTGATATTATAAATCATAAATCATTTTCCTTGTAATGTTTTCTTTCCAAGTGCCAGATTCTATGCAACAACAATAAATTTAGAATATCTAAGAATATTCTATCCAGTCTTTCATCTTCAATGTTGATGGGTACCAGTTTCAGTACATTCCTAAATGATGTATTTTGCCAAATGTACCCTATAAATGTTGCCTGTTTTAGAATAATAAAAAACTCATGGAAATATTTGGCAAATAAAGAAAAAGAGAGCAATCAGGTCAAAGAATCCTCATGCATGTTTTGGAATAATGCCTCAGACATTTCTACTGCATAAGCTATGTACATAATGCAAAAAGTGCTAAGCTATTTCTAACTTGTAACAGTCCTGATTAAATAGCAAAGCTAGGAAGCCAGGCCAACTGTTAAAAAAAGGAGACTATTTTCCAAGCACAGGTTTATGAAACTGATTTCATTTCTAAGTTCTAGTATTGTTACACATTGTTAAAAAACAGTCTTAACCTGATTTAATGGATATCCAAACAAGGAGGAAATTGGATTCTCCAACCATGACATGCCACTGACATTAAGTGATACACAAAAGCAATATAACTCACTCCTGTCCATAATTCATAGATTCTGTTTTAATTTAAAAACAGTCCTGGGAGGAACACATACAGAGAATGGAATACTGTAATAGCATAGTACAGACCTCAACTTGTGGTTACTAAACCAAAAACAGAAGTACAGACATGTTAAAAATACCAGGGGGTAACTAGAGGAAAAAAGTGTTATAGGGAGATTTGAACATAGAAATCTATCTATAAAGGAAAAGCTAAAGGCAGTCCAAATCCAAGCTACTTCTAGATCTTCTAGAAAGATAAAACAGTCCTCCAAAGGAAGAAGATGGGGGGGGGGGGTTAATGAAAGAGACTGGAAAGATATGAATCCAAGGGAAAATCCCCAAATGCTTAGTATTGTTTCAGCACCTTAAATGCCTGAGGAAACCATCAAAGATACAGAAAATCAGAAAAATAAAACAATAAAAACTACAGCAGCAAGAAAAGGTACTCCCTTCCCCCAAGGTTGCAAATGGTATATTCAGTTCATATTTCTAGAATAATTAGAGTTCTGCTCCATGGACAGTGATTACTGCTCGACTGTGCCCAGTTACCTAGCCACACAGTATTTAAACCAGACAATATCCACTGCCAAAAGACAGCCCCTTTGCTAACATGTACACAGCCAGAAACACTCCTTTCTCCAGCTTACTGCAGAGGAAAAGTCCCTTACCTCTTCTAGAAAATATGTTCCAAATGCCATTAAGAGCCAGGGATCTGTACCATCTGTCTCTGACATTTTCTCCCCCCCTTTGGCCTTTGTACTAAGACGAAGATTGCCTTTTATACTGACCAAAGAACTAGGGTCCATCCTGCATATCTCTCAACCTGGCAGCAATTCAAGGAAACCTCAGGAAACTACAACCTTCCCTGCATGCATATACGTATCTCAAATGCACATGTCCCACTGTCAAACAAAGATTATTATACTAACTGATCTTTGCTCTGTAAAATACAATCCTGCAAGGAGACCCTTTTATTATCTAGACTGCCCTGCAGCCCAGGACAATTCCATGCACATCACGCGTTCATTTAATGAGCCATGACAAGTCTATTATCAGTTTCCAAAATCTGTACCACCCATGCACTTTCTGTCTGGAATAACTAAACTCTTGTTCCAGAAAGCCCAGGCCCACTCTAATTTTCATTCTCTCCACATCAGCCCCGTCTCAACCCTACTGGAAGATGCACCTAACTTCCTTTTTACCCACATAATAGCATAAGGCTTTACCTTCAGCTGCTCATAAACCCAACATAGGGAAGTTGAGGCCACCACATTCTACCATCAATGCACAATTGTATGTACTGTATAAGGGACCCATCAGCATTCACTATGGCTTTCTTCAGCCTCAGCAAATGTAAAAACCCTGATCTGGAGACAACCCCAAACTCTCAATATGGAGAGATTTGCCTTCCTGCTTGCAAATTTGCAACTGGTACAAATACAGTGGCTGGCCAAATAGACAGTGGATCAATGCCTGCATCCCCTGCATATAAGATACAGAACTTCAGACAAAACTAAAGATGGAGTAGCCCGTGCATACTAGCCCACCCACTCTCTGTTAGCTGAGGGAGGTGATAAGCTTTAACCCAGAGTAACCCAGGTTACTCCCGTAGAAATTCCCGCTAGTCTGCAGTAGCAGCAGAAAACAGCAGGAGCCAAGCTGGGGAGGAGGGGGGCGGAGGCGGAGGCTGATTAAATTCTTCCCGGGAAGAGATTAGAGGACAGAGCAGAGGGGCGAGGTAGCGGCTTAGCGCTCTCCTCTTCATGGGGCCTGAGTCCACAGAAGGGGGCGTTATAAACACGCTTGGCTATTAAGTTTGGGGGCTGTAAACTACTTTCTTAAGATCATTTATTCAGGGCTCATCAAAATCCGGGGGGACTCTGCGTGGCTACTCAGAGCAGCAGACTTAAAAGCCACGGCACGCTGCCACCCACCGATCTAGCCCGATACTTCCAGGCCCACGGCCGCTAATACGACTTCGAACCCCCCGTTATTGAGAGGTGACTTGGGAAAGGAATTCAAATCCCATTTTTCACCTTCTAGTGAGTGCACCGAAGAAGACAGCAAAGGAGTCGAAAATAGTGAAAGGGACAGTCTGTGCCATGGTACACCGAGTTCGACCTTCGAAGGTTGCATGACTAGGGACACCGCGGAGCATCCGCCGTAATAGACCCCAGGCAAAGCGCGTGTGAGCGCTGAGCGGACAGACAGAAAAGGAAGCCTGGGGTGGTCCTCGCCACGCCTATGGCTGGATAGCATCCGCACTCTCTTCCCAAACTCGAGGGGAAAAAACGAAGACAAGCCCAACTTTTTTAGTCACGTCAACTTCCATCATCCTATCTAGACTCCGAAACCACCAAGTCCGCGCGTTTCGGTTTCCTGCCTTCCCGCGGGAAAGGCGTGCTATTTCCACAATCCCAGGGGAAGATGTGGGTGGTAGCGGCGATTCCTTTCCCACGCTCCTCTCCTAGGAAGAGATGGCGCCAAGACCGTCCCGAATTCTCTTCAAGTGAAGAAAATTCCTGTTGCCACCTTGCCCGCCAATATCCACTTCATTCGTCTGCCCCACTTGGTGTTTCCTTATAATAATCTCCCGGACGGTCCCCTTCTTCCTAACTGGCGCCTCCCCGGGTCGACCTTTGTTTTTTTTCTCTCCCTCCAGCGCGGAAGGCCCACTCCCACATCCCACGAAAGTGGAGAGAGAATAACTTGGTCCTAACTTCTCGCCTAACCCCTGTTCCTCCCCGATCTTTTCCCAGGCTTCGAGACATCCCTCAAGTGTGACTTGACGCCGAGGCGGCCACCTGCTCTGCTCAGCCCTAAATAAAAAGGAAGGGTCTCTAACTCCCGCTGCAAGAAGCCAAGAAAGCCGCAGCCAATCAAACCCCGGCTCTGCAATGTGAAATCTCTATTACCATTCGAGGCACCCCGACTCTTTTCCTTCTTCCAGGGTTTGGAGGGGGGGCGCTTCTGCCCAAGCCTCTTTCCCCAAGGCTGCTTCTCATCAAAACGCAGCTCCAGAGCCTAGTCCTGTCCCCTTCACCAGAATCCCCACTAGTGCCCTCCTGAACCAGGCCCACTAAGCCTACAAGGCGTTTGAAGAGCAGTCGCCCTCCCCAGTCCAGTTCGCCCGTCCGGCCGCAGCGTCCCTCAGCCCCCGCCACCGCCCTTCGCGGGGATCGCCAGGAACAAAGAGCCCCGAGCCCAGCTACCGTACTCCTCTTTTTCGCCCTCCTTTTACCTGCTGCAGGGCCGCCAGTACAAGCAAGAGCAGCGGCGGCCAGATCCGCGGCGGCGTTCCCGCTTTCCGGCACATGGAGACGGAGGCAGGGAGGAGAGAGATGCACAAACGGGAGCGAGCCAAACGGAGCGAAAAGTCCGTGGGTCTGGGGAGGGAGCCTCGACCGTCTTGGGCCAAGGTGAGAAGAGAAAGGCAGGAGGGGTTGGCGGAGGACTGGCAGGGCTTGTCTCGAGGGAAGGGGCGACTGTGCACTAGGTCAGCGGCAGCTTGGCTTATCCCTCCCTCGCGTCCTGGGTACCGGCGACGGTCCGCACGCACAAAAGGCAGTGGGCTACTCAGTCCAAAATCGCGGCTGCTCCGGGCGGTGGTGGTGGCGGCTCCTTCTTGGAATATAGCCCTGCTTCCTGTTTCTCAGGCTGTCCTCGCCGGCGACTTGAGGCAGTCAGTCCCCTTCTTAGTACGTCCCCAACAATGCCTTGGCACTCCCGCTCTGACGCCGGCTCTGCTGTTTCTGCATACTCGTCTTGACTCCCGTACCTCCTTCACTTTCTAGCTTCCCCGGGCAGCGGTAACAGCCGCCGCCGCCGCCGCCGCCGCTCGCTCACAAGGATAACAATAACGAAGCAGCTTTTGCCTCGCTCGCGCTGCGTGCTTCTGTGTGCATGTGTGCGCGCCCGCGTGTGTGCGTGCGTGTGCGCTTTCCCTTGTGCGAGGCTGCTCTTCTCCCCCCTCCTCCTCCTCCTCGGCTCTCCCTGCCGGCCGCCCGGCCAATGAGAAACCACCGGCTTCAGCTCGGGCCTTGCCTCGGCCAGCAGCCGCCCACAGCAAAAGGCTGAGCTTCTGGTGCTGCAGTTGCAGCCAGAGATGCGCCGACGAAGCCCTGGAAATTATTGCCGGGCCTGGGGGGGTAGGGTGTGTCTGGCACGGCACGAGCAACACGCGCGCGAATGCGAGAGTGGCTTTAGGCGGACCCGGGGAAGCGCGTGGGGGGGGAGTTGAAGTGATGTTCATGAACCGGCGTGAGAAAGCTCGGTGATGTTATTATTTTCGGACTGAACGGGAGAAATGCCTTTGCCGAAAAAGAGAAGGGCGCAAGACGCTGTCGACGCCGGGGAAAGCTGCTCGGGCTCCCATTGTCTGAAGGCGCTTCGCAATGAGCCACCTGCTGGGGGAGGAAAAAAAAAGTCGTTTAAGGCGGCGGCATTTGCTTTTGTTTTTATTCTTCTCCCAGCAGCGCTGAAGAGCCTGGAATTTGACCAGCCAGCCAATTAGGAAGTTTCTGGCCCTACTGTTACTGGTTTAGCGGACCTTTGTCGCCTTCCAGGGCCTTTTTCGGCTCCCCCCTTATCCCGCCCTCCTGCGATCCGCTACCTACTTCATTGCTTGGGAAATGTGGTTGGTTTGTTTTTTGTTGTTCTTGTTGTTTTTTGAAATGGGGGAAAAAAACCCGCTTTGGTTAGCTCTGGGCTGGCTGAGCTCCAATCCGTGTGTCCAAAAATGTCACGCTGCATAACGGAAATTAGGAAGGTTGCTGAGTGCACCGTTAACAGCAAGTATCAGTGCTGGGTCATTTGCAGAGCTGGCAAGGATTTTCCGTCACCCTGCAGGTCACTGAGCAAACTTGTTTTGCCTCCATGCTTCAAAGCCTCCAGCCTTAGTAAGAAAAAGCAAAAGGGGGAGGGGAGGGGGAGGAATGGGCGCGAGACGGTAGCAACTGTGCTCCGGGTGGCTCACAGTCTTGATTTTTAAACAGTTACTTCGAACTGACTTTGTTTGGAAAAGTGGAAAATAATGCATTTACAGTATTCTGCTTCCACGTAAACTGTGACTCAGGAGTCTTCAGACAAATGCAGTGTCAGCACCTGATCATTCGAGCATTCACACAATCACAGTCAAGAGGCTGGGATTCCTTTAACTGTTTAATGAAGCGAAATGAACAGTACAGAAGTAAAGCTGCGAATGGAGAGTTCCCGCTCAAACCTAGATTTAAAACCACATTCACTCAGTTTGTTCCCTTTCCCACGAAAGCATGTCACTCCCCCCTCCCATCCAGGTGGTGTTCCTGGTGTATCTCAACCCATTGTCCTTGATGTCTGCCATAGCCATAATAATCCACTTCACACTCCAACCTCACACCCCCTCCCATCTGGCGACACAGAGTCTACACCATTCACAAGGAAATGATGGCAGATCCTCCGATAAGGGGTTCTGTGAATCCTTTTATCTGGGGGGATCTGACATGCAGGTTTGGTCCCTGTATTCATAACCTGTAAGGTAAAACAGTTGGGCTCCTTTCTTACCCAGAATGAAGGTGACTTTAATAACCCCCTACCCCATGGTATAAAGACACCAAACATGGGCCATCCTTCCTAGCCTTACTGTCCAGCTTCTTATCCTATCCTAGAGTGATCAACTCCTGTGGAAATCTCTTCTGGATTTTTTTGTTCAACTAATGCATGCATGTGAAGTACTTGTGCATGAATGTGTACATGTATACATACTGCCCAGACATCACTCTCCAGGAAAGAGCAGGGCCAGAACAAAACATTAAACCAATGTTTAATGATTTAAGTAATCATTACTGATTAATATTAATTGCTTGTTAAATAAGGCAGTAAAATGAATTGATCCCCATCTGCATATACTGTACAGGCATAAACCATTTCTCATGTTCTCCTGCAAACCCAAACTCTTAAGTATGTGCATTTACATAGAGAAAGACAGTAGCAATATGAGTTCAGTAAGAATAAGCCTGTGTATGCTTACTGTGTAATAAGCCCTGCTGAGCTCAAGTCTCTTAAGGTAAAGGTAAAGGTTTCCCTTGACATTAAGTCCAGTTGTGTCCGACTCTAGCAGGCGGTGCTCATCTCCGTTTCAAAGCCGAAGAGCCGGCGTATGTCCGTAGACACTTCCGTGGTCATGTGGCTGGCATGACTAAACGAAACGCCGTTACCTGTCTGCCGAAGTGCTACCTATTAATCTACTCACATTTGCATGTTTTCAAACTGCTAGGTTGGCAGGAGCTGGGACTAGCAACGGGAGCTCACCCCATCACGTGGATTCGAACCGCCGACCTTCCAATCGGCAAGCTCAGCAGCTCAGCAGTCTTATCCCAGGTAAACATGCATCGGTTACTGCACTGCTGGAGAGGTATCTGTTTAGCTCTTTAACTCATGCAAGCTGAAGGAGAGATTCTTTGGCTATGCAGCTGTTTTCCCTCTTCGCAACAAGTGTATGGGTTCATAAACAGCCCTGTACTGGGTTGCAAGCACAAGGAAACCTATGCAGGCATGCCCCGGGCTCTTATTTCTCCATATCTATGCTCAGAGGCTAAGCTGTTCAGGCTTCATTCTGTCATTCCCCTCTGCATGCTAAGTTCAGTAAGGAGTGTCTTTATCCATAGAAGCTCTCCAGTCAACCTCTATATTTGGTGGGAGCTGACAAGAGGAAGACTTTCCCCATCTCCCTTGAAGTGATGGCAGTATCTTCCCCTTTCCTGCTTGTTTCAGCACTTGCTTTAATTATTTGCAACTCCTGCTGACTGATGCCTTTAAATAACATTTAAACCTCTCTGGTTCACTGGAAATACAAAGGATACCCATCCTTTTTAGGCAAATATAATAGTTTGGTACATAATCAAACACAGATTGGTTTTGATTCAGTGAGTTTTAGTTCTGAATGGTTGCCATATACCAAAGTAAATTGACTCGAGAATATGGCTGTTTATTTTACTGAGGACAAAGCCAGATGGGCATATTAAAGTACTATCACTAGTCCTTTAGCCAACAAAATGTATCCTGGTAAAAATTTTGCTGCCCCCATTGCAGAGGCCTATTCTGCCGTATTAATGAGTCCAGTTAAGTTAAGGAAAGCAATTGAGAGATTCCTCCCACCTTCGGGTTCCTTCCCACCTACCCTTTCCTGCCAATAGAAAAATAACCACCTATCACTCTTCCGAGCAGGTGGGGCAGGGAGGGATGAATATAGATGGTGTGGAAAATAGAGAAGTTTGTGTTTGCTTAGTTTAAATGCCATTGTGGACACAGCGTGGCAGCATATAGTATAGCTTGGCACGTTGTACAATATAGAGAAAAAACTGCTTAGTGCATATTTTTCAAAAATGCAGTATGCAAGCTTATCTTACTATGACCTCATCTGTATCCGTATAGGGAGTTGCTTGACGCCTGCCTTGTAATCTGCTCAAAACTTGAGTCTTTTTGTTTCTATAAAGTAGATACAGCTTGTATTTGGCGATGGGAGCTGCTCTTTCACCTTGGGAGAGTTGCTAATGTGTCCTTTGTGTGACTAACCAAGCTCGGCACCTACTTACAAATAAGCTATTTGGAGACTGAGTGTTGGTTTCATAGTCTTGGCTGAGTAGACAATGAACCAGGTTCAGCCTTGTTATAATACAGATGAAAAAAGAGAGGGAGGTTGTGATTTTCTCACAAGTTTCTCCAACCAATGGTGATTGACATCATGTGTTTATCCACCTACCAAGTTGCCCAGCTATGGGCCATGGATGTGGAGATACTCAATACCGATGAGTTGCTTACAAATGCAGATCTAGCACTTGCCTGAAAGAGGGTTGGTTTCATGATAAAATGTGTTTTTCCAAAGATTGTGAAATTCCTGTTGATAAGGACCACATAAGGTCATGTTGATAAGGACCACATTGACTAGTGCTATGATCAGGTGCCTTTGCAGAAACCAGGTGTCTGTTCTGTCCAGCAACCCAGGCAAAATCACCATGGAGGGCAGTACCCACTGATCAAAGGAGAGTATGTTTGTGTGTGTCCTCAGCAGTCTAAAGTGGCTGATAGAAGGCGAGCAGTTCCCAGCCCCTGATTGCATCAGCAACTACATCCTCAATGAAGCATGCCAGATCATATCCTTGGCAAAAACTGTGTGGGAAATGAGAGAAAACACTTCTTTAAAAGCAGAGCAGCTAAAGACTACTTTAATCTGCCTCTACTGGGGCATGTTTGTGCCATGGTTAAGGTAACATGAAGATACCTGAAACTGTTCCCAATGAGCCGTAGTGCTATAGCTGAAACAAAATATGTTCTCAACAATATTACTTTTTTCTAAGTAAGTATATTTATATTTATTCTGTCTAAGAAGGAGGCAAAGTAAGTCCCCTAACCCAGAATAAACATAAAAGATGTGTGTCCTTTTGATTAGAACTTAAGTTTAGCCATTTCTCTATTTCCCTTGAGAATAGATAGGGAACAGAGCATGACCCAAGCAGGTAGGTGACATTATTCCACAGGATAAGGAATGGCTTTTGGAAATGGGTCACCTATCCGTCTTGGAAAAGGCAATATTCTCCACCAATCAAAGGATGAATCCATCTGTAGTACTTTGACAGTTTACAATGGTATTTTGTATTTGACTATACTGTAGTATTATATGGTATGTATTAGTAAACCAGTGACTGGTGATAAGTTTAGTGTATAATGTAGTTTTCCTTTTCTAGTTTTTTGGAATTTTTATCTTTCTCTTTTTTGGTTTCTATTATTTTTCTTTACGTTTAAGGAATGTTCCTTTTAATTTTTTTACAGTATATTTTGGTGTTTTGTCTACATTTTGCATTTTTTTTCTAAATTTAAATCATTTTTTTTCTAAATTTAAATTAAAAAAAAATATTTACACTTAGCTCAGCCATTAATTTATCCTGGAAAAAGAAAAAGATTTGTCCAAATTCCTGTTTCTCCAATTGCCTTGAAAAATTGTGGTAACACTTGTGGAAGGACAGCCTTGAAGTAGCCAGCAGGAGTTCTTCCTTTCCTTTGTTTTTCCCCTGGAAGAAGAAGAGCCTGAAGAACACTGGACCATCCCCAGTTTCCAACTATCAAAGGGAAACACTAATAGCACCAGAATGCGGATGTGTGGGTGTGTTCTGGAGGAAGACTTGGGTTATGTGGGAGAAGAGAGAGGAAAAATGTGCCCCCTTCAGCTCAGCAGGGAACTGATAGTGAAGAAGGAACCAGCTTGGACTTCAGCAAGCCAACAGCAGAGCAGCTGCGAGGGGAAGCAGAGCCCAGCAGTTTCAGTGCTCAAGGAGAGACACTGGGAGCCTACAGCCAGCCAGCATCCTCCTCCTTGAACCTCAGCACAGATTGAGAAACTGCAAAGCCAATGCTTCAGTAGCCCTTCAGAAAAGCAGCTGATAGCAGCAGAAGCCGGTTCATATGAAGGTGGCTAAATGGTGGCTAAAGACTTTGTTGTAATCTCAGGCAATAGAGGAGAACAGAATTGTTCATAGGACTGCTTAGGAATTAGATAAACGCAGAGACATAGACATAGACTTTAGCATAAGTATAGCATAATATAGCATAGGCTTAGTGATAAATGTTAAGATAGAAGTTAGGAAAATAAGTAAGTTTGGTCAATTTTTATATAATAAAAGCCTCCCCAGAAACACACGGAAGATAACAACAGTCTCTTTCTTGGTGCTCTGTACCATTTCTGAAAAGAAGTCCCTTGCAGTGCTAAACTGAATGCTTCCACATTCAATCTATTGGAGGAATTATGAGATAGTATTGTGATAAAATACTGTGCGGTTCTTTTTCTAGTGAGGTGCACCTGAATTGGAAAGGGGCTTCAAAGGTGATGCAGTTATGCTGGTAACATCAGTTGGTATATCCTTAAAGAAGCTGTGTATTTTATTGGGTTCACATGACCCCAGGATAATATACATAGGAGTTAAGGAGGTGATGTCAATACCTTGGTATACTTTTTTTGTCACCTTCTTAATATCTCCTTAACTACAACATGTATGTTCTTGGGATCACATGGCTACCCTGCAAGCTGACAAAAAGACATGGGTTCTTTAAGGATGTGTCAGTGGATGCAGGAAGCACATCTGTGTCCCCTCCAGATCTCCTTTTGTGCTTTAGATTTGAACAGCTGTACACGCCTATTGTTCTTAATCAAATAAAGTGCTAAATAAGTTCTACCCAATGTTGCTGTTAAAAAAATCAGAATGGGTATTAGTGGAATCCTATACATATTTTCTTTCTTTTTTTTAATATTTTTTATTGAAAATTGCTATTACAATAGTAAAAGCAAATACAAACTAAACTCAGAGAAACAAAGAAAAATAGAATAAAAAGTGCAAAGAAAAAAGAAAAAATAAGAAAAAAAAATATAAAGAATGGATTTCTGATCTTCATCACAAGTATAAATAAATTTGATAACTCTTCACCCCCTATAAGGTTACAAACAGATATCTCTTCTTCCCATAATCCACCCCTTATCTATATGCAAATCTATAAATCATCAATTTATCAATCCTGGTGTCAGCAAATAGTCTGCAAAGGATTACCACAGCTTTATAAAAACGTCTTATTTTAACTTTGGTCAAACAAACCAACTTTATATTCCTTCCTTTTACTCCTTGATCTTGATCTTTTAGTCATTCAGATGTAATGAGATTTAGTCTCTTCAGTTTTTTCTTTTTTCCATCCCAAAGGCTTCTTTGAGGCTTTAGCAAACCTCTTTTGTCAATCCAGTAAAAAGTTATTATCCAGGTCATTCTCTTGATTTATCATTTGTAATTCCACTTTGATTTTCAAAGCTTTAACCAACTTTTTTTGTGTATCCAGTAGAAAGTCCTTATCAGGGTCATTCTCTTGGCTTGTTATTTGTGTTTCTACTTTATCTGCCTTCTCTGTTTTATAATCTACACTTTATTATCCAGTATGTCTGGTTCTACTATTTCTGTGTCAGGCAAAATTTGTTTCACATCTGTCATTCCTTCAGTAACATCTTTTTGACATAGTCTGTCCATAGAAGCAGACATCATTGCTTACATTGTAGCCACTAATTTCTGGCCCCATTCTTCAAAAATGTGGAGTAATTCAAAGGTTATAACATTTTGTGTCATGATGTAAATCCCCATACTACCCAAAAACCAAAGGCAAGTTTACATTTTTTTTCCTTTTCTGCCTGGAATCTTTAGTCCCTTCTAGTGTCCAATTTCTGTAATCATGAAGTCTCAAATCTCTGGTATGACTTAAAATAGAGAAAACAATTTCATTCTCACGAAAAGTTTATTTTATATAATTATTTCCAAAATCTTACAGTGTAAGTCTCAATATTCCAAATTTGTCTGGACTCTTAATTCATTTATAACTTTATTAAATCAAAGTCTTATTTAGCTTTTTGCCATTTATTTCCCATTCTTCAAGGTTTTTTTAAGATTTTTTTATCGGGCCTTTATTATTTTTATAAATAACTCAAGTTCTTAAACTTATGGTTTTTTCTTTTGTTCAAGAATGAAGGTAAACTCACCAGGTGACTTTTCAAACTTGTTGTTTCAAAGATCTCTAATAGCCTTAAGATAGTTAAATAAGCAATTTCTGAGGTTAGCAAACCCAGTGAAGTTAGCAAACCAGTGTCCTTTAAAAGACTCTGCCATGGTTGTGAGCATGATGGCACTTTGTCTCTCGGCACTCAAACCTGTGGGATACTGTTGTCCTACAGTCTCCTCACAAGGAGCAGCCATCTGGAGTATATGTGGGTAATTTCCCATCTTCTTGTCTGGAGAGATTCCGAAGAACTTGTCTACTTGCCGGTTCTTGGTCTTTGCTACAGTCATCATCTTTGCTCTTTCAGAGACGTGTTTAGTTCACCATGACTCCCCTGGAACCCCTGTGCATACTTTCCTAGAGGTAATTTCCACTATATTTAGTGTAACTCTCACCCAGTAGATAAATAGTTCATATCCAATGAAGCCAGTGGTATTTATTCTGAATAAACAAGCTGTTGTGACTGCAATGGTCTTCTTATCAGACTAAGCTGCCAGTTCAGCCTTTCTCAGTCCAAATCTGGGGTGGGAGTGGGAGGTAAGATACTGTCTGTCATGTACACAATATCCCAGTTCTTCCTTATGCTGGAGATAGAAAAGTTTGGTACTTTTAAAAAGAAAGGACAGAGATCTGTACTGAGGCTGGAAAAGAGAAGGATTTACCGTCTCTTAATAGCTTCTGATTTAAGTTTGGAAATTGTAAAGTAGTACTTCAAGTAGTACTCTTTGAGTAAAAATGGGTAAAAACCTAATTTGGAAGTTGTGTTATGTTTTAAATAAGCTTTCTATCTAGTGCCAAGTCCAGTCTCACAGTCTGAATGTTCTTTATTTCCTTACAGAAGCTATGAAATTATTTGTAGTTCAACCTTTATTCATATTTTAGGGTGTGTTTGTATATTTTGCTTTACAGTCTTTAGATGATAAGTTTTCTGTAGAATATCTCCTTTAAAATATTTCTATTGAATTTTTGAACCAGTGCAATTAATATTACAAGTAATGCAAGCATTAACAAAGCCAATACATTTCATTTACAACTAATACAAGTATTAACAATTAAAACTAGTATATATAATTGTGGGACTTTTTTTTGGTAGCTGTATAACTTATTTAATAGTTTACATAAAGCCAAAATTAGTCTGTAGAATATCTTTTATATTTTGGTATAGCAGTTTATTTGTATATACCAGTGCCATTTTGTGGTCTGCCTGGAGCATGGCATTTTTCCCCATATTTCTTCTAAAAAGCATTTTTTTTCACACTTTGGAGAGCACTGGTATTTATCCTCGTCATCTTGAATATTTCAATGTTTGCAATTTAATTTAAATAAGCACTTTCATATATTCTACTTTTTAGATAATTTGATTTTGTTTATCTCTGGTGAGATTGGCATATCTCTCAGGGAGGGGAGGAATGGCTGCATCAACTAGCCTCTTTGCCACATAGCCAGGAGATTGCACTATGTAAATTATTTCATGTTTGCATTTTTACCTTTTAATCACCAGAAGGGCATCAAAAGTTATAAAAGTCCTATCTTTTACACATCCATAAGGGTTATGGGATGTAAGCCAGCAAAGCAGCCCTAGAGAATAGTGGTGGCAGTGGGAACTACCACCCATTCATTGCTATCCCAAAGTAGGACACAAGTCCCATATGGGAGATGATGTTTGAGAACTTTAGTCTTTTACCCTATGGATTCAGTTGTCCACTACACAAACATAGGATTGCATTTTCTGTTCAGTTATTAAAATGGTAATTCCCATGTAATTATGAATTAATTTATGTACACCGTAATTATATACAACATGAACATTGTTAAACCCAGTTGTTAAAATGGTAATGCAAGTTGTATGTAATAAAATTATATTAGAAAAATTGGCTTCCTACATTCTAACTAATGTGTTGACAATGTGTGATAAAATTCTGTTTTAAGTGATCTTGAGGAAAACTCTCTAAATTGTTTAATGATATTTTTTTAAATTATTTGGGAGGGGTTGATTTGGATATATGAGTTTCACCATCTTTGTTCTATGTAGCCTTCTGTAGTCTGGTTGCAGGTGATACAATACAGCCATCATGATCTATAGTTTATACCAACTCTCCTTGGTCTAGTACTTTCCAGAGATAGGTAGATGGAATATATGTTAGAGAACCTCTGCCTTGAATTGGAG
The DNA here is from genome assembly GCF_035149785.1 of Candoia aspera. Taxonomy (NCBI): domain Eukaryota; kingdom Metazoa; phylum Chordata; class Lepidosauria; order Squamata; family Candoiidae; genus Candoia; species Candoia aspera. The sequence goes on from NC_086155.1 coordinate 164,208,740, forward strand.
AAGAGAAAAATCTATGCTATTCTCTAAGCAGCATTTCATAACTGGTTCCTTCTGGATCAACTCGAAATTGGGCATGGGAGGTAGTCCTAAGTAGTTGTTCCTATCTTTCTTGAAGTATCAGTATAGAAGTGCTGTTGTTAATGCCTGGAACCTGTGGCCTATGAAACTCTTAATCTACATGCAATTTGTAAAAAAATCAGCCCAAAGCTGTATCAGTATACTGATGACACTCATTTCTGTCACTTTCTATATTCTTGGATATTATCAGTCATTAGTTATAAGGCATAATAAATTAAAATTAAATTTAGGCAAGATGTAAATTCTTTTTATCAGTTCTTTGTATTTCATTCTAGGTGTTCTGCTAGCTTTGGAACAAGTTATATGCTCTGAACATTCACATTTATGGTTTGGAGGGTCTGGATTTTCAAGCTGTAACTAATTTTCAAGCTGTGCCAGCTATGCCCTAGTCACATTTCACTTGATTATTATCATACACAGTACATGGGCTGTCTGTTAATACCATTCGGAAATTTCAGCACTGTAGCCAGGCTGGTATAGAGTTGGGATAGACAGCCTGTAGCCCAAGTTCCTGGAAGAACCAGCTTTATTCAGTCACTAAGATCTTCCAAAAATTCTCTTTCTGCGATGCTTCACCTGGATTTCCGAGGTTACCTGCGTGTATGTGTGTATGTGTGCGTGCGCATGTGCATGTGCAGAAATAGTTAAAAGTGGGATTGTTGAAGAAGCAAATTAAACATCAGGCAACAGCCTTTAAAGCAGCTGTACTGAACCTTCTGGGAGGTGCAGCTGCTTTATGCTTTGAGGAGGGGTGCTTTGGTTGCACCAATGTTCTTTGCAAAGCACCCCTTGAACATTTCTTGCATAGCCCAGCAGACATCACATACAAGAAGCTGCCTCATATCAAACTACTGGTCCATCTAGCTCAGTTACACCTTCATAATTTCAGACAGGAGTCTTTTTTGGCCTTATCTATGATGTATTACATTTTTAAAAGATAATAAAGGGAAATAACAACACCAGAAATGGTAGTGCATTTTGAAACACAGTTAAATAATAAGGCACTCTTTGGAAGTTCTACTTTTGGAGTCAGTTATTTCTGCAAGAGAGGAAAAATGTAATCCTCTTTGTTTACAGAAGGGAGCTCTCTTTGAATTTTCTGCAGATGGTGAAGACTCAGTCATGTTTTGGCCATGCATCATCACTGATTGTAAGTTGGACAGCATTATCACTGTTCTTCTATAAATGGATTGGACAGGATGTGACTCATGACCCAACTAGTGAAGCTTTTAGTCACCTTGAATTATAAGTTCTTGAAGGACCACTTGGTTCAGATGTTAGCAAAAGGAGATTCAGTCATAAGGAAATGTATCATCACCTCCACTATCTAAATAAGGCTTAAGTAGGGATTAATTAAGGGTCTGAAATTACCTTTTGTGCTGGTGTGAATTTCACTGTACATTAATTTTAACTAGGAAGAATGCAGGCTAATAAATCTGAACACTAAAAATTCATACTGTCCAGAGTCCAATAGCAGAGGGCCATGGGGTGCTAACGAGGGATACTGATCACCATCTTCCTGACATCTGTTAACAAGCGAGTCTCCAGCTATGCATAAAGCAACACAAAAGCTGAAACTGTTCTGCAGTATACAGAAAACCGACATCCTATTTAACAGATAGAAAACTGAATCTAAAAGCAAATATCCTGACCAAGGTCACTTAGAGAAGCCTGAATCAAGAACTGCAGGTTGGAGTTGTTGAATTGGCCAGACCCCAAACCTGATGCTTAAACAAGCAAATTATATCAAGTTGTTAAAAATCATAAGAAGTCATAAATAAACCAAGAACATATAAAATAATAATAAACAAAAGAAATTAGATGTGACATTATGATGGGAGCTGCAGAAATATGTGATTTTTAGCCATTCCTAAGCAAGGAGATGAGAGGATTGGGCATCTGGAGAGTGTGTGTGTGTGTGTGAGAGAGAGAGAGAGAGAGAGAGAATGAGTTCTTGAGGGCTGTTACTGATACCTTGCATGAATCCTCCAATATATGTGGTAGATGACATTGGCTAATGTGAGAAAGATCTGGTTGCTGCTGTCCAATAGAACTGATGTCTCATTTTGTAATAGTTCAAGAACCCTTCACTATGTTCTATAAATCAGACTCTGCAGAAGTCCATTTGGTCTTTATCACTTGAAATACAGGTAGTCCTCACTTAACAATGGTAATTGGGACCAGAATTTCTGTTGCTAAGCGATGCAGTGTAAAGTAACATCATGCGACCTCATCACTTAGCGATGGCAAGGAATAAGTGAGGACCATGGGTTGTTAAGCAAGGACCTCACAACTTCCTGCCAGCTTCCCAAAAGCAAAGCCAGTGGGGAAGTCGGCAGAAAATTGCTAGTTGCAGGTGGCTTGCAAGCAGGCTGGTAAGTGGCTGCTGCCAGGTGTGGGAAGGTGTGGTTGCAGCGGTGCACAAGAGTGATTTTGGGCCCTGGGGTGGCTGCTGCTGAGCGGGAGAGACTTACTGGAGCGACTTGCGACCTTCCCTACTGACTTGTTATGGAATGTCTCCCTGAGGAGGGAGGTGGTGTGATGGAGCTCAGGGGTGGGGGGAGGAGAACTCATTCCAGACTGATAAAAGAAGTCTCAGCCTGCTTAGCATGGAAAATGTGGGGGGGTCAGGCTGGCACCACCTTAGTTTCCCAAGGGTATTTTTCCCTTTGGCTCAGAGAAGGAACCTTTAATCTGGCAAGATTCTGTGTATGGTAGAAGCAATGAAGAACTAGAGTTAGAACTTCAACTCAGCATTGTTTTTTTGCCGATTGCCCTGACATGACTTCCCCATTGATTTTGCTTGTGGGAAGCCGTCAGGAAAGGTCACAAATGGCGATCCCGTGACCACAGGGTGCTGCAGCCATCGTAAACGTGAGCCAGTTGCCAGGCGCCCAGATTGCGATCACATGACCTTGGTGTCAGAACTTTGAGGACTGGTTGTACATACCACTCATTCAGTGCTGTCACAACTTCAAATGGTTGCTGAACAAGTGGTTGCTAAGTGAGGACTTAGCATTGGAGTACTGACAACTGAGTCACAAGTTGTCAGGCACAGGCACAGTTCTGTTTTTTGTTGAGTTAGAATTACATCCTAATGAGATTTTGCCCTAAGTAATTGAATGGGATTTCAGATAAAATTCAGTTTTTAAACCTACAGTTGTATAGCCTTTATCTAGGACAAACCTCCACCGATGTCTGAGTATACATGGATGATTATTTTGTAATCATCTACCATATTCCCATAACATGAAGATATTTTAAGTTTAGAGGGGTCATGCCTAACTAAGTGCTTAAGATCCAGCCTTAGGAATAAGAATTGTGAATTCATATATATGATTGCATTGCTAATTTCTACACAGAGAAGCCAACACTCATATCTGGTGCTGGAGGTCATACCTCCTGATCATGGATTTACTTACTTTTCCCTACCATACCCTTAATCATAAAGTGTGAAATTTTACTTTTTTCTGTATTTGTATGAGTTAGCTTATACAGATGAGTCATAGTAATTCCACTTTGACAAGTGCTTTGTATATAGGCCTGCATGGTGACCTTTACTACTAAATACACCCATAGCAGCTCTAGCAGAGTGACATTTGAGATGGTAGCTAGTAAATCTGTTTTGTAGATACTGAGATGAGATGATTAAAAATTGCTGACATGAAGATAAACAATTAGCATTTTCAGAAACATTTCTTCTGCTCTTGACATTTGCAAAAGCATAATATTTTGTAGAGTTTTCTCAGTAACAAGATACGATGACATGTTGTTCTTTATTCGTTTAGTCGCTTCCGACTCTTCGTGACTTCATGGACCAGCCCACGCCAGAGCTTCCTGTCGGTCGTCAACACCCCCAGCTCCCCCAGGGACGAGTCCGTCACCTCTAGAATATCATCCATCCACCTTGCCCTTGGTCGGCCCCTCTTCCTTTTGCCTTCCACTCTCCCTAGCGTCATCATCTTCTCCAGGGTGTCCTGTCTTCTCATTATGTGGCCAAAGTATTTCAGTTTTGCCTTTAATATCATTCCCTCAAGTGAGCAGTCTGACTTTATTTCCTGGAGGATGGACTGGTTTGATCTTCTTGCAGTCCAAGGCACTCTCAGAATTTTCCTCCAACACCACAGTTCAAAAGCATCGATCTTCCTTCTCTCAGCCTTCCTTATGGTCCAGCTCTCGCAGCCATATGTCACTACAGGGAACACCATTGCTTTAACTATGCGGACCTTTGTTGTCAGTGTGATGTCTCTGCTCTTAACTATTTTATCGAGATTTGTCATTGCTCTTCTCCCAAGGATTAAGTGTCATGTTCCCCGTTGCAAGGCATAAGTGCATCACAACGGGGAACATGCACATCAGGAAAGAGGAAGGGATAACCATTATCCTTTAAACACACACATCATCCCTTAAGCACCCAAACCCATAAATCAACAGGACAAATGAACCGCACCTAGGACAGGATCTGGAAACCATTAACAGATCGGGAGAACTCCCACCCATTACCCCGGGGGACACACCTGCACCGGACGAAGACGAGACAAAGGGGAATGTCGGAGATTGCCCGAATCGCCCATCGTTGGACCCATACCAACGCTAATCACCCATCCGGACCTGGCTTGGGGGACAATAGGGGGTGGAGGAGAACAAGGTCCGCCACCGGGGTATAAACGGGAGACCCCGATACCACACCCGCATTCCCGTCTTTTTCTCCGCATGCATTCTGTTTCAATAAACCCGGAAATCCTTAAACCCTTTAAGTGAGTCCACGTGTTATTTGGAGCAAGGCTGCCCTGACATTAAGCATCTTCTGATTTCCTGACTGCAGTCAGCATCTGCAGTAAATTTCGCACCTAGAAATACAAAGTCTTTCACTGCTTCTACATTTTCTCCCTGTATTTGCCAGTTATCAATCAAGCTGGTTGCCATAATCTTGGTTATGCAAGCCAGCTTTTGCACTTTCTTCTTTCACCTTCATCATAAGGCTCCTCAGTTCCTCTTCGCTTTCAGCCATCAAAGTGGTATCGTCTGCATATCTGAGATTGTTAATGTTTCTTCCAGCGATTTTAACTCCAGCCTTGGATTCCTCAAGCCCAGCATGTTGCATGATGTGTTCTGCGTACAAGTTGAATAGGTAGGGTGAGAGTAGACAGCCCTGCCATACTCCTTACATGATGACGTACTAAAACGTAATTTCTTTTTCAAATTTAAATACACTTACTTTCTCTTTCTGAAATTGTCCTAACACTTAGTCCTCCTTTGCCTTTTTAACTCCCTTCGTGTTGGAAGGAAGAAAATAGATCTGTAGAGAATGCACAGAGATTTTTCTTGTGTGTACTTGCAGGACTGAAAAATGTTTCCAAGTAAATTACCTGAATAAAGTCTTAAACACTGACAACAACCTGAGATTTATAAAAATTATTTAGAGCTTTATAGAAAAAAAAATTCTCTTAACATTTAAGCAAAACCAAAATAAATAGCATGTATAGTAAAACTTAGTTTAAAAATGCACCTTGAAACATTTTACAAATTCATCCTTCATCCTTGCCTCTCTGTCCTCTGTACCTGTTGGTAAGAGACAAGTCTTTGACTCTAAGGTAGTAAAATTAGCTTTCATTATTATTTTCCAAACCAACAGAACATTGGAAAGAAATTATGGAAAAGGAGTCATGTCTCTGTTGGCATGATAGCTCTCCAGAAACTGAACAGAACAGGATCAAATTTGATTTTGGGGGGAAAAGATAGCAAAGGAAAACTTGAGCTGGATTGGGCAGAGGGTGCAGAGGAGAAAAAAAAATCCAGAAACATTTCTCCAGGACATCCCTATGGGAGATACAGTTCAGCAGCACTTCGTGACTGTTCTGGTCAAAGCCCCCTTCCTCTCCTGGTCATGTGACCAAGATGGGAGCACATGCAACTCACCCCTTTCTTCCCAGTGTACACATATAGTTACAGTTAGAACAGATTACTTTATTACACAGAAGAAAATAAAGGTACTTCCCAGTGGCTGGTAAAGGGGTTGGAAAGAATCAGGGTCTGCTTTGCAAGCTTTCTTTACCTTGTTATTTTAAGTGTCTTTATACCCTTTCATTTCGTAAGTGTGATTACCACTTCTGGCTTGACTAAATGGAAAACACATGCACACATACCTTGCATGGCAAATGATTACAATACAGTCTTCCTAAAACTAACTAACAGTAGTTTAATGAAATTCAGCACAGTAAATTCAACAAGAGCACAGGCTCTTCAGAGCCTAGTGAGAAGGCTAAGTTAAAGCATTTCAGTCTTTCTTACCCAAGGAAATGGCTTAATATTATACTTAAGTTTGGCTTAGAAATACTTTATTTTTACCATTATTATTGTTACTACTATTATTAGACTTTTATCCCACCTATATATACAGTACATATACATGTACATGTATACATATATACAGAAACCACTGCTGGATCATTCTTCCCTTTGTACCATAAGTTCTCTCCCTCCCCGAATGGTTTGGAGGATGCCCAAGACAATGGCAAGAAAGGGAAATACATCGGGCAGTGAACTGAGCCAGTGTGATGCAGTACTTGTTTTCTTCTTTTTTTTTTCTAAAATGATTTGGTTAGAAATAAGTTCAACTGATGTAATACATGGTATAATAATTCCTAACTGTGATAAGCAGATTTTTAGTCTTGTGTATTTCATTATTTTAAACCTGTAGGTAATTTTCAGAGTATAAAATACATAAATCTCCATATGGATTATCTGTACCAGTTATTCTTCATAGAACAAATCCTGGACAATGCTTTTGTCCTGTATCCTATCTTTTATTAAAAGTTTAAAAATAAAATAGATTTTATAACATGCTTGAAAGATGTCCAGGCCTTCATTTTGGCTGTCAGTCTACATGGTGCTGGTGCTGTTATTGGCAATCCAATTACTTACTGAAATAGCAATCCTGTGAATTTAAGAATGCTTTCTCATCAGCTCTTAGTTGACATTTATTTATTTATTTGATTTTTATCCCGCCTTTATTATTTTTATAATAACTCAAGGCAGCAAACATACCTAATACTCTTTCTTCCTCCTATTTTCCCCACAGCAGCAACCCTGTGAGGTGAGTTGGGCTGAAAGAGAGTGACTGGCCCAAGGACACCCAGCTGGCTTTCATGCCTAAGGTGGGACTAGAACTCACAGTCTCCTGGTTTCTAGCCCAGCACCTTAACCACTAGACCAAACTGGCTCTAGACCAACATATAGGACCATAACTTTTAGCTATACAGTCACCACAAACTCATATAGTATTAGCCTATTGCCATGCTAAAATGTTTCATAATTTTTGTTCTTGAAGCTGGTCCAGTTATTGCAACAGCTACTTTAAATAGTTTTGAGAGGATATGAATGAAGTTCAAGAAAGTATAAGTTGGGTCAACCAATAACTAACACTATTAATTCATATATGGATCTTCAGAGGTGAGATCTTTTGATTTTAAAGGGATAATTTATCACACTGAATTGGAAGTAAGCATCACTGCACTCTGTAAATTATTCCTGAATATTAGGTCTGCATAAATTATTTGTAGAAAAGCTTCACTTGTGGCATTGCCACAAGCAAAGTCTTCCTCCAAAGCCACCCTTCAAACCATCTTCATCTACTTGAAGCCTGGCTTGTCATGGCTGCTTTGAGGAAGCTCATTTGCACATGCAAATACATGCAGAAACAATATTCAGTCTTAATGAGTAAATATTTACATTTATACATGTAACATTTATCAATTTATAAATATTATGATTGTTACCTAATTTAAAATGTGGAGGAAAAGCTGTGGTATTCCATTAAATATTTTAATAAGAGGAAAAAATTGGTTGTGTTCTTAGTATTGGAATCTGTTTGTACTTAAATCATATGTAGCTAGAAAAAGACCACCTCTGTAACCTCACTGAGAAAATGGTCTCCCTGTTTAGGTTCTTCCTTAGTCTTCTGCCAAATATTATTTCCCTATGACATCTGTCTTGATGAATTAGTAGAATATTTATGCTGTGATTTCCATGCTCTAAATTAGATTAGGTAACTTAACAGAAAACATACTATTAAACATCCATTTTCTACTGGTTTCTTCTATAGGATAGATCTATAATATCCTTTCTACAATAGTTATAAAGCATTTGGGGATGTGGCTGCTAACAGGACTTTAAATCTCAAGTTTCTTGAGTGTTGCATAATGGTCTCCTTATTTGAGAAATATATTATTTGATTTTTGCTTTAGGGGATTATGTAATATCTGGTAGCAGCACACTTCTTTGGCCATCTCCTAGGAACATAAATGAAGTATTCAACAGAAAAGCATCCAATGGTTGTGATTTATGACTTGGAAGCTACAAACATCTCACTATCGTTGAATGTAGTCATTTTCTGAGATACAAAGGTATATTCAACGTTGCTTGTATTGCTGAAAAAAAGTTGAGTCTGGCAGAATTCAAAAACAGAAAATAGGATCTCTTCTAAAAAGTCTCATGCCCTGATGTTTTTGACAAATGTATTGTGTGTAGGTTTTGCTATGTATTCTTCTGAAAAGATTTTCTTTTGCTTCCTTTTATAATCCATAATGCTAGCTTTATCATCAGAAGAGAAATAGACGTGCAAGAGAACTACTTTCCTATAAAACCAAGAGTAGTTGCTTCAGAAAAAATCTAAGTTATGACAAGTGTTTTGCCACCTGTCTCTGCTGCCTTTGTATATGGGCTGTTCCAGAATTTGAACTCTGGCCACTCCTTTTCAAAATAACAATCCAGATATGTCATTAGACCCACAGGCCATACTTGCTTGAAAATGTGAACCATATCTTTCTGCACTACAATCTGGTCTGTAATTCCAGAGACTTTCATGATCAATGACAACGAAGCTTGTCCAGATTCCAGGAAGCAGTTTTACTGAAAGTGTTTTATTTTTTTTTCTTTCTGAAATGTTCATAGCCAAGAGGTTAATGTAGGATTCTATACTTGTGTTATAAACCTAAAACTATGATTTGTTTGGCACAGAAGAGTTTTTTTTTAAACTGATCACAATTTTGGTGTTCTAAGATTATGATCATACTTGTATCAGTTTTTCTGTCCCCAGGTATTCATTTAATTTTGGGCAAAGGGATAAACTAGTATATCCCCTCATTAAATTGCTGACAGGAAATTGCCACAAAATGGATATCCTTTCATATCCATAACTGTAATCTTTAGAGTCCAGAGTTCCCAATTTTATAAACACAAACATCTAAAAAAAGGGAATTGTACAAGGAGAGCTATGTTACTCTATGTTATCCAAAAATCAGGAGGAGTCTGGGGCACCCCTTTTCAGACTGACAGATTTTATTAGGACACATGAGCTTTTGTGAGCTACAGCTCATTTCGTCAGAGATCTGGAGTGGCTAAACTGATCTAGGATTTAAATTGGGGCGTTGGGAGCAGAAGGAGGGAAGACAAGGTAGTTATGCAGGTGCAGATAGATTACAAGTATCTTTTCAATTAGCGTTGTTGCAGAGCCTGGTCCTTTGTTTCTTGTTGTTTGTAAGAATCTGTCTCAGGTTGGCTACAACAAACCCAGATGTCTACTTTGTCCCCATAATTACACCAATAGCACCAACACAGGCCTCAACATTAGAGGCAATTTCACACATGTTCTTCACATGTGATATATGTCATCATTTGCCAGCAGTGCCCCTCTGGATTCTACTTAGGACAAACAGATCAAAATTTGTGCAAAAAAATAAATGGACACAAGTTTGACACCAGAGACTCAAAACCAGGCTTCTTCTGATCTAAGAAAAGGGAAAAGACACAATTAAGTTGCATTAAGTTTTGAAAATGTAGTTGTAGTGAATGTAGCATATTGTGTTTTAATGTTTTGGCCACAAAGTAGGAAAAACACTCCTTTCTAGATCCAATTAATTAAGGTAAGAGCTGTGATGCCTTAAATTTCTAGATCAGTTACCACAAATAGGCATATTGCTAAAGCTACTACAGCAAGTGACAAAAACATGCAGGTTCTTTAGCATTTAGTGTGCAGGGCTTATGAGAGTTAGGAGGATAGAAACAGAAAACAGTTGCAATATGGTTTGGAGCAAAAACATTTGAAAGACAGCTGTGGTTTTTTAGTTCTCTTGGAGTCTGATATAAATCTAGTAGTTGTGCTATCTGCTTTAGAAATATGCTTGATTCCATTAGGTTCTACTGCTATATTTATGTTCTTTGTTATTTAAAGAAAACTAAGCCTTTCACTACTGATCCTCAATTTGGCAATGTTAAAAAAAGTAAGAAGCACCAAACAATTTATAGTAAATTTCCAATATTTATTTATTTATTATTTGTTTCAATCTTATTTATTTATTTATCAAATTTGTATGGCTGCCCCTCTCACCAAAAGCGACTCTGGGTGGCATACAACAATCTGATAAAACAGCACATATATAAAACAATCAGTATAAAAAAAAGTAAGAATCATTATTAAAAAACAATATACAAACAAAATATGCAAACCCTAGGCAAAGAGAGAATAAGAAGGGCCACCTTAGCAATGGAGCCATCTAAGCATATCTCTGGTCCCCTGGGAGCCCCAGGCCTGGTGACATAACCAGGTCTTGAGGGACTTCAAAAACATCAAAAGGGGACGGAGCTGATCTAACTTCAGGGGGAAGAGTGTTCCATAAGGCAGGTGCCATAGCAGAGAAGGCCCATCACCTGGGATGCACCAAATGTACATCCCTAGCTGATGGTAGCCGCAGCATGCCTTCTCTGCCAGGTCTAATGGAGCGGGTTGATGTAATCGGGGAGAGAGGGTCCCTCAGATAACCTGGTCCCATGCCATGAAAGGCTTTAAAGGTTAAAACCAGCACCTGGAATTGGACCCAGAAGCAAACTGGCAACCAATGCAGCTTGTGGAGCAGAGGTATAACATGTGCTGTTCTAGGAGCTCACATGACTACCCATGCTGCTCTGTTCTGTACCAGCTGAAGCTTCCAGATACTCTTCAAGAGCCTATGTAGAGTGCATTACAGTAGTCCATTCTGGAGGTGTCTAGGGCATGAGTGACTGTAAGCAGGGCCTGGTGATCCAGGAATGTGCATGACTGTCACACAAGACACTGTGCAAAGGTCCTCCCGGCCATGACTGCCACCTGCTCATTGAGCAGGAGTCATGAGTCTAGGAGGACCCCCAGATTGTGCATTGGGTCTATCTGGGACAGTGCAAATCCAGCACCAAAGATGGCATAGTCCTGGAATCTGCAGGCCCCAAAACTCAGAGCTGCTCAGTCTTGCCAGGGTTCAGCTGAAACCTGTTGTTCCCCATCCAGACCCTCACAGCCTTCAGGCACTGGGATAAGACGTTCACAACATCACTTAATTCACAAGGGGTAGAGATATATAATTGGGTATCATCAACATACTGATGATACCTCACCCTTTGGCGATGGATGAGCTTACCCAGTGGCCTCATGTAGATTTTGAAGAGGCGAGGAGAGGGCACTGAACCCTGTGGCATCCCAAATAGTAGGGGCCAAGGGCAGGACCTCTCCCCCAATAATCACTGACTGGAATTGACCCTGAAGGAAAGAAGCAATCCAGCACAACAGTGTGCCGCTCATCCCCAATCCTCTGAGCAGATTCAGAAGGATACCATGGCTGATGGTATCAGAAGCTGCCAAGAGGTCAAGTAGGGCAAGGATGGGTGCACAACCCCCATCCCTTCCTCCCTCAGAGATCATCCAAAAGCATGACCAATGCCATTTCCATCCAATACCCAGGTCTGAATCCTGACTGAAAAGGATCCAGATAATCCACTTCCTCCAAGGCCCTTTGAAGGTGATGCACAACCACCTTCACCACCTTTCCCAAGAAAGGGAGGTGAGATATGGGACAAAAATTGTCCAGTATGGTGGGGTCCAGGGATGGTTTCTTGAGAAGGGGCAAACCAAGGCCTCATTAAGAGGTAAAGAAATAACCCCCTCACTCAAAGAAGAATTAACTGCTGCTAGAACCCACTCACATGACACCCCCAGGCCACTTTAACAAGCTAGGAGGGGCATGGATCTAAAGAGCAGGTGGCAGTGCTCATAGTCCTGAAGACCCTGTCTACTTCCTCAGGTCCAACAGGTTTAAACCATTCCCAGATAACCTGGCAAAACTCCTCCCCAGGCATCTCCTCTGGACATGCAACAAGGCCAGCATCCAATTGGGAACAAATCTGAGCGACTTTTTCTGATCGATGCTGCGCAAATTCCTCCACACACCCCTGTAAGAGGTTCCTCACAGGGGCTTGTGTCACCTGAAACAAGGCTGCAGGGTGGGCATCTGCAGATGCAATAAGGGCAGAGAAGTACAGACACTTCACCGCCCTTACCGCCACAAGGTAAGCTTTAATAGTGGCTCTAACCCGTGTTTCGTTGAGTTTGTCCTTTGTCCTTTTTTCTATGGGCAGTCAGTATTATGTATACCTGCCTACATGGTTACCTTCTCTAAAACACAGATAAACAATAAAAGATTATATGCACAATGAAATACTACATAGTAGTATAGGCTTACCTGAAAGTCTCCTGTTAATCAGCCTTACTTTGTGTTGAATTGTCATCATCAGTATCATCTGTATTTCTGATACAGAGCTGGGGTCTCTCAAGCAGATTTGAGACCAAGACTAGCTGTAATAAATATTTATCTACTTTAATTGATAATGGATAGTGCACTAGAATAGTGATATGAGCAAATGGAATGCAGTTTCTGAATGTTAAATAATCGTTATAAGAGTTTAAAATGAAAAGTTATTTTAGGGATGTTACAATGTAGATTATAATAAGTTAAATACCCTGTATGAATCTGGAACAAAGGTTTACTAACACAAATTTCAGTTTCAAAATGTAATTATCCATCATTTTTAACTGTAAAAAGGTGAGGAACATTACTGTTGCAAGACAATGATCTAGGCACTTTTTAAAAAGATCAAATAAATAAAAACCAACTGATAGCCTTCACTTCCCACCCATTTTTATACTGTTTTTAAGAGACTATATACTTGCAAAATACAAATGCAGAGAGTGTATTTGAAAGCAGCACCTCTTTTCTTTGAGTGAATCCCATTTCGTAATTTTAACATTGCTTAGGTTGTAGTGCTAGAAAGCTACTTTTTAAAGTATAATTTGCAAGAATTGTCTATTTTCTACTTGCTATTGGACTATCAGACCACAGTTCTGGATGAATCTCCAAAACAACAACAAAACCCTATAATATCAGAATCTTGACAGATTGATATGCATGACTGTCCCCAAGAACTTGCTGGTTTTGTCAAAATGGCAAAACAGTGTTGTACTGTTGCACTTTGAATTCCACCCCTTTTGTACACACATGCAACATCACAATGCATATACAGAAGGGTCAGAGCTTGCAATGGCACGATGCCTCTTTCATTATCCTGCCCCCCCACCCCACAGCTGATGACTAAGCAGGATCTTCTGAATGCAAGAACACAGGCTCTGCTATTGAGCCATGTCTCACCTTGATTCATGGTGTATCACCTCAGCACATATCACTGGTAGTATTTTTTCTTTTCCAGCTCCTCAGAATAGGAAGTATTTTATGAGAATGCAAAAGAGCATGTCCTTCGTTTTGATCAGCCAAATGTTGACCCAAAGTATTTGTGGGTTTGCTACAACTTCATTATCATTTTTCTTCAGATTTGTCATGTGGAAAACCTCCACAAGTAGATAAAAGCCCCATAGTAGCTACCCAGGCAGAGATGAAACAGTGATGGGGAATGGAGTTAGCATAGTTTGTGCCAACCAAAGGCAACAGCACACCTGTGGAAACCTTCTCACTACCCATCGTAGCATCATCATCATCTCCTAAACTTGTATGCTGCCCAACCTCCAATGACTCTGGGTGGCTATCATTTATTTTTTAAAAAATACACAAACAGTTTATGGGGAGCTTCAAAGCAAAGTGCCCGTCTCCACCATCATCTGTTTTTACAAAAATGCTTCTGAACCTCAAATATATCCCAGGTATTATTATAAAATGAGAATGATGGGTGGCTGCAGTTCAGTGTTTTGTTGGAAGAATGTGTTCCTGGCCAAAAAAGGAAGACAGAGGTAAGCTAAGATAGTAGGAAGTATCCTGGGAGAAAGCTAGGGGATAACGAGGATCCACTTCACTGGTTTGCCATCTGGTAAATGGATACTTCATGCTTGCTTATTTATGATGACAAACATTTGTGAGAGTACCTACAACTTGCTTGCATACTCAAAGGGTGCACGCTAGCTCAGAAAAGATTACCAGGTGTAGAAAGAGCCTTTATATATTGCACATGGTTGTAGGGGGCATTAGATCATACAGTATAGGTATTATTGGTAAATTACCATTAAGTAACCTATAACTAATACTGCCAGTTCCCTACAAAATATTCTGCTTTGTATGGAAAGCTATTTTCATAAAGAGTGTAGCACTCTGACTTTGAATAATGAGATTAATTTTAAAAACAGGCTCAGTTTCAGACTTTATGTCCAAAGGCAATGACATGATTATTGTTATTGTCTTGAAAGAAAATTAAAAGTTTGGGCTGATGGAAAACATCCCTGCTTGAAACACTTCACTGTCTGTGGTGATTAAACAATGATGAGTTGTGCTTAAAACTGATGGGTAAAACAATCTGGGATATGTTTTAAGAGGGGTTTTTTTTTGAGACAGTATAAATGGCTGATAATGCTAGACTTACAACCACAGTTGGGGCCAGACTTTCTGCTGCTAAGTGATGTGGTCGTAAAGCGAGACGTCACATGTCTGCATTGCTTAGCAACCGCAATCCCAGCACGCCCTGTTGCCGTCATTAATCAAATTCCACCAGTCGTTAGCTGAGGACCCACCTCAATCCAAGCCATTCCAGGCTTGGACCCTCCCAGCCCCAAGCCTCGGTAAGGTAAGGGACTGTCTCCAACTCCCCCCACCTACCTACCTCCTCCCCATCTCTGCCCTTTTGTCCAGCCTGCACTCTGCCTTGCAGGGCGGCAAGCAGCCCCAGAACTGCGCAGCTCTGGGGGTGCTTGCTATGCCCCAGGAAGCCACCCCAGCCCACAATAGCCCTTGCCACTCTGCACTCCGAGACCCCTGCTGCCCTGCCCTCCGCCGCCCCAGCTGACCTTTGCCATCTTCTTGCTCCCACTGCTGATGAGGTGTGCCCAGCTTGGCTCTTTGCACCAAGAAGCCCCTTTGTGCGAAGCACATACAGCAAACAACACAAGCCAAATGCTCTTTTTTTGTCTTGATGTCTGGATTTGTTTCTTTTTCTTCAACAGTGAATATTTGATAGATTCAGTCTTCTCTCTTTTTTTTAATATACATTTGGAATTACAGCATGGATAACAGTTCTGGTAACAGATTGGACAGCTATTCTACAAATGCAGTGGATAACAATTGTAAAGAACTGGAATATATGATAACAAACCATATACCAGCATTCACAGTTAAAGTATTCGTTACACAGTGTATTATATAATAGGCAGTTTTCTCATCTAAGTATCAAAGATAGAGAAGTATACTACCGAACTACTCATAGTCTTGGGAAAAGTAAGGTTACATCTCATAGCTGTGAAGCTCAGTAAGTAATCTGGGGCCAATTGCGATCTCTGCCAGATCTATCCCACAGGGCAAGTGTTAATATAAAAGAGGGGAGAAAGAGGGAAACTCCTGGGGGCAGCGCCTTTTGCTCTGGAGGGAAGGTTGAGTATAAATATCAATAATTCCTTATATAAATATCCATAACTCTATACATAATATGCGAGGAAGATAAAACACAACAGGAAGAGCCCCTCCTGTGGTGGTGGTGGGGAGATGGGCAATGATAAAAATCTAATAAATACAATAAATAGCAACAGTTTCAAACTATAGAAGAAACTGATTTTACATTGGTTCTATACTGAATACAGTAAGCAAAAAACCCCTCAGTCTCTGCCTGTTTATCTGTACATAAAACTTTAAATGTTGATTATCTAATAAGGGTATAAAGGAGGATGAACATTTAATGACTGCAGAGACTATTTCTCTGGCATTCTTTTTTTTTTCTCCTCTGCAGTGAACGTTCTTAATGTTATTTTAATGGCAGCACTGTGTGTCAGATGCTTCTTCTATGCGACAGTTTGCTGACATAAAATTATATATTAATATAAGGAAAACTACAGGAAAGTTTTTCATGTGTTTCCAAGACATACATTTTAAATGTCAATTTAACCCAACAACATACATTATCTCTAAATACTGTTTATGTTGCTCATAGCCTTGCTGTTTCCTATCTGATCATTTACAATCTTTTTCTTGTTCCTGATTACTGGCACCTCCACCATGTCTACGTCTACTTGTTGCTAGCAAAACACAATAGATACTGTGCTAGCATACAGATTAAAGGTTACTGGCTGCATTGTGCCATATTCTTATATGTACTTAAACTAGCTGAGGCTTGTGGAGAAAGCTAAGACTGAAAAACAAGACAAAAGAGATAAAGAATGAGACAAAAGTGTCATACAGCTCAATATTATATGCACGTTTATTTAGAAGCAGACCCATTGGGTTGACTGGAATTTATAGTCAGGGAAATGAGCTTAAGGTTTAGATCTTTGTAAATTAATGATGACAAAAAAGGAGGATGCAGAATCTGCTAAAATGCGGAAGAGAGGAGCTACCACTTATGTGTAGAATTCATCATCCTGTCCTTCAACTGAGCATATTGCATATATTCTATATCCTTTTGAGTTCTTGGCACTTAATTAATTAATTGTCAGCCTGAATCAATCCATGGTAGAATAAAGACCTTTTCATTGAAGATTATGAACTATAATCTACCATGCTGGATTATAGATGGATAAACTTCCCAGGCTAGGGTTAAGAGTGACTGACCCAAAGTCACCCAACCCAGCCAGCTTTTGTGCTTAAGGGAGGACTACACCTTGGGTCATCCCCACTCCTAGGCCAGCATCTTAATCACTACGCTGCACTGCTTCTCAGTTATATATTCGTCTTGGACTTCCTTTATCTTGTGATAATGTCAGAAGGATAGATTTGGATATTCAGGCTCCAATGATATTTCAGTACATTTAACTCAAATATCCCAATATTTGAATAAATTCTAATGACTTGGAAAGCTTTTACGATTTCATAGACATTTGCTTCAAGGTAACATTTATGGAAGCTGATATATCAGAATTTATATCTGGTCACTCACAATGTTCATAGAAGAAAAGCACTGTTGTTAGAATCCTCTTGGCCCAAGGCAAATTTTGTAGATGTTATCATAGAATTTAGCAAGAATAGGTGAACAGAAGATTTTCTATTTGATTCTACATTAGCAACTGATTCCCGTAGCAAGTGCGGACATGGTATAACATAGTGGACTCTTCAGAAGTTGAATTTAAAGTAGTATTTTAGTAAGATTAATTGGTTTTGTCAATGTTCCTTACTGTAATTTACCTTATTCCAGCTCAAACTCAGTTTTCTTTAAAACAAAGAAGACTCTGAAAACATGCTTGACTCCTGGTGATAGCTACCATTTCTATAATTTTTACATACTCCTTAAAATATGTTGAGAAGTTATTTTGCATTCCTGTTGGTGTCTGAAACTCAGCTACAAGAACCCCTTCTTGTAAAAGTTGTTTTATCTGTGGAGTCCTTGGTGCTCTCTGAGCCTTGTTGTTTTCTTGCAGACGTTTCATTGCCAGACTAGGCAACATCTTCAGTGCAAAGAGGGAGTGGGCCTTGCTCTCAGTTTATATACTGTGGCTTGCCCCGCCTGTGTTAGTGGGGGTGTTGTTCTCTCCTTGGGAGTTCTTTGATTGGGCTGTTGTTTGCTGCTTGGTTGATTGCTTGAGTTAATAGTTCCTTGATTAGCGTGTATTGTGCTGTTTGATGGTTCATCTGGTGTTAATCCTAGTGTTGATTTTTGCATATCTGGGTGTTGATTGCTGGCAAGGGAGTGTACTGGTCTTTTAGCTTTTCTATTGTCTCTTTTGAATGGTATGTAAATGTTGTTTACCTCTATGTGTCTGTTGATGGCTGCTTTGTCTGAGTGCCAGGCGTCCAGGAATTCTCTGGCGTTTTTGGATTTGGCTTGGTTTAGGATGCTCACCATTTCCCAGTTGAAACTATGGTTGAGTCTGTCCATGTGTTGTGAGATTAAGGAGTTCTCATCATGTCTTCTGACTGCTAGTTGGTGTTTGTGGATGCGCTCTGCTAGTCTTCTGCCTGTCTGTCCTACATAGTGGCTGTTACAGTCTTTGCACTGTATGTTGTAAATAACTCCTGTTTTTTTCTTCTTGGGCTATTGGGTCTTTTGGGTTGCTTAATATGTTTTGAAGAGTTTTAGTTGGTTTGTGTGCTACGGTGATGTCACGTGGTTGTAACAGACTTGGTGGTTTCTGAGATGTTTCTGATGTATGGCAGTGTTATCCTTTTCATAGTTTCCATTGGTTGGGTTGTAGTGGGACTCCACAGTTCAACCCTGAGCTACAAATATTCACTTTGGTTGGTTGTTTTATCTGCCCACAGCTCCTCTTTTATTGATTTTGTAATTCTTAAATCCTTTGAATAGTGTGACTGTAGTGTGATAGGCTATAAGTATGTTTCATAAATAAATAAAATATCAATATATATTCCAAAGTTTAAGTTCAACATATACCATTTCTTAGAAAGTTGTTTCCTTTACCATGTAACAACTGGCTGTGTTGATTGTCTCAAAGTTTTACACATTATCCAGCAAAATTTACAGAGGATAAAGAGCATGTATAACTCCAATCCTCTCTTTAGGCAGGGTGGAAAAACAGTTGCAGCAAGCAGATTTGAGTGTCATGAGGGAGTCACAAAATATTCACTACTTTAGTTTTTCCCATTTGCTGTTACAGCATGTTATGTTGGTCAGAGATGCCAAAAGAATTTGATATAATGTCCCTGATTTGGGGCATTATACACCAAAATTTTGGTACATCTTGCTCTTACTCTGAAAGTGTACAGATATAATCAGTATGTGGTAAGGGAACCAAATCATTACTGTATCTAAATTAACAGGGCCCTGCCCTGAAGTATTGAGGACTTTACAGCGGTATCTTGACAAATATATAATATATTATTTTTTACATTAAAGAATAAGTGTGAGAAAGGAGTCATTTCCAATATAATACTTAAAACTTCATAAAAAATGTTTAATAGTGTTTCCCTGCTGATAAGCACCTGTTTTACAGCTGTTGCTGAAAAACACTGATAAAAATTTTATGAATACAATGCAACAGTTTTTACTGTCTCAAGTTTTCTATGTTTTAATCAAAAGGTATATGAACAATTTCCCATTACAAAGTACACTGTAATTATTTACCTACATCCAGTTGAAGCAGAAGCTCAGCTATATCTTTAGTTGAATTACTCTCTTGGTTTTATAACTTTCAACACAATGGGATTTACATTTACTCCAAACTGAATTATATCACATTTAATGGAAAATACTCCCAGGACTTTGCAATTGGAGCTTGTATATAAATTGGTAGGCCAGTGACCTTGAGCTGTATTTAGACATGTCTTCTTTTATTGTTACTGAAACTCCTTCACCCTTAATGATACCCATACTGACTCAGTTCCACAGCACCACCAACTTCACTCCCCAAACCCTAAGAAGCAGTTCGAAGGCAATCCCTAATTACATTATCTTCCCTTCTGTTGACTTGAAATGTTTAGAACAAGGAGTAACCAAGGAATGAAGATTGCTGTCCCACTCCTGATCCTACAGCGAACAAACAGTATTTTTTTTCATCTCCACTCTGCACAATTGTGTGTGTGTGTGTGTGTGTGTGTGTGTGAAGCTAACAGGATCAGAAACTGATTAGAAACTAAGAAGCTTCTTTGGTGTTTAAAGGATGATGCTTAATTTCCATCATAGCTTTGTTTAGAAGCTAACAAATATTGTATATGGAAAGGTTAACCATCAGGAATGTGCTCTTGAGAATACAGATTCGGTATGAGATGACTGCAGAAAACAAAACTTCAGATGAACATTTGGGGGTTGACATCTGCTCATTAGATGCCTACTTATATTGGTTTTAATTTTCATACTAATGCATTATTTATTTGTCAAATTATGAGGTTGATTTACTGAATTCTGGTAATCTGGTATTACCTATATACCACCATGAGGCCTTGAGAAATAAGGAAGTAGAAAAGTATAGCAAGGAAATAAAGACTAAAGCAGCATATTGCAGCTTTCTCATTTGATTCAACATGTGGCTTGCACAAATGGAACAACCACAGATCAAACATTAAAGGCACAGCTTTCATATCACCTACACCAACATTCCTCAATATGAAATCATCCACATGGTTTGGAGTGCAACTCTGATTGGCAGTCAGTATGGCAATTGGGAAAGGCTGACATAAAAAACAATGCTTT
This sequence comes from Candoia aspera, assembly GCF_035149785.1. Lineage (NCBI taxonomy): Eukaryota > Metazoa > Chordata > Lepidosauria > Squamata > Candoiidae > Candoia > Candoia aspera. The sequence continues at coordinate 164,229,245 of NC_086155.1, forward strand.
TTACTTCCACATTTTCAGAGATAATATTCTGACTCATGGATGAGCAGCGTATGGGTATGCAGATGTTCTCTGAATGCAGGTCCTATAATCCTTCATAATCGGCTATAATGTCTAAGACCAGTTAGAGTTGCATTTCTATAGCATAATGGGGCCACACTTTGCCTATCTTGTTACTGACGCACATGCATTTCTGAATTAGATCTAAGACAGGTGCTGTAGAATTTTCTTCAGGATTTAATTCACATTTCTAGCAGGTGGTGAGTAATTTTGTGAATATGTCTTTGGTAAACAATAGTAGTGTTTTCTGTTCTTCAAATCTCTGAACTTTTATCACCTCCCCCAAGTCAACTTTTAAAATATTCTTTAAGCTCCTAGATGCATTTACAAAGAAAACATTCACTGCCAGTCCATTCTGCAGTTTTATCTCTTAGCAACAGCCAACTGTTTCTCAGAAGCTGACATACATTTATCTTTAATTCTGTCAAGAAGAGAGAGGCAATCCTCGATTAAGCATCTCATAGCCAGGATCCTTTCAAGAACACCAATATTGCTGTTAATGCTATAGGTAACACATGTTAAATGAAAGTGAATTATGTAGAAAGAGCAGACATAAAAACCAATTTAAAGACAAAAACAATACACTTTCTTCACTGGCCACCAAAATTAAAGGCCAGCAGGTTTAACAACTTACATGAGTTCTGAAAGTTTGCACATAGATTCAAATTAATTTCCCTAAACTCAGAATGACTTCAGTTATGTGTAGGATTACCCTATCTGGTCTGCAGAAATCCAGGCAATCACTGATCACTAGGCGGTAGCAACAAAGAGTGGGGGTCGGTGGGTGGGTAATGCTCTAACAACTCTTTCCAGATCACTGTACTCTGGTATAGTAGCTCTAGCTGTAAGATCTAGAGCTTCTCCAGCCTTGGAGCATTGCACCTAGTCAGGAACTTTTTAGGACTATGAAAGACCTAAAGACCTATGAAAGACCTTGGGGGTGGGGGCAGAATATACATTTGAACCATACCGCTCATCTGTTCTCATAGCATCCTATGTCAATGTAATGGTTGTTAAATATAATTTAACAAATAATCTATATTATTTGTTAAAATCACCGTCCCAGAAAATAGAAATGTGCAGTGAAAATTTACATACTGAAGTAACCCTTAGTACTGTATTTTAACTTACCAGTTTTACTAGTTTGAAGAAAAAACATTGATTCATATGATTATTTTATGTATTGTACCATGTTGCAGCCCCTCCACTCTCATGTGTGAGGTTACAGCAATTACCTTTTCAAGAGGTGCTGGGTAGAATAGCATGAATGAATGAGATTCGTGGCCTTTCCTTTTTATAACACCTGGATCCAGCAGAATTGGGTAAGTGGTGATGAAAATATTGCCCAAGTGATGTGAACAATCAATACATTACCAGTCAGAGTAGACAGGGACAACATTTGTAAAAAGCCAATTAAGAACTGAGCAAGGCGTGAATTATATCATACATGTCTGGCAGGCAGGTATTTAAACTGACACTCTATGGGGGCAAACAAGCAGAAAATAAATATTTGCCAGAAAGGCCTTGTCTGGAGAAATAGTGGGCGAGCCCATCCCCACCTAAGACAGACTGGGTTACACAAAGGAACTGCAACAAAAACAGACACTGGGTAGAATTGACTGTTTTGAAAACGGTGCTGGCACTCCAAATGTTCTTTGACATTGTTGAAATAGCTACTTCTCAAGCAAACACTCCAAAAAGCTAATGGTGTAATAAATGTCTTAGCCTTTACTAATGCTGTGCTGTAATATTCTTCCTTTTTTTTTCTCCTGTTCTTCAGTTTAATTTAAAAAGAATTCCCAAGAGAGTAGAGTATTTCAATAACATATTTGAGGATGTATAATGGTTTCTTGCATTCATCTTTGTTACTCTGTGACTGAGGTTTGCTCCTGGCACCTGCAGTTAAGTTAAATTCTCCAGAGGGAAATACCGTAATGGAATTCCTTCCATAGGAATTTTTCAGACCTGGAAAAATGGCAGCCAGAAGTGCTGCTCAATGAGGGGAGATGTGTAATAGTAATAAGCAAAGAAACCTACTACCAGCATGTCTCACTACCTTATATTAATAATAATTTTAAAAAACTCTGAAGAAATTAGGAAGAGTTTTGACAATGGTATAAAAAACCAGCAGCCTCTTTCATGGGCAAGGTAATATTTTGGAAAATGGATGACAGATTTCAGCACAGTATTAGTTATCAGTATTTCACAATATTCTTATTATATTAATCACTCTTCTTGGCTTAATACAACTTAGTAACACTACTGACAGATAGGCATGTGGCAATAATCTCTTAGACTAATTAAAGACATATAAAAGTATGCTAAAGTGGGTGGGAGGTGAGGCCAAAACATTCAATAGCAATAAGCTAGGTTCATTTTGCATTTTTGTACTCATGCAAGGAAGCAATCAGTTTGTTTGTTTATCTGGTCATTTATTTTATTTGTAGGCCGCCTTTCCTTCAGGACCTCAAGGCAGTGTACATAGTAATTCCTCCTCTGGTTTTATACCCACAGCAACTTTGTGTGATAGTCTGGGCTGTTTGAAAAGTATTTTGGAGGGTGTTTGACTGATCCTTGTTTAAACTCCTTTTCCATGTGCCTTTCTGATTTTAAAATAATTAATTATGAAAAACATTATTTCAGCTGGATAATCCATTCATTCATTCCTCTCACATAGTATATCCTACTCTGTATTTGTAATGTGCATTTTAGTTATTCCATTCCAGATGCTAGGAGCAGTAATTTCAGTCACAAATTACCAAGCACAACTTCTGCAGAACACTCTTTTCTGACAGGACAGTGAGACTGGCTGGTTGATTTTGATTCTAGTCTTCTCACGGTATATAGCATGTGGACAGTGTTTATGAAATATTTATTATTAGTAATCCATTGTTAGTATTAATCATACGCGATGCTGCATTCATCTCTGATGCTTTTGTCAATGAACTCAGAACATTAAATCAGAAAGCATCAGAAAGAATATTCAGTGTTATACATGACAACTGGGATCTAGAGCAAAAGATCGCTGTTTCTCCCCAGCTCTACCCCACAGTACTCTGTCTTCAAGCAGAAAATTGGATAGGATAAATAGGATAGAGCAAGTCTAACCTGATCAGTATATTCCTTCTGCTTCAGTTTTTCAGTTTTTCTCTTCTAGCTGACATTCAACATTCTTCAAGACCACTGAGTATGCACAGCCCCACTGGGGTTCCAGCCCCCATATTTAATACTTCTTTAGCTTGTTTTTTTTTTTTAATTAAACATGCTTTGTACTTTTTCATACATGTGGATCACCTCTTTCTTATTTTTTATTATCTTCATGAGTACCATTACCAAGCAAGATATTTCTCTATCCTAAATCTATACATTTGATTTTTGTTTCCTAAGTGAAGAACTTCGTACCTGTTCTTTTAAAATTTCATTCTGTTGCTTTCTCTATCCTAGTAAGATCATTTTGCATTTTACTTCTGTCTTCAAAGATATTAACCATCCCACTGTTGGCAGAGTGCTAGAAAGCCTTTGGCCCAGGAGAGATCAGAAAAGTCACACACCAGGCATTTCTATAAAAATAATTTTATTTACAGAAAGCAAACATATTTAAAGGCTTTTTGCTGAGAGGAGAGATTTCTCTCAGCTGCATACTCTCTGCAAGCCTACACAGAAGGGAAACTGAAACTAAAACAAGTTCAGGCACATTCCTCCCTTAGGCAATGCAACCATTAACACGTGAAAAGGGAACAATTAAATTCAACCTCTTCACCCGGCCAAAATGATTAGTTACCATAGTAACCTTAATCTGTAGTAGAAAACATATTAACACCCACCCACCTTTGGATCATCTTGCAGACTTGATAACATATTCTCCACCTCTTCATCCAAGAATATTTAAAAGCAGAAGATCAAGGAAGGATCTTTATGGCAGCCTACTTAATACCGTGCTCTAATAATGATAAAGAACCATTGATGAGCACTCTGTAAGTATGCTTTTCAAACCAGCTTTGTATCCGCCTAATTGCTATGCCATCTAGCCTACACATTTGCTTGCTAATTGAGCATGCCAGGGTTACGTTGTCCATTTGTTTGCCGAAGTCAAGTTATGTTATAGCATTTATTAAGAATATTATCCAATTAAAAAAAGGTAAGATTAGCCTGGCAACATTTGTTCTTAATAAATCCATGCTGAGTTCTTGTGATTGCTACATTGTTTCAAAGTCAATAATTGTTTTTGTTTTTATTTTATTCTAAGACAATTGTTTTCATTTTCATTTCCAGGTATTAAAGAAAAAAGATCAGTCAAGAATTTCTTGGAAGGACCATGCTTGGCGGTTTATCTCATAATAGATGTCAAGATAATTAAAATGATGCCATACATATAAGTTATTTGTAAATTAATTTCATGCATCTTTGAAAAGTCTGATTTTAGACAACTTCATCCACATCTTCCTTTTGGTTGGTGAGGCTTCAGTAGATGCTAACAACAGTACTGTTTTTGTTAGTTATAGTGTTGCACCATTGCCAAATTCATTCATTAGCATTTCTGAACTGAAATGGGTATTTTTAACACACAGTGCAACTCTTTCCTTTTTATTGCCAATGTTCCTTTTGAACAAATTATATCTTTTAATTGCTTCTGTCATGTCATCCCACTGGCTCTCCATTATCTCTATTAAATCATATTTGCCTTTCCTATACTCTCAGAAATGATATATAGACAATGAAAACCACGAAATTTATAAGGTCTTTATAATCAGAAGTTCCTTCTGATTTTTGACTGTATGATTTTAAGAGGCCCCATTTCAGACTCTTAAACACTTCTGAAGTACATAATTCTGTCTCAGGCCCTTCAAATTCAGAGCTTTCATTTATGCCACCTTGTTTTCAGACAGGAACAAACATGTAGCAGACATTGCAGGTCAAAACTGCAGACTCCCATCTATTCATCTTCATTTTTTTTTTAATTTTTAGGGCTCTACCAGTTGAAAGCTTTTTATTTTTTCTACTTCCCTTTTCAAGTACAAACTCGTGACACAGAGGGAACATTTGTTAGGAACCTCACTTAACACTCCCCAGTAGCAAGCTCTGTTCATTCACTCTGTGGATGGAACTGATTATTAGGGACATTTTCTGAAATGTATTGATTTTTATTTGCTTGTTTTTTTCTTCTTTATCTGAGACATGAGAGCTGTTGGCAGCTTTTCCCAGCCTTCTAAGTGTTCCTACCAACCTTATGTATGTGCAATGTACTCTGGACATATTAGCTCAGTACATGGGATCTGCAGAGTAACATATATGCCCAAGAGTGCTGACTGCACACCCTTCCCTCCATTGAATTTTTGTATATGCAGGCTGTGTAAGTGGGTGAGATGGGAATCAGTGGTACCCAGGCCAGAGATGGCTGTTACATAAATATACATCAAGCACTCAGCTTTAGGACTGCTATTTATCCATTAATTGAGAAGCGTGGGAGGAAGACGCTTTAAGTTTAAGGTCCCTACGAGTGCCACTTCCATTTTGGCACTAACAGTGGACAATCAACTGCTGTGTATGCCTTTATTCTTGTCTGCAATAAAGATTCTAGTCTAGCCAAGAGTTACTGTAAGTCTTCTGTCAAGCAGAGGTGTCTGCAGGATCCAATGCTTTCAACAAAATGAAGAATGAGCATCATATGGTCACACTGCAAGGTCCACCTCTGTTAATTTTTAAAAAATTATATTGTTATAAGACATGTAATACATATTATTTCCATACAATGGTACGCATCTTTTGTACATGTGTGCATGATGAAATTTATTTATTTGTAAGACTTATATGGCAGCCCATCTTATATGATACAACTCTGGGTGGCTCACAACAATAATAAAACCAAAAAACAGTAAAACCAGAACTTGGTGCCTCAACCAACACTCTCCAATACATCACCAAATACAATCTTCAGGCTCAAACCTCACTCTATCCCAGTGCTTGGGAGCAAAGCCAGCTTTTTACCACTTTCCAGAAGGCTAAGAGCATGGGGGCCTGCCAGATCCCAGGGGGAGATTCTTCTACCCCTTTTGTCCCTGTCTGCCCATGTGGATGTCTCTGCTGCTAAGTCAAGTGAGGAATCAAGCTAAGCTTTTAGGAGATCCATGATTAACTGTTTCCCCATGAAAACAGATAGAAAGCCTGGTACAAGGTCTCCCAGCAGCTCCCTCCCAACCAGAACGCATGTCAGCACCATGGCATGCGAAACGTTATGATGTACATTAAACATTGCAATGGCGAACATGACAGTAAGCTCCGACCAAGCAGGTTTTGCAGATATTGGTAACGGTTGGTTCCCAGGCAAATATAGATTCAGGAGACAGTTTTGTAAATAGCCAGCTGCAAACTTCTCCATAATCAGTGAAAAGGCCTCTCCACTTCTAACAGGAAGGCTGTTAGAAAGGAATTTAAGTTACAGTAAGTATACAGAGATATACTTAATGGGTTATAAATGGGAAAGAGTTCAGTTGCTGAAATTCTTGTATCCCTCATCTCAATAAATCTTGCTAAAGAGTCTCTGAGAATCTTTCTTGCAAGGAATGTCTTTTGTTTTGAGGCAGCTGGCAAAGTGCTTAATAGTATCTGACACACTACAAAACCCTGGAAATGTAAGAACACAGACAATGGGGGTCACAAATGTTGCCAGCCATCTTGAATTCCAAGAAGACAGGCTGGCTGCTTCAAAGAGCAGGACCATAAATAAGTAATATAGTGGAAGCTTTGCCTGGTTCAATCCATGGCATTTATAAGTAGGTCTGAGAAATTGTTGCCTGAAAACCTGGAGAGCTGCTTCTAGAAAGCAGAGGTGATACTGAGCTAGATAAATTAATAATTTCATTTAATCCAAGACCAAAAGTATTAATGTTTCTAAAGCTCAGGATACCAGATTCCAGAGGATACGGTACATAACTAATTACCTGTATTAGTTTCAAGCCTAATGATTATACAATAATGATTGTGATAAGAAAAAAATCATGTAGGCTTTTAAATTCAACTTTTGTAATAATCAAATGAAATTTATGTGGAAATACTCTAGATTAAGTTGTGCGTATGTCTAGCATCCAGTATTTTTATATAACTAGGAGGTGTCAGTGTGTACCATGTATTCTTGGAAAAGTAATATATGTGTTAGCTATATTGCTTGCTATATACTTCTTACCAGAAATACTTCGGGCGTGATTTCATACATGTATTGTTTATGCTTTTTGTAATACAGTCAATATACAGTGCAGAAAGTACTCCTTATTTCTTCTGAGTGGTGCTAGGCAGTAAAAATAAAATCCTTAGGTAACAAATATTTTGATCATTGTAAAACAAGAAAATGGTTCCATGCAAGCGTCCTCCCACCCAATAAACTGTGCACTTGGTGATTTGAGTTAATCCAGACAATATTATTGCAGACTGTCTTCCTTTATTTTTAAAGTACTAGTTACTGTGCTGTCTTCCTTTCTTTTTAAAGCACTAGTTTGTAGCATTTTCCTGCCTTTAAAAATAATTGCAAAACAATTATTTCAAGTATTAAGAAAAACAAAACAAAACAGAACTATTGATGCAGATGATAGAAAAGTGGTCCAGGAAGCAGTGAGGTAGTTGGTGTCCTGTCTTTCTATTTCCTTGCTCTATATTTCCTGTCTCTTTTGTCAAATATTAGAGAATAATAGCAGAAAACAGCCAAAGAAGACACAATTTAAGTAAAATTGTCCTCATTTGATCTTGTGCTTTCTATCCATGAATACTTTCAGTTAGCGTTTCTCATTTTGAACTAGTCTAGAATGCATGAAATGGCTAATAAGCCAGTGGCTAGAAAATGCAGGAAGTGCTTTAAAACTTACATAAAAATATCTCCAAATGTTATTTAGTTCCATCAACATTTGTGTCAGATTGCTACTGTTCTTCCATTCTAACAGTTACTTTAAAGTTCCCCCATCTCACTTGTATCTTTCTTTTACATCAGTGTTTCTCAACCTTGGCTACTTGAAGATGAGTGGACTTCAACTCCCAGAGTTCACCAGCCATCTTCAAGTAGCCAAGGTTGAGAAACACTGATGTACGTTTTAAAAGGACCATTAGATCCCTGTTCCTTATCTCAGTGTCTCTGCTCTCCATGTCTTTGTCTTTCTCTGCAATGCTTGTCCCTGTTTCTTCTTTTGAAGCTATTTTCTCAGCTTGAATACTTCTGCCTTTCTTTTTGCATATTCAAGTGTTTGTTTGAACTAACATCTGCCAAAACAATCTTGTCCTCCATCTTGTTCTTGGTTCTTAAATTCATTGTTCTCTGAAACTCCAGCTTTGACTTTGTATGTTTTAATATTTCAGGCTAGCAACTGAGTTCTTTGCTTCTCTTGCTTACAAATACTACAGCCTACCTGTCCTGGTAGCCTTAACAAATACCTTTGTTATACAAACACATTCCTACTGAATCAAATCTGAGTTAATTCTGGGTAAACATTCTGGTTCTCTTGGCTGTAGGGGCAAGGTATGTGGGGTTGCTATGGGAAATACAGAGCTAAATTTAAATGCCACACAAAACCACATGTTCTTGCTGATGATGGAAGATAAATACTTCAGCAGTACTTAAGGGCTTTACTGGGGGAGAATCTTATTCACCAAAATTTAGATGATGAGCCTCATTATAACTTTGTATCACTTCATTTATTTATATTATACAAAGCTACAATTTAAATAAATACATGCATTTTAATTTTTAAATAAATATTCATGTGTATTCATCCTGTCTTGGCTTCCAACTTTATGACAGTATAATTCAGCCTTCCTCAATCCAGCAGGTCTCATAAAAGCTAGCAGTCCCAGAATTTCCAGTCTTGTATTGCTTTCATATAATAGCTTTTTGTTCATCCCACAATGAATAATTATTATCTCTGCCATCTAGGTCTTGAACCCTCTTCTGACTACTTTTTAAAATTATGGTAGCCAAGGACAAAAAGTATTGTCACTGTAGTTCAGAGGCGGGAAACTTTAGCACAATCAAAGATCATATTTTTAGGATGCGGACCAAGGACCATAGTATGAGGTGGTTTTTGGGGGGTGGGATGTGTGGCAGAGGTATTTTTGAGATTATTTTTTAAAAATCTGTAGAGCCCATCATCTGAGCTGTTATGTTATAGTTTATATGTGTTTCCTGACTTAAAATGGTGAGAAGTTGTGCCATAATTTTATATAATAGTAATCAAAGGAGGCCCTGGGAGCTAAAAATCAGAAGCTTAGAGGCTGCAAGTAGCCTAGGATTCTAGGTTGCCCATCACTGCTTTAGTAGACCTGAATTCTATTCCTTATTTATTTATCAATTTTTACCACCACCCATCTCCCCCCAAAGGAGGGACTCTGGGTGGATTACAAAAAGACAAAATTTAAAATTCAATACAATTATGAAATAATATAAATAAACAATAAATATATAAAATGTAGTAAAATCCAGATGACTGAAGATTCTGTATCAATCTGTAGAATTCTATTTCATCAATATCAAACTTCTCTACATTTTTATTGAAGAATGTATGCTCTTGATGATGTACGATTAGTAACATGTATTCCGTTGTAAAAAAACAAACTGGAAGTAAACAGTGTTATTGAGCTTGCTGAGAAAACTGAGGGATATAAAGTACTTAAATAAAGTTCTTGATCCATTTATAAATTGAGCAGATTTAATCTTGAAATTTACCTAGAAGAAATAAATGGAGACCATAATGGGTACAATTTTTATGGTGTCATTTTTTGTCCAGAATTGCACTTCTTTAACAGTTCCATTGAGATGATTTAGATCCTAAGTGGTAACTTGTGTCTCACAGAATGATAATTATTAAGTGTTGTTTTAAAGAAAACCAATCTTTACAGGCCATAAAACAGAAAGCAATTAATGTTATTTAAACCCTTGACACAAGGAAACATAATGTCATAGAAAACATAGACATGTTACAGATTTGTCTACTGCTGTTTTCTTGGATACTACAACTCTACCATATTTCAAAATGTTCAGGATACATTGTATGCTACTGAAGACTCACATACAAAATTAAGGATGACTTTCTGTGAGCTCTGACTACCAATTCTTCCTTTGTATTACTCTAAGAACTAACTTTGCCAGAAGTTAGTGAACCAAAAATACAAAAGAAACCTCTATTTATAAAAACCTTTAGTTGGTTTGCCATTTTGGTGTATCAAGGTTTCCCTAAAAACTATTTCAAATGGACAGTGTGAACAGGTGTCAAAGACAATATCAGAGAAACAAAATTACGAACTTGCTAAAGACAACACTGAGTTGCAGTATAGTTTGAAAAATAGCTATTAAAAAGCAAAGGGTACAATTTCGACCGCAACAGCATTCATAGGAGGGTTAAGAAATCCAGACTGAGTACAGCAGCGTTCTGGCACTGTGATGTAAGCCCTATCCTTTTTCTTTGTGCGTTATAATATCACATGCACATCCAAAACATGTGGAGCTTGCAGTGCATCATTGCAATACTGCTTTTATCAGCAAGAGCCTGTGGGCATTGCTGTCCAGTTTCTAAAAGAAACTCAACAAGGAATAAACAAGCTGAGTAATCTCAAAATACTGAAGTATGGACTATCAATATATTTTTTGCTGCCTACTTCTGTCTCTTGGAACATCCTTTGAAGTTAGTCCAGAACAACTGTATGGAGCACTTAATCCTCTATCTTTTCACTATTTCCTCCATAGAAGTTTTTCTTCCAGCTGATACTTTTCTGATACAAATATAGGGCTAGAAAAACTGTTGGTAAAAACACTTGGAAGGCAGGTATCCATGAGGAAAACACTCTAATGGTCATCAAGGAAACTCTGGACTGATACTCAGTTCAACCTGAGGAAATTGGGAACACTCCTCTTTTTAAACATCTTTCAACAAATCATGAATAATTTATTATGAAGTTAGTACTGACTTCTGCTAAAATACCACTGTACGAACGGTAACCTTTCTAGACTGTGTTGGCAAAATTGTAACCAAATGGATTCAAATTAACATCTTTGATGGCAGTGTTGAACAAATCAGTCCTTTTGGTTAACAGCTTAAAGAAAATGAGAGTGTCAGTCTTTTACAACCACCCCAGCTGTACTTCATTGTTATGTTTCCTAAGGCATATTGATTCAATTCTTGTTGCTAGCTGCCAGAGTTGCATCAGGATCATTGACAAGAACTCAGGAGAAGTCCATAGACGCGCTACTCAGCACAGCTTAACAAAGGTCTCTTAGGCTCAAATTCGACTAAAGACTCAGAGACACACAAAACAGAATGGCTAGATAAGAATGCTTACTGCACACTGTAATGAGGCCACTTAAAACAATTGATCATTCTCTATCATCATGAAAATGCCATTCCTTATGATACCTACTGTAGTTTAATTCTAGTTTTTCCTCCCTATCCGGTGATTTAATAAAAGTTTTCCTTATGCTTTTGGTTGTTGACGGAACTGACATCACTCCCCTGAGAAACTGGCTTTCCACTCATAAAGTTTGTTATAAAAAAAACCCTGGGAAACTAAAATGCATATTTCACTGGATCATTGGTGTTTAAAATTATGGGAAATTCCTGTGGCTGAAAATAAAAAAAACAAAGAGCTTTTAAAAACCCTACAGTGAATGATAAATTTATTCAGTTCTAGTTACCTCTTATCAGCTGTATTACCAATGTTTTTCCTACCTGGACATCATCAACTCACTCATATCAACTCACAAGATTTTTTCATTTTGTGTTTTGGTCTGATTTATTTTTCTTTTTAAATCTAGTTTGTGTCTTTTGTTTCTTCACTAAAACCCAGAAAATTATATAATGTTTAGGGAGAAACAAAAATTGTGATGCTGATTGATGGAAAAATATAGGCTCACCTTTTGAAACCAACACTGTTTCCTTTAATGACTGTATATTGTGTGATATATATATACTGTATGTATGTATGTATATGTGTGTGTGTATGTGTGTGTGTGTATATAATGTATGTATATGTGTGTGTGTGTATAAATTTTATATGTGTGTGTCTGTGTGTGTATAGTTACATATATATTCTCTGTAAGTGTGTTGATCAGTTCACACATGCCATTCTTTCATGGGTCATGACTGTAAATGAAATGTGGGAACCAAATCATCATTGTTGTATTAAGGTGGCAAAAATAATCCCACATATATGCAGAACTCAGCAGCAATTTTCAAGGCAAAAATATGCATCTCGTACGTTAGAAATTGCTGCTGGTCTTAATACTATCTCTACAGACACTGTCTCCGATGCAGATAGGGACTCTTCTGTGGACACTGGAGGCTTGGAGGATCAGTTGTCTCCGGCAGCTCGCTCTTTGCGCAGCTGCCTTTTATCCCGATCCTTGGTGCGCTTGGACCCACCTGCAGCCAATCGGGCTGCTTTTCTTCACGTGCTTTTCAGTCCGTCATTGGTTCACACTGATTGGTGGATTCAAATCCTCCCCCGAATCTTGGCCGATCAGTGCCTTGGACTCTTCCCGTGCTTCTGACTCATCCTGGAGTTTCGTTTTCCCGGTTTCAGCCTGGTAAGTTTCCAATTCCTCCTCTGACTCAGAAAGAGTTTTGCTTTCCAAGTCAGAGGCAGGCTTGGTTCTGGCAATAACCTGTGATGGACTGTAGTGGGAAGAGGAACAGGAAGAAGAGCTGATACCAAGGCAATGGTCAGATAAAAGGAATCTGAGTCTGGGACAGAACTGAGTAAGTGTCTCAGAAGACTGTCTCTAGTTCTCATGAAAATAAAGGGAGGGAGGGGGAAATTGCATTCAGACCTTACTGTAAGGTTACAGTGAAGATTCTGTCACTGTAACCTTACAGTAAAAGTAGTATTAGCATTCATAACTTTGGTTTTCTAGTCTGGCCACCTTGAAGGACCAACATGGATAATAATGTCTCTAGTGATGCGTTGTGTGATGTTCTTTTCACTGCTGTAATATAAGTAATTCTTCCACCCTTTCCACTTTTCTGAGTTTGATGCAATTCTCTTTGCCCTCATGAACTGAAAAGAGCTGCTGACTCATTTCATTATAGCCTTTTTAACTTCTTCTGCCCAACAAGAAAAAACTCATTTGTAAAATTTACATTTCATCTCACATAGGTCTTTCCTACTAATGTGTCCTGTTACTGAGTTCAGAGACCATAAATTTCTGTACTGTCACTATTATATTGAATTATTTACACCGTATCAACAATGCAGGGATTATGAAATCCTTTTCTGGTTTTGAACATATTATGAAGGCCATGGTTTTCCCATCTGTAATACATCACTGTGAAAGTTGGGCTATCAGAAAGGCTGAACAAAGAACAATTAATGTCTTTGAATTGTGGTGCTAAGAAAAATTGCTGAGAATAGCTTGGATGCAAGAACAATACTAGATGAAGAAAAACCAGGCTGCTCACTGGAAGCACTAATAATGCACCTAAAGCTAAATGATTTTGAACACATAATGTGAAGGTAAGAGTCACTAGAAAAGACCCTGATGCTTGGAAAAATCAAAGACAATTGGAAAAGAGACTGACAGAAGACAAGATGGCTAGAGACTCTCACAATGTCACAAACGGGCTTACAAGAACTGAAAAAAGCCACTCCTGAGAGAGAATCCTAGTGGAATAATGTCCACTTCATCACAAACAGTCAGAAATGACTTTATGACTGAACAACAATAGGAATGATAGTGATATATTAAACAGTAGAATTGAAATGAATGCTGTAAATACTATTGTCAGTGGAAAAAATGATGAAAAGGAAGACATCAATGCTGTGAGAACATTGAAAAAATGATAAGGCTACAGGCGTAAATGGTGTCACTGGAAAAATGTTCAAACATGGGTATGGTTTGCTAATAGAGCACCTGTGCAACTTATTTATTTTCCTACTCTAGATAATTTTTTTAATATTACATTTTATTTAATATTTTGAAAGTATGAATGAAAATAATATACGTACGTATATAGAACATAAAAGAAAGCAAAAGATAAGGAGCAGATAATTATCTCTGCTAGACTTTAAATTGAATATTCTTGATTAACACAGTACAAAACACTAACAAAACTATAAACAGCAAGCAATACATTCGATCAATGGTGAACATTATATAAAATTATATAGATAAGAAAAGCCAAATTTCAAATGTGGTACAAGTCCATAGGTAACATTAAAATCTGAGAATGGTTCCCAATATAGAGTAAAATTCTGCATCCAATTTACTTTTTATATAGGAAGTTATTCTTGACATTGAAACATACTCCCACAATTTAATTAACCATTCTTCGAAAGAAGGAATCAAAGATCTTTTCTAGTAGAGAGCAATTCCTGCAGCCATTAATGTATACAAAGCTAGTTCAGTGTAGTTTGAAGAATATATTGTATGACTTAGTAAAGTTTGATAATAATAATGGTATTGCAGTCTTCAATATCTGTTCCATTCTACAATGAATCATTTTCTAGTATTGTTGAGCTTTACAATATTATACAATTAAAAAAAATGATGCAACCTGTTCATTACATTTCCAACTTTTTTTTGAGAGGGAATCTTTCATTTTAGCAATTAAGACTAGAGTAGTATATCAACAGTAGAATGTCTTATTCCAAGTCTCTCCAAGTATGATGTTTGAAAATAAATGTAATATTCTTCTTCCATTGAAATTCCCATTGTTGCCAATCTCTAACTACGTTCAAGTTTTGCATCTATTTAATCATTCAGTCTTTAGTTCAGGTTCTGAATCATACTTCAGTAGTAATTTATAAATTGTAGCTAACAGTTGTTCAGTGTTATATATTACAGGATTTTCAAATTCTATAAAGTCTCCATGTTTTTAATATATATTTTTTGTTTTTTGTTTTTATTTTTTGTTGCAGTGCTGCTTATTTGAAGATACTAAAACCAATCAAATGTTGTAGAGAATCGTGTGGTAAGAGACTTAAAAGTCTTTATCTTTGTCCTATTAAGAATAAAATATTGGAATTTAAATAAGTTGTCTTTCCATTGAGTAAATGTCTTAGTATCTTCATTTTCATGAAAGTAAACATGTAAGGGGGAAAATCTGGACTTAATTTTTTCCTGTATTTATCTCACATGTTCAGTAAATTATTTAGTACTGCATTGTATGAATTGTTTATTTCTATTTGTATCAACCCAAATATATCTAGGCAGCCCCTCTGAAAGACCTGCCCTTTCTATGGGGGTTTATAGAGACTTACGGAGATATATTCCATTTTGAAATCCACATTAAACAGCTGGCATGATAATACAATCTGAAATTCAGATCCACTAGGCTACCTTGTTCTGTTAGGTCCTACAGGTTTTTTTATTTCATCCTTGGCCTTTTGTTAGATCATCTATAATTCATTACTTGTCTATGCCAGTCATTTAGTACCTTATTCTTGATAATGACTGCAATCATTTGGATAAGGAAATTAAGCCTTGGTAGAATATTCATTTTAACAGCTGCAATTCTTCTTAACCAGGACAATTATAGTTGTTGGTATTTTCCCATCTGGAAATACGTACTATATTTTTCTAAGCTGGTACATTATTATTCTTAAATAAATCTTACTCTTTTCTTGTAAACCACCCCCACCCCCTGGTAAACTTTTAATCTTCTAAACATCAGTGTTTAAAGCCTGTTGTTTGGCATACATACTCCTTTTCTTCCTCTGTCAAGTTTTGTATCAGCATCTGAGTTTTGTCTTTATTGATCCAGTAACCTGACACCAAACCATACTGTTTCACATGTTCCATCAGCAATGTTAAAGAGACTTTAGGATGACCAGTTTTAAGTACAATATCATCAGCAAATAATTTCAATTTACATTCTTGTGGAGTTCTGTTATCATAGGGTAGCTGAATTGCCAGTATTTCTACTGCCAGTAAAAATAATGAAGGGCTCCTCCTGTGCAACTTTTCCAATGTGTTTGTGAAAATTACATTTGTGTCTGACAAGTGGAAGAATGTTGTTGAATATTCCCCTTTATAATAGTAGGCAGAATTTTGATCAAAAGTGTATGAGAGATGCCAGTGACAATTTGGGAAGTGCCAGGAAGAGATGTGAAGAGAAGATATTTCTTCTTTAGCAAGTCAGTGAGAAATATATGAGTATGAGAAACAAACTTTAGCTTACAATTGTAGGTATAGAGGAACTGTATCATGTAATGTATAAGCTTGGTTTATGGAATATTTTGCATGATTGTGGAGTTGAAAGTTGGTTATTGAATGCAATAATACCACTTTATGGTGGTAGTAAAGCATGTGTGAGAAAAATTGAATGCTTTACAGAGAGCTCAATATTGAGTGGGGAATAAGACAAGCATGTGTGATACTTTCTTGGCTGTTCAATGTATTTATGGATTATATATAACGAATGTTTATGGTGGTGGTAGAACTGTGTTGGCTAGGGTCATGAATGTTTGCAAATGATGCAGTATTGTTGGCAGAAGACCCAAATGATTTGCAGTGAATGTTATATAGATTGTATGATGAATTAAAAGCATGGAACTGAAAATAAATGTAGTTGTGTTTAACAGGGAAAATAAGAGAACAATTGATTACAAGTTATGCATAGATGACCCAAAGCAAGGGCAAGTAGAGGAATGTGTGTGCCTTGGCAAAATATTTACTAAAGATAGAAAAATGGATGGAAATACAGCATGCAAATTCTAATAGAGTAGGTTTGTATGTGATCTTTTGTGAGGAATGAATGTTCTTTGAAAGAGCAAAATGGCTTTATATAAGCATCTATATATAAGACTTTGTTATATGGAAATAAGAACTGGGTATTGTAAGAGTTGGTTTTCAGACTGATAAAACTTCAAGCAACTCTTATGTAAACAACCAGCTGCTGATTTCCCAGTTATTAATGAAAACAGCCGTCTCTTCTCTGGGGCTTCCTAAGGCTGTGGAAAAAAGACTCAGAAAGTCTCGTCTTTAATGTATACTCAGTTACATTGGTTCTAAATTGTAGTTACTTGCTGGGATTCGTGTACCACTACTCCTTTAATCTTAAATAAATCTTGCTAAAAAGTTCTATGTGAGAATAGAGCTCAGAAAAAATCACTTTCAGTCCAGGCATCTGCTAAATGATGCTGATAGGTATGTTGGGATAAACATAAAAGTGAATTGAATGCAGTGGAAAAGAAGTACTTAACAAGTTTGTCTGATAAACCAGAAGAGAAAGGGTCAGGAACAAATGGATGCTGAATGAATGTGGACTGGATGTAAGAATGAATGATCATTAAAAAGAAGTGTCTTGATATAGAGTCACATCACAAAACAAATAAAGAAGAATGGCTGGGTTGTGAGAAAGGGGAAGATCATGTTGTGATTAGATGGAGAAAATTAAATCATTTTCAAAAGTGAGAAATGTAAAGAACACGGCAGTTTATGAAGTGGTATATGGAGTTGGTGGAAGCAAAGATGGTTTACAAGGATAGAAATGGCTGGAGAGGTATATTTCCTTTCCTTACCTTCCATTTCTTTGGCTTAGTATTTATTTTTCCTTTTCTGTATTTTGTTTAAAGTTGCTTACCCCAAAAGTTATGGCAGGTAAGTATGCATGTATGTAGACCATCTTGTATAAATCCTGGATGAGCTGAATGCCCAATAGTCAGAAGAACAAGCTGTAATTTATGGACTGAAGTAGCTGTTAAAATCCTGCCATCCATATTCATTAATGAAACAGATCTATAGTCAGAGCACAATTAATTTGACAAATAATTAGATTCATTCAACTAGAGTCCTCACTATAGTCCTCCAATAAAGCAGAAAATACAAATTTTGTACCAAGCACCTGGAAAATCACCAGGACCAGGTGTATTTTCCAGGTGAAAAAAAAATTAACTTTGGTAGCAGTTTCTGGCAGAAAAGAGATAAAATAATACCAACATGGTCCTGAAAAAACTGAAAATCTCACTTTCAGTTAAAAAAGGAACCAACATTATTGGTTGATGAAGAATTAGAGCTATATACTTCAGAATTAAATTATTAAAAAACAGAACAAAAATGTATTTATTAAGAACTAGAATCTATGTATAATTTCCTATTGGTTTCTTGAATAAATGTATTCATTATTTTCATTATTCATTATTTTATTTTTAAATAAGGCCATTAAGTTCACAGGAATGTTGTCTGAAATTCTTTATTGTACCTGATAAATCTTGATAGGCATGTTGAAAATCAATAGTAGTCCTTAAGATATATAAACATTATTTTAATATTTTCATTATACTTAGGTGTTTAGCACAAAGAAGAAAACAAATAATTGATGTTGCATTATTGCAATGGTCTGTTGATTTTTCAAAACAAAGAAGCATGAAGCTGCAGCAGATGCTGTGTTAATTAGATTAGGAATAGTGAAGCATTGGTGATAGGATCCAAGTTACAAAAAAATCTCTCCAGAGGCAACCCAATAAATGAGAAATGTACAGTATGTGACCATTGAGAACATCACAATCAAGACAGAGATTTCTAAGTAACATTAAAATCATACAGAATTCAATGAAGACAGTAAATATTACCCTGTTTGATAGTACAGAGATAAATAGATAGATATAGACACACACATAGACATACAGCATGTGTATATATGTGTGTCAAAATGAAACCTGTTATTTCTTAATATTTTTTCTTTGTTTTGAAATAGGGAAAGTTCTACCCTGTTTGAAAGAGGGTGGAACTTACTACGCAAAAGCATGCACATGAATGTGTGTCTACACAAGAGAACCCACACATCAAGACCATCTAAAGTTTTTAGGAGCTAAAGATATGGGTTTCATATACACAAAGAAAGTAAATAATGTCACAGTGGGGTGGAAAACAATATTTAGGCTCTCCCTCCTACTTGCTTAATACCTGAAAAAATTCATCATTTCATAGCTTTTGCCTACAGTAAACCATCATTCTGAAGGTTCATTGTGCTTTACACAATGTTTCACAATGGGAAAGAAGGGTTTTTGGTTGGTTGGTTGGTTGGTTGGTTGGTTGGGTTTTTTTTTACAGCCAGTGAGCATGAGAACACTTAATTAAGCTTTCCCTGGCCTAATGCCTTTCAGATCTTTTGGATTATAACACCTAGCCAATCTTGCTGAGGGGATGTAGTCATGAAGGTGTCGGGGTATGACCTGGGAGACTTAGTTCAAACCCATCCTATGGAGGTTTTGCAAGAAAATGAGAGGAGGAGTGCTTTGTATGTTGCCTTGAGCTTCTGGAAGAAAGACAAGTAACAGTTTGGAGGGCACCAGTTTAGGAAGTTTGTCTTCTCTAATTGTAAACCCTGGAAAAGACAAGTAAGATAAGAGAAAGCAAACAAGATTGGCATTATTTTCTCATCTATCTGATTATCTAAACCTATTTCTTTTTGAAAGCAGATGGCTTGTACTGAACTTTTTTAAAATGCACACTTTCCCTGTGATGAAATGCCTAGTGTTTTACTTAAAGAATCTTGCCACTCAACTTGGATTACACTTTTTAAATCAAGATTTTGAAAGCTGTTGAGTACATTATGCAAAGAATCTAACAAGAGCATTTAAAAGCCTTTGCAATTTTGCTTTAAATGTGTCTATTCAATTGTACCTCACTTTGCAACCTAGTTACTCTGGATTATTTGAAAAACATCGCATTTCCTGTGAACCATATTTTTTAGAGATCTTATGTTCCCTCTTTTCTTACCCTCCCTCCTCCAGCTTCTAAATGCAGACAGATCTCTCCCCACCCTCCCCCATCACTCTAGAAACAAGTTTCAAGGACAGACATCACTGTAAAATTATGAATACCTGCAAAGGCTTTAATTTGTATTATATCCTGTTTTGAAATGTCAGGTTTTGATGCCCAGCTTCAGGATATAATGCAGAGGATATAATGCATTTTGCTGCAGGGTGATTATTTTTCCAGCTGCTTTTCAGTGACATGGCATCTGTGTTTATGAGGCATACCCTTTCCTGCATGTGCCTATTCATGCAATGTGAGGAACCACACCAATCTCCCTCTTAAACACTGGCATGTGAGAAGTATTAAAGAAAACCCATTTTTTCCTGCATGGTCTCAGGTAAGATATTTTCACTTAATTCCCATTTGTAACAGCAGAATATCTGACCTACAGAATATCATATCTACAACCTGATACAGTTGCAAGACAAACACACATGTGGTTTAGATATGGAGAACAGAAATGACAATAATAATCTCTTCACATGATTGAATTTGCATGCTTCAGTTGTATATTTCTACTTCTCTATTCCCTCTAATTGTTTTCTCAAATGGCACCCTGTAATACATGGCCTTTCCAAGTAAAGAATACAGAGAAACACCCATTTATTTTATCTGGAAAGATTTCTTAATTCACTCTGCAATTAAAACATTTAATTCATGAAGGAGCATGTATCACAGCCAAAACATCTTCTTCTTCTTCTTCATCATCATCATCATTTTATTATTATTATTATTATTGTTTTCATTATTAAAAATTCAAAGCCATTTACAATCACAAATTAAAATACAAACAGTAAATTAAAATAATTTAAAAATAGCTCTGGATAAAGCAATTAAACATTCAAAAGAGGTGATTTGCAATGTGTGTTAATGTGAACAAAGCATTTCTCTGTTTATCATTAAAGCAACTACATCCTTTGCAAGGCTCAAGTGGCTGCTTCAAAAGCTCTTCCTGGCTGCTTCAACAAGCATGTTCATGTGCAGCCATATTGCTTTGCAGAAGCAGCTGGGACAATGTCCAGAGCAGCCTTGTAAAAGATGTGGCTGCTTAAAAAATTCAAAGACAGATGTTCTATTCACCATCATACAAGTTGCAAAGCACTCTTCTGATTATTTTGCACAGTTCTAATATTCAATTTAAAAAATGAGGGGGGAAAAGAAACCAAAAGTAAAAAAAAAAAATCATGCAAATGGGAGTCCTGAGTAAAGAGGTAGGTCTTCAGAACTGCTTTATGAATTTCAAGATGGAGAGCATTTCAGAATGCAGGCACCACTATTTAAAAAAAAAAACATACCTATGACTGACTGTCATTCTTTGGGATGAGTGCATGCAGGGAGACATCCTCGGATGATTTTAATGACTGACCCAGCCTGTCAGGTATCCTGATTCCAAATTTACATGTGAAAAGCAAACATTTGAAACTAATTTGATATCTAGTTGGCAAACAGTGCAGTTGTTTCAGGAAAAATGTAACATGCACAGCCAGTTGCTGCATTCAACAACATGTTCTACTAGCTGCATTGTTCAGGCTGAGCTCAAGGGTAACCCCACATACAGTCCATTGTGAAGTTTAAATGTAAGATTACCAAGTTAGGTCTATTGTAACGAGGCCATCCCTGTCCAAGAAAGCATACAGAGGTATACCAACCAAAGCTGGTAATAGGCATTCCTAATCAGAGAGTCACTTGGGCCCTTAATGCAGTGTTTCTCAACCTTGGCAACTTGAAGACATGTGGACTTCAACTCCCAGAATTCCCCAGCCATCCATATGCAAGGCCTTTCTCTGATCAGGGTTCAGTTTCAGATTACTGGCCATCATCTACCTGTTACTATATGTAGATACTGATTTAGAACATGCACATTCTCTCCTGATTGGGATGTAATAGAGAAGTACTGTATGGCAAATGTCATCAGTGTATTGATTATATGCAGCTCCAACATTCCAGATGACTTCCTACCACAATTTCATATAGATATTATATAGCATGGGAGAAAAAATAATGTCCAGCACTATGGTTCCTAGGGTACAGACAGTCACCACATACCACTGTTTTAAAATTATTTTCATATAATAAATGTTTTGGGGTTGATGAGTTGAAGAGTTTGGGGACCCCTGGTTTAAACCATCCCTAGATCTGTCCTATTAACTGAAATCAAATGCATACTTACTTTGGGGAAATAAGTTGGATACTTTGTGTGTTGCATCATAATTGCATTAATGCTTTCACAGATGCCCTTGCACTTCCAAACATTATCTATAAAGGTAAAGGTAAAGGTTTCCCTTGACATAAAGTCCAGTCGAGTCTGACTCTAGGGGGCGGTGCTCATCTCCGTTTCTAAGCCTTGGAGCCGGCGTTGTCCGTAAGGACCCGTCCGTGGTCATGTGGCCGGCATGACTGCACGGAACGCTGTTACCTTCCTGCCGAAGTGGTACCAATTAATCTACTCACATTGGCATGTTTTCGAACTGCTTGGTGTGCAGGAGCTGGGACTAGCAACGGGAGCTCACCCCGCCGCGCGGATTCGAACCGCCGACCTTTCGATCGGCAAGCTCAGCAGCTCAGCGGTTTAACCCGCAGCGTCACCGCGTCCCTTGCAAACATTATCTATAGAAAAAGTAAAATAATAGAATAAAATAAAATAAAAGCAATAAAGCATTATTAACCAGGACATTAATGTGCAAAACAGAAGGAAGGAAGGAAGCAAGGAAGCAAGGAAGCAAGGAAGCAAGGAAGCAAGGAAGCAAGGAAGGAGTTTCAAAGGGATCTATAAATATCATACTGAGAGCCAGTTTGGTCTAGTGTTTAAGGTTCTGGGCTAGAAACCAGGAGTCTGTGAGTTCTAGTCCCGCCTTAGGCATGAAAGCCGGCTGGGTGACCTTGGGCCAGTCACTTTCTCTCTGCCCAACTCGGTGCAATGTAGACTAGCCTCCTTGTGGTGCACCCTGGGCAACATGACTTGGCACGGCTAAATAGTCTACACATCTGGCTGCTGGACCTCACAAGAATTTCCCAGCAAGAAAAAGCAGCATAAACACCAAACTGCTATACCACTCGATTTATTTATATATATATAATACTTGACATAGAAGGAAAATGTGATTTTCATCTATCCAAATACAATCTCTTCTGGTAAACAAACAACCAAAACTGATCCTGCTTTTTCATTTCCAGAAATCAGAATTAATGATTCAAGGTCTACGTTGGGAAATGTTCCAAGGAATTTAAGAGGGGGGAACTTGTACACATTAAAGCCTTGGCAAAGCACCAAACAAACTGAAGAGAAGCTTTGTGACACTGAAACTGGTAGGAAGAGATTAAGCACCAGAAAATTACAACTAAGACTTCATTAGTGCTTAGCAAGATTCTGCATGTGGAAGTAGAAGAAACAAGTAGCTGGAGACAGTTCTCAAAACAATTCTTTTACTGATACAACACTGCTTTTCTGTAAAACTCTAAGAGGGATTCATTTTCATACACATCAGGGCATTGAAGCAAATAAGAAAATCAACAGTGTTACCTAGCTTGCAAAACAATGAATTTCATCCCCTTTTATTCCCAAACACTATTTCCAAGTCATTCTAGAATCCCCATAATACTGTACAGTATTTGGAGCATGATTCCTCCAAAGGAACAATCCAAAAGTGAAAAGAAGCATGAAAATGCAATTGCTGGATATAAGATTGTCACTAAACTACTAACAGGAAATTAAATAAACTATTATAATACTTTAACCACTTGGAATTATTTACCAACGTGTACTTGGGAAATGTTTGCTAAAACTCAAAATTGATGGGTTTGAATTGTTTGATAAGATTAAACAGTTAAAGGGGTTACCATGCACATGTTATTGAATATTGTTATTTAATCTGTACAAATTTTTGTGTATACAAAATTCCAAAGCCATGTGATCCTGGGAAAAGATACAGACAGGTTCCACATCTCTTCCATGCCCTCAGAAGCATTTTTTTGGAAATGAATTCAAAGCATTCCACAACCTAATTAACAGTTCTCTAACAGCCATAGGGCCAATAATATCACCTTTCTAATTCTGATCATATTAATACCCAATTCTAAAGATGCATATATTAGACTGTTGATATCATTAAAACACAAACAATAAAAAACAAAGAAAAATTAAAGAAATGGGTTTTAGAACCTTATATAATTAAGTAGTCATTGTCAAAGGCTACTTATAATTTTGGATTGTATAAGTCTTTGGATACTACAGCAGATTTCTTTGTCCATCACAGCCACACCTTGGAACAACATATAACAATGTCAGTATATGACAGTGTTTGATAGAATATCTTTGAATGTCCAGTTCTCTAACTGGAATATCAAGGACAGCTTGAAATTCCCAGCTGGTGAGAAAGTACTTTTCTTTCTGAAAACACGGTAACACTTTTTTTTTTTGTAATGAATTTTATTAAATTTCAAGAAAACAGTAAAAACTACAAAAAAGAAAAAAACTACAAAGAAAGAAAAAAAAAACTAAAAAAGTGCAGAAACACAAGAGAAAAAAAAATTAATTTACAGAAAGGTGTGGCTCCCGACTTTTAACAGCAAGGATATACAAAATTTCCGTAATCAATCTCTTATTCTATATTAAACCAAAACACATTATTTCTAAGAAAAAAGAAAATTCATATGAACCTCTTGAACATCTTTCTCCCCTCCAAAAGATAAAACATATTTAATTGTTCCCTGCTACCACTATTCTGTACATTTCTGTCTACTATAATAAGAATCAGATTAAAAAGCACATAAATTGTCTGCTTTATACTTAATAATACAACAATTATAATAATCTCAATATTCAAAACAGTGAATCCAAATCCTTAAGGGCAAATAGCATCAGTCAAATCCTTAAAGCAAACCAATATGAACATTCTTCAACCCTTATCCCACTTCAGAATAAACCAGAGCAGTTACATATTCCCAAAATATGCACAGAGCTTTCTTCTACAGAAAATCAAACAGCCCAGCTGTCCTACTCCAAAATTCCAGGTTATTTTCACGGCATTCCACCAGGAGATCAACCTTATTTATGGCTTGCAGATCACTCTCTGCCCTAGATTTCTCCAGCTCCATTATCCACTCTTCACCCAGCATCTCAATAAAGATCCCAATCTCAGTTTTTTTAAAAAACCCTTTCTATCACTCTTAAATTCCTCAGTTTCATCCTCCACATCCTGAACCTGATGGCACATTTTAGATCTTACATTTTCCACAATGTCCTGGATGTCTTGCATAAAAGTTTGATAGAAGTCGGAAGAAATCTGTTTAAGATCCTGGTGAAGGTCAGAAAGTATCTGTTTGAATTCTTCCATGTTTCACTCAGTAAATTATGGCACCCTCTAAGAGCTTAATCAGCAAAAGTCAAAGATATTCTAATGTTGTTTACTTAAAGTGAGAGCAAATGGCAGACTGTTCTCAAGGGAAGGTGAACAGAAAGCTGAAGGTTCAAATCAGCCAATTCAACGTGTAAGAAAATACTAATATCTTCAAATTTAACACAAAAATAATAACAGGAAGACAATTATTTACTCTCAATCTTTAAAATTTCCCTTGGAAGGAAAACAAAAATCCAAAACTTAAAAAAAAAAATAGTCCCAAAAATAACGTTAAGCACCAAGAGGGCTGGCTTCTCCCCACTGTAAAAAGCCTCTCTTGGGGTACATGTGATTAAAAAAAATGCAAATTGGTGATTTAGAAATGGGATGGCTGGTCTTAGTGTCCCTTTAAGGCTACAGCGTGGCTTGGAAAGTGATAAAATCCCCGCCTCCGGGGTGCTTTTACCCATCAACTGCAAAGCATTGCGATCTTCTGGCTACAAACAACCATCCTGAGGGCATATGGGATGATTCCAAGTATTCTCCTTAATCCGGAGAACATTTTTGGGCTTCAGGAAAGCCTTCCTGGGTCTGAAAAAAGCCACTGCGTTGTCCGCTCTGCCCACCAAACTAGCAGGCGCAGCCGTTCAGTCCGCCATTCCCACCAGAAGCCCGAAATGCTGTAACATTTTTCTCTGACTCTTTAAACTTCTGAATAAAGCAAATAACAATAATCATCTTCATTTTCCAAGATTGTAAATCATTCATTTTTTAAATGAATAGAACTGCTAGTTCTGATGATGTGCCTGAATGAAGAGTTTCTGTTATTACTATTAATATGTACATTTGTCTGGCTAAGGTGTGTGTTTTTAATCACTTTTAACATATGCTGGAGTGAATAGAGTTCTGTCTTCACAGAGGAAAGAAGGAATTAAATATTTCTGCATGCTGAATTAACTAGAACTTAATAGCTTTGAATAGGGGATCCCTTCCTTTTACTTACCTAGAAGTGAAAAAAACTATAGAATGTTCTCCTTACTAGTAGATGAGTTTTTTCAGAATTGTTTGGTTTTTCTGTTTTTGCCTGAACGACGGGGCCTTTTCTGTCTTCCACAATGCTAATGACTGACGGATAACGTCTGAAATTCTACTGATGAATCTAGGAGGAAACTAGCTTAAAACAAGCCTGATTTCTCATCCTAATTTGCAGCCTCTGCTATAGATTGGTTCTTTTCAAGGTTAAAATATAAGAAGGGGAACATAAACTTTTTAGGAATCACCACTGTTAAAAGAAAACATTGCCTTCTAAAACTTAATGCATTAAAATAAGTTATGATCTTTAATGTGGTACAGCAGAGCTGGAACAGAAAGCTATCTGTCAGAAAAGGCACAGTTGAAAATTTGTAAATTGATGTATTTTAACTTTTCACTTGCAATTATCTCCTTGGTAACATTTGTTGCAGTCACAATTTATTCTGGCAGCAGGGTAAAGGAAAGAAGTGGCCATGAGCCTCACTTTTGTTTTGAATATTCAGTGGAAGAATGTTTTTCATCCTTTTAAAACATACCACCGTTGATGTCCATTTAACTATGCTATTGTTGGCATCTACTGGACCCCATCATCCCACAAAAAACCTGACAGGCATCTTTTCAAGAGGAATTCTTTTCTTGCAGTCAATAAATATTATTAGACGAGGAGGAGGCCAGACTTTTTGCATTCCTGTCACTGTTTTACATGTGGAGATATTATGCATGGTTAGTAGTCAACTTAAATTCATGCTTTTTAAAAGGAAAATGCTATCTGTAGTCTGAATGTGTTTTGTTCATTTATTCATTCATTCATTAATATTTATATTTATAAAATTAATAAAATAAGTAAAGGACAATTGAAATTACTCTGACTAACCAACTGAATAGAATTTCAGTATCAAGTGGTTTTTCTGAGAAGAGAGTGTTATGAGAATTCTTTCAGATCTACCAGCTTGATCTTCTCTACCACTGAGAGGAGTCACTCCAAGCATAATCTCTAATGTATGGATTCTGTGAACTCTATACCCATTATAACACACATATCTTCTAATAGCGACCAAGAAATAACCAGAATACATTGTTTCTCATTAGTATTTCATTGACAGAAATACATGATCTCTGAAAACACAGATTGCAGTTCTGATTATTATAGTGGGTAATCTGACTCCATGAAAGAGCTCTCTTCTCTACCAAGTCTTTTTAAAAGATGCAGTGTAGTAACAGTAAAAAAGAAATCCTTGCAGCAATACAGTTTATGGGTCAATTATGCACAGTATGTTGAAGAACTGTCTCTCTTCATTTCTGTTAAGCTTGCTGTCTCCTAATTTCAGCAAAATAACTCAAATCTTTTATATTATTCAAAGTGTCAAAATACTGATTTTATCTGTAATGTTGCTTAAAACATCCTCACTTCGTGTATGGAAAAAGTGTTTTGAGGTGAAATGCAAAATTATGCGTGTTGGGAAAGATGCAAGATCCTAATTCCATCTTTAAATTAATGAGGTCTGAACTGGCTGTTGATGAATCAGAAAAGAAGTCTTGGAGTTTTTCTACCCTGAAAAGAAAACTTTATAGCTTCTTTTAAAATATATACTTATATTACTGGCATCTGAGCATGGTTCTTGTCTTTTAATCAATTTCATCTGCAGCCAAATCAAAATGCAAAGACTGGACAAACCACATACATTATTTGTGTTAGCTGGAAAAAGTTTGACTAATTTTAGCTGTATGCCAACCTCCAACCCCCAAGTTCCTTGAATTACCAAGGCATATTGTGATGTGTAGCAAAGGAGAGATCTAGCCTTAGGCGCAAGATAAATAATGTCCTATTATCCAGTGCAGACAGCATCAGGAAATATCTATGCTTACCAGTTTCACTACACAGCTGAAGCAGGAACAGACAGCACCAGATTCCATCCATTTGGCCAATGATGATTCAAAGGCTTCATTTAACATTTGGCCTTTAGGTTTTTAATAGTTTTTCTTTTCTTTTCTTTTCAAAACAGCTGTGGAAATATATTGAGAGAGAATCTCTCAGTCCTAAAGATACTTCCTAGTCAAGGTTAACAAAGAAAAGAAAGTAGGGGTATTACTTAAGAGGAAGAAGGAGAGGAAATGAGAATATGGGCAGGAGTGGGCTACCTGGAACTCATAAGTTAATTTAATAAGGTTCCTGACCTAAAACATATGTCTGTCTGTCTGTCTGAAAAGCAGTGGACCTGTCCTGCCACACTTCTATGGACACCCAAAAATACACAAGCCCAACATACCTCTTCATCCAATTGTATCATTACTAGGGGCCCAACACACAACATGCCAAAGAACTTTTAAAAAAAGCTTGGACATCTCAAAGAGGGGAGCAAATATTCTATCAACTCCTCACTACAGTGCCCCCAGAAAATGAAAGACCTAAAAATAGAAGAAGATGAAATTATGGTTTCATTCAATGGTACAGCATTCTTTATGTCCATAGATCCAGAACTAGTGAAAGAATCCATGGCAGCAGAACTACACAACACACCCAACCTGCCAAATACACTAAGATTGAAATATCCAGAATCATAGACCTCAGCAACCTTTTCCTTACTACCTACTTTCAGTTTGATGGACAAATATACCAACAAATCAGAGGAAAACCCATGGGATTACTATTCTCAGGATTCATAGTAGACACTGTAATACAGCATATAGAAACTATAACACACCCACTCATACAGCCAAAAGTATGGATCCAGTATGTAGATGACACCTTTGTCATAGTAAAAAAGGAACAACTAGAGAAGACACATGAAACTATCAACATCTTCAGAGGAATAAAATTCACAAGCAAAGAAGAAAACAACACACTACTGTTCTTGGATATCAGAGGAAACAGTGGAAAATTATATACACAAGTCTAAAAACAACCCACACCAACCAAGTGCTCCATTACCAAAGTAACAACCCAACATCCCACAAGACAAGCTGTGTAAGAACATTATTCGGATGAGTACAAATGCACTACAGCAACCTGGAACACCAGAAAAAGAAAACAGACCACCTATACAACATCTTCCAATAAAATGGATACCCACGCAACTTTATCAAAAAGAGCCTGACCACTCAACCCACTACAACACAACCAACACAAGCCATGAAAAGGATAACACTACATCAAAAACATCTCAGAAACAACCAACAGACTATTACCACCACACAGCATTACCATAGCACACAAACCAACTAAAGCCTTCCAAAACATTTTAAGTAAACCAAAAGACCCAGTAGCCCAAGAAGAAAAAACAGGAGTCATCTACAACATACACTGTAAGGACTGTAACAGCCACTATGTGGACAGACAGGCAGAAGACTAGCAGAGCACATCCACAAACACCAACTAGCAGTCAGAAGACAGGATGAAAACTCCTTAATCTCACAACACATGGACAGACTCAACCATACTTTCAACTGGGAAACTGTGAACATCCTAGACCAAGCTAAATTCAAAAATGCTAGGTAATTCCTGGAAGTTTGGCATTCAGATAAATCAACCATCAATAGACACATAAAAATACACCATATTTACACACCATTCAAAAAAGGCAATAAAAAAGCTAAGAAGGAAATAAAAAGACCAGAATAATCCTCTCCAAGATAATCGGGATTAACACCAGACAAACAGTCAAGCAGAAAACAATATCCTAATCAAGGAACTACCAAGGAGAAAACTACACCCCACCAACACTGGCAGGGCAAGCTATTGTATATAAAGAGGGAGCAAACCCCACACTCACTTGCACTGATGATGTTACCTAGTCAGGTAATGAAATGTCTGCAAGCAAACAACCAAGCTCAGAGAGCACCAAGGACTCTGTCTGTCTGTCTGTCAGTCATCTCTGAGGGCCACAAGGACTATGCAATGCAATGACATTACTGGAAGGGCTCAGAATAAAAGCCCTGCTCTTTAAAAAAAGATAAGAAAAATCCTTTATGGTGTTTTGGGAAGGAACTAAAATAAAGTAGGCATCAAAAGGCATTACAATTATTTCAAGTGAGCACACACATTTTACCTTTCATTTCCTTTTTAAGAAATAAACACTTTTGTAGTTACTATTCAATGATCTGCTGCCAAATTTTGGTGGCTCTCTCCTAGGAGGCTCCCATGGCTGCAAAAATTAAAAAAAAGAGACAGAGTGCAGTTCCACTCATGGAACAAGTATTATCCAGCCCTGCATTTGGAGACATTGGCAGACACTTGCTGCTAGGGCAGCAGCCATTTCCTCAAGAACCAGCCTGTCACAGCTTTTGCTCCAGTCCAGTGAAGAACTGGGCAGGTGTGTAAGTGAGATGTGTTTCTGGAGGAAAGCAGAGAGCATCTCCTGCCAATCCAATTTCTGACTTTCTGTTTGACACTGGCACTAACTGCAACTCTGGAGCCTCTTGCTTTGGCAGCCACTGTAGGAGTTGAGCTGTCTTAGTTATGGTAGCCAAAAACAGAAGTCTGGTAGCACCTTTTCCAACTAACATGTCTTATTAAAATGCATAATGAGTTTTTGCTTCAGTAGCAAAACTTGATCTGATTCTGCTAAGAGTATGTAAATGGAAAATTCACCCATACACTTTGAGCATATTAATGTATATTAGTGTTTGCTTTTGTACTTGATGGCAGTATGGCATGCTATGCCCACTAATGAATGGTAAGTCGTAATATTTTTTTCTTTCAGTTTACTGTAAAAGAGGCTTTGTTTTCTTATTTTTTGGCAGAGTATTTTCAGATTATTTTGGAAATACATTTGTTGCAATTTTGAGATTATTTTACTGTTGTGTCGTGATTGAGTTTGTAAGGGTTAATGTTTTGTTTTGTTTTGCTATGACACATCTCTCCATCATTGTGAAGCTTTTCTCGGCATCCCTCCTTCCTGATCTGAGATCCACAAAGATTTCTATCTTGATGTCTTTCCGTGAGAAAATAATTTCTTAACTTTCCTAATGAGAATTCAAGAACTATGCATTCCCCAAAAATCTCCTCTTGGAAAAAAAATTAAGAGACATTTGTTTGTTGTCAAACTTGAAAGCGTATAGTAAAAAGTGCAGAAGAAAGGTTTAATACCATGACATAAAAGTAGTTTATAGTGTGTCAGTCAGGACTGGTATAAAGGGGTTACTGTGGGGTGCAGGTAGGCCCCTTAAAACTCACCCTATCCAGCTAATGTCAGACTGAAAAGCACTGAGGGTGTGCAAGGAAGTAAAAGGGAAATGGCCACAGCTCCCTGGCTCCATCACTTTGCATCGAAGAGGGTGCCTCATGTTTATGTTAGGCCGATGGTGTTTTCTGGCAGACAGGTTCACCCATGGGCTAACAGAGCTCATTGTTAGTAAATGGATAAATCAAGCCAACAAGATCAATCTCTTCAGAATGATTTTATTGCATGATTATGTTTCTATCCAGTATGTTTCTTCTAGATAAAACTTTAATTCTTAGTTCAAGTTATGCAGATGTTCTATTTTGAATACATAATTTTAACATCTTATTTTGTAGGAATCCATCAGCAGTTTGAACCTAGGGCTGTGTGTAGGGGGCCCTTTGATGTTAACATTGCACTGAGTATCCAAATCCCTTAAAACAGTCCTGGTTCCAGAGTATTGTTACCAGTTGCTACAAGACACAGATACTTAGGCTATTCTTCTACTTGAGTTCTTTTGAACAGCCCAGTGATTAAATCTGGAATTCACATCATATTTAAATTCTCTCTCAGGTTGAGCTCAACTACTGGTACTTGTATTTTACACAACACACACACATGTATATACACATAGACACTATTGTTTTATTACCAAAATATTCTCCATCTCTGAATTTTGACTCTGTCTCATGGCTTAACCTACTTTAGTGCTAAATATTCTTGGACTAGCACAGTGTCTGTTCTTCATAAAGTGGCCTGACATGTCACTACTGTGACATTCTTAGTACTGGCTTGCATCTCTTGTCATTTTGGCATTACTCTCTAGAAAAGCCTTCTCTGACTCATGTTTCCCAAAAAGGAATCGTAAGATAAATACTTCACGCATGTAGCGAATGCTACACCTGTGTGTGAATGTGTGTGCAGAGGAGGCTTATTTGAGCATTATTGATGATGGGGTCTTGGAAAAGAAAAGAATTATCTTCCTTTTTCTTCCATCTTATCTCTATTTTCATCTTTATTATGCCGGATCTTAATGTTACCTGGATGTGACTCAGAGGAATAGCAAGCAGACTCTGAAGCAGACAGAAATAAACAACTTGAAAACAACTTTGGCTTTACTTTTGTCTTTTGGGTATCCTTCTTAGCTTCCTGGTGAACTACTGTCAATTGTAATTCTAGTCTCATTGCTGAGAACTATTTGCGTCTCTGTCGGATTCTCACAACGATTAAAGGGAAATGCAGAATATCTAAGGATACCCTTTCTAGACTCACAAAAAATTGGGGGGTATTAGAATTGAGTTTCTTTTGTACAAAACACCTGAGTTATTTGAGTGATATATTCACTTCACAGCTGTCACCATTTATATTTCAAAATTTAAAGCACACTTAATGTCCTAACAGTCAGGAACCACGCTCAGACAAGGAATAGGTCTCTAGTGTTTTATTACTGCTACATTAGAAAGAAAATCCTAACAAACTGAAGAAGCGTGGGAAAAATCCAGACAGATAAACCCCAAAAGTCAAAGTGGGTCTGATCTGTGTCTCTTTGAATGGCTGCTTAATTCCTCAGTACTACGCATGCATTTTTCCCCCTGGATAGGGGCCCCCTCCTGCTCACCATCAGTACTCATGACATCACCCTCCCCTCCAGATTCGCATTCCATTTCAGACCCTTCCCTTCCAGAGTTCCTTCCTCCCTCCAGAGTCTCATGAGAGTCCATCTCCCCCTCCAAGCTCCCATGGGAACTGGGCAGCGATGGAAATTCTTCAAAGGAAAACTCCTCCAAGGACAAATCAGTGCTGCTGTCCAGGTCTGATAACGCTTCTGGCCCAGGTGGCTGCTCCTGGAAAATAGCTAGATAATTTGAAGATTCTTCCCCGCTCCCCCTTGGGAAGTGCAAGCTGGAGGTGGAGGGCTGTGGCTCCCCCTCCTCCTCTCGCTCTGGCCTCAGAGCCTCTTGCGGGGGTGGAGGTTGCCAACTTACAAACTCCTCTGCTTGGGATTCCTCTGCTTGCTCAGTCAAGTGAGGAATCTCTGGTAGAGTGCGACGCTTGGGTTTGTGAGGGAAAAGCTGATGGAATCGTTGAACCAGCGCTGGTGCATGCACATCTCTGGCATTTTCCCACGTGTGCTCTTCCTCAGGGTACCCTTTCCAGTGTATTAAATATTGGATGCCCCTTCCCCTCCTCCTAGAGTCCAGAATTTCCTCGACTTCATGTTCCTCCTCCCCCTTCACAATTACTGGAGGTGGGGGGGCATTTGCAATCGTAAGGTACTTGGGGGAGGGTCTTTGGCTAGCAAGGCTCTGTGAAAGACTGGATGGATTTACATGGATGCTGGTAGCTGTAAACAATAAGCCACTGGATTTATCTGCTGTACCACAGTGAAAGGGCCCACAAACTTAGAGTCCAACTTCTTGGAGGGTCTGGTAGAGGTCAAAAACTTGGTAGAGAGCCACACTTTGTCTCCTACCACATTCACTGCCCCCTCTTGTCTGTAAGCATCTGCAGCTCTCTTGTAAGCACTCTGTGCCCTGATCAGCTGCTCCTTTAACAACTCCTGTGCAGCTTGTTGCTCTTTAAGAAAATCATCTGTGGCTGGAACAGTTCCCTGCTGGGAGGAGGTGGGCAACACCCGAGGGTTAACCCTGTAGAGTGCTTGGGAAGGAGACATCTTGGTAGAGGATTGCACAGAGTTGTTATAAGTAAATTCTGCCATGGGGAGCAGGGCTGGCCAATTGTCTTGCTGATAAGTGGTGTAACACCTGAGATACTGCTGTAACCATTGGTTAATTTTCTCAGCTTGCCCATTACTAGCCAGATGATGTGATGATGATAGGTGGATCTGGACCCCTAATGACTGGAAAAGGGCCCTCCAGAACCTGGAAGTGAACTGAGGGCCTCTGTCACTCACCAAGTGATTTATCATGCCTCTATACCTAAAAACATGGTCCATAAACAACTGTGCTGTGGCTTGCGCAGATGGGAGGCCCTTGCAAGGAATAAAATGCGCCATTTTAGTGAAAAGGTCCACCACCACTCGTATGGAAGTCAGCCCCTGGACCGGGGGTAAATCAGTGATGAAATCCATGGAGATTGTATCCCAAGGCCTACTGGGGGTGGGTAGGGGTTGCAAGAGTCCTGTGGGCTTCCCTGGGAGAGGCTTGGCTCGTCTACAGGTATGACAAGAAGCAATGTAACCCTTTATGTCTGCAGTCATCTTAGGCCACCAGTAGTCTCTCAGAGCTCTATGGAGAGTTTTGAAAACACCACTGTGGCCTGCCATTTGATGGTCATGGCAAAGTCTCAGTACTCCTTCCCTCAATGAGGGAGGAATGTATAATCGCCCGCTATGCCAGAGAATTCCTGCCTCCACATTGAATGGGGAGACAGTGTTTTGCGGGCCCCTCTGGAGGTCATCCATCTTGGCCCTGGCATATGGGTCCTGTTGCTGCTGAGCTCTGACTCTTGTAAATAGGTCCTCTGCTTGTCTGCCTGCTGCTAAAATCTCTGTCTGGTTCCCCCTCATAGTCTGCTGAAAGTTGTGAGGTTGTAATATAGTAGCCTGTACGTCCTGGTGAGTGGCGGGGGTTGCCTGAATGGATCTTGACAGGGCATCTGCCAAACAGTTCTGTGCCCTGGAAACATAAGAAATAACAAAACTGAAACAGGAGAAAAACTGGCTCCATCTGATTTGGTGTGGCGTGAGGGATCTGGTGTTTTATAGAAGCTGTAAATTCTTGTGATCGG
This sequence comes from Candoia aspera, assembly GCF_035149785.1. Lineage (NCBI taxonomy): Eukaryota > Metazoa > Chordata > Lepidosauria > Squamata > Candoiidae > Candoia > Candoia aspera. The sequence goes on from NC_086155.1 coordinate 164,264,305, forward strand.
TGCAAACTTTCACAGGAAAGGTTGCACCTTCTAGCCAGTGCCTCCACTCTTGAAATGCTGCTTTAATTGCCAGCAACTCCTTGTTAAAAACATCATAGTTTCTCTATGCCGGTGAAAGTGTGCAGGAGAAAAATGCGCAAGGGAGCAGTGTCTTTCCTTCTTTGTCATTATATTGCAATAAAACAGCTGCAATAGCAAAATCTGAAGCATCTGAATGCACTATGAATTGCTTCGTGGGATCAGGGTGCTTTAAAAGCGGCTGGGATGCAAAGAGCTGCTTAAATTCTTGGAAGGCTGCTTGCTCCCTCTCCCCCCAAATGAATTTTGATCCTTTCTTCAAAAGCTGTGTGAGGGATTTAGCCCTGTCACTAAATTTATTTATGAGTCTCCTGTAGAAATTGGAGAATCCTAGGAATCTTTGTACATCTTTCACATTTCGGGGGGGTTGCCAAGAGAGAATTGCCTGGACCTTTGAAGGATCCATGGATATGCCTTCTGTTGATATTCTATAGCCCAGGAAATGTAATTCAGTTAAATCAAAGGCACACTTCTCTAGCTTGGCGAACAGCTTGTTTTCTCTCAGTCTTTGTAAGACATTACGTACATGGGTTACGTGAGTTGTGGCATCCTCAGAGAAAATTAATATGTCATCTAGATAAACGACCATATACTTATCTAGTAAATCAGCAAAAACATGATTCATAAATCTGGAAAATATGGCTCCTGCATTAGACAAGCCAAAGGGCAAAACAAGGTACTCAAATTTACCAAACCTGGTATCGAAGGCAGTCAGATATTCATGCCCCTCTTTCATCCGGATCAGATTGTACGCATTCCTGAGGTCCAACCTAGTAAAAATGTGTGCTTTCTCTAAGCGATCCAGCAGATCAGATAGTAGGGGGAGTGGGTAATTTTCCTTGACTGTGACTTTATTGAGGGAAGTGAAATCATGCACCACTCTCATGGGTGCCTCCTGGTTTGCCGGTGCCAACAGGTCAGGCTTCTTTGGTATGAAGAAGGTAGGAGCAGACGCTGGGGAAGTAGATGGTCGGATGAAACCCTTTTGGAGATTAGAATCCAAGTAATCTTTTAAGGTGGCTAGTTCCTTGGGGGACATGGGATATTGTTTCCTTGCTGGAATCTTGGCTTCTGGTATCAACTCAATGGTGCAATCACAGTCCCTATGGGGGGGTAGTGCTGTGGCCTCTTGTTCATTGAAAATGTCTGCGAAATCTGCATACTTGGCTGGCAACTGGACCCCCCCCACCCTGCTTCCATGACTGCATTGGTTGCTGGAGAGAGGAGAGCGGCTTGAATCTTGTGGTGCTGTATTCCTTAGCTGGGAAGGAGATTGCTCCTGTAGTCCAGTTCAACAATGGGTTGTGGATCTTCAGCCAAGGTGTGCCCAGGATGATAGGCACATTAAGTGATGCAGTAACATAAAGTTGGATCCACTAGTGTGGTCTCCTGTTGTTAGTTGCAAAGGTTCTGTGAAACTTCTAATCGGCCCTGCCTTGAGGGGCTGGCCGTCAATGGTCTCCACTTCTATGGGTCATGGCAATTCTATGGTCGGGATGTTGAGGTCTTGTACAGTCTGTACATCACTAAAATTGGTGGAAGCTCCGGAATCCACAAGGGCCTCTAGCTTGACCTGGTGCTCTGGGTTGACGTGCATTATTACTGGTAAGTAGTAAAAGGATTGCTTGGAATCCTTGGAATGAGCCCTTCTTAATTGATTGATGGTCTCCCTGCTGAGCTCTGTGGAGGGAGACTGACGGAGGTGGAGGTGGCTCTTGGTTCAGCTGCTTGCCCTGGGGCTCTTACGGAATTTGCTTGGCTTCTCGCTGGGCAAGCTCTCACCATGTGCCCCTGGACTCTGCAGTAGAAACAGAGGGCTCTCTCTCTCCTTCTCTGTCTCTCAGCCTCAGAAATAAGCCTCCTGCTCACCCTGATCTGCATCAGCTCCTCTGGTCCTGAGTAAGGAGATGCTGCAGAGAGAGCTGGAAATCCTGGAAGCACTCTGAGGCCCCTGCGTCTCCCTGGCTGTATCTGTCTGAGCTCTTCTAGCCTGGCGTCTACGACCACAGGCAGTTGATATAAACCTTCTAGGGTAGCTGGTGTTTCCTGGCGCACTAATTCATTTTTAATTTCTTTCTCCAGCCCGTTTGAATTGATCTTTCAAAGCACTCTCATTCCAGTCCAAATCTCCTGCTAACAACTTGAAATCAGCAATGTAGATTCCCACTCTCTTGTTGCCTTGCTTGAGGTTCCGAATTTCCCGGCTGGCAGTGACCTCTCTGATCGGGTCGTCAAAGTGTGCTTGGAACCCTGCCAGAAAATTCTGGTAGTCGTTGAAAATTGGGTCATTGTTCTCCACCACGGGAATAGCCCATTTGGCTGCTGGGCCCTTTAGCAGACTTAGAATGAAGGTGACTCTGGTTCTGTCTGTGGGAAACTCTGCTGGTCTGCTGTCAAAAAACATTGTGCACTGTGTGAGAAAGGTTCTCAACTGGCCTGCTTCTCCTCCAAACTTCTCTGGTAGACTGCCCTGGGATCTCAAGACTACTGGCGGAGCTGCTGCTGCTGCTGCTAGCACCGGTTGTGGATTAATCGGAGCTGGTTGTTGTAACTGCTGTAGCATGGCTGCTTGTAATGTGTTGATCTGGAGATCTACTTGTTGATGTTGTTGCAATGCTGCTGCCAGTTGTTGGATGGCCTGCCGAATTTCCTGGTTTTCCGAAGACATTTTCCCAAATGTCTCTTCCTTTTTTATTTTTTGTTCCTCCCTCTTTCAATGGGAGTAGGATTGATGTCCTAACAGCCAGGAACCATGCTGAGACAAGGAATAGGTCTCTAGTGTTTTATTACTGCTACATTAGACAGAAAATCGTAACAAACTGAAGAAGCGTGGGAAAAATCCAGACAGATAAACCCCAAAAGTCAAGGCGGGTCTGTTCTGTGTCTCTTTGAATGGCTGCTTAACTCCTCACTACTACGCATGCGTTTCCCCCCTGGATAGGGGCCCCCTCCTGCTCACCACTAGTACTCATGACACTTAATTTACTATGTACTGAAAACTTAAAAAAAAAAGGTAACATTAGCAGAGTATAAAATTTTCTCAAATGACATAGCAAAGATAATTTATTGACTGAACTAAATAAAAAGGAAGCATGTAAGTTTTAAACTCTCTTTTATGCAGGCAGAATTAGGTTGTATAATTCCACCTATATGATGATACAGTGAGAAAACATTACTTAAAAAATAATCAAATTCTGATCAAAAGAAGAATTTTATATGCTAAAAATAGGATTGATTTTGCTTTCAATCTGGTCTTCTGTTGATCATCTGGTCTTTCCTTAATGAAATTACATCTCTCTCCCTCCTGCCATTGCTTTTTCTTCAAAAGTACCCACTCAAGAAGAGGAAGGAAGGAGAAAGAACTTCATTGGTGCTTCTGGAATACTAATTTCAGAAAGTGAAATTGCCATTGGGTGTTTACAAGTACTCCAAGGACAGCTAATGACAGATCACCTGAAAGGAAAAATGTATCATTCCAAAAAAAGGATTTATACCCCCCTTTTATATGCAAAGTTATTTGTATAGAGACAAATCTGGACATAAATACTATAATATAAGCAGAAATCAAATACTTTTCACCAGTTTGCTGTCCTGATGTTAGTAATTAATAGGCAGCTTCAAGGCTTCTTGAACCCTTTTAAGGTTCCTTGAAAGGCACTGGAGATCCTTTAAATAGAGAACACTTTGAAATAGGTAACTGTCCTGTGACAACTCTAGAAGAAGACTGTCTGCTGAAAAGATAGACATGTGGCCACCCCAAACAGCAGCACCTGTGTAAGAATGTAAAGGGCTAGTATCTGCTCATGCTTTTGACATTTCCCAGAACCTGAAGTATATGTTGTATCTAAAAAAAAGTTTTTACTCAGTCCTTCCTGCTTTCTACCCCAACTTAGACTGTGACGTCAGTCTCTCCTTCCTAGTCTTTTCCCTGCAATTTTCCTGTAGTTATTTTATCCTGTTATTTTAAATACATTTTTTACACGTTTATTCAGTCATGTCTGAGGGTCTAATGTGGCAATTTTTATAAGAATTTTATTAAGTTTGAAACAAAGATAAAAACCACAAAAAAGCAAAAAACCACAAAAGAAAACGAAAAGAGTGTGAAACACAAGAAAAAAGAATTTTAAAGATTACATACAGAGGTGACTTTCGACTTTCAACAGCAAGAATATACAACAATTTCCATAATCAGTCCCTTACTCTGTATCAAACCAAGATCATATTATTTCTATAAATCCTTCTATTAGCACATATACAAATCACTAATGTAATTGTTCCTTGCCCTTACATTTATATATATATATAAATATTATATATATATATATATATATATATATATATAAATCAACTTCCCTCCCCCATAAGACAACATCCATTTAATTATTTCCTTTCTACCACAATTCTATATATTTCTGTCCACTATAATAAAAATCAAATTTTAAAAACATATAAATTAATTTTATAATTAATAATACTACAACAACCTTAACCCTATTAAACCTAAAAACCAAAGAATTATTATTATGTCTTATAGATACCTTATAAATCTTACAAATCAATCAAACCTTTAATTTGGCATTTGTCTTTTTTAACCTAACTGATCTATCAGAGATTTAGTTGAGAAAAGGAATACCAAAATCTCCTGGGCACTTGATACCTAAATGTCTCCTGCCCCATGTGTGAGCCTTTAATGCATGCTGGTTTGTGGAATGGTTGCAAGTGATGACGTAGAAGGCCAGAAGCAATCAGAACAGAAGCACTGAATCTCTTTCCTTCCAGTGTCTCAAAAAGTCCTTTCCTTCCAGTGTCTCAAAAAGTCCTTTCTTTCCAGTGTCTCAAAAAGTCTTTAGAAAACAAAGGACTAGATAAAGGAAAACTAATTGAAATTCAATACAAATAAATCAGATGTAACTGATTTAGGTGTAGGAGAGTCTTGTGGCTTTGGGAGATTAACTTGTCTGAATGGGGTTTCTTTCCCTTCTGAATCAGATGTGTAATATGGATGTCTTCCTGGATTCAGCACTGATGCTAAATAGCATTGATGCTAGATCAGGGGCAAGGAAAGCCTTTTATCAGCTTTGTCTGTTCAGCCATATGCTTTCCTACCTGGATGAGAGAGACCTGGTTTTACAGACTCATGTACTGGTAGCCTCAGTGTTATATTTTTGTAGTTCACCGGGGGTGGGTGGGGGCTTTAAGACATTTGAAAATTGCAGCTGATCCAGAAAGTGGTACATTTTGCCCCTTGAAGGTCTCACATAAATAATGTGTTGAAACAATGTCACTGGTTGCCTTTTGAAAATGCTCAAAATAGCACCTTACTTCAAAATGTTCATAATGGTACTCACTTCAGCAGAAAGCAGGATTCTCCCAGTTTCTTTTAACATAATGTAAAAGAGAATAGGATAAGGTTACAGAAAACTCAGCAATTGGATTGTTTTTATTTTAGCACCTAACTTACGGCACACACTTTTTCAGTCTTCCTGTGCAGTTGACTCCACACTCTTAAATCATTGTGCACCCTTTGTGGATCCTACCATGGACACATTTGACATGTATGGGTAATTTGTTTTCCACTTGGTAGAACCTATCCTAAGAAACAAACCATCAATGGAGTTGAAGTAAACCCCATTGCAGTTTAGGAAGAGGCTCAAAACATACTATTTATTTACACAAAAATCTGTATACCACCCCTTCCAAAGATGCTAGATGATTTATAATAACAATCAACATAAAGATTACATAACTGGACCAAATAAACTAATACAAACAACAACAAAACATGACCTACAAAAATAGATCAGATCAAAAAGGCAGCCCAAATCTACCATAAGCGCCCGGGAACAAAGGCTTACAACGTAGATGGGAGTCATGGACCAACTTGTACCATAGTGTGGGAACTTCCACTGAGAAGGGATACTTCTGGAACTTTATCTAGGCCTTTTAAGTATTTAATTTCTTTTCAAAAGTATTCTTATCATGTTTTAATAATATTTAAGATCTGTTTTAGTTGCATTTGTATAAGCTTTCCGTAGCCATTAAGGTATGTGTGGCATTCAGAAATTCAGATAAATAAATAAGCAAGAAAGTGTCCACCCTGAAACCTTGGAAAGCTGATTCGTTGGAAGGATCAATAATCTGAAACAGGGTGAAGCATTTCTCTATACTCTTATGAAAGAAAAGACCAGTCCAAATTTCCCAACTCAGATCTGTTGGACATGATCAGTCCAACAGATCATATCACTTGATGACACAAATCTCTCAAATGATTTCTCATTGGAAGAATAGATGGAAAATGGGGTCCAAGATAAATTGGGAGGCAGAAGTTGTGTCAGACAGTGCTGTTGAGAATGAGACTGAGACTTTGCAGGATCAGGGACTTTACTGAAGCTGCATCCCAAAGAGTAGCATCTGTGCCAGGAAAAGTGCCATTAGAGTCTCAGTTCTTAACCATTAATCTACAGTTCTCAACTTCTAAGGGGAAATTATCACCCTTGCTTGGCCCCCATCTTGTGAACTTTAATACTTCAGCTCTTTGAAATTTCCTTGCTTGACCATTTGGATCGCTCCTGGATATGGCTCTCATTACCTCTCACCCTGAAGCTGTTTCTCTGTTTCTCAAACCTTGACCACCAGTTTTGGACACATTTTCTTGTCTTGTGATCTGCAAGACTTTGGACTGGTATAAGGGTTACTCAATTTACATCTTGTGATTGTTATACTTTAGGGGAACTGAAATACAATTCACTTTAATTGGCAGAATTCTAATCCAGCACGGTTCTTCCTATGTTTTTATGGTCTTGTAAGAAACTTAGGAAAGGAGGAATGGCTCCTAGTCTGAGGGGAACCTGGGTAAAGTATCCTCTGCTTGGTTCATTCCCTTGTCAATGGATCCTTGTCACTGATTAATACCATTCAATGCCAGGGTGCTGGTTAAGCCACATTGTAATTTCCCACACAACTCAGAGCAATGCTGTAGCAGAGCATGGAAGAAATTCAAATGATACTTTGATTCAGCCACCTCGTGATGCACAGTTTGCTTGTGCAGAAAAGAAAAACAAAGGAGGAGGCTAGAACCAGCCTTGTGGCAGGAGGTCCTGATTTGCTTCTCTGAGACTCTTCATGTTAGTTCAAAGCTTCATCCATCAGTTGCAGCATCTGAAAGACGCTTGTTTATATGTGCTGAGCATAAATGCAGGCACCTCTACCTGCTGCAGGAGGCTGTGGAAGGGTGCTGTAGTGACATGAAGTAATGCGGCCACTTCAGTCTGGGAGCAAGGTTGGTTCACAAAGCACCTTAGAGGAGATGCTGTGCTTGAAGAGAAACCACTCCTTGAAACTCTGCACAGCCCTACTCAATATACCATCTTTCCTGTAAAAGATGGGAATTGATTTTTCAGGTGCAAATAATTGTCCTGAAGTCTGGCTTATTTTGAGTTTCTGCTAAGGTCTGATTCTGATACTGTGCACACTGACAACAGGAAGAGCACTTCCTGTGACTGACTCTCCACACCCAAACAAAACGCTTCACTGGTTATTCTTAAGATCCTAAAGCTTCTCCTTTTCTTTCCTTCGCAAAAAATGGTTTTTGTTCTTTTTATCCCCCAGTAGAAGAGCAGTGTCAAGCTTTGTATAACATCTAGTGAATGAAAGCGCGCTGCATGTGCAGTTCAAGAAGTTGCATAACTAAAGTCTTGGATTCTTTTCCTGAATTGTTTCTGGCACTCTTCCTCTGTGAGTTCAGTCTTATCACCGCAACTGAAAAGCAAGTTTGAATTCAACCAATACTGCCTGTGGAGTATGGTTAAAACAGGAGCAAATTTTCTTTGGAATTGCATTTTTATGTATCCATTTTAAACATATTGTTACATTAAAGTGCGGGCATTTTTAGTCACAGTTTAGATCAGTGTTTGTCGACCTTGGCAACTTTAAGATGTGTGGACCTCAACTCCCAGAATATCCCAGCCAGCATGCTGGCTGGGGAATTCTGGGAGTTAAAGTCCACACATCTTAAAGTTGCCAAGGTCTAGAAACACTGATCTAAAGAGTATTTTCTTGCATAAGGAGGAGGGTATTTTCTTAATGTCAGTTGTGTGATCTCTCTACTGCAGTGTTTTCATGAATTTCATGAATTTGGTATTTCATCTAACCTGTTTATGTTGCTCATATCATTTTTATGCTTGAAAAACAACAGTTTGGATATAATATGATTACCTTAAAAACTGAAGTCTCCCTCAGATCAAATTCAGCTCCTAGTGAGCTGTCCAAGTAGTTTTCATGGCAACAGTGTGGAAATAGTTTGTCATCAGCTTCTTCCATGATTTTTTTCAACTTACCAGTGTACAGTAAGACAATTTCTGTGGTTATCCTATCCAATTAATAACCAGATCTCAACCTATTTAGCTTTTTGATATCTGGAAAAATTGGTTAGGGGCTGCCACTGGCTATCAGACAGACATTAGCAGAGATACTCCATCTTTGTGTGTATGTGAGCCTGTATGTACACCTTTATATGGCTAGGAGCTGGCCCAAACTATCTTTTGACTGAGTAAGGTACTGTATGTATACTGCCAACCTATGTGCTGCTTGCTGTGTTATTTGGGAAAAAGCTATTTTTGACATTAATTTTGGAAGTAAATTCCTTATAATTGTACTCTAAACTCCCAAAGAAGGATTCTCATTCACAAGTAGTGGGGAAGACTTAATCCTGACAAACTGATTAATATGTTTATTTTATCCATATAATTATACAAGAAAACATGTCAGAAAATGGCTTGGTTAGCTGTAGTATGTGAACTGGACTAGCGCATTAATTCCCAATATTGTAAGGATGCAAGTGAGAAAGAGAAAGAAAAAGCTGTGGTGACTGACTGTGGTCTCTCAGTGAGCTGGACTGCTAAAACAAGGCACTGAATCTGTTTCTCCCCAGTCCAAGTCCAGCACTCTTATCTTTATGCCAGATTGACACTTCTAGATCAAGTTAAACAAAAATAAGGCAGAAAAGTAATCATGAACGAAGAGCTATAACTATCTGATTGCTCTAGGACCCAAAATTATAACTTAAGTTTTCCTTCTTTCCCATTTCACTATGTGGTGGAGTTTATATGGCTTTCCTATACAGAATCCACAAATGAAAATGGAACGTTAAGGCACATGGGCTTGTATTAGCACAGTGTGTTTCAGTTCATCATGTACCCGTATGTAAGAACAATTCTTAAATTAAGATATTAAGGAAATGGTTTAGAAATAAACCTCTTATGAGAGAATTCCATTCCTGAGTCTGATCACTGTTCACATTCTATTGACATCATCGTCATCGTCATCATCATCATCATCATCATCATCATCAATTTAATTCAAGACAAATGTGTCATTGGCAGACTTAAACACCACAGAGTACAGCATCCTTTTTCTCTACTGCAGGACTTCTCTATGGATGATTAACGTATCGTTGTTACCTATAGCTATCGGGGACAATTCAGCACAACAATCTAATGAGGTTTCATAGGCATCTTGTTCAATTCAACATATAGTCCTGAGGAAAAACAATATCTGTATGAATTGTATATTATTATTTTTCCAGTGTGGTATCCCAGAGTAAAAGATGATGCCTTTTGGGGAGGAAAAATATTATATTATAATAAAAATGTGGCTACTATACCTGCTAGCTCTTTTTTGCAGGAGGAATCTTGATCGTTCTTGCACTGGGTAGAGAAATAGCTTGCTTATCTGAATTAGCACTCTCAGTTTGGTGACCCAAATCTTAAGGAGGCTAAGAGCTTTTGATGGTCTTATTAAGTAGCTCAGTGAGGCCGCTGAGTGATCAGTGATTAGAAGATGGATGATAAAATATTTGGATGGCATACAAACCTTAAACAATAAAGTTGTTCAGACATATAATTATAATATTCAGGTGTAAATGCATTAAATTTGCCCACAAATCAATCAATCAATCAATCAATCAATCAATCAATCAATCAATCAATCAATGAAGGAGGCTGCTAGCATTGATTACATTCAATGTTACAACCAGCCTTTCATTATATTTGTAGTACCTATGTCAAGTGGGTACTGTACACCGATACATATTCCTATGGTGCAAACTTTGGTCCAAATGGCTAATTATTTTTATTATTCACTGTATGTTTTTATAGCCTATCAAGCAGCAATGAATAGCCTACATAACTGTGGTGGTGGTGGTGGTGATGCCATGTCCTCCCAAATGAGAATAGCAAGGTACATGGACAGCACATCTACTTTCTTGGAGGCATTGCTATCTCATTCAAGACAGTTTACTTTTCTAATTCCTGGGCCTGAGAGCCACCTATTTATGGCACCTCCAGTTTAACAGTACCACAATTTCACTTTGTTGGCTCTCCTCCAGTCCACCATTGCTGTCTCCCCTGTTTCAAATGGAACGAAGATATAGTACTTCAGATTGCCTCCAATGGCTTCATGTAGATAGCGAAGATGAATAGAATTCTGTATGAATAAGCAGGAACCAGTATCTGATCACCATAAGAAGCCCTAGACGGTAACATGCCAATCAAAGAAGAAACAATGCCATCAGTCTTGTTCAAATTCCCACAAGACTCACATAAACAGATAACAACTCTTACTCCCACACGTCGGAGTACTGATTATGTTAACTAGTCTGGTAACGAAACATCTGCAAGAATAAAAACAAGAGAGACCACCAAGAATCCAAAAGTTAGGTGGCCTTTCTATATCTTGCCCACTAAAAAATATTTGCAGCTAGGCAGAAGTTGTCCAAAAGCTCAGGGTCTAGGAAGGACTTTTATGAAAGAGGTCACATTACTGCTTCTTTCAATACAGAGGAGTAACTCCCTCATTGATTAGTTCTTATTGTTATCTGGAATCACTAGATCTTAGAACTGATGCTGGGCAAGGTTCCAAGGAGAAGGTGGTTGGCCTAATTTTCTCAAATTGTTATTTACTTTCCTAGCCCATCGTAACTGAAACTGATCCCACAAGTTCTGAGCATATGACATCTTCATTTGTGGTAATTCGGAGCAGATATGAATGATTCTACCCTCAAAATGCATTACAGATGTATTATGATAGGTTATCCAATGTTCCACTATATCTAAATTAGGACAACCTTTGAATAGCCTGCTAGCCTTCTTCACTGCCACCGTCACTCCCTCACGATAGGCATAATGCTCTTACCTGTCTGGTTGTATTCACTGCAAGATTTATGCCACCTGTACTCTGCCTTCCACTTTAATTCATTGTTTGACATTCCTCAGTAAACTAAAGAACACTCTAGGATCCACTCTAAAGTTAATAGACAGCTATGGATTTTGGATTTTTCTCCCTTAGAACATTATGGGTATGATTGCTTTTCAAAGTAAATTCTGCTTCATATTGCCTCACAGGTTATCTGGCTCTTCTAGCAGTCAGTAGAGGTTTCTAGTTGAGACCACAGAAGCAACATGACTGCTATACATTGCTTTTAGAAGTAGGACGACCATCCTGCTTTGCAAAGAAGTTTCAGATGAATACTTTGTGTGAATCTTCACTGAAGCAAAGAACCCTTTCAAAATTTTGCATGGGCCTGCTAGATATTACGGCTGTGCAAAACTATGATGAGTGATTTAATTTGATCAAATTACCCCAAGGAAGCACATCTGTGAGACAGCATTTTGGCCACCTTTGTGGCCCTTCAGTGGTCTTCTGGGCAGCATATGTGCAGAAACCAACTTCCTCAAAGCAAAGCAGCTAATTGAGGCAGATGGGGGCTATCTTATCGCTTTGGTCTGAGTATCCTGGCAGATGGCATTGCCTGAAGTGAAGTGTAAAAACAGATTGTGCCCTCTTTGCTTCATTGTATTATATATATATATATATATATATAGAGAGAGAGAGAGAGAGAGAGAGTACATATAGTATTATACAATATTTAATACTTCAGTCTCAGTATTCTACTTCATATACCCATGTATGCAATAATACATTCATTAGCCTTCACAATGCCACAAGGCTCTTCGACGGTTTTGCTGCAAAAGTTTAATATAGTTACTCCTCTGGCAAATGTTCCATAGATCTGTTTGTTTTGGAAAATAATTATTCTGACATTCTTAGGACAGAGTATGTACTTCATATTTAGAAAAAGAGAATTGTAAATGTTGACTGGCTGAAATCTGGGGGCATTTAGCAGCAAGATTATAATGTCATCAAATAACTAATTTATAAGTCTATTTTTATGTTTACCCTAAAAGAAAACAAAAAAATAGATTTTTGCCCGCCATGGACTGGATAAGGCTTTAGCACTGCAAAACTTTACAGACAAACAACATAACAAACTAGATAAAATATTTATCAGTCTAACACATTACAGACCAAATATAATACTTTTGTGTCTAAAATTATATTCATGCTCTCCTTCATTATAATTTCATCCATGGAGATATAACCCAGACTTTGGGGTTAATTCTGCAACAGCTCTAGTTCCCTACACCTTCACCAGGAAGGGTATTTCTTCTGCACATACAACCCTCTAGAGGAATTTTGGTAACTAATCTGAATGAATCAAATCATTGCTGCTGTGTATGATTAATTTTAGGCCAATTTAATTTCTTAGTCATGGATTTTGATTGCCTAGATGCATGTGAGTAGAATTGCCTTGGAGCACCCAGTAATGATTAACTGTTGGTTGTAGCTGAAAATCTATCAGAAGGCCAAATCTTATGCATGCCTGTCCATATTATTAACCCACATTTCCTTCATGAAATTTAATGCATAGATAATGTGTGGGGCTTTTTGTTTATGTAAGGTTCATACAGGATTTTATCCCATGTTTTCTCTTTAATGATACTGTTTTTCTATTTCCATAGACTTTGAATAGGAAACTCATGCAATACTGAAAGTGAAATGACAGCAAATGCCATCTACTATGCAGCTTTTATATAAAATAGCCTTTCCCAAACGGTTCCTTCCAGAAGAGATGGACTACAGCTCACTGAATTCTCAACCAGCATAGGCACTGAAGTTTCAGGAGTTGTAGTGTAACACATCTAGAGGGCATAAGATTGCGGGAGCCTGATTTAAACTGTTTAAAGTTATTTAGAGAGTTTGTCATGGTAGTAAAGATGCAGTGTCTTCAACTGATTGGCTTGGATACTTGCCACTCTTAGGAGACTGAACAATCAAATATCCTCTAACTACTGTTGGCTGATTTACTCCCGTTACTCATCAGGAACACTTGTTGAAGTATTAAGCACCTCTGCCTGCCATTTTTCAACCTGATTTCCTTCTAAGGAAAGGAAAGGCAAGCAGAAAAGCAAAGGATGGGGTAAAAGTAGGCCAATGACAGCCTGGAGATAAAAGCATAAGGGAGGTCTTTTTTTAAGGGACTGGGATCTGGAGTGGTTTGGAAAATTGAAGAGGAATGAATGTGGAATGGGAAGCTAGAACGTCCTAGATGTTGCTGAACAATAGCTCTACAACATAGCCAATGGAAATGGATATGAGGAGCCATAGTTTAACAGCATCTGGAGGACCACATAGAGATGATGAACAGAATGAGAGATGTACACAGTCAGAAACTATAGAAATGAGGAAATCTGAACAAAGCAAATCATACATCTGAATGTAGATTTGATTTAAAAAGCCAAGTCATGCTTAGTAGGCTTCTGGCATATATTTTGAACTATGACTTCCATTTTACCTGGAACATTCCAAATTAGTAGATTTTTCTTTGTTGCAGTATACAGATTTTTTCAAGGTTTTTTTTTTAAATTAAACAGTATTTGAGGAAACTGATACTGTACTATTTGTATTCCCTTACAAATGAACCACACAGAGATTCAGTTTCTTTCTTTTACCTTTCAAATTAGACAGCCCATTATCCCTGAGAATGAGAAGGATGTATGTATGTGTATGTGGGAGGGTAATTATTTGGGTGAAAATTCTAGTTCATTCCTACAGATGATTTGAGTGACTTTTTCTCTCTGAAGTCAATATAGTACTGTGGGCTGGTATGTATGTATGTATTAATGATGTAGTTACTAAATCCTAAATACCTCATTACAAATCCCCTGAGTTATCTAATTGCTTCTGTGGGCAGCAAACATTTACAATGTGATTTTAGATCTGGACCCACACAGATACTTTTGATTGACAAGACTTCAGGAAACACTTCTTATCTAACAAGCAGTATCAGAACAAATGCGGAAAAAGCCACACTATCTCCTTTAATAACATTTTCTCTTTACAAAAATCCCACAGAAACACAGCAGACATCTGTGGTATTAATACTATGCAACTTAACTGATCCTAACAAGCATCTGGGAAAATGTTGCTTGACTTGCATTTACAGTTGCTAATGAGGAATCTCAAATGGAGGGATGGACAAAAGCTGTGGTGTTTATTGTTTACTGTGTTCTTTTCCCCGCTGAAAGGAAGCAAAGAAAGAAATCAAGTAGAGGTGGAATGATTGGCTTCTTGGCTGTGGTGTGGAAGTGGATCAAACTGGTGAAGCTGTTCCTGTTGGAGGTATCTGGTTGAGGTATTCTTGGGATCTCATACTGTTCCTTCAACACTAATGTCTCTGAATATTTCACCTCTTCCGTAGCAATGGACAACTCAGAAGTTAATGAGTATTATTGTTAGTTATTAAATTTTGTATCCTGCTTTTTGCAGGTTTCTGAAAACCATGAACATTTTTTGTACTCAGTAAACAGAGGTTAGCAATCTTTTATAATTTTTTGGTAGCTGGATAATTAACACAGAAGGGGACATTGGCAAGATAGGGTAATATTCCAAGATTAGTAGGGCCATATCACATATATTGCAGTATCGTTAAAGTGTTTGCTTTCCCTAGTTTTTGTTTTTAGATTATTATTATTATTAAATTCTGAGCATTAATGACATCTACCATCACCCAGACTTTGCTGTGTATACATAAAGCCTGTCCACATTAGAGGTTATTGACAATGTTATAAACTGTTAGTGTGAAAAAACTATTTGTTAATCTATTTTTTATTTATTTTATTTGATAGTGTTGCTCAGCTCACAATGGAATATTATGTCCCCAATTTCTGGTGATTATGACTGAGCAGGTTCCAGAATTTGCAAAAAGAGTTGGGATCAAATGTTTGTTCTGGGGTCTCTCTTAAAAATATCACAAAACAGTCCCAAATAGAAAGCTATGAAATCACCATCCCAATAATAGCAGACAACTATATTGTCAGTACTCTTCAAAAATCCTAGGCAATGGAAAGCTTTGTTCTTATCCTGAAGCAACTCAACTGCTTTATAAGGAATCAGAGTATTGTTTAGAGCAGTGTTTTTCATACGTGGCAACTTTAAGATGTGTGGACTTCAACTCCCAGAATTCCCCAGCCAGCATGCTAGCTGGGGAACTCTGGGATTTGAAGTCCACACATCTTAAAGTTGCCACGTATGAAAAAATAGTGTTTAGAGCATCTCTCTTTAACCTAACACCTTCCAGATATGTTTCTGTAATTCTCCAGAATTCCTAACCAGCATGATCTAAATTGACTGCTCTTTCCCAACCTGATACTTTCCAAATGTATTAGGACATGACTACAGAATGGATATCCTTGTCCTTGTCTCCGTTAGAGATGTTTTTGCACTTAATTTAAATATGAGAATACATTCTGTTGTGTAGAAAAGAAACTGTGAGTTTCACATAGCCAGCATAGCCAGCAAAATAAGTAATTCCTCCTCTGCTCTCCCTTCCCCCCCGCCTCCATGGCCTGGATAGAAATTTATTCACAGAAATTATGGAGATAGTTATCTTGAGATCGTGAGATAGTGATTTATCACAAAACTTTACTGTTCAACATCTGTATTACAGTGCAAATCTTCACAGGTGATCATGCTGCTGCATTTTTAAAGGAAGTTAGAAAGTTGCAAACAAAATAAAGAATAAAAAGGTGAGCAACTGGCAATCTCATTCTAATTATAATCTGGGAGGATAAATCATGGACAAAACAGGCAAGCCTGCCCTGAATGTCTGCCATGAAGATACAGTATCTTTCTTTGATTGGCATGTGC
This sequence comes from Candoia aspera, assembly GCF_035149785.1. NCBI lineage: Eukaryota > Metazoa > Chordata > Lepidosauria > Squamata > Candoiidae > Candoia > Candoia aspera. Next base: position 164,280,427 of record NC_086155.1, read on the forward strand.
TTAGAAAGCAAAACCTGAATGCACCTATTTTAAAATAGTTGCAGGCACAAAAGGCCAAATTCCAATGGCTTTACTCATACTGAAGAGCACAATACACAGCGTCGCACTGAAATTATTTAGTATTGCTTGTTCAGTAAGGATTTATGGTTCATAAATAATAGTGTCAGGCTTTGGCAAGGATTCTAACGGACTAGTACTTGATCTTAAGAAATACTGCAAGTCAAGACCAAAAGATTCTGGAGCTCCTGCAAGAAGAGCAGGAAATAAAATGCCTTAGTCATCCATACCAGGAATAGCACTGAGGGCATCCTTTCCTCCCCAATGTGGTAGTTCAGATGACATGTGATTAATCTTAAGGTTAAGGGTTTCAGGTAAGAGATTGAGCTCTAATGACATGAAAGCCATAATTTAGGGCTAGTCAACACGTCCAGTCATGTAATGGCATCTTCCCACTACAGCTCTTTGTGGGTGAAGTTGGTTTGTTTAAAGCAAGAAAAAGCAATCTTTTTGGGCTAGAGCACACATTTGGCATTTTAAGAGATTGTCATGGATGCTCAGGGGAAATATTTATTTCTTTATGCATTTTCTCTCCCATTTTCCTGTCAATAAGAATTCAAGGCAGGTAACAAAAATAGAACAACAATTCACATCTCATTAAATAATTGAAATTGCTAGCTGAGACTTTTTCTGAAAGTAAAGAGGGAGGACATTTTATACTAGTTGCTGGACAACGTGAGTGGAAAGGTTTTGTTTTGTTTTGGTGTTTTTTTGTTTGTTTGTGTTTTGCTTGTGAGTTTTCCATGGACACTTTACTTGAATTGAACCCAGCTGTCCAGTCTGGTCATCACTAGAGGGTCTGCTGCAGTTCCTCCCTTCTCATGAGATACTTGGGACATAGACCTTCTCGGTGGTGAGACCCCATTTTATGGAGTGCTTTTCCTGGGATATATGGATGACCCTGGTCATGCTAGCATTTAGTAAACAAGTTAAAGCAGTTTTGTTGCAGTGTACACTTGACTATATTAATTTAATATAAAGGGCACGTATAATGTTTATTACTGCTTTTAATTGTATCACTTTAACTGATTGCATTGAATTTTTATTTTTGTTTTTGTCTTTTGCTTTGTTGTACTTTCTTCTTTTGGGAGGAGTTCTTGTGGGAAGCCAGGGAAGCTGCAGACCTTTGGAGAAATGAGGGTACATTAAAGGACAGGCCATTCACAGTCATATCTCCTTAGCAATCTTTTTTTAAAAAGCAATTCCTTTTGTTTTTCCTCTTCCTCTTTCTCCTTTGATCAAATTGAATGAAAATTGATAGAAGAAAATATGGAATTAATGTTCTGCACTGTGCTGGTTGAAAACAATTATTGACATCTGAACAATGGTTCAGGTTATAGATTGAGCACCATTTGCTGCTGCATTTCCAACAGCAAAATGTCCTGGCTTCTTTTGAAATATATGAGAGAATTTAATTTGGCTTCTTCATAACTGCAGAAATTTTAATTGAAATGGGCCATTCCATTTTTTCAGTTCCAGCAAGTCTTGATATGCATAGCATGGTCTCTTTGCACTGTTCCATTCCATATGTTAAAATACTTAGCCTTTTCAAATGTCACATAACAACTGCAAATAGTTGCAGCAATGAGGCCCTAGTGACTATTCTGTTTTGAAAGTAAATGAATTGACAAGTCTGTTCTTTATGTTGTATCAACTGTTTCCTATTATATTTACAAAATGAAAAAAAAATACAAAGCTAGTCAATCTGCTTCCTTATTACAGCCTATTAGGCAATTAGGAGGGTACACTTTCAGAACAGCGTGCAGGGAATTAGGCACACAACTCTGATTAGTGTTAATAGGAACTGGGCATTTAATTCCCTGCATACAGCTAGAAATGGATCTCAGCTGCTTAATAGGTGCTACTGCAACATTGTATGTGATAAAGACAGATCAATAAAAAGTATCTTAAAAAGTCAGTATGCAATCCCTATCACCACAGTATTGGCATTAAGGACAATTCTCTAGTAGGAGATTTAGTCCACCTCTGCTGAAACAGTAACAAAGGCATCTATGAAAACATGAACAATTGTCTATATTTTAGTAAACCTTATTTGCAACAAATACCAATAAGCCTATCAACTATAAAAGATCAGTCTTGCATTCAGGAGGATTCTAATGCTTATGTACGTGTGTGGTACATTCAAAATATTAAGCTATTGTCCTTTAGCATCAAATCTGGCAGAGTTTCTCTTACTCATTTCTTTGCTATCAGTCAGATTGTTGACAAGCATTAAAAAAATGCTTGAAGCAATCATTAAAACAAGGACACACAAAAGTACATTATTTGTGTAGTTGGGCATACCTATGCAACTAAGGCTCAACTGATGTAAGAACTGTATGGCCAGGGAAAATTACAGGCATGGCAAAGCAAAATTCAGAGAAAGATGATGCATCCAGGATTGCCACGTTCTTCCTAACAAAGACTTGACAGCTTTACAACAGGGTGAGTAATCGCTGGCCTTCAAAACATTCTCTCTCCAAAATCCTGTGCCACATATGGGAAAAAGAGATCATTTGTTGATTTTAAGAGAAGGTGATAACTTACTAAACTTGTTTATACTTGTTGTGATGATGGGAGAAGTCACTTCCTTATATATTTCTTTTCTTTTTCTTTACTATATTCTTTTTTCTTTCTTTTCTATTTTTCTTTTCTGCACTTCCTATTTTTTCAATTTATTATTTTCTTTTTTTTTTTAGTTTGGATTAGTTTTTATCGTGCAGTACAAGGCAGGCAGGTGGGCATCTGAGAAACTTTGGTGATGTCACCGCAACATCATTGCACACACTAGAAACTCTTAGTGGCCAAATAGAGAAAGAAAGTTGTCTGGATCTTTCACAGTAGCAGCTTATCTGCAATAAAAAAATTGAATATGCAGCAATGGAAAGAGCAGAACCTTGTTTTGGAGGTGATGTTTGGCATGTTGTATATTTCAAAGCAAGAGTCAAAATGTCTTATCAGATTGTACTTCAGGGGAGATTATATTGAGGAATGCTAAGAAATAAGTTTGTGTGTTTGGGTTTCTCTGTCTCTTCTAGGTCTTTGAGCTTACTATTCATTTCTTTGCTGTTTAGAGGTAGATTTTTCACCCATCCATCCAACCTCCTTTCTCTCTTTTGTATTTTTGTATAATATGATCTATTCTTACTGATTTCCAAATAGTGCTGTTTCTCACACAGCATTTTGCACTTCAGATAAGCACCACAGTGAATGCTTGACCTTTCCTTCTAGAACCAGGCATGCCCTCCTTAAGGATGCATGAGCCTTTGCCTCAATCAACATAGATTTTTAAAGCCACATTTCCCCTGCTCTTTGTCTTAGTGGATCTTTGGCTGAAGTGCTTTGCTAGCTTCCAAAAGTTGTATCACCTTAAGCAGAGAGGAAAGCTGCCAAATACCAGAAATAAAGGAATGACCCCTTTGAAATAATGAGAGAGCTTTTTTGCTTTGTCATGGGACAAAGCAATGACTGTCAATAATCATTTTATGGAACAAGTAATCTGGATTTATGGAAAGGTCAGATTAATTTATTTCAGGGAAAAGCACATTTTATTGGGTTATGTAAAAACTATGCAATCTGCTAAACATTTAGGATAGAGTCTTAATGAAAATATGCTGTCTGCTTTGCATAGGATGGGGCTAACTTTATTTTGTACTAGGAATCAAACAAAAAGGATGTGTAGCAGGATGGGGCAAGATAGACATAAACCCCTGGTGGATTGGGGAGATGTCCACAGCACAAAATTAGACCAGGCTGAAAATAAAGCTAAATATTTCCAGCATGCGGAATCCAGTGTGAGCTGCAGGAAATATTTAGCATATCTTTGTGAAAGTTGAGTTCAGTCACTTTAGCTATTTAAGATTTAGTTGTTTCAGTCCAGACTGTGTTATTCTTTGTTTTAAAGTGTTTTTACTGTTTTGATTTGGTAAGCTGGTGGAGTGGCTGCCTATTAATAAATAAATAAATCAAGCAAACTCAGAAGTAATTTGTCCTAAACATATTGGGAATTACTTCCAAGTAACCCAACACAGCATTTTGCAGTTAGAGTGTATAACTGAAGAATAGTTATAACAATAAAGCACTTTCCACTTAAATTACTGCAAAAGAGTATTGGTTTTCTGCTGCAGTTAAAATCAAGATGGATTTTTATTTAAAATGAGAAACTTGTTTAGAATTAAGAAGCAAAATAATGCAGGGCAGTTGCTGAACAGAGGATGAGATGGTGGATTTATAGTAACAATTACAGCAACAATTATTCTTTAGTTTTGAATAATACTCCTTGCACTGTTGTTTGCAATATGGAACTAAAAATTCCATGTCAATCAAGGCATTGTATGAAAGACAATTCTAATTTTCCTGAAGTAATTTTTGCTATAGAAGAAGCAGAGACTAGAAGTCCATTCACAAGAAACCAGAATCCCATTTATATAGCAAGCTATGGACCTTGCCTAGATGATGAGGCCTGTGGTGATAAAGAAACACAAAGTTATAAAATGATTTTGTTTATTTCTGTGAACACAGAGAGAAGCCACTAGTGAAAATTAAAATTGTACTCACAACCCAGCTTTTGCATGCCAAGATCATGATGCCTTGAAGAAATAAGCAACTCAAAATCTGGAATAATGAATGAGAAAAGAAACATGTTTTGATCTCTCAAGCGAAATGTAATGTATGGCAGTGACTAGTGCCAACACACAGAAACTGTGTGTTATGTCCAAATACTGTTGACAGCCCAAATAATGCTTTAAAACATTGGGGTTTGTTTTGCTTTCCGTGGGGCAGGAGTGGCTATTTTTGCCAAAGCTATTCAACGGCATTTACTAACTCTTGAAGAACACCACATTTGGGATTTACCGTAAATGTCAGACTTTACTGTTTTTCACTGTTCCTTACAAAGGTGTCTCATATTTCTGTCCTGAACCTCTAAAGGGAGATAACTTTGTGTATTAAGAACATGATGCATTACATTTCACATAACTCATACAGTTAGCCTACATTTGTGAAATAAATCAAACAGTAAGTTTCATTATCCAGTTTGATATGCTCATTCTCTGAAAGCTGAAATTTTCATTTCTTATACATACTTTCAAAAGGGCATAGTTAAAGCTACTTGTGGGAGGGGGCTCTACTTTTCCAGACTTAGGGGTTTAAGACAGATATTAGGGCTCCACTGACATTGATTCAAGTTTTATATTTGCATTTGATGCTGAAACCCAAGGGAGGGGAGATATCCAATAAATGTAATGCAAGTGGCATTGATTAGCTGGGCAGCACACACAATATTCATATTCCCCTTTTCTGTATCCTTTTAAAAACTTAAAAACATCATGCAAGATAACATGATGCATATCATGATAATTGTCTTTCACAATATACTTCAAGAATGTAAAGAAGCTTAATAACACAGCAACTGATAACACAATGCACAAATAATACATTCATGGACATGGACCTGAAAGTACTCTTGAGCTCCTCTAATTTTTGTCTCTCATCCCTTCTTCTGTTTTATCATTCCTTCCTCCCCTGCACCCATCCATTTTGGGGCAAATCATAATATGTACAACAACTGCATCAAAACTGGTAATCTATGCTTTGTGGCTTCTCTCCAAAATGAAGCTGCACACTTTTCCATCCTGGCTTGCAATACTGGGTGGTAAGGCACTTACAAATCATAAGCTGCCAGTTTGAATGTGATGGGAAATTGGTGCTTGGTGTGAACTAAAATGGGAGACAGAGGATCAACATGCTATGGGGGGCAAGGGGGAATGAAGACTCAGTGGGGTTCATTCCATGCTTGATCGCAGGATACCAAAACTTGGAAGTGACTGTGGATGCATTTAGATTACACAGCTAAAGCCAACTGTGAATTAGCAGTTTTGTTTTTAAGTTGTGGTGTTGTCCAAATGTGCACAATGCCTCTTGAAGTTGGAAGGAGACCCAAAAGCAACTCATGATTTGTTTTCAGTTTCCTCTCTGCTTTGTTTTGGCTAGAAACATTCATCGGACCACATCTGAACAATGTGGCAGCAACCTAAAAACAATCTTGAAATAAGGGGTTTGCATCTATGCTACTTGGGAAGATTTGTCCCTACAGTCATAGAATCATAGAGTTGGAAGGTGACATCAGGTTCAACCTCCTGCTCAGTGCAGGAGTCCAAGTTAAAGCACCTTAGACAAAATGCCATTCAAACTCTGCTTGAACCCCTCTAATAAGGGGAAGCCCACTATGTGTCTGAATAAATGGTTCCACTGTCAAACTGCCTTTGCTGTTATGAAGTTTTTTTCTAACACTCAAGTGAAATCTGCCATTCCTGTATCATAAATCCATTATTCCTTGCCCTGCACTCTGCAGCTAGAGAAAACAGGTCTTGATCATATATATATGAAGTATTTGAAGAATGGTACCAGATCCCCTCCACCCATCATCTTTTCTCAAGGCTAAACATTTTTACCTCCTTCCATTTCTCTCCATAGAGCTTAGTTTCCAGTCTCCAGATAGTTTTCATTGCCCTCCTCTGAATCTATTCCAATTTCCCTGAATGTTTTTTAAACTGTCAAAAACAAAACTATTCATAGTACTCAGGTTGGGGTTTTACCAACCAGAATAAGGTGCAACAATTACTTCCCATGATTTGGAAATTATCGACTTTTGATATAACCTAAAATTGCATTGTAGCTGCATAACGGTTTTGGCTCATACTGAGAGTGAAATAAACTATTATTCCAAGATCTTTTTCACAAGAACTATTACTGAGCTAAGTATCTCCCACCCTTTACTGGTGTATTTTATTTTTGTTTCCTAAGAGAAGATCTTTGCACTTTTCTCTGTTAAATTCATTTTTTCTTTCAGCTCATTTCCCTAATCTATCAAGATTATTTTATATTTTATTTCTGTTTTCTAGAATATCAGCTATCTCACACATTTGTTTTTAATTTGCAGATTTGATATGTATTCCCTTTACTTATGGATCCAAACAATTGATAAAAATATTGAGGAATACAGGACCCAGGACTTATATTTATGGCACCCCACTTCTCCGATTTAATGACTAACCACTTCTATGCACTTTTTGAGTATCAATTTCAAGCCAGATATGTAATAGAAAGGTTTGCTGGACCACCAGCTAGTTCTTTCTCTATCCTAGGATGCAGTTCTTCATAATGGAGATTTAAACTAATTCATATTAAAGAGGTGTTCGCTGATCATATTTCTATCAATCTCAAGTTTTAATCCTGCCCCCTTCATCCTCCTCTCCATAACTTCCAGGTGGAACACCTAGGCATTCAACTGCTTTTTCTTTGTTAGTTACTGATCTTTAGTGTCTTTACTATCTTTAAGTAGCTGTCATGTTCACTGATTCAACGTAGTTCATACATCGTAATGTTTCACATGCCATGGCGCTGACGCGCGTTTCTGTTTGGGAGGGAGCTGCTGTGAGACCTTGTACCAAGCTCTGTATGTGAAATCAGTACAATGGAATGTGTTTGGGTTATTTTCTCTGCTCAAGGACTTTTCCCGCAGACCATCAGAAACTGTTAGGAGCACCTGGGATTGTGGACTTGAGAAGATTCTATGGGGGGAGGGATTTAGTTTGCACCGAGGGTTTTTAGTTTGAATTTGGCGCGCTTTCATCATTCTCAGCTTTCTCTGTGATCCTGCATGCTATTCTTCAATAAATCAGATATCTTTGAATTCCTACTCATGAGTCTGATGGTGTTTTAGAATAGGCTACCATTACAGTAGCTTGTATACTGCTTCTTTTCTTTTCCTTCTATTTTGAACATGACCTTTTTATTATTTTCAACCTGATGGGATATTTGAGAAAAAAATTGTAAAGGGACTTTTTCTCTTTGACTGTCTGACAATCAAGAAGACAACTCTGAAAACAGGACCAGACAGATAATAAGCTGGTAGAAGAAAAAAATAGCCTGAAAATGGGTCAGACCCAAACAGCACCTAAAGATAAAACATTTTCAGAAAAACATCCCTAAGGGAAAGGTCATTTGGCAACAGCTAGGAATGCTACCAATACCTCAGTTTTAAGTCTCCCTGTTCTGGGCCCCACAACCCACAGTGGGGTGTATACAATCCACCCTGTGCAAACCCACACAGACACAAAGGAAGAACAGAAACATACAAGAGATACAACACACATGCATATCCCCAATTAAACTCTCTCACACATACATGCATGTATACATACACAGAGAGGTAATACATATTCATACACCCTATTTAGTCCCAAATAGAAAGAACACACAAACACATTACACAAAAGAAAATACAACCTTCCTCCAGGGGCACTGCGGGTGAAGGAGTTGGAAGCCATGCTGTGTACATTTTCCTTACCTTGTTTTTCCTCAGTGGAATTGTTTGCAATTGTGCTTTTAGTATCTCCTACTTAGGAATTATTACCCATCTTGAGCTGCTTTCTCATTCACTTCCTTTACCATGGGATCCTTGCTATCATTACTCTGGATTTATTGAAACCCACTTTTTGAAGTTGAAAGTACACACTTGGCAACAGTCACTTATAGCTTTCCTTAAAATCAAGAACTTCAGCAGTACACAGTGTTTCAAAGTTCCTACTACTTTCACTTCCCTATTGATTAAGGAAGCTATTCCTCTTACGCCGTCTTCCACCCTCTGAAGTAAATGTTGTCAGCAAGACAAGTCAGGAATTATAGAGTAGGACCTTGTTTCACAGTTTGTCTTCCAAGAGATGTCATAGTAATTAGTCTCCCATCACTACAGCCTCATGCCTCTTTGAAAGAGCTGTGACTTGCTTTGGAAGACATCATCCACATTGACTCCATGGTTGAGTAGAAGGAACCAATTACAGTACTGTTTGTATCTATTTTTCCACGTATTTTAACTGAAATTTCCCTGTACAGTATTGACAACTTCATTCATGAGAATTTCTAAGCAGGAATGATTAAAACACACACAGAGCATACCTCTTCTTTCTACTGTTTCTATTCCTTTTGAACAAATTACATCCTTTAACGGCTATATCTCAGTCATGGGAGTCATCCCATCAGGCCTTTATTATACCTATTAAATCATATTTGCTCTTCTGTACTATGACCTCACGTTTACCTTGTTTATTCCCCATTCTTTGAACATTAGTGTATAGACTGCGAAGACCATGAACTTTATGAGCTGATTTTCTTCTTGATTTTTCATTGACTGGTTTATGAGGTCCTGTTTCAGCAAGACTCCCACTTTCTATATTGTACAAGTCTTAATCTGAAATCTTTACTTCAGGTTTTCATTTCTACATCCCACCCATCCCCATTACCTCAGCTTACATCCCTCCTAATCAACCTCACCTTGATTTGGCTAAATATATTTTTTAACAGAATGTGCTTGAATAAATTGTAATTGGCTGTGGCAGTGTCGTTAGAGTGTGCCCAATGCCTGAAATGGATCTACAGCTTTTTAAACTGAATCTACAGCATGCATTTATTTATTTGTTTATTATTCACATTTCTATCACTGCCCATCTCCCTCCCAAAAGGGAGCTTTTGCCTATAAGCATTGGGCACAAGCCACGATAGCATCGTATGATATGAATACATACATACATCATTTGCATCATTTGCATGATTATGTTTGACATGAATGACATCATGAATGTTATCCTATAGATGTCCAAAGAACAGCAGTACAGTTGTTAGTGGCAAAAAGTAAGGTACTTAAAAATATAGCAAGAGAGTGGCTCACATTTTTACAGAAAAAGAAGTCTAAAACTTAATATTAAGAAATGCTGGGAATTTAAAAACCTAAGAATAATTTGCATTACAAAATTAACAAGATATATTCTTTGTATTAATGTATTTCTCAGTGTTCAGCAATCTTGCACAACAGCAAACTCCTTTAAGTGATGTCATGTTAAAGCAATAAAATATATGGAGGCTATTTTCATTTCCATATGCTTACAGCATAGGTCTCCCTCTTAGGGAACAGTGCATTTCCTAATACTCTGGCTAGTATCCTGCCATTTGAATTTTATTTATCGCTACACTTTTGATAGCTTTTATTTATTTATTTTAAAATTTATTTTCAGCATTGTTGATACAATCAGGAGTAAAATGAAAAGGGTTGGAGGAAACATTTCTACAAAGTTACAGGTTTTCAAAATCAAAGACTGAAAAGGTTTTAACATTACTGAAAGTTAACCATAAACCAAAATATGGCTATTGTAATTACTTGTTAGTTACTGTGACCAGTATAAATGAAGAATATAAATGAATAGAGGAGTAATACATGCTACCAAAGAAAAAGTACAAGAAAATATGGATCCCAATAGAACTCAGGAGTCATTATGGCCCTGTTCTGATGGTTGCTAGGTGTGGAACATGCTTGCGTTTGTAACTGGAACATTTTTTCTGCCGCCGTATATATGTAATTATCATATCTTTTGAAATTCAAAATTATTGCAGGAAGAGAGCAGCGGAAGAAACTTTCGAATGAACATCCTTGTCCTTGTGAGGTTGCTTCAACTTTGTTTCTGTAAAGGTCCACTTCAGACCACACCTGAAGAATGAAGGTCTATGCTGCTGGATATTGAGGAGTAAATTATATGTGCAAACTCACTCTCTTTTCAGGTATTGGGTTTGAACTCCTGAAAAAGAATTATGGATGATGTGTGAGTTATGGGTGTCCTTGTAATATGCCAGGGGATATTTGCTCAGATTATACTGATTGATTATTTAATTAAAATAGCATGCTCGCAACAAGTAAATTGGACAAAACACTACTTTTCATATAGCAGCACCTTAAGTGTCTTGTTTGAATGCAGAGATTTACCTAGATTGTTCAGCTGCTCCCCAATCCCTCTTTCTGGATTTACAGTAATTCAGCACCCATATTGCTCTTCATCGTCCATATCCAAAAGTACTTTAAGGAAATATCTCTTGTAGTTGGCATAATTTGCAGAACTGAGGCCATGGTTGGATTGTGGGAAAGTCTTAAGAAGCCAAAAGGAGAGAAAGGAGAACTTCATTGAGCTTCTATCCAGTTCTGTCTTCCTCAAGAGACCAAAGTGACTAAAGTCAAAGCATGAGCAAAACTTGAAGTTTCACATTATTAGGTACTTATCTTTAACAAGTGGGACGCGGTGGCGCTGCGGGTTAAACCGCTGACCTGCTGAGCTTGCCAATCGGAAGGTCGGCAGTTCAAATCTGCGTGATGGGGTGAGCTCCCGTTGCTAGTCCCAGCTCCTGCCAACCTAGCAGTTCAAAAACATGCAAATGTGAGTAGATTAATAGGCACCGCTTCAGTGGGCAGGTAACGGCGTTCCGTATAGTCATGCCGGCCACATGACCACGGAAGTGTCTACGGACAAACGCCGGCTCTTCGGCTTTGAAACGAAGATGAGCACTGCCCCCTAGAGTCAGACATGACTGGACTTAACGTCAAGGGAAACCTTTACCTTTATCTTTAACAGTGAGCGGTTCAAATCACACACCTAGAAATAAATCAACGCAGGGCACTAAAATGTGACCTGAATCATAATGTTCAGATGCAATGTGTCACAGGTTACTTTAATTCCAAACAGAGCTTATATATAATAATCATTGTTAATTACAAGTAAAGTAGGAATTTTCAAAAATAGACCTAAGCAATGGTAGAGTTTCTGTGCTAAGCATTATGAATTTGCAGGCTAAAGCTGTGCAAAATTGAAACAATTGAATTCAGATGGATTCTGGATAGCTCCTCTCTTCATGGGCATCATTTTTAAATAGTTAGCTAACATGGAGAGAAAACTTACAACTATTTTAGGCTGCAATCCAATGAGTACATACTTGAGAGTATTACTGAATTCAAAAGTAGTACAGATTGTCTTCTGGGCAAACATGCCTAGGATTGTGCTGTTCACTGCTAAGGTGACTACTGGCTCTCCTTCACAGATGGCAATATCTGAAGGTCTGTCAAAAGGCAGTCTCCTTCAAGGTCCTACTGTGTTGCCTCATTTTGGTAGGGTGGTGGTGGTGTTCCTGGGAGGGATGTGTGAAGAATGCCAGGAGTGTATGTATCAGGCCTATGGGGTAGACCAGACCAAGAAACAAATACCAGGTGTGCCTAAAACTATTTTTATTAAGATTGGTATAATGAAAGAATCTTGCAAGATTGAATGTGCTTCTCATCCTCTCTCTTTTACCTTCATGTGAATTCAGGGGATGTCTGTCTGAGACACTTTTGGCTCACTCCCCCCTTGTCTGGGCTTCTGAAATGTTTATCTGTTCATTGCATTGATAATGGACTTTCCCTCTCTCCATCAAGAGAGGGACTTTCCCTCTCTCCATTCTCTTTACTCTCTGCTAACAGTATATATTCCCAGCAGGGTCACCCAAGGCATGAAGGTCATCCCAGCTCCCCAGCTAAAACAAGCAGGCATCTATATTGGGCAGCAGAAGCTGTAGGCAGATCACTTTAATGACAATGGCAAAGATATTGTCATTGAAGGCAGTGAAAAATGAAATGATTCAACTACTCATTGACATCTTGATTGATTGATTGATTGATCGATCATGTGCCATCAAGTCATTTTCAACTCCTAGCGACCACAGATAGATTTTTCTCCATGATAATCTATCCCTAATCTGGTCTTTCAGGTCTTCCAATGGTGCATTCATTATCACTGTAACTAAGTCCAATCCACCCTGCTTCTGGTCATCCTCTTCTCCTCTTTCTTTCTACCTATCCCAGCATTAGAACCTTTTCCAGTGAGCTAGGTCTTCACATAATGTGTCCAAATTAAGGAAATTTGAGCCTGATCATTTATACCCTGAGAACTCAGGGCTGATTTGTTTGATCATCCATTTGTTTTCTTGGATGTCCGTGGTATTCTCAGCATACATTGACATCTTAAGCATCAACTAATTGAGATGGACTGGAATTGGACACCAATAAGAAGATTTACTACATGAGAAAGGAAGAAGGAACTGTGTTGCTTTCATAGTTAGGAAAGGTATTGTAACAACAGTACTTGGCTACACTGCAATTGATGACTGAATAATACCAATTTGTCTCCATAGATAACCCTTTAATATGATGATTATCCAAGTTTATGCTCCAACCCCGATGCAGAAGAAGAAGAGGTTAATAAATGTTATGATCAAGTTCAATATGAAATTGACAGAACATGGAAGCAAGATGTGCTACTTGCATTTGTAGACTGGAATGCAAAAGTTATTAAAGGTAGAAAATGTAGTTGGACTTTATCATTTGGGAAACCAAAATGAAGCAAGTGAATGACTTACGAGTTTTTGCCAATCAAATGATTTCTTCATTGCAAGCTGTAGTAATGAAAATCAAGGAGCTCAGGGAAAAAAATGGGACTAACATTAAATATGAAGAAAGCCAGACTAATAACAATAGATATAGTAACCAGCCTTAGAACTGACAATGAAGATATTGAAGTGGTAGGTAGCTTCTGCCTTTTAGAATCAACCATCAACAGTAAAGGAACCAGCAGTCATGAAATATGCCACAGACTACACTTGGTAGGATAGCAATGAAGGCCTTGGAAAAGATTTTCAGATGTCATGATGTGTCTATGCCTAAAAAGATTGGAATCATGCAGGCAATAGTTTTCCCTGTGACACATGATGAAAGTGAAAGTTAGACTTTGAAGAAGCAGGATAGATAGAGTATTGATGCTTTTCAACTTTGGGGAAGATTCCTGAGAAAGCCATGGACAGCCAACAAAACAAACAGATGGATCATAGAACCAATCAATCCAGAGTTCTCCCTTGAGACACAAATAACCATGCTCAAATTGTCATCTTTTGCAAAAACTTAGCTGTCTTGAGAAATGTGTAATGCTGGGAAGGGTAGAAAGAAAGAGAAGAAGAAAATGACAACAGTAAGGTAGATGGATTTGATTACAGTGGTGATAGTGCACCATTGGAAGACTTGAAAGGCCAGACTGGGGACAAATAATTCTGGAGGAAATACATCTCTATCTCTATCTCTGTCTAATCTATATTGTCACTAATGGTCAAGTCCAACTTGATCACAAATCAATCAATCAATCAATCAAAATACAGTTCTCTATTTGAAGGCATCTTCTATTTGAAGAGCCTTTCATCCAAGTCTGATTTAAAGTTAAGGAGCCATTACAAAGGAGAACAGGGATCAAAAGCTGCCATTCAGTACTTAGTACCTGAACTGCAGACTAACTAAGCAGGCAGGTCACCTGGTCACCGTTCTCCCACATATATGAGACCAGTTTTACTACTATTTAGATTGCATAAATTATTCATAAATTTGCATCTTTATTTCAAAGATCATCATATGTTTCTTCTTTTGTTTCAATTTTGCATGTTCATCATTTGTCCTCTCCTGCAGTGATACATAACTGATCACCTTATTTACAGTGGGGCTTTTTAAAAGCAATATTTCAGAACTAGGACATGTCAAGCTTCCACTGAGATCCATGAGAAACAGAATTCAGATTGGCTATAAAGTTACTCACAATTCAACATCTTGTTCCCTACAGTTTGACAGCCTTCTGCCATAAGTTCCTCTTATTCAAAGAAATTTGGATATTTCATTGTTTTCATTATTCAATTCAATTCAATTGATTTTATTATGGTCACTGACCAGTACAATATTGTTTTCATTATATAATACAATAAATATCATCATACAGAGCCTTATACCACTAAATCTGACGAAGCATTTTTGATACAATAACCATTTTAAATTGTTAATAATCTGCTCCAGTGTTACATCATGTGTTTAAAATGAAGATGCACATATATGTTTTCATGATTACTGTAGTATGTCCATAAAATACAACTTTACCACATTCTGATGCAAACTCAAATTGACAAGGGGAATATATTCCAAGATTTTGTGGAATCTTTATCTAAGACAATTTAAAAACAGCTCTGAAAACATAATTTAAACCTTGCAATTATTTAGACTAAAGCTTTATAACAACCTCTGTTCCATTCACCTCAAAGTAGATAAATAGTGGCCTGATTGAGAATTTTACATAGATAGCATCAGTCTATGTGTTGTAGGTACCAAGTTTTTTTCCTATGCCCAAGGCCAAGGGGGATATTAATCTGGGAGCTCCTGAGTTGTGCAAATCCAACTGGTGTGTCCTGTCCATTCCTTTTAAGGAGCAAGTATTATAGATGTATTTATGTACTGAGTTCCCAGAAATAACAATAATAATTTTTTGTTGGGAGTCAAGACTTGGCTGTGCCACCTCACTTGGGGTGGGAGGGGGGATAGGCAATCATGAGGGTGGTTGGCACCTTGATGAGGCCCTGGGAAATTTTACTGAGACTGTTGTTTCACCATCTTGGATTTTATATTTATATTTATATTTTATAATGAATGTTTTATGATGTTTTAATCTTTTATTATCTCAATTTGATTGTAAACCGCCCAGAGTCGCTTGCCGAGATGGGCGGTGAAGAAATGTGATAAATAAATAAATACATAATAATTTTTGATGAATCCTTGCTCCATTCAGAGAAGCATCAAACTCTGAAAGACTCATGCAGCCTCCACATACTGATGCCCTTCCTATGTGCTGTAAGGTGAGGGCAACAGGTCATTCAGTCCTTAGCTAAAGCATTCATTAGCTGAACAGAACAAGCTGCGTTGCTGCTGCTGCTGCTGCTGCTGCTGCTGCTGTTATTATTATTATCCATGATACATTTTATACATTCTTATTTTACCTTGAGGGACCATATTTGGTGAAAGGGTACATCACTGACTGCTTTTTAAACCTGGAAGGATAAAGAGTAAAAATTGAACTTAATATATATCCATTCTGACCTTTGCTTTAGAAGTGAGGAGGGGAATGCTAAACATTCTAACACTGAAAATTGGCCACTTTGTCACCAAACTGCAGCAGTGCAACCTGGGAGAGCTCTGGAGGTTGCAGACTGGAAGCTGGCCAAGCTACATGTGGCTCTAAGTAGTGGATTGCACACTCCTGCAACAGGAGATGGAAAAAATACCATTTTGTTTTCTTTGGCCCGGGAATTACAATAGTGGCTATTCCTCTTCTAACTACTGTAATATGTGTAGGTGGGTAGTCTCCTGAAATAAGGTTGTATTTATTTATGGAAGACAAAGGTCGAAGTTGGGGTGGATTATGCTGAAATCAAGAACACAGTTATGGGTTCAAAACTGTGTGAGTTTGCTGGTGACTCTGTTCTTTATGCTTCTAAACGGCACCACACATTTTCAATGGCATGTATATCACAAAAGAAGTAAAAATTAATCTGTTAAAAAAATAAATAAATAAAACTAGCCATAATGTAAAACAGGATGCTGGACTCTGATCTGATCAACAATACCTTTCTGATGTGTTTAAAAAATTGTGAATATTCTCCTTCTCCTCCTTCTCCTTCTCCTTCTCCTTCTCCTTCTCCTTCTCCTTCTCCTTCTCCTTCTCTTTTTAGAATTTTCCCAAAGTCCTTCAAAGATGCAAATACAATTATATTACAGGTTACCAACTCTGAAGAACTGTAACTTTCTCTTTGCCCCCTGCACATCAGCAGCACATTCTGTGAGCATTAGGTTCTTTAGGCTACCAATTTGATGACCTATGATGAGTTCCAAGGACAAACACCAATTGGGGTAAATCCCAGTGAATATGTGTCTAGTTGCTCAACTCTCAGGATGTTGTCTGTCTGGCCAGTTGAACTGTTGAAGAGGTTGCTATATCCAATGACCCTTCTGCAGAAGGTGCTGAGATGAAAGCACCACACCTGTCTTCTTTTAGCACTTTGGTTTCCTTCCTTTGTCAGTGTTAGATCCAGTGTGCTTTTAGAAAGCATTATGACACTCTTTAAAATGGCTCCTGGGAGAAAAAATGTGTTTTAAAAATAGAGCCATGTTCCCCTGAATATGTACCACTTGAGAAGCAGACTCGTATCAACATCTGCCCCTCGACAATCAGTTGTTAGCTGCTTTCTTCCTACTGTGCCAGTTATTTCTCACCTCCTTAATCAAATTGGCATAAATAGGTCAGAATCCTGTGTGTGGATTTCATTCAATAACACCTCTTTATCTGTTAATATGTCCCCAATCCTATTCAATCTTATTTGACTTTTTACAAGCATTCCACACTCATCTCATAATCACTCTTGTTTGATTGCTGCTACTGTGACCCTGATTATAATATTTTCCTGATGAAAGACATAAGATGTTCAAAGCAAGGAAATAGATTAAGTAAATGCAGGGGATTTCCTTAGAGTTGTAGAGATGGTAGATTTCAGTAGTTCATCTTGTGTACTATAGTCCAGGGAACAACTAGGGAATAGTAGAAATTGTCCTGCAAAAAGGCAGATCCTTCCTTCTGCTCCCTCCCTCCCTCCACCCACCCACCCACCCACCCACCCAAGGACAACTTTTCTTTGAATCTGTATCGAACAACCATAAGCGCAGACTCCTAGATCTGTTTTCTAAAGTGCAAAAAAGTCACATGATCCAATCTGTCCTTGTGTGCAGAAAGCTTCAGGCATTATCTTCCCATACTCCCAAGCACAAACAGGACATCTATGATTTCCTTTCTCATTAAAAAATGATTTTTGATGTATCCATCCATAATCTGTGTAGTCACTTTCAGAACTTGTATCAGGTTTGTATCTATCTGTCCAGACACCAGGTATGGGGAAATCCCTTGCTGCATATGAAATGTGTTAGTTGCTTTGAAATTTAATGCAGCCTAATTGAGTGATGGGGGGAAAGTATAGCTAAAATCAAATATGTTGTTGTCAGTTGCCGTCGAATCATTTACAACTCATGGTGACCCTATGCATAACAGAACAAAACACTGTTCTGTCTTGCGCTATATGCCTGACTGTTCCTTTGTTTGCATCCATTGTTGCTGTAACTGTATCAGTCCATCGCACTGAAGGTCTTCCTCTATTCCGCTGGCCCTCAACTTTACCAGACATGATGTCCTTTTCAAGCAATCGGTCTTTCCTGACGATGTGCCCAAAGTATGAGAGTCTAAGCCTAGTTATCTTCGCCTCTAGGGAACATTCTGGTTGTATTTCTTCTAAAACTGATTTGTTTGTTCTTCTGGAAGTCTGTGGTATTTTCAATAATCTTTGCCAACACCACAATTTGAATGCATCAATTCTTCTTCTATCTTCCTTTTTTAATGTCCAATTTTCACAGGCATATGTGGCAATTGAGAAGACCATGGCGTGAGTCAGACGCACCTTTGTTTTTAAACTGACATCTTTATTTCTGAAAACTTTAGATAGGTCTTTGATGGCAGATTTTCCCAGCGTGATACGTTGTTTGATTTCTTGATTTCTCCTTCCCTTGGCATTGATCGTTGATCCGAGTAGAATAAAATTGTTGACGACTTCAATTTCTTCTCCATTGATTGTGACATTATACTATATACTAATACACAAATACACTAATATACTAATATACAAATCCTTCCTTGAATATGCTGCCTTTGAACTGGAACACTAGTATGGAAGACTGGAAAACACATCTAGAATTTAGAAATGAACACAAAAGAATCAGATCAGGACCAAAATAAAATCACCTGATCCATGCTGAAAATTCATATGAATTGTCATCATTAGCAATAACCATAGCTAAGAATATCCTCTCTTGGGGCTTATGTGGTTTAGCATATCAAATATAACATACTGCATGGTCTAGATCAGTGTTTCTCAACCTTGGTAACTTTAAGATGTCTGGACTTCAACTCTTATTTTGTTGAGGTCCAGATATCTTAAAGTTACCAAGGTTGAGAAACACTGGTCTAGATTATTCATTCTGAGTTTGGATGGAACAGCCAACCCTTGATCTCTTTCCACCACGGATCTAAATGCTGTTCAATCTGATAGCAGAGCTGTAAAATCCCCTTGTTGCCACATTTTGGGGAAACTCACCCATTTGAGAGATGCAAAAATCCCCCCCCCCCTGAAAAGCTATTATTTCCCTTGACAGCTCTGATAGATTATGGGTGCCAGGTGGCATTTGGCTTAATTTCATTGCAGATGCCAACTGGGCTTCACCTCTTTGCAACTTTTTCTTTACATACATTTTTTCTCTACTAGGAAAGTCTCCATCATTTCTTTTCTCTCATCCCTGGTAAGATATTGTGGTTTATTAACCATATCTATCCAAGCCAATATGGAAGGAAAGCACTTCTAGCCCTCCACCCACCCTGCCCCTGTGCATGCACCCAGTACGTGAGAAGCTGTCAGCTCAGTAATATCTATTGCAACATTCATTCCCCAGTTGCCCGGCTATAACAGTATGATGCAGTGTTCTGCAACGAGCAAGCCTCTTCCAGGAGTGAATCCATTTTGTGGTGCATTCAGCCACTGCAAATGACTAATCTGAGTGGCCAGACTTTGCTACTTGCACAAAGTAAAATAGAAAAAGCAGAAACAGAAAAGGTCCTGCGATTGATTAGTTGATCTTGCTCCTAGCAGGCTAGAGTTAGTGATGCTTTGTGTGTAGTGCTTCAGCTGTTTCAGTTCTGTTTCTCCTCCTCCTCCCTATTTTTCTTTCACCCTGAAGCAGTAGCACTAATTGCAATGGCTGACTTGGCCAGCAGTGTGAAATATAAACAACAAAAGCTTCAGTCAGGCTAGTTGTGTAGACAAGATGCAAGAACACCAGCCATCTCCTGCCTGGGGTGACATTAGCCCAACCATCTGCACCTGCTCTGCTTTGTGCATGGGTGTGCGTTTGTTCTAAATTGCAAGAAGGTCAGGATTGGGACCCAGCAGGCCTGGGGATTTGCCAGCATTCCTGTTGGGCTAATAGAATAGGGACAAAAAAGGAAAAAAGGAAGTTGACCCAATTTCTTGGACTAAATATACAGTCAGTGACAATGAAAGCCACTCAAATGTTTGTACTGTGGATCTTTTCCCCCCCTTTACTCTAGATTGGGCAGTAGAAGACAATGTGTAACAAATCATGGCCTGAAGAAAATGGTGCAAGCCCTTTATTTCAGCATAGCTAGTTTTTTTTAATCTAGTATCTATTCTTTTAATAGCAGAAATATTGGATTTTTTTCCTCTGGTATTCTGTTTCATTAGTGAAGTTTCTTGCGTAGCTTCTTAACAGTTTTTCACCAGCCTAACAGTCTGACAGAGACTGCCCCTTTTGACCCTGAACTTTCTTTGCTCTTCTTTGGACATTTTACCAATGAAATTTAGAGCCAAGCTATGCTTCTGTAATTTGGCAATTAGCCACACTGCTAGCATTTGATGGCAAATGAGCAGAGGGGTTCCAGGAACTGTGCAAACTCATCTTGGGGTCCATCTGACCTATGGGTCTCAAGATGCCCACCTTTCTGCTATCAGAAGCTGATTTTTTTGTGTTCCATTGTTATTAAGATCCATATATGTGTACATATGTGCATGCAAATGTCATATTAGGGTGACATATCAGGGTAATATAGCTTTGCATGCATAGCTTGACTGCCTGCCTGGACAACTGACTCCTGTAGCAGACAATCAACAATGGCCAGTCATCTGGGGAAGGATCATTTTTTAACTACCACAAAAGAGCCTGGGAGGCTACCAATTCCTTGCTTCCTTCTCTGCCAAATTAAGAAATAAAGCTGTCATAGAAACGGACTAGGAATAGTGTGAAAACACGGTTGGAAAAATTAAACAAACAAACAAAAAACCTTCCTGCATTAAAATGAACCTCATCCCTTAGAGGAGGTGGGCATGTCTTCCATTTTGGACAGCACTGGTGTTCTAGACTTGGAAGACAAGAATTGCACAGCATATAGAAAAGCAGGAAGTCCATCTCCCATCAGTATTAGAAAACTGAATCAGTCAACTTAAAAATAAAAAAAAAAATGCTTGAGACAAAAATAGCACATCCCACAAAGCTCCTCACAGCTTTGCCTTCCTCCACCTCAAGAGCCTTCCTGTTCAGCTGGCTGTGAATGGTCTTCTTTTCCTTTCTCTGAAGTCCTTCAGCTCAAAACTGATTCATATTTGATATGCCCAGAATTACAAAGAGAAAGACGGAAGAAAAGAAAGTTTCTTTTGCTGCTATTAAAGTCAAAATGGATTAGTTCACATGAATGCCATCTTTATAGCAAAGACAAGATATTATTAAAGATCATCCAGTACCTTTGATGGGACACACCTGTCCCTCTGAAATCAGTTTCCCAGTAATATCTGCTCTCCTGCTATGGGAAGCAAAGCTAGGCCTTAAGGAAAATAAGTGCCCTGGTTTAACTCAAGACTTAATATTTGAGGATTTTATATGGGTGACTGAATCGCAAAATCATCAACTGAAAATTGTGCAAAGAAAGTTAAACCATGGGTTGTATTTCAATAAAAGGTTTATATTTGTTTTTTTTTTCTCCCCTTGATGATGCATTAAGAAAAAAAAATGATTGATAGATAGACAGATAACTTTGGATAAAATTAACTGATTAAAATCAGCCTATGGGATATATAGGCATTGCATCTTGTTCTTACATATTGTTTTATATAAACATTTTGGGTGTGTTTCTCTCTCTCTCTCCCTCTCTCTCTCTCTCTCTCTCTCTATATATATATATATATATATATTTAAAAATAATAATATCACAATTGTCAGCATGTTTTATGAATCTGCAAGACTAAACCTTTATAAAAGATACCAGATGGCTAAAATAAATTGTGAAGTGAAATCAATAACTCAGCTTGTGGCACATCAATACCAGAGGCTGGATGCATTCTGAATTACAGACCAAAGGGGTTATTAAGAAATGTCACCTGATTCCCTTTTGCCACATTTCACTGCTGCTGTTATTTAGCAAGAGAGTTGATGATTGTCTGAATTTTTACTGAGCATTTGATATTCCAAGTAGGATAATGTCAATGTTCTTCTCTCTTGTATTTCAAGGATAAGCACTGTATAGGTGCAGGACCAAGAAACAGCCGTAAATTCATCTTCATCATCTTTATCAAGGCATAACAAATAGGTGGGCCCTTTGGGAAGGGTAAGATAAAGATATTGATGGAGAAGACTTGCCTCCTTCAAAGGAAAATGGAAATAACTCAGACAGGAAGTGCTATGGGAGCTGTTTGTCCCCCTCACTATCATGCTATCTAGAAATAAAATTAATTATTGATTTCAAAATGACTGCATTATGAGATGAAAACATACAGTAGATGTTATTTATATGACATTCTAAAAATATGGTTGAACCCCAGGATGTGAAACAATCAAAACTGTATGCTGACAATGGGTCATCACTTCACTGCAGCCAAGTAGCAGAGTCAGTCCACTGTGAACAAATAACCATGGACTCACTTTCCTGGCATGCACCATTTTCCTGCTCTTACACATGCATGCATACCCAAGGGGAGAAATTCTTTGAGGTCAGATCACTGGGGAAGGGAAGCATGATCATTTGTTCCCCAGCAGCAATTCTCCCCAAAAGCCCTCCATGCAGCAAATAGGCTTTGAGTAGCCTGCACTGATACTAATAGAAGCTACTTTTGCATCATAGGGAGAAAAGATTTTTTGAAAGAGAATTACAACACTGAAGAGAACAGATTAGTCTTTCCCTACCTAGTAATGTTACCCTACAAAATGCTCTCCATGCGAATTAGCCATTAAAACAGTTCCCCTGCTACTAATAAAGTTTATTTTAAAACCTTGTAAGTTGATGAAAACCTCTTATCTCCAACTAGTCATTTGGAAAAGTGGACAGGTTGAGCCTTAAGAAGATGGGACAGGAATTTGTCAAGAGGTTTGGGGCTACATATTTGGACATGCAGGTGGGTATGGATTAAATCCAGGGGAAGAATTTCCTTTGTTTCCAAATAGACAGTCTGATGTCTTGTCTACTGAAACTACTGGGGGTCTCCATTCTTCATTGGGCTAGCAGGAAGACCTGAAGAATAAAATAAAATAAAATAAAACCACACAGAAGATTAAATATACCAAGGGGAAATCCTAGGTGTAAACAAATGCCTAAAAAGGAGACTAATCTTTGGCTTGCTATTGAAAAGGGAGGACACTAAATCCTTTCATGCGTATGCTGCCAGGCTATGTCTCTTCTATATTTGGATCCTTGATACATTTTGGCTACCTAAATATTTGGGTATCTCAGGTATCCATAGTGTAATTCTACCTTTTGTTACCTAAATTGATAATTAGTAAGTTTCTCTAAGCTTTATATTCCATGTTCTTTATCAAATGTGATAAACATGAGCATCTTTAGGGTTGCACAATACACTAAAGGTTGGATATAGAACACTTAGAAATAGTCTGAAATTCTATGTAGCCTAGGCTTTTTGCATCACTGACTGCTGTGGGCTGAAAGGGTCATGTGAACCAGCCTCAAAGGAAGTGAGAAGCGTTATGTCCTGCTTGGCTTGAGGGTGTCTTTGGATAGATTGCCCTTCAGTTCCACTTTGGTAGAAACAAAAATGAGACAAAACTCTGGCCAGTTCATTAGAAGCCAACTACAAGTTCTCTTGGAGTTCTTACTTTGACAGCCAGGATTAAAAGCTACAAGATAAAACTGGAATCCTGGGTGCTAGATCCCATCTTTGATGCGATTTCTGAAACATTTGCTTTGAAGAGTCACCTGATCGTTGTGATGAGACTACCCCAGGTTCCTAAGCTCTTTCCCCTTCTCCCCTTCTTATATACGTAGCTCTGGCTGATATATGACCAAGACTTCCAATATATTCAAAGCCAAATCTGATAACAAAGCAGAGTCAAACAGTGCCAAGAATCTGACTAGCTGCCTTTTTTCTTGGTGCCTCCTTCCATAGTTTTAAGTATGGACTTGATATATTTATTCTGGAAAGCACACCCCTAGCTAGCTAGATGTTTCTGGCAAGATACTTTTTCCACATAAAACTTACTTTATATAGAGCTGGAAGAATACCGGAAAAGTGCAAGTCATCGCTCATGTTTTTAAATGCATCTGCAGCAGCTCTCCTTGTGCCCCCTTTCCCTTTGCTTTCTTGAATTTTCACCCCAAGTGGTTTTGGTGCTGTATGACATTTATAACACTGCTGATTCAGAAGCACATTTGTGAATATTGACACTGGCAATGTTGAATGAGACATAAGATTAGGAAAAGTGCAGAAGGCAAGCCTTGCTCACCTCAGTGGACACAAATGCTATAGACACTACCACATTCCCCCAGAAGCCGTTCACTGTTCAGTCGCTTTTTTAGGCTGGGAATTCTGGGAACTGTAATCTTAACACATGTAGAAGGATATAAGAGAAAAAGGGGGAGTACTTTTTGATGGCTTCTTTTGATTTTTTTAATGCCAAATGGGAAACCACATAAATAACTATTCTTGGTATATCATTTTTAGCAAATTACTTACTCAGCATTATGTTTTGTGTCATCTTATGGAGCAATGAACTGGAGAGACCAACCAAAGACCAAGCCTGCAGAAACAGTTCATGTGCACATGAGCATGCGTGCACACACACAGCATAGCATAACAACCCTCTTTTCAGCTATGAATGCTTTCAGGGTCTTTTTGTACAATAGCACTAGATACCACCGCCCTTTATTACTATGCTGACATTTTTGAAAATTGTGTGAGGAAGTTTCCAGGAAAAAGAAAAAAGAGGGCAGAGAAATGCATGATTGTAATGCTGGAAGGGTCAGAAAACAAGTGGAGTTGAGCCTTTGCAGAAATTCCTTCTCTCTAAGTCAACCAGCTGATCAGGTAGGTCACCATACCTTGATGCTTCTAGCTGAAGTATTAAAATGGAGTGTCTCACTTCCATGGGACAAGGCGCGTGCTGTGGCAGAGTGTGTCCCCTCTGCACACCTTTACTTACTTTACACAATTCCAGTACTTGAGGTGGGAAATGTATTATTGAAGTAGATATATTATTGTTATGCTTCCCTGACACTCTACATGCACACTATTTACATTGGAAGAATGTTATATGAATAAGAAAACTCTTATGCATAATATCTGCCACTGGAACAGGACTTTATGCTTTGAATAACCTGTACTGGATTTTAAAATTCTTTATGATGTTCCCTCCATGATGATGGATTGGGCATATTTCTTTATAAGATTGATTAGTCAGCTTAGCAAACAACTCTAAGAGTGACATGCAGACGTATTCACAGTCCAAAAGCCTATATACACCTGCAAAAATATGCACAAGAAGACAATTAATTGATAGCAGCCTTGCTTAAAATATAATATGTAAGCCTCAGCAACACCAAGAGCTAAAAATATCACCAAGTTAAATACTTTAACTAGAACAGAGCAGCAAAACAAAAACAAAACCAACCCACAGAGGATTGAAAACCCTCAGAAAGAAATCAAACTAGGTTCTCATCTGACACTGTGAAGGGCAACAATATAGGATCCAGGCAGACCTCTTTGAGGAGAACATTCCATAACTGAAGCTACCTGCTTGTAAGTAGCCCCACAAGATTGTTTGGAACAGAGACTCATATTTCAGAAAATGTATAGAAATATCTGGAAATGGCCTATAGATACCGTGGCCCCAAGCCTTGAAGGTTCATAATTTAAAGTCAGGCTTTTACACTAAGCCCAGATATAAACTGAAGCTAGTAAAGATAATGCAGTACAATACTCTCCCAGTCACTTTTCTTACCCCTCATTATTAATAGAAATACCTGGATTGTCTTCACAGACAACCTTGTATCTAAAGGTATTCTAAATAGAAGGTTACCAGGGTATGGGTATATAAAGCCAGGCTGTTTCTCCTCAGTGAGGGTTAGAGCCTGCCATGACCTCTTCAGATGAATTTTCTTCCAAGGAACAGTAGGAACTATATGAGGATAGAATCCATCAAGACCAATCCTGAAGACCCACGGCCTAATTCTAGTGCCCCTGCAGAACTGTTATCCAACATTCCAGATCCTAAAACCTTGGATTCAGAAGGAAGGACAGAGCCACTGAATCTGCTTCTGAGCTGAGCACCAAAGAGCAAAGACAGAAGTAAGCAACCATTTGCTTGGGAACAGTATGAAATCAAAACAACAAAACAACCACAATTTAATTTAAGCAACTGTGCTTGAGTGGAGACAACAAGCTTCTGGGTTAAAAGATAAAATGAGCCTTTATTTGGGCTCATTCAGATGTTGAAACAATATCAGTGACAGCTTGATTTAAACAGCTCCTGCTGAGACTGGATAATATGACCTCTGCAAAAATTCAACACATTTTGCCTACCCTTACAGTACGATTTTTGCTACAGAAACTGAAATTCTTTGCTTTGTACATTGACCATACTTTTGACCACTAACTCTGTGTAAGTAAACACCCATCCAGCCACCCACCCACACATATATGACAATCTTAAGTGGTGGAATGCTTTTATTCTGTAATTAGATAATCTAATTTGGTATACTTATTGTATTTAAACGTGGAGCATAAACTACGTGTGGAAAATATATGAACAGTAACAAAACTTTGACTCCTAATGACAAACAGATTCACTAGCAAATATACCCAGACTGGACACTTGATCTTTTAGAAGTCAAAAGGAGTCTGTAGCATCTTTTCAGAGTAGCAAAGTTTGTTAAAGGCATGTCATTCTACTGCTTCACCTGCATCTTGCATCTTCTTCTTACGGAAGAAAAAGACAGAACTCTCATTCTGGATTAGCCTCCTTCCTGAGCTGCAGTAACAGCATGTGTGATAATGAGGGCTGTGGCTGCAGGAGGACGCAGTCTGGACCTACTGCTGGTAATCATGAGCTTTCACCTTAACCTGAGCCTGCTGAGCTTCTATCTCTTCTCCAGAGGAGGAGGAAGAATTAACACATCAGATCAAGCCAGCTAGATAACACCCCTGCTGGCAGTGCTGCATTTTAAATCTACAGGATCTCTCTCCTAGTGGTTTCATGTAGGCGTTAAGTAGCATGTGTATATGGAGGGATCTTGACCTCAAAGAAAGAGCAAAATATCTGAGTAAAAATTCCCAGCTTTCCTTTCTGAAAATGGTAATCCAAGTGAGAACAGCATATTACAAAGGCATATATCTCACTCCAAACAAGGGATACATGAATTAGATGGAATACCTCTTTTTAGCTGTCTAGTTCAGGTGGTGAATTTCCCATCTAGTGAATTTCCTTTTTTTTTTTTAATTAAAAATTCATAGGAAACTCATCAGATTAGATCTTGGGAAGATGGAAATTGGAGGAAGCATTGGGAAAGAAACATCTCTTCAAAATGCATGGTGCTCTTGTAAAGGCACAAGGCCTTTTAAGGACTCCTCTGAGCTACCCTACATTTTAGTAGGCAAGTACAACTCCACCCACTTCCAGCATAGTTCTGTTTTCCCGTTCTGTTGAAGGATAAATGCTAGCTGTGCTCCTTCTGCCTTGGGTTTACTGTACTAGGAATGAAAGACTCAAATTCACTCTAGCTGGACTCCTTGTGGAATTACTTTTAAATCCCACTCCAATTAAGAAAACATTTCCAAAGCTACCAGGGTCCACAATGCCGAAAACTGTTAAGAATTTCAGAAAGTAATCAGAGTTGTGCTGTTTCCTTCACTTATACAACAGGTTATCCTACATGGGGAAAGGTTGGCCAAAGGTATTTAAAGTGTTTCTTTATATTCAGCCTAAAGCTGGAAATCCTCCAGTGTGACTCTCATGGGCACAAATGTGCCAGAAGAGACCTCACTTTGCATCCACCAGGCTCTTCTGCCTCCATTTGATTTTCAAACATTATTTTTATTTAAATATTAAAGGAACTGACATGTGTAAAGCAAAACATCAGCCTCTATATTAATCTCAATTCAAAACAATGTCCCTGGATTCCAAGTAGGTCCCATATTTTTAAAATTATTAGACCTTAAAATGGCATAGGTGTGTCACGCATCTGCTCTACTATGGAAAGTCCTATTTTTTCTTTTTTTCTCAAAATTAAAACAAATTCTATTAATTCAGGCATATTTGTAAGGGAAATGCTGATTTGGAAAGGCTTTTGCTTTTCTCCTCTATTTCTTTACAGAGGTAATATGACTAGATGGAATGTGGAGAAAATATAGAACAGTACAGTCATATTGTTGATGTTTAAACAAAATATCAAATTAAGTTTTATAAAATGACTTAAAATGGCTGTAAGCAGCTTCCCTTAATATTACAACATATCTGTAGTTGTCAATCCTTGCCTTCCCTGACTCTCTCTCTCTCTCTCTCTCTCTCTCTAAATATACATATACATATACATGTTCATAAAACTGTCACCTTGACAAATGGAGGTTTTCCTAGGGCTAGGACCTTCAGAACCATCCTTCCCAAATTTCTCTCTTCTGAGTTTCTACCTTCCCCCAGAATATACACTGTGAGAGCTACCCTGCCTTATGATGCTTTGATTGACATTCTAATATCTAAACATCACTGTGCAGCTTCTTTGTTTATAATGGTATCCAACTGCCCTGAAAAAGCCAAAGTAACTTGATTGGTAATGAACATTATGGAAATCAGAGAAAGCATCAGGAAGCAATTGTATCAGAATGAGGTTATAATTAATTACATTTGTAATGAAAATGGATCCTATAGTGAGTTGGCAAATTATAGGCAGATCAGTTCAGTCTGGATGTGTGTGTGTGTGTGCGTGCATGCGCGCATGCACATGTGCACAAAGGGAACAGTAGTGGCAAGTAATCATGAACATTTGTAAATGTATTGGATTTGACTATTTCATTACTAGTGACTGCTTGAAATTGCCCCATTCCCCTCTGGGAATATGGTTTAGGCTGACTTAGAGCACAGCCTTAAGTAGATAATGTTTTCTATTTGATAAGTCTATACCTTTAGAACTGAAAAAACATTTGATTTTAATACCAATCTGTCTCTGATATCTATCAAACTTTTCATCAGAACCAACCAGCCAAAAATTAGCTGCTGTTAAATTGAGCTACAGTTCTGATGATACCTTCTGGAAAATAGACCTCTTTGAACTCAGTGGGATTTGTCTATATGGACATAAGTTTCAGATGAGGGTATATACCTGCTAGTATGTTAACTTGTGTCTTGGTTTCTGTGTTTGGCAGTGATGAATGACAGAACAGTAGGCTTGAACTTGGAAAGGAACTGACAGTCATGTAATCCATCTCTAGTGTAAAAGAAAAGGTTTTACCAGACAACTGAGTGTACTTGTTGGAGAAATAATGAAAGAAACTGAATGACACAAGTATCTGGAAGGTCAAACTAAATGATCTCAACATTCCTTTGAGATCTCAGAATCAATGAATTGTTGGTATGACAATAAGGTGAGAACTCATTGCCAACCTTTCAGGATGTCCACAACAGATAACAAATAAGCATCTTTTGAAAGATATTAAAAGGGCAGAGAAAGAACAGGCAGAAAAGATTAAATTTTGGGTCCAAAAAGAAGATTCTCCAAAGGCTTCATCTCTACAGGAAAAAGGTCAAGTGACAGAGCTCCAGAAGATAACTATCAGGAAGCTTGACTTTACTGCGCCTAGGGAAATGGAGTGTCACACTCATATATTTTTTTCTCATAGTTGAGGAAAGTTATCTTTCTCAAGTGAAATGATGTGGCTATGAAAATGAACTGAGAAGGGCAAATGCATTAGCAAACAAATAAAAGCAAGTATAATCACCCATTTAGATCTATTTTCAACTTCAATCCAAGGACCAGGGGAGGAAAGAATATAGGCCAGTTTTATTTAAGTTTCATGGTAAACTTGAAAGGTATGTTACAGTTTTTGTTTGTTATTTGGGCCATAACAACCACAGAGAGTTACAGGTCACAATCCACGAATCCATGCTGTGAGTTGCAGATTGCTCTGGAAACCTTCAGAGCAAGTTTCACCAATCTAGGACTCTCATCATCTGATGTAGCAGCCTAGCCAACATTTTCTATCTACTGCACTGGCTTAGGCCCATAATCAGAGCATTGCTGCAAATGTTAGGTTAGAAACCACAGTAGAAAGTGGTGGTGAATGCATAACCCATAGAAAATATATTTCATGGATAAACTTAGAAATGGATCAGGCTATAGAGGGACAATCCCCCACCCCACTCCCTGATGGGAATCAGTGAAAAACATTCAGTGAATTTAACTGACTTCTTCCAGCCAGCATATGTACTAAGAGTTTGCAGTAGAGAGAATTAAGAAAATAACACTCTATTTTTTGTTTATAAGAGAAAACAAAATGAAGTCAGAAACAAAAAATAGGGTACATGTTTCCTTTGGATGATGATTAAATTTCACCTTCTCTGGCACCTTTAGCCAGCCCTCCTTCCCTCCCTTCCTATTTAACTGCTGATATTTATACTCATTAAGTCAGTTGTTTGCTTCCTGTTCTACACCCTAGCTAACAGATGCATCTTTTTCATTTCAGATTCTCATTTAGGCCTTGGCCACTGCTTACTTGAGAAATGTATTCAGTTCCAAGTACAAATTACTCTGTCTTCAATGTTTGCTGCTTGTTCTTCACATCAAGTTTTCATACACCATAAGCTTGCAGAGGCACAGCAGAGTTAACCAAGTACTGTGTTTGTATTATAGCCCATTTGGAATCCTACATGCAGATTTGCAAAATGGATCCTACAGTATTTCATTAGGCTTTCAGCTGCTTCTGCCATAGCAACACAAATCGCCTATAGAGAGTTTGCATACATTCAATTTCTCTCTTAAACACTGGTATTATGCCCTCTACTTGGCACTGCTTCCTTTCCTTCCTGACTTTACAGACTGTTAGCAGCTAAGTGATAGTGGAATGTTTCTTGTATCTTCTATTCTTCTCTTCCCTGCTGTTAAGCCATTGATTTGGGAAACTCATTCATTGAAACATCAGAAAAAGGGATTGTAAAATCAGGGTTGGTTGAGTATTATGCCAGAACTGGGAAATCCTACTTTGCCCTGCACTGATTTATGAGATATATTCCCATTTGTCCCTGTGTTCATCAGTCCTGTCCTCCCTCATTCTGACTTTCCTTGGTTGCATGGGAAAGTCTGAAGGAAGACTATGGCCTGAGCGGAGATTGCCTGAATGTAGAGGACTCTGCATTCAGCTTTAAAGTTCCCAATTGCCAAGGTCTCCACTTGCATTTAAGGGAATATATGTAGAAGT
Source organism: Candoia aspera (assembly GCF_035149785.1). Taxonomy (NCBI): domain Eukaryota; kingdom Metazoa; phylum Chordata; class Lepidosauria; order Squamata; family Candoiidae; genus Candoia; species Candoia aspera. Next base: position 164,311,546 of record NC_086155.1, read on the forward strand.
TGCCTTCAGACCTTTCATGGTCAGTGTAGGAGGTCAGGAGATGAAAAAATAGGAATGGTTAGCATGAAACAACCTCTCCCTTCCAGACATACCCAACAATAACTCCCAGAATTCCCAGCCATACGTTGAAGCTGGCTTTTCAGTGCTCCATTTGGCTTCATGTCTTCTGCCCATTATTGTTCATTGGGGGGTGGGGGGGTCATTTTGTTGAAGAGGAATTGATGAAGTGGATAGGGGTCCTGGGAGTTGTTAGAAGTGAGAATGAAGCAGGCACAGTCACCCAGAATGAGTGGAAATTTTACTGTGAATTGGGATACAGAGGACTGTTTGTTTTCCTATGCCTCTGGCTTTGGTTTTGGTTTTGTCTTTCGCACCCACTTATTGAAGTGGAGAGGTTGTGGGAATAAGGCAGATGATCCAGGGGAAGGGGGTATGTGACCTTTTTACTACATTGCAATTATTATCTCCTAAGCTGTCAGTGGTCAACCCTGTGGAGAAAAGAAATGTTGGATGCCAACAAAGTTCCCCAGCCCACAGCAATGCTAAAACCAGATTCAGGATAGGATCGATTCAGCTGGGAAATTGACACAGAAGAAAAATATTATAGACCCTTGCAAGATGCTGTGGTTGTTGCTGTTGCTGTTCTCTTCTTTATTCTCCTCTTTTCATAGACATTCTGGATTACAAAGGTACCCCTTATAGAAATACAGAAAACATATGTATGCATAATATTGCTCTTATACCCGTTAAAGACATAAAACAAAATGTAATTGGATTCTGGTTATTGTCGGCCAGAAAAGCAGCAGGTATGGCTTGTTATTTATTGTCATTCTGCTCATTTTTATTATGCAACTCCATGCTTTTAAGATAACCCTGTTCGCAGCAGAATTGTGTTATGTCTTAATTTCCTCTAATCATACTCCCTAAAGATTGTACAAAACAGTCAAACTTCAAACAAAAGGTCCTGCCTGCTTTACCTTTCTAAAGCCTCAGCAGATGAAGGCAAGATAATTCTCGGTTTCTCAACACTGGTTAATGAGGAAGGGGCCAGGGTTCCTCTGAGTGGCTGGATCTTAAATTGTTTAGCAGGTTAATTATTACTTTAGGGGGCTTTTGTTTAATTTGCTAAAAGAAAAAAAAAACTTTTATCACATAGTTTTAGAAGTGCTGAGGCTCCTTATTTAAGATGTAGAAGCACGTAGCAACATGAAGAACATTCATGCAGATTAAGTGCTCTTTGGAGTATTAGAAACCATTTAATCTGTATAAATATGCTTTAGGGTTGCCTGGTTTTTACAACACCTTGAGAAGGAGCTGCAATGGATAGGAAGTTGTGCAAAACATTTATTTAAAAGAAGATACATAAACAGTGGCAAACTGAGCTTTCCAATGACTGAAGTCAGTCCAGTTCCTTATTTCCTTATGTGTTTGTACCCCATTTACTCTTTATTACTGTAAGTGATAAACCAGATTTCATATTGTACACTCTATTACATTGAAAATTCAATTTTATAACAGTTGATTCTGTTGATAAGCTTGAGCTATGGTTGAGTACCGAGCAGTCTTACTTTGAAAACCAGTGTGCCAGGAAGGATTTAGACACTGAAATGTAAACAGTACTTGCCAGCGGACTTACTGTATATTCTAACTTTATTCCATGCATCACAAAGGTCTACCTTTAAACTTTTGTTGAATATACTCTAATTATTAATGGCATGGAAAGGAATAACGTATGGCACTGCTCCAAGCACATAATTTTGGAATGTTAACTATTTTGCTTTCAGGCTTATATTGCCACTTCTTCCAATAATCCTTTATGCTACAGTTTAATTATTTCCAAAAATAGAGAGGCTCTGCGTCTGTTGAGGAGCACTCCCAAAGGATAGCTTATGTAAGCAGAGAGGAATCCATGTTCTAAAATTAATAAACGTGTGATCTTTGTCCAAGGATTTAGTAATATAGTTTAGATACCATTTACAACCAACAATGAAAAGGACAGTTTCTGTTTCACTTTGGATGTAACCTTTTGCTATGGATCCTGAATCTATTCCCCTGGGGGCATATGCACTCCAGTGTTTCATTTGAATCAGCCATCATGCCGTCATAAACCTCAACAATCTAGCAGCCTGCCTTAGCTCAAGAGACAGATCACAGCCAAATCACAAAGATGACCCATTGCCACTGTTCACAATAGCAAAAGAAGTCACACTTTTTCATCTATTTACTAATACTTCTATGTTAAGAAGTAAATCCCACTTAGTTCCATGGGGATTATTCAGGTCTGTGATATTGCAGGGGTGAGTGGGTTTTCTCTTTTCTTTGTTTTGTACCCCTGCGGCTGTGGAGATGGAGTTAAGTTCATATTCATCACTGACAAATCCTTGTTTGGCTTAGCCCTTAAAAAGCTTTCCCATTCCAAAAGCCTCAATGATACTGTTGGGTAGGGTTTAGGGACATTTTAATCAGAATATGCGGGAGCCATTGTATAGCCATCGTACATCAAGACATTATATAGAGAGAATTAGTGTTCAATTCTTGTTCAAAGTGCTGTCTTTTTAAACAAGTGAGCTTGGTAGAAAGCAAGAGTGTGGTGAGTGAAAGCTGCTGTCTGTGAAACCACAGCCAAACAGGGCTGTCTCAGGTTTAAGGCTTAGAAACATAGATTTGGGAAAATGGGTCACTGGTTGCTGAGCACAGAAGCATTTGGTAGACATGGACCCAGTTCCTGCTCATTATCCATCACTGGGTCCTTTGCCCTTTGGCTTTCTAGCTAGGGAACTTTAACATAGCTATTATCTCTGCCCTAATGGGACAGATGTGGAATCCATCTTGCTTACTGAGAATGTGCAAACAAGGATAGAATAGACAAGTCATTCTTGGCATTAGCTCTCCAGATACATTTGGATTTCAACTTCCATAATTCTCAGTCATATGATTTGTCCTTGTTGGCTAGGGGTTATGGGACAATTAAATCCATCACTTCGAGAGGATATTAAAAGTATTATAACCTAAGTCAAGGTTTATAACTTCCTTGTAAGACTTAACTGTGTTTGAAAAGCATGGTATGCCTTAATATAATTCATTGATTTTAAATTATTGTGATGTGAATTTGGTTATTGTGATTTATACACCACAGTTTTAAGATCTAGCATGATACGTGAACTCAGCTTGTTATGGCTTACTCAACACTGGATGGCTAAGCAAATTATGGTTAAACACAACATGCAAACGTATGGTTTATCCATTATGAAAATGCATTCCCAAGATTCTGTATATTGTTTCATTTGTACAAAGGAACATGCGGCCATAGACTGGTGGATCAACACTGGCTACTGTTATTTGAAATGACAATAAAGAATGAGACAATAAAGTTTTTATTCAAAACTGATCTATGCCCCATTTGTGCTCATTTCACCCCCATAATTCAGTTTTATGCTTGTACAATACATTGCCAATGCTTCAAATTCATCAGAATAAAATTAATTATTGTGTAATAAGAAATTTGCTAGTATACTGTCACCATGCCAAGATGGAGAGTGTGAGGGCAGAAGGGAGGCAGGAATATCATAAATTCATAAAAGTACTTTTGAACAAAAAATGCCAGATCACTTGTGGATGAAACTAAAGCCAGACGGTATATCCATAAAATAAACAGTAGAAATCGTTAGGGGAATCACTTCCACTGGGTTATTCTAATAAATGAATGCATACACCGTGCTGCTATTCTTGCAATATTTTGTGAGGATAAGAAACAGCTTTTTGTGGGGAGAGGAAGAATGGATAAGATAGAAGCATTTTCTCTGTGTGATATTCATATGTAGAGGGCAGCATTCATGGTGGCATATTCACAACAACTTCCTTTGTTTTAAAAATGGCTTCACTGTTCATTTACCAAGAGTGAACAGTCTTTCAGCAGCAAGGAACAACAGTTTAAAAAAATAGGGCTCAGAAGCGAGGACCACAAGGTGAGATACGATGTAGTGCTGATAAGTGAAGGGGTAAGGCTGAGATTTCTAAGGAGACAGTTTGGGGAAATACTGGTTTTGTTTGTTTGTTTGTTGTTTTGATGGGTTAAACCTCATGCTGTCCTTCCCTTCTCTCCATTCCACCAAATCTTTGCAGAAATCTTTTAGTCAGGATAAAAAAAGCAGACACTGCCCATCCCTGTGGTGGACTTTTTCAGATGCACTGAACCTGGCATTCATTTCATGTTTATACTAGCTAAGGAGTCCTTCAGTGGTTCTTTTCTGACAATATTTCTTATCCCTGTTCACACTTCTACCTTTCTGGATTGTTGGGAAGTGCAAATGGGCTTCCTGAACCCTGAGTGTACAGGAAAAATCTATGTGGTCTGCCATTGCTGTGGTAGTTTAGAGAGTCCTCCTCCCTGGGCTTTTGCTCTCCTCCACAATGCTTCAGGAATTTTTTTAAAGGGGCTTTTTGCTATGCAATCTGTCTGTGGCATCAGCCTTTTACTCTTTGGTTTGTCATCCCAGTAGAATATTTTGGCTGATCTGTGCTAGGACTAGTAAATGTTAGCATACCTTTAAAAAATAATGTCGCTTGAACTTCTTAGGAAATAAACAGTTGGATTTCACTGGAATGTTTCCCAACTCCTTGCTCCTCATTTCTTATCTTTTATCTTAAACAAGCTTCTGTACTGGAATTTAGGAGGTTGATTGCATAGTTTTGACAGTCCAGATCATTTCTTCATGTTGGCTGCCCTTCCTCAGGTTGTAATTCACAGCAGGGTGTCCAACGTCTGGGAGAAGCCATAATGATCTCATGTATTGTGAAAATGACAAAACTGTAATTTGTATGATGGTGCCATGATGCATGTAACGTCATTTGCCACCCCCACCCCACAAGTGGTAGAAGAAGCTTTGCCAACTGCCCCTCTCGCTCTTTTATTTGTTTAAGATGATTGTAATGATACAAGAAGGCCAACTCATATACACATATTCAATGTGTCATCAGAGGCAGCTGATGGTGAGGAAGGAGAAAATTTCCTGAAGCTGCTCTTCATCTGCCCAATGGAGGAGGCTTCATTCCTTCTCTTGCTGTGTGTTTTTTTTCTGGGAAGCAGGAGATCCAGTTTCTCTGTGACTCTTGATCCCAGTGGCAAAAGGACAACAATGTACTTCTTTCCTCTGCAGTTGCAGAGCAAGAATGTAGGGCAAAGGGAGGCATTCTGGAACCCTCCAAATATGTTTCATTTTAAATCAAAACAACAACAACAGGTAGTAGGACCAAAAGCAAAGGGAGTGTGACAACTGTTGTCCAAAAATTCAAGAAAGAATTAACCCTGGTATAGGACATACTGGTTCTATTTGAACAGCAGTAGATGATACCCAATGAGTCAAAGATCATCCAGCCACTGCAAAGGAGGCTGGGAGCTTGCCACTTCTTCCCTTCTGTTTACCACTAGAGCAAATATATATATATTTTAAAAATCTATAACTCCATAGAGTTGATCGGAGTTGACAGCATGTCAGACAGGAGGGGCTCAGCCATTGCTCCCCTTTTTGCCCCACCCCAAAGGGGCTACCAAAGGAAGGAAATAAATGTACCCTTTGCCCTGATGGTTATAATCTAAGCACACTTCCTCCACAATGAGGCTGCTGATGGGGTGAGGGGCTGGGATCTGCCTACCTCCTGTTTTGGGTCTGCTCCTTCTCTCTGGACTCTGGAAACTACTCTCTGTGGGCACAAATGCAGAAGAGACTGGAGAGACTGGACACATGACTTCTTCAGAGGCCATCTGCCATGCAATGCCTGGCTGACATTTTCTGAAGTGCTTATCAGGCTTTACACAGGCACCTTAAAAATATGGGTTTAATGCTAAAAAGAAGTAGACCTGTGCTGCCCAGAAAGTCAGTTTTAAACCAGGAAAGAGCACTGGCTTCTGCCAGCTGTATGTTCCTGATTCAATTGCTTTTTTTGTTGTTTATTCATTTAGTCGCTTCTGACTCTTCGTGACTTCATGGACCAGCCGACGCCAGAGCTTCCTGTTGGTCGTCAACACCCCCAGCATCCCCAGGGACGAGTCCGTCACCTCTAGAATATCATCCATCCACCTTGCCCTTGGTCGGCCCCTCTTCCTTTTGCCCTCCACTCTCCCTAGCATCAGCATCTTCTCCAGGGTGTCCTGTCTTCTCATTATGTGGCCAAAGTATTTCGGTTTTGCCTTGAATATCATTCCCTCAAGTGAGCAGTCTGGCTTTATTTCCTGGAGGATGGACTGGTTTGATCTTCTTGCAGTCCAAGGCACTCTCAGAATTTTCCTCCAACACCACAGTTCAAAAGCATTGATCTTCCTTCTCTGAGCCTTCCTTATGGTCCAGCTCTCGCAGCCATATGTTACTACAGGGAACACCGTTGCTTTAACTATGCGGACCTTTGTTGTCCGTGTGATGTCTCTGCTCTTAACTATTTTATCGAGATTTGTCATTGCTCTTCTTCCAAGGATTAAGCGTCTTCTGATTTCCTGACTGCAGTCAGAATCTGCAGTAATCTTTGCACCTAGAAATACAAAGTCTTTCACTGCTTCTACATTTTCTCCCTCTATTTGCCAGTTATCAATCAAGCTGGTTGCCATAATCTTGGTTTTTTTGAGGTTTACCTGCAAGCCGGCTTTTGCACTTTCTTCTTTCACCTTCATCATAAGGCTCCTCAGTTCCTCTTCGCTTTAAGCCATCAAAGTGGTATCATCTGCATATCTGAGATTGTTAATGTTTCTTCCAGCGATTTTAACCCCAGCCTTTGATTCCTCAAGCCCAGCATGTCGCATGATGTGTTCTGCGTACAAGTTGAATAGGTAGGGTGAGAGTATACAGCCCTGCCGTACTCCTTTCCCAATCTTAAACCAGTCCGTTGTTCCGTGGTCTGTTCTTACTGTTGCTACTTGGTCGTTATACAGATTCTTCAGGAGACATACAAGATGACTTGGTATCCCCATACCGCTAAGAACTTGCCACAATTTGTTATGGTCCACACAGTCAAAGGCTTTAGAATAGTCAATAAAACAGAAATAGATGTTTTTCTGAAACTCCCTGGCTTTTTCCATTATCTAGCGGATACTGGCAATTTGGTCCCTAGTTCCTCTGCCTTTTCTAAACCCAGCTTGTACATCTGGCAATTCTCGCTCCATGAATTGCTGAAGTCTACCTTGCAGGATCTTGAGCATTACCTTACTGGCATGTGAAATGAGTGCCACTGTTCGATAGTTTGAACATTCTTTGTGGTTTCCCTTTTTTGGTATGGGGATATAAGTTGATTTTTTCCAGTCTGATGGCCATTTTTGTGTTTTCCAAATTTGCTGGCATATAGCATGCATTACCTTGACAGCATCATCTTGCAAGATTTTGAACAGTTCAGCTGGGATGCCATCGTCTCCTGCTGCCTTGTTATGAGCAATGCTTCTTAAGGCCCATTCAACCTCACTCTTCAGGATGTCTGGCTCTAGATCACTGACCACACAGTCAAAGCTATCCCCGATATTGTTATCCTTCCTATACAGGTCTTCTGTATATTCTTGCCACCTTTTCTTGATCTCTTCTTCTTCTGTTAGGTCCTTGCCATCTTTGTTTTTGATCATACCCATTTTGGCCTGGAATTTACCTCCAATGGTTCTAATTTTCTGGAAGAGGTCTCTTGTCCTTCCTATTCTATTGTCTTCTTCCACTTCCATGCATTGCTTGTTTAAAAACAATTCCTTGTCTCTTCTGGCTAACCTCTGGAATTTTGCATTTAATTGGGCATATCTCCCCCTATCACTGTTGCCTTTTGCTTTCCTTCTTTCTTGGGCTACTTCTAGTGTCTCAGCAGACAGCCATTTTGCCCTCTTTGGGATGTATTTTGTTGCCACCTCCTCAACAATGTTGCGAACTTCTGTCTATAGTTCTTCCGGGACCCTATCTACTAAGTCCAGTCCCTTAAATATATTCTTCACCTCCACTGCATATTCCTGAGGGATATTAGTGAGCTCATATCTAGCTGATCTGTGAGTCTTCCCTAATCTCTTTAGTCTGATCCTAAATTGTGCAATAAGAAGTTCGTGATTGGAACTACAGTCAGCTCCAGGCCATGTTTTTACCGACTGTATAGATGTCCGCCACCTTTGGCTGCAAAGGATGTAGTCAGTCTGATTTCGGGTTGTCCATCTGGTGAAGTCCATGTATAAAGCCGCCTCTTAGGTTGTTGGAAGAGAGTGTTTGTTATGCAGAGTGAGTTGTCTTGGCAAATTCTATCAGCCTATGTCCTGCTTCGTTTTATTCTCCCAGGCCATGCTTACCTGTAATTCCAGGTGTCATTTGACTGCCCACCTTAGCCTTCCAGTCTCCCGTGATGAAAATAACATCTTTTTTAGGCGTGTTGTCCAGTAGGTGCTGCAGATCCTCATAGAACTGCTCTACTTCAGCTTCTTCAGCATCTGTGGTTGGGGCGTATATTTGGATCACTGTGATGTTAGATGGCTTGCCCTGAATTCGAATTGAGATCATTCTATCGTTTTTTGGATTGTATCCAAGCACTGCTTTAGCCACTTTACTATTAATTATGAAGGCTACTCCATTTCTTCTGTGGTCCTCTTGTCCACAGTAGTAGATCTGGTGGTCATTTGATGTGAAGTGGCCCATTCCACTCCATTTCAGTTCACTGACTCCCAAAATGTCTATCTTTAATCTTGACATCTCACCAATAACCACATCCAATTTGCCCTGGCTCATAGATCTTACATTCCAGGTTCCAATGGTGTGTTGATTGTTAGAACATCGGATTCGCCATTCACCACCAGCACCGTCGGCCGCTAGCCGTCCTTTCGGCTTTGAGCTAGCTGCGTCATCACGTCTGGGACTAGTTGAACTCATCCTCTGTTCCTCCCCAGTAGCATTTTGACCATCTTCCGACCTGGGGGTCTCAACGTCCAATGGTATACCGACATATCTCTGGTTGTACGGATCCATTTCGTTTTCACGGCAAGAATACTGGGGTGGGTTGCCATTACCTTCCCCAGGGATCGCATTTAGTCTGACCTCTCTGTCATGATCTTCCCGTCTTGGGTGGCCCTTCACGGTTTAGCTCATGGCATCATTGAGGTGCTCAAGCTCCAGCACCATGACAAGGTAACGATCCTTTGCTGAAGGATTCAATTGCTACTCAATGTATTATGGTTATTCCACTGCTTCTTCCAGGAAGTGGTTTCCCATAGCCAAACTTTTTACAATTTTATTTTGGAACAGGGGGCATTTTTCCTACTCTATGCCAGCTCTATGGTTGTCCATAGGGTATTTTTGGTGCTATCGGTCACAACAATACTTGCTGACACCATTGTATTTCCTTGCAGCACCAGTCAAGGACAGAGCTTGCTTATTATCACTCACCCCTTCTTGCTTCACCTGCCACCCTTCCTGTGACCTACCCACTGGGCTATTTTTTGACACAGTTTTAATGGGTCTTCAGAAATAGCCTGACTGACAAGTTACAGGGTCAATACACCTCCACACCCGTGACCTGTTGTTGGGCAACTTGAGATATGTCACCATTACCAGCACCTGTCCACAGTCACCCACCTTGCCCAACCCCATGCTAGGGAGAATGATAGGGGTTTGTTTTCTTGCCAGCAGGTGATGCTTGGTGGCAGGGGAAACAAAGCCAGGGGAATCCACCAATTGCTTTCCTTAACTTGTCATGTGCTGAAATAGTAAGGACACCATCACTCGCCAGTCTCTTTTTACTGTGAAAGAATAGGGTTTGGCAATTGGGGCAACAAACTTTATGCCCACATTCTTTTCTGCTGATTTAAGGACTGGTAAACAGCACTTTAGCAGCCATCTGCCTGTGTCCTCAGAGCCTAGGTGAAAAGCTCTTGGGTACCAGTTCCCTAGATGGAGTCCCACCAGGCTCTTGCTATATCTAGTACAAGTACACAGAGATTACCAGGTGTTCACTGGCTTTGTCTCTTCTTTCTCCTAGAATTTATTCAATATACTGTAATACTTAGGGTCATCTTACTATCCTCCATTAAAAAAGATGAAAAATATGCTTCCTTCTTTGTGAACTTTAGCTGTCAAGAACATAGTTACAAGGATCCTCAGGAGGTAAGCAGGCTGTTCAAAAGCCTGGTCATTTTAATATTGTTCTTGCCTTTAATTTCCTTTGTTCTCAGTGGCTAAAGAAAGAAAGATTGATTCTTGTTCATGGTTCAACCACCACTTGACTCTGCAGTTGATCAGGCTGGGAGCTTTGCTTTCTACCAGACTGTTCCCTCCTGCTGGCAACAGGAGTTTTGCGTCTGTCATTTACCTTCTGGATGTCTACAAGTCTTTATAATTAAGCAGTACATTTCCCATTATTATCCTTCAAGCAAGCTCTTCCTGAATTTTTAATGGAGTTTTCATGGTAGTGTTGGAGGTATATACTTAAAAAAAAATCTAAATGATGGTATAAGCATTATTTCAAAACAAAGCTTACAACAGCACCATCTAACACATGCTTAGTAAGAAGAAAGCCCAGCTGCTTAGTTTCTTTAGTCATAGAGTGCAGTCTTAAACTGCTAGCAAGTTTGCAGGCGTGCCTGAAATTCGTGGCAGTCCAAGCATAGGAAAAGGTATTGATTTCATCAGTAAATTAATTCGGCTTCTAAGTCTGGTGGATTTGGTCTGGAATTTCATGAACCTTTTCTCATGGAAGAGTCACTCTGGTGCCGTGAGAAGCATACTATTGAAGTCTACAGCTTTTCCAACAAACAGTGGTCTACTATTGACAGATCTACTCTATTCTAAACCCCTCAGTCATCTGGTATAGCATTTGAAAACATAGAAAACCTAATCATGTTTGATTTACAGGCTAACCACATGCTGCATTCTGATTAAATTGTTGGAAACTGAAATGACCAAAAACATGGCAGCTGCCACTATAAAGTTTCTAGTCCAGAGGTTGTAGACTTGAGGCCTCATAGCCACATTTGGCCCAAATACAGCCACCAAAATACAGTGGTACTGACCATCTTGTGATAGCAATTACATTACCTAGATTGCCTGGATAGTGGAAGCATGGGATATACAGTTTGACATGGGAGCAAGGTTAAAATAGTAACTGACAAGAAGAGATACGCAGCTTGGCCTTTCCAGGGAAAACAGAGAAGGCCAGCCACTGGCCTCCCTTCTTTCAGATTGCAATCTAACCAAGACTGTCTAGGTGACAGCAAAACAGGGCACTTTAACTTCAGCTCCTGCTTTTTAGTGCCAGATCAGAAGCAGGTAAAACATCTATTATCCGTGATTTAATCCTGGCTTAAAGTGATGACCTCACATATATTACAGAGACCTGGTTAGGAGAAGAACAGGAAGCTAATTTCTCCCAGCTCTGTCCGCCAAGTTATTCTGTGAGGTAATGGCTAGAGCTGGAGTGTGAAAAAATAGTATGTCTGTAGTCTGTAGGAAGTCTACCTCACTGATCAGAAGCTGCATTTGACAGTCTGCCGATTTAGTGTATTGCTCCGCTAACAACAGAATTTCATCCTGAACTAGCCAGGTTGATATTTGGCATGACATAGACTACCCTAGATTTCTAGTCCAATTTCAGTGTTCATGCTGAGATCACTCAGTCAGGAGTAGCTCAGGATTTCATGTTGGCCCTTACAACCATGGGTCTGCCCAACCGATAACTTAGATGGTAGGTGCTATAAATCTCTGCAAGGGTAGAAAACTTATTAAAATGAACTGACTCAGGTTCCAGCCTAGACACCTTATGGATCCAGATGGTTTTCTGAAGATGTTTGAGGAATTTCTCTCCTTATCTATTAGCAATATTGTTTTTTAAAGAATTTTATTAAGTTTCAAGACAAAGATAAAAGCTACGAAAAAACAAAAAACTACAAAAAAGAAAAAAGAACTTAAAAGTGTGAAAAACACAAGAGAATTTTTTTCCCCCAAAATTACAGAAAGAAGTGACTTCTGGCTTTTAACAACAAGGATATACAAAAATTTCCATAATCAATCTCTTACTGTATATTAAACCAAAACCACATTATTTTTATAAATCATTCCACTTTAGTACATTATAAAAATCACTAAGTATAGTTACTCCCCCCCTTATATTAAAATAAGTTTAAAAATTCATATAGCCCTCCTAAACAACATTTATCCCCCAAAAGGTAACACTTATTTAATTATTCCCTTCCTACTACTGTTCTATACATTTCTGTCCACTATAATAAAACTCAAACTAAAAAGCACATAAATTGTCTGCCATTATACTTAATACTACAACAGTTTTAATAATCTTAATCTTAATAACCCCTCCCAAAAACAATTCAAAACAGTAGCTTTAAATCAAATCCTTAAAGTCATCCAAATCCTTAAAAGCAAATAACATCAGTTGAACCCTTAAAGCAATCCAGATAAACATTCTTTAACCCTTATCCCACTTCAAAATAAACCAAAGCATTTACATATCCCCACAATGAGCACAGAGCTTTTCTCTTGAAAAAATCACAGCCCAACTGCCCCCTCAAAAATTCCAGCTGCTCTTCAAAAAACCTCCCACACATGATGACCCCTTCTTTTTCAAGACATTCCACCAGAAAGTCAATTTCACTTATTGCTTGCAGATCTCTCTCTCCCTTAAATTTCTCCCACACCACTATCCAATCTTCATCCAGCATCTCAATAAAAATCCCAATCTCACTCTTAGAAGAAACATTTCTATCACTGTTGAATTCCTCAATTTCATCCACCACATCTCCAACCTGATGGCACATTTTAGATCTCATATTTTCCACAATGTCCTGAATATCTTGCATAAAAGCTTGGTAGAAGAAATCTGTTTAAAGTCTTGGTGGAAGTCAGAAAAAATCTGTTTAAAATCTTCCATGTGTCATGCCGTAGGTTATGGTGCCCCCTAGGATCTTAACCAGTGAAAGTCAAAGATATAGGTAAATTTCGGAATATGTTTACACAAAGTGAAAGTGAGATAAGCAGACAGAAAGCTGAAGTTTCAAACCAGCAGATTCAACATGTAGGAAAATGCTAATATCTTCAAATTTAGTACAAAAATAATAACAGGAAGGCAATTATTTACTCTCAATCCTTTATATTTGGAAGGAAAACATAGTCCAAAACTTAAAAAAGATTTTTTTAAAAAAAAGTAATCCCAGAAATAATGATAAGCACCAAGAGAGCCATCTTCACCTTGCTGTAGAAAGCCTCTCTTAGGGTATGCATACTTAAAAAAACCCCATAAATTTGGTGATTTAGAAATGGGGTGGCCAGTCTTAGTGTCCCTTTAAGGCTACAGCATGGCTTGGAAAATGATGACAGCTCTACCTCCCAGCTATAGCTCTCACCATTCCAACACAAAATGCTATTTGTGATCTTCTAGCTGCAAGCAGCCATCTGGAGGACAGATAGGATGATTCCAGGTGTTCTCCTTTATCTGGACAATGTTCCTGGGCTTCAGAAAAATCTGTCTCAGCCCGAAAAAAATTGCTGTCAACTCCACCTGCTAAGCGCACGGGCACAGCTGCTTAGTCCACCATTTCCCCACTGGAAGCCCATCTGTTAGCAATATCATTGAAGCCCTGGCTGATCTGTGGCACTGCAGATGGCCCAGGAAGTTGATACTATTATCCCCAAGCATGCTCTTTCTTCTAATGGAACTCAGTCAGCTTCTTGGTTTAGCAGGAAGTTAAGAGCAATGAAATTGAGATTTAGAAGACTGGAGTGTGGATGGAGGAATTGTCATGATGAATTGGACTGAACATAGAGTCAGGCCCTCTGGAAGAGCCATTTGAAGTATTACTCCATGTTACTAGGTACTGTGGAGAAGGGTTATTTCTCAGTCTCCACTGTATCTCCATAGAATGCTTTTTTCAAACTGTGTGACCCTCCAAGATGTTCAGGGAAGAGACCTGGAACAGTCTGAGGCTCACCAAAAGCAATTCTCTTTTTTCTGAATAGAAAATGTTGAATAGAGTCACCTCTTTTTGCTGGAGTAGGTTATAGGGATTCTTTTCCGTTTACAGATCTCAAAGGTGTGGATAGGATGTGTGAAGAGAAGAGGGTTACTTCTTGCTAGTTCAACCATTGCCCTTCTTGGCTGATAAAATTGGCCAGTTTGGAGTGACCTCATTGTTTAGGGAGTTGCATGATCTTTCCTTGAATGGGGGATATGTTTCTGCCTAGCTGAAGAAAGCAGTTAAAAGATCTCTATTGAAAAAAACTCTCCCTTGCCCTATGTAGGACAGACAGGCAAAAGACTAGCAGAGTGCATCCACGAACACCAACTAGCAGTCAGAAGACAGGATGAAAACTCCTTAATCTCACAATACACGGACAGACTCAACCATACTTTCAACTGGGAAACTGTGAGCATCCTAGACCAAGCTAAATCCAAAAATGCTAGGGAATTCCTGGAAGCTTGATATTCAGACAAGTCAGCCATCAACAGGCACATAGAAGTAAACAACATTTACATACCATTCAAAAGAGACAATAAAAAAGCTAAAAGGGAAACAAAAAGATCAGAACACATTGATTCCTTGCCAGCAATCAATACCCAGATAAGCAAAGATTAACACCAGGATTAACACCACACAAACAATCAAGCAGTAAACAACAGCCTAATCAAGGAACTCCCAAGGAGAGAACACCCCCACCAACACAGGCAGGGCAAGCTGCTGTATATAAACACAGAGCAAACCCCACTCCCTTCTAGCACTGAAGATGTTGCCTAGTCTGGCAATGAAACTTCTGCAAGAAAACAATCGAGCTCAGAGAGCACCAAAGACTCCATCGTGCAACCCTGTGCTACAGATATTGTCTTCTAAAGAAGTAGAGTTTGTTTAAACAATCTAGACTCAGTAACTGTAGAAAAAAGACAAATTTATCCTGTTCTTTTGATATCATATTTTTATTTCCCCCTCTTAAGTTTATTCTATGCATTTCTACATCAATACAATTGCGCTGTATTTTAAAAAGTCCATGTGTTGATTCATACACTTCCCTTCATATTTTGACTAATGCAAATATTTTATATGCAACTTTAATAAATTCATTTCACAAATGTTTTAGCTAATATAATGCATTTGTATGTTATTCTCATCAATATGGACCTTTTTAAATTTTAATCAAAGAACTGCATTACAGCAGGAGCAATGTGGATACCAAAGGACAATTACACTTCAGTATGTGTATTGGGCTGGGAAGTGCAAATTAGGTATGTATTAAAATGTGAGGTAAACAAATCTGTTTCCTGAATTCCCACCCCTTATTTACAAAATGAATTATATTATAAAAGCTCAAGTTTCTTCACATCGGACTGTGGGCACTTTTCTGTGACTTCTTAATTTTTGGTGTCACAACATGGAAGAGCTCAGTGATGAGATCTTTGCCTGTACTGAATTTATATTCATTTTCTTCTTCCCCTTCAGTTAATTTGTAAATTTTAATAGCTGTGCAGTGATCATCGTATGTTAATTAGCTTACCCCACTCAAGGATACGTTAGAGTTTGGGTCAGTGCTTACCTTGCTTACCCTTATGGACAACTTTTATCTTGGAAATCTCAGTGAAGAAATAGAGACACTGTGAGATTTGAAATAGTCAGAATAACAGGGATAGGGAACACAATTTTTCCTAAGTTTGCTTAGATTTGCTTTGCAGGTTCTTCATATAGCATATAGTTAAACTTAGGAAAGTGTAACCATGAGAGGCAAGCATGGCCGTTAAATTGGACAGCTATGAAAGGAACTAGACAAACATATTGAGGATAAAATTATGTGTTGCCTCAAGGCAACATGACCCTGAATATCAGCTGCCAAGGAACATCGGTGAGATAATGTGACTGGCCTCCTGTGATATTTTTAGGAGCCTCCCAGAAATTAGGTTGCCCACTGTGGGAAATCTCTCCCTCCTTCCCTCCCTCCTATCATCCATCCATCCATCTATATTTTCTATCATATATCTATTATCTTTCTATTCAAAATTGTATCTTACCCTTTAAATGTAAGCTTTAATATTGAATATTGTATCTTCAATATTATATTCGTATTTATATTTATTATGATATTTTAATGTTTTTATCCTTGTTGTAATCTGCCCAGAGTCCCCACTTTGCAGGGAGAGAAGGATGGTGGCAAAATTTAATAAATAAATAAAGCTGCTTATTCAGGGCAGGTAACAGTAAAAATCAGTGCACTATTAAATAATTAAAAGGAGAAACAAAAACAAGACCAAATGTGATACATGTGAAAAACAGACAGAGCTTTGATCACACAGTCATGGCTGCCATATTGGGTTTGTTTTTTTTTTAAACCATACCCTGCAAACCTCCTTATAAGAATGACAGGGTAAGTAGCCTTTGGCCTGACGTACCATTGGTCACATGCAGCTTGGCTTTTTCTTAGATTCCTATATTACAAACCTCCTTTTTGCATATTGCTGATATTAGGCAGCTTATCAAAATGCATTTCATGATTTTGCATTTGAGTAATGAGGTAAATGATAACTAATGTAATGATTTTGCATTCTGCATATACTGTAGCTTTAGACATGGTTCTCTGTGTGAATTCACATGCAGCGGGGAAGACTGCTGTTGCTGTATATATTATGATTTAGGAACTCAGAAAGCTACTTTTGTACATGCCAGACTTTTCATCTCATTTATTAATTCTTTAACTGGAAATTCCAGGGCATAAATTTGGGACTTTCTGGAATTGCAAAGCAAATGTTCTATCATTGAGTATAGCCTCCATTAATATTTATTTTATATTCATGTGGGGTTTTTTTGTAACATGTGAACGGATCTTTATAGTTTGGGATGTTTCTCATGTGTGATTTGTTTCACTTGCCTGACCTTCTTAGCTTGTTACTGGAAGCAGTTTCTTTTATTCTTTTAGACAGTTAGCGTAGGGGACATTACAATTCTTGTAGGTCATTGTTACCCAAATGACAAATGGAGGGATTCTGGTGTCAAGTAAGGAGACCCAATCTGCACAATTCTCAAAAATATTGAGGGAAACAAGCTGGGCTCCAAGCATCCAGCAGTTTTGGTAGCCACTGATAACAATTGCCTATCTATGCATGTGACTTAACAAACCTAAAGTCTCACACCACCTTCCTGCTTTTTGAGTAAATTCCTATGGCTCTGGATGATTGATAAACCGAGGAAATTCTGAGTGGCCTGACAATATTTATATTATGCAGAGAAAGGCAACTCTGACTGATGGCAGACAGTATCAGTTTTATTAAATCCAAAATGCAACCATTAGCAAGCACAGAATGTCTTTCTGATTCCGGAAAATCATCTTGGCATCTTTATAAGGTAGTTCCTTAAAATGGCTGTGGAAAAAAAAGAAATGTTTCTCTTTCCTTCGCCTCCTGCCACAAAGATACTAAAAACAAACTTAATCAACAAAGAGTTAGAGAAAGCTTGTATTGTGCAATAGCCCTATTTCAATCATGGAATTTTACAGGAGGGTCAGAGACTGTCATCTTCACTCTATAACTCCACTGAATGTCCTCCTCCTATCTTCTTTTGTAACATATAAAAAAGTGTTAAAGAAAAGACAGAACAGCTGCATAATGCCTTCTGAATGATAGACTAGGAACTGGAGACACCTTAAGTAGACATTGGCTAGGGGAATATCTAAGGACCTTGTTTGATGCAGCTCTTAATGTTTATTCATGTTTTGTGTTTGCCATAAGAGGTAAACTAAATTAGTTGGCATATACAGAAATGTCTGCTTCAGAGTACTGAAAAGTCCCAAAGCAAAAACCATCCATGCAGCTCAGAAACATTTATAAATAAGTGGACACCAAAAACCTCAATTTATCAAGTTGCTTAAGAGCAATACTAATGAAATAATATGCATTGGATGCCTGAAAGTTGAAATACAGAATAGCAAAATCTGCAAGACTGACCAGATGCATTAGTAGCAAACAGCAATAAAGAGACTTGTGCTTCCTTGCTAATAACCAGGCAAGGTAGAAATTACACAAAATGATTGTAATAATTATGATGAGGATGACTGCTTTGGAAAAAGTAACTTGATAATTACATTCATATATTTTCATATTCTGACAATTTTATTATGTTGATTATTTGAAAGTTAGACTGGACAAAGCATTTAGAAGCTAAATACTTGCAAATGAGTGTAATTAAACTCTAACACTTATTTAACTGGAAAACACAGAAAGTGCTGTCCTAAAAGGAGGTGCAGTAGAAGGTTTGGATTGCTTAAATTGTCCTCTTTGGCTAGTTTTCTTCAGGGAATTATATAAAAAGGCATAGTTTTAGTGAGCAACAATCAGTAGAAATAAGCTAATCACAGCTTCTAACTTCTGCATTCTGGATCACAACCTCCTGAGGCTGCTTTTCATTAGAAAATACAATAATGGGTTTTTGTGCTGGAATGTATGTGGAGTTTACTAGCACTCACTTGTGAAAACTGGAGACACTGTTGCAGAACTGGTAGTTTGTAGAAGTCCGTTTTCATTTCTTTCTCTCCCATCATGATTTTGGTTGAGTGGGGGGTAACTCTTGCCTGTTGAAAAATATGACAAAATATAGAGAGAAACCTGCAGTTGGGCAGCACTAATAGACATACTTATAAATAAATAGATACCAGCAACAAAACAGAACTATACATTCCTTCATGCATTCCACAAGAATCTCTTCAATAATTTACACAGGAAGTGGCTTTAATTTTTTAGAAAAATTACTTTACTTTCAAATTAAGTTCAGAAGAATATTATGTTTATTCATTGATGTTTTGCTTTTCTCTAAAAGAAGGAAAGACAGATTGAAATAAAATTATTTTAAAAAACCCTATTAAATTCAAGAAGTACATCTCCTCTCTGTTTATTTACTCTGAAGGGGGAAAAGGAATCTACAAAGCAATTCACACCCATGTAGCATTCCTCTGTATTTAAATAGCAAGCAGCCTTTTCTCTTTTATCCCGTTATGCTTATATCCTGCTATTGCCCTAGTGACAATATTACAGGGGAAATTGATTCCATCATAGTGGCCTATGATGGGTTGGTGTTATAAAATGAAAACATTGAAGTACTGGAGTCATACTTCCCTTTGATGAAAATTGTGGCTTCATAAATCAGAATGGGAAAATGCAAGCTAAAAGTATACTGGGACTGTTGGCTCTTGCATTCAGAAGTAAACTCGCCAGGAACAGGACAATGTAATATGATACCCAATCCTTTTCTGTGTGTGTGTGTGTGTGTGTGTGTGTCCCTTTGAGTCAGTTTTTGACTCCTGGCTACTGCCTGGACTAGTCCCTGCATTTTTCTTGGCAAGATATTTTTTGGGGAAATAGTTTGTCCTTGCCTTCTTGGTTGGGCTGAGAGAGCATGACCCAAGGTCACCCAGCTGGCTTTCATATCAAAGGTGGGACTAGAACTCACGGTCTCCTGGTTTCTACCCTGATGCCTTAGCTGCTACACCAAACTGGTTGTAACCAAACCAAAGCTAGCATTTGTTTAATGGGCCCACAAGAAGCTACTGATTTCCTTCTTGGTGACTTAACTGCTTGTTTGAAGGAAAGAATGAAAGGGTTGTCTTCCCCAGCATTTGTGTTCCCATCCCAAAATTTATTTTATTATTTATTTATTTATTTAATTTTTATCCTGCCTTTATTATTTTTGTTTTAGATTAAATTGATGTATGAACATGATAGTTGAATTATATTACATTTTAATTTCCCTTTATAAATGCCATTTCTCTGAGTAAGAGAAAAGGAGAGAAACAAATTGTGCACAAACATCCATTTGGAGCTTTAGTGAGTTCTAGTGTTGTGCATGATTTGGTAATGATTGTGAAGAAGCACTTGGCTATTCATTAAAACAGCCCTTTTTTCAGACTTTCATGCAAAAAGGTGCACCTCCTTTAATGAGTAGACTAATTAAAGTTAATGTGACTGCTAAAGCAGCCACACTTTTTTGCAGTTATAAGAGGGCTGCTCCCATGCCGGCCTAAAAACAGAGGGGTTGCTTTAATGATACTAGAGAGGTGCTGTGCTCTCACTTTGACATGTTCTAAAGCTCTTCTGCCAAACCATTTTCAAAGTGTGTACAGAAAATGCCACAATATGATGGTGTCATGTTCACCGTTCCGGTGTTTGTCTACAACATAACGGTTCGCTTGCCAAGGTGCTGATACGTGTCCGGGCTGGGAGGGTGCTGCTGAGAGCCTTGTACAGGATACGTGCTGATCTGTGCCTGGTGGAATGTGTTTAGGCTATCTCTGAAATGTCAAGGTCTTTTTGCCCATTGATCAGCAGAGCTCGTTAGGAGCACTTGGGAATGTGGGGCGAACTGTACGTGAGGGAGGGGGTGGGGTGTTGTTTGCAAAGATGCTATTTAGTTTGAGTTTAGGTGCGCTTTTCTCATTCTCAGCTTTTTACCTGTTTGCACTCTTTTCTAAATAAATCCAGAACCTGAATTGACATTTTGAGTCTGAGAGTTTTATTTGGGAGAAGGCAATCATCACAGATGGTTCACTAGAGTAGTGTTTTGCTTATAATCCTGTTTGAATATGACATGGTGTAATGAAATAAGTTTTCCTCAGTTTCTTCTTTCTCCTCTCGAAAATTAACCCGTGTAGAAATAATTCTGAAGTTATGCAGAGCCTTCTGATACCATGTTAAAGAAAAATAAAGCCACTCAAAGTAGCTGAGATGTCCATAGAGATCATAAGAATTCTGCTGTTTTCCGATTTGAAATTGTAAAGCTATGAAATGTCTGTCCTCTACATCCATTTTTGTTCTTTCCTAGACCAAAAGGCTGACTAACCAATAAGTTACCTTGGCACTTCAGCCAAATCTCAGTAAAATACCAAAATGACCATTTCACAGATACTGTATATGAGTCCAGATGTTTCTTCAGAATAATTCTCTTCTAAAAGTGAGATGGGATAAAACATAAATAAGTTTTGGTAGATTTTTGCAGCAATGCATCATTATGACTTTTTCAGGGCTTCCTAAACCCTTCTTTGTATTACTGATGAATTCTCATAGTGCCTTGTCATCTCCTTACACATTCTGCCTTTGGTATGAGAACATTAGCACCATGGAGATAGACTTTCCAAGCTATTGGGATGTAATTCATAATTCTGTATAAGACCTTCTGTATTAGGAAACAGCATATAAGAAAATCATTCTCAGAGTAAATTTCTGGAGTCTCTGTATGTCTGAATTATGGGTTAAGGTTATAGCAGGCTAAAAGCACATGAAAAGTGGCTAAACAGCTTACAGGTGAGAATCGTTAAAAATACGTACATGATTGATTTGACTTTGAAAAATATCTGACATTTATTTCTCTGCCATTTGTACTTTCTAAGTTTGCAAAACAGCTTCATCACACAAAAATTTGCAAGAAATACTTCTTTTTTTCATTCTAGGATGTAATCAATTAGTTTTTTTTCCTCTTAGAAACAGCTTGAGCAATAGAAATATAGACATTCTGGTCCTCTCAGTTTTCAAGAAACGTTAAACCAATTGTAAAAAGATGAGGGAGGGAGGATCAAAGGCAGGCTTTCTGTGATGAACAATGGTCCTTATCGCCATTATGGAGAGGATCACATTGCTGGGGAAAATTCTAGGAAAGTGTAGCCAAACAATGCAGTCATAAATGTGGCCTGTAACTCTGGGAAGGGTTCCAGTGAATATTAGTTAGTCATAGAATCAGGCAGGATGTCCCGAAAGCTTCATCATCTATCATTCAATAGTTTGGTTCTAGAATTTAATCCAGAAATTACTTCAAGCTCACACATCCATCCACATCAGTGACTATAACAATCCACTAATCAGAATCAACATAGAGTAACTGATAGTTGTACCAGCCATAAAGCTGTTATTCTGTTAACATCTCCAGCTACTACGCAAACAAGACAAGTGAACATTGGTGACTGACTTGAACTTAGTGTGACCTCATTTTAAATGCATTAGGGCTATGCTCATGTGTGTGGCTTCCTTCATTCTTTTTTCTTTTCTTCCTTATGTTTTTTGGCAAATGGATATCTTTGATGTCGAAAAATATTTTCAGGAAAGTGGAAAGTGGAAGACACAACATGAGTTTAACATCCAAAGATGAATGGAATTTTTGTGCATTTCCTCAGAGTTGCTCTAATGGTCTGTTTTGCAGGCAAACATAAATATAGAAATTTAAGAGGTAAATTGCTGTTCTGAGTCTGAGGTTGAAAGAGCCTATCATAAAACTTTCTCTTGCCAGGACTGATCCTTTTTAGTGAAGTATAGCTTCAAGAATAATACAAAATAAAGTAGCCCCAGTTATCTTTTTAAAAAGGTAACAGTTGGCATGCAGTAATTAAACCCATATAAGGAGAATCCATTTTCAGATTATTAAAATATGAAGATTACAGAGTATTCACTTGCACTGTTTTGTATTTAATCCTCAGACTTTTCAAAGTCTGCAACAGACTGTGTGAGCATAAACAAATTGAAGGATGCTTCTGATTGAGATATGGTCCATTTTAGAATCAGTGCACAGGCTTGTCTTTGATGGAATTGAAATACCCTTGGATATTAACTTAATAGTATTCCTGGATGAGCAGATGATAGTGGTGGCCAATAATGCTTTTTAACATCTTAAACTAGTGAAACATGCCTTGTCTTGGACAGTTTGCTCTAGGGCTTCCACTGATTTAGAGCTTCTACTCCTCTGCAGTGGCATACCTAGTGTATTTGGCACTGGGGACAGATCAGGGGGCTGAGCAGCAGCTGCAGGATCCAGGCTGCCCAACTGTACCACCACCACTGCCCCACTTCCTGTCTATTGTGCCACTGACCACCAAACAGCTTATTGTCACACCAGCAGCAGTGACCCACCTCCACATTGTTGCCCATCCTCTGGATAATTTCCTCAGACAATTCACCCCTTATTGTCTGCATCTGCACCAGTCTGCCTCCACTGCCCCACCCTTGGTATGCCACTGCTCTTCCTCCTTTTACTTCCAACTCCCTCCAAAGCAGTTTAAAACCAACCTGCAATTGTTTTCATTACTGCTGGCCTAAAATTGCTGAGAAAACCATGAGTTAATCAGTATTATTTCTGGCTGACTAATAGGAGAATACAGAAACACACCATTCTATCAGTTTCCCACTGCAGAACTGCTGCAGGCCTGAAGAATAAAAAAAATGAAATAAAATGTTAGTTTGCAATTCCTGCCCCTCTCCATGTTGTAAAGATGGGAAGCTATAAGGGACTAAACAAAAGGAAGCATTCAAGTTATTTTGTTACTATCACTATGCTGCACAGAAAAATCTAAAGAAGTGATCAGGAACATGAGAATAGCCTGGTAGGTCAGCCAATCTGTCTAGCAATCCATCTAGCCTGATAGCCATCAAATGCATCTAGGAAGCCCACAAATAGAAGATCCATGCAATGCTAACCATGGGAGCATGGTTGCTTCTGTGCACCTAGTGTGTAAGACACTACCCCCATCCCTGAAGGCAGCACCCAGTCGTCAAGACTGGTGGCTATTGATTCATCTGTCCTTCATGAATTTGGATAGTTCCCTTTTGAATCCTCTAAACGAGCAGCCACAACTCCTTGCAGCCTATTTCTCCAGCTGATTATATGCTATGTGAACAAATGTTTCCTCATATCAATTTTAAAAATTTATCAGCAGAGAGAAGTGCTGAATAATGTAGAGAGGCTTCGGAAATTCTGCTTTAAAGCAACCAAACTGTGTTGGTTGCTTGAAGATATTTGCAGCTGTTCTTGGGCACACAGTTCACCCGGTGAAAGAATACAGAGTTGGAATAGACAAGAGAACTATTTGTTTTCCCTTTCTCTTTGGCAGGGTGTGGGCCAGCATGCAAAAGAAGGTTATGTTTAAAAGGTTCTGCTTAAAAGTAAAGACCAACCTTCTCTAGCCTTAAATATACTGGGCAGAGACAATAAAGCTGACTTAGGCCTCAGAACGATTCAACATAATCCCTTAATATGGATCTAGAGCCATTTATGATGGGATACAAATTGCCTTATTGGATTGGATTACTGTATTCACATGCTGTATAGACTGCTTTTGAAGAATATTTGGACCCTTCTTCCATACTGAAATGCAGCCACCAGCCTTTGGATGGATGTGAATAGACTTACTTATTGGCCCCATTCTGTTTTTCAGTCTCGTTCTCACATCCCCTCCTATCCTATGCAATTTGGGTGTTGCATATAGAAAGGTCGATCTAGCAGGCTGAATTAATTCCCACTCCTAAAAACTGAATTCAGCTGGCTCTAAAAGTGATTTCAAATCTGTACATAGAGGGCATTAAGAAAAGGTATTTAAAATAAGAGTATGCACCAAACATAAGACTCAACTAGATTTGGAAAAGAGCCTGTTTTGTCTTGGACTGAATCAGAGGCTTCCTATGATTAACTGTGTCCCAAATTCTAAGTGAGTTTTAGAAACCACACAAATGGCTTTTTTTTTTAAAGTTAAAATTGAGTGTAATAAATGTAATAAAATGTGCACGCCCTAAGGAGAACTCAAAAACAATTTCAAAAATAACTTTAAGGAGGACATAAAAAGAAAAAGAAAAGTGGAAGTATTTGATGGGGATGAGAAAAGAAGAACCACCTACTCTGAGTCTATAAACATACACATATGCTGAGGAAAGTGAGAATAGCTGCACACAGCAATACTACTATGCATTTATCATGTATTTACTGTTAACAAATGACTCTGCATAAGGTTAAAACTCATATGTTGTTTAATGTAAGAGCAGATTAATCTTTTTAGTGACTTATTCTAGGGAAGACAGAAGCCACAGTATATTTTTTTTTTCAAATTGTGTGTGTGTGTGTGTGTGTGAATGGGAACACCAGGTAGATGTATCAATTATTAATACTTAAAATATAAATTATTTATTGTTATAATTTCCATATTATTTTTGATCCTCCTTTATTTCTTGAGTCCTGGACATTTATGAAGATGACATACTTAGTCTAGGTACTAAGCTTCAGGTAGACTAGTAAGCGCTTTGCAGATGGTTTAAACTACAACTGCCGTAATCTCTAGCCAAAATGGCCAATTGTCAGCGGTTACTGGAATTGTACTGTAGTCTGGAATATATAGAGAATACCAGGTTGCTGCAGCAGCTCTGTGACATTTTTCTTTATTCACGGGATTAATCACTTTGCACTTTGCAATCTAATTTGAGAACAAAGTTCTAAAAAAGTTCCAGCCGGGATGTCTCTGACCTGGAGCAAAAATCTGGAAAGTTCTTGAGCCTACAAGAACAAAGGCAGAACAGGCTGAAGTGAAACTTCTCTGCATTCAGCTCAGAGTGAAACAGAAACACTTTGTGAAATTAATGCTATTAAAATAAACCAGAATAGAAAAATAGCAGAAGAAATGCTGATTTAAATAACTTTCTCAATACTGAGTTGCTGGAATCGTCATATATTGTGTTCCATTATTGTAGTTTCTTTGGATTTTACTCTTCTACTTCCTCTGCCTGGGGTCCCACTTAATGACCTTGGTTGGCTTCTTTTATTAATGTTACTAGTTTCTGATTTTACCTGTTCAGTTTGTGAGACTTCCTGGCTTTGACTCCTGACAGAGTACAAATTGCTCTTCTCTGATTGTCCCTCCTGACTGCAAACTTTAGCAGAAATTTTCAGCCTTGGGCAAAACAGCATGCAATCTTGCAGTAAATCTCACTGAACCTGAATAAATGCTTATGATTCAACTGGACATCCTGATGAAATGCTGCATATAACCACTATATAACAAGGTTCTAGAGATCAGGACTGGCCTGAAATAGTTTGCTGCCTCACACAAGGGATAAAGTGGTGTCGCTCCCTATTCTGTATTCATAATATGCTGGACTGGCAGTAGACATTTATTTCAATGGGGTAGAAGTCTAAGTGGCAATAAGCTAACAGTCTCTCAAACACTTGCAGGCTATGGTTCTGGAGTTCACAACATACATACATACTTACTTATCTTCTCTGAGGAAGGGGAATGGCTAAATATTCAGAAAGAATTATGGGGGCTCAGTAGTATCTGCTACTAGGCATTGTCTTTTTCTGCTTACTGGCCCCCTCTCTCTCTCTCTCTCTCTCTCTCTCTTATTTGTGTTGGTGCGTATGCATTATGTATTTGTGTGTATGATGTCTGTGTATCTCAGTTGGGAAGGAACTAGCTTAATAGTAGAGTGAATGCTTTGTATACAAGAGCTTATCTCATTGGACCTTTGACATCATTAGGTTTGATTGAATGTTTATGTGCCACAAGTTAGTGTTGACTGTTAGTGATAGACTTTCTCCAGCATGGTACTTCAGGTCTTCCAATGGTGCACCCATTGCCACTGTAATTGAGTTCAGCCACCTTGCTGTTGGTTGTTCTCTTTCCTTCTACCTTTCCATCATTATAGACTTCTCAGTTTGATCATGGCCATTTATAGCTTAAGGGAGAACTTCAAATTATTTTGCCTATTATCAATTTGTTTGTTTACTTGGCTGTCCATGATAATAGAGATTCTTCCTATCCTATTTCTTAAAGGCCAATTTTCACTTCCATAGATTTTCATAGGGAAAACTACCTGCATGATTCAGATCTTTGTAGGTATAGACACATCACATCATCTAAATATCTTTTCTAAGGCCTTCATTGCTATCCTACCAAGTGTAGTCTGTGGCATATTTCATGACTGCTGGTTCCTTTACTGTTGATGGTTGATCCTAAAAGGCAGAAGCTACCCACCACTTTAATATCTTTATTGTCAGTTACAAGGCTTGTTGTTGTATTGTATTAAAGACCAACAATCTGACTTGATCTGCAATAGCTTCTTTGACTGGTGTTTTGACAGGGCTTGAAGACCTGGCTCTTCTCTTAGGCTTTTAGTGAGGGTGAGTGAAGCCCCCTTGGATTCTTTTTTCCGTTCCTTTACAGTCCAGTTTCTGTCATCTTGCTTTCTTTAATTCCTTATTTCTGTATCTGTTTAAAAATGTTTTTATTTGTGAGTTGTCCAGAATTGTTGGAGTCAGGAGACATAGATTTAATAATAAACAAACAAACAAATAAATAAGTGCATTGAAGACTTAAATTGAGACAGTCAATTAAACTGAGATGACCAAGAGAGAAAGCAAAAAAAAAAAAAAGTAACATTCTGTGTCTCTGTATTCAGGAAAAAGGGCAGTTGATTTGCAGCTGTAAAAGCTCAGCTTGGTTTTTCAGATGTAGCCCCATTTCTTTCTATAGAAATTTGCATCTGCATTATCCTTATGTAACCCACTTTATCATTTCCCCCCCCCCTTTGGGGGAAAAAAAACCAAGGCAAAAGAAAAAGAAATTCTATCAGCACATAAAATGCTTCAGGCACATCTTCATCAGGAAAAATCATAAAAAAAGGAGAATGTATAAGTGAATACCTCAAAATTACAGTAAAAAGTGCCAGTGGAAAAAAGGACATTTAAATACCTCAGATTCATTTAGGACAATCATAGCAAAGCAAATTACTCTAAAAGCCCACAACATTTTAACTTGGAGAAAGTTGTAGACAGTTTGATCCCTCATCAAGAGTAGGATCAATAAAAAACATGTTTGCCTTTTAAATAGAAGCTGCAGAATTATGGAAAACTGTGTAACAGAATACTGTCTGCCACCTTGTGTAGTCATGTTAGTTCAAAACCATCATCAAAAGAAATGTGCAGAACCTCTGAAGTATTATCAAAATAGGGTAGAAAAACAGAGGCCTGTTTTGCAGGAATATACATTGTTTGGGAAATTAGAAGACAGATGTTGACACTGTATTAGTTACAATCGTTGTCTAGACTGTCCTTAACTGAATACAGTAGGTATTGTGTTACAATATACAAGTAGACTAATCTTTCCCCTAGATTCTCAGAAGTCACATAGACAGAAAACAGGAACAAATACTAGCAAAAGATTACAAAGTACTTATTATTTCTTAACAATAATTACAGAACTAATTCATTTCCAGGACTCAGAGGACACAGGTATGTTATGTGAGATTTAGGGACTGTTACACTCTTTTGCTCCAATGGGTTAAAGTGGAACAACTTGCCCATCCTGGCATATTTCAGGCATGCTTGTAATGTGCATATTATGGGAAAAGGATTGTTAAAAAGTCAGGAAGAAGCCGTTGATATGTGACTTGGTGGTCATATATGGATAAAGCAATGCAAAATCATTATTATATCAGTAAAGAATATGAGTAGATCAACAAACGAAACTGTTAAACAGCAATCTTGTGGGAGTGTTACCATGGATGACTTTGTTTAAAGAAAGAAGAAATATGTTTTTAAAAAGACTCATTAAACTTTGTAGGGAGGCAATAGCTGGAAGGACACAACCAGATTCTCTGGCTTTGACTAAAGTTTACTTATGAGCTTATTAAACCACACTGTGGTTTCTGGAATGAGCAAGACCTGCTGATTATTGAACTGGTTGTGAATGACCATTTCTTTTAATCAGACATCAGTATCTCAAGCTGTGCATTCAGATAGTGAGAATGATGAACATACACATTTATGGAAATAACATCAACCAATATGAGTACCCTTTGATCAAAGATAAGACAAACTAGATTTGAATGCAAGCATCACAGATTAATGATCTTTCTCAGTTAAAAAGGCACAATTCCCTAAAACAGGAATGTCATCCAGTGTTTTTGGACTTCAGCTTTCATCAGCCCCAGCTATCAGGCCACTGGCAAGGGTTATAGGAAATATACTGTAGTCCAAGTCATGAGAAGAATATCATTTTATCTACCCCTGCCTTAAACACACACTCAGGCACAGATACACAGACACACAGGCTTCTTTAGAACATGAGCATCAGAATGAATAGAGCATCTACTGATATTTTTTTTAAAAAAAACTTCTTTATAATGCTGGATGATATGAAGGTGATTTTTTTCAATGAGCCCTGGAATTCATGGGTTTGTAAAGTTGAATTAAATATGTCCAAATTCATTTAAATCTGAATAATAATCCAGGCTAGTTATATTATAGGTCCTATTTCTAATTGTGTTGCATTAAAAGAGGTCCCTTCAGTTGCTTTAGGTCTGCAGCCCATTCTGCTCATTGCATTTTATATCCCATTTCATAAATGTCACAAGAAAACCAGGGATTTGCATCATTTGATTTCCAATCCCAAGATACTAAATGCTGGTTAACTGATGTGAAGCAAAACTGCTTTGGTGAAATGAACTAAATCTGACATCTTCCATCAATGTAAAGAAAACAGTACCTAATTTTACAATACTCAAGGCTTTGTGTCATTTGCTATATTAGCTTTTTAGGCATAGCATTTTTATTTTGAAGCATATAGATCCACTAATAGCACTGATTAGCATCACTGCTTTTTCATCTCAGTCCTTGTTGCCATTATTTTAGCATTGGTCACCCTTGCTTTTAATTAAATGCCTCCATTTCCTTTTCCCAGAAACATATAAGAATGGCAAAGTCTTTCTGAAACAGAGATCAACTGCTCCATGTGGTTTTCCTGAAAACAGTAGGGATGTGGTTTTATTGCAGGGGAAGAAACAGAGTCTTATTGCACCTTTGATTATAGTATAAACTTTGATGTGATAACAAAAAAAAAAAGTTCACTTGGTTAGATATACAGGCATGAAAGCTGGCTGGGTGACCTTGGGCCAGTCCTTCTCTCTCAGCCCAACTCACCTCACAGGGTTGTTGTTGTGGGGAAAAGAGGAGGAGGAAGGAGTATTAGGTATGCTCCCCGCTGTGAGTTATTTATAAAAATAATAAATGTGAGATAATAAATAAATAATAAATACATAATTTATCCTGACAGAGGAGTCTGAAGTATAAATCCATGGTTGGTTGGAGAGGTGAATAATAAAAAAGAAGTTAGAGAAAAAGGAGCCATGGGAGGGCAGATCATGAAAATTAGCTAATGATAGTGACCATTCACAAAATGAAAAGCATGTCACTGATACTGATGACCTGATTAGCACATGAAATGTGAAGTGAAGCCTTAGTCTCTGAATTAATCTGGGCTAAATAATGATTAAATTTCATGGTTAATTCTAGCTCAGCTTTTTCGTGATGAAACTGATCTTTGCCAGGCGTTTGCCCAAGGATGACCACCTTGAAGTCAGTGAACTATAATGTCATCTCACTGGTTGTTGGCTGCTGGCATTTCTGATGTCAGATTTGTGCCTGCTTATTCTTTTGTGTAGGGACTGGCCAGTAAAATGTATTAGGGCATTTCTGAGATGATAGTATATATTGGATTGAGTGGTTTTGTT
Source organism: Candoia aspera (assembly GCF_035149785.1). NCBI lineage: Eukaryota > Metazoa > Chordata > Lepidosauria > Squamata > Candoiidae > Candoia > Candoia aspera. Next base: position 164,341,822 of record NC_086155.1, read on the forward strand.
AATAACTCTATTACTTACCTTAACCCTATGAATAGAGTCTCTGTATTATGATTACTCAGGTCAATTCTCTGACCTCTAAGGCTTGCATACAGAACTCTTTCCTATTCTGAGAAATTACAGTGACTGCCCATTAAATGTGTGGGCTGACCTTGCAGGATGCATTCTCAGCTAGGAAAGGGTGGTTGGAAAAGTTAAAAGACAGCTCTAATGAAAGGAGTCAATCTGTATGCTGAAAGGTTTGCCTCAAAAGAAGGATGTTTACCTAGCCCTACAAAGTGGGGCTGCCCCTTGATATGATAACGAAGACTTTTGACCTTCTCATTCTTTAAAAGGTGCTTTGAAGTATCTCAAATACAATCATGCTTACTAGAAGGGAGTCAAATAAAGTGCACTGGCAAAAATAGAATGAGTTTTTCAGGATGCTGCTGTCTGTTATATACGTAATGTTGATACTTAGTAGTAAACAGGGAAGGAAATATATCAGGAATTATCCAGATTTTCAGGAATGGATGGAAAAATATAAATATATTCTGTCTGTAATGTAAGTTTGGGCCTGAAAAAAAGATCTGTCAAGGCTTGCCTTCTTTACAACCTGAAAATGGTTGAATAAATGAGGTCATGGTTTCTGTTTTATAACTATTAGGGTACATTAGCGTGTAGCTGATCAGGCTTCTGACTTAGCACAAGGGTTTGGAGCAAGAAAGTTTTCCTCAAAAAGACAAGTTCTTTCCTCTCTCCCCAAAGTCCCTGCTCCCAAGGAGAAAAATCACCTGTGCAGGGGGCCTGTGGAATCCCACAGTAATGTGTTGGGTACATAAACCATTCATACCTTAGCCCTCTGCCTTTCTTAACTCAGATACCAGTGATGATTTCCTTCAAACTTAATAGCTTTAGAAGTGGAGATGATAGGCTGCAGACACTTGCGAGGGAGCAAAACATTTTCTTACTTTAGTACAGGAAATTTGTTCTACTTTGCAAGGTGGGACGCGGTGGCGCTGTGGGTTAAACCGCTGAGCTGCCGATCGGAAGGTCGGCGGTTCGAAACCGTGCGGCGGGGTGAGCTCCCGTTGCTCGTCCCAGCTCCTGCACACCAAGCAGTTCGAAAACATGCAAATGTGAGTAGATTAATTGGTACCGCTTCGGCGGGAAGGTAACGGCGTTCCGTGAGTCATGCCGGCCACATGACCACGGACGGGTCCTTAGGGACAACGCCGGCTCCAAGGCTTAGAAACGGAGATGAGCACCACCCCCTAGAGTCGGACACGACTGGACTTTACGTCAAGGGAAACCCTTGCAAGGTGAAATGAGCAAGAGTTTTCTTCCATTTCAGTTATATTTAAATATAAAATGTACACACACCCACACCCACACACCTACATATATGCCCCAGCATTTGGTGCTAAGCAACAGTATGTAGAAGGAACCAAAAATAGTAAGCAAAAGAAACTAAAAGCATAAAAAAGAGAAAAATAAGGATGGTTTCCCCCGCATTTTGTCCTTGACAAAATTTTAAATGTCAGCTTTACAACTTTTTGCCTGCTGTATCTTGATACTACAAGTTTCCAAAGGAACCATGAGTCATCCTTCAGCAACAATTCTTGTTCCAGAACGTAGATTTTATTTCTGCAATACCATGCTATTCCATGCAAAATTAGACATAGCCAAAAAGTAACTGAAAAGATGCAAGAAAAATAAAAGATATATACATGGCATTAGAACCCTTCTTCTGTGATTTTTGGAACACAAAATTATCTACTTATAATTTTGTGAATTGGGACTGAGAATACAAAGTAGAATTTAGTTCAGATAACCTTATTAATACATTCTAACATTGCCCTTTGCCCTGAAAAAAGTCTGGAAGTATAGCAATCCTGAAAACATTTGTGTACTAAAGATACCTGGCTCATTTCTAACTGTTATCAATATTTACTTCCATTTTGTTATGTCCACTTAAGATAAGAAGAAACTGTGTTATTCTAGTATGTCATTCCCTTGTTATCCCAGCCGAACAAAACTGAATCCAGCTGTTGTTAGTTCATCATTTTGCAAGCCAATTACCTGTGATACTCCAGTAGTTTCAATGGAAGCTTAGTAATTCTGTCTTAAATTCTTAGTGTAAATTCCCAATATTTTATAGCATAATATGTGATCATCATGCTTTAGATATGAATTTCACCAAACCTGTGCAAAACTTGTTTTTACTACATTGAAAAGTAAAGGATAGAGAAAAATACACACAACTGTTTAAGTATTAATGATTAATGATTAACTACAATCACTATGATTGAACTTCAGAGCAATTTGCATGGTTCTTAACTCCACATTTTACCTTTACAACAACCATGTGAAATAGACTGAAAGAGATTGACTAGTAATTGGGAATATGAATTAAAACAAATCTTTTTTGATCCCTTGATGATCTTGAACTGACCTTTGGCCAGTCACCTATTCTTGATCTGGGTGGTTGTAAGGATACGCTGTAAGGATTTAGAAGAACCAAATAGACTGTAAAACTTTATGTAGGCATTGTTGATCAACTTCTATCAGACACAGCCAGCAGAGTCTAGTGTCAGGGATAATGGGAGTTGTGGCTATAGTTTCCCCATTCCTGATGTATCCTATGCAAGATAAAACACTTAGAACAGAGACTCCTTTTTTATAGAAATAATAATATTATCTGCTTACCATGTGAGGCCAAATATCAGCTTGGTAACACTATATTATATACAGTATTAACTGAATGTTCCCTAATATCCTTATACACAAACACTCCTTATATGTAACAGGAACATATCAGCAGTTCAGGAAATTACCAAACTGTCCAAGATCTGAAGATTTGTATAAGTTTATTAAAGGGTCAGAAGCAAAATAAGAACCAGAGTTCCCTGTTCCCCTAAAAACAACGCACTAGGCACTGAAGGAATTCAGTGGAGTGATTATAGAAGAGAAACAGAAATGGGGGGAAAATGATGACAGTGGGATAGAGCAAACAAGAAAATTCTATGCTTAGTTAATTAGACCCCTGAATAGGAATAGCTTACATTTGTCATGACTTCTTTGGGAGTATTTGGCCATCTTTGCTCACCAAAATATGAAAGGCTGAAACAGAAATGCAGTGAAAACCTTAATTTGCAGTCCTCAATTAAAGGAACTTCATATGCAACAAACCAACTTGATGTAATAATGCAATTGATGAAAACTGTTTTAATGATATATGTTTGCATTTAATAGGCTTTGATGAATAACAGATACCTCCTCTGCACAATTAAAATCAGTTTAATTGAAAATCAGTTTTCTCGGTAGTTCTGAAATAGCCCTTTAATGGTCAATAGCTATACTTAATATGAGTTGTATGTGTGAATGCTAAGAACTGTATTTGATGTAGCACTTACACAGAATGAGTGGGATTATATCACGTTTTCTGAGGGAATCTTAGTTTCAGAGGGGTTAGTCCTACAGTTTTTCTATTATTCTGGTCTCAAAACAGCTACATTGCACTCTGCTGATTCATTTGGCAATAAGAGTGGATTCCAGGGGCTACATAAAAGGGAATTGAAGGTTGCATGCAACACTTAAGGCAGAACTTAGCCACCCCTCCTTACAAAATTTGCAGAATAATATTGCAATTCCAATAATTCAAAATAGTTATGCTAATCTAAATTTGCAATGGAATGCATATTATATGTGTGTGTGTGTGTGTGTTTGTATATGTACAAACACATATGGTATGCATATATATATGCATTTTACAATAGGAATATGTAGAAAATATTATGAATTAATATTAATTTTTTATAAATTATGACTTTTTTTCTCAGAAACAGGATGAAACCAATTGACGGATTAATCCTGTGAAACTGACACAATCTGGATGCAGACTTACATAACAATTATCTATTATCCCAACTTTTCACCCTGGTGAAACATTCTTAGGTTGTATTGTATGTAACAAATACTTCAATGCCTTTCTGTATAGGGGGTAGTTTTTTAGCCAGAAAACCTGGATTATTTATTACAGGTATCTACTCCATACTGTGGTCGCAAAAACAAAAACAAAAAAGATGAAACATGCATCACAAAATTACAACACAGTCTTGGGAGTTTTAGATTCTAACACTAGTTGCAGGTATGATTTTCATCATGATGTCAGAATACATATTTCACCACTTGAACCGCCCCTCCCTGTCCTCATGGATGCCAATTATTTTAATATTGTATGGATGTATCCTGAAAAATTTCTTCCTGCCATTTGTTTTTTCAAAAATGATTATTTCCAGAATTCTTACAGAAATTCTCTCCCTTTCCCCTGTTCTTCCAGGCGGTACAGCTAATTCCAGCACCACCTAATGAATATCTTGATGTTCAAACTGACTACAGAAGACTATTAACCTATTCCTGATTAACTAATGGATAGCTAAATGGAATAAAATCTGTTACTTATTATCAGATAGCACTTAAAGTACTCCACATCTCTTTATACATTTCAATTAATCTTCCAACATCTTGCATTAGAAAAATCATATCCACTTAAACATTTACAAATGGATGCCAGATGTGGTTTGGAGACTTCTCTAAATTCCAGCATTTAGGTTTTGGGCTCTTCTTGATAGAAACTTGATGAAGAAGCAGGACCACCACAAAATCGATCATAATGGAGCTCTGTATTATGGGGGCATGGGGATGTTCAGTTAACTGCTTAGACAAGGGACCAGTTTCAACAAGAAACTCATCTGGTTTATATATGTATCAATTTAATCCCTTTCTATACTATTGCTCTCTGAAAGCAATTAAGGAAGCTTCCAATTAAAAATACTAAAACAAGCGTCAATAAAAGTGGAATGAAAAATAATACATTTTGACTATTGTGTTTTCAGATCCTAACAACATGAGCCTCCTTTCCTTTTGCCAATTTTGCCAATTTTCTTTATCTTTTTGGCAGAAAAGTTCATATATAAATTGGGTTCTTCTATACAGTCATAAGCCATGTGGGAGCATGTCCCCCAACTGCATAGAACAACTTCAGTGCATCAACAAAACACTGAAAAAAAGAAAGCATAATAAACATGAATAAAAGGAAAAACTAAAAGGAGCAACTTAAAAAACACACATAGATTGGGTATGTGTATGTATGTACAGTATGTATGTGAGTGTGTGTGTGTGTGTGTATGTGTATATATACATACTTTATATGCATACACACTCATGTACTGTATATACATACATATGTTTGTAATATTAAGGACAGAATTAAAATATGAAATAATACTTCTGTCAAAAAATGCCTTTGTATAAGGTAATCTATTAGAAATTTCTCCATTAATATAACTAAAAATATGAGTTAAAAAGATCCCTAATTAAAGTATTCCTAAAGTCTCTTTGCCACTATGTTAACTTTTCAACTTGTGATAGTTGCCACAAGTTGCCCTTTAAGTAACATTGATCCAAAGAAATATATATTTTAGTTTTCCAAAGTTTTGTCATAACAGAACTGACAGCTATAAAAAAGTTTAATTTCTTATGTTGTGCCATTTTTAGAGTCTGGGAGAAAATGTACAATAATTCCTAACAGAATTATTTACCAAAGGTTGCCACCTATTTTAATAACTTCCTAATTTTCAGTTAGAACACTGATCAGTTACAGTTTGCTGAAGTATCTCCAAATCTTAGGCCACATTTACATAAAACTATTAACACTGTTGTTTTAAACAGAAATGGTTTTTCTCATATGTAATCTGTAACATTGGATGGTACCAGATTATGTTTCCTACAGATATAAATAAGGTGATAGCAGAAGCGGAAGAAGTCATTGTGTCTAGAAATCTGGAACTCAGAGTTTGCTAAAATTATTACAAGCTTTGGCCCACAAATGTTACCACCACTGCTTAAAATCTGAGGTCTTCTCTCAAAGGCTTGGATGCAGGACATAAAATGGAAGGTTACATTTAAATACCAGTATACAAATGCTTGTGTCCTCAACCATGCACTGCATGAATATCCCTTTCCAGCTGTGTTTATATATAATTTCCACTAATTACAGCTGTTGCTGGTACTTAGCATTCCTGATGATATTATTCTTATTAGGCTATCTTTTGCTAGCATGTCTTTCTCAACAATTAGACACCTTCATTAACTGGTTAGTCAGGCCACTGAGCTTTTGTCTATTTAAAACTTGTTACATGAGCTTGATTTTTTTTTAATCCAATCCCTTAATTTTTTAAAAAACTTTTTTGTGGTGGAGAATGTATAATTTGTAAATCTATCTTTAACAGTTTAATCTATCTCAAGGTACAGACATTTATGAATGAATTTGCTCTACGATTCAATGTTAGATACTTCTGCATTCTTTTTCTACAAGTTCCCATTCAGTTTGATGAGAGAGAATTTGCTTTTGAAATTCTTTCAGTGGAGAAATTCAGACTGTTTCTTGCTTTTATTTAGAAAAAGGTGACCAAAATGTTTGTGTATGTCCGTGCACGCGTGTGTGTGCATGTCAATGTCCTAACTTTCATTGTATGGGGCTTTTGTTCCAGTGTTTTGCAGCTCCTCTGGCTTCCAATGTTTCACTTAAATCCCAAGGAAAGAGACAGTCATTCTTTTGAGAAATGATTTCTCCATTCCCCAGAGGAATTTAGAGAAATCAGTCACCTGATTTCTCTGTCCTCAAATCAGTGTAGAATTTTGACAGGCAATTTTTGTTCTAGTTTTTTTTTAGTTTGACTATTTGCCTCTAAAGACAGAACTAAAGTTTTCTTGGGAAGGGTCTGAAGAGCCAGCATCCCCACAGAAAAAGCAACAATAGACCTCAATAATTCAAAAGTGCTCCAAACATTTTTAACTGAATACAGAAGAGTTTGCAGCAAACTTCAGTGATGCCAAAATGATGACATGGGCATGGTAACATCATTATGTAAATGCTGCCATTATGTACTTGCATTCCAATGTCTGGCAAAGTATGTACTTTGTGATATTTTGTGTGAAGAAGTTGTCACACATCTTTTGTCATGGACTCAGTTGCCCCTCCCCCATGATTGCTCTTCTTTTACCTATTTTTTTTGCCTCTACAGCTTATATGTGGTTACAAACATGAAAATAAAACAAAACAAAAATCCAGTAACACAACACAACTGAGGAAACCAGAACAAATAATAATACAAAACCATTTCAAGATGGGCTCATCCAAAGTTCTTGGCCAGTGCCTGAGGGGAAGAACAAGTTTTGAGGACCATATAGAGGGCCAGTAGGGTCAGGGCCAGATTTGGGAAGAATGTTGTTCCACTGTGTATCATTACTTAATGAAACACTGTCCTTTATTTACTATTTTGCTTATGCTGCTAGTAGCTTTCAAACATCTTTTGGCACTGTGCATTTTAGGAACTCAGGGAAGACATTTGCATTTATTGACTTCAGAGATGTAGCTGTTTGAATGCAGGCAAATGAATTTCTCATGATTCATTTCAGGTTCAATTATTCTATCTGTGTATCTTCTGTGCCAAGTGGGAACATTAGGCCTCTTTAAAAAATTATGGGGTACAGTAAGTGCTCTAGGCATTTGTTTTGCTGAAGTGAGGTAAGGGTGGGGGAGCATATGGTAAAATATATTTTTAATTACTTTTCAACAGTGTTAAATGTTTTTCCTTCTTTATTTTCCTATTTAATGTTCTTAAGCTAGTATATAGGAGCCCAACAACACTGCACAATGCCTGACACAAATATGTACGTATTGGTAGTTTATGGACAGGATTATATGTTAGCAGAGTTTTGCAGTAGTGGTTTCAGAACTTTGTTTACAGTGCTTTCAAGAGTTCAAAGAAGCTGTTGTTTTAAAGTGCACAGTTATCAAGTTTGTTAGCTTAGTTTTGTTTTTGTTCTATTTTGGCTTTTGCATACAGAGCAGGAAACATAGTGCTGTTAAAGTAGACTAAGCAAAAGGGAATCCCGCTGGGTTTCTCAGAAGGTATATCTTCTGTTTTGTGTCTTCAACTCTTCAGCCTTGTCTCCTTCCCTTTTACCTTCCCCATCCTATGCAGAACAAGCTTAGCAGCCAGCCAAGAAACATTCAGCTGAATGAAACAGTCACTTAAAATACCTTCTAGGTCCCAAAGCCTTTTCATGATAATCTAGTGTTTCATGTTCTGCCATGCCATCATTTTGACTAGCTGCATGTTGTTCAAAATGAGAGGATATGTGTCTCAAACTTTAGCTATAGTAGCTGTACTATAGCACCAGAACTATTTGTAATCTGCAGCAGTGGGGCAGTAACTGAGTGGCAGAGCACATATTTTACCTACAGAACATCTCAGATGAAAGTCTCAGAATGTCCCCACTTTAAAGGCTCAGGTAGAAGGTGATGGAAGGGACTTCAGGATTCTAATCAGTTTTCCTCCTGCTTCCTGTGCTAGACTACCATTCACAAAGGAGAGCTGCAAATATCTGCACAGCCAAAACGCCACAGATCAAATCACAGCTGTGTCTTAAATCAGCAAGGTGATGTGCATTTCTTGAGTTGTTGTGGCCAAAGAAATCTAAGCAGTTTTTGTACAGGGGGATCTGTGAAGTCATCAAGCCATTTTTCATCTTTAAGGACCTGTGAACACCCAGAAGCCTGGAGATGAAGTGAGCTAAGAAGCTTTGCAAAGCTTTCTCACTATAAACTGATATTGATTGATTGATTGATCAATTGATTTTGCTGTTTTGGATTACCACAGTTGAGTCAGAAATAAATCAGCTAAACAGCCACAGATGACAATGAAAGAACATCAGGTCTGTTTACTTCTTTTGGAATACTGCAAATACTGTGTGGAAGTGCCCTAAGAATAAAATGCTGCCACTCTGCTCTGCTCTTCTTGAAAGAAGAACGAACATCAATGAAACAAGTAGGGTTATGATAGCATTGGTAAATCCCCTTTATACATCCATCCACAGATTCCTCTTGTGAACAAATGACCAGCTGAAGTGATTTCCAAAATTTCAGTAGCACTGTTTTGTAGAAGGGCTCACAAATGTTGCAGGACTGGTGGCTTATCGTATTGTGCAGCAATACACATTGCCATCTAAAGATCTCCCACGGTTCATAAAACCACTGAGTCCAGAGTTGAAATATATCTAACTCCAGAGGACTATTTTTTCCGGATTCATGGCTATGTATAAAATTAGGCAGTAACACACAGCTATCTCTAATTTTAAGTCCGCTTCAACTTATTTCTTACATTATGTACTAATGCACTGGCAAATATAGCTGGATAATGAATAATCTAGCAAAGATATTATATGGTACTGACATTAGAATAGCGTTTTTGTCCCATAAGCATACAGACTGAGGAAACTGGTCATTTCTAATTAAACTGACCTCTTGCTCAGTTTTTTCCATTTGATATTAAGCAGATCTGGCACATTGGATATTATATTTGGTAGGCGTACACTGCATTTCTGAACCAACTTGCATCTATATATTAACCCAGTGTTTCCCAACCTTGTCAGCTTTAAGATGTGAAGACTTCAACTCCCAGAGTTGGGTGCTGGGCAATTCTGGCAGTTGAAGTCTATGCATCTTACAGTTGTCAAGGTTGAGAAACACTGCACTAACCCATCACCTTCCCAATTCATATCCTGCCACTGAAGTAGATCAGTCTTTTGTGATAAATCCTGCTTTTGATATGACAGCACAGTGCCCCAAAAATATTTGATAAATTAGCCAGATGCTGACAGTACTGAATAGTTGGAATTCAGCTTTTATTTTCAACAGCTCTCCCATTTAATTCCATTCATACAAAAGCAGAACTGATAAAAACTAGGCAGTGCTTTTATAATGCCATCGAAGTTAAAAAATATGTGTTTAGCCCTTATAATAAATTCTGAATTGCAGGCTAGACCCAGAGCATCAGAGATGGATATTGTTGTTAATTTGCAACCAACAGTCTCCTGAAAGAGGCTACCTTTCACTTATTCCTCTCATATTCTCAAAGTGAGGTTAAATGCTCAGGAAAAAAAAAAAAAACTTTGAGGAAGAGGAAGGTCTACAGACATCCATCAGGAGGCTCAAAGAATCTCCAGTATCTCCAATCATCCTCTCTGCAACAACATGTATTGAGACCAACTGCTTGTTCAAGGAAGAAATAAGTGACTACTATTGGTAGGCTGACAGAATTGATTTTATTTGGTATTACAATATATGTGTGTGTGTGTATAGTTTCCCATTATTTTCCCTTTAGATAGAGCCAGTTTGGTGTAGTGGTTAAGGCATCAGGCTAGTAATTAAGTTCTATAAATCGTATTATATATGGAAAGAGATATCAAGGGGATTACATACCTCCATTTATTTTTCTTAATGTGTAAGAACGTCATCTTATCTAAATGTATACATATACAGTACAGTAATGCAGTTATCCATTTTTATATATGTATTGCATGAAATTGTTTGACTTTATCTGGGTTCATTTTTGTCTAGTTTTATTTTTTTATTCACATGTTTAAGAATGTAAAAACATAATGACTTTCTAAAACTTTAAAAATTATTAATATTGGCATATTAATAATTTTAATTGTGTGAGTTCAGGTCCCGCCTTAGGCACAAAGCCAGCTGGGTGACCATGGGCCAGTCACTCTCTCTCAGCCCTGGGACAGAGTCAATGACAAACCACTTCTGGAAAAATCCCCCTTATCTCTTATTTCTTTAAAATCTTCCCCTGATACAAGATTGCACGATTACACTGCTGGGCATAAACTTTGTTAAAGTTCTGCATTACTATGATGTAGATCCAAAGCATCTTCTTTTCTCAAGAAAGAGGTCCTAGATAGAAGATATAAGACTACAGGATGTCAGGAGGTTCAGGATGACTGGTGGAAGCCTATTGTAATTATCCTTTACTGGTGAACTCTTACCAGTGATGTTTTAAAGTACCCTTCTCCTCATGTTGAAAATACAGATTAATCTCCTAGCCTTATTTCTATGAAAACAGATGGATAGGTAGTAAGGGTGGTCAAAATGAATATCCTTCCTAATTTAATATTTTTATTTATTATTTCAAATCCCAACACCATTATTAAAAGATGACCACTAATTGAATTGCATATTGAAGCCGAAACAACCCATATTCTCACCATATATTTCGAAAAATCCCAGGGAAGGATTTGGGAATGACTAAATAAGCTTTGTGCTAGCAGTTGGAATAATAACTTATGTATAATGAAACAATTATAAATTATGTACAAGGGACTAAATTTGAAGCTGTTATCATTATTCCATTCTTATCAAACACTACTTCATATAATTCATGCAATGCCAATATTAATAGTTTTTAAAGTTTTAGAAAGTCATTATGTTTTTACATTCTTACACATGTGAATAAAAAAATAAATATATTTGTAAAAATGGATAACTGCATTACTGTACTGTATACATATACATTTAGATAAGATGACGTTCTTACACATTAAGAAAAATAAAGGGAGGTATGTAATCCCTTGATATCTCTTTCCACATAATACGATTTATAGAACTTAATTACAAATATGAGAAGATTCAATATTTGAATCTTGCTCTATAAAGACTGTAATAAAGGTTTACAGATCATTCTGTAGCCTCTTGCTGAATGCTCTAAAGGCCAGTGACATTAACAATTTTTGAACTACACGGAACAAAGAAAAAAGACACTATGTTTCTAATGAGGATTAGAACCTTCAGATTCTGAAATCTGAGTGTGTGTATATCTCTGATAAAACAGATTTTAAATATCATGTGAGTAGAATCACATACAATTTCCTCCCAGCTGCCCCCATTGTTGGAAGGGAAAACAACAGCCACATGCATTCTGGATAATGCTCCCTGTAACTTGTTAGAGACTAGCATGTTGGATTCTCCAGAGAGATAGAAACCTGCAGCCTTTCTAGCAGACATAACATTCAGCAGTGCGATATCCCCATTATTGCTGGCTGAGGCTCATGATGGATTCCAGTGCTTGGCTTTGATGTTGTAATTTTTCTTCACAATTCCTTCCCATCTGAGTTTTGTCTTAGATCCAAGCAGCCCTTTCGTACTCTTTTTTGCATCTGGCAGAATCTCATCCATTTTTTCTGCAGTACCACCAATCAGTGTGAAGCTTGGCAGAGGAACTGATTGTTACTTCCATGTTACAAAAAGAGTGGAGAAGTAGAACTTCGGAGCAGGATCTCTGGGAAAGTAAAGGGACAAATCTGACAGCTCAGCAGCCTTGCTCAGAATGGCTGATTCCCAATATCATCAGACATGGAAGAGTAGAGATTGGAACAAGATAGCTAAAAAGGAGGGTATGACGCCCTTTGTTTCTGGAACAGGATGGGCAGGAATGGGAAGAGTGTAAAGTCTCTCTCTCTCTCTCTCTCATTCCCACCAATAGTATTGTGAATGCCCCTGACTGAACATTACATGTAACCCTTAGGTGTTTTGGGCAGTCCACCTGTAGAGAAGAACCTGCTTTATAATCAAACTGTATAAGTTTTTTGGGGAAGCTCCAGGCAAAAATGGTTTACACAAACAAGTAATGAAGTACTGGGATGCCCTTTGCATCCTCTGCATGCAAATAAGAGGCTGCATGAGTCATTTCAGAAATGAAACAAGTTTCTATTTTTGAGCCCAATAAAATGTACCAGAACACTAGATGAAGAGAAATGTAATTACACATACTTATGTTATATTCTTGATATTCTATAGAAATTAAATCTGTTTTTAATACATATCTCTTTTTAAGAGATAAAAAATATTTCCTGAAATGAAGGAAAATAACAATGTGGTCTTTTTGTTGTTTATTCATTTAGTTGCTTTCGACTCTTCGTGACTTCATGGACCAGCCCACGCCAGAGCTTCCTGTCGGTCGTCAACACTCCCAGCGCCCCCAGGGATGAGTCTGTCACCTCTAGAATATCATCCATCCATCTTGCCCTTGGTCGGCCCCTCTTCCTTTTGCCTTCCACTCTCCCTAGCATCAGCATCTTCTCCAGGGTATCCTGTCTTCTCATTATGTGGCCAAAGTATTTCAGTTTTGCCTTTAATATCATTCCCTCAAGTGAGCAGTCTGGCTTTATTTCCTGGAGGATGGACTGGTTGGATCTTCTTGCAGTCCAAGGCACTCTCAGAATTTTCCTCCAACACCACAGTTCCAAAGCATCTATCTTCCTTTTCTCAGCCTTCCTTATGGTCCAGCTCTCGCAGCCATGTTATTACAGGGAACACCATTGCTTTAACTATGCGGACCTTTGTTGTCAGTGTGATGTCTCTGCTCTTAACTATTTTTTTGAGATTTGTCATTGCTCTTCTTCCAAGGATTAAACGTCTTCTGATTTCCTGACTGCAGTCAGCATCTGCAATAATCTTTGCACCTAGAAATACAAAGTCTTTCACTGCTTCTACATTTTCTCCCTCTATTTGCCAGTTATCAATCAAGCTGGTTGCCATAATTTTGGTACCATCAAAGTGGTATCATCTGCATATCTGAGATTGTCAATGTTTCTTCCAGCGATTTTAACTCCAGCCTTTGATTCCTCAAGCCCAGCATGTCGCATGATGTGTTCTGTGTACAAGTTGAATAGGTAGCGTGAGAGTATACAGCCCTGCCGTACTCCTTTCCCAATCTTAAACCAGTCCGTTGTTCTGTGGTCTGTTCTTACTGTTGCTACTTGGTTGTTATAAAGGATTCTTCAGGAGGCAGACAAGATGACTTGGTATCCCCATACCACTAAGAACTTCCCACAATTTGTTATGGTCCACACAGTCAAAGGCTTTAGAATAGTCAATAAAACAGAAATAGATGTTTTTCTGAAACTCCCTGGCTTTTTCCATTATCCAGCAGATATTGGCAATTTGGTCCCTAGTTCCTCTGCCTTTTCTAAACCCAGCTTGTACATCTGGCAATTCTCTCTCCACGAATTGCTGAAGTCTACCTTGCAGGATCTTGAGCATTACCTTACTGGCATGTGAAATGAGTGCCACTGTTCGATAGTTTGAACATTCTTTAGTGTTTCCCTTTTTTGGTATGGGGATATAAGTTGATTTTTTCCAGTGTGATGGCCATTCTTGTGTTTTCCAAATTTGCTGGCATATAGCATGCATTACCTTGGCAGCATCATCTTGCAAGATTTTGAACAATTCAGCTGGGATGCCATCATCTCCTACTGCCTTGTTATTAGCAATGCTTCTTAAGGCCCATTCAACCTCACTCTTCAGGATGTCTGGCTCTAGCTCACTAACCACACCGTCAAAGCTATCCCCAATATTGTTATCCTTCCTATTCAGGTCTTCTGTATATTCTTGCCACCTTTTCTTGATCTCTTCTTCTTCTGTTAGGTCCTTGCCATCTTTGTTTTTGATCATACCCATTTTGGCCTGGAATTTACCTCCAATATTTCTAATTTTCTGGAAGAGGTCTCTTGTCCTTCCTATTCTATTGTCTTCTTCCACTTCCGCGCATTGCTTGTTTAAAAATAATTCTTTATCTCTTCTGGCTAACCTCTGGAATTTTGCATTTAATTGGGCATATCTCCCCCTATCACTGTTGCCTTTTGCTTTCCTTCTTTCTTGGGCTACTTCTAGTGTCTCAGCAGACAGCCATTTTGCCTTCTTGGTTTTCTCTTTCTTTGGGATGTATTTTGTTGCCGCCTCCTGAACAATGCTGCCAACTTCTGTCCAGAGTTCTTCCGGGACCCTATCTACTAAGTCCAGTCCCTTAAATCTATTCTTCACCTCCACTGCATATTCCTTAGGAATATTAGTGAGCTCATATCTAGCTGATCTGTGGGTCTTCCCTAATCTCTTTAGTCTGATCCTAAATTGTGCAAGAAGAAGTTCGTGATCTGAACTACAGTCAGCTCCAGGTCTTGTTTTTACCGACTGTACAGATGTCCGCCACCTTTGGCTGCAAAGGATGTAGTCAATCTGATTTCGGTGTTGTCCATCTGGTGAAGTCCATGTATAAAGCCGTCTCTTAGGTTGTTGGAAGAGAGTGTTTGTTATGCAGAGTGAGTTGTCTTGGCAAAATTCTATCAGCCTATGTCCTGCTTCGTTTTGTTCTCCCAGGCCATGCTTACCTATAATTCCAGGTGTCATTTGGTTGCCCACCTTAGCATTCCAGTCTCCTGTGATGAAAATAACATCTCTTTTAGGCGTGTTGTCCAGTAGGTGCTGCAGATCCTCATAGAACTGCTCTACTTCAGCTTCTTCAGCATCTGTGGTTGGGGCGTATATTTGGATCACTGTCATGTTGGATGGCTTGCCCTGAATTCGAATTGAGATCATTCTATCGTTTTTTGGATTGTATCCAAGCACTGCTTTAGCCACTTTGCTATTAATTATGAAGGCTACTCCATTTCTTCTGTGGTCCTCTTGTCCACTGTAGTAGATCTGGTGGTCATTTGATGTGAAGTGGCCCATTCCAGTCCATTTCAGTTCACTGACGCCCAAAATGTCTATCTTTAACCTTGACATCTCACCAATAACCACATCCAATTTGCCCTGGCTCATAGATCTTACATTCCAGGTTCCAATGGTGTGTTGATCCTTAGAACAAAGGATTCGCCGTTCACCACCAGCACCGTTGGCCGCTAGCCATCCTTTCGGCTTTGAGCTAGCTGTGTCATCACATCTGGGGCTAGTTGAACTCATCCTCTGTTCCTCCCCAGTAGCATTTTGACCATCCTCCGACCTGGGGGTCTCATCTTCCAATGGTATACCGACATATCTCTGGTTGTACTGATCCATTTAGTTTTCACGGCAAGAATACTGGGGTGGGTTGCCATTACCTTCCCCAGGGATCGCATGTAGTCTGACCTCTCTGTCATGACCTTCCCGTCTTGGGTGGCCCTTCACGGTTTAGCTCATGGCATCATTGAGGTGCTCAAGCTCCAGCACCATGACAAGGTAACGATCCTTTGCTGAAGGTCTCATCTGTATATATGTTGTTAATTGTTCTGATGTTTTTGTGTTTGCTGAAAAATAAAATAAAACGTTCACATTTTCTGTTGTGAAGTTTCAGAAGATTAAGAATACAAAACACTAGACATAAAATTAGGATATTTTTAATCTTGTTGATTATATATATATATATATATATATATATATATATATATATATATATATTATTTTGCACCTCTATTGGAATTACATGACAGTTATTTTCATGGTTAGCTAAGCTGAGAAGTTCTAACACCCAAAGGATGCACAAAAAGATACACTTATATAAATTTATATAGTGCCTTCAAGGCAATTCTATTGCATTATTAGGTATCTCATGAACAGTTCTGGTTCAGGCAATAGGACAATGAAGCAAAGCTAAGTAGTTCTATACCAGATGAACTGCAAACAAGAGTGAGGTTGAGTGGGCCTTAAGAAGCATTGCTAATAACAAGGCAGCTGAACTGTTCAAAATTTTGCAAGATGATGCTGTCAAGGTAATGCATGCTATATGCCAGCAAATTTGGAAAACACAAGAATGGCCATCAGACTGGAAAAAATCAACTTATATCCCCATACCAAAAAAGGGAAACACTAAAGAATGTTCAAACTATCGAACAGTGGCACTCATTTCACATGCCAGTAAGGTAATGCTCAAGATCCTGCAAGGTAGACTTCAGCAATTCATGGAGCGAGAATTGCCAGATGTACAAGCTGGGTTTAGAAAAGGCAGAGGAACTCGGGACCAAATTGCCAATATCTGCTGGATAATGGAAAAAGCCAGGGAGTTTCAGAAAAACATCTATTTCTGTTTTATTGACTATTCCAAAGCCTTCGATTGTGTGGACCATAACAAATTGTGGCAAATTCTTAGTGGTATGGGGATACCAAGTCATCTTGTCTGCCTCCTGAAGAATCTGTATAACGACCAAGTAGCAACAGTAAGAACAGACCACGGAACAACGGACTGGTTTAAGATTGGGAAAGGAGTATGGCAGGGCTGTATACTCTCACCCTACCTATTCAACTTGTACACAGAACACATCATGTGACATGCTGGGCTTGAGGAATCAAAGGCTGGAGTTAAAATCGCTGGAAGAAACATTGACAATCTCAGATATGCAGATGATACCACTTTGATGGCTGAAAGCGAAGAGGAACTGAGGAGCCTTATGATGAAGGTGAAAGAAGAAAGTGCAAAAGCTGGCTTGCAGCTAAACCTCAAAAAAACCAAGATTATGGCAACCAGCTTGATTGATAACTGGCAAATAGAGGGAGAAAATGTAGAAGCAGTGAAAGACTTTGTATTTCTAGGTGCAAAGATTACTGCAGATGCTGACTCCAGTCAGGAAATCAGAAGACGCTTAATCCTTGGAAGAAGAGCAATGACCAATCTCGATAAAATAGTTAAGAGCAGAGACATCGGACTGACAACAAAGGTCCGCATAGTTAAAGCAATGGTGTTCCCCGTAGTAACATATGGCTGCGAGAGCTGGACCATAAGGAAGGCTGAGAGAAGGAAGATAGATGCTTTGGAACTGTGGTGTTGGAGGAAAATTCTGAGAGTGCCTTGGACTGCAAGAAGATCAAACCAGTCCATCGTCCAGGAAATAAAGCCAGACTGCTCATTTGAGGGAATGGTATTAAAGGCAAAACTGAAATACTTTGGCCACATAATGAGAAGACAGGACACCCTGGAGAAGATGCTGATGCTCGGGAGAGTGGAGGGCAAAAGGAAGAGGGACTGAACAAGGGCAAGATGGATGTATGATATTCTAGAGGTGACGGACTCATCCCTGGGGGAGCTGGGGGTGTTGACGACCGACAGGAAGCTCTGGCGTGGGCTGGTCCATGAAGTCACGAAGAGTCAGAAGCGACTAACGAATAAACAACAACAAGGTTTTGAAAAATAAATCTGAATGATGGCTTTCTGAAATAAAGGACTGTCCTTTATAATAAAGGATGTACGGTCATTGTACTTATGGATTCATAGCATATTGTATAAATTAGCTTGAATTTTATTTCATACAATACCATATTCCTATGCAACATGTGAGGTTTCAGCCAGCCTCTAACTCAGAAAACAAAACTCTTTCTGAGTCAGTAGGGAAACAGAAACTTAGCAGGTAGAAACTGGGGAAGCAAAACCCACAAATGACTCAGCAGTGCAGAAGTTACAGACGCTGATTGGCCAGTCTTCAGAGGAGGATTTGAATCCTCCAATTAGCATGCGTGAAAGACATGCAGAAAAGCACGTGAAGGAGAAGGCAGCCCTATTGGCTGCAGAAGGAAACAGGCATGCAAGGGATCAGCATAAAAGTCAGATGCGCGAACTGCAAGCTGCTGGAGACAACCGATACTTCAAGCTGGCAGTGCCAGTGGAAGAGACCTTACCTGTGTCAGAAACCTTGTCTGTAGCCAGAGGGGATTCAGCTCCTGCATTTCCTACTGGAGAGGACCTGTATCCTGCAACCACTGCCACAGAGGATCTTCTCCCTGCCGAATCCGGCAACCTCAGCCTCGCATCCGGCTTTGGACCTCACCGCCACATGTTCCAGGCATTCTGCATGTTCCAGGCATGCTTCCAGCCTTGCTTCAAGCTTCCAGCCTTGCCCAGAATCTTCAGTCCAGCTTTATTGTGCTCTAAGTCCCAGCCTTGCCCAAGATCTACAGTTCCATTTTATTGTGCTTCCAGCTCCCAGACTTGTCCAGAGTCTCTAGTCCAGTTTCGTTGTGCTTCTAACCACCAGTCTTGCCCAGGATCTCCAGCCCAGTCTAGCCGTGCTTTGGTTGCCCAGCATTGTTCAGGAACTTTAGATCTATCTTGTTGTGATCTGGGTTTTCAACTTTGCCTAGAACCTGCAGTCCAGTCCAGTCTTGTTTCAAGCTCTCTGCCTAGTCAAGAACCTCCAATTCAGCCTGGTCGTGTGCCAAGCTTCCGGCCTAGCCTGGAGTCTCCAGCCAAGTCCAGCCTTGTTTCGAGTTATCAGCCTTGTTCTGAGTCTTCAGCCCAGTGTACGCAGTCCAGCCTGGGTCACCCAGTTCAGTCCAGTCCTGCCTCTAGAGCCAAGCCTTGCCCTGTGGTTCCAGTTTGGTCTCACCTAGCTTCCAGGTGCCTGCCTAATTCAGGTGGTGTTTCAGATTGCGGACACTCGCCTCCAGTTCCAGTTGTGCCACATGCCCTAGCTTCATCCAGTGCCACAGCTCTGGTCAGTGAATCCTGCCTAGCTGTTTTCCCACAGCCTCCTCCTGCAACCTTGCCGGTCCTCCCGTTATTGCCCGGGTGGTCTTGATCGGAACCAGCCTACCTCTTGGTTACAAGGACTTAAATAAATAGTTGTTTTAATAAAGAGTGGTTTTGATAATAAACCTGTCTGGCCACCTCATAGTATGAACAGGACACAATAATATCTAAAATCAGTGTATAAATCTACTATAGAAAGCATCATGGGATACAAATACATGCAGGTAGTAATTCAATTCAATTTATTAAATTTATTATGACCACCTAATCCATTAGACTCTGGGCAGTTTACAAAACCATAAAAAAACAATTAACACAGTTAAAACATATGTAAATAGGCAGCCTGGACTAAAACATGCAGAGCAATAAAGAATACACATATGACAGGGAATCCACAGATACATTAACAAATCCCAGGATAGAGAACAGAGCCAGGTGTTAAGGGCTTTCCGGAATCCTAGGAAAGTGTGTGCAATCCATATTTTGGCAGAGAGGTAAGCTGTTGATAGGCTGTTCCAGAGGGTGCGGGGAGTGATAGAGAAGGCAGTAGCACATTTTCAAAATAAAAAATATTTAAGTCTAAAAGCTTTCATAAACCTCTAGTAGCAGAAATATTTACTTTTTTGACTTCTTAGAAAAATGATCTTTACAGTTGCAACTTCATTAACCATCTATATAGACATAGAATAAACAATATGAGCCTTAGATATAGAAATAGAGGAAATATTTCCCAATAAAAAAACCAATGTGATGATTCATAATTTTTAATTGTCTGTAATTAGGCAATTTTTCTCTGACCTGGTGTCATTTAATTTTCATTTCTCTTTATCCTAGGTGCTGCTAACTTAACATATGTTGAAAGCTGGCTGATGACAGTTTTTACCACTTCAAAGTTAGCAGAAAGCACCTCACTGTTTTTAATTAACAGTTTATCCCCTTTCCTAACAAGGAGGATCCAGTTATCATCAAATAGTACTGTTGTGAATTGCCACTGTTCTAATGTTGTATACATTGAAGCTTTGCTCAGAAATGTGACAGACTACAACTTTTGTCTGTGCATTACCAAATGAGCTGAAGATAACACTTGGTGTATGTGACAAAGTAATCTCTGATGTACAAAATCTCTGGTTTGAGTTGACTTGGGCCTCTGACCTAGAATATTCTGGACAGTCCAAAGCTGGAGTGGCAAGTAGTACAGAAAATAGAAAGTGGTTTTCTGCCTCCTTGGTGTTTTTTTTTTTTTTTCCATTCATTGAAAGCAGTGGAAAAGAAACTATTCAGACTAGCCAAACAGCATGGAAAGAGGGGAAGAGGGGACAAAGGTTTAGAAAGTCCATAGAGAAGAGAATTCAACCCTGTTATGGCTGTCAGATTCTTAGCTGTCTGCATATTACAAAGCAACAGATTAAGCACAAGGAACTCCAACTGCACTGGCTAGTTTTCTCCCCTTATTTCTTATATAATTAAAAAGTTGCAGAAGATAATTTTCAAAATTGTTTTGGGCATTGTTGAATATTGTTAAATTTCAATCAACTGTAACATATGCTGAAAACACCTGTTGGCCAGAGATTCTTTTTCTGCTGAATTTGCTATTCTACAATATAGTTTGAAATCTCAAATGAGACTAAACAATGTCAATTTTCTTTCATGAGTAATTTCTTCTACAGCATAGTGTTATAGCTGATCAGAAAATGAACTGTTTATTAAATCATAATTACTATTCAACTGTACACAAATGACATTTCCCAAAATAATAGAATCTGGTGCTTTGAATTCCAGAAATTTTCCTATTTTGATTTTGAGATTTCATGTTCAAAGAAACTTTAAAATGTAATTCCAACTTAAAAGCTTTAAAAGCCCTGAAGTAGTAGTGGTTTGTACAGTAAGATTATCAGCTTGTTAAACTTGATCTTTTCCAGTCTGTTCTCTGTCCCTATCCCTTAATGCATTAGTATCTATGATTATAAACATTGACAATTTTTCAAGTTTGAATACAAATTAGGGGGGGGGAAATATTTTCTCTCTTCCCAATGCTCTTTAGGTTTTCTAGCTTTAGCTCCCTCACAATATGTTGAAAGCAGAGATCTGGTACATTTTCTGGCTTATGGGATGATTGAAATATTAATTGCCTTAAATATAGCATGGAAAACAGGACAATGGCATTCCTGAACACTTATGTAAAGCTAAGCAGAAAATGGGTTTAAAAGCATCTGTCACCACTATGCTATGTCTTTATCTGAGTGATTAGGCTTCAGGTCAATAGGTCAACACAAATTTATAAAAGAGAATCATTTATGATTTAATGAGCGAAGATGGCTGATTTCTCCTAACAGATGGCAATGGAGATGAATCATGAGGCTGTCCAGACAACCTTTTATTTTTACTGAAATGCTATCTGGGGAAAACACTCTGCTTGGATATATAATGTCTTCCTTTCTTTTAACTCTTTTGTATATTTTTATCATTCTACAGATTTAGATGCCCTTTACAATAATTAACCCCTTAGGAAACAGTTGAAATAATTATTTCACAAAAATTGTGGAAAGAAGTACAAGCTAAGTAGCATACTGTATGTTGTATCATGGGAAGGTTGAAACATGTTAGATTAGAAATTCAGGAAAAACTAAACAAATTGTATACAATCTGGTACCCCTTTGCGGAATTAGCAGCTGATTTTATAAGACTGTTCTGAGTGAAAATGTGTTAAACCTGTTGAAATTATTGATGATAATCTCAGATGCATTGCAAACCATACTCCATGTCTAGCAAATAATGGTTTACTTTGCTTATCTATTTTAATATTTAAAGCTTAGCACTCAACTTTCCAGAGCCATTCAACCTGAAAGAGACACTGTAGTTGTACTTAATGTTTGGTTAATTTAGACATATTGCCATAATACCATAAATCATAGTTTGCAAACAGGTTTCAAATGATCTTTTGCTATAATAATGGTATTGGCCAATTACAAATCACAGTCAGTTAGCTAAACATTAGTTAGGCTTTCTAAATCATATCCTGAGACTGTGTGAATTGAGCCATTATATGAGATGGGGGTTATGTATTCCATGGGAAGCGATTATGCATATTGAGCGTTATATATCTGCTTGTACTGCATTCAGATATGACGTTAAACCAAGTTATGAAAAAGATATGGTTAATATAAATACAATTAAAGATGTTTAGAAATCCATAAAACAAAACATAATTTCACTGATGTTTATCTATTCTTATTATTATTCAATGTATGCTTTGCTTTTCTGCTCAAATGAAGATAGGCCATAAGTAAAAACATAATACTTAAAACAAAAACTTAAAAGCTAATGCTATTAATACTAAAACCAAATAACTGTTTAAAATCCTGACCAAAGAGAAACATCTTTACAGATTACCTAAATGCTGGGTAATGCATTTAGTGGGAGTGCATTCCATAGCTTGGAAGCAACTAAATGAATAGAAATGTTCAATACAGGAGCTGCGATTGGACTCAATGTACTGTCCTGTGCTTGGAATATATTTCTTTTCAGGTCAATTTTCATTAGCATGAGCATTCAGGAAGTTAATTAAAAACACTGCTTTGGAATGGGACATGGCATACAACTGTTCAGGAAGGACTGAATCCTAAATAATTTCGCACATAGTACAATTCCATCTCCTGAAATGGAAGGCAATATTGACTATGGAGGTGGCTTACTGTTGGGAGGTGTAGTACCTATGACAATTTCTGGGTCACCACCAAACTACTATAGCACAGTAGTTCTGAATGGCATACTTATCCAATTAAAGTGCTTCTGTTTCAAATTTATGTCACATATGTATTTTACTGGCCAAGTTCTGAACATCTGAATGAAACTGTACAGTATATAATATAGGAAGGACTGAAATTTTGCTATCACAAGACTTCAGACACACAGCCCAGGTCACATCAGCAAAATACATTGAAATCCCAGTCCCAGTTGCCACTGTTAAGCGAATCCCACACAGTTGTTAAGCACAACATCACATGATCGCCATTTGCGACCTCCTACTGGCTTCCCCACTGACTTCACTTCTCAGAAGTTGGCAGTGAAAGTGGCAATTGGCGATCACGTGACCGTGGAATGCTGCGTCCATTGTAATTGTGAGCCAGTTGCCAAGTGCCTGAATCGTGATCACTTTGACTGACTTTTTTTGTCATTTTTATGTATGTTTTTAAACTGTTGTATATGTTTTACTGTTTGTTGGTGGGATCTTGGATTGTAAAGCAATTTTAAAAAATGGTATAGTGGTTAACGTATTGGACTAGAGCTGGAGAGACCTCAATTGAGTTCTACCCTTAGCCTTGGAAGCTCGTTAAGTGACTTTGGGCCAGCCACTTCCTCATAGTCCAACCTATCTCACAGGGTTCTTGTATGGAAAATTGGAGGCAAGAGTTTTATGTATGCTGCTGTGAGCTCCTGGAAGAAAGGCAAGATAATTCTAAAATAAAATAATAAAATATCTTCCTCTATCTCCTTAGAGATAGTGTTGTTCTCGCCTTGAGAACAACACTATTTCACAATAGATTTAATCACTTTACTTATTTATAACATTTCTCTCTTGCTTTCCTCTGATGAACACTGATGTGTCATTCTGTATCATAAATACTGTTCTGCAGCTGAAAGAAGCTGAGAGGCAGCTTGAAATTGTGGTCTGACTTTTTTATTTTAATAAGGAAATATGTGGTCATTGCATCAATAAACCTAATTTCCCCTTGTGAGTGCTCTTAGGAAATAAAAGCCAATGGGGGGGGGTATTTTGTCCCCCCAAATTTATAAAAATCATTGGGTCTTCATACTTCAGCCTAACACCACTACAAGATACATTATATATTCCATTTGTGAGAGCTCCCAACTCTTGGCTTTCATTGTCCAATAAGGGCTGTTAAAGAGGCTACCAAAAGCTCCCCTGTGACATATCTTCACCCCAAATCAAAATGTTGCATTCTTGATTTCCTTTCCTCCTCTCCCTTCCATTTCAAACTTCTGCAAAGTTTTCTCGCAGCAGCAAAGATGACAGAACGCACACAGCAGTCAATCAGCCTGACATTACCCAAAGCAGATAAAAGCTCACAAGGTAAGTGACTCTACTTTGGCCATTTTTGATGTGATTGAGAGTTGCTCTCCCCTTTCTAAATGTTATTGCATTGAGAGCCTGATATTCTCTTGAGCCCAAATTAATTCCCAAAGTGTGAGAAAATAACCTTCCAAAATATCACATAGCTTTGAAGCTTTGTCTGACACCTTTGGATCCTAACTACAGAGGTGGCAAGAAGTTGTCCTTTTGCGAAATTAACTATGAGTTACTCCGAACATAAAGTGCTATATTGCTCCTTCTCCTGAGATTTGGGTCAAATGAACACACGTACTAGGGCAGATGCTGTGTCCCATACTTAACTGATTATTTCAATTTTAATGAAATAAAATGCCCAAAGCGAGGCGTGTCCGTATTCTACAAACAAGAAGCTGCTTCTATTATTAGATCAGTATGATCCATTTAGCCAGTGTACTAGGCTGGTACACAGAGATCTTTCTCCACTATTTTGCAGCAGCTGTTATGCAGTGTACTGCATATGCTATGGAGGATTTTGGGCACAATGTTCAAGTGACATTCACCTGTCCCCCCTATATTATTATTATTATTATTACTCCTCCTCCTCCTCCTCCTCCTCCTCCTCCTCCTCCTCCTCCTCCTCCTTATGATCATGAAGTACAACTGTTTGAGTAGCAAAATGTCTTAGGCTGCATTTGGTCTTCCTGCCTAAGATCTTTACTTCAGAAGCCTGGGATGAACTGCAGATCTTGTATATAACAATGTAGCCTCTGTTCCTTTTGGCTTGAGTAGTAGAATAATATGTTGAAGTAGTTGCTCCAGAATTTGTAAATCTATCGATCTCCTGTATATAGAAAAGATCTTGGGAAATAGATGGGGTCACAAAATTCTTGCACTCCAAAAAGTTTCTTCTGGTATCCATTGTCCTTCACTTCTGACTGAAAACTTTTGTTGCTGTTTCAGCAAATACTTCCTACATGGGAAAGCACATGCTTTGTATCTCGAAGGTCCCAGTTTTAATTCTAGCCAATCCAAATACAGCTAAAAGAAAGGTCTTGTCTGAAACCCTGGATGTCAGCTGCTGGTCAATGTCAATATTACTGCAATAGATGGATGAGTGGCAGAAGCACTTTCTGATATTCCTGAGTGGAAAAAACAAAAACATTTGCAGATGAAAGCAGACAACATTCCAACAACATCCTAAATTGAATTTAAGATGGAGTTTTGTTATGCTCAAAGCAGTCAGTCGTTACATGCCTCTTCAGTTCTGTTGGCCAGTACCACTTCCTGGTTTACTTTTATGTTTGTTTATTGAAATTAAAAATTGCTCAACTGATCTTGAAAGTCTACCTTTATGGAGACCTATAGCAGTCCCTCTATGTCTACCATCCTTCAATTCCTAATATATGCAGTTCAATCTCTAGAGGGTGGGGGACGTAGTTACAAAATTGAGTTAAGAAAAAAAAGGGGGGGATTTTTTCCCTCTAAATAACCCTCTTAAGAAAATCACAAATATTATTCCATTTAAAAAGTTCAAAAAAGTTCAACCCAATATTTGATTGATTGATTGAGCTTGATTTAAATTATTTATATTTGTTACATATTTTCTCAAACTATATATCGATATGGACTAACATGCAGTCAACATGTGTGATAAGTTGACCTCAGCTAGAAAGCCTGAAGAGATTTCAGGTGGAAAGCAAATTTACTTTTTCTTTCCTAATATACCTCGTGCATGAAATATCTTCATGCAATACTTTAACTAGTGAAAACTGGTCAGCATCTTTATCATTGGGTTGTTGGGGGGGAGGGGTAGGTTCAACCATTGGGTAATTTTCTTATTTGCTAAGTCGACCCCTGATATCAAATATGGGATGTGTTACTGGATTGGCAAAACAAAAATCAGTCTCTCTAAAGAAGCTGGCTTTCACATTTTTCATAAAATTGTGAGGTTTCTGTTTCGAAAAAAAGAAAGATAAATAAAAGATGGACCTCCAGGCCAACAAACTAAAGCAAAGCTATAAGGTTCTCTAGACATCTTTAAATATTTTGCAAGATGCCAACAATAAACATGATATCATATTTGACAGCCTAGGTTGAGTCTTGGAATATATCTCAGGAATTTCAAGACTGACATGAGCTATGAGAGAAGCAGTTTCATGGTGACCTTTGCATAGGACCAAATCAAGAGAGAAAATATTCTTTAATACACTGGATGTAGCAGTTTTTTAGATAAAACATAGATTTGCAAATCCAAATAAAGCAATTTCTACACCATCTGCCTTGCAAATGTTAACCCCGATGTCAGCAACTGCTGAGGATTCATATGCAGATGTATTATTTCCAATTAAGGACTATGATAGCAACTTACCAGACAAATTTCCTGAGCAATTGGTCATATTCAGATCATTATTGAAAGTGACATTGCTAAAAAAATTTCAATAATTAAAGGAAGTTGTTGAACTTAAGAAAACTGTTCTCAGGTTTTTAATACAGTCTGCACTGCATGACCTGTATTTTGCAGTTGCAGAGATACCATTTTCTTAAATTTATAAAGCAACCTGTCATAAGAGGATCAAGGTTTCTGAGCTCAAGTCATTGACCTAGCTGAAGTGTTCTGTACAAGGGGTGTTCACTCTGAGCTGCACTATATGCATATGCCATGTGGATGTTCTGGCCAGCAGACTATACAAGCCCTATGGTTGCTCTGGGCAGCATACTACACAAACTAGACAGAAGAAGTGGAATGAGAGGGGAGGAATGGCTAGTCTCTTTGTGCCATTGTTACAAAGTCAGAATAAACTTTATTTTGGAGGTGAGTGGATGGAATGATACCTATAGCAGGTTTGTTTATCAAATGCTTGGGAGAAGTTGATGGGGTTCCATGAGAAACTAAGAAAAAAGAAAAAAACATGTTTATTTGAACATAGCCAACTTTCTATGACTAGAGATTTGCCTCTTGATTGGGGTTTCCAGGAATAATTTTTATTGACACATTCCAGGGTCTGCAAAAGTTTTAAAACCCCTGTTCTAAAGCCACAGAAGGTCTTTTGTTTGGTCAGTATCAATGCACATTCTAAGGATGTGGCACACCAAGGAGATGATGATAAAAATGGTTTCATCTGGCAGATCCATATGGGAGAAGACATTATCTCAGGTTCCAAATTTTTTAGAAACTGAAATATGAGAGCTAAAGCTTGTAAGGCCACAATCAAAGATTCTGAGATCATAAAATATTGTTACCTAAACACTGCAGGTGCCTTCGACGTAAGCCTGAGAAACAGGTGGCAAGAAATCCACTGCTATGTAAAAATGAGAGAAGGAAAGGTAAGGTATAAACTCTGGAGCTGCTATATAAATATGGCTAGATTCCTAGATTCCTGCAGTAGCTGATCATTGTTATAAGAACATCTTTCACATCAGCAATAAAAGCAGCACATCTGAGCCATGTCCTTGAGTCTTTCACCATTATGCTCATGAGTGTTTTTTGTATTCTTTTTTTAATCCATTCAATCATGTCCAATTCTTGGAGACTGCCTGGACAAGTCCCTGCGGTTTTCTTGGCAAGGTTTTTCAGAAGTGGTTTGTCATTGCTTCCTTTCTAGGGCTGAGTGAAGGTGACTGGCCCAAGGTCACCCAGCTGGCTTTGTGCCCAAGGCGAGACTAGAACTCACAGTCTCCTGGTTTCTAGCCTGATGCCTTAACCACACCACCAAACTGGCTCTTGTTTGTATTATTAGGGAGAGATTTATTGCTATGGCTAGGGCAAATCTCTAACATTAATACTCAGTTCTATGAATGTGGCTGTCCAGCGGCACAAGTAAAATGCAGCAGATCTTTGGTGCAACACTTTATGAGCAGCTAGAAAGATCCAATTCCAAGAATCCTAAAGGAAACCTTTGGGGCACAGCCCTAACATTTGAAATCTTTTTCCACCTATGCTTAGGGAACTTTGTAATAAAAGGGAAGGGGGATTAAGCTATATTTTGAGTCTATAAAACAGTCTGTATTTTCACAAGACACTAGACTAAACTAAAATGGGTTGGAAATTTTGTGGTTCAGCATTTGTAGGAATTCAGGCATTGTATTAAAATTGCGTGTACCAGACCACCATGCCAAATTCTGAGTTTATTTAGGCAGAGCATGCTAGAAGGACAGCAACAGTGGCTTATTAAGCTTCCTTTAGGATTTAGCATGCTGTATGAATCCAGACATTACTTACAATTGTATTTCTGGATATTTGCAACATCATGGTACTGATTTTCAGTCACTCTATGGACACTATAACACTTCCTTAAGTTGGGCCAGTATAATTACCATCATCATCTGACTATGATGGATATATATTTTTCACATTTGTTACTAGTCAGAGTTTTACCTATTGCAAGATACAAAGCACACTTACTCAAGGGAGTCTGGCCCCTTTGCATGACTCTAGTACCTCTCTTGCCTTGAGGGCTTGAAGATTCACCCTGCTATCACTGGCATGCTTAAAAGTCAATGATCATTTGGTATATATGAAAAAGGGCTCTACTTCATGATGTATGCATGAAGATCTCTTCTGTGGAAGAATCCTGAGTAGAAGAATTCTGTGCATATCTCAGCACATGCATGGAAGCCTTCCATATGTGGGAGAAAGGCACCTATGATGGGCAGGGCACCGGGGGAAGGGTCTCTTAGTGAATTGGTTTAAAGAAATTTACATGGCTTCCCAAATGAAACAATTGCAACTCTGGGTGGCATGCCATAACAAACAAGTAAAGAGTAACAAGACAGTACAGTTAAAAACAACCACAAAAGAGGCAATCAGGAAGCCAATTTCATATCACATATTCTAGGCAGGAACTCCAATCAACTTGGCCCCAATGCCTGAAAAAAGAATCAAGCATTTAAAGCCTTTCTAATGGCCGACAGGGTTGTGGCCAATTGTATGTGGGGAGGGGTGTCATTCCAAAGGTCAGAGCCTGCAACAGAAAAGGCATGGCTCCTGGGTCCCACAAGATGACTTTGTTTCAAGGAAGGACTTGAACTGTGCCCATCTTTCTAGAGCAGGTAGGACAGGCAGATACTGCTGGGGACAAGCAGTCCTGCAAATAAGGGGCTGGTTTGTGGGGGGAGCTGCCTGAATCCCAGAAGCACCAATAGTATTCATGTTTCACTGTGATAGCAGAGAGTGGGCACTTTCCCTGCTACAGCTGCCCCCTCCCTCTTGAGCATGGCTCCCATCCTTTTGTTGCTTGAGAGAAGTTACGGCTCTGCTCTTCCACTGAGCCATTGGGGGGCTCTAGACTAGGCTGGGTTTTGTGTTGTCTGGGGACTTTAGGAGATTATTGATCTGATGAGTGATTCTACCTTTTGATTATGATATGTTTGTCATTTCTATTCCTTTTAGTTTCTGCAGTACTATTTTATTGCATTTCAAACAGACTTAAGTCTAGGACTGAGGTGGCCTATTCATTTTGTAAATAGCTACTTAATTAAATATTGCAAAAACGGCTTGATGGCACATAATCAATTAATAATAAATAGATGCTTTACCCATAAAGAACATTGGACTTAGGGTTTTGTTTGCTTGGTTTGTTTGGCTTTGTTTTAAAGACAAGATGGTAGATTCTCAGTCTGAGAAGGTATATCTCATAGGTAATAATGGAAGCAGGAATAAAAGAAAAGGGAAATCTGGAACATTTGTAAGGGAAAGTGTCATGTGGATTTGTGTGTTTAGAATCTTTTTTTAAAAAAGTTAACTTAGATTGTTATTCATACATTCCTGTGATGGGTAATTCCCACTCAGTGTGGAAAAGGTAATAGTGGGTGTTAAGAAGACACATTGCCTAATTAAGGGTATTCAACTACATAGCTTGCTGTGAATAGAGTAACCTTTCTGGGAGGGAAAAAAGAAGGCCCATTATACACACATCAGTGAAGGAAAAGAATAATAGATGTTTAAGTACAAGGTCCTGCATTACTCTGATAAAAATCTGCATTTAATCAAGTTATTTCAGCAGACAATTTCATCACAAAGATACTGCTGCTTCCACTTGTACATTATCTTTTCATGTGTACTTTTTCTCATAAGAACCATCCTTGTTCTGCAGGAATTGTGCTCCATTTAAGAAATGCTTTCTAAGAGGAGAGTGGAGCTGCCAGAGCAGTGTAGAAAGAATAGACCATTTGCAACAGGTTTGAATAGTAAAAGACAGAGGCTTTTAGACCTACATGGTAACCATAAATTCTAGTTAGCTGTACGGTTTAAAAGAAAAAGAATTAAAGATCAACATTGCCTTTATCTCTTTTTTAAAATGTAAAACCAATCTCTCTAATAAAACAAACATTGCCAGAGCAAACGGTATTTCTCTATGCTGTTCTTTTGCAACCAATATTCAAGTTTGATGACATATATTAGATCAACCACCCAAAAGTTGGTGCCTTACAGGTATGTTAGATTATGACTCCCATCATCCCCTGCCAGAACAGTCAATCTACTGTCCATGCACTATGGAGACCCACTGTATCTAAAATGTGTGAGGTGGCTTCTTAAGACATAATGTGGTTTACTGGGTTTTGCTTTAGCGTAATGTGTAAGCCCAGTGGTTATCATTTGTAAACCACAGCATATGGATTTATGGTATAACTAAATTGCTATGACTTGTTCAACAAGTCATTGTTAAAACAAGCCATGAATCCCTGTGGTGTGCACATTTAATATTTGTCCATCCAGCTCAGCACAGTCTTTTCTAGCTGGCAGTGGCTTGCCAGCGAGTCTGCAGGGGATTCTTTGCATTACTGTACTTGCTTTTTGATTTTTTTGAAGAGGATTTGCTAGTTGTACTGGGGAGCTCTGGAATGCCAAACATGCAGACCACAACTGTGCTGCATAGCTCTTTGCAAAACAGAAGCATCAAGTCTACTTGTTCCCTTACTCATGCTATATTCCAGACTCCTTGAAGAACTCCTCCACTTAATCCTGCTAATTTTAGAAATCCAGACAGTGAAGATCATCTGTGGCCTTCTGATAGTCTCTAGCAAGTGTTCATAATATAAAAAGAATGCTTTGTCCAATGCCTTATAGTAACTTTCCCCAGCCTGGTATTTCTAATCAGAAACACTCCTTGGCTGGGAACTCTACAGCTGTATTTGCAGAACATCAGTAGGATGCCAGGTTGGAAAAGCTTTGCACCTGGGGTCAGAATCTGATTCTCCATTGCTTTAATACTCAATTGTCCATTGCATCATTCTGTTCTTCTTCTGTTTCCAAACAGAGAAGGTGCACCTGCAAAGCCCTAATCAGTGATATTGTTTAACTGAAGAAAGCCAAAGAATACCCCCTCTGCCAAATCTTACCAGACAGGCAGAAATTATTGGGGATAGGCGGTGCCTCAGATCACTGGGTCCTATGCCATGATGGGCTTTATAGATGGTTACAAGCACCTTGAATTGCACCTGGAAGCCAATTGGTAAGCAGTGCAGCTCATGGAGCAATGGTGTCCCATGGGCACACAGTGACATGCCCATCATTGCTCATGCCCTTACCTTCAGGAGCAGCTGTAGCTTCCATGTGATCCTCAAGGGCAGCGTCATATAGAACGCATTGCAATATGTAGTCCATTTGTGAGGCGAGTGGGGCATGAGTGACTGTCTGAAGGGTCTCTTCATCCAGGAATAGGTGCAACTGGCGCACCAGTTGTCTCTGTGCAAAGGCCCTCTTGGCCACAGCTGCTGCCTGCTTTTGTGCAGGAACTGTGAGTCCAGATGGTACACCAGTCTTAAATGGGAAAGTGCTAAACTTCGCATTTGTGGCCACAATGAGTTTTGTTATGTAGCTCTTAAGTATTTAACTGGAGATTATATAAGAGGCTGTGCTGCTGAATTGTACTCCTGATTGTACTCCACAATACAGAGCCTGTCTCCTAACTGTTACTGGACTACAGATCCCATAATTTGTTTCTATTGGCAGTTGTTGCTGGCAGTAGTGGGAGAGGAATTCCAACAAGACTGGCAAATCGGCCAGTAAATGGCAAATACAGCTATATTTAAAAAAAAACAAAAAACAAAGCCTGCTTCCTCTTGCTACATAATTAGAAAAAGAAAATAATGTTCTAGTCACCCATCAGTAACTTAACAAGCTCGCTTTACCTTTGATACCTCAGAAAACATTTAGGCAATGTAGCTCTGAGTCACACTGTTTGATGTTAGGAGATAGAACATTTCCCTGTTCTGGGTGTGCTTTTTCTGTTTATAATGAAAATGAACAATAGTGCAGCTTATTCATCATCAGCTCTAAACAGTGAAAGCCTTTACCTTCTAGCAACACACTATTTAAAGCCAAGCTTTGAAACCCAGAGATCAAGCTGAGCAGTTTTGTTTCAATCAAGCAGAATAGGTATGTATAACTTTGGAAGAAAAGAAAAGGGGTTTATGGCAAGAAAAGAGGAACATAACATTGGGGGAGGGTGTCCCTGGAAACAGAAAAGGAAGTTATTTCACCAATTCCCTTGGTCACAGTTAAAAAAAAAAGGTAGTGATTTATCTGTTTGAACACCCAACAGCCCAAAGAACAATGTTAAACTCC
Source organism: Candoia aspera (assembly GCF_035149785.1). Lineage (NCBI taxonomy): Eukaryota > Metazoa > Chordata > Lepidosauria > Squamata > Candoiidae > Candoia > Candoia aspera. The sequence goes on from NC_086155.1 coordinate 164,374,619, forward strand.
TGCAGATTTCTCTTGAAAGCTGTCCCTGTGGTGCAAGACAGCCATCAACCCAATTAGGGTAATTTACAATAGTTTTGCATTGCTGGAACAGCAAAATAGGAGGAACCCACTGCTGCAACTGACCCTTTCCTATGGTAGTCAAGACGATTAATAAAAATATGAGTTCTGAATATTTATTTCAACTCCTATTATAATTGGGTCAGAGGATAGCAGCAGGCAGCTGGTCTCATAGCAGACACAACAGGGCCGCTGGGAGCTTTGTTCTTTGCAGTTTTGGAGTTCATTGGCAGGATATGGCTGACCGCATGAAGTTGTTGTTGTTTCATTTGAAGCTGAGATATCTTACACATTGATATATAGCTTATTGCTTAATGCTATAGAGGGCAATGCTTGATATATAGCAAAGCCATAACATGCTAGTGATGGCTGTGCGTTTTCTCTTTCTTTTTCCTACATACTATACAAATAGTGAAGTGTTGTTTCTTTTGTTTAAGCCATTGTATCTGTTATCTGGGTTTTACAGCTGAGCTGGTTCTGGATTAATGATTCTCAGTTGCATTTTTTCACTGGCCCTGGGAGAAACCAAAGCTCTCTGGAGCAAGGCCTTCAGAGAGTAGCAAGTTTCTTTTGAATTGTTTTGTTGTTCTTTAGTCGCTTCTGGTAAAATGGACATAATTTCACCAGGCTTGTCTGGCATTTACCTTTTCTTTTGGTTCTTGTCAGCTCATACTTGTGACATCAGTGATAGTTTCTAGCCACCTTGAACTCAGATGGGCTCTTTTTCAATTCTCCAGGGACTCTTTCTTTTCATATGTCCAAAATATTTAAATTTTAGCTTTATTATTAGTGTTCCTAGTGAACAACCTGGTTTTACTTTATCTAGTATTAAACATCCACCTTTCACAACCATATGTTACAACTGGGAAATCATGGCCTTGCAAATACATACCTTTGTTATCAATGTGATGTCTCTGCACTTTAATATTTTGTCTAGATCTATTATAGTCTTTCTCTCAAATAGCAGATGTCTCTTTCTTTCACAGTCACTTTTCCTGTGAATTTTTGATCCTAGGCAGATATAGCCTGTTACTACTTTTGCATCTAAGAACTTGCAAAGTGAATGCTCATTCCCCTGGCTTGTACATTTAAAAAGCTGCAAATTGGCTTCCAGCCTGCAAGGTGGTGGAAAAATTAAGTGTGAGAGGATAGGCACAAGTAGTCAAAGAGAAATGGAAAGTTGAGCCTTAAAGTGCCTGCAAAAGGTTTGCTGCGTAGCCCAGAGAGTGTTGGTCCCAGGTCCTTTATCAATGGCATGGAAAACTCCTCTCCTGCCTTTTACAAAGTTCATTTCTCAGGAACCTTGAGGATTCTCCATCTATTTTTATTATACTGTAAGGTGGCAGCACTGTAACTTTTTGTTACAGGACCAAAAACCACAGAAAATAAAAAGCATTAGGATTGTTAGGATTGTGGCAGGCAAGCACTGGACTGAATTAGTAAAAGACAGCTGCTTTGAGTTTTATGTGGAGCTGCTTACAAAGTAATTATCATGAGTACCAAACAATTGTTTTGGAAGGTAAGAAAGAACCTTGGCTTTGCTTATCTCTGTTTGCCTGATTGAGTAGATGCCATTTTCTTTCCTATATCGTACAGGTAATCCTTGACCTATGACCATTCATTCAGTGACAGTACAAAGCTTCAACAGTGCTGAATAAATGGTGATTACGACGGGTCCACTGAGTTCTGGCTGTCCCAGCCTCCCCCAGTCATGTAATTGTTATCTGGGCGCTAGGTAACCTTTTTGCACTTATGACCAGTTGCAGTGCACTGCGATCACCATTTGCAACCTTCGCTGCCAGTTTCCCCAGAAAGTCAATGGGGAAGCCGGCAGGGAATGTCACAAGTCACTGGAGTAAGTCTCCCCCAGCCATGCACCCTCTCCCAGCCCCTCTGCGCTCATACCATGTCAGACACTCATGCACCACCGTGTACTCATCCTGACCCATGCTGCATCCCTGCACCCCCTCCCTGACCCGCACCATACCTTTCATGCACCCCCTTGCATCCCTTTCCCAACCTGCACCACACCCTCCCTAACCCTTGTTGCACCTCCCCTGCACCCCACTTGCTCCTTCCCCCACCCAGCAGCAGCCACTTACCTGCCTCCTGGCCTGGGACTTGCAACTTCCTGCCGGCTTCACTGACTTTGGTTGTGGGAAGTTGGCAGGAAGTTGCCTCGCCCAGTGACTGTGGGATTCAGGTCTGCAGGGACTGCAGTCAACTGGGACTGCAGGGACTGCCATCGCTAAGTGAAGTCTGTCCTTAAGTTGAAATTGTATGTAAGTTGGAACAGTTATTTATCATCAGTGTACTTACTTTCCTTTTTTTAAAAAAAACTTTATTAAAGTTTCAAAATACAATTAAAATACAAAATATAGAAAAGCTTGAAAAAAGAATTAAAGCTGGCTGGGTGACCTTGGGCCAGTCCCTCTCTCTCAACCTAACTCACCTCACAGGGTTGTTGTTGTGGGGAAAATAGGAGGAGGAAGGAGTATTTGGTACGTTCGCCACCTTGAGTTATTTATAAACATAATAAAGGAGGGATAATAAATAAATAAATAAATAAATAAATAGAACAAAACTTTTAAAAAATGCAAGAATAGCTAGGTACAAAGAAAGTGGCTTCTGACCTTCTTCAACACAGATATAAATGCATATTGTGATACCTTAATCTCTTACTCTTAACCTTAACAAATATTATTTCTATAAAAAATAACAATTTAATCATCAAAATCCAAAATCAAAACTTCATTTTTTTCAGTTACAAGCAAATAGTCCAGAAGTGGTTTTCACATAGAAACAAACCCAGTCACAGTATTTTCTCTTATCAATGCTGTTAATTTTGCCATCTGTGCTAACCCCACTAGTTTCACCATCCATTCTTCCATTGTGGGAATTTTTGCACCTTTCCAGTGTACTTACTTTCCAAGCCCCAATGAATATGCTTGAGTCTGATTCAACCAAGAGCCTTTATTTGGGTCTGTGTTTGTATAACCATGGTTAACTGTTAAGCCAACAGCCTCCTTTCAGTGCTGACTAGATTGCACATGCTCACCTAGCAATTCACCAGTGAATAACAGAAAATAGCAGCAGAGAACTATTGTATGACAGTTATGCTTTATCACAATGATGCAGCATTGTTCCAACTGGCCTATTACATAGAACTGACACTGTGAACTGCTGGTTTTTGGAATCTTCTGTCCTCCCAGTCACCAAATTGCAGAAAATGCCTTTTGGGGGAAAAAGAGTTGCAGGAAAATGGGGGAGGAGAATATTCAACTTTAGGTGAAAGATACCACAGTTAAGGCTTATACTCTGTTTTGACTCTGCTCAAACCAGTTTAAAATATTCACTTTGCTTTTCAACGTTATCACATTCAAAACGTACAAAAAGAGTTAAAGCCAATGGAGCAGCAGGGATGTATCCATCAGTCTGAAGTTGAGCTACTGCAGAAGTATTTGCGCTCATTCATGTCTGCACTGAGGTAACCTTCACATGTAACAGAAGTTGGTGTGCTGGCTTTCATGAAAGTCAGCTCCTATACTATCAGTGTTCAAGGTCATGTGGAAGCATTCACATGCATGGGAAGGATTTCCTTGGTGCAGGCCTTCATTACAGACCAAGTTTTAGTTGTTGGAAAAAGTGGGGTGGAATATGGAAGCCCATTTATTTTAGGAAATGTCTGGTTTTAGTCAATATTCTGTTCTGTAAAGATGCAAACAAGTTTCATGTAATATCAGTGCAATTCCCTTTGTAAAAGCTAAATTGTTGAATCTAGGTATACATGATCATTTGGCTTGGGATGTTTGATTCATATGTACAAGTTCTTCCATATCATTTCAGCCCAATCCACTGTGGTGTCTTTCTATCTCCCCCCCACAAAAAAATCCCAGTGGATTGAGTTTAACTTGCAAAGCAAGCAAACAAAATCCCAAATCTTATCCCAGCTCCTGTAGCCCCATATTATTTTATTTATTTATTTATTTATTAAATTTATATGACTGCCCATCTCCCCCAGTGGGGGACTCTGGGCGGTTTACAATAAAATAGCACTAAAAACATAACCACATAAAAATTACCATTAAAATATACATAAAAACAAATGTATAATATACTGTACTATAATATACTATTTATTTCTGCATTTATTTATTTTATTTGTGCAGGAGCAAAAGGCAACATATATGGCGCTCTTTCCCTGTATGTTTCCCACAGTACCCATCCTGTGAGATAGACGGGGCTGAGAGAGAACGACTCGCCCAAAGTCATCCAGTGACTTCCATGGCTAAGGCTGGACCAGAATCTGGGTCTCCTCCTTCCTGGTCTAACATCTGAACTCTTATACCATGCTAGCTGTCTATACTAGGCTTATGTGAGCCAGCTGTATTATTCAGCTGAGGAAACAATTCTCCTTCAGTTGAAGAGTCAATAAAATCATCATTATCAAGCTGTTTTTTCTTGAGGCCGTGTCCAAATACCAGATTTACATCTTCCTTTTCCTTCAGGAACTCATGGTGGCATACATAACATGCAATGCAAGGCAATGCAACACAGTACAACATAATGCAAAGCAATGCAATGCAAGAGCAGGCAGAGAGATCTCTTTCAACTTCAAGAATTGTTGGATTAGAGCCTCAAAGCAATGTAAAGGGATGCAATGTAATTGTTTCAGTTTGCTTTTTTAAATATTTATATATAAAAGATATGAAGATTTTTACATAGATAAAACATGAAAGTATATGAAGAAAAGTTAGAAAAAAGAAGAAAGGTAAAAGAAAAAGTGCAAAAAAGTAATACCATTAGGGAAAAAAAGACAAAGAAGTGACTTCCTATCTTCTTTGCAGCAGCTAAGTTAAGCAACAAGCTTATTATCCATCCTCCCTCTTTAAGTTTACATTACAAAGATTCCTTCAATCCCATATTCAACTCTTTTTTCAATCAGCAAATCTATGAATCACCATTTCACTTTTTTCTATTTTCAGCAAAAAGTCCATAAAAGGTTTTCAGTTTTTTTTAATCAAAGTACTTATTGCTTTATCCCTGACCAGGCAGGTCAGTTTTGCCATTTCTGCTAATTCTGCCATCTTTATAATCCATTCCTCCATTGTGGGTATTTCGGTGTTTCTCCATCGTTGTACATATACTAATCTTGCTGCAGTTACCATATATAAAATCAATCTTCTATACGTCTTTTCTAATTGACTATCCATAAGTCCCAATAAAAAGAGTTCTGGTTTCATCTCGATATTAATCTTCAAGACTCTTTGTATCATCATATGTATTTGTTTCCAAACTTTTTTTTTTTTTGCTTTTTCACAAATCCACCATGCATGGTAAAATGTTCATGTTTTTCACATTTCCAGCATTGACCAGATGTACCTTTATACATCTTAGATAATTTCTGTGGTGTCATATACCAATGGTATATCATTAAAACAAATTCTCTCTTGAATTATAACACAAGTTAATTTCCATCTTTTTTCCCACATTCCTTCTCATTGGTCCAGGAACGCAACTGGGAGGGGGGGGCAAGTGGGGCATGTGCCCCGGGCGCTGCACTGGGGAGGCGCCAAAATGGGCGCGGAATCCATGTTTGCCCTGGGTGACAGAGACCCTAGTTGCGGGCCTGCATTGATCCATCTGTATGTTTTAACCAAAGTTCTTAGCCCATTTTATAACGCAATCGTTAACTTGTTCTTCTTCCATTTCAAATCTCAGCAAAAGTTTATACATTTTTTGCAATCACATGTTCATCATTTATGAATTATGTAACAGTTTGCTTTTGGAACTGACGTTTTACTTGGTTTCATGAAGCAGCTTTAAAGGGTGCCTCATCTGAACCTTTGTCAATGCAAAGCAGCCCTATAATATGCAAAGAATAAGGAAAGGGAAATGATGTCTTTATTAAACCAATTAAAATTCAAAATAGGACACTACTTTTTGAACTGCCTAGAACTCAGAAGTGCAGAAGTGGGCAAGTGCAAACAAAGAAAAAAAAATCCAGCCCTGTATTATTTAATTTTTTTAAGGTACCACTATTTCATATGACTTATGTTCATATTAACATATGATTATTAATATTATATTAATATTATCTTCATATTAACCCTGGAACTGGAATTTAAAGAATGTCGCATAAAGACTACATGCAAGCTCCAAGAAAATACAAGAGTAGGTGGCCTGGTGCTCACGGTCCCCATTATATCTTTGGAACCTGTCAGGCTTCCTGCACCCTTGCTATTTTTCAAGTATTTGAAATACTTCAAATACTTGAAAAACTGATTCCCTGTTTCTGTGCCTAGCAGCCACTACAATTGTTGGATCTTATTAAATCAGGACTCAGATGAAGCCTGATGCACTTGAGTGAGAGTGAAGAGCAGAAACAGATGAAGTGCTCAGCTTCAGGTAGCATTAGCATCATGTTTATTATATTTTGAGGTAAGGATGCAATCTGTGCTTTATGGCCATTTTTTAAAAAAAATATTGATGTATGATTATATAGGCTTCCTTTCTCTCTTCCATGCAAAATAAGTGCCGTGGCCATTCAGTAATTCATGACAGCATAAACATGTTAACATTCCTAAATTAACTAACCATGTGGTAGAAGGCCCTCATTCTGCATACTGTTCAGCTTTAACATAATTTTTGTGGACTGCCCTAGGACACCTTATCCCCTGAAATTTGGACCACCCTGATCCTTTTGGCCTTTTGAAAGATGCTGAAGACCTAGCTGTGCCCATGGCCATTAGGTGGGGGCACTGAGTGAGTCTGACTCTGAGAGCAGTTTTATGGAGATGAATGTTAGTCCTCAGTGTGTTCCATTTTGAGGTTGATGTTTTGAACTTGGTTTTTAAATTTGTTGTAAGCTGCTAGAGTCATTTTGATTTGGGAGGCCATATAAATTGAATAAACAAAGTGTGTTTTCCTCTCACCTCAGCATATACATTTCCCTTCTTTTCTCTCTACACGTGCAAATGTCCATGCACATGTAAGTAAGCAAGCATTTCATGCATCTGATGAAATCAATTCCCATCTAAGAAAGTTTATAACATTGTAAATATTCTTCCTTAAGACACCTCAATACTCCTTTCTTATTTTCCCCTTTCAGAATGCCATCTGTCAAAGCAGGTACATTAAGTACTTTAGCAAAGTGTGTCACTTCTCCTTATCTGTTATTTGTCTTTCTCTTTGGGTATTGAGGATACTCTCACCTTTCTTCAGATGTAGCAGGAATCCAATGTTATGTTCTCTATGGATTTACCCAGTGCATGTTAGAAAATGAACAATTCATTGGGTTGCATGCTACTAAACTGCTTTTGGTGCTGCAAAAGTCAGCTGCATTATTTTCACTCCTCTTTGTCTGTCTGCCACATTTCTAGTTTCAAAGCCTGGTATATTTTTTACTCTGATGTAGGTAAAGATGATGGTGTATTTGAGTCTGAAACCATCTGTTTTTCGGGGCTTGAAAAGAAAACAACCAGAAGAACAAGGCAGAACAAAGAAAACATGGCTAATAGGAGTGGCTATTTTCTATTGAGCAAGGCTTGTTGGGTTGACTCACAATGAAGCACTTAGTATAAAGATAAGGTGGTGCCCATAAGTACCTCTGTGTCCACATCCTCCTGCATTTCCAAAGTTCCTTGCTCATACCTGTTATTTGTTTCTATTTGGAGGAAAATACAGTGTCTGGAAATGCTTTGGAGTGATATCCTGGTACTAGGGCTAGTAAAACCAAGGTCATTGGTAAAGAACCTGAGAACTAGGTCCATTACAATAACACTGATCAAATGTCAATCCCCTTCATACTGTGAAATACCAGTTCACACACACACACAGGTGGGAAAGAAATCCTGGGAATGGATGAAAGATGGAGATAAACAGAGATATATAAGCTTTTAGGTGGTAGTTGCTGGTTTTGTGCTCTAATTATGATTTGTTTGGTATCTACAATCAAAGCAGCTTATCAAAAGCTGTGTTCTTGAATCTCTGCCTGATAGTCTTTGTATCTGAATAACAGACTGGCTGAAGCCTGACAGTAAAACCAGGAACAACTACACCCACTGTTATTGGAGGAAAAATAATGTTCAGTTCCTAGACCCAGACCACAGCAACCATCCCTCTTGCAACTTTGTTGAATGTGGATCAAATCACCAGCATCTTTCTCCAGTATCAAAACCAAGTGGCTCAGATAAGCTAAATATGGCAAGCAGCAAACCTATTAGCTGAGCAGATGAGCCAGAAGAGCCCTGTGCCTGCTGCTGTAGCACCTCTTCCTGGTCAAGATTCTGATGCCATAGCAACAGCAATTGTAACTACTCATCCAGGTCCTTGCCTGACAAGTATGATGGAAACCCTGGGGTGTTTATGACTTTCATCACTCAATGCAAATTATACATCTCCTTAAGTCTGGGCAATTTTTTCATAGATAGCTCCAGGGTAGAATTTATAGTTGGTCGTTTGACCAGAGGAGCTGTATCACTTTACATTGGTCCCTTTTCTGCAACTGAACAGCTCAGACACAGATAATTATATAAACTACATAGCCAGTCTGAGGGCTGCTGTTGATGATCTTGCCAAATGGATGACAGCTAATCATGAGATCCAGCATTTACAACATTGTAAACTCAGAGTCAGCATATGTGGTGGACTATCAATTGTTTGCTCAGGATGTGGGCTAAAACAAACTAGCCTTAGCCAGCCAGTTTGAAGAGGACCCTTTTACTAAAAAATGGGACAAGCTAATTCAACAAGGTGCCCATTGATACTGGAATCATTAATTCAGCTTTGCTTGGCTATAGATGGCATAGACTTGAGAAAGTATGACAGAATTTCTTCTCCTTACCTATGGTTGCTCATCAGAGACATGGATGTCAAGCCCATCTACTTAAGAGCCAGCAGAGCTCTGCTGTTGGCCAGCAGATGCATACATGGTCTGGATTTATATTATAGAGGGTTAGGTGATTTTTCCCAGGATTGCCTTACTAACTTCCATCTCGGGCAACAGCTTACTGCTGTCATTTTGAAAAATTGAGCTATTTTTCCAAGCTGCTGCTCTAAATGTTCCAGAACCAGCTTGTTGGGAAATGAGACAGTCCCCCCAGCCTGAAAAAATGAGCTTGGATGGGAACATCTGAAAATTAAGTGGAGCTCAGATCTATGATGCTAAGCACTGACATTTGGTCAATCCAGTTATTCTTCATACCCAGATTGGTTTTACCAGGTACCTTCAGGCATTTATTTGTTTGTTTGTTTGTTTGATCAGTTTATATAGCTGCCTATCACAAGTGACTCTGGGCAGCAAACAAAATTAAAATTAAATTAAAAATCATTACAGCCAACAGTACACAAATTAAAATACCAAGGAAGGTATCAGATCGACAGTCGCTAACACAACCAGGACACGGGCTTCGCACACGTGGGGGCCCAGGCCCAGGCTCAGTCCTTTAGTGTCTCATGAAAGGCCAGCAGGATCGAGGCCATCTTAATCTCCTAAGGGAGAATATTCTGCAGGATGCTACTGCAGAAAGGACATGCCCTCTCCTAATAGACTCTTCATAGATCCTTCCCTATGTACTCAGGCCCACACAGCCTGTCAAGCCCCAGTAAGAGCTGAAACCACAGATAGCAAGTTCTTGTGATCTGGGCCAATTTCTGACTATATAGATCCTCTTCTCATCATCTGTGACCATCAATAACCTTTGCTATTTTTTTCTGGTTTCCTCTTTGCATTTTCCTATACTGTTGGGGGCAGACTGGCTTGAGATCCACAATCCACATATTCAGTGGGACCAGTTTGACTCACTGCTTCCAAGACCTGGCATCCCCTCCCCTTCTCCTTGCAGTTCAGCAGGCCATTTCTCCTATCTTACCTGCCAAATGTTCACATTCCCCAGCTTCTGTGATTTGTAGCCATACAAATTTGAACATCCTGACTGGCTTAATATCCTGGCTTTTGCATTTACCAATTCTTTAGACACTGAGGGGAAAGGAACTTGACTTGGGGAGCAGTGGTGTTGTTCTACTATCAATGGACAGATAGGCTCCTCCTACCTGAAGCTGCAAAAGAAATCTCTGGACAGAAGAGAATAACTGAAGAAAACAAAGCAAAGTTGGAATTTCCCCTCTTGCTTGATCTTTGTTCTCAGGAGCAGATGAACACTTTCTTCTTCAGTTCCCTGACCCAAAGCTGTGGGGCAGTGTTCAGGATTGAGGAGAGTTATCGGTGATGCTATACTTGGGATGGAAGATTCACCCCCACTGGCTGTCTGCTCATAAGAAGAGATGAGCATTCCCTTTCTCTCTATCCCCTCACTCATCCTTAAGGGGATGTTTTCTGGAGTGGAAGTAGTTATTGAACAGGATGTACCTGCATTGGAGTTCTGCTTTCTGGAGGAGATTGTGATTTCTTCTCCCACCTCATTGCCCTTGGATGGAAAGAGAGAGGGGATAGTCACAAGCCAAACTCAGAGGGAAGCTTGCAGAGGTCCCTGTCCTGAGGGTATAGGGGAGGGCTAAAGGTCCTAATACTTCCATGGCCATCAGAGACATATAAGGAAGCAATAGAGAAGGAGGTAGTGTGAAGGCTAGAAGGACCATGGTCAGATCCAAAGAGCAAAAATCAGACAGGCCCATTACTATAACTAAGCACCAGTGTCAACTACCCCCCCTCCCACTTCTCTTCACAGTCCTTTAGGGTGCACAGATAGGAGAAAGATATATGAGATCTGAATCTTGGGACTGTGTATGTGTATATAAATTTATTGTTGGCAGATACTGGTTTTCTGTGATAATTACAGCTCTTCCGGTATTTGTAATAAAACTAGCTTCTCCAAGAGATGTATTCTTGAATCTCTGTTTGTTAGACTTGGTATTAGAGCAACAGTATAGGTGTCTTAAATACATGCCATCATTACTCCTCAGAATATTATGGGACTCCACAGAAACCTAACTACTTTTTTAGGGGAAAAAAATCCTAAAAAATTAGGACTGATTCTCTTGTTGCCTGATGATGGGGATGTTTGAGAATAGCAAGGGAGCAACAAGGCTAACTGGATAATTGGGGATAACTGGGGAAGGGAGTGTGGTGTTTAGATTAGCGGTGTTTAGTTTTATCCTTGGTTGGTCTTCTAGTGGCTTAGCATGTTGTGTGAATACAAAACATGTTCAGTAAAAATATATGTGTGTGTTGTGAAGATGTAGCCAGTGAAGGAAAACAAAACAAAAAGTATGACTGGGGCTTAACTGGGAAGAAGATATGGTACAGAGAGCTCCAGGGAATATTATTGGAAGTGAAGCTACATCTGGAAGAAAATTGGGATGAGAGTCAATATGTATGTGCTTTTGTGTTGTGTGGGCATCTTTGGGATAACTTTATGTCTGCCAAGTGATTTAGTAGCTATATTGTTTGTGAGGATGTTCAAGGGCAGCCATTTTGTGATGTTAGTCAAAAATTCCAGATGTGTTGAACAGCCAAGAAAGACTGGAAACTTAGTTTCTGAGGGAGAAGCAACACAAAATGAAATGCTTGAAATGACTTACTGACTCATGCTCTGCACATACGATGGAACATTTGACAGCCAATTTGCCATTGGCACATAGCTGTTTGGACAGCTAAAAGCCTTGAGCACAAAAGACACTGAGTAATTGGCCAGCTAGGAGAAAAGACACATTGTGAAGTGCCTGGACATTTTAATGATGCCATGAATGAGGTAATTTTCTGGACATATACAGAACCAGCATTGAAAAAAAAACAGAAAAAATACAATTATTGGGATACCAATTAAGTGATATTGGCATCATCCAGGTGATCAGTAAATTGTGTATAAATGGGAGATTTACAGTCATCAAATGGTCATTCACAAAGGCTCAATGGAACACAAGCATCACTTATTTCATTGTACTGACAATGGTGCTTTGAGTTTTGGGGTCCCTTCAGCATTGGACAAACTCTCATTGCGTCTGTAGTTCTTACTGTGAAGATAGGAAATGCTTCCCTGGGCTGATTAGCTTCCAGTCATGATTCTGCTACCCAAATGAAGAAAAAAAGCTGCTGATGCTACATTGCTGAAGTAACCAAATGCATCCTCTGTCCTTCTGATGGGATAGAATTTTCTGTACCTCTGGGTGGCCAGCGTAATATATGACATAGTCATAATTTTAATATATACAACTATCAGAATTATTCTTTCCTGGAAGAATTTTCCTTCCAGGTAGATAACCTCTGAACCAGAATCAGGAATAGGCCCAAGTCACCAGGTGTTTTTCCTTCATCAGATGTATCTGTAAGCCTCATAAGTAAGATACTGGCAGGATTGTGCTATTCCAGGATGTGAAACTGATGAGCTTTCAGAAGACAAGAGTGGGAAAGAACAGGAAGAGGTAGTTTGAAAGTAAAAAACCTTTAATAACTCATTCTGGGAAGAAGAAGAAGAAGAAGAAGAAGAAGAAGAAGAAGAAGAAGAAGAAGAAGAAGAAGAAGAAGAAGAAGAAGAAGAAGAAGAAGAAGAAGAAGAAGAAGAAAACTGTGATGTATGCATTTGGTAGATCAGCTGCAGAACATGCAAATGGTATTTTTAATGTTGCTGTTTCCTATATATCTGTTCACTGTTCCTTTTAGTTTTGCTTGTAGAGTAATCTCATATCATCCAGGGACTTCAAATTCAGAGCTTTATGCATTCATAACAGTATTTTGAAAGCAGGAAATAAATATGCAAACATCAATACTATTTTCCAAATATTGATAGAAGTGCAAGCCTTCAGAAGACTTATTCAAGTGTTCCAAAAAGAAGAGGATTGCAGAGCAGACACAGGGATAGCCTATACTTCCAAATATCTGATAATAGATGTTGTAACAGCTTTTCCATGGTTCTGCTGTAACATTTCAAGGTGCAGGGATCAATCATTTGGATCTTACCTTACAAAAATCACTAGACTGGTGGTTATGAGAAAATCATATCCTTGCTGCTATAATTTGACTGTTGCGCTTCAGGTTATTTACTGATATTTTATTTTTGTGGCCAGGTAAATGTTGTGCACACAAAGAGATTACCTGAGTTATATGCTAATGCTTTTTGAAAGGGGAAGTTTTGATTTTTTTAAAAAAAAACTTTGTGTATGTGTCACTGTGCGTATGCTTATATCTACATTTCTCACTCTCTCTCTTTTTTTAGCCCATTCAATCATGTCTGATTCCCAGAAACTGCCTGGACAAGTCCCTGCAGTTTCTTGGCAAGGTTTTTCAGAAGTGGGTTGCCATTGCCTGCTTTCTAGGGCTGAGAGAAAGTGACTGGCCCAAGGTCACCCAGCTGGCTTTCTGGCAGGACTAGAACTCACAGTCTCCTGGTTTCTAGCCTGATGCCTTAGCCACTACACCAAACTGGCTCTCACATTTCTTATTAGGCTGCTCTAAATATTGTATACGAAATCATAATTGTTCTCTTAAAATATAAAAATCTGAATGGAACAGACACATGTTTGCAACTGTGTATTACCCAGATACCTTCTTCAGGTATTGGCTGCATCCCTAAATTGAGTGTACATTTACTTGCAAAAACAAGTTAGTTTCTGTATAATAAGCCAACTGACATTTACAGGGCTGAGCTGAAGGTTCTCTTAAGGAGATACCCTATAGTCCCTGAGATAGCATCCAAAGTCCAAGGGGAAACTCTGAGAAGGAACTCCAGTGTTGGATTCCATATCTTACTTCCCACTAGCCTTTGAAAATGCAGGGTAAGATGTGATGGGCAGATGAAGATTTGCTCTACCCTGAGCTACTTAGTGTCCTGTTATGGCACCAAATGCTGAAGTGGATTTGAGAGGTGTGCTGCCTTTCCCAAAATTGTCCCAGCTGACCTTATTAATAATGATTTGTGTGACAGTTGCGGCACTGGTGCTCTTAGGAAGCCCTACAGGCTTCTGAGCTGCTGAGTACTTACTACCACCACCACCACCACCACCACCACCAGAGGTAGCTAAGGTGAGGGCAGAAAATATTGCCATTTGTTGAACTAGCTGCAAGATTATGGCAACAGTGCTTTCCATATGAGGCTGAAGAATGCAATTAACCTGACATTTGGCACTGAAATAAGTGAAAAGCTCTGAAATCAATTGCAAGCACATTACATGAAAGTCATATGAGACAAGTTTTCAGCTGTCTTGGGAATCTGGCTCACTTGCTGACTTCAGAAATAATTGTTTCATATCCACCTAATCATTTAGCCTTGTGAACTAAATGTGTAGGTAGGAAGTGAAACTGCTTGCTCATGTTTCCTCTTTTCCTTCCCCAAAGTACCCTTTAGCACTGCGCCTTGGGTGCAATAATATTTCAAAATGTTGGAAAGAAAGACAACCTAGAAAGACTGATGTGACCCCAGACAGACACTCCAAGTGAGATCCTTTGTTCCTTCAGAATGATAAATGCAACTATTTTCTTGCTGCATAATTGGGTAAGAAATGACAGATGGGAAAATCAGAGAGTGCAAGAAATTGGATCATCTAAGGTTATTTGGGTTCCTTGGCTTTAGGAAAGAGACAGTGTACATGGCTCCTAGTGCTTTCCTCTTAAGTTTTCATCCAATTGCACAGCATACACAAAAGGTGAAGGGTATCAAATTGCAAGCAATACCAGTCAAATTACTTTAACAGCTGAGGACAAAGCCGTTTAGATTAATGGTACTTATGAAGCTGAAAAGTAATGACAATTTTAACAGAAGTAAAATATTCACTTAAATTGGCTGTCAAATCAGTGACTTCTCAGAAGGTTTAACCTCAGAATGCATATCTCTACTTAGATACAGCTACAATTTGCATAACCTGGTTTATAAGCCAAAAGGGCTCACTCCTAATAAGTTGTTTTAGATTAGTGTTTTTCAAACTTGGCAACTTTCAGATGTGTGGACGTCAACTCCCAAAATTCCCCAGCCAGCATGCTGGCTGGGGAATTCTAGGAGTTGAAGTCCACACTTCTTTAAGTTACCAAGTCTGAAAAACACTGTTTTAGACTGTTGTCGTATACACACTTGTTTAAGAGAAAGTCCTGTTGATTTCCATGCGGTATTCTTCCAAGTACACACACTTTGTCAAAGTCCTTCCTTCCACCAAAATAAAGATATATGAGTTCTATTGTTTAACATTTCCTTTACAATAGATGCCAGCAATGCTGATCATTGTGCAATCACACAGTATTGACAAAGCAGTAATTAGTGAGCCTGAAAATAACTTTCCTTCCCTGATTTTCTCAGCTTCGTAACGTGGAACATCTTCTAACCTTACAGTCCTAGACACACTGATGAGTAGATCTTATAAAATTCAATGGGCCATAGGCAGCAGAAGTCTGCAGTGTAAATCCTCATATTCTTCTCCTTTTGTTGTCTGAATGTTTCCTACTATTTACTGATCTATCTGTTATCACCAATATCAATTTATTCATTTATTTTTCAAATTTTTATCACTGCCCATCTCCCCCAAAAGGGGGATCCTGGGCGGCTTACAATAAAATTAACCATTAAAACCATAAACATATAAAATACAATACAAACAGCCAGATATAAATAAAAAATAAAAGTAGGTATAAAATCCAAGTTGCAATAAGATCTAATTCGGTGAGGAGGGCTCTATGGCACCAGCCACCCTCAGGAAGAACTATTGCCCTTCCCACCCCAGGCGAGGTGGCAGAGCCATGTCTTCAAATTCTTCCGGAAGCTGGGAGTGAAGGGAACTGCCTCACCTCCAGGGGCAGAATGTTCCAGAGGGCGGGCACCACTGCAGAGAAGGCCTACCTCCTGGACCCCGCCAAGTGGAATTCCCTTACCAACGGGGTCCGTAGCATGCCCTTTCTGCATGACCGGGTGGGATGGGTCAATGTCATGGGGTTGAGACAGTCCCTCAGGTAATAATAATAGAATTCAAAACTAGGACTGTGTAGCACTTAGAAATAATTAGGAAAAGTTGTTTTAAAGCATGCAGGAATGCAAATGTCATACCTGCCTGCAACACTTTAAGGCAGCTTCATCTTTTCCCAGCATGATGTGGCTGCCCTCTGCAGCTGCCACATAATACCAGGAAACAGTGCCGATGCTTTAAAGCATTGCAGACAGGTGTGACATTTTCATGCAGCCCTGAGGGATACAGTTTGGGGAAATACATGCTCAGTTCACATATGTGGACAGCTAACACTGTAGCTTTTACTGACATATTACCCATTGTCCATAGATGTTGGCTAGAAGCCACAATGACATAAAAATGATTTTTGCATGTGTATGATGTTATGATACATGACATCACTTGTCTCCTTGGGGATACTCAGCCTGTGTTCCTCCTTTGCTTTTTAACCCTCCTCTTCAGATAAGTTTTTAGAAACTCAAAAGTTCACTTTTTTTTTCTTTCAATAAGTATTCCATTATTTCCTTAGCAATAGTAGCATTTTCTGAGAATAGCTAAGTAAAAATCCAGGCATTTGAGGAAAAAATAGTAAAAAGAAAAGGAATAACTTCGTAAATGAGATTTCTGTGAAATCAAAAACAGCAGTGCCATTTGGTTTTAAAGAGGTGATAGTATTATATCTCCATCAATGGCATTTTAGTTTCTTTTTGCAATGTGTATAGGGTTTTTACAAAAGGCAGCATTTAAAAGGTCAAGGATCATCTTTAAGAGAGCAGCAAAAAAGAAAACAGGAGAAAAGAAAAAGATTGCTAAAGGATGATTTTATCTTCATTTCATTTTCTCCAACACATAGACATAATGCACCCTCCGTATCAGTGATAAAACTTTCTACGTAGTGATGTTAAGTCACAAAAGAGAGAAAGCTTCTTTGGATCTGTCAAAAGAGGGTAACATCTATTTCTGGATTTAAGTACTTAGAATGTTTGAACTTTGTGTTCACTGGTCAGTGCTGATCATTTATGTTCTAATGATAAATGTCTTACACAGAGATAATCCATTCATCTTAACCTTCTTCCTTTTATTCCAGGCACTGGCATGTTGAAGAACATGAACCCACCTCTCCATTTTCACCCCTTGGGGATATCATTCCTAGTAGAAACTCATCTTCCAAATAGCCTTGTAATGGAATAATTAGTGCTTCTGTGAGTCACGGAGTCAGAGATATTTGCCATAAAACAACAAAATCCACAAAGCTACATGCATCCCTTGGTCTGCTTATATGTGGCCCTCAGCCTTATTTGAAAAGCTCTCTATTGCATTTGAGTTTAGACCTCTGTTATGAGCAATTTATCTTTCACTTGGCAACCTGCTAGATGGGGAGGAAAAGATAGGCAGAAAAAGTTGTTGGAGAAAGAAAGAGAAAGGAAAGGAAAAAAGGCATGAGAGAAAGAGAGAGAAGGGGTGTCAGAAGTGAGAGGAGGGGCAAGGAAGAGAAAAATACATGTCAGAGAATGGATTATCTTATCCAATCACTGTTAGCTTTAATCCCACACTCAGTTGGTTGGAGCCTCCTAAATGACCTCCCAGAAATGTCTTCAGTAGGAAGAATGGTGGGAAAAGATTAGAGAGGGAAGAATCACAGTCCGGATGCCCTTGTGATGCAACTGGAGGAGAAATAAAGGTATATATGTATTTCACAACTCCTCCAATTAACAATGGAGGTGTGGGAAGAAAGTAACATATGTTCAATTAGGCAGTCCTCCACCCTGAGCAGCTGCTGACTTTTATGTCAAACATTAGCCACAGCTAGCATATGGGACTCAGAGCATCTTAATATTGCTGAAGAAAACCCTTCCCAAGAATAAGGGCATGGGAGCAACTGACACCTTGCTACCTAAAGCTGCAGTGTCACATAGATGCTTCACAACTGTGCCTAGAAACAGATTAGCCTCATCCTTTATTCTACTCACACAGTTACTGACTAAAACCATGTTCTTTTCTGCTTGTATGTATCCAGAGTCAGTCTAGAGTTGAGTGGTGCTGAAATCTAATTAAAATAAAATAACATAAAATAAAATAGTAGAATATATCCACTACTTTAGGTCACTTTAACATTTCTAAGGGTAGTTAAATGATGCTAAAATATTTATTCATTTATTTCCATTATTGATATCCTATCTTTCAGGATAACTATCTTCCCAAATTATAAGCAATAAAAACTACTCTAAACAAAATACAATAAATATTGTTTTAAAACAAAGAAATAAGCTTATAGGTTCCTTCCCACAGGGCAATAAGAAATAATGGCTCTGTAGAGAAGGAAAAGCTTTAGCTTCTGTGGTGGTGGTCAGCTGCTTTCTCTCTCTCTCTTCAGGGCCCTTTCTCACAGGGCAGATGGTGATAATCGTCCCCTGGGAGGAAGATAAAATACTACAACTGAGAAGGCTAATGTCTGCCTGCTTTTCTCTTTCAGGAGTCCTTCTCATAGATCAGATGATGAGCACAATCCTGTTGGGGGAAGAGTCAAATTGGGAAGTTATCTGTATTGATTAGGACTTCTTGAGCACAACTTTTTGTTTCAGTGCATGGCATCTCCCTCCCATATTTCCATATTTTTTTTTAACGGTGTTACCATATACCAAATAAACCATGTGAATCCTAATGACATGTGCCTAAGTTAGTATGTGTTGATTTTTGCATGTTGTGCAACAATCTGAGATGCTCTGCTAAAAGTCAGTCCACTGATTGTAATGCAGTATTCGCTCACTTCAGCAATTCAGCACATGTAGTTTGGTAAAAAGTCCACATGACCTTATTGCAAAGCCCAGTTGTTGTCAACTGGAAACAAAGCAGTAACAGCAATGATGACAAACATATAAATATGGACTGATAGCTGAATTAATGATTTGTGAGTATGAACCATGGTATTTCCCTCTTCCCTTGGGGATAAATGGCCTTTCAAAAAGTCAATACAAAACATGATTTAGTCACCAAGACCTTAAAGGACTTGAAATAATAACCACTTGATCTATTTGACAGACATTTTGCACTCTAACATTTGGTTTAAAAAGTGTTGGACAGACCAGAGGTGGCACAGGTAGCCACTTGAGGTAGTTAGAATCCTTCCAGAAGACAGTTTTATCTCTTTTTGTTACATGAGAACAAATAAAGGTCTGCAATGAGCAATCTGCTTGCATTGGCAGTTAAAATCACTATCGGAACTTCAGTCGAGAACCTTGCCATTGACAGATGATGGTTCTGCTCACTTCCATTGTACACTCAAACAAACAAAGAAACAAACAACCTCCGCCCCAGCATTTGAAAGGAACAAGTTCTGGTCTCACCAGCTGTTGAGAATGCAAGCATAGATATGTTTGTAATGTAATTAAGGTAGAAAGTCAGAGACTGTGAATTCAGGATGCAGAATGTTGGAATTATCAGGGTCAACTTAGCATTGTCTCATGAGCATGGTAAGGGGGCTTGTATGGTAGGCATGTCTCTGTTGTGCTTGTGGTAAGTCACATGAGTCACATGATTCCCTCTTTCTCCTCCTCCTTCAGTCTGGGAGATCCACAGTCTCCATCTTTGCCTCGTGGGCAGACATGCAAGCAGGGAAGGCTGCAGGCTTGCAGCCTTCCCCCTACCATCTTGCTTGCACACAGACTTTCTGTTCCACATAGAAAGTGTCTACAAAGAATAAGTGATGAAGTGCCTTTCTACTATGAACCTACCTGTATCCAGATCTGCTGAATAAAGTAAGCTACCTCTACTTTTCTTCATCTAACTGCTGTGTGAAGAGTGAATTTATTTCTAAACATAATTAAGCTTGATGTGCAAGTTTTCCTTTTTTTTGGTCCACGCTTCTACTCTGCAAGATTGCTGTTAGCTGCTTGGAGTTCTTTTATTAATATTTAAAAACTCCATCACAGAAGACCTGGTGTAGTATGATAAAATTGTGTTCAGTGCCAGCAACATCAGAGTGAAGGAAACCCTTTTGGAAAATCTCACATTCAGCCAGGCTGTGGATTACTGCAAAAGAAGAGCCATAGCAGGGGATCAGCTACAAGCCATGTTGGGAGACTTGCTTGATCCTTCTCTACATGCAGGAGCAAAGTAAAGCCTCTTGAGACCACCAAATTAAAAGGCACACACATGGATTAAGATGCACAGACATAAGGTGCACACATAGGATTTGTGGATAACTACAGTGTGCCCAGATTATGGTAATATATATAAAGAGTGTAAAAGTATACTTCAGTGGAAAGACTCTAGTGTACCTGCTTGGATAGATGATCCATGCATATATTTTGCATATGAACTAGCCTTTTACTGACATTGTGAAAAGTCTGATCAATATGGCTCCATGTGGTCAAAGTTTAATTTGTTATATAATACCTGAGTTTCAGACTGTGTGTATGTGTGTGTGTATTTACCTTCTATTTACAGATGAAAAGCCATGAGATATTTTTTAAAAAAAGGAAATCTGAAGGTCTAAAACATTTCTCCAAAGGAACTACAGACTCCCTGTTTATGGGCACTGTAGGTCAATGACAGCATGAACTCTTGAAAGGATAGGCCAGTGATTCATGGATCATCAGCTTGGGTCCTTCAAAGTGGACAATGCTGCCACAGTTAACAGCATGCTAGAGAATATTGCTGAATGACTAAATTAATACATAGGCTACCTATCACTAGTTGTATTCGACAGATCATGTGTGAAGACAAAAATAAATGCATCAGACATCTTCTTAAACAAAGATGGGGTCTTCATAACCAGTGTCAATTAGCCACCATTACTTGATTGGCACACTTGCATTGCCATAAGACTTAAATGGAGGGTACATATGTTCTAAAGCCCCAAAAAGTAAAGACAACTTAATTTAGATGTACCTTGAAGCCTTTGAAAAATTAGGTTGCTACTTGTCTACATAAATTTTGAAATATTACTAGTAATTCATGGATGCACAAAAATTTCCTATGCTGTCATTGACAACCTGTTTTTCTGAGCAGATCTGAACCTCTCATTATTTGAGTACCACTTGTGCTCATGGCAACTTAGGATTTAGACTTATCCACAATGAATATGGTTAGTGAGAAATTATTATTTACAGCCCCCATTTGTTTCTTAATATATTCAACAATTATAGTAAAACACACTTGCACAAACTGGCATTTAATTTAGAATCAGCTGACAAGGGAATTCCAGAAGTTGCAGTTCTATCACATCTGAAGGACAACTCATTGGAATTAAATATACAGTATTCTGGTTAAGAGGTAATTCTAGAGAAGGCTTCATGAAAATAATTCATATAAAGTCTCTACTTGGCCTTAAAGGTTGTATAACCAGACATGGATGCCAACTGTCTTTGGCCTATAACCAATTTAAATTAGAAGTATTTCTTGGAACCAGTTCAACTACCGTTAGATACAATCCATTATAAAGAAGGGAATATAGGAAAATCAGTTTACTTGAAGAGAGGGATTGGAGAAATACAGTACTTGAATATATTTTCATCATGTACCCTATGCTTCCCAGTAATGATGACCTCCTCAAGATTCATTTTTATTCCTTTTGACGTAAGATCAGTTCAGTAAACAATGATATGGTTATGGAATCTAATTATTTCAATATTAATTTATTACTGTCAGGTAGAATGTTAATTATTATTCAAGCAGATAGCCATGTGGCTGTCACGAGTTTTAAGAACTCATTTCAATTTGAACTTGACATCAATATAAACATGACAATAGCATTTTGCCATTACATATTGCCACTGTGTATTTTCCTTTTCTCATGGGAACTGAAAGAATATGATTCATAATGATAGCTTCAACATACAGTCATGCATAACAATAAGGATTTATAATATTATTAACATACATGATATCTGTATTGCATCTGCCAACATTAATAACAAAGATTCTTCTCTTTATGTGGCACACATTTTCATGTGTCTATAATTATCTTCATTAATATACATTTATCATTACTATTAAGTTCATGTGCCAAGCCCCTTTATTAAGCAAATGAAGACTAAAGCATACTCAAAGGCAGAGGCTCTCAGTACATCATTTTTATCTTTTAATAAGTCTTATAAAAAGCAAGTTAGTCAAAAACTTAGGCTATTAATTAAATTTGGTTTCACACTGCTGAACTAAAAATGATCCTGTTACAGGGTTTCCATAAAGCTTTGGGTTATGTATTCCTCTGATTTATCTATATAATATCTCTCAGCAAAAGCCATACAGAAGGATTATCAGTCTCGGCTGGCAAGTAATGAAATGAAGGAAATGCACATCCCAGAGTGGAAACCTACTTTGTCTCTTTTGACAGCAAGGCACAACATGGCTCTTTGTGATGTTCATACAGCATTTCCAAATAATGCATATGAGTTGAAAGGCATGTGGCAAATTTCACTCTTTACTGAGAGTTTCTGCACATATATTGTTTTATGTTGGAAGTGTAACAGCTCTTCATTTTTGAATTAAGCTTTTTATTTACAGCGCAGTCGTTTTAAGTGAGAGCAAAGAACCCGACGTCACTGACATCTGTGAAAATCTGCAGAGCAATAAAGGCGTTGACTTGTGATGAGATCTAAACCAATGGCAACATGGCCCCATGGGGAAATTTCCATAGGGTGCACTTCTTTCATTGACTTGACTCATCGAGGACGCTATTCGCTTTACATCAGAGTGCAAGATCCTGGATTTTGCTCCTTTTAAACAAACCAGAAAGAAAAATGATCTGAACAAATTGGGACAACAATTCTCTCAAGCTGGAACCACCAATATCAAAGGATATTGCAGACCTTGTAATTCTGAGGCAAATAATATTATCACCTTCCTTTATATTCAGAGGGCTGTTACAAACAGGGCAGAATGGGTTCGTTTCTCTAGAAGGAGGGATATTCTTGTGAAACAGCTCCACATCTGAATTGGCATGCTTTGCCTAGTGAAGGGATAGAAATATGTGTCATTCCTCCCTTAAAGTGGAGCCTATTCAAAGCAGGAAATCTTTAAGTAATTTGCAGAGAGACAGATCGGCAGAAGAGTGGAGGCCATGCTCCTTATTGCTTCCTTGAATGTCATGGCTATCAGTCTAGAAGTGGGTTGTTTATCTTTATGCAATGCAGAGAGAGACCAGAGCACTTATATTCTGCAACAGCGCTCTTGAAGCACTGCTCTGCTGTGCACTGATTTGGCTTAGTGTGACGTTACTTCTCCTTTGCATAGTGATGAACAGACCTGGTAGATCTGGTTCAATTAACTCTATGCTTTGGGGAAACGTTTCTGTTTCTGCAAAGTTTTGCCTTTGTTTGACACAACTCTGCTACCCATTCCATCATGCTCCTACCCAAGGTTATTCAGATGTTGGCCTTATCCACGTCCATCCACACTGGAAATCAATGCAAAGAACCGATTTCCAGAATTCATTTAGCCTTTCTGCAACGTCCCTAGCTTTTTTCAGTAATTCTTTCATTCTTTTGTCTTCTAGATATAATATTGCCTCATGATGCATTTAAAATATTTGTTTGATCTAGCTCTTGATGGTTTCCTTGCTTGTCTTCTTATCAGTTTATGGTTTTTTATGTTAGGCTTTATGTTA
The DNA here is from genome assembly GCF_035149785.1 of Candoia aspera. Classification (NCBI taxonomy): domain Eukaryota; kingdom Metazoa; phylum Chordata; class Lepidosauria; order Squamata; family Candoiidae; genus Candoia; species Candoia aspera. Next base: position 164,398,164 of record NC_086155.1, read on the forward strand.
TTTTTTTCTCATATGACCAAAAGATCTACTTTTTTAAGGAAGAGGAATCTGTTGACATTGGAAAATTAGGAAAAAAAACTTCTAATGGGGTAATGTTATAAGTAGATCAGTAGAAGGTAGCTGGGTATGTAGTTGGCGCTTGTAGGGTGCTGGTAGCAGTGAAGTTGGCCAAGGCTTACATGATGATGAATGGACTGGATGGCACTCAGTGAGAGATAGTCAGATGGAGAAGGAGGGATTGAAAAGGACGAGACTGGAAATTGAAGTTGCTGGAGTTCCACCATTCTGAGATAGAGCATTCCTAAGAAAGTTCTTAAGTTTGGCTGAGCCAGCTTCATAATGCTTCACAACACAGTCGACAAACAGACATTATACCTTGATTTTCAGAAGGGGCAGTTTTGCTGAAATCTGGATACAGAAGGCAGTACACTTACCCCTTTGCCTGATTGCCACTTAGGATCTTTGAAACTTGGGGTGGGGGACTATTGAGAGGGTCTGCCCCAGGGATCTGATAGCTCTGGATGGATGGATTTCAAACAGCTTTTGAGGATTTTCCCTGTGGTCTGTTAGGTAGTTTCATTGATTGCCCAGTCAGCCTTTATCATCAAGAGGTGACTCAGGCCTTTTTTTAAATTCTATTTTTATTAAATGTTTTTGAGCAAATAAAAAGACAAAACAAGAACAAAAAGAGAAAAAAAGAAACACACACACAATAATAATTAACTTGGAATTTACAAGTTGAATTAATTTGGAATTTACAAGTTGAATTAATTTGGAATTTACAAGTTGAATTAACCTGGAATTTACAAGTATCTTAGAATTAAGTAGAACTAAATTTGTTTTAAAAAAATCAATATTAATTAGTTTTTACAAATCTGAATATATTATTTCAGTTTAAAAACTGCAGGTCATTGTTAAAATCCAAGTAATATATCAATAGCAATAATTAGCACAATATAAATCATGAAAGAAGATGAGAAATTGCAGTAATTTCTGTAAAAAAAAAAGTAAGAGATATATCCTTATTTGACAAATCATTGAAAGTAAGAACATTAAGACTTTATCTTAAGAGAAATCTAAATTTTTGATCTGGTACAAGCCCTTATATTGATTTATAAGTAAAAGTGGTTTCCAAGGTCAATTAAATTCTGTGTCAGTTTTTGAAATATGAAATTATTTGAGACCTCAAGGCATACTCCCACCACTCAGTTAGCCATTCTTCTGCAGGAGGAACTCTACATGCTTTCCAATGTGCCTTTCTGTCTGCTGATCCCAGGGGCTTCAGGAGATAAAGTGAAGTAAGCAATGCCTGGAGTGCTGGTGAAGGAAAATGTAGAGTGAACCTGACTGATCATGGATAAGAACTCAGGTTTGGGCATACACTGTGACAAAATGCAATTACACTGTATTGCACAATTACATTGGTGGTCTATCATGTAGCAGCCTTGTTTAAAACTCTGTTTTGGGGCAGAGTGGGTGGGAAAATCTCCCAACAGGCTGCAGTGTTGGTTATTGATGGTGGAGTTATCCCTGAAGGAGCATTTGTGTCACTTGGGGGTCTTCTGGATCGTGCCTCCTAGAATTATACTGCTGGATGGGCAGGTGGAAGCCATGAAAACTTTATCTAGCTTTGCCTTGTGTGCCAGGTGCAGCCCTGTTTGGAGCAGGAGGAACTTGCAACAACAACTCAAGCCTTTATTACCATCTAATATGGAATACTGTGATGTACTGTACATAAGGCTGCCTTTGGAAAACACAGAAATTGTAGCTGATGAAAAATGCAGGGACCCACCTCTTTGTGGGCATGCACCTTGAACAGGTCACACTCATCTGGCAGCCCCAGCATTGGTTTTCCATAGGTTTCCTAGTGCAATTCAAAGACCTGGTTTTAAACTGTAAAGCATTATAGTTTATTCTCCAGCCAGAAATCACTTGTCTGATGCATGTTTCCTGAAGAAACTGCTTGTGATTCCACACTTTTGTGAGATGAAGGAGGCTCAGGTCCAGAGATGTTTCTTTTCAGTTATGGCACCTGCTTGATGGAACAGCCTGACTCTGGAAAGTAGATTAGCCCTCTCTTTTAGCCTTCCAGATGTTAGTTAGGATGGGTCTTTTCGAGAGGGCCTTTATGATTGTTGAGGTGCGGCTGTCTTGTTTTATGCTCCAGTCTATATTTTTTATTACCATGAATGTTTTAGTATTTCTTACTCTGGACATTTTATTGTTGGTAACCACCAGGAATCCTTGTAGATGATGGTGGTAGCAAATTACTTTGGGCTGGGTGCTCCCTCTCAGCCCAACCTATTCACCGGGCTATTCTTGTGGAGGAAAATGGCAGGAAGAAAGCTGTGTATGTCACCTTGAGGTCCTGAATGGAAAGTGTGATACAAATTTAACAAACAAATATAACCTTTCAGAAGAATTTCAAGGGCTGTTTCTCTGAGGAATTCAACATTTACAAAATCTAATACAGTGTTTCTCAACCTTAGCAACTTTAAGATATGTGGACTTCAACTTTAAGATGTGTGGACTTCAACTCCCAGAATTCCTCATTCTGGCTGGGGAATTCTGGGAGTTGAAGTCCATACATCTTAAAGTTGCTAAGGCTGAGAAACACTGATCTAATAAGAACTAACCTGAGCCTATCATAGCCTTCTCCAATATGTGCTTTTCTGATGCACTGGATTTTATTTTCCAGAATTCACAGCCAGCAAGCTGCTTGAAAAATCTGGGATTTGAATTCAACATATCAGAAGGTACCAGAATAGAGAAGGTTGATTTATTTATGGGCCTGTAATAGTTAGCTTTGGTATTTTCTTACCTCAAAAAGTAAATAAACAATAAGCAAGTAAATAGTTCTTAAGTGTGCATTTGAGAGGATATGAATACATTTATGAATGTTTATTTCAAAAGAAAATGCTTTTAGAAATATGTATTTTGAAAGAAAAGATGCTTAAGAGCAAGCAGATCATGCAGAAATGGGATGAACATGGACTAAATATGGCTTTATTTTCGCCATCCCTGGGCCCATTATGTTATTGGCATTTAGTATTATGGCAACATTTTGAGTCTCAAGGATATTATTGCAGAATTTTATTATTGCAATAGTTTTATTATTGTATTTACTGTTAGCCACCTTGATTTTTCGCTGGAGAGATATAAATATAACACCAAGATAAATAAAATAACAGGATTTGCATTATCCTGGCCAATCCATTCTTCCAAGAACACTCAAGTAAAAGTATATTACTCTAGGCAAACACCAGGGAGGTTGCCCAGCTGGGGAGCATTAGCCCTCCTATTCAGGTCTTCTCCCTTCAGTCCAGTTCTAGGAAAATAAAAATAAAAATAAAAGAAGGTTCTTTGGATCTTCCTGCCCAAAGCCTAGAAATACAAAACTAAAGTGATACCTTTGAACCATTACAAAATCATTGGTTTCAGATCTTAAGAAATATTAAATATATTTCTTGTGATCTAAAAACAAATTTAAGTCAACGAAGTTGGTGAGGGCTTACTGGATTTCTCACCGAATGTTCTAAAAAGGATGGCTATTATCCATATGTTGGAGATGCAGTAAATCTGAAGGCACATTGGTAGATATGCTTTAGTTATATCCATCAGTACTTTCTTATGAAATGAAATGAAATGAAATGAAAATCTTTTTTTGTGGTGAAAGAATAGTATATAATGAAACTCAGTAATATGAAAGAAGTTGCATATATGGAAAGGTACAAATCATTAAATTAATAGAACATACAGAATCAGTCAGTCGACTGCACATTTTACATATAACAGAATTTAACTAACGTAGCATGATGGAATCATGTATATCTGAAAGTGAAAACTGTAAATAAAACTGGTCAGAATGACTGAGAAATTTGCTTAAATGTGGAGTTATCAACCCTGAGAATGTGCCAGCATAAAATGGGCAATAAAATAAAATGTGTTTTAGAATTTTAGTAGCTCCTCCACAGCATGGACCAAGCCTCAGGCTGAATAAGATACTTTTGTATCTCACTTCAAAGATAGTAGTTGGAAGGTTTGATAACATGATTTTAGTTTGATCACTGTGTATCAAGGATGTCTATATTTATTTTGGCTATATTTGCAGCATTTGGAATCTGTGGAATTGTGGACTTTTTTACACATATGGAATGGCTGAAAATATTACTATGCAGCACTGGAAGGATACATCTACACCTATCCATCTGCAGCTGGATAGTGGGTGTGGCAGGGGGCCTTTCCAGAGCTTCATGTTGTACACCAATTGCTCCCTTTCCTAGACCGAGAGACTGCTCACAGTCATGTATGCTTTGGTCACCTCCCAAATGAATTACTGTAATGGGGCTGCCCTTGAAGAGCAATTGGTCCTGCAAATGGAGGAGCAATTGGTCTGGAAGCTTCAATTGGTCCCGAATATAGTGCCATGGGTAATTACGGGTATGTCTCATTCTTCCCATGTTATACCTTTGTTCCATGAGCTCCCAATTTGCTTCTGGGTGCAATTCAAGGTACTGGTTATTACCTATAAAGCTTTACATGGCATGGAACCAGGGAATTGAGGGACTGCCTTACTTCCATCATTTCTATCCATCCAATTAGGTCCTCCAGGTCCCATCTATTAGAAATTGTCATCTAGCAGAACCCAGGAAGTATGTCTTTTCTTAAGCTGTGCCTATCCTCTGGAGCATTGTCTGGCCCCAACTATGCTCACCTTTTGGAAAGACTTGAAGATCCGGCTGTTTTCACAGGCATGGGGATCAGGAGAGTAATCAAGCCCATGATATTGGTGAATGATGTGCTCAGGAGCTGGTTGGTTGGGAACTATTTTTTTTTAAATGTAATATACATTGTCTTTATATTATATTTTAATTCCTATTAGCTGGTCAGTGTTGCATTGGTGAGATGGGTGGCCATATAAATTGATATAAATAATAAATAAATAAATAAATAAATGCATTTTTTTTCAAACAAGGCACAAGGGAGATTTTATAAGCAATTTGGTCAATTCTTTTGAATTTTTTTTAATGATACAAATTTCCAGAGTTTTTTCCCCTTCTTTTCTAATTATATCATCAAATTGTTACTACAGTTATCTGTACACAGTTATTTTGTATGCATTTTATTTTCTTGTTTTGTTTGTATGCATTATTTTTTAGTTGGGTTGATATAATAAAACCAAGTAAAAATAATATTATAGCCTTATTTCCTGTTTATTTGCACCTATGCCACAAGAATGAATAATATTGATTAGGTGCACTGAAAGGTTATTCAAAGCAATTGTATTTCTGGCAGAAAACAAGAGAGTTCCATATTTCTTAATAATTTTTGAGGCTGTTTAGTAGCTCTGACTCAAATAAACACTTAAATTGTTTCAGTTAATAATACTACAAAGCACAAATGTTACATCTGTGATTTATAACCTGTAATTATGAATGTCCAAGGTGGAATATTGCAGATTTTTTTTTTTTAACTCAGAAAGGTTAATGAGCAGGACCGTTATAACAGAGCCTGAATATTATTGTAGATTTCCAAAGTATTTCAAGGACATTATTCTGAAGTGAGCATTGTGTGGACTGTAGTTCAAATGCTTTAAAAAATGTAAGTTCTCTTGGAAGAAATCAGTTGAATTGCTAATGGCCTGATTTTTATATAAAAATATATGAAAATACATTTCAAGCACAGATGTGCTGGAATCAAGTACCTGATGTTGTGGATTCTGAAAAGACATTATAAAAAAATTATGCCTAAAGTGTACATATACTTATATCTGAATATGTAAAATATTTACCAAAGCTGTATCACCAAAGGTGGGTGTAATGGTTGCCTATTCTGACAGACTCAGTCTCACAAGCAGGTGCTTAAGGATAACTGATTTATTGAAAGAATAGTGTGCAAATACAAAGAAAGCTGAGAATGAGCAAAAGCGCGCCAGATACTAACTAAAAACCCTCGCTTCAAACCCGGTTCCGCCCTCGCTCCCGCTTAGCAACCACCCCCTCCCAGGTGTTAGCAACCGTTGCCCACATTGGCCTGAGAAAGTAACCTTGAACACATTCCATAACCCAAACATACATTCCACAGTTACAGTAAGGAGATTACAGCCTGGCACGGCTGGAAATCTCCACCCAGCAAACACGGATCAGGAAAGTGACGTGCGAAACGTTACGATGTATTCAGAACATTGGAACGATGAACATGACAGTGGGATTGAGGCATTTGTGAAACTGGCAGGATCAGAACTATTTTCATTTTGGCTGAAGTGCGGATCTTATTTCAGGGAAGTTCTAAAGTGATTAATTTGGCAAAACAAGTAAAGTTTCAATCTCCAAGGCAGACTAAGCAAGATTTCATTGGATCAGGTATATGCTATATCTCTATCTGTCCACATGCCTAAGTATACTGTGTGCCATCAGTATCCTAATGACCTAGATACGTGAAGTTTCCAAAGAAGGGCATTCTGGTGAGGAAATGTGTATTTACCACTATTTACCAACTCACATTCTTACTAATATGTACTGTTACTCATTCTATATTTTGTTTTTATTCGTTAGTCGCTTCCGACTCTTCGTGACTTCATGGACCAGCCCACGCCAGAGCTTCCTGTCGGTCGTCAACACCCCCAGCTCCCCCGGGGACCAGTCTGACCCCTCTAGAATATCATCCATCCATCTTGCCCTTGGTCAGCCCCTCTTCCTTTTGCCTTCCACTCTCCCTAGCATCAGCATCTTCTCCAGGCTGTCCTGTCTTCTCATTATGTGGCCAAAGTATTTCAGTTTGGCCTTTAATATCATTCCCTCAAGTGAGCAGTCTGGCTTTATTTCCTGGAGGATGGACTGGTTGGATCTTCTTGCAGTCCAAGGCACTCTCAGAATTTTCCTCCAACACCACAGTTCCAAAGCATCGATCTTCCTTCGCTCAGCCTTCCTTATGGTCCAGCTCTCGCAGCCATATGTTACTAGGGGGAACACCATTGCTTTAACTATGCAGGCCTTTGTTGTCAGTGTGATGTCTCTGCTCTTAACTATTTTATCGAGATTTGTCATTGCTCTTCTCCCAAGGATTAAGCGTCTTCTGATTTCCTGACTGCAGTCAGCATCTGCAGTAATCTTTGCACCTAGGAATCTTTCACTGCTTCTACATTTTCTCCCTCTATTTGCCAGTTATCGATCAAGCTGGTTGCCATAATCTTGGTGTTTTAGCTGCAAGCCAGCTTTTGCACTTTCTTCTTTCACCTTCATCATAAGGCTCCTCAGTTCCTCTTCGCTTTCAGCCATCAAAGTGGTATCATCTGCATATCTGAGATTGTTAATGTTTCTTCCAGCGATTTTAACTCCAGCCTTGGATTCCTCAAGCCCAGCATGTTGCATGATGTGTTCTGCATACAAGTTGAATAAGTAGGGTGAGAGTATACAACCCTGCTGTACTCCTTTCTATATACTCATACTATTTTTTATGTTTGTGTGAGAATACTGTAGTAATAATGTGCATGTATATTTATATGCACATACCACCCCCCATATACCTTCAGCATATAGAATGATTAACAGTGAATATATAGCATGGGCATATAACATACTATGTACAACATATTATTTACATTGATTTTCCCCCCTCTATTTTATTGTTTTGCTTTTGTTTTTAAAGTGTAATCCACTTAGAGTTTTTTGGAGTCAGGTGCATTCTAAGCTTAATAAAAATTGCTTGGTAGGTGCAGTTGAGGGTGGCTGAGTTCCTAGTGAAGTGGGGTGGGCCATTGAGGGGACTGAGTTGGATGTTTGTGGGGGGGAAACTGATCTATATGTATGGGCCTGGGAGGACCATGAAGACTTGGCTCTTCATCCAGGCTTTTGGTGAGGGTGAGTGAAGCCCACTATGGATTGTGTGGGTTTATTTCTTTTCATTCCTGTCCAGTTTTTTGTTATCCTTGACATCTGTTCTCTTCATTTTTGTTTATAGTATTTTTTCTTGGTTTTAACATTTTTATTTATAACTGCCCAAAGTCGTCAGGTGGCATATAAATTTAAATAATAATATTAATAATACTACTAAAAATAATAAGGTAAGGAGTAGTAAAACTGGTGCTAAATAAAAATGATCTTATAAATCAAAGCAATACAAAACGTTGCTGTGGTTATTCAAAATTTCAAAATTTAAATTTAAGTTTAAAAATTAAAGTAAAATTAGCTTTGTATCAGGGATCCTTGAAGGCATGGTTTCCAATTCTCTTCTAAATCTGAGAATCTCTGCCCAAGTAATAAGCAATTAGAAACATAAAAATCTTGACTTCAAAAGTACATCTACCTTACCATCTAAACCCTGGACTGCATTGCAGCTTCTGGCATGCCTTGTACCATCTCTATCCCTATCCCTATCCCTATCCCTATCCCTGTCTTTGTCATCTCTGTCTCTGTCATCTCTGTCTCTCTTATTAAGCCACTCCTAGCCTATCCTCTGGTACTGCCATAGAAGTGTCAAGTGTGGCAAGCAAGAACAGAACGTTGTTGCTGTGTTTTATTATTTCCAACCCAACAGAATGTTGGAAACAAGTCATCCAAAAAGAGCTTAGGACTCTGTCCATCCATCTGCTGGTCTGTCTGTCCATCAGCAGGATAATTTTCCAAAAACAGAATAGAATGGAGCCAAATCTGGGGGGAAACTGGCAAAATAAAGATTGAGTTTGAAAATGGACCAGATCTATCCAGAAGCTGTGGAGAAAAATAAATTTCCCCCTGGTTTCCTCAATGCATCCCTGTGGGAGAGGCAAATTGGCAGCACCATGGAAGGTTGCCAGTTGCTTCATTCTTAAGCTCCCTCCCTCTTAATGATGGGACCCAGAGCAGAGAAATTGATAATATGGGACTGGAAATGATTCCAGAAGCCAGGTTCTTCATGCTTTTCCTATTTAGTTTTCTCCCTCTGCTGTGAGTTTTGTTTTACTTCTACCAGCCAAATTTAAAGTATGGCAGATATTTAAAAAAGCCAGGTGGATAGCAAATAAGGACAGGTCCAAGAAAAACTAGACACACAGTAACTCACTGGTAGAAGTAAACATGTGCCATACTAATACAATGCCATTAGTATGGCATACTTTAAAAATCTGCCATACTAATACAGTGCAGTATATGTAACTGTTTTGCATTATGCCGTAAGCTTATTACATACATTTTGGGTTTCTGGTGAAGAATTTGGAATATATTTTGAGATTTCTCAATGTCTTTATACATGTTTTGAGGTAACAACATCAAACTTTATACTCTCCAGTCTTGTTCCATGCTATGCTGATCTTTCTTCAATATTCATAATATTGGACCTAAAGTTAGAGATGAGTCAGGATTTGCAAATTAAGAAAGACATTTGTGCCAATTCTTTAAAAAGATTTTTCAAGCAGATCTGTATAGGCATTTATTCAACTGTAATATTTATTATCAAATATCAAAATCATAAAGAAACTATGTGAAAAATAGTGGTAAATACAAGATAATTCATATTTGTGTGTGTGTGTGTAAAATTGACTTTACTAGAGGGAGTAAGTATATGAACAATAAGCACAGTATACTTTCATATATCTAATTCTTCCAAGGAAGTGAATAAAATAAATTTTGTTGTATATTTATTCTGAGGAGGACTTATTCTCCCATGCCTAAGTGCTATAGAAAGTTGGTTGGATTGGACATTAATGTCCAATGACAAAAAGGAAATTTTGTAAGGAAACCAATGAATAAATATTTTAAACAAAGCAAACTGATTTATTCACTTCCAAACCCCCAAAGTCCAATTCACTATAACAAGAAATATGTATTCAATGTAACAGGGAAGTAAGTGTCGTTATTCCCATGTATTAAGCATTCAGCTGAGCGGGTTTCTAAACTACTGGGTTTGCAGCTCACAGCTCATGATCGTTACTATAACATTGTGTACCAGCTCTTTTATCTAACAATTTTGTAACAAGTTAGCCTGATGTGGAGACCCTGATTCTGAGAATATGTTAGGGGAGTAAAAATGGAACCATTTGAATAGATAAAAATAAATATACAAGGAGAAACTTATTCAGCCAGTATCCCAACCCAGCTCAATCAATACAAATATTCATCTCTCTACACTTAGGTTTTGTTATAAGAATGTTCTGCTGGTCTCTAACTTTGATTTTTTTTTTTCTGCAGCAGTGTCATGTTCACCATTCCAATGTTACCGTTACATCGTAACGTTTCGCATGTCATTTGGCTGATGCGTGTTTCGTCTGGGAGGGGAGGAAGATTCCATCTCGTGGGATTGTTATATGTTAGCAGCTGGATTGGAATGTGTTTGGGTTATCTTGTGTGTTCAAGGTCCCTTTCCCAGGACATCAGCAGAAATGGTTACCAGCACCTGGGGGGGGGGGGGAGTTTGCAACGGAGGGCGAGGGGAGGGATTACGTTTGAGCCGAGGGTTTTTAGTTTGTATTTGGCGCACTTTTGCTCATTCTCAGCTTTCTCTGTATTTGCATACTATTCTTTAATAAATCAGATATCATTAAGTTCCTGCTTGTGAGTCTGAGTCTATTAGGGTAGGCAATCCTTACATAAAGCTGAGAATCTCAAAAAAATTTCCGATAGCCCCTTTCCAGATTTATTTTGTGAGGGAGAAGTGCTAGCGATGAGCAAACCAAATCCCCAAACCACGGAAATGATAAGAACAGAGAGGGTCCCTACTCAGGAGCTCTCAGAAATTCGGGAGGTGTCGAGCTCCAGCCTGGGAGAAGAGGAGATTGGAGGTAAAAGAGCCCCTGAACCGACCGGCTAGTCGCCAGGCAAACTGATCACCTGGGATGAAACACAGGGACCCCTACCAGGGACGTCCAAAACGTCTTGGAAACAGCAGTACCCGAGTTCCCCAACTGTGGTGAGGCAGGAGGGAAAGGAGGATTCCCAAACTCCTGACCATATAAGACTGGTGGAGGCCAAATTGGAGTCACTAGAATTTATGTTTCAGAAGATGTCAATGGACTGGGGTCCCCGGGAGAGGAGGAGAGAGGAGTCTAGTAATAGGCATTCGTCTCCTTCTTCGCCCCCACCTTCTTCGGAGGAAAGGAGTAGGACCTGGAGTGGAGAGGAGGCAAGGGCGCCGAGGGTGAGAATTTCAAGGTCCCCTCCTCGAGAGCAGAGATCCCTGGGAGCTAAAAGAAAGTCCAACCACCCAGCAGTGGTGAAGGGACCGCCCGGAGTGGGGGTTAAGGACTTTACAGTTAAATTTGATGGAGATCCAACTAAGCTATTGTTCTTCCTTACCAATGCAAGGAGTTATATGGATGAATGGGAACCGTATTTTCGTTCAGAAAGAGCCAAGATTAATGCCATTGCCACTAAGCTCAAGGGGCAGGCTGCCGATTGGTATGTGCAGTTATGTCAATCGGATGCCCCTGAGCTGGAGGAGTATGAAGAATTCCTGCGGGCGTTGAAGCTACACTTTGAAGACCCGTTAGCTAAAGAAAGGGCAAAACGGGCACTGAGGGAGCTTAGCCAGGGGCCACGATCGGTAGCAGACTATGCTCTGGAATTTAAGGCTCTGGCTGGGAAGGTTGAGGATTGGTCCCAATCTACCTTAATAGAACTTTTTAAGGATGGTCTGAACACGGAGGTCCTGAGGTGGTCGCTCGGTAGGGACGACCCAGATACCCTGTATGAATGGATACAGTTGGCAGGGAAGGCTGAGCATGCCCATGAAACCTTCGCTCACAGGAAGGTGATGAGATATTCTGGGCTCAGCAAGGGTTCCCACCCTGCTGCGCCTACTGGAAAGTCTGGTCAATGTGCCTGGGAGGAGGAGAGGGAGCGCCGCTATGCGAAAGGGCAGTGCCTCCAATGTGGAAAGGAAGGTCACCAAGCGGCGGCATGCCCGAAGGGCAAGACCGATGATCGTTCGGGGAAGCCGACGGGGAAATCTCCCTCCCTACCCAGGAAAATGAAGGCAGCCATGGCTGAAACTGAAGTGGAGGAGGTTCCTTACTTCGGGGGTGAGGGGGAGCCCGATCTACACCAGCCAGCGGGAAACATCAGCCACCTGCTCTAAGGAGCGCCTGTGGGCAGGTGGTGGAGGATGGGTGTGAACATGTTTCGGTGAGTGCCAACTATCCCACACTGAACGTGAAAGTGAAGTTAGGCTCCCGCACAAGAACTGTTGAAATTTGGGCATTGATTGATTCGGGGTGTTCGCATTGCTTGATGTACCCTGACGTGGTGGCTGCTTTGGAGTTACCCAGCTTTCCACTGCAATGTCCCATGATTTTTATCCAGCTGGATGGTTCTACGGCGGGGGGGGGAAACTGGTCACCCATTACATGGGCATGATGGCGTTGCAAATGGGCAGCTACCGTGAGGGGCTGCTGTTTGTGGTGGCACCTGTGGGGCATCCCTTAGTCATTCTGGGGATTCCTTGGTTGGTCCAACAAAACCCCTATATAAATTGGGTACACAGGACTTTGACTTTTGGGGATGGTTTCTATCAAGCCCCTGGGGAGGATGATGCCCCAGAGGCTGCAGTGGGGAGGGCGGTGGCAGCAACCCCGCATTTCGCTGTCACACCACTGGAGGGCTTGCCGGAGCAATACCAAGGCTTTGCGGATGTGTTTGGTGAGAAAGAAGCGGACCAACTCCCACCCCACTGAAAAACTGACTGTGCGATAGAGTTGGTCCCCAACGCTCAACTGCCCAAACCGAAAATTTATGCCATGACTCAAAAGGAACTGGCGGCGTTGAGAGAGTTTGTGGACAAAAACTTGGCCAGGGGTTTTATTGAACCAGCAAATTCGCCAGTGGGCGCCCCCGTCTTGTTTCGAGCGAAGAAGGATGGGACATTGAGACTTTGTACAGATTACCGCGGATTAAATGCGGTCTCAATATTAAACAAATATCCTCTGCCATTAATAAAAGACATGTTAGCACATCTGGCTAAGGGGAAAATCTTCTCTAAGCTGGATTTGCGGGAAGCCTATTTCCGCATCTGCATACGGGAGGGGGATGAATGGAAGACTGCTTTCAATTGTCCACTGGGTTCTTTTCAGTATAGAGTTTTGCCTTTTGGGTTGGTGGGGGCACCAGGGGTGTTCATGCAATTGATCAATGAAGTGTTACATGAACATTTATTCAAGGGTGTATCACTGGTCTATTTGGATGATGTTTTGATTTATACTGAAACGGAAGAGGAACATGAGTGCTTGGTGAAAGAGGTGCTTAGCAAACTGAAAAAGGCTGAGCTCTATGCTAAGCTTTCTAAGTGTGAATTTCATCAGACTCAGCTTGACTACCTGGGGTACAGGATCTCTGACAAAGGCATTGAGATGGATCCTGCGAAGATTCAAGCTATTTTGGGGTGGGAGCGCCTGCGCACCCGCAGGCAGCTCCGAAGTTTTCTTGGGTTTTCCAACTATTACCGCCAATTCATCCAGGGGTTCGCCGAAATTGCGTTGCCTCTCACTGACTTGTTATGTACGAAGGGGTTGGGGGACACATGCAAGGTAAAGAACCCGGGGGCATTGCTCAGTTGGACTCCTGACCGCCAGTTGGCTTTTGACAAACTCAAAAGCCTGTTCACTGCTGAACCAATTCTTCAACACCCTGATCCCACTAAACCCTTTGTGGTTCAAGTGGATGCTTCCGATTTCTCAATTGGAGCGCTCTTGCTGCAAGCGGATGCTGACAACCACCTGAAGCCGTGTGCGTATCTGTCCCAGAAATTTTCCGAGACGGAAAGGCGGTGGCATGTTTGGGAGAAAGAAGCTTTTGCAGTCAAGGCTGCTTTGGAGGCATGGCACCACCTATTAGAGGGGGCTAAATGTCCTTTTGAGGTTTGGACTGACCATAAAAATTTGGAAGCGCTCAGCATGCCCCGTAAGCTCAGTCCTAAGCAGATCCGCTGAGCTCATTTTTTCAGTCGCTTTGACTTTAAGTTGAAATTCATTCCAGGCAAGAAAAACTTCCTGGCTGATGCGCTTTCCCGCCTGCCCCAGGATTCGGTCCAGGCACCTGACGTTGTGGGTATACTGTGGACAGAACCCCAATTGGGTTTGCAAGCTGTCACACACAGTCAAACTCATGCGCAGCTGCCCCCAGCTTCAGTTTCACCGGCTGGGGGAAGGACGCTGATTCCCTCGCAATTGCAACAACAGTTTCTGCTAGAGGTGAAATCTGATACTTGGTTGCAAGTGAATAGAGACAATGTTACATTTGACAGAGGCTTAGCTTGGAAGTAAAACCGCCTCTATGTCCCTGACAGTTTGCGAAGGGAAATTTTGATTAGGTCTCATGATGATAAAGTGGCTGGTCATTTTGGGTTTGTCAAAACCTTGCATCTGGTATGCCGCCAATTTTGGTGGCCCACATTGAGACGTGATGTAAAAAGTTATGTTGCTTCTTGTCCTGTTTGTGCCATGTCAAAACGGAAGGGGGGTAAGCTGCACGGGCTGCTGCAGCCGGTGGCCAGCCCCTCCCGTCCTTGGGAGGAGATTTCTATGGACTTCATTGTGGATTTGCCTCCTAGTCAGAGAAAGACTGTGATTTGGGTGGTAAAGGACTACTTTTCCAAGCAAGCCCATTTCATTCCGTGTGCTTCTATTCCGTCTGCTCAGCAATTGGCCCGCCTTTTTCTAATCCACATCTACCGGATTCACGGTAGCCCCTCCCGCTTGGTCACGGACCGTGGGACACAGTTCACTTCCCAATTTTGGAAGGCATTTTTGAAGCTGGTGGGCACCAAGCAGGCGTTGTCCACTGCGTCGCATCCAGAGACTGACGGATCTACAGAGGTTCTTAATTCCACCCTGGAACAATTTTTGAGGGCATTTGTCAACTATCAGCAGGATAATTGGGTTGCTCTGCTACCTTTTGCTGAGGTGGCTTATAACAACACCGTCCAGCAGAGCACAGGGCACACCCCTTTCCATATTGTTTTTGGACGGGATTTTGTTCCCATTCCTGAGTTGCCTCAACCCCCCACGCAGCCCTGCTCTGCTTCTGATTGGGCTGCTCAACTGGCTGATTCGTGGCCAGTGATTCAGCAGGCGTTGACTGATGCCCAATCTGCCTATAAAGTGCACGCTGATAAGCGACGAGCCCTTCAACCTGCTTTTAAAGTTGGTGATAAGGTCTACCTTTCCACCAAGTTCATTAAGTCCCCTCAGCCCTCGAAGAAGTTGGCTCCTAAGTTTGTTGGTCCTTTTCCCATTGTGGGAGTTGTGAACCCTGTCACATTTAAACTGGATTTGCCACACAATCTGAAATGTTTACATCCTGTTTTTCATTGCAGTTTGCTCAAGCCTGTCAACCACTCCCACCATTGGCATCCGCAACCCCCACCTCCTGCTCCGATCATGATTGACGGACAGCAACATTTTGAGGTGAAGGAGGTCCTTGATTCTCGCTGACTTTGTGGCACCCTGCAGTACCTCATTTGGTGGAAACACTTTCCCCACCCTGAGTGGGTGTCTGCCCGTGATGTTCACTCTCCTGTTTTAGTTAGACGCTTTCACCTAGCTTATCCTCTGAAACCTGCTCCTTAGTGTTTTTTGGGGGGCGGTATGTCATGTTCACCGTTCCAATGTTACCGTTACATCGTAACATTTCGCATGTCATTTGGCTGATGCGTGTTTCGTCTGGGAGGGGAGGAGGATTCCATCTCGTGGGATTGTTATATGTTAGCAGCCGGATTGGAATGTGTTTGGGTTATTTCATGTGTTCAAGGTTCCTTTCCCAGGACATCAGCAGAAATGGTTACCAGCACCTGGGGGGGGGGGGAGTTTGCAACGGCAGGGCGAGGGGAGGGATTACGTTTGAGCTGAGGGTTTTTAGTTTGTATTTGGCGCGCTTTTGCTCATTCTCAGCTTTCTCTGTATTTGCATACTATTCTTTAATAAATCAGATATCATTAAGTTCCTGCTTGTGAGTCTGAGTCTATTAGGGTAGGCAATCCTTACAAGCAGTGCTTTTCATTCCCATTCTCTCACATTCCCTTTTCTTCCACAGCTAGAGCAGCTCTTTATTCAACATTCTTGGCTCAATTTTTAACTAACAGCTTTATTCCTATATCGGCAGTCTTCTCCTCTCCCTCCCCAACCTTGTAACCAATCAGAAGGACTGTGGACCCCTAAGTTTCTGTTTCTTCTTAATTGCCAGTTTTCTAGACTGCACTTTCGATTGACCCATAAGCGCTATTTATTCTTTAATGATTACATTCCTAGGTTAAACATTTGCCCTTCCTGTGAACTCATCTCTTAATGCTAAATGCCTGGGTTGAATTTTTAACCCCCCCCTTTTTTTCCTAATATACCTCACCGAAAGAACTTTATAATACCAAGAGCCAAATGCAAAATGGATGAAAATTCTCCATATTTCCATATTGGTATATTGTAAAAGTGAATAAAAGTGACTGAAAATACAAAATAGTTCTTATTTAAATTAACCAAGTGAGCAGCTTAGCTTGGTCACTTAATTCTTCAGTGACTTCAGTCACCGAACTTCAGACTCTTCTATTTCCACATGTACATATAATTCTTATCAGGATGCTCTACTTATTTCAATACAGAGAATTACTATTTGGTCCATAGCAGGGTAGTCATCTTTTTTCAGGGAGTAAATGGGATATACCCTTTCAAACCCTGCTAGATGAAATCAAATTGGTCCTTGCTGCCTGTCTTGAGCATCTGACATTTTTGCAAAAGCTTGAAAACATTGTGGTATTTAATCGTATTCGTGGCTACATGAGAGAATCCATTGCTGCAACACCTCTTCCTGTGTCATCATCACCCTTCTCTGAAAATAAAAAAAATTATTGGCATAAACTTTTTGTGCACTGTTTCATTGTCCTCTAAAGGGAAAGCTTAATCCGAGGTAGAGGTGACAGATCTGGGCTGCAAAAATCTGTATGGCCACTAGATGGCAGAAAAGAGAGATTTTTATATCTTTGCTCTTATGGATTAGTCATCTGGACTTTTGCTACTCAGATATGATAGCTATGGGGCAAGGTGATGACACCACTTTACAAAAGCTGATTCTTATTCATCACATATTCAGATGTGCAGGATGGCTAACTCTACCCATTAACCCCAGTTTCTCATTTTCCATTTTTTTTAAATATATATATATTTTAAGGAAAATGTAGAGGGAAATAAAAAAGAAAGACCTCTAGAAAATAACAAGTCAGAGTTGATGAGAACTCTTCTTCCTTACTCTTTGTTCAAAAAAGAGACAATTGAAACATTAATAAAGAACATACTGTACATCAACTATTCACTGCTGCAAAACAGGACTACATTCAGTTATACTAACTGCTTGAAGCTTCTATAACTCTTGATAAGTCCAGATACTACAGAAATAGCTTAAGGGAACATGTGCAAGCTAAGAAACAGCAACCTCTGTACAGCCATATATACTTTCCAATATTACTGTATGTTCTATATTTTATTTCACTATATGCCTGTTTGTACATTGTTTTAAAAAGATCCTTTTTTGGGTAACCATTTTTTAATATAATCTGTAATTTTTTTGTACAGTTTCTCATTAACATGTATCCTTGGCCACACTTTCCTCTAGTATTGGCATCCTTTAATTTTGGCATAGTAGACAGTCTTATAAAGTTGGGAGAAATGGCAATTCAAGTCTGAAGGTTGGAAATCAGTTCAGTTCTTCTTCTTCTGACCCCCCACCCCCAAATTTCATTTCCTCTGGACTTTTCTAGCAGAGAACTCCTGCTTTATTTGCACAGCATCTCTTGGATAGGCTGAAAGCCAAGGAGTATTTCAAAGCCACCCATTTTGATTCTTGATAATGAAAAATGTGAACCCAAGTCTTCCTGGCCCCAATCAAACAACCTCTCCCCTATATCCCATTCGCTTTTCAACTATAGTGTTATTTCCCATTAGCTGATTTCCTATGCAGAAGCCACAATCTGTTATTACATTTTTTATGGAGACATAATTTTAAACCAGACTTGATAAGAAACACTTCCTTACATGGCTTTTCTGAACTACTGGGCATAGGTTTTATCGCCTCTGACTTACGCAATTGCAGTTTAAATTGCAGCCTTAACTGAAAGGGCAAATTATTAATAAATATAATTCTGCCGCTATATTAGAAAGAACCCAATGTTGAAACACCAATTTATATACAGAAAGCATAGTTTATTGAGAATAGGGAATAAATAGCCAGGATGACATTTAATTCTTAAATCATGTAATTGTGAATAACACGACTGTGGTCCTATCCTCCTCTGAATGGGAAAGGGCTCCAATGCTCATAGTCTCTCCCTCCCTCTGCTCTCTCACTTCAGTATTTCTAAATGGCACAACTTCTCATTTACAGAACATGGCTAAGATGAAGAGATGACAAACCCTTCATTAGGAAAAAAGGCAGTGGCCTTAGATAGCTGATTCTGGGTGTACTGAAAGGAAGCAAGTACAGTATTACATGCATTGTTATTGTACTGTTAATATGTGATAGACATACTGAAAGGATTTAGTTGTTTCAATTGCCACATAATTTGGACACTGTTGAATATCTTCATATTGGCCTCTATCTGAGCCTCTGTGTGTGTGTGAATGTATTTCCTAACTGGTAGGATGCAGTCAACGGTGTGTTAGTTTGCAAACTAGTCTCTAAAGTAGAGTGACAAGCTTACATTTAATAATAATAATAGCTTAAGCATGAAGGAGGTAAATTTGGGCTTTGGTTGTATATATAGCATTCTGGCCACAATGTACCAAAACCAAGTGACAATGGCTTAGTGGCATCTATGAGACTAAGATTGTCCTCTAACTACATGCAGTCCTCACTTAAGGACTATTCATTTGGTGTCGGTTTGGAATTATGATGGTGCTGAAAAAACCAACTTGCAACCGGTCCTCACACTTATGACCATTGCAGCGTCCCCTCGGTCATGTGATCACCATTTCCAACCTTCCCAGTCAGCTTCTGGCAAGCAAAACCAATGGGGTACCACATGATTCCCTTAACAAACACATGGTTCACTTAATGCCTATGGTGATTCCAGTCCCAGTTGTGGTTGCTAAGCAAAGACTACCTGAATAGCTGTCTTATCTTATTAAAAAGAATTATGTGAAAGCCTCCATTGACTAAAGCCAGGGCTTCTGATGGCTAGATCAATATCTCTTGGTCCATTTGATGGCAACCATAGAAGATGGAAGGTTGCAGCTTGAAATGTAAGAGGAGTAAATGGCAAAGAACACCAATTAACAATGAGATGAATGAAATAAAAATAAATATTAAGCAATGATTGTATAGCTTTCTTATTTTAAACTGTCAGTCTAGAGAAACAAGTTGTTACATGTCATGCCTTCTGGCTATAGGTTGCATAATTATCCCCTACTTTAAGTAAGGATGGGGAAAGTATCTATTCTTGTGGTATTTTTGCCACTTACTGACCAATCAGAATGAAACTAGTCATACATTGCCTCCTGCTGGTCAGCAAGTGGCAAAAATACCACAAAATATATTCTGTAGATTGAATATCTGTAAAATGAGGAGGAATGGGAAGGCTATAATAGATATGAAACAGTGTGTCTGATCTTGTGAGTGGAGCTGATGAAGGAAAATGAAGGTCTGGGTTTAATTATTTATGAAAGGGTTAAAAAGTAAGAATTCAAGAGTTGGTGATTATTTAATGTTATGCTGAAGTGAATGATGATAATGGAAAGAAAAACAGGAAGTGGTTTTAGGAAAAATGTGAGTATTCTGAATGAATACAATTATAGTAGAAGGACCTACATGAAGTTTGATACCATTCAATGGCAAAATATACAAAAATTCAGAAAATCTAAATGGGGTTGATATTTTTTCACTGAGCTGTATTTTCTTAATATGTCATGTACATCCAGACAGTGTGATTTGTAAACTACTTTTGATGACTTAGTGTTCTGGGTGAATCAATCCACTGTGGCTTGTTCAACAAATAATGGTTTAAACAAACCTTGTCTTAATCAGCTTGAAACCTGAATTTGTCTTTATTTAAATAAAGTGTAGAATAGCTTCACGTCACCAATGCTTTTTTAAAAAATATAACAGCCATGGGCTGCTATTGTTGCACCTGTTACAAAGAAGCTCCTCTTCTACATGGTTTCTTGGACTAATCGCTATTGTTTAGCAGTGGATTGCTGTAAAGTTAAAATAGGGGTCAGGGGAAGCCTTGTACAGGGCTCTTATTTGTGAATATCTTGAATTCACAAATATTCCCAGGCTGTTTAAAAAATACTGCCCCCCCACCCTGCCCATTGCAGCAGGGCAAAATGATTTTCAATGGTCACCAGGATGACAAACAGGGGAAAAGATTTTTAGTCTCTTGGCTTAAAAAAACTATTTCGATTTCTGATGCCTGTACTGATGATGGCAGGAACAGCGCCATTGGGATGTTTCTGTTAGTTAAATGGACAGAAAACCAATATAGTGTACAAGTAGGTCATTACAAGGACAGTATATAAGTCTTCAGAATTCTTTCCTCCATAAAGTAAATTAACTTAAACTCTTAACCACTTAAAGGAGATGTGAGAATGAGTGTGGTATAAAGCCTCGCTGAACCTGGCCTGACAGAATGGAGGGAGGGAAGCTTCAGGTCACTTTTAAGTATTAGGATAACAACAGTCAAGGACAAACCGGATTCCTTGTCCAGCATTCATAGGCAGCAATTCAGTTACAAGTCTCAGCAACAACCTCTGTGGATTCAAGGTCTCAACTGCACAAAAGATTCTTGAGTAAACTTCTCAAGATGAACTTGAAAACCTCCATTTTCACCAGAGACAGCTAGTGCAACTGAACCACTGCGTAAGTTTATAGAATGTTTGTGCAGAAGGGATGTGTGGAGGTTGAGAACAGAGTGAGATGCTGAATAGACATGAAATATTTATTACTGCTGTTACAAATGCAGTAAGGCTGGCTTACCACATTTTGAATTTAAAAAGAAAAAAAACCCAGGTAGGATTAATTAAGAATCAGTTATCTGTCTGCTCTATTTTCAGTCTAGAACTATGACAGCAGGCTATTCATATAAAGAGCTACAAAAACATCCCCAAATAGAGACAATTTAGACAAGAATCAATAGTATCTGTATCTCAGCAAGAAATAATAATCATTGTATTGGTCATCCGAACACATCAGCAAATTCACTTTTTCTTTCTGCTGATTTAACTTCTGATTCAGATAAGGATTGCTTCATTGTTCCAAAAACAGAGAAATGCCATTCTTTATCTTGTAGTAGAGCCATTATTTAAGAAGCCAGAGGTTTACAAATTATCACATATCAAAACATTTTTGGTAATTATAAAATTAATCAAACCTGCTTGTTGATCTGAGAGCATGATGCAATTAAAGATCTGAGAACAACATGCAGATTTTCAGGCATGGATCTATTAGCTGAAACAGCAAGTTATGACAATTTGAAACTTTCTTCTCATGTTCCATTTAATAATGTTTCTAGAGAAAGGGAACTTTATTTTATAGCCAATAGTTTCTTACTATCACATTCAGTTAGAGATGCATCATTTATTTATATTGTGTTTCATCCCAAAGGCACAACTCAGAGGCATTATAACTATTTGCCATTTTGCATCTGAGAGTATAAAATCACATAGTTGATGTGTTAGTTAAACAAGCTTTTGAAAATATTATCAGCAGATAATTTTGCTCTCTAAAAGAGGAAGGCAAAGAGAGTACACAAAGAGAGCACAAATAACACAGTGCACAATTATGCAAAACCAGCTACTGAAATGTCCAACAATAGATGCATTATGCTGCAGAGAAAAGGATGTGTATTTTGACTTAGGAATATGATATAAACTTAATGCAATAATACACATAACAGTATACAGCACTGATTTGAATCTGAATTATGAAAACCACCCAGCCTGTTGCAAGTAAAACATCCCAGCTCTGCACAAAAGAAGTAGAAATCTTAATGGGTCAAATCTAACAGGGTTGATGCTATCTTAGCTCTCAAGAAGTCACGAGGTACATAATCCATAAGTCACAGCTTAACTACATGTCTTTTGTGCTTGCACAAACAAGATAATTTTTCAGCCTTTCTAAAAAAAAAAAAAGCCTGGTATCAGGATTTACTGTGTGTCTGTGCAAGAAATGCTCATCACTGGGCCACAGACATCTAGATTAGGACGGCGCATACTTCGAACTTGATTCAGAAAAAAAATGCTTTGGATTTCACATGATCATAGCACCATTTTGCTACTCATTAATTACAGCACACCTGAAAAAGATGTGGCTGCTTTAGAGTCACATTAACTTGAAGGACTTGACTCTTTAAAGCAGTGGCATTTTTTTTTCAGACTCATGCAGGAACAGGAACCTGTAGAAAGAAGAGCTGCTTTAGTAACTAGCAGACAGATCACTTCTTCTGAATCATGTCTGAAGTCTGCACAGCGCTAATCTGTGTTGTTTTTCTACATATCCTCATGGTATAGTCTAAGCCAGCGTTTGTCAACCTTGACAGCTTGAAGATGTGTGGACTTCGACTCCCAGAATCCTTTGCTAGCTGGGGTATTCTGGGAGTCGAAGTCCACATATCTTCAAGCTGCCAAGGTTGACAAACACTGGTCTAAGCATACTACATTATCTCTTCTGCAAAAGAACTGAATTGTCAAACTACCCCTAAGCCCACCCTCTTTTTTATTTTAAGCATTTTGTTTTGTTTTGTTTTTGAAAGAAATTCATAGATTGAAATAAATATTCCATGGACTCCAAAGAGATATGCCTCAATGAAAAAAATATTGATTGAAAACTGACTTTGGAATTTAATCCAAAATGTTTCAACCACATAATATATCTAGCTACATTGTTCCATTTCATTTCATGTAGTCATTATATTCTCCCAAGAGAATTCCCTTAGCTTTAATATGCTAGTCCAAAGCTCATTGTGTCATAGCCTGCACAACCTCCATCTAGGCCTGCTAAAGGACACCAAATGCCACCGACTGCTATGCGCTGATAGGAGGTGACTACTCAGAAATCAGATTTTAAAAAATCTGACCACAGAATGTAATAAATTGTGAAGAATATGACTGTACATGAGTTTGTTTTGAGAGCAAATTAATCTTGAAGCTGTTTTTGAGGGGAAGTGGGGTGAACCTTCAATCAGCCTGGAGCAGCAGCATTAGCAAAGGAAGCGTACAGCGTTCCAGCTGTTTTCAGATAGGGAGTCCTATGCAGTAGTGATGTAGTGTTCTCTGGTGTTTTGAAAAGAATTACACTGCAGAATGTGCTTGCCAAGCTGATGCTCAGAACTAAAGCCTGATAAAGAAAAAAATAATACACAGAAAAGTCATTTATTCTCAGGACCTATCAAGGGTTTGCATAAGCCATATATAGAAACACTATCAACTGCTCTAGCAAGAAAGCAGAAACCAGTTCACTACACTACAGCCATCCACAGAAATCTATTTCCCAATTGGATCTGATTGCGGAGCTTTGTAGCAATTGCCGTCTTCTTGTACTTTGTACTGTGAAACTCTCATTCCATAGGAATACATTAACTCATAGGCTCCAGCATTCTTTGGCAAATCATCCCAGAGGTAATCATTTCAAACAAACACATGAATTCAGAATTCAGTCAGAATTGAGAGTTAATTCATATACAATATTTGTCCTGTGAGAGTGGCAATAGAAACACAATAGAGTCATACATTATGCTAAAATATGGGTTGTTTAACTATGATTTTTTTGAAGCTGAGTTGACACACATACTAAGTCAAAATCAGACCAACAGGCTAGCTATACAGGCAAAGCTTATTTATGATAATTTAACAGTGGAAATGAGAGTTACTGAGGTGTAGTGGTTAGAGGTACCAGGCTAGAAACCAGGAGGTGGTGAGTTCTAGCCTTGCCTTAAGCTCAAAGCCAGTTGGCTGACTTTGGGCCAGTCACTCTCTTAGCCTTAGGAAGAAGGCAATGGCAAGCCACTTTCAAAATTGTTGGCTAGATTACTGCAGGTCTTATCCATACAGTCAAGATTGACTCTAAGGCCTGCACACACACACAAAGAAATAATGACCACTTGATTACTTGATTCTAAGATCTACTCCAGAGCTTGTTCAGATAAGAGCATTAACTTGGTTACTGAATTAATTCATTTTTTTTCTGGGCTTGCACAATATAGTAAACAAATTGGCCTAGGTTTGCACATCAAGCTAAATCTACCACATACCAAAAAAAAAAAAGGGGGGGGGGGGAGAGGGGAACTAACCAACATGAGAAGTAACCAAGTTTAGTATGTTACGTTGTTTGACTAAAGTCATTATGCAAATGATGTAAATCACAATTTACATATTTGTAAAAGTTTACATATTTGTAAACTTTGGATTCAGAGTCCATTATACTGAGGTCTGCTAAATTAAGGTCTCACTGTAATCTGGAAAGATTCAACAGATTATCAAGCCAGAATACCAAATTGTTTGATTCATACAGGTAAGATATCCCTAAAAGTTTGGTATGATCCCTAAGGATTTCAGAACCTAAGTTAAATAAAATGTTATTATTGAAAGGTAGTCTAGATTCTTTTGGGAATTTTGTATGCCACATAGCACAGCTCCATTATCTGGGCAGTCTGCCTGATAACTATGTTGATCATTATAGCACATATTCTGAAATAATAAAAAAGGAACCAAAGTATCGGTCCCACTACATCAAGACACACAAAATACAGATTTGGACTTCCATTTCAAAATAGTTCATTGTAGCCTCTGATAGTTTTGGGAGGAGAGAGTGATGGAAAAATACATTTTTTTTCCTCAACTGTCATAAAAAGGTCATTATTTCAAATTTGCTTTCTCACTATAACTTTGACAGAATTAAAAGATGGAGTAGAAACATGGTGTGAGTTGTGGAGAATCAGGAGCCAGAATAAGAGTGAAAAAACAACTCCAAAATGGGGCATTCTGACATATAACCAGATTAAGTGGATTATTCATTAGCAATTCTAAGCTACTGAGGCAGAAGGAAAATCCCTAGCAACAAGAGGTCAATCCACTTCAGTGCAAGGTTAACTTGGTGATGTGAGACTTGAACATCTCTTTTATAATGGTTTCCTTTCTTGCATTTGTTTGGGAATATAATCCTTTTACATTAGGCATTTATAATTCTTCTTACCGTTTGCTTTTCATTGGTGCTTTGATTAGAAAGTGAAAAGAAAACCCTGATTAGTAAGTGAAAAGAGAATCTTACTTTGAGGGATCAAAATCAAGATTCTCTCACATTCCATGTATTGTTTTCTATGGAAACACAACGGGAATTCTATCTGCCTAGATTTTCTAGGTATTTGCTATATTCTTTATCCTGTGAAAGAATACAAAAAGTGTTTTTCTGTGAGTATACCAGTGTATCGCCCTATAATATACAGTGATTTGCAAATGAAATTCATCCTTAGATGCATTAAGAAAAACTCTCTACTTTGTAGAGAATGGAACAGACATGAAAAGAATGAATATTAGCCTGTAGCTGGGAATTCAGTAGCCTCTCTGACTCACATCCGATCCTTTGTTCCTCTGTGATTACAGTTCTTACCCTTTGCAGTAATCTTAGGTTGAAGGACAGGTTTGGATCAGATAATAGAAATTCTAGCATCTGATACATATGAACCAGCAGTGTTCAAGCAATGTTTCAAGATCTTTGGTTCTTCACATACGATTTAGTGCTGGGGCCACAGACAACTCATTTGCACTGTTCTGAAATAATACAGAAGTAGCACACCACAATGCTTGAAACAGCAGCTTATTTTGAGTGGCTGGGGAATCTGTGGAAGTCTAGATCTGCCTGGATTATTTGGAGAAAGAATACAAAAGCATAGTACAGGTGAGTCAGAGGAAAATACAGAACCTCACAAAGCAAACACAGTGACATGGAGAAAGGAATTTGTGTGTCTGGCTTTATTTTCAAAGGCCCGGCACCAGATTCCTCTTACGGGAAAATGCCACAATTAGAAAGGAAGGAAAGCAGACAGAGTTTTTCTGTTTGAAAAAGGACTAGTGACTTCAGCAGATAAGCTGTTTGATGGAGAAACTTGCAGAATTCAACATAAGGGTTCTTGTATAATGTCACATGTCTAGGGTGTAGTGCATCAGGTCTATTCAGTTAGTGACCCAACCGAGGTGAGCATAACTCATCCATCATAAACTTCTGACTGCAATTAACTCAGGTCTCTCCTTGTTTTTACAAGGTAGAAACAAAGAATAAATAAAATACAGATAGAAGGTGTAATAATTTTTCAGGGCTGGAAAATATTTCTAGAAATGTTTATATACACTGTTCTTTGCATAGTGCAATCCTATACAGTCTTATTCAAATGTGAGTCTGAACTGTTCCCAAGTAAGAAGATAGTTGGACTGCAGCCTCCTCTCTCTCTGATAACTGGCTTATGACATATAAACAAAATATCAACAAGAAAATCACTTTTTGAATTCGTTCCTCATGTTGCATGCATCAGCACTAGCTAGGCACTAGCTAGGCAAAGCGCACTGGTCTGCTCCTAGCCATTGCTCAAGAAAGTAGGTCCTACATGCAAACACGGATAATCTATGACTATGCTCAGAAGAAATCACTAAAGAGAGCAAAATAAAAGGAGCAGGATCAAGAATGCCAACTAAATCTTGATTCCAGCTGTTAAGGTGGTTAAAAACAGTATGGCTTTGAATTTCTTTGCTGCTTAAGAAACAGAAGTAGAAGTGAAGAAGGGTATGTGAAATATAATGAACATTGCATGTGCATGTAAAAACAAATCTGTCTAGCACTTGATATTTCCCTTATATCAGCCTTCCTTTTCTCCCCCACCCCCAATATATTGCAATGAACAAATTTGGTTTATATATCACTGCCAAAGTAATCAGAATGCAAAATCTTACCTCAAGAAGAAGGTGACAGGAGAGCTTTTAGGTTTGGAATTCAAGATTCTCATGGCTGGAGACTTTGAGTTTGAGAGCTCAGTTTGAACTGGATTTCTGGGATTTTGAAAAAAAAAAAGTATTGATTTGACAAATGGGACAAATTTGATAAGAAAATCACTGAGGGAAATAAATGCCAAACACGCAGGTATCATTTTTAATGCATTACTTTCAGATAATGATCACCATAATTGTACTTTACACGAAGTACAGCTTTATTTATAAGTTTATTTGTTGGTCTATTGTGCTTTAGACTGATGCAAGAGAGGGAATAATAATAATTCTCTTTCCAGTTGTATTGTTTTCTGTTTTTACCTTTTCTATATATTGTTTTATCTTTTGGTTGAGAGCTGCCCAGAGTTTTGGATTTAAGATGGATGGCCATATAGGTATTTTAACTAACCAACTAACTAACTAACTAAATAAATCCAAATCTGTAAAACAAGTATTATTTAGGAAATAGAGCTCATTCTTAATAGCTTTTGACTGATTGCTTTGTTTTTGTCTAATGAATTGATTCAAATATCACAGTGCCCCAGAAAGATTCCAGAGTGAGGACATTTTAAGGAAGAAAACAGCTTCTTCTGAGAAAATAGGAAACCTGCTGTGACCTTTTACAATGTATCCTGATAGTATTTTGCGTGTGTGTGTGTGCATGTGTGCAGTCTGCTGCTGATAATTTACTGTATACCACTTCCTGCAAAATTCAGAGAAAGGCTTGTACCTCATTAAAGAGGACAAGTTCTTGATGATATTCTTGTACTCATAATTTGTCTCACCAGAAGTTTCATGCTGCTCTTCTTCCTAATTATCATCTCTGTTTTCTTTATTGTTGTGATTTGACTTAAAATATACTACTATGCCATTGCATTATACAAATAATTCTGGACCTGATGCAGAGTCAGGTTCACCAAGTCACTAAGGGCTCTTCCTCATGGCCATATTAAATTGCTATCTACCAGTTCTTGAGCCAGCAGGAAACTTTACTGGCATAAAATTTGCTACCCATGCTGAGAACCCATATTCCCCCACAGGCACAATGACAATAAACAGTGCTTATTTACTGTACTATACTACAGTATAAAGCACAGGAGTTGACTTTGTTTCTTTCGAATCCGATCAAATCCTATCAAATGCTGAAAAAACATATAGCAGACATTCTTGTTAATGTGGGTTGTGGGTAGGGTGAAGGTGCAATCTGATAAATTGCTAGACCAGCAGCTTAGCTATCTGTCAAAACTTGCTCTATTTTGCTCAAGTGTTTTCTGCTGATGTTTTCAAAGAGAAGTTGACTACCTGCTCAGAGATCTGGTGAGTACAGAAGGAGATCCCAGTTTGAAAGAACCAGTCTTTCATATTGCCTAAAGCAGAAAGAGCCTAGAAGACAGTACCAGGGATTGTAGGGGAGGGTTCCCACACCTGCCTAAAGTGGAACCATACTAATCTCTCTCTTTGGGCTCTTCTGATTGCAACATTGATCAAATGACTGGTGAAGTATATCAAACTCGACCTACAGCAAAACTGTGATGGTTTCTTGGTGGCTCCAAAGGAAAAAAGTTTAATACTGGAACAGCTAAGAACTACTTTAAATTGTCTTCGGTGTGGTTTGGGAATGATATGAAGATAACCTCATTAGGACTTGGCAGAGAAAGAAGGTTGCTGAAACATGTTCAAACCATAGTTTCATGCAAGTGGAAAAGGGCTCTGGGATTCAAAAAATGAGTCTTGGTAGTGTTGTATATTAGGATTAGGTGATACCACAAACAAGAAAAAAAAGATAGTATAAAGGTCTATGAAAATGGTTGTATGATGAAGAAATAGAGCCCAGTGGAAAATGAATGAACTAGAGTTAGGAAAGTAAAGAAAAATAGTGAGCAGATCAGGAAATCGCATCTCCCTCAATTCTTTCTGAAGAATGGAAAACCAAGTACGATTAATAGCAGCTCTTTCCCCAGCTCTATGTGCTTCTTTATACATTAAATTATAGTAACAATATGGCCAGAGCAACAGGCCACCACTAAGATCACTACTTCTAGATGAGTAGTTGTTTTATGATGTTGCAGCAAAGACAACCCAAGTTTTGTGACATCTTAAAGGCTAACAGATGTGCCACTGTATAAGCTTTTGTAGGCTAATTCATATAACTGTTGACATTTCTTGTGCAAATCACATGTGCAATAGTTACAAAAGACATGTAGCATCAGTTGGTATCATATAAAAAGTTAAAGATACTCTTGCCTCAATCTGGACTCCAGGGCACTCCATGACATTACTGTGGCAACAGTACAGAAGTGGTTTGCCATTGTTCTCTTCTGGGATGTTCTTCAACATCCCAATCTAGCCTATAGCCCTGAAATTTTCTGGACATCTCCCATTCAAGTACTAAGCAAGGGGGATTTTGCCTAACTTCCTAGATCAGATTGTCCAAGTGCAGCCTCATGTAGCTCTATGCTATTTCACACAACTTAACATCCCAAATCAGAGAAGGGCCTTCACCTTAGCCTGATGTAATGCTCCCCCTGCACCACTTCTGGCTGGAAGATACAAAAAGATACCATATTCAATATAAGTATGTCCCTGCACTCAGGACAGGTTGAAACTGTTAAGCATGTTCTTCTGTTTTGCCAGTTTTATATAGAACCTCAAAATGCTCTAATTACCCCACTCCTGCCCAGCAAAACAGGATTCACCAATCAGCAGTATAAGCAATTTCTACTTTCTGACATCAACCTTGAAATGACACACAGGGTTGCCAGGTTTTGGTTGGCAGCATGCAAAATCAGGCAAAGAATAACTAAGAGCAACTGAACCTGCCTGAGTGTGGATAGCCAGAAATGGCTTAGGCTGAGCATTAACCACTGGCTGCTTTTTAACTTCTTTTATGCTTTGGTGTGTACATGCCATGTCAGCTATTACGCTATATTCTTCTCAGGTTTGATAGGGTTCTGTAAGAGCAGTTTATATCCTCAAATCCCTTTTAGATAATTTTATTGTTTTATCTACCTTTTTTTTGTATTTGTATTTTATGTTGCTATTTCGAAGTTTATTAAAATTTTATTATCCTTTCTCTTTTGTCGCACATGTGTAGCCTAAGCAAGCATCTTAGCATATTTTGATTTAACATTGTCTTTTAGCCAAAATTCTTTGTTTGTGGGTACCTTTCCTAATTATCCTGATATTGTCAATTTAGTTTTGGAGATTTGCATACTAATTCCCTTGTGCTGGTTAATGACAGCAATACGGTTATTTCGCTAAGGAGAGTCCATTAAATCACTGCATAGATCAGCATGGAATCAGCTGCTGGTCCTGCTAATGAGTCTCAAATTTTTCAGCCAAAGCCTGGTAACACAAGAGTGGAAAGTACTTCTGATTCCATATTCCAGCTATGGAGTGATATACAGATAGAGTGTTGAAACAGAACTGAAGAGATCCAATTTCAAAATATCTGTCTCTTAGTTTAAACTAATGTTTCTCAAACTTGGCAACTTTAAGATGTGTGAACTTCAACTCCCAGAATTCCCAAGTCCACACATTTTAAAGTTGCCAAGTTTGAGAAACACTGATCTAAACCACCACATACTGTTGTGAAAATAAAACTCAGTGGTTGAAAAAGTAGCATATAAACTGAAATAAAAAATTACATTAATGTTTCACAGAGTCAATATTAGAATGTACTCCTAATCATTATGAATGTACAGTCACTGATCTCCTACTCATCTATTTCCAAAATATAGACTTTTGTTCTTTAAAGTAAAGCATTAAAATATTTTTAAAAACAATTTCTTGTCTATATACCCATGCTACATTTTTTTAAAAAAAATCTTCTAATAGCTGCCAGAAAAATACATTGTCACTCCTTGAATGCCATTCCACTTATAGTAATTGCTGGAAGTTTGATACACATTCAAGATTCAGTGCTAAGACATTCTAGTTCCAGAGTTTTTCCCTTCCAAAAATCTGTACAAGGAGTCTGCCTTTAAAAATGCACAAACAAGTCAATTTGAGATTATTTACAAAGAAAATAATCCTGCCCTATAAAAGTTAACTGTTGCAACATATAGATACTTCTTGCATGTAGATTATACTGTATTTAAATTTGAGCCACCTTCCAGTACACAAGGGACATGACAGCCAACCAACTCAACCTCCCTTTTTATTCTCAGGGGTATTCCAGTCCACCCCTCTATTTGCAATATATAATTTTGTCTCACTCGGCTGTGCATTTGCTCATCAGAAAAATACTTTTACACAAATTGGAAAGTTTGTCTTTTTATTACAGGACAGTTATTGTGAATAATAATAATAATAATAATAATAATAATAATAATAATAATAATAATATACTTCGCCCCAAAATTCATGAAGATAAAATAGATATTTATTTCTGATTGAGTTTGGATCTTGAATAGCTTTTTCTGCCTGGCAAAAATCCAATAGAGAATTTTGTCTTTATATTATAGAATTCATGAACTGATTAAAGTGTTGACTCCAATACCTAGTTACCCAGTTTAGGAATCCAGATTAAAGAATCTCAAGATAGATAATTATCTAACCCCTACATGAACACAGCCAGTTAAGGGGAGTCCACAACCTTTCTTTCTACTATAAAAGTGCACTTATTGGTAGGATTTTTTTTTTTTAATATTCAACTGGAATCTGTTTTCTGTAACTGAAATCCATTATTCTCTGTAACGGTATGAGTAAATCTATGAATCACAGGTCTTAACATTCTTCTGTATGATATCTTTCAGGTATTTATACCTTTCTTAGCATTCTCTTTTCAGGGCTGAACATTTCTATATTTTTTACTCTCTTTTCACACTTTCTAGTCCCTTGATCATCCTTATTATTCATCTCCGATTTGTTCCAATTTGTTTGAATACTTCTTAAAGTGTGGCACCCAGAAGTGGACATAATTCTTCAAGAGGAATGATCTGACTGTTTGAGAATAATAGTTTCCATGATTATATGTGACAATAACAGAATGTACTTCAGTTCAGGCAGCCTAAAATTATTCATACATACAGTTACCAGGACAGATATCCCCATTCTATAAAATTGCATCATGCCTATACAACTCTGGATGGTATACAGCATGGAATAATTAGAAATAGAACAATACAAAAACCATATAGAAAAAGAATGCCAACACTATTAGATCAAACATCTCACAAGGAGTCTACCAGCCTTCCAGCTCAAAGCATGGGGGGAAAGCCAACTTTAAGGGCTTTTTTGAATAGGATCATGGTGGTAAGCATTTGATAAGCATTTCCACCACCTCCATATCCAAATTATTAATAAAATATTGAAGAATACAAAGCCAAGAAACCAGTTCCTGGCACTCCATTATAGAGAAGTACTGCCTTCAGGCATACATGTCTCTCCAAATACTCATAAGGATGGGACCCTGCATACACATGCAGACCAGGCAGATTCCACTTGCAAGAAAGTTCCTAATTCACTTTACCCTGGACATTTTAACTCATAGTAAATATATGCTTCCTTCTAACATTCTCAGACTTCGAATCCTGCCCCCTTTTTTGGCTTTTCACAATTGCATGGTGGAAAGCATATGCTCTTCTTAAAGAAGATTGAGCTGAAATAGGAGTTGAATGGTTCCATGTTTTCTTTGTTACCAATTAGCATTTTGCCATTTTCATTGAGCAACTGGTATACTAATTCTATTCTTTTGAACATATCAAACCAGGTAATCCTAGCTCAACTGCAAAAATTCCAGATGACAACCAAAAAACCAGAGTTTTCAATATCTCTTTGCTGCCATCTAGCAGACTTCTAGACTTCTGCAGTCCAAATATGATCACCTTATTTTTTAAAATTTTATTAAGTTTAATTATAATAGTAAAATCTAATACAAACTAAACTTAAAGAAAGAGAAGAGAAGAGAAGAGAAAGGATAAAAAGTGCAATGGTCACCCTATTGAAGAATCCCTTTCTGTTATTCCTAGCTCACCAAGCTCAACTTCTCCAAAGCTGGAAAAAAAAGAAGAATTGGGTGAAATGAAACTTAATAGAAGCTTTTTCTGGAAAAAGACAAAAAGATTTCTGGGTGCTTGTTTCAGACAATAAAATGAAAGGTCAATGTAAACAAAAAGCCTTATTATTTGTGTATACATGTGTATATGTATATGTATATGTATATAGATATAGATGATATAGATGTGTAGGTGTGTCTCCCTGTCTACAAATGAGTCTTCCTTTCTACAGTAAAAAAGAAAGAGTTATGGTGATCAAATACTTAAAGCAAGTCTTGAATTTTATATGTGTGTGTTTAAATTATTCTGCCATAAACATACAAGTTTTTCACTTTTTATGTTTAAGTGGCTGGTGTAACCTTTTTTTTTTTTTGGTGCCTTTGAGTCTGTGTTGACTCCTGCCTGGACAAGTCCCTGCAGTTTTCTTGGCAAGATTTTGGAAGTGGTTTGTCATTGCCTCCTTCTTAGGGCTAAGGGAGAGTGACTGGCCCAAGGTCATCCAGCCAGTCGTGACCAAGGCAGGACTAGAATTCAGGGTCTCCTGATTTCTAGCCTAGTGCCTTAACCACTACACCAAACTGGCCTTCATTAGGTGTACCCTCTATTCTTTCCGAATACATTGCTTTTATTCCCAGCTCTTTTTATTTACTGCAGCACTTTTTCAGATGGTTTAACCATATGTTCTTTTCTTAAAAAAAAAAAATCCTGTTGCCTTTTCTAAACCTGTGTTCTCTTTCTTTCTGGCCTACACCTTTTAGGGATTTCTCCATCTAGGTTAGAACGTTAAGTAATACACAACTCTGTAACAGCTTCCTGGTGCTGTGTGTTTGTTTATAGTTTCATGAATCATTATTAATGTTTTTTTAATGCTTTAAAAAAAAACATTAAACCACCAGTCTTTTAATTTATTTGTTATGTCTTCCTGCCTTCAAGAAGTAAATGACTTAACTTCTACAACATTGATTTGATATGTATCTAATTATATCCACCTGTTAATTCAACCATAGAGCAATCACTTCCCACAGCTGCCTTCCGCTGAATGTTCCTCTCTCCCTTGGAGAGATCCATGGCATTAGACTCTGAAGAGGAAAGTTACTTCTAAGGTGCTATTTTTTTGAATAAATGAAGACTGACATAGGTTTTGTAACCTTAGCCTACTCAATGTCAGTGATGCTGCTACTTCACACTGATTTTGGTTCATTACAGCCTGTGAGTAAAGGAAGATAACCCTCATTACCAGCCACTTACTAAGAAGGGACATGTATATTCCACTTGTAATGGGTAGTTGGTTGAGTTGTTACAGAGCTGATAGGATTTTTATTTTTTATTGACATATTCTCAACACATCCCAAACAAAATTCTGTTTGAGAAATCAGTCTTTTCTCTCTCATTTGTTTAATTCTTGATCACTTGATTTTCTCACCTTCTGTGACAATAACCATCTAATTAACTATTCTTGTTGAGCTTAAGAATGTTTTAAGGTCATCTGATTTCTCCCCCATCTAAATTTTTCTGTTTTTATCCAGGGACTATCTGGTTTGTTTGTTCATGTGTGTTTGGCCCATATGCAATGATGTGGCTAATATCTTTCTGCTAATCTGCTTCTGGGTTTTCTTTTAATTTTTATTTTCTATCCCACCTTTACTATTTTTATAAATAACTAAAGGCAGGAGACATACCTAATACTCCTCCCTCCTCCTGTTTTCCCCACAACAACCCTGTAAGGTGAGTTGGGCTGAGAGAAAGTGACTGGCCCAAGGTCACCCAGCCAGCTTTCATGCCTAAGGGGGGACTAGAACTCTCAGGTTCCTGGTTTCTAGCCTGATGCCTTAACCACTAGACCAAACTGGCTATAGTTTTCCCTCCTATAAAGCTTGTGCACTGATCCTACTCATAACATCAGCTGTGCATCCTCAGAAGAAAATCTGGGGTTCTAAGTATCTGGGATTATAATAGGGGTCAGCAAAGAAGTGTCTGTAGGAACTAATGTGGTCCCAGATAAGAAGTTATGGATAAGAAAATAGGTGCTCTCATGACTGAAAAGTTGGAAACATAGTAGGAGTAAGTGGTCAGTTTACAAATTGGAGAGAGGTTTCAAGCAATTGGGTTTGGTCTTGATATATCTCTCGGCCATCTTG
This sequence comes from Candoia aspera, assembly GCF_035149785.1. NCBI lineage: Eukaryota > Metazoa > Chordata > Lepidosauria > Squamata > Candoiidae > Candoia > Candoia aspera. The sequence goes on from NC_086155.1 coordinate 164,433,212, forward strand.
GCAATTATAAATACTGCTTCTCCCCATTCCCTCCCTCACTGTCACCACTAGGTGTGAGTCACCAAGTGGTCGCATTTGTCAATTACATTAAAAAAAAGAAGGATTGGAAGAAGCACATTGGAACAAGAACACCCAGATTTTATCTATAGATTCATGGGATCTCGGCAGGCAGTGACTGAGCATGAAAGGGATCTTGCAGCCATGATAGATTGCTTAATGAAAATGAAAATGCTATTAAGAGTATTGGAAATCTGTCAATATAATAACGCCCTTGTATAAACCTATGATGACATTGCATTTGGAATATATCTGAAAATGCATATTACTTACAGTTGAAAAATTAGCAATCTATATAATTATTGGACTAGAGCAATTCACACCTGTGGTTAAATATCTGTATGCAAAGGTACACGTGGAAACCTGGCACTTTGGGGTAATGGTGGATAAAGAAAGATAAAATGTGGAGAGAGGAAATAAACGAAGGTGAAGTGTTTCTTCCATTCACATAATGTTAAAACTGGGGGCTATCCATCTGGTGAACCAAAATGTAGTTACAGTAGATTTTGGGCCTGATTTTAAAAAGTGTTTCTTTACACAATACTGCAGGATTCCCTGCCATTAGATGTGATGAGGGTCCCCATTTAGATCCTTTTTAAAGGGACTAGATTAATTGATGGAGGATTGGGCTATCAGTAGCTCCTAGGCTTGATGGCGATTTGCTGACTCTGGAATCGTAAGCAACATGCTTTGAATAATACCTACTACTCAGCAGTGGTGGAGCTGGGCTATCACCCTCCTGACTATATAGGGTTCCTGAATGCCTCTGATTGGCCATTATTGTGGCACAGAAAGCTAAATTCAATGGTCATTAGTTTGACAAGCAGGTTTCTTCTTAGGTTACAGGTAATTCTCATTTAGTGGCCACAATTGGGACCAGCAACTTGATTGTTAAGAGAAGCGGTCACTAAGTGAAACTATGACTGTGCTTACAATCTTCAGCTTTCCTTTGGTTTACAGACCTGCGAAGGTTGTAAATGCGAAGACTGGTCGCAAAGTTACTTTTTCATCACCATCATAACTGTGAATGGTCACTAAATGAGGACTACCTGTATTACATTACTAGGCCCCTCTGAGATAGTAGATGGCATCCATTCTGAGAAATTGGTGAGGTTTTTTTTTTATGAACAGCCATTCCCATTGTGATAGCCATTTTGCAAACAGGTGATTCTGCCATGGCAGCCATCTTGTGAGTGTGTCACAGTCTGCAATCAAAATGTACACTGACTCCAAAAGGTTGCCTATTTCTTAGTCATACACACTAAAAGGAATAGATGAGGAAAATAAAATCAAATGCACAGAAGCCATTACCCAAGTTAGGCAGATTTGGGTACCCTGGGCTATTTATCTCCTCTCATAGGATCACTACAGTGCATCGTACTCACTGTTTTATGAATTTTAATTTAAAAATATGTAAAAAGGCCAGTGTAGATATAATCACTGTATATAATACAAAGTAATTAAAATTTCCAGACCAGGGCTTAGCTTCCATGGTATGAGTAGCTGAAAGTTTATGGAATTACAGTATTTCTATAATATTTGCAGTAGGTAGCTTAGGCACAGTAACCTTTCTGAGCAGCTGGGCACATTTCAAATTTAGAAACATGTCACAAGGATTCACACAGAAAAGTTATTACAGAAGTTATGGTCAGTCTCATATCTGAATGCAATCCAGTGTCCAGGAAATTTTCAGCACTTTTAAACAGGGCAAAAGCCACTAATGCTTTATTTCAAATTCCAGAAATAGGAGATGGGATGCATAGGCATCTTTCTCTTTCTCTTGCTACATGCTCCTTTCAGAATGTTGAGATAGGTTTTATACATTTCTTAAATAAGTAGGAGAGTGCAAACAGAGCAAATCATAGAAACAATGATAGAGGGATGAGCTTTAGTGGCCAAGAAATTGAGCTATTAGCATAGGTCAGGGACAGAGCTAGATACAATTAATCTCTTGTTGAGATATAGGCATTTAACAAAAGTTTGGAGGATTGTAAACAGGAAGAATGTTAAACTATGTGTACTTGTGATAAAGGTCAACTTTAGTTGAGAGACTTAATCTCTTCAACTGTCCGGGAAAGATCCAGTAATGCTGAGGGTGGATTGGAATAACAATGGAAAAGCAGGCAGGGAAATTCAAGGGTAGAGGAACAAGAAGGAATAAAACATGGGGGAAGGCTTGTCCTTTCTAAAACCCAAGGTGACTCATGGGGGAAATGAGAAGAGGATTTTTGTCTTAAAGCTACAGTAGCATAAAAGTAACAAAATTAACAGAAAAAAAGGAGGAGGAAAAAAAAAAGGAAAATAAATTTCCATAATAGTGACGTGTACCCCTTGATGTTTCCTTTTGCTCTCATATTCATCCTGCCTATTTAGTTTGGTTTGGTTTGGCTTTTCTGGGCAGATGGGCACTGTTCCTGGTTAAAGGAAGTCACATTTTAATTGTTATTTTCTTTAGAAGAGTTTATGGTTATTAATACAGAAAATCACACCACCCATTACCACAGAATTCCTGAAGATCTTGAATATATAGAAGCAGAGAAAAAAAAAAACACTAGATAAAAACCTTTTGGAAATACCTGACACTGTCTAGGAATCTGATAAAGACTGCCTCTACTATGCTCCAACTCTGCTACTATGTATGGTCTATATTAGAAAGTCAGCAAAGTGGAGCTTGTGAACAAAAGTGCTTCTGAGCCTTATGAAGACCTCCCCCCCCCATGGAATTATTAGACACTTTACATGGGGGCTGGTTAAGATCAAAGATCTACTTTAGGCAAGAACAAAGATAGGGAAGAATAAAGTACTTTAAAAAGCATAATAAAAGAGAATTGGTAATAGTAATGGTTTGAATGTTTGACCAGGTCTAGAAAATCTAAGTTCAAATTCTTACTCAGTCATGAAGCTCACTGGATGATTTTGGACCAACCTTTCTGCAAACAAAACATCTGCTGTATCACTGGGTTACAGCCCGTTTTGCTGTTTTTGAAAACTTTAAAAGTGTTTGCTATCTATCTTTGGAGACTGCTACCTGTGCATAAAACTAATTGTGTGATTCTTTGATACTATGTAGGATTTTCCTGAGAAAAATGTTCATCACCTCATCACATTGGTCTGGTTCACACATCACATTATGACACAGATTTTAAATATGGTTTGTTAAATAATCTTTTAGTTCAGTCAATTCCTTCAGCCCAAACTATGGTTTACAAACAATATCTGAATTCAACAGAGTCTAGTAAGACAAAACCAAGGAAAACACATTGTAGCATAGTATGAGCACTGAGGGCTGTATAGCTGGATGGATGTAGTTGCTGGATTGGGTGCCTGGCTTTCATGTTTTTGTTGCGTTGTTTTTATTGTGTTTTTATTACTGCAGGTAGCCACCCAGAATAGTATTTCATAAGATGGGTAGCCATATAAATCTTTTAAAATAAATAAAATAAATGATGTGTGCGTATGTGAAATGTCATCCACTGATCTCCTTTGACTCAGTAATAGTGGGGTTAACTAATTTGCACTAGAAAATTGCTCATTTGAGAACTGCAAAACTGAATTACTCACTCACAAAGGACTGTGGCTTTTTTCCCATAAGAATAACATCTGAAAGTTGTTAGTTTTGTTTTTAGAGTAAAACCACAGTTTCCACGTTACATTGTTCATATGAGCTGATCACTAGTGCCTATGGTTAATAAAAAGTCTGCTTTGGCATATCATCAAAACAGAAATTATAAACTACAGAGTGGAAACTTTGGCAATGAAAACAAAGCAGACAGTCATTGAACGACTGCTATATAGAACACAGAATGCTATATAGGACACCCTGCATTGTATATATGTGTTTTTATAAATGAAGTATAATATTGCTAATGTGTTCACCTGATCATTAGCATAACTAGCCTGTCTTTTACTACTGTACCTCACATATATTTTAAAAAGTGCCTTTGAGGGGTTCTTTATTACTAAGGCTTAATTATTTTTTAGAAAAATATATTACAGTGCATTTGCTAGTAGATCATAAAATACTCCAATAAATAATTAAATGTAAGCTAAAGTTGTCAAAATGAATATCATTTTATGGTGCAATATCTTTTCTTAATTCCGTACATTCGTTCAATTACTAATCAGAAAGATTCATTAACTTGAAGTGGGCAAATTAACAAAGATCTGTAGAGCTACTTACTCATGTTGCTAAACCTTAGTGCTCCTAAATATAGTTGAATACCTTTTTATCAAATAGCTATCAAAAAGTAGTGCATTTCACAGTACAGTATTCAGAGAATATATTAAGACAGAACCATAATGTAGATCCTGGGCAGCAATGTTTCTTAGATTACTGAGCACATATTCATAAGTACTAGAAAATCATGTAGATGATTCGTGGAAGGATGGGGTAGAAAGGAATAAATTCCTGGGGCATGAAAATGAATTTATGACCACACCAATAAGAAAAGACAAATCCCTACTTAGGGATTTTTTCCTGGATCATCAGACTGAGAAATGGACAAAGAAGCCTAATTGCCAACTGTACCATTTGCTGGAAAAGATGGATTTGTCCACTTTAATTCATGCTCTGGTATACTTCCCATTTGATTACAACAATGTACTGTACAAGACGTTTTCCTTGAACTGTTTTTATAAACCATATCCACAGCCAGATCAATCCTGCCTTACTTACAAGGAGCATATAATGCTAACTTCCAAAAAACATATTGGCAGAATTGTTGGCACAAAACACACAATGGGAGGTTTCATTCCAAACATTCACTTTTTTTGGTATGGGATATTCAGACTTTTTCAAAGATATGTATGTGATATATTCATGCACACATGGTAACAGGGTGTTTAGTGCTCTCAACATACATATTTTTGCAAGTAATTTTTGAACTGAGAAAAATGGAAGCTAGGAGACTTCATGGACTGTCCATGTTAATGCCATGATAAATTCTGCTTTGGCAGGCCACACCATTTTACTTGCAAAAGTATGGTAACAATTTATTTTATTTGTTTTTAAAACATAGAAAGGCAGCCTAGAAATATTCAAAATAATAAATAATGTAGAAACAAGCTCAGACATTTTTCTCTGTGTTGTGTCAAGTAATGGATGCATCTAACTAAAAGAATGCACATTTTAGAGTTTTAAATGGTCCTTTTCAAAATAATTGGACATACTAAATAGGAAAGGATTGTATTCCCATTTGTATTCCAGTCCTGGTTGAACCAATGGGTGGATTCCTGTCAAACGTAAAGATCCCGCAGGCCTAAAATTCCAAGTATTTTAGGAAGGTATTTTTTGGAATTTTAGGCCTGCACAATCTTTACATTTGACAGGAATTCATCCATCAGTTCAACAAGGACTGGAAAGTGTTGCAATACTATTTTCTGGGTAGATTTGGCTATTGGAATATTGGTCTACAATGCTCTCTAATCTTCTTAGTCCAGGTGTTTGAATCTGCATGCAGATACCCTCAGATTAAATCCCCAGTACCTCCAAGCTGGATGGAATACAGTTGATTTGTTTGTGCTAGGTGGAGCTGTGAATTCTAATTCCATATAAAGATATATTTTTTTAAACTTCCTACCTGTCAGATTGTTGCTAGGTTATGCTAAGCCAACGCAAGATACATATTGGCCTATTTATAGGGACCCAGCCTCTACAACTATCTCCTACAGTTGGAAAGAAGGATTCCAGTTTATAATGGATGGTCAGGTTAATTCTTGTTCTGAAAAATAGTCCATCCCTCCTTTATTTCTTTGACACAGTTTTCAGAGATCTGTTGGGTATAATGAGTGTTTCCTGTACTGAGGGTAATAGAAATCCTATTCTGTGATATAAACGGGCAGCTGGACATTTCTTGGTACTCAGTGAGGAGGCTGCTTGTTCAGAGCTGAAGAGTATATAAGGAGCCATTTCTGCAACTGATCTACTATTTCAATATTTGCAGCAATAATAATGAATAGGGAGAGGTTTGATTTTTTTTTTTTTTTGCTAATTGGTAATGAAGCTTGCAATGAGAACTTTGTTTTCTCTAAAGCTGACCTTCATGGCTAGTCTCAGACTTTGCTGATTTAAAGATGCAGTCAGCTTGTCATGTAAACCATGAAATAAGTTGAATTAAATTTCACAGGTTATTGAACAGTTTTCAAATACTTTATATGAATGTGCTAGGAAAGATTTGCTGTATAATTATGTCCCCTGGGATACATTCACTCAAGATTTTGCTGATCAGTGAGAAGGTAAAATAATTGCTGTAAATGTCCTGAACACATTTGTATTTTCCAAATAGTGACATATTAATAATAAGATTATTTAAAAGCATGAAATGGCTAAAACAAATTATTTGATTTAATGTAATAGAGAAAGCACATTTTGTTAGATTCTATTTAATGAAGAAAAACTGAGTTCTATCATATAAACTCCAATATGGGATGTCAAAGTTAATTTAAATGGGTGTCTTTGTGCTTCAGATAGGCCACCCACAACTGGGACTGATGGGGTGCCATTGACATAAATTGAGACCCAGTAGAATCTCAAAATAATGAATAGTTCATAATTGCAGATCATTTACAGTTTGAAAAGCTTGCTTCTGAAGATTCATGCTGTTCACCTCTTGTATTCTTTGCATTTTTACTAGTTCCCTAGAGTCATGGATGAGATTATGTTATGGCCATCATCAGTCTTGGACTGACTGAAATGTAACAGCCATCAAAGGAAGACAAATCTGAACCATTTCATGCAGCAGTGGTCTATGCTAATCTCAAATCAGGGCCAGTTCACAAAACTGGACTAAAAGTGATTCCTGTCTTAATGTAGACAGCTCTTATTTAAAGCCTGCATTGTACATCATCTGGAATTCAGCAGTAGTTGTTTGGAAATAACTAGTGATGGATTTCCATATTCAAATTTGGGTGTGTGTTTATATTGTGTATATATTGTACATATACCTTAGTTACAGTAAGTATTTTTAAAACATATAAGAATACCACCCTTTGGAAGCTCTCAAGATGCAGAATATTTATATCAGGAAAAAGAAATATATAATTCTAGATACCACTTCCACTCTTCTTGAAAGGGCCTTGTCTGTCATGGCTCCAGTTCACTTATTGCTCAGTTGAAGGCCTTTAAGCAGACTGTGAGAGCCAGTTTGGTGTAGTCGTTAAAGCACCAGGCTAGAAACCAGGAGACCATGAGTTCTAGTCCTGCCTTAGGCACAAAGCCAGCTGGGTGACCTTGGGCCAGTCACTCTCTCTCAGCCCTAGGAAGGAGGCAGTGGCAAACCACTTCTGAAAAACCTGCCAAGAAAACTGCAGGGACTTGTCTAGGCAGTCTCTGAGAATTGGACATGATTGAACAGATTGAAAAAAAAAAAGCAGACTGTAGACCAACCTATTTAAAATATGTTTGTATCTTAGGACTTTGTCATGCTACTATTTGATGATAATCAGCTTATTTTAATGTATTGTTAACATTGGGCTAAATGTGGCTACTCTAGGGTTCAAGCCCTGTATCTGGCTCTCCCTGGACTGAAATCCTATAGCTTTCTTTCCCACACTTACCATGGTAACAGATCGAGAGCCAGTTGTTTCTCAGGGCGAGAAGCAGTTATTACCTGTGCAATGTTGTTATAATGGACTAATCTGGCCTCAGGCCTTTTGCTTCTAGCTCTGCAAGGTCTAGATTTTATCTAAAAGCAGTGATACTGAAAAAGTTATATAGGAGCGTACCTAGCTAGTTCCTGAATGGGAGATGATCAGGAAATGGCAGAGCTGTAGGTTAGTCTGGGGAAAACAAACAAACAAACAAAAAACCCCAATATGGAGAAAGACAATGGCAAATGATTTCCATACTGTTTCAAGAATACAGTAGGGTTATATCCATATCCGTGAAGTTAGGAATCAAGCTTCACTTGAGGGACTCATTACTTATGGATTATAAATTGGTACTGCTATATACACATCACTCACAATCTCCATTTAGCTACATACTGATCAAGGTCCAGTTAGATGATACATGAAATAGGTGATTCTTTTCCAGAACTGCTTTTATAGCAGGATATGTAAAGGAAAATCTATATTAGAACTATGTGTTCTCTAGGGACAGGAGTTTAACACTTTTCCCACCCTATATTGCTAATGACTCTCACATTGTTTTTCAAGTTTCCAGAAAGAAAGCTTCACTGTGGGCAAGAACAGATAAATGGCTACCCGCTTCCTCCCAACTGTGCTGTATGTCGGGCTTTTGGCAGCTGTCTAAAACTGAAAGTGATTTGTCCCAAGCATGATTCTCATGAAGTTTTCTTTAGCAAGAGTTTCCAACAAGTATGGAAGGAGTTACAAGAATTCTAGTCAATACTATTTCTCATTTAGAATTAATTACAGGTAGTCCTCGACTTACAACCACAATAGGGACTGGAAAATTGTCATTAAGCACTGTAGTCACTAAGTGAGACATCCAGACTTGGTTTTCTTGTTGGAGCAGTGGCAATGTGATCTGAGGGGAGAGTTAGATCTGTCCCCATTGTCATGGTCAGATCACGTCCTGGTGGCCTTGAGATTCTCTGGTGCTGCCCCCCTCCGCAGGGAGGCAGGATCCATTTGACTGGTCCACCGCTGGTGACTGATGGACCCTATGGGGTTTCAGAAGGAGCTGGGGGTTATACCTGAGGATCTACTGCATGGTCTAGCGGAGGTCCTAGCTGCAGCCGGGAATAGGGAGGCAGCTGGGGCCTTGGACAGGATCACGCCTGTGCGACCTCTCTTGCCCCATCCGACCCAGCACTCCATGGTTTACGGGGGAGTTGTGGATTCTGAAGAGACGTCTAGAGCACCGCTGGAGAAAGACAAGGACCGAATCTGACCAACACAAGCTAGAGCCGCTATTAAGGCCTACCTTGTGGTGGTAAGAGTGGCAAAACGTCAATATTTCCCCGCTCTTATTGCATCTGCAGAATGCCGCCCAATGGCCCTGTTTAAGATTACCCAATCCCTCTTGAGTAAGAGGGATTTGGTGATCCACCTACAGAGCCATGCAGAGGAGTTTTCTGAGCATCTGCAGGATAAAATCATTCAGATCCATTCTAAGTTGGACTCTAAGCGTGAGGCACAGTCTGGGGAGATGCTGAGGGAATGTACTTACCCTGTTATCTGGGAACAGTTTGATCCTGTTGGACCTAAGGAAGTGGATAGGCTCGTCTGGACTGTAAATGCCACCACATGTCATTTAGCCCCATCCCCTTCCTGGCTGGTGAAGGCAGCCCGGGAGGTGACATATGGCTAGGTCCAGGCAATGGTTAATGCATCCTTGAGAGAGGGGGTGTTCCCGGCTGCCTTCAAGGAGGTGCTGGTACAACCCCTCCTCAAGAAACCATCACTGGACCCTACTGTGTTGAATAATTTCCATTCTGTCTCCCACTTCCCCTTCTTGGGGAAGGTGGTTGAGAAAGTGGTGGTGTTGCAACTCCAGAGGATTCTGGATGAAATGGATTATCTAGACCCCTTCCAGTCAGGTTTCAGGCCAGGATATGGGACAGATACTGCATTGGTCACACTTATGAATGATCTCTGGCAGGAGCGGGATGGAGGGAGTGCATCCATCCTGGCTCTTCTTGACCTCTCTGCACATACAAAAGGAGCGAGACTTGGATTGCAACACCATACCCACCATTTTGCAAATGTTGACCCCTCCCCATGGATGCCTCTGGTAATGAGTGGGAGCTGGAGACCTAAGGATGTAGTGAAGTTGCAAGTAACATTTTGATTTTTAACAAATGCTTTATAATATTTATAAGGACATATTGAGTGAATTTTGTTACAAATAAGCATGAAAGGAACTTAACCATTCTTATCAAAGAAACTTGGTGTTTAGCCTGGATCAGGTAAAAATTACTTGTATCAAACTGTCAGTTCAAGCTAAAGCATTCCAGATCTCACCCTCTACAGTATTCCTCAAGTGTCACATTTATGGTCGCTTGTGTTGAACTTCAAGATTTTTTTGTTAGAAATACAGGCAGAAACAAGTGCTTCTGAGGGTGTTCAAAAAAAAAAAGTAGGCTTTCTGCTATAGTGTTTTTCAAGAAAATTGACAGCTGCTATTCAACTTTCAGCTGTGAAAGCCTTGGGAAAATGTTACACGCACACACTCTGGCTAGATTATAAATACTTAAAAGGGATAAGTGGGGACGATTCTCAAGGTTATAAGGCAAATGTTTACTTTTCTAACTGAATTAGCTCTTTCAAGTCATTGACTGGAAGAATATTGCTTTTAAACCTTTACCTTACTCAACAACTTTAACTCAGGCTGAATTAATTGCATCGTAACTTTCAGGTTCACTTTTTTCCCTAAACCATGATTTAACTATAACCTGGTGTCCACCAGAAGTTTGGGATTACTGGTCCCCAAAGTCTTTGCCAACATGTCCTCACATGAATCTGTATACTCTGTAGTTGCCTCCCCACAAAGGATATAACAATAGACAGTAGGGATATGCAAAATACGCGAGTTCAGAAAAAAAATGGGGCACGTGTCCAGAGTGTTTCAAATTTCTTCTACTTTATTTACTTCTGGCAGCCACCAAGCTCTATAGCCTGGAGGGTTCTCAATTCAAGGACAGTTCTAGTTTTGTTCTTGAATTGGTAAAGTTTGTGTTTACCCAACAGAGAGTGATAGCAGTATGTTTCTCCACAATATGTAAAAGATACGTAGCTCCTCCTGAATGGCAAAGAATAACTGTTGCATCCCTTTGTCACTTGATGACTGAGCTTGTCTAGACTCAAAAGCTAAGCAGGATCAGGCTTGCCTAACACTTAGTCAGGAGACTTCCAACTGTCCACAGGGGTTGAGCTTAACCTGACTTTACCTTTATAGTATAAATTCTAAGTATACAGTAGCTACTCAAATAAGCATTCAGATTTCCTAAACAAGGGAGAAAAAAGAGGACACGAACTCTGATTTTGGGTCTTTCTGCATAAGTTAGAATTCAAGGTTGTACCAGAAGTCCCTCTTGCTATATGAAAGCAAGTAGCATGTTCTGACAAGAAGATACTGTTTGTGTGTCAGATCTACACTGATTGTCACTGTGACTGGGTTCATACATTGCACTGACCCATGACTGACTTAATGGTGATTTGTTTAATAAATCATGGGCGGCATTGTGCTAGGTCATCAAATAAAGTTTACAAACCATAATGGCTGAGTTCAATGATTGTGCTATGCTAAAAGCAAGCAAACCATACCATGGCTTAGTTCAATGTATAGCATCCCTTTGAAATCAAGTGTGCCCAACTTCTGTTCAGTGAAGTGGCCACACAACTTTGATTGGCTCAGCAATGGCAACTTCCATGCATGCATTATTGGTGAAGCAGATCTTCCAGAGGGAACAATTGGCCCCAGCATGAGTCTGTCAAGGGAATGTGTAGCATCCCTTCAAAGTGGATCACCCTTGATCTACCCTCTCCTTCCACATGGCAAACTTGCTTTTTGAGAAATGCTTACTCCTTTGACATGATTTACAGAACTCAAAACCCTGCCAGTTGTGATTGTTGTTAATAGCCTGTGCATTGCTAAATGTTTGTTTGTTTGTTGGCTGTTTTTAAAAAATAATCTCCAGATTATTGCATGGGTCCTAAATCTGCCCAGCCAAGCTTGCTAGATGCTGGAGAATGTATTTATTTCTTGAGGGTTATCCCCTCTGAATGCTGATGCCATTTGGGCTGGAGTGATGACAGTGATTGAATGAAGAATAGTTGTCAGCACCATTCCTTGAATGGATAACTGGGAAGACAAGTGTCCCTCTGAAAATTAGATGACAGTTGAGCTTTCCTCCAGAATGCCAGAATTATTACTCCATTCAGAAACACTGAGTGTGCAATGTGTAGGCGGAGAAAGAGTTCACTCTAGCATGGCACACATTACATGGAACTGCAAATAGGGTCATTCTTCTGTTTAGAGCCCCAGTGCCCAGAGTAATTAACTTCACATGCTGAGTCTGAATACTGAGTTCAAGTGAAGTGATGAGAAGTCCAGCCCCAAAGGGTACAGTTGCTTGAGTTCTTTATTACTAGCACAATGAAAGAAATAATAGCTCTTTGTAAAAATGGGCAGGTGTATATGTATGTAGGGAGACAGGTCTCATTGCCAAGTCTTTGGCCTGGAAATTCATTTTTAATGTCCGTTGAACTGGACAATCTGACAGGTTTCTTCCTTGAGCTTCTGTACAAAAGACATTTGTCTTTTTTAAAACTAAGGAGTATGGCTAATATACATGTACATACAACCCCAGAGAGTAATCACTGGATCACTACGTACTGTTTTTAGTCCCAAGGAGTTTCATCATTTTGGATCACTACCTACTGTTTTTAGTCCCAAGGAGTTTCATCAAAAGATACCAAGGAGAGGTTGCAGGAAGGAAAAGGGTGGGTTTTAACAAGTACTTGTTGAAATATCTCTTGACATGTTGAATTTTAAGGAGAAACAGTGTACTTTTTAAGAAATAGGATTTCCCCGCCCAAGATTTATGAGGGTCAAAGGGGTTTTGGGACTTGTATTTACCCATCTCTTTACCCTGCCCTCCTGGACATGCTAATTCTTGCAAGGGGTTTGTGCGTCCCTTCTGGAACTGGCAATTAAGGTGACTTATATAAATAATTTATTAAGGCAATCATGTGTGAATACAGTGCCTTAACCCCACAAAAAAAATCTAGTGAGCAAAATTACAGGCATTACTACCATGTAATAGTGTCTGTCCGTTATAATGACAGCTACTAATTGCATATTTAACTTCTAAATGGGGAGGGTTTTTTAAAAAAAGAGTCTAAGAAATATGAAGAAATGAGCTGCTAGAAATCTTGATCCTCTTACTTGAAAATAATCTTTATTTAAGATCAATCACTCGCATTGTATTCTGAACTCAGAAATTGGGTATTTAACTCTAAATTTAACTTTTATGATGCTTTCCATTTTTATGATGGCTGGCTTACATATCCTGACCTATTTTAGCCCCTAAGGTTCCAAGGGGGTCTGTAGGATGTGGTCAAAAAGTCAAGATGATAGCACAATGGTGTGGTTGAAGCTCAGCTTGGTTTTTTTTTTTTTTTTGGGTGATACAGACTGCATAGGCTGGACTACCTTGGTATTGGACAATATTCAAACTTCATCCTCCTTCCCACCAATTGCAAAAATACCTCATCTATGCTGATGTCACCTTCCATTCAACAATTAAAGCTACATGTCTGTAGTTAAGGTTGCTTTCATGAAATAATGTCTAAATCAGTAAGAACTAGAGAATCAGGAGGGCTGGAGGATTAAGGAAAGAGTCCCTATTACTGTTGGGGCTGTGCTGATCTGAAATAGTGCTTGAGGAACATTTAATTTCTGTTTCAGTTTCAGAGGAAATACGATGAAGATAGTTTTCAGCTATTCCTCTGGAGCTGCAGAGTTGGCACTAGGGGCAATTCCCACCTTGTCCAGCCTCCCAGCTCTTGGGATTTCCCTCCTGCTGCCAGTTAGCAAAGGATTGTCAGGTCTCACCACTATCACCTCACCTTTCACAGTCACATCAAAGGGAAATGGTTACTTTTTCACCCTGAAAAGAAACTGGGATGAGTAGAAAACAAGGAGAGGGGCAGGATACCAGTTACTGCTGTTTCAAAGTCCCGTATCACTCAGTGGGAAGGAATGCCAACAAGGAAAACTCTTGCTGAATGTGGCACAGGGACCTAAAGATGCTATTGGTGGAGTGACAAAGCTCAAAGCCACATGGGAGAGGCCAGACCTCAAATAGTTATTATTTTCCTGGAATCCTAGGATAAGGATGGGGGAGAAGTAATTTTAGTTCACATTTTGATGCAAACATATCCAATTCAAATATATTTGAACCTATTCGTGAACCAGAATGCAGTAAACGGCAGACTCCAAACTCTTTCTGCAGTTTAGAAATGTAAATATGCTTACAAAAGGGGTTTTATTAGGAAAAATTGCTTGCAGAAAAGTAAATTAGAAAAGTTGGGTACAAAAAATTGTACTTCATACAAAGGGCATACAACACCAAGCATATTAGATATGGGCAGTAACATGACAATCCCTTTGAATTTGTATCTGGAAATATGGTGGAATGGATTCAAGAATAGACAGCAATCAACTTGACAGATTCAAGTACAATAAGATTTTTCAAAATTATGGGATTTTTATTTCACTCCTTAATACTAGACTTTAGAAACTACTTCAGACAACTATTGAAATTGTCCTATAAGCTGTTTTTTTGGAAATAGCAGTATTCCCTAGTGAATCACGACTCCATTATACAAATGAACTCAATAACAACTCCCTGAACAGATTAAAAAAAAGAGAAAAGCTGCAAAGTTGAGCCAAGCTGCTACTCTTCCTTTGTGTCTTTAGAGAGGTGTCAGCCTCAGTGAGAAGTACAAAAGATACACTGCAACATGTAAAACATGATTATACAATTACTTATAACAGGAGACAAACTTTGTTAATTCACAGCTGTGCTTGTTAAAATGTTTTAAGTTATGTGGAATGGATAAAAAAGGAAATACCCTGCATATACAATGGTACCACTCTGTAATTTTCTTTAGAAAAAGAGGAAGAGTTACTGTGTGTCTTCATAAATAAATAAAATATGCATCTATTCGTAACCTCAGTGATGCCAAAATGATGAAACACGCATTGTGGTGTCATTATGGAAAGTCCACCATTTTATGCTTGGACTACAATATCACACTCAAGGGCATAAGGGGTGGAATTTGTATCAATGGGTCAAAATGCACATTTTGTCACTTGCCCCTTCTGGCCCTTCCTATGGATACCTGTATGTGTCATACTAGATTTGTAAATCTAAAGAGATAATGGATAACTTTATTATTCAGCAGTAATACTTTTTGGATGATAAGCATTTATAAAAGTGGTGTTTCTGTAGGCTTGCCAATGCAGATTACAGAACTACATCATGGAACATTCTTCCCCCTGACGTCAGGCTGGTCCCGACTTTGATGGCCTTCCGGAAGAGTTTGAGGACTTGGCTTTGCCATCTGGCCTGGAGATCATAGAGTGGTGTGGAGCCCATAAAACAGCTGTACTGTTCTTGAATTAAATGAGGATTGTGAGTGTATTATATGGTTTTTAATTGTTCTAATGTTGTGTATTGTTTATATGGTCATTTTTGGGAGGTATTGTTTATGTTTTAATTGTAAGCTGTCCAGAGTCACAATGTGAGGCAGGCAGCTATATAAATTGAATACCTCAATAAATAAATAAATTAATTAATTAATTAAAAATTCTTTAAAATATATGACCCAGTGGGGGTAAAACTGAGGACTGCACCCTAAAATCTCTATGGGTTGAGTATCTTGAAGTAGGGATGTTCAAGAAATTTGATACAGCATATGCAAAAGAAGGGCTGATGCAAATTTATCTATGCAGGTTAGGCACACAGTTATCTTCTAGATTTTGAATCTCAACCAATTTTACAATGCAATCATCAGCTCAAAAACCCAAATGGTAATTTTGGTATTTAGAAATAGAGTAGAATATAGACAAAGATATTTAGATATTAGTTTAAAATAGAATATTATTGTGATAAATGGTAAAAGCATATTATGTGGGAAAAAAATCAAATATACTTTTTTTAAATTCACATTTTAAGAGGATTTTTTTTAAAAAATATAGCTTTATGAAGAAAAGAATGGGATGGACTTAGGAACAAATATCTGGTAAACTGACATCACATTTCAATCAGTATCAGGTCATTCCAAATGCACAAATCCTTCAGTTTATGAGAAATTCATAATTTAGATTTTCATAAGCCTTCCTGTTCACATTCACCAGAGAAACTCACCTCTAGTATTGCCATTCAGGAATGCTTTGAGAAAAGAAACAATCAAAAGTAATAATCTTGGCTCAAGTTTTCTTGAATGTTGAAAAGTGCTTCCCATTTTTAGAAGTTATTGTACTTGTTGGAAATATATTAAGCTGTTTATTTGGACACTAGGTTCAGTTTTCTTTGCCCTTACTTCCTTTGGCTTCCTAGAACTGGCTGTGTTGACCCAACATCTCTTATTAACATTGCCATGTATTAAGAAAGAATAATAATGTTTATAGATATTATCATAAGGCTGAAATCCTGTCTGGGTTGTCACAAGGACAGTAATATAAGATACTTTCTTCCATTGAGAGAAGATTTGTACTCACAAGGCTTCCTGTTACAGGTACTGGTTTTCTGCTTTCCTTATCATTCCCGTATTGGTGTTTCAATGGCAGTAACAACAGAAAAGTGATAATGGATAAAAAAAGTAAAAATGGGAACTGTAACCATATGAACGAAGCCATGTTCCCTTTTTATATGTGCCATGGGTACAATGCTTATAAAAAATGACCAGGGCTTTAATCATATGGTTGCAATCATCACTGTCATTTTTTTTTGTACACCCTGCAGTTGCCCCTGATGTAGATCCAAAGATGTCTTTCTCCAACATATTCCTGCAAGGAGGGAAAGAATACTAGCCCTGGAGCTGGGTTAGTTCATTTTGTTGTTGTTTCCCAATTTAAGCTGTCATAGTTGTCCCTCCCAGCTCTCATTAGATCATTCAGGAAGACAAGGTGACCACTGAATTAATAATAGGAAATATAGTGTAACGTGTCTATGCTTTTTTGTCCTTGGGTGGCAGTAAGGGTGGAGGTCTTTGGGTGGAAGCACTTCTTATCCTCCATGGTGATACTTAACTTTCTAGTTTTTGGCAACTGTAGAAAGCAAAGGTATGATTTTATAAAACAAATAGTCAGAAGACAATGCAGTTGATAAATTATTGCATGTCTGTTTTACTAAGACAATAATGTTACGAGTTTTGTAGATTCCGAAATCTATTTTAAGTCCACTGCCATACTGTGTACCATTGCATTTTCTATCCTTGAGCAGATCTTTAAACAGGTCATTCATTTTATATTAGCTCTGGGCCTTTCTCTAGTACCAACTATAGCATGTCAAGATTTATAGTCAAGAGCAAAATCAAGAAAATTAATGGATTTAACTACTGAAGTAACTGCATATAGAAAACAAAAGCAAAAACAAATGGTCATTCAGAAAGAGATAACACAGTTAGACTTTTTAATGCTAATCAGCAATTCTGTGATGTTTTTTTTTTGAATGCCAAAGGTGGCTTTATTGCAGAGCTCTGTGACATGAAGGATAGGCTATACAATGGGATTGTAATTCATGCCTGCTCTATGCGAAACCTGGACACTTTTTCTTGGTTAACTGCAGCCAGATGGAAAGTGGTAGGAAAATGACTTTGCTATGTACTTTCTTACCTCAGGGCAAAACTTTGAAAACAGCCAAAACATGAAGCTTTATTTCTTCTGTGCCTTTTTCAATAATGTTACTTTTGTAAAGACTGTCCAGCTTAGCTATTTTATGGGAAGCTAATAGCAAGCATTATTTTGTGGCCATCTGAAATTTTTTGAAACATAATAATTTCACATCTCAGGTGAGTTGTGGTAACAGTTTTCAACTCTCTAAATACAATTATTTACCAACAGATCTCTCATTTTGTTCAGAATTACTTAAGTAGCAACATCACTTAATAAAACAAAATAATATATTACGTTTCCAATCTCCTTTAATGATGCAACATTCCCAGCATCTTTTATTTATTTCCATATGCAGGAAGCATGGAAGTACATTTGTTTTGAAAGCCAACCAATGTATTCTTTAGTGCTTTTACTAATGTAGGAATTGCATCCTGTAATGTGTAGTGGGCTCAGGACTCTTTCTACTTTTATATGTATAAAACAGCTTTACTCAAATTTGATGCCCTCGAGATGGGTGGACTTCAGTTGCCAAAATCCTTAGCAATGGAGAATTCTGGGAGTTCAAGTCTATTTGTCAGGTTGGGGAAACCTGGCATAATGTGTGATGATGGCATACGTATAAATGTGCACATGAGTATAGCATGAGTATATTTTTAGACATTAATGCATATACAGTAGAGATATAGATATAGATGATATAGATGATATAAGGTAAAGGTAAAGGTTTCCCTTGACGTAAAGTCCAGTCATGTCCGACTCTAGGGGGCGGTGCTCATCTCCGTTTCTAAGCCTTGGAGCCGGCGTTGTCATAGACTCACGGAACGCCGTTACCTTCCCGCCGAAGCGGTACCAATTAATCTACTCACATTTGCATGTTTTCGAACTGCTTGGTGTGCAGGAGCTGGGACGAGCAACGGGAGCTCACCCCGCCGCGCGGTTTCGAACCGCCGACCTTCCGATCGACAGCTCAGCGGTTTAACCCGCAGCGCCACCGCGTCCCTCAGATGATATAGATATAGATATATAGATGATATAGAATTCCTGCAGTGAACAAATGACTGAACATCGCCTACTGAAGGTAGAAAGCCCTAAAGCAGTCTTTCTCAACTTTGGCGGCTTTAAGATGGGTAGACTTCAACTCCCAGAATTCCCCAGCCAGCCTTGACCTAGACTGTCATCAAAGACTGAAACACAATCAGGCTTCCAGTGGATGAGTATATCAATTTTCTAAGCTTTGATAAGAAAGGTATACTTTCACAATTAGTAAGTTTTACACTTCATTAACTTACCCATATGAGTTTAATAATAAGCTCCTCACATTGTAGAGATCCCATTGTGTCTAGCCATTAAAAGCAGATGGTTTTGTTACCCTAGGTGCTTGCAGCAAGTCACACTTATTCCACACCAGTATTTAATTCCTGAGAGACAGAGAAGTAGAATAACTGATGTCATTGATAATAGCGATGATTTTTCTTGGGAATACAGAGTTTAGAGGCAAAAGAAAACAAATGTCTCATTTATATTTTTTGTAAAGTTATCTAGAATGTGGAAAGAATTGTCCTAAGCAGTTCCTTCCTTTTGGAAGAGTTGGCAATGCTCTTGTAATGTAACTGTGCAAAAAGTGGTATATAATATCTAGAAATAGTAATCCCATAGTGACTGAATCTTTGTAAGCTTAAATCATGGCCCTGGAATGTTTATATAAGTTCAGTATTTCATACCCCATTGTTTTCTGTAGGCTGCTGAGTCTAAGCTTATCTGGGGAAAAAACATATGTTTTAAAGCTGTTGACTGTTGGGAAGTACTCCCTGCTAGGACAGCAGTGGCTCTTCTCCCAACAGTTGGTGGTGTTTGAATACCATCTAACTGTATACTGCCTACATAATTAATCATAATGACATTTGCAGCATAGAGTCATACAAGAAGCTTCATGTTGTGTAATCCTATAATAGTACACATAATAGCACACATAAACAGGACTAATCTCACCTTTAAAATGATACATTAATTTTTTTTTAATAACAATTTCAGAAGTGGTAACTCTGTTGATCTATAGATCAGTGTTCACATCCTCAGCAACTTAAAGATGCATGGACTTCAACTCCCAGAATTCCAGGCTGGTTGGCTGGGGAATTCTGGGAGTTGAAGTCCACATACCTTAAAATTGCTGAGGCTGAGAAACACTGATCTATAGGGATGTGCAAAGCAGTAGAAGGCAGTCTTAGGAAAATTGCTATCTGTGCACATACATGCTTGTGCAGAGAACCTGGGAAAGCCAACCTGTCATGCACTGCCTACCGCAGAGTAAAACACAGACGCTGATTCCAAGGACAGCAGGTTCCGGTTTATTTCGTACGTAGTGTCAGTTGCGAAAAAAGCTGAGAGTGAGGGGAGCGCGCCGGTGCGGGGTTTAAATACCCCGCGCCGGTCAGCGCCCCCTCACCCTGGGTCACGTCATCCCCCCTTTGTCCTGCATGTTGTCTTGCCGGTAGGTGAAGGGTTGCGAGGCCCCAGCTGGTGCCCCGGGATCGCCCATCATCGGTTTCCTCATTCAGCCGGTGATTGCTGTCAGCTGGGCGATCTCCGTTGCGCTTGTGCTAACAGCTTGGGTGTGCCTCGCGATCCGCCTAGCCTTTGTCTTTCCTTGTTTCTCTTTTGTGTTCTGATGGCTGCTTCCTCCGGCTAGGGTCTGTGGCTGTTGTATTGCGTGCTATGCTTATCTTGAGCCCCTTCCTCTGCTTCCTCATTATTGTCATGTGTGCCGTTGTGCTGATGTCTTCAGCTCAACGGCACTCATGACACAACCTTCGAAACTTCCAAGTCTTCAGACGAAGTTGTTCCAGTGTTTCAAGGATGGGTGATCTCCCCAATGCACTTCGTGAAACAGCCCTTCAAATGTTTTGTATACTGTCATGGTTTATGAAGAGGTTTGTAGCATCTTAGAATTGTTTGATTCATAATGGCAGAATTGACTGTATAAGTAGGTAACTTAGTTTTTAGAAGATGGTGTCGGAGGATTTATTACTCTGCCCCATGGCAATGAGGTGGAAGTGATTTACGTAGAACTGGCTCAATAAACATTATATATTTAAAAATGGAGCTGATATTTCTTATAGGTATAATTCTTGTTTTTCTTGTGTTTATTTTGTATGCAGCATTCTTGCATTTTGATTTTGCTCAAAACCCATCCTGATGAAGGATCTCAGTAATTTCAGGAATTTAATCACGGCTTTGCTAGTTTATGATTGGTCAGTGTAAAATCAGTGTAAACCTTTAAGAAATATTTTTTATGAACATTTTCTGAGGTGCCCAGAAAACTTGTATTTTGAGTAGCAATACTGATATAATAAATAAGCAGCATGTATTTCTTTATGATTGAATTTGCTCGCTTACTTTCTGTTTTTACAACTAATTCAAATAAATTTGGGAATTGAAAGGAGTTGCTAAGCTTTCTTCCATAAAAATTTCCCTCAGTTCTGGGAATCATGCATCGAAAAAGGATCACATACTGTACAAGCTCTTAATTTTCTTACAGGGCAGCCTTGCAACTGGAAATAATGGAACTGATGAATTGGGATGCAATTCATCCCAGAAGGACAGAAAAAAAATCATTGTGAATGTACAGTATATGCATCTCTTCAAAAGTGCACCTATGAAAATAAAATCCTGTGATGTTTACTAAGAGGAAAGTCTCATTGTGATCAGTTGAGATTTGGTCTCTGTTGTATGTTTAGGATTGTAGCTATTATCATGAATTAAGAAAAAAATAAAAATCAGACAGAAAATAGCTCAGGCCTGTGTATAGAGAGCAATAATGAACTCAGCATGACACAACTTCTGAAAGGAGAAAAGAAAAACTTAAATTGTTCCCTAGTATACCTCCCTCCTACTGCATGCCTCTTTGCTAATGGAGCGGATCAACTACAGCATATTCATAATAAACGGCGCTTTTTTTCCCAAAGAGAAGTGTTCTGTATGGCTGAGTAACACATAAAGTAATAAAAGCTGAAAATTATTCATCTTCCTTCCAGTTCAAAGACTGGAAAGTGGATGATTTAATTAATGTTATTCTGAGAGTATGAGGAAAACCTCAGAGTATGAGGGGGAGTCAATGGAAGGTGGCATGTGTCTCTCAAAAGACCACTCAGGAAAGCTAAAACAAAGGCTTCTTCTTTCTCGGCACAGGTGGGATGGATAAAGAAACAGGGTCATCCACGAATCAGACATAGTGATAGATGCAATCCAGGTAGATGCAATCCAGGTAGAACACCAGGCCATCACCATGGTCAAACAGCAAAGGGAAGGGATTTCTTACATCAGCTTCATGTCCAACTTGTTTATGCATGGGAGTCAAGCATTTTAAGGTTGCCCTGCAGCCTCAAATCTAGTCATTGTACTGTGTGAAATAGTGAGATTTACAGATTCCCCCTTTTTCCCAATCCTCTGAAAAAAGGATGATGGCCAGGATAACAGGAAATTTCACTAGATATTTATGTTCCTATTTTTTTCATTCACCAAGATAGGCAGAGCTTCTGGGTTGGGGAAAGTAACTCATGACAGATATAGCAAAAAATATACACACTTGGAAGCATAACTACACTGATGGGGATAATTCTATATGGATTGCTTCAGCTTTTTCAAACTCAGTATGAGTTGAAATTACAGCAAAAGGCAAAAAACAGTATACCCCGTGGTACGTAACAATTCTATAATGCTATCTTTCAAACTACTCCACCTAAACAAAGCTAGTTTATAAAATAGTGTGCATGTATATATTTAGTAGCATTAAATTGGTACCATGTTCTTTATAAAATGAGATTTAATAGCTGAATATTTAATAAGACAACTTCAGAGAAAAATGGTATCATACTGATATTTTCTAAAAGGAAAGCAATTATAACTAAACCTGTGGATAAAGGATAATCTTCAAGTATTAAGTGATGAAGCATGTTATTTGAAATTCAATGTGCTTTATTTCGATTTTTCTCAGAAGAATTTACAATTGCAAATGATGTCTCTCACACACAGAGAGAGAGAGACAGAGAGAGAGAAAGAGGATTCCTCACTGAATGCAAGTGCAGACTTGTTTCCATTCATAATATTTATGATAGTTCATAGCTTGGAAGGATTTGCCCAGGACAAATATATGGGCTTAATTCAACAGACAACTTCTTGTGCACATGAATTCCCCTTCCCAAATTTCCCTGACATGTCTACCCAGATCTTCCAAACCCTCAAGAACAGAATTTGATCACCAGCATAGATACAATGAGTATTGGACTGTATGTCATCTGCTAATTTGGATCCAAAGCAGCTCAATATGCAGTTTTTGAAGCATAAAGATTGGAGAGGAAAGACAATTGGATGTTTGATTACCCTTTCCAAGGTCAAAATTTTGGATCTCATTTCAAAGGGAGAGAATTAACTAATTCTACTGGACCAAGATGATAGGACTGCAAATTTACTACTTTTATTTTTACTCTACCTTACTGCAGGCAGTACATTTAATAAACACTGAATTCAGCTGAAAGAACGCTGAGCTCCATAAAATGGTCTCTTCCTTTTAGAGACCATGGCTAGTGTCCAACTTGTCCACCCCTAATTACAGTATAGTGGATAGCACTTGAATATATACAGAAGAATGTACACTTTACAGAACAAGTAGATTATTTCTCCATCAGTGTTGTCCTTTCAGAAATACAGTATTGCATAACCAGAGGAATTACAGTGACTAAAGCAGGCTTGCTAAAAATATAAAGCCATTGTCCAGTAATTTTGAAACCTAGAAAATAAAATTGTGATTTTACCTTTTTTTAATGAGAAAAAAGGCTATTAAAATAATGCATAAAAAGTCCCAAAGGTGACTTACTCAAAAGCAGACACCAAGTTATAAAATATGTTCCTTGCCACTTTTTAATTTTAATTACAGTATTGTTTTGAGGGAGGGAGGATGAAGTGTGCAATTCTGTATGTGTTTAACTGGGCTGTGCAGTGCTTCATATTTGATTTCAGAAGTGTGCTTTGATATATGTGGAGGTGTGAAAATAGCACCTGTGTGCAACTCTTTAAAGTGGCAAGGTCTATTTCTGAGAGTGAGCACTGCCTTCTGTATTGTAACATGATCCAAGGAAAAGATGTGAGTTAAAAACATGAGCTAAAGCTGTGCCCCCCAACATCATGCTCTGAAGCACCATTTGGGAATTTGGGTCTCATTTCTGATGATATATGCAGAGCCAGCATATATCATCAGAAATGAGACCCAGTGGATTTCAGTGGGACTTCTATAAGTAAACATTTCAAAGAATTCAGTAAAATTACTGAAAAAAGAAATATGGGATGGGGCAATTTATGAAACTGTTTCTCTTTAATTTATTGAGTCATTCACATTTTTAAAAAATCAAATTACAAATCATCTATAAAATGCATATACTTCCTTACTGGAAGTATATCTATATGTTCCATCACAGTGAATGCAGCTGAATTTAAAAAGATGCCACAATTGCATAATTGTGGAATTTGAAAGAAAGCATTTAAAAAGAGGCCGATTTAACATTTAGGAGACATAAAGTTGCTACCTTCATGGAAACCACCACATAGGGCTCTAGTGAAGAGTGAAAGCAATGTGAGCAAACTTGTAGTAGCATACGAGCAGACAGAGACAGGTTAAAATAAACTGTGCTTGTGTCTTTTCTCTGATTAGTAGGAAAGATACATCACTATTGAGATGGATGGCTCTACTTTGCTGGATATTGTCCAACAGAGGCTGGACAACCCTTGGGCCTGGATGTTTTAATTTGAATTTCTGCTCTGAGCAGAAAATTGGACTTCTTGCCTAAATGACTTCTTCCAGCTCTATGATTCCATGCTTTTCATCTGGACTACGACTCATTGATTATATCACCTAGAATTCTAGGAGTTATAATCCTAAGACATCTGGAGAACATTACGATAGGAAAGTAGCTGGAAATAAGGCTGTGCTATAGTTCTCAAGGAAGTCTTTGTTCTAATATACTGTATACTTGATTATTTGTTCAAAATAATTGCATAAAAAACTATTAATCTTTCTAGGAGTTAAAATATGTACCACTCAGAATCATGTCAAGTGAGCATCTAATCCATTTGTAACTATTTTAGACTACTTTTATTTTAACAAATTTTATTTAAAATAATTTAATTTAATTTAATCTGTTTTTCAGACTGATGAGGAGCATTCATTATTTTAAAATGATATATATGTCTTCCAGTTCCTGGTTCAATTAATATCAAGGGCTTTGAATTGGAATGATTTTAAATGCAAAGTGCTTCCTTTTTTTGGAAAACGTATTTCTGTCAGCAAATACATTTTAAGAGAGAGTCCTGCTATGTTCCAAATGGAATATTTTGAAATTGGTTTCTGTTTATAAATATGATTGAAAGTACACTTTCCTTCTTTCACAATGACAACAAATTCCTGGTTAATCAGTGAGTAGGCAGTGGAAGGAAATAACTAAATAATCATGAGATGTGGTAGATGTGTTGAAAGCTCTAAAACATGATGGTTAAGTGAAACTTGTTTGTTCAATAACATTTGATTAATTTTACCAGATATTATGTAATTCTTTTTAAATATACATATTTCACACTGTTATAACCTATGATAATGCAATAATATTTCTCTACAACTACATGTTCAAAGGAAGGATTCTAATGGATCTGTGGAAAAAGATGTACCCTGTTTGTTTGTTTGTTTGTTTTGCAGTGTTGTGTGCCTTAGGAATCTGGTTGGCCACAGTGGAAAAAAGGATGTCATACAACACAAATCTCTGCTTGGATCTTCTTATGTAAATGAAATCACCTCAATGTTCTTAAAAATTAAAATGCTTCCAAAATAAACATATCTTATTGTGACACTAGCACAGATAGGATTTAAATTGACCCACAGGTTGCTAGGCTGACTTTCCAACCTGGGTTGCTCTATCTGAAGACCAGAGATGCCAAGATCAGAAGGAAACATTGGATGAGCCCTGTTCAACATGCAGCCAATACTACTTCCTTTTCAACAGAAACACAAAAAGAACCACTGCTTGGTTCTTTGACAGCTGGCTGGTCAGTTTGCTTTGAGGAACTGACTTCATTTCTGAAGAATGCCATTCTTCATAATGTATTAATTTATAGTTTCTGGCAAGGGTGGATAATCCATAGTCCCAGGGCTGCAGGTAGCCTCAGGGTCTTTTTGTCCAGCCTCTAGAATCCCTTTGGTACAAGTTTATTAAAAAGTGATTTCACTCTTCTAAGGTGGAGGATTCATGAATGTGTGTTTGTTGTTTATTCATTTAGTCGCTTCCGACTCTTTGTGACTTCATGGACCAGCCCACGCCAGAGCTTCCTGTCGGTCGTCAACACACCCAGTTCACCCGGAGACAAATCCGTCACCTCTAGAATATCATCCATCCACTTTGCCCTTGGTCGGCCCCTCTTCCCTTTGCCTTCCACTCTCCCTAGCATCAGCATCTTCTCCAGGGTGTCCTGTCTTCTCATTATGTGGCCAAAGTATTTCAGTTTTGCCTTTAATATCATTCCCTCAAGTGAGCAGTCTGGCTTTATTTCCTGGAGGATGGACTGGTTTGATCTTCTAGCAGTCCAAGGCACTATCAGAATTTTCCTCCAACACCACAGTTCAAAAGCATCTATCTTCCTTCTCTCAGCCTTCCTTATGGTCAAGCTCTCGCAGCCATATGTTACTATGGGGAACACCATTGCGTTAACTATGCGGACATTTGTTGTCAGTGTGATGTCTCTGCTCTTAACTATTTTATCGAGATTTGTCATTGCTCTTCTCCCAAGGATTAAGCATCGTCTGATTTCCTGACTGCAGTCAGCATCTGCAGTAATCTTCGCACCTAGAAATACAAAGTCTTTCACTGCTTCTACATTTTCTCCCTCTATTTGCCAGTTATCAATCAAGCTGGTTGCCATAATCTTGGTTCTTTTGAGGTTTAGCTGCAAGCCAGCTTTTGCACTTTCTTCTTTCACCTTGATCATAAGGCTCCTCAGTTCCTCTTCGCTTTCAGCCATCAGTGTGGTATCATCTGCATATCTGAGATTGTTAATGTTTCTTCCAGCGATTTTAACCCCAGCCTTGGATTCCTCAAGCCCAGCACGTCGCATGATGTGTTCTGCGTATAAGTTGAATAGGTAGGGTGAGAGGATATAGCCCTGCTGTACTCCTTTCCCAATCTTAAACCAGTCCGTTGTTCCGTGGTCTGTTCTTACTGTTGCTACTTGGTCGTTATACAGCTTCTTCAGGAGGCATACAAGATGACTTGGTATCCCCATACCACTAAGAACTTGCCACAATTTGTTATGGTCCACACAGTCAAAGGCTTTAGAATAGTCAATAAAACAGAAATAGATGTTTTTCTGAAACTCCCTGGCTTTTTCCATTATCCAGCAGATATTGGCAATTTGGTCCCTAGTTCCTCTGCCTTTTCTAAACCCAGCTTGTACATCTGGCAATTCTCGCCCCATGAATTGCTGAAGTCTACCTTGCAGGATCTTGAGCATTACCTTACTGGCATGTGAAATGAGTGCCACTGTTCGATAGTTTGAACATTCTTTAGTGTTTCCCTTTTTTGGTATGGGATATAAGTTGATTTTTTCCAATCTGATGGCCATTGTTGTGTTTTCCAAATTTGCTGGCATATAGCATGCATTACCTTGACAGCATCATCTTGCAAGATTTTGAACAGTTCAGCTGGGATGCCATCATCTCCTGCTGCCTTGCTTCTTAAGGCCCATTCAACCCCACTCTTCAGGATGTCTGGCTCTAGCTCACTGACCACACCGTCAAAGCTATCCCCGATATTGTTATCCTTCCTATACAGGTCTTCCGTATATCCTTGCCACCTTTTCTTGATCTCTTCTTCTTCTGTTAGGTCCTTGCCATCTTTGTTTTTGATCATACCCATTTTAGCCTGGAATTTACCTCCAATGGTTCTAATTTTCTGGAAGAGGTCTCTTGTCCTTCCTATTCTATTGTCTTCTTCCACTTCCACGCATTGCTTGTTTAAAAATAATTCCTTACCTCTTCTGGCTAACCTCTGGAATTTTGCATTTAATTGGGCATATCTCCCCCTATTGCTGTTGCCTTTTGCTTTCCTTCTTTCTTGGGCTACTTCTAGTGTCTCAGCAGACCGCCAGTTTGCCTTCTTGGTTTTCTCTTTCTTTGGGATGTATTTTGTCGCCGCCTCCTGAACAATGTTGTGAAATTCTGTCCATAGTTCTTCTGGGACCCTATCTACTAAGTCCAGTCCCTTAAATCGATTCTTCACCTCCACTGCATATTCCTTAGGAATATTAGTGAGCTCTTATCTAGCTGATCTGTGGGTCTAATCTCTTTACTCTGATTCTAAATTGTGCAATAAGAAGTTTGTGATCTGAACGACAGTCAGCTCCAGGTCTCGTTTTTACCGACTGTATAGATGTCCGCCACCTTTCGCTGCAAAGGATGTAGTCAATCTGATTTCGGTGTTGTCCATCTGGTGAAGTTCATGTATAAAGCCATCTCTTAGGTTGTTGGAAGAGAGTGTTTGTTATGCAGAGTGAGTTGTCTTGGCAAAATTCTATCAGCCTATGTCCTGCTTCATTTTGTTCTCCCAGGCCATGCTTACCTGTAATTCCAGGTGTCATTTGACTGCCCACCTTAGCCTTCCAGTCTCCCATGATGAAAATAACATCTCTTTTAGGTGTGTTGTCCAGTAGGTGCTGCAGATCCTCATAGAACTGCTCTACTTCAGCTTCTTCAGCATCTGTGGTTGGGGTGTATATTTGGATCACTGTGATGTTAGATGGCTTGCCCTGAATTCGAATTGAGATCATTCTATCATTTTTTGGATTGTATCCAAGCACTGCTTTCGCCACTTTACTATTAATTATGAAGGTCACTCCATTTCCTCTGTGGTCCTCTGGTCCACAGTAGTAGATCTGGTGGTCATTTGATGTGAAGTGGCCCATTCCAGTCCATTTCAGTTCACTGACGCCCAAAATGTCTCTTTAATCTGGACATCTCACCAATAACCACATCCAATTTGCCCTGGCTCATAGATCTTACATTCCAAGTTCCAATGGTGTGTTGATACTTAGAACATCGGATTCGCCGTTCACCACCAGCACCGTCGGCCGCTAGCCGTCCTTTCGGCTTTGAGCTAGCTGCGCAATCACGTCTGGGGCTAGTTGAACTCATCCTCTGTTCCTCCCCAGTAGCATTTTGACCATCTTCCGACCTGGGGGTCTCATCTTCCGATGGTATACCAACATATCTCTGGTTGTACTGATCCATTTAGTTTTCACGGCAAGAATACTGGGGTGGGTTGCCATTACCTTCCTCAGGGATCGCATTTAGTCTGACCTCTCTGTCATGACCTTCCCATCTTGGGTGGCCCTTCACGGTTTAGCTCATGGCATCATTGAGGTGCTCAAGCTCCAGCACCACAACAAGGTAACAATCCTTTGCTGAAGATGTGTGTACTCTAAAATAAACACAACATAGTTTTAAAAGCCATTAGCCAAAACCTTCCGAGAGAAAAATGCAAAATCCCAGCCTCACCCATATATGAGGTATGGTCTTCCTCACTTTCACCGTCATCTTCCGAATGAAGATTCATTTGATCAAGGCATGCATTAGTATTTGAGATGTTCCATATGTATCCTGCAGCTGTGTGCTTGGGAAAGGATTAAACAAAAACCAAAAACCACAAAAACAAAAACCAGCTTAAATGAAAAGTACATACCTGACTCCCATGTGTACCCCTTAAAAACTCCCAGTGTAAAAATGTGATTTTATTTATTTATTTATTTATTACGCAAATTTAGCCACCGCCCATCTCCCCCAGAAGAGGGACTCTGGGCGGTTTAGAATAAAATCCCACATAAAACATAAACATTAAAATCACATAAAACAATTATGATAAAACACAATAAATAAATAAAATCCAAGAGAGATGTAAAATCCAGGCTGGTGGGAGGGACTCTAGGGTGCGACCCTATGATTAAAATGTCTAGTATAATCAGTCATTAACCAAGGGACAATCTCTATTGACACAAGATATCATTGGAAATGCTTGGAAGGCTCTCTGCTATGTCACGTGGGAGGTACCCACAAATCTTTGGAATGAAGAGTTCCTGCACATAAATCTCTATTTTGGAGAGGTGATATTGCTGAAGCTGTTGCTAGACATTTTATAAATAGAAATCAGTTCTTTTTGCAGACTGTGATTCATGGATACTGAACCTATTTCTTTGTGAAACAGATCCAGTAAAAGAAAAAAAACAGCAACTTCCTTTAAAGAAAGATTTTCAAAAAATTTTGCTGATTGTTGAGGATTTTGTTTTTCTTGTTGCATCTGCACTCATATTAGCCATTAGAGAGGAAGAGATATGCCTTGTTGTTGTGAAATGATCAACAGATTCACTTAAGATTGAATAAATCTTTTGACTGTGATATTGGTACTAACTCACCATCTTCCTTTCCCATATTAACACTAGTATTGAGAAGAAAATTCCTTCTGCATACAAATTGTTTTGGATTTTTGTTTCTAAAAGATAAGAGATATATATTTCCACTGATAAGATGTCAACTTCTGGCACTTTTCTTAGCTGAAGAGTGGCTGATGAGAGTGGAAGTGTCTTATCATTAATTGTACAGTCAACATTCCAGTGGTCTTCACCTTCCCTAAAATCCAGAAATTCAGTTTGTTCTTTAGGGAAGCCCTCTCATGAGACTTTCTCAGATCAGGAAGGAGAGCCAATAGGGATGCAACAAAGTGAAAAATAGATGTATAAAATAAAAAGCACCAACTCTATTAGTTATCTAACGGCATCTGTGGGGGTGAGGGAGCAGGGAGGTTCAAAAAATCAAAATAGTGACTGAAGTTCCACATCTTTTTAATGTGCATCATGCATGCAAAAGGGGGCAGGGCTTTGACTACATAATTACATCCACCATCGTAACTTTTTTGATGTTTCCCCATAGGTGTCCTTGCTGTCACCACAGTAATGAAGTAAGTTTTTTTTAAAAAAATGTTTTCTTATTGTACTTGTTTAAATGGTAAAATACAAAAGGAAACAGTCTAAATCACCAAGAAAAAAAGAGAAGGTACATAGTAAAGAAAAATGCCCAAAATTTAGTTATTAAAATAAACTAAATGTAGCAAAAGCACCCTAATTAACAGAAAAGAAATCTATATGATAAGAATAACTATTATATAAAATTAATTTAATCATTAAGCTTGTTATTAAATATAGAACTTATGACAATATACTTTGTCCTCTTCTCAGTTTTGGAACCAGAGACTTTTCAAAAATAGATAACAAACTGATATTTTGATCCATTCCTCAAAATCAGGTGACTGACTTTCTTGCCATTTATTTATTTAATAAATGTATATGGCTGCCCATGACTGGGTGGCTAACAAAAACAAAATAAAAACAGGATAAAAAATAACCAGAATTTTAAAAACAACATCAACAGTGCAGAATAGCTGCATAATAACAATTATGTAATACTATCCTCTTTGCTATACCCCCAACATTCTTCATGAAATAATAAACCCCATGTTTTAGGAATATAATTTAACTTCACATTGAGATCCTTAACTATAATATTAATTTCCAGAATTATATTAACATATGTATGGATATGAAACCAAACCAAAAGTATAACAGAAATTTGTAACCTGCAAATTTCTTGTATCACCAATATAAGGAATCTAACATCCATCCCTTTTTCAATGTTCTTTGAGGTGTCCAATATACTGTATATGAAATAATATTTTCTGATGAATTAATTTAATTTTTAAATTATAGAAAGTGTATTTCACATTTTTAATACCTGGACCACTGATTCTCTATAACATAATATTCCAATTCTTCTTTTCACAGTTCAAATATATAACTGATACTAACTTTCATTTTTCATTTTAATATCTTATATAATTGGATTGTTGGTTTCTGTTCAAGCACTGCATTCCTTAAAGAAGCCAGAATTGCTGGTGCCTTGGAGGCTGCTAAAACATCTAGGTCATGTTTAGTTAATATATTTTTCAACTGTATATTGCCAAGTGTATATTGGAGATAAGGCAAAATGCAGTTTCTCAAAATCTTTAGAACAACCATTAAAAAACAACTGATGTAAAGGATTAATCCCTTGGTTACCCCATGTATTCCAACAGGATATCTTCCCAGCTATTTTCAAATTTGAGTTATACCACAGCATCAATTTCTCATGTGATTTAAAATAAAAATGTAGCTGCTTTTCTATTAATAATGAAATATACTTACCTCAATGCAGGAAACAAAAATCCTGATTTAGTATACCTGGTTCATACACTTATGAAGTAAGTGAAAAAGGAACACCAAAATGATTTTGAAAGTGCCCTGAGAATGAGTTTTTATAAAAAATAGAAATTTCTCTCATAGAAGAAGAAAATTTTCAGAAACTTATCAGATTTCAGCATGGTATTCCTTAAAACAATAGTTTGTGTAAAAAGAAAAGAGAACCTCATCTATGTCAAATTCCCATCCATCAAATTAAAGTTGAAATTTTGGACCATTTTTTTAAAATGATGGTGTGTGAGACCACAAAGCAAAGTTTTGTAACATAATGTACTGTATAGGATTCAAATTACTCAGTGCAAAATCTAAAAAATAAAGAATATTCAAACCTGTCCTGGCAGTATAAAAAAATTAGCCATCTTCATAAAGGAACAAGTAGACTTGTATATATTGCATTATATACTAATGCACTTATATACCTGCTGAGCAGAGTTTACATGGGGTTATCTCCATATTTTACCCTAGGATGGAGATTTTCTAGCCTGTAACCCTGATCTGGATCAAAGGCTTTGTGGGAGCTACATGGCCTCAGAGTGACAGTGCTAATTGATAATTATTAAATTTTGCTTGCAAATTTCTTTGGTCCACAGTTTTATGGTGTCACTTCAGGATATAATGAATTCTTTTGGAGGTAAAATGTGTTTGAACATGGTGTTTCTTGCAGCAGAATGTTCTTTTCAAAACAGTAATTAGCTAGTTGATAGCAGTTAGCTGGCTGATATAAGAGAGATGTAGCTAAACTCAGATAATGTTCTGAGGGCTATCAGAGTGTGAAGAATTGTTGCAAAACTGCCTCTGTCATGTAGATTTGTAGCTATTTGGATCGCCTGAGCTGATAAAAGCTACAGAGGGACATTTGAGTCTCTGGGGTCAGTGATGGGTTCATGAGTTTCCACTCCCAGATTGCACACCTCATCCTTTAGAGAAAGTGCAGTCCCCCTCTGAAAATGGATAAGCATCAAGCCGCTTACAACCACTCTTTCTGTCTTGTCTGGATTGAATCTGAGTTTATGAGCTGTCATCCAGCCCATCATCTGTTCAAGCCTGGTTCAGAGCATTGATTGCTAGCTACCCTTGCATTACTGAAAAGGAGAGTGAGGCTAAGGACTATTTAATATTGGTAATGTTTCAGCTCACATACAATGACTTCAGGTAGATATTAAACAGAGCCTTGAGGAACCCTGGAGCATAACTGCTGTGGGAATAGAGCAGAAATTGCCTGGCATCACTTTCTCCAACTGGCCATCCAAACTGGAGCAGAACTACTGTCATGCGGTGCCCTCCCAGCTGGCCTGGATGACCATTCTGGAAGGATTCCACTGTCAGTTTGATCAAGGAAGGACTGGAAAGCCAATATGAGGAAATAAACAAGATTCTTCAGAACATCATCTTCTCAAGAGAATTCTTTCAAATCTCACAGTATTTTGCCTGCCAATTTTTCATGAAAATAATGTTGCCTGTCTCAAACTATATGACAGGGCTGATTTTTTATTGAATACTTGCCCAGTATTCATTTGCAATACCAAAACAACAGTGTTAAGAAATGAATTGTGAATTCCTTAAACCAGAATGTACCTGCTGCTTGTTCAGAGCCAAAACTGAATTCAGCAATACACTTCATTGTTTCAGAGAAGGAAATCTAAGCAGAATGCTTTTTTTAATACAGATCCCCCACAGTAAAATCTCAAAAAGACAGCTCTTGAGGAATAAACAAACTGCTCTGTACAGTGTGAGTTAGTCGACTTAAAGAAATATCCTTTGTCACCACCTGTTAGTGGAGTGCCTGAAAAAGCAAACCGAACCCAGTGTGCTCAGAACTTGGGAACATTTACTGGGTTCAAAATTAAAACAGGCCGAAAAACAGCATAAACTGTTACTAAGCAGAATCTTTGCATGACTATAGCAAAAGAGGTCAA
The DNA here is from genome assembly GCF_035149785.1 of Candoia aspera. Taxonomy (NCBI): domain Eukaryota; kingdom Metazoa; phylum Chordata; class Lepidosauria; order Squamata; family Candoiidae; genus Candoia; species Candoia aspera. The sequence continues at coordinate 164,466,866 of NC_086155.1, forward strand.
ACAGAACGAAAATGATATGCTGTACTATACACAACACAAATTTCACACAGGAAACACAGCCAGCTTACTAGTTTCAACCATTTGCTAGACTGGGCTTCCCAAATATCTTGTAATTAGAAGCCATGTATTTAAAAATCTATTTTTGGCCTCAAAGATACAGAGCCTTAGGTCACTATGCATATGTAAAAAATCTGATGGATAATAAATCAGTCCATATATTTTGGACCCCCATATTGATAAAGGCAGGAGGTTAAGGGCCAGGATAGATTCCTTAAACCTTGGTTTACCAATCTTGGTTCTGTACTTCCTTCCCAAAAGGGAGAAAAGCGGCCCTAATTTGTTTTGGGATTTAAGGAGTGGAATAGGTGCCCTAAGCCTCTTCTAGTCCCATTTACCCCCAACCCTAACCAAAGCTTCCAGAAAAACAGCTGGAAACTTTGGTCCTGATTACTATAGGAGTCTTAGGTTGCTCTGAGGGCCACATAAAGGGTACTGCTACACTTTTTGTTTTCCTTTTCTATTTGCCTAGTTTAATGCTCTTTATGTGGAACCATAATTGCTATTTATAGGAAGCAGTGTAGTGTAGTGATTAATATATGGAGTAGAGCTATGGTTATCACATTTAAGGCCATCTTCAGTCATGGAAATTCCTGAGTGACTTGGGCCTCTTAATCTTTCTCAGCCCAAGCTATTTCACAGGATTGTCATGCAGATAAAATGAAGGAGATTTGCCATGCAAACTGCCATGACTCTTAGAGGAAAGGCATGATATAAATCTAATAAATAAATGTTGCTAAGCATGGATGAATGAACTGGCAGAATAACTGTAACCAATTTCTTCTTAAGCATTGTTTTGTCTACAGGAGATGATACCTTGCTTTTCAACACATTTCTTCTCATTGGTGCTGATACTCAAAATTATTTCCAAATTGAATGGTCAAATTGAGTTGATTCATGTTTTTGAAAAAAAGGTGGGAGTTGCACATGCACATTGATTGATTTGGAAGCATTTAATCCAATGCTCTAAATCAATCTGGTGACTCAATTCAAAAAAGTGCATCAGTGTGGAAAAGAAATTGATTTGGAGAGTTCATTGAATCACCCTTAAAAGTAATACAGTATTTGCACATTTGTTAAGGACGTGGAATCAGCCTTCTGATGGAATTAGATAAATACTCTGCCAGCTGCAGAGTTAGGACAACAGTTATTTCAAAAACCTACCACAAAGTACATGAGAGCTTATGTTCTGTCAAGCAAACCTTGCAAACCCAGGAGCTCTGAACTTCTAATGCTATGTCTGAACTGGTAGGGGATGCTGATATCTTAATGGGACTGAAGGTCATTTTGAAGAGTTGTGCTAGATTTTCAAATATTATACTACAGTCTGGTCATCTGTTAAAAGGAGGCCAAATTTCATAAGAGAGCCAGAAAAGTAGACCAGACCTGCTTTGCTTTCCCCACTTTTTGCTGATTGTTTTGTTACCATTTTTTACTCTCTGACTTTTTTTTTTTTGGTGCCTTTGAGTCAGTGTTGACTCCTGGCAACTGCCTGGACAAATCCCTGCAGTTTTCTTGGCAAGGTTTTTCAGAAGTGGTTAGCCATTGCCTGCTTCCTAGGGTTGAGAGAGTGTGACTGGCCCAAGGTCACCCAGCTGGCTTTGTGCCTAAAGCAGAACTAGAACTCACAGTCTCCCATTTTCTAGCCTGGTGTCTTAACCACTACACCAAAGTGGCTCTTACTGTCTGACTATATAAACTAAAATTGCAATGTAAACTTTACCTAATAAGATTCTAGAATGGAATTTATTATCCCACTTTATTCCATGTGTCTTGCAAGTTTTTAGTGCTTAAAATATATATATTTTTTCTTTAGTTATATAGATATCCTATATCTGGGCTACAAAAATCAAAAGAGTATTTGGCAAGCAAAGAACTTTTGTATCTCTTTGCTGCCAACTACTGAGCATCAGAATCTTTGCAGCCCAGGGCATAACAACTTTGCAACTTCAGATTAAACAGACATGGTCCACATTAACTCTAAATGTTCAGACCAAAAGCCCTTCCTTATCCAAAGCTCTTGCTTTCAATTTTATGGTTCAATTATGTTCCCTTGGTTTTGCAGAGCGAAAGTAACTCAGCTCTAGACAACAGGATAATAACAACCAGCAATGTTAGATTTGTAGCTTAAGTAAGAGCCTGCAATAACAGTGCAGATCAAACAATACCATGAACACAGAAATAGATTCCCTGTCTTGTTAGAATTTTGCCATGCATATTATTAATTTGATTTACCTTATTCAAGCTGATAAGTGCCCACTATTATTATATAATAATATGTCGGATCTGTCATTCTCTCCATGGAGCTTATGGAGTTAAATCTATTAGTGGGTGCTCTGCTTTACATGCTGCAAATGTTGATGGCAGAAGGTGGTCCAGGAACAACAGTCAATCTCTCTCCATTCTCATGACTGCCTATGGGACTTTAACATCGATAGTTGCCAGGGCTTTATAGCAGCAAAGCTGGAAAGCTGGAGGAAGAACTGCAGTTTGGGAAGCCATAGTAGGGAGACTGAATCATGGCAAGTGATCCACAGATGGGCAGGGTGATGAAGCGAATGTGTGAACAAAGCAAGTTTGAAAATAACAGTTGGTGCTGGTGTAGACAGTTGTTGTTCTGGAAGAGGAAATTGTACCAAAACTTCCTGGGACCTGCAGGCACAAAAACCACAGGAGAAACGTTGCTCAGTCCCCATTCTAAAATGAGTATAGATACACATGGCACATATGAGTTCAACCCAATAATTTTAGGAGAGATGATAGAAAGAAGTGAAATCAGTTAGATGAATGATAGTATAGATATTCTGAACACACACACACACACTTTGAAGCTGCATCTAGCAATAGCAATATGCACGTATTTAGGCTTTATCTGTTCCATACGTTTAAGAGGATTTTATTTAGCTCCTGCTGTGAAACAGTTGTTTCCTCATTTTTGTGAATCTGTGTAAATAGCAAGAACATAAACCTTTCCAGGCAAATGAGTATTTGCTTTGTATCCCCCAACTCTACAAGCTGGCAGCCTTTCAGTTAAATTAGCCATCTACCATGATCCATACAGAAGCTGTCATACTTGAGAAGCAAGATCACCTTTTGACTATACTTAACTTATCATTGGTATTACAGGATAGAGCAAAAAACATTAATGCTTAAAAAATGCTATCTTGGTGATAGCATGACAGCAAAGCAATATAAATTTTCCCCAAGCTATATATTAACATTCTTTGGCTCATTAATACTATGAAGGTGTGGAGATTGCTCTCAATTGGGTAATATAATATCATGTCAGTCCAGGAAGACATTAAGTGTAAACAAATTAAGAAAATTCAAAGCTTCTTATCTGCAGTCAAAATAAAGAGTTTATATAAAATTAGAAGTTACTTTCAGAATAGTTAAGTATTAAATAAACACATCTTGAGTGTGTATCAGTACGTTGCAAATACTCCCTAGTAGTGGGATCCAGGTTATAAAGCAGGGTCTAGATTAGTGATCCTAGCTACTGCAGAATAATGTGAACATGTTTGAGTTAAAATGTGCCAAAACTGATTAATACTACCTTTGCCATTGACAGGAATTCTGCATGTGCCACAGATACAACTACACTTGAAACCTAGTCTTATCAAAGTCATGATGGGCAGCAGACATCAGTATTTCTGGACCCATCTGGTGATGTCTCCAAGATACAGAAGATTACAACTTGGAATGCAAGGCTTATATGGTAAAAATCATGAATTAACAAATGAAGTGAATAAAAGAATAGCTATGGTGTGTGTTTGTGAAATTAAGGAAGAGGGAATATTGTTATAGATTTGAATGATGATCTGATCTTGTGTAATGGAGATAATGAATGCATGCAAGGAGGAAAGGAAGGTGTAGCTTTAATTATGAATAAAAAGGCTAATATGCCTTCAGTTTGGTAGGAAAAACAAACACAGGCATGACTGTAGGATGGGAAATCATGTTGGGTAGCAGTACATGTGAAAAGAATCCAGTTAATCTTGGTGGATTACAAGCTACATACAAGCTACGAGTGCAAAATATTAAAATAAAATAAAATAAAATAAAAAATAAAATAAAATAAAATAAAATAAAATAAAATAATGCATTCCAATAAATGAAGGTGGTATAAATTCATAGAGTCTGCCATGAGAACCCAGGAAATAACATACTTTTACTCTGTTGGATGTTGTTTCAAGCAAGCTGGCTTAGACTGGATTTATGGTGATGAGATTAACGTGATGAATTCAGTGAGGTAATAATTAAAATAAAGTACTGCCATTTGTGAGAGCAAAACAACAGCACAGCACAGGAAACAGGAAGGGAGATAGTCTCCTCACATATTAAATAAAGCTAATCATACTTTATTTCTATTCCTTTGGTACCTTGAATACCTTGATACTTTGATATCTTGAATGTTTACCTACTAGAGAAGACCTGAGGAAGACATCACTACCTTCCTTGATTTTATCTGTAATCTATGTTCATAAATTTAGTGCTATAGCCATATCACACACACACTCTCTCACACACAGACAATGTGGATTTATAGATTTAAATCTATAACTCTACACATAGAGGTATAGACAGAGTTGAAGACATCAATCTAAGGCAGAGCTTGAGATAAGTGGTCACAGGAAAATACAAACTTTCTAGTGCTGGTGTGCTTCCAAATTGAGATTTTTATACAAAATCCAGCTCTTCTAGTTAAATGGGCATTTTCTGTCATTGTGGTAGCCATTTTGTGTGAACTCCCATAACAGGCTTTCCACTATTCCAAGTGTACCACCTATTGGCTAGGGTTTCCACATGTGGGCTGCAAAGATCAAAACATTCACTAGAGGGCAGCAACAAACTAGAGTTTTCTGCCATCTAGTATTCATCTAGATATTTTCAGCCCATATCTGGTAGCCTTACTATTCGCCCATCAGCCACCAAATTTGTCATTTTTTTAAAAAAAATGTTTATATGGATTACTTACAAGTCATGTTCCATCCTTGATAAAACAAGAAGTAGAAAATGGCATTTTGTTTCAGGCTTTCCAACTGGGGAACAATCCAGTCATGGGCTCAAATGTTATTGGATGACTTGGTTGTGTACATGTCATCTGCTGCAATGGGTACACACTTCCAGACTGAGCCCATGATGTACCATCATTAACTGTTGCTGTGCTTAGTCAATTAATGCAAGCAAATTATTCATTGATCACTAGAATTGTCATAAAATAAATGGATTTTTCTTTTATAGTATGACTGGCAATTTTGGGGCATTTTATAGAACAATTATATAATTCATGCAGCAGTCACTGATAAATCTTAGAGGCCAGAGTCAGGGAGTTTAATAGGATAAGGTTTTATTAGTTCTGAATGATTGGAAAAGATAGTAAAGCCAGTTGGTAGACAAGTAATATTTTTTCCTCCCTTGTTACAGTAAAGGTGCTGGTGATGTGTTTATTCATCAATGTGGAAAGCTTATACATCTATTATATCACTACAGAATTTATTGTAACAAGATTCAGAAGTGCTTTGCCATGCTTTCTGAATGTCTTAATCAAAGTGGAAATAAGTGAGACCTCTGTCTACTCCCCTGGAGAATCTGCCTCTGAGTAAATGTACCTAGTATTGGATTGCATGATTTTAAAACTCAATTTAAGTTATATAAAATAGTTGAAAGTTTTAGGTTTCTAATAACTCTACATCAGATAAGATTGCTAAAAATCCAAGAAAGAAAAGTGGGAAAGGAAAACAAACAAACAAACAACACCATTAATGTGCAGGTCTCCAACAAATCAGACTTGGATGGAATCTGGCAAATGATTGGAGACATGTTTTATCAAATGCACATATGGTATTAAATATATGTGTTGTAGATAAAGTTAATATGTACAAAAGACTTATTTTGCCTCATTCACTTTTATTATTAAAACTGTTTATTTTTTAAAACACGTTCTTTTAAGGTTAAAACTAGGTTATAGCAGAACTTGGCTGATCTTGAAAAACTAAGTGTGGTGGCCATGTTTAGTACTTGGATGGGAGCCACTTCGACTGGAATCTCTCTCTCTCTCTCTCTCTCTCCCCTCTCCCCCCCACCCCCATACACATCTAATGCAATGGCAAGCCCCTTCTGTATTGTAGTCAATGGGAATCGAGCTTGGCTTGAGGGAACCTTTACATGATTCCTGAGACAATATACCAAGAGGTCATAGGCAATATCAGACTTCTACCCACAGAAGTTGGAAGGGGATCTCCCTCATCTCCATGGCTACCTCTCAGTCTTTCTAGCTTATTAAATTATGATTGCACTGTTAGCTTTCATGTACTGAACTCAAACCTCAAGTAACTGAAATACATAGTACTCTAATCTTCATTTTTTCATCTTCTTCCTCTTCTTCTATTTTTGTTTTTGCCTTTCCTGTGTCATATTTTATTTTTTAATATAATTTTAATGAAAGTTTTAAAAACAAGAGTAAAAATTAATATAAACTAAAATAGATTGAGAAGGAAAAAAGGAAGAAATAAAAGAGAAAGCTAAAGTGCAAAAAGAAAAAAAAAGAAACAAAGTTGTTTACAACGGATTATAGATTGTTTACAACGATTTTGGCTGACAGGTTGAAAATAATTTTGCAAGAATTTATTCATGAGGATCAGTGTGGGTTTTTACCTAAAAGAGAGTTAAAGGATAATATAAGAAATGTGTTGGACATTTTGGAATACTTGGAGCAACATAATGAAAAACAAGCTGCATTGATTTTCTTAGATGCAGAGAAGGCCTTTGACAATTTGAGCTGGGCCTTCCTATTTAAAGTTCTGGAAGATATGAATTTTGGAGAGAATTTTATAAAATGGGTAAGTTCAATTTACACTTCACAGAAAACACAAATAATTGTCAACAGAGTTCTAACAAGACCCTGTGAGATGCACAAAGGGACAAGACAGGTATGCTTGTTGTCTCCTCCTACTTATTTTAGTTCTTGAAATATTGAATAGATATATATGACAAGATGAGAGAATTGTGGAAGTAAAGATAAAAAAAAGAAACTTATAAGTTAAGGGCATTTGCTGATGACATGATGTTGGTTCTGGAGGATTCACTAAAGGGAATAGAAACATTAATGGGAAAATTAAAATAATTTGATACACTAGCAGGCTTTAAGATTAATAATCAGAAGGGTTGTTTTCCTGTGTCATGTTTTACAGCATAAACTCTTAAGAGATGTACCTGCCTATTTGTTGTTGTTCTTTTCACTCCCTCAAGCACAGTTCACACTGACAGCATTATCTAAATAATGGAAACAGCGATGGTAATTTGCAAGCCCCTTTGATCATTTGTTTGATCAGATTAATTATTAGCAATGGGAGAGGTAAAACATGAATGCAGTTTTTGTTTTGCCTCTGTCAGATTGGTCTTCTGTGGAAACACTATATGAAAAGCTTTGGCAGCCTTGTCCCTCAACCCCCAACCCTCGCCTACCATGATGGCACATCAATGTCAGCTTTTTATCTAAGATCCTGTTGTCAGATTGTTCTCATCACTCTCTTTTATTTGTACCACCAGTTCTCCCTTAAAGAGGACATCTGTATCCCCATGCCATCTTTCAATACATTTCTGGCCTTTTTCTTCCTGTATTTTTCTGTATCTAGCAGTGCTTACCAGAGTGGCAATTTAAATAGCTCTGCAAAGCTAAGATCACATCTTAGGTCTACAAGGTTCCTATTGTTTTTTGATATGGTTTGATCCATTTAAAAATAAACACATTCAAAATTATCTTATCAATCCAGAGAGTTGAGCTAATATAAACTATTAGTATTTGATTTGAAACTATCAAATGTTTAATAAAATAAATAATAATAAATAAAATAAAATATAAGTAAGAACAAGAATACAAAGGAAGCCATGGAAAAAAAACTAAAACTGACACTAGTTTTAAAGATGGATTAGTTATAAAATGCTGGGGTGGGGGTAGAATGGGCTCTCTTAAGTAGCTAAATTGGGTTTGAATAGGAAAGACTTCTGGATTAAATTCCAGATTAGAAGAAAATGCAGATTAGATTTTAAGAACACAAACTAATGCAAAATGACACAGCTATGTAGTATTGCCCACTAAAGGGAAAAACGTGAGATCCTTTGCTTGCAAACCTATTTCAGAGCATCAGTCCTTCCAATTTTCCTATCATATATTTTTGACAGTGGTCACAGGGAATGTTTTTATTGTCTGAAAATTTAAAAAAAATAATGTGCGTTGGATTCCTACATTAGGATGGGGAACTAAAAAAGGTACAGTAATATGAAGTGAAATTTATGGAAATACAGTAGTCATGTTCCTATATAGTAAAACAATCTCCCTCTCTCTCCCTCTCAAACTATGCTAACCATAGAGCAGTAGTATAAGATACAGGAGACATCGTAACAGACAGGAAAGGGAGGGACTTAGGAGAGGAGAGGAGAGGAGAGAAGAGAAGAAGGCAACTGGAAAACTGAGAATGCTACATCTGAAACTGTTATATCATGAAATTTTAAGTTACAGTTTATGGTGGAGTCTGTGTCAAAAACCTTCTAAGAGAGACAACAGCACTAATTGTGCTTGTAAAGTTGGTTTTCAACTTTTATTTAAATAGTATAACATAAAAGTTAACATTAATGCTAAAACAAATATAAAGCAACAGCTATTTGAAGATGAGTTTCAGTAGAAGGACTCTAGTCTAAACCAAGATGAAAAGCCCATAAGAAATGAGAATGGCAGCCTTGAAGTAACTTACCTACAGGCAATGAATTGTGTTCTTTTCTATAATGTGAGATGTCTAAAATGTATTTTTAAATTGCTAATTATTTCTAAATTTTAAGTATACATATCAATTAGCCCAAAGCTTTCAATTTTTGGCAAATCTCAGCCTTTTTTGCCTGCTTTTCTGATCTATCTCTTTTTGCTTACAAGAATGATTCCGTAAGTGTTGGGAATGATCCCATAATGATCTGATGTAGTATTGGAAAATTACTGTGGGTAATTTCCAATTTAATTTGCACCCAGCATATTCCCAGTCAATTTCTATCAAGATCAGAGCAAGCACACATGCCAGTCAATTCATCTAACAAAAAATAAAATTTGATGCTTATTTATTAAGCATTGGCAAACATCAAAAACAGTTAACTGACAAAATGGGAGAAAAGGCAGACAAAAACAGGGAAAGCGAGAGACAGACAGATGTGTACAACAGACAAGAATTTATATCTATATCAAAGATCAAAAAAGAAACAATACTGGAAGTAATGAACATGAACAGTCCCAAAGGAAGTAGCTTTTGGTTATTCCAGTTGTAACCCTTTTGTGTACATACAGGAGCAGAATAAAAATGGGAAGCAGGATACCAGGTGACCCTTTTTTCATTCTGCATCATGAAGGAAACAATTTGGTGAATGAGGATTATGTAGCCAACATACTGGCCATCAGAGCAGAAGATCCTGTTTGTGAATGCCTAGTGGTGTGGTAAGGAGCCAAGGGGAGAGTAGTGTTGTCTTCTGGAATCCTGTATGCATAATAAGAATCTGGACCCTGGACTGAGTCCCAAGGAGCGGGCTTTATGGGTAAATATGAATGTTTGAGGCCGATCTCTGATTCTCTTCCTATTCTGCTATGATTCCTATTTCTCTGGGGCTGGAAAGGGATTTTACTTGACCATATAGGGCCCTCCAGAACTTGGTTTTCCATGTGCCACATTACATATAAAAATAAAAGTTCTGCATGAGCTATGGTTGTATTTCAATTATAATTCACTTAGGTCTTTGGGGCACTTAGACAGATTTAGTTTGTGGGTAACTAGACCTGGGATTAAAATATCCTAGAGAAGTGAGGTATCTTGGGGACATGCCAGCTTAAAGGAGAAAGTTACACTCTCAGCACATGCTCAGGTGGACTCTATATCTCCTAGCTCCATACAGTAAGTCCCTGGAAGGAACATTGGTCAGCAGGGGCAGCTAAACATTGGAAGAATGCTGCCCTTCTGTTAGGCCAAGTCTCTATAAGCTTTAACTAATAAAAGATCTCACATTTTTTCTCCCAGTTTGACTTCTGCTATTTCAGTTTATTTCTGTATCTGTCCACACCCTCACTGCTCTCTTGGTACTACTGGTCTAAAATACCTTGCACTAATTTAATCTGGATGTTATCAGGGCATGAATATAAGAAATGAATTATTCAAGGGAATAAATGTATGCAGATAAACATAATCTAAGCTACTCCCTTCTAAATTTAAAAATATGTTAGCTAGCCTAAATTTCTATATTGGTTAGATCTGAAAATTATCCCTTAGGTATTTGCAATAATCATAAATGTCTATTGTCGCTCCAAATGAGGCAAGATTATACATTTCTTTTGTTTCTGTCATTCATAGGTACTGGTGTGGGATGTAACTTTAATTCTATTAAAGTTCACATAATTATATTATGATTCACATAATATTCTACTGCACAAACAATAACAGGATAGAAATTGATTAGAAATGAGAAAACTTTCAATCCCGTTTTTGTTATATTGTACTCCCACTATTAGCAATGTCACTATCCTACACGATTCTCTCAGACACTTATAAATGGCAAGTTCACTGCCAGTTTGGGATAAGCTTTTTAATGTACTGATAGGCATGTGGCATTATGAAAAGGGATAGAGGATTATTTATTTGTGACTATATAGCAGTTATAGCTGCCAACAGCGGGTCACAGAACTTTGTCAATCCTGGCAGATTCCCCAAAGCTAAGCTGGGCTGAACCTGGTCAGTATTTGGGCAAAAGACAACCAGGAAATTCCAGGCTATAGGCTGGACAGAGAAGTTATTTTTTGAAAGAAAGAAAGAAAGAAAGAAAGAAAGAAAGAAAGAAAGAAAGAAAGAAAGAAAGAAAGAAAGAAAGAAAGAAAGAAATGGGAATCAGCTATCATGTTGCTGGTGAAGATGCTATGTGGATGCATCCATGTAATCACCTGGAACCAAGCTTAGTTTAGGACTCTACTGTTATTAGATGTAGGCTTATCTACATGTCCCATTTGACCCAGTGTAAGGATAACCGATGTATCAATTCTGGAAGTTACAAAGGCATCATCTCAGCCTCAACCCATCATGAAGGTAACTTCTGCCCATTTTTTCTTGTTTCATATCCAAAGTAGTGTTTTCCAACTTCTGACGGCAGAAATGGTATTGTACAGTTTGTCTGCTGGGTTTTATTTCATTGTAGGCAGTACCCACATTCTGTTTGGCAAGTGTATACTATGATGCTCATGTCCCCTCGTTCTGGTTGATGCCTTCCACAGGGATTTCATTCTAGGGAATTAGACTGATGAAACAGTGTATTAAAAAAAACAGCAATCCACTGGTAACGTGATGGTCCCTTCCTTCCCAGAAATGACCAAAAAACAGGGAAACAGCAGAGGGACAAGAGCCTGGGGATGGTCAGTTACAAGAGGGAGAAGGAAGGGCTACAAGAGGGAGAAAAATGCAGGGAAGAATCCTGTGTGTGAATGTGTGTGGATGATGCTTGCTTTCTTGGTACAAGTGATCAGGGAAATCCACCAGTTGTGGGCCATAGTACCTGCCTTCTGGACAGAATACTCAAAATACTTGAAATCTGTATAGTGATTTCTTAAACTAGCTCCATTTCTAGCTGATAACAGCTGAGAGACATGCAACATAAGGCTGCCATATGGAGATGACCAACATCAACTAGTCAGTCCACAGCCACCAAGTAACTAACATAGTGATTCAAAAACAGTCTAGTTTTCTTTGATCTCAGATCTCAGTACTAATCCTGTTACTATATGTTATGTGTTAATACTTACCAGTCTTTCAATTCTGACAACTATACTACTACAGAGCTAAATTTCTGGCAAAACAGAGAAGAGAAGCCTAAAATACATGACATAAAATGACATCGTGGCCAGGCCTTCCTGTGGGTTCATAGGTTTTGATAGAAAACCCAGTGCAAAACACCGCTTGAGAACGTTTCCCTTTACTAAGCAGACACACAATGGCTTTCATTTTCTAGCCACATTCCTCAGCAAGATTCTTTACAGCTATGCAAGGCAAGCTTGGGCTCTCACATCTTCTCCTGGCTGCTTTTACTGAGAACAGAGGAAAGTCTTCACCTGAGATCTAAAATACATTATACGCCGATATTTTTTTTTCCTTTTACTGAATTCTGCAACCTAAAGCTTCTCTAAGCATAAGTATGTATATTTATTTGCAAGATATGCAGCCAAGGGACTTTGCAGCTGTGAAGAATCTTTGGATTGTGGCAGGATAGCAATGTGAAAAACAAAGAAATTTTTAACAATGCATTTATCCCTCTATCTTTCTAAATATTCTAATTACTACTGTTTCTACTATTTAGAACTGAGAAAAGGCTTAAAGATACTGGCTGGCAATTTTCCTGTTAGTCAAACAGAGCTGGCATTTTCCTCATAGTAAAACCTGTTACTTTCCATCATCCTGGACCTCCATCAGTGACACAGGTCTCAGTGGACATCTTCTTTTAGGTTTTCAGCAAGTCTTTCCATGGATCTCAGCCAGCATCTCTTCCCAGGAACAACATCTCTCTTCAGTGGAATTCCCTTTGAACAAACAAGCCTTAAGCAGTATAACACCATCCAGGCCAATTTAATTTTACTAGCCAGCATTATTCTTTATTACATTTACACCAACTCTTCAAGTGTAATTAATGTTTTGACCATGATACATATTTCCATTCTAGTTCTCCCTCCAGTTTTATTTCCCAGAGCTTCTCTGGTAAAGTTTAAGACCCAAGTCTGATACCAGTCCTACTTCCACTTAGGAGAACATTTTCTTGTGGGAAACTGAACTATGCTCACTTTCACTTTTCTTATAGCTTGCTCACCCAAAGTATGTGTTTAGGTTTCTGCATGGGTTTGTGAACAGACAGCAGGAATCCCAGTAAGGGATTCATCATATACTTAAGGGTATATGATGCCCCTAGGCCACATTGACTGATAGCACCACCTTCCACCAATGCAAATATCTGCATTTTTAGAATTGTTTGGAAGGAGGGGTGGTGTTGGTGCCCCCAAAGCTTTGGCACTCTAGGCCAGTGTTTACTTGGCCTTAGCCTACCAGCCCTGCTTAGAATGGGGGGAAGGCTATAAATAGTTCAATAAATAAGTAAATTATTTACTACTTACTTATTACTTATCGTTAACCTCTGACTTAACATAGTGAAGTATATATCATTAAAGTGTTAGGAAACTCTCTTATTTTGGTGTGCCTGATGATCAAACACTATTATCCTTCATGACTACTCTTTGACAGGTATAATGGAAACAATATGGAAGTAGTCTAGTTAAACTGTATCTTTTAAATGGACTGTCCACTTGTTTGACAGACAACACATGTGGTTTTCTGCTATAACCAATCTTCTGGACAAATCTTATTTATTGATTCTTGATTCTCATCATCTTCAGCCAATGTTCTTTTTTATTTTTGTTTTGGTGCCTTCAACTCAATCTTGACTCCTGGTAACCGCCCGGCCAAGTCCCTGGAGTATTCTTGGCAAGATTTCAGAAGTGGCTTATCATTGTCTTCTTCCTAGGCTGAGAGAGTTACTGGTCCAAGGTCACCGAGCTGGTTTTGTGCCTAAAGCAGGACTAGAACCCGTAGTCTCCTGGTTTCTAGCCTGATGCCTTAACCACTGCACCAAACTGTCTCTTTTTTAAAAATATTATACTGTACATTTATTGACAGACTTTATCTGTTCTGGAATTTGATTTTTATTTAATTTTTAAAAACAAAAATAGACACTTTCAGTAAGTGTCTATTCCACTTCTGTTTCATCTTTCCAGTTCAAATGAATTAGGAAAGATCACTGACCTGATGTTTCTCTGAACTTCAAGTTGAGAGAACAAAACAGTAGTGTAAACTCAGAGTCAATATTAATAAAATGCAGCCTACTCTCTATTGATTCTGTCCTTCTCTGCCTCCAACATTCCACTTTCTTTCTCCCCTGTTCATTACTTCTCTCCCCCCCACCCCTATGCATACTTCCTATAGCATGTGATCAACAATCCTGATGGCCATACTTTCAGGAAATCACGACACTGAATATACTGGAATAAGTAGTACATTGTGCTCAGCAGCAAATTTGATCCCAATAACTCCAGAAAGCCAGTCTGGTGCAATGGTTAAGGCATCAGGCTAGAAACTGAGAGACTGTGAGTTCTAGCCCCGCCTTAGGCATGAAGCCAGCTGGGTGACCTTGGGCCAGTCACTCCCTCTCAGCCATAGGAAGCAGGCAAGGGCAAAACAGTTCTGAAATCTTGCTAAGATAACTGCAGGCACTAGTCCAGACAGTTGCCAGGAATCAACACCGACTCAAAGGCACACACTCAACCCAACAGAAAACTTGATCCCATTTAATGTGACACAAGATTATTGATTAAATAGAAATGAGCTGGCAAATACAGAATGAAGGCCAGCTCTTGCAGCTAAGACAAAGATGGCTCATTTAAGCAGTTCCAGATTAACCTTGCTTCCCCATCACCTATAACTCAGAGTGGCATTGATAACAACAGGTTTATTTGGTGGTTTGTAGCCAGTGGATTGCCTTTCCCTATGTCCAGAATAAGATATGTCAGGGTGATTAATTGTTAGTGGGCAAATGTCAATATTCCCTGAAGCATATGCTGTTGCAAATATACAGACATTTGGAAGGTACCCATTAATTTCAGCTTAGTCATGCTTACAAAATTGTACCAATAGTGGTGCTCAACTTTTATAGCTTATCCAGAAGGTTTTACTGAGGCACATACTTAAACACTAGCTCCTGGCAACTTTTATTAAACATGAGAGTTAGGTAAAGAGAAAAGGCAGGGTGAATACTCCACCAGAGGCTTAGCTCAGCAACAATATAATGGACTAATCAGATCAAGTGAAGTACTTTGCTGAATTAGTGCCCAGTGGCCAATGGTTCATTTCTAAGCAGAGACAAGAAGGAGCTCAGGACTGCCTTGAAGTCACAGGCCTATTTTAACTTGTCCAATTTTTTTGCAGTCCAGATCAGAAGGACATTGAAAGCTATTCACACAGCCAGGCAACACTTGTTTGGATAAATGTGGTACTGTTGCTGGATGCTGTGATCATAAAGATATAATGAACCATTTCCCCTTCTTCTGTTCCTTTCTTACAGAATTCTGCATGTGTTAGGCTTTTAACTCTTAATCCTCCAAAGATTACAGAACGTGAAGTCCAATTTTAAGGAAATATGTCGGGGAAAGCTGTTCTTTGAATTCATTCTACCTTGCACTTGAGAACAATTTCTGAAATAATTCTGGTTTTGGAGCCTGCATAGAATGCCACTGTTTTCCATTCCTTTGATTTAGTTTCATAATCTCAACCACAACCTGTGCAACCAATGCACAAGGGTGAAAATCAATCATGAGGTTATGGTATATGTGATCATTGTGACTACATTGTTTTTGTGAAGAGTATTACTGATGGATGAGGTTCTTCTGTGCAACTGCTGAAATCTGTCTTCTGATTTCTTGACAGTTGTCTTTCCCCTTATAAAAATAAAATAAAACCATACAAACAATCTGGTTTTTGCCTCATTTTTAGGTGCTTCTTTTTTTTATTCTTTTGAGGTAGCAGATATAAGTGGGATCTTAAGTGATTAAACGTTACAGCTGTGAAGATTTCTCATACCACTTCAACTGCCAAATCCAAATTACTTCAAGGGCCAAATCCAAATCAAATCTATTTGAGGGAGACTGTTCTGTGAAACGTCAGACCAGGGCAACCTATCCCAACTTACTTCTTAGTTCCTAAGCAACTGATTTGGCTGGGAATTATGGGAATTGCAGTCCAGCCCATCTAAAAGTCAGTATGTTGAGGAACCAGACATGCCATTGAATATGCATCATCTTCCTCCTTAAAGAAGCAGTTGTGGCATGGGAAGAAGGAAGGCAAGACAACTATCCTGGATATGAAGTTATATGGCTCTTTAGAAGCCTATTTAGGCATTAAGGGAATGGGTACATTTAATTCATGAACATGAACCAACTAGCTCGCTTCTCACAACTGTGTGGATGTCCAGTTCAAAAATAGAAGCATCCACATTTATTCAATCCATGGGAAGAACTTTTTCTTCCTCATGTGTTGCATCACATCAGTATGACAGCATAGATAACTTTGTTTTTATGGGTTATGTAAGCTCTTCTGTGAAATTCTCTGCAGTTTAAGAAAAAGGTAAAAAAGCACAGTAAATGGAATAAATATACCAGGCACTAGCATTGTTCCAGGCAAAACTCTGCTTTACATTCTGCAGAGTCACAGCCTGCCATTTTCCTGATAATATCTGGAAGATAAGGTTTAAGGCTGGAATATTTTAAGGAAAAGGGAACAAGACATGAGAAGGAAAAAAAAACAGTGCAGTAAGTGGTTTCTTTAAATCACATCTTTGATGCAGCTGTTCTCCAAATGCATATGTTTTATTCCTTTATTTTCCTTTATTTAGGACTCAGTTAAGTTAGTTGAAATTCAGTTCTTAGGGAACCAGTTGGACTGGTTACTTGTGATTTTGCTTGCACACTGTTCTTTCTTAGAATTAACATCTTCAATGGCTGCTTTGGTGTCATGGTCTCAGGTTACTGGCAATTACTGAACATTGTCTTCTCCCATGTGAATCTATGGAATAGAGACTGAGGAGCCAATAAGAATAGGCAGGGGAGAAAAGATATGCCACAGATCACATGCAGCCATTATAACAGGTGGCCACAAGAATCGTGCAGGAATTTACTGTTCATTTAATCCACCTGAATATTAGCTGGCACTAACCTCCATCAGCTGACTTTAGTCTGCCCTACATTTCCCACAAATCAATTTCATCAGGTGGGCAAGGTTTCTGGTACAAGAATGCATACTTGCATCTCCCAAAGCTTTGGATAGAACCCCTGGAACTGCTTCAGAAGTTAATGCCCAGATATAATTGAAAATTATCCATTGTGTAGAAGCTTCTCTTTTTCCTGTAGAACTAAGAGTTGGACTGATTGGGAAAAATAGTTGACAGTAGATTGATGATAGGCAAAAAAGCCCAACTTCATACAGTGCAAAATGAAGGCTGCAATCCTGTGAACTCAGGGTGACTTACTTCTAAGTAAACATGTGTAGCATTGCAATGTATCAAGTTAATTAAAGCATAAGACCAGCCAATGTCTTTTGGGATTAGATTGACCTTTCTGTGGTATGGTCCAGCATAGGGTGGCAGTAATGGAAGTCTAACTGCAAAGTAATTAAAGTGAACTATTTACAATCCAGGTAGCAGTCTTTTTGATTGTGATTTCTCTCTGTCTCCCTCTTTCTCTGTTTCTTTAGCTACAAAAGTTTTCCTTTTTAACAATGACCTTTTTCATTTTATCTAGACTGTATCACTTGCTCTTTATGCAAGGCAGACATCTCTGATATTTTTAAAGCATTTTTTTTTGCCAAAATGCCAAGGCCTTTAACTTTAAAAAGCATCTGCTGTGTATCTCCATTTAAAATGTTTCATATCTTCTTTTTTTACCAGAATGCTGGAAATTCAAGTTCTGAGCTGCAGAAGCATGGAAATCTACAGAGTACTGCATCACACATTTCTGGTTCTCTTCTCTGGTACCATAATGCCATAGCAGGTCTTCTAGAAGGGCACAGGTATATTTGTCTCTTCCCTTCACCTGAGAGCATGATTATACCTACTCCAATTTGTATGCATGCTTTCTAATTGTTTTGTAGGTTTTACCTTTTGTCTTACATGTAGTATACCTTGCCACACTTTTTCCTCTCTGATGTCAGTTTTCCATTAAGGCTTCAGTTTCTTATATATTTCCATCTGAATATGCATCAGTATACTCCATATATTTCCTAGTTATTGGGATGTGTTTAAGTGTATGATGGCTTGCAAAGTAATCTCTAGATGGGATATCCTCACTTGCATAAAATAGCATGAGCATACTTGGGGTAAAACCGGGCTATGACGTGCTGGCCAAAAGTAACCAGCATTGTTCTTACAATTAGCAGGGAAAGCTGTGTGTATCATGGGTACAACAAGGCTGGTAAATGACTTTACACCTTCTCCATTTTACTAAAAAGTGTTGTGTGAAAGCCTTGATTGACCAAAGCCATGATAGAGGTGGCAGAAGTCAATTGCTTTGGGCAGATCTGGTGACCACCATGGCATATGGAAAATTCTGGCTTAGAATGCAAATAGAATAATTTAATGAATGAAATGAAGGGAGGAATGATAGATTATGTTGCATGTCTGTAAGAGAAAGGGGAAGACCTGAATGAAAAAGGCCTGATCTTGTGAAATGACATTGATGAATACCGGCAGAAAAATAAAGGTGTAGGTTTAATTATGAACTGTGAATTAAAGGAATAAAATGTATGTTCTGTGGCAGCAGGAAATTATGAAATAAAGGGATCAAATGTATGTTTTGGGGCAGCAGGAAATTATGAAATATGTGGGGATCCCCTGTTCTGGGAGCCAGTGGGTATGGGGTGGGGAGTGCTCAGGCCTCGGGGGAAGTTGGGGTGAGTCAGAATATTATGGAGGTAATGGGTATGGGAAGGTATGGAGGGAGTCCGGGGATGGACCACTTTTGGGGAATGCAGGCCCAGTGCCTTGTATGGATATCACATTCCAGCCCCAGAACTCAATCCTGAACAGCAGGCCTTCAGAGGCCCTGGCTTTTGGCTGTTGCTGCTAAACACCAGATCAGACAGCAATAAAGCTTCCCTCATCTGTGATTTAATCACAGATGAGGGGGCTGACCTGGAATGTATTACTTACATTTGGCTGGGTATGGAGGGGGGCATTGTCCTCTTGGAAATGTGCCCAGTTGGGTCTCAGGTGTGGCATTAGCTGATCCTATAGGGCAGGAGTGTGGCAGTTGTCATCTGGGAGTGTCTTACGTGTCATGAGTGCCGTTGAGCTAAAGTCATCAGCGCAATGGCACACATGACAATGGCAAGGAAATAGGTGAAGGGGTACAAGATAAGTAGCCATCAACCCACAACGACTAACGGCCAACAAACAATAACTAAACGGATCACGGAGCACACCCAAGCCATCAGCGCAAATACAACGGGGATCGCCCAGCTGAAAGCAATCAGCAGAGGAATGGAAAACCTGATGATGGGCGATCCCGGAAACCCTCACCCACCGGCAGGGCAACGTATTGGACAAAGGGGGGTGACGTGACCGCGAGCGAGGGGGCGCTGACCGGCGCGGGGTATTTAAACCCCGCACCGGCGCGCTCCTGTCACTCTCAGCTTTTTTCTACCAACGCTGTACCTGCCCTGCAAATAAATCAGAGCCTGATCCACGAACCAGTGTCTGAGTGTTATTCAGAGGCAGGCAGCGCATGACATTACGGCTCTCACGGGTGCTGCTCCATAGGTGCCTGATTGACACCTTGTTCCTTAAGTTGGACTCTAGGGTTCAGTTGGGATTGTTGCTACTGTACCAGCCTCCCTGCTGCATGGTAACCTCCCTGCCTGAGCTCCTTGACTCTGCTTAAGGTTGTTAGTGGAATTCTCCAGATTTATGATTCTAGGGGATTTCAATCTCTCTTCTCTGGGAATGGGGTCTGAGGTGGTTCAGGAGTTTATGGCCACCATGATAGCCATGGGCCTATCCCAGGTCATCCAGGGCCTGACACAGGACAGTGCTTGCACACATGATTTGGTTTTCCTGTCAAAGCAGTGGCAATGTGATCTGAAGTTGGAGGAGCTCTCTGTAGCTCCCCTTTCATGGCCAGATCATGCCCTGATTGCTATGAGATTTTCTGGTGCTACCCTTTGCTGCAGGGAGGTGTGACCTATTTGATCAGTCTGCCCTCAGTGACTAATAGAACCTGATGGGTTCCAGAGGGAACTGGAGGTTATTTTGGTGGTCTGTTCCATGGTTTGGCTGAGGCCTTGGATGTCTCTTGCATTGAGAGGGCAGCCGAGGCTTTGGATTGGATCATGCCCATGCAGCCTCTCCTCTCCCATGGATTCCATCGTTTTCTGTAGTTTATGGAAGAGCTGAAGAAGATGAAACAAGAGAAGTGATATCTAGAGCACTGTTGAAGATTGACAAGAGATGAACTTGATCAAACATGGGTGAGAGCTGCGATTAAGGCCTACCTAGTGGCCGTAAGGGTGGCAAAATGACAATACTTCTCTGCACTTATGGTGTCCTTCGATAGCTGCCTGGCAGCCTTGTTTAGGTTCAAGCCCTCCTGGGAAGGAGGACTCAGAAGTTCACCAACAGGATTGTGTGGAAGAATTTCCAGAGCATCTGTTGGACAAAATTGCTCAAATTAGTTTCCAGTTGGATGCCAGCCTTGCCCAGTTATCTAGGAACAGTTTGAACCTTGAGGAAGTGGATAGGATTCTTATGAGTATGAGCTCAGCTACTTGATCCTTAGATCCATGCCCCTCCTGGCTAGTTAAGGTTGCCCAGGGTATGTGATGTGGTTGAGTTCTAACAGTGGTTAATCCATCATTGAGAGAGGGAGTTGTGCTGGTGTCCCTTAAGGAAGCTTTGGTCTCCCCCCTCCTCAAGAAGCCATTGCTGAATCCCACCATACTGGACAATTTTCATCTGGTATCTAACCTTAGAGAAGTTTGTGGAGAAGGTGGTTGTTCAGCAGCTTCAGTGGGCCCTAGATAAAGTAGATTATTTGGACCCCTTTCAGTCAGGATTCAGGTATGGGCATGGGATGGAAATGGCATTGGTTCTGCTTTTGGATGATCTGTAGTGGGAGCAGGTCAGGGGTTAGCATATCTGTCCTTGCTCTCCTCTCAGCAGCCTTTGATACTATTGACCACGGTATCCTTCTAGACTGGCTCTGTGGATTGGGAATGGGCAGCACAGTATTGGGCTGATTCTCTTCCTTCCTATGGGGCTGGTACATGTCGGTAGTGCTTGGTAGTAAGAAGTCCCATCCACAGCCCCTCTTATGTGGGGTGCTGCAGGGTTCGGTATCTCTCCGCTCCTATTTAACATCTACATGAAGCCACTGGTAAGATGATCCATCACCATCAGGTGAGGTATCATTAGTATGCTGATGATACCCAATTATACCTCTCTACCACCCCTGGCAAACTAAGCAATGCTGCTGATGTCTTGTCCCAGTGCCTGGAGGCTGTGGGGGTCTGGATGGGAAACAACAGGCTTCAACTGAGCCCTGGGAAGACTGAGTGGCTTTAGGTTTTTGGAACTTCTGCACTGGGACTTTTACCATCTTTAGTTCTGGATGGGGTTGCATACCCCAGACAGACCCAGTGCACAATCTGGGGGTCTTTCTAGTCTCATGACTCCTGCTCAAAGAGCAGGTGGCAGTCATGGCTAGGAGGGCCTTTGCACAGCTTCCTGTTGTGTGTCTGCTGCAGCCTTTCCTGGACCATGAGGCTCTACTCACAGTCACTCATACCCTGGTCACCTCCAGAGTGGATTACTGTAATGGACTTTATGTGGGCCTGCCCTTGAAGGATATCTGGAAGCTTCAACTGGTGCAGAATGTGGGTGTACAGACAGATGTGTGCCTCTAGGATGGCACATGTTACATTTTATTTATTTTTCAAATTTTGCTACTGCCCATCTCCCCCAAAAGAGGGACTCTGGGTGGTTTACAATAAAAACATCTCTGTTCCATGAGCTGCATTGGCTGCCAGTTTACTTCTGGGTCTAATTCAAGGTGCTGGTTTTGACTTTTAAAGCCCTACACGACATAGGTCCAGGTTATTGAGGGATAGCCTCTTCCTGATCACGTCTACCCGTCCCATCAAGTCCAGCAGGAGAGGCATGTTGTGGGTCCCATCTGTCAAAGAGCTTCATCTGATAGGACCCAGATGAAGTACTTTTTATGCTGTGGCTCCTGCCCTCTGGAATATCATCCCGCCCCCAAGGTGAGGTTAACCCCATCCTTGTTAGCCTTTCAGAAGGGTCTGAAAATGTGGTTGTTCTAGCAATCTTGGGGATCTCAAGGGAAGCCTACACAATAGTTGTATTGTGTTTAGATAGGTGCTCTCCCACAATCTTGTTTTTATTATTTATCTTGTTTTTATTTATTTTTAAAAGTGTTTTAATAGTTGTGATATTGTTTTAACTATTGATAGTATGCCACCCAGAGTCACATTTAGTGAGGTGGGCAGCTATATGAATGTATTAAATGAATAAATAAATAAATAAATAAATGTCAGAAGGTATTAATTTTGGTGATCTGGGTTGTGAGTACGGATGGAGGTTTATAGGTTAGAGTAGTTGTATATTACTTTTCAGTGCAGGGTGATAATGAAAACACCAGAGGTGATTTAAAAAAAATACAAACAAACAAACAAAAAACACTGCCATATTTGAATGCAATCTGGGGGTAGAGCAATATTGTTTTAGGTGCCGTGGATGGATCAATGGGAATGAGTACAAAAAGGTGATGGGCCATTCAAAAATCCAAGAATGAGAATGGTGACAGTTTGGCGCTACCTGCTCACAAAGAACTCAGATTTTTTAAATTTTTAATTTATTTTTATCCCGCCTTTATTATTTTTTTTATAAAAACCTCAAGGCAGCAAACATACCTAATACTCCTTCCTCCTCCTATTTTCCCCACAACAGCCCTGTGGTCTAAGCACAAGTCTATCTGTGTGTGCATGTTACAAATGAATGAACGAAGCCAGTGGGGTCTGGGTGTCGGGCAGGCCCCAGAGAGGCCCAGGTTCAAGTCCTCTTTCAGCCATGGAAGTTCATGGGGGGGGGGCAGGGTGTGTGGTATCCAGGGAAAGGAGAAGTTGGGCAGTAACTCTTTTTCTCAGCTCAATCTACCTCACAGGTTGTTTTATGGGGAAAAATGAGAGAAGCGCTCTGTATACTGCCTTGAGCTACTGAATGAAAGACAAAATATAAATCTAACAATTATTCTAAAAGCATAATTAAAACAAGTGGTGAAAGATTGAGAGAATGAATGAAAAAATTAGTGAAGGACACAAAAGTGATAAGTTCTAAATGTGAGAAAGATCATTTTTTGGTAGTGTCAGTACTAACTCTTGGAGGAAATTAGAGATGGAAGAAAAGGAAAGAAGCAAAAAAAAACAAAAAACAAACCCTAGAATGTAGTTCCAGAATTACTGCAAGGAGAGAAAGAACA
This sequence comes from Candoia aspera, assembly GCF_035149785.1. Lineage (NCBI taxonomy): Eukaryota > Metazoa > Chordata > Lepidosauria > Squamata > Candoiidae > Candoia > Candoia aspera. The sequence continues at coordinate 164,490,075 of NC_086155.1, forward strand.
AGTCCTGTGTAGGGAAAAAAAAAAGATTAGAAGATAGTCGAATCTCTCAAGAGAAAGAATGAAAAGTGGGCATAAGGAATGAGGATATGGAAACTGCTTGGAACAAAATGAGAATTATGTTGTCACACAATGCCACACCTGTGTGTGGAATTTTTTCCACTGGGAAGTGTGAAAAAGAATGCTTGATGGAGAGATAAAGTGGAAGAGAATTAAAGAATGCATATAAAAACAAAATTGCTGCAAAAATGAAGATGAGATAAAGATCTTGCATGATGTAAATGTAAAGAAAAAGATAGTTGCAAAGTATGTAATTAAAGAAAGCAAGGAGTAGTTAAGAATTAAAAGAGGCAGAAAAATGCAGAGTGGTTTTGATGGAAATAAAAATTGTTTCAGAAGTGGCAGGCTAAACAAGGAATTTCCAGAGGATGAACTGAATTGCAGATAAAAGCAATGAAATGCCTTGGATGAAACTAAAGTGAAGGAATAATGGAAGGAGCATTTAAGTTACTTGTATGTAGAATGATATTGGTATGTTAAACAGTGGCACTGAAATGAATGAAATGAATGCTTGTGTCCAAGAAAAAAAAATAATGAAAAGGAAATCATGAATGCTAAGAGGATGTTTAAAACATGGTAAGATCGCAGAAGCAGATGCTGCACTTGAAGAGATTTTAAACTATGGATTCGGTTTTCTTTTAAAGTAGCTGCATAACTTATTTACTCTGTGTGTGAAAACTAAATGTGTGCCTGAAATGATTATAACTATTTATTTATTAAATTTATACATTGCCTATCTCACTGTATAAGTGACTCTAGGCAGCTTACAAGTAAAAAAGAATGAAACGCTTACAAAAAAATATGCAAAGTTAAAAAGACGGAGAGATCATACTCAACCCACCAACCATCTCCAGGGCTGCATAAAATTATTGGATCCCCAAGCTAGGTGGCAGAGCCAGATCTTAATGCTCTTCAGGAAGCTTGAAGAGTGGGTGCCAAGCTCACCTCTGGGGGCAAGATGTTCCACAGGGCAGGGGCAATGGCAGAAAAGGCTTTCTTCCTGGACCCCACCAGTCAGAATTCTTTAGCCAATGGGGTTTGTAACATATCTCTCCTGCCTGACTGGGTGGGATGGGTCGATGTAATTGGGTCAAGAGGTTTCTTTACGTAACCCCGGCCCATGCCATGAAGGCCTTTAAAGGTCATAACCAGGACCTTGAATCAGAGCTGGAAGCAATCCAGCACACAGTGCAGCTCAGGCAGCAGAGGTGTTATATGCACAGCCCTACAGCCACCCATAACTGCCCTTGCCATTCTGCACCAGTTGCAGCTTCCAGATACTTTTCAAGGGTAGTCCCATGTAGTGCGCATGTCTATAATCCATACGGGAGGTGACTAGAACATGAGTGACTGAGAGAAGGGCTTCCTGATCCAGGAAAGAATGTAATTGGGGCACAGCACAAAGTTCAGCAAAAGCCCTCCTAGCCATGACTGCTGCCTGCTCCTAAATAAGGAGTTGTGAGTCCAGGAGGATCCCCAAATTATGCACTGGGTCCGTCTGGGGCAGCGCAACCCCATCTAGGACCAAAAATGGTAAACCTCCAGATCCAGAAGAGCCCCACACCCACTGTCACTCTGCCTTACCAGGGTTCAGTTGAAGCCTGTTGTTCCCCATTCAGACCCCGAGAGCCTCCAAGCACAGTGAAAGAACATCCACAGTGACATCCACAGTTCACCTGGGATGAAGATGTACAATTGGGTATCTTTGGCATGCTGATGATACCTCATTCTGTGGTGACAGATGATCTCTCCCAGTGGCTTCATGTAGATGTTAAAAAGGAGTGGAGAGAGCACCAAATCCTGTGGCACCCCACAAAACAGGGGGCATAGGCTGGGCCTCTTGTTCCCTATCATCTCCGACTGGGAACAGCCTCAGAGGAAGGAGGTGAACCAGCACAAAACTGTGCCACCCACCCTCAACTCCTTGAGCCAACCCAAAAGGATACCATGGTTGATGGTACTGAAGGCTGCCAAGAGGTCAAGAAGAGCTAGGATGGGTGCACTTTCCCCATCCTGCTCTTGCCAGAGATCTTCTAAAAGCATGTCCAATGCTGTTTCTGTTTTATATCCAGGCCTGAAACCTGACTGGAAGGGGGCCAAATAATCTGTTTCATCCAGCATCCTCTGGAGCTTCAGGGCCACCACCTTCTCTACAACCTTCCCTAAGAAGGGAAGGTGAGAGACTGGACACAAATTGTCCAGGACAGTAAGATCCAGTGATGGCTTCTTAAGGACAGGGCAAACCAGCACCTCTTTAAATGGTGCCGGGAACATGCCCTTCCCCAAGGAAGAATTCACCATTGCTAGAACCCAGCCACATGTCCCCTCCTGGGCAGCCTTGACCAGCCAGGAGGGGCATGGATCTAATGAACAGGTGGCTGCACTTAATTATTCCTCTACATAAGGGGAAGCATGTCAGGTGAGAATGCAAAACTACAAGGGGATTACTTCTTATATGTGCCTTGGAAGTTGACAGAATTCTGAATGAAGGGTTAGAACAGGTGATAGAAAAATTCGGGAAGCATAGTACAGCTTCATGCAAGACTGGGGGTATGCGGACCAGATTTTGCTTTTCAAAAGGTCAATAAGAAATGTTATGTATGGAATAAAGAAAATACAATGCATCTTTCTTGATTTAGAGAAAACATAAAAATTTTGGAATGTTTTGCACAAGTATAGGCTTGGAAGTTGGTTATTGGATGTGATAAGAGTGGTATATGATTAAAATAAAGCATGTCTGAGAATAAAAGGAATGCTTAGCATATGGTTCATAACTGAGCAGCAATAAGACAAGAATTTGTGATGACTCCTTGGTTGTTTAATGCATTTATGTATAAATGTATGAGGAATGCTTGTGGTGACATTACAGGTGTGCTGGTCGGGGGTATGAAAATGCATGTACTTTTCCATTCAGATGATGTGCTGATAGCAGAGATCCCAAATGATTTGCAGTGGATATTAAAATAAACCATATGATGCAATGAGCACTATGGATCTGAATATTAATATTTCAGAGACCAAGTTAGTTGGGTTTGACAGGAAAAAACAGAGTGAATGATATATAAATGTGAAACACTAGAGCATGTGGATGAGTGCGTCAGGCAAAACATCAAACTAAATAGAGTACATTGGAAATGGGATACCAAAGGCATTTGTGTGGTAAAAGAAAAGGTCAGATGAAGAATGAATGTAGGATCATTCTTCATCTGACCTAAATGTAGAGTGAATACAGTGAGTGACCAATATGAAAAACGTATTTTAAGGTAGTCATGTAGACTGAATGAGGACTGAACTGTGAAATAAATATATGAAGGAAGAATGAATGAATGGAGAGAAAGCTAAGACTGAGAAAAATGTGGTTGGATGGAATTGATGAGATCTTATTATTTCTCAACACTTTTCTGCATCCTGGGTAAAGATGCTTACCCTGAAAGGTAATAGTGTGATAGGTATATACATATGTATTTTCATCCACTTCTCTTCTACGATTCACAGCTGAGAAATGAGGGGAAAAATCCCCTATCTCCATTAGGGAGGCATTATAAACCAAAAGGTGAGAGATCCAAATACTCAACTGGTGCAGTGCTGAGTTAACATCCTATTTCTCCCATGAAACTTCAGCTCTGACCGAATAGTCAGTCAATCTTGTTTGGATAGAATGTGAGTTTTTAAATTCAGTTGAAAGGAAACTTGATTTCATGGGTATTCTAATATTTTTATTCCAAATGTGAGTGTTGCAGCCCATTAGGGAACGAGGTGACAGCTTTTAGATGCAGAAGTACCATGCTACATTTCCAAAAGAAATTATTCAGGGATACTGATGCTTCCCACCTGAAATAGTATCTTGTCAATGTATTTTATGGACCTGGAGCATACCCACACTGCTGAAATGGGCAGAAACAGTTGGAGATAAGCAGTCTCTCAGATATCCAGGCCCTGGCAGCCAATGCAGCTCACACACGTTGAGAGGCACCCGTTACTACTTGCGCTGCTGCATTTTGAACCAGCTGTAGCTTCTGGGTGGTCTTCCAGGGCAGCCCCATGTAGGGTGCATTGTATTAATCCAAATGTGGGGTGACCGGGGCATGAGTAACTGTCTGAAGAGCCTCCCAATCGAGGAATGGGTGCAACTGGTACACAATATGAACCTGTGCAAAGGTCCTTTTGGACATAGCTGCCACCTGCTCTTTGAGCAGCAGCTGCAAGTCCAGAAGGACCCCCAAGTTGCACACCAGTCTTGACTGGGGAAGTACAACCCCATCCAAGACCAAAGATGGTGACATCTCTGACCCAGTGGTCCAAACAGCCACAGCCATTCAATCTTGTTGAGATTGAGCCAAAGTCTGTTCTGCCATCCAGACCTGAACAGCCTCTAGGCACATTAACAGCTTCACCTGTGCCGCTCGGGGTAGAGATGTAAAGTTGGGTATCATCAGCATACTGATGATACTGCACCGTGAACTGGCAGATGACCTCACCCAGTAGTTTCATGTAGATGTTGAACAGGAGAGGGAAGAGCATCAAGCCCTGAGGTGCCCCACGCAAGAAGGGACACAACATCTGGAACCAACCACTGAGGAAGGAATAGAATCAATGGAGTATAGTGCCTCCCACTCCTAACCCCTGCAGCTAGTCCAGAAAGATACTGTGGTCAACAGTATTGAAAGCTGCTGAGAGATCAAGAAGCACTAGGATGGATGCATCACCCCCATCCCAGCTCCACCAAAGGTTATCAGCAAGTGCAACCAATGCTATCTCTGTACTGTACTCTGGCCTGAAGCCAAACTGAAATGGGTCCAGATAATCCATTTCCTCTAAGATCCTTTGTAGCTGTCATCCTTTTCTACAGGTGGTTACCTTTTCTACAATCTTTGTCAGAAAGGAAACTGGCTGAAAGTTCTCCAACAGGGAAGGATCCAGCGATGACCTCTTGAGGGGGCATACCACTGCCTCCTTCAACACTGGTGGGAGCACCCCATCTCTCAAAGAGGCTGAAACCACCACATGAATCCATCCTGTGGTCACCTCCCAGGCTGCTTTAATAACCCAGGTGGGGTGAGGATCTAACAGGTGGCTGGACTGACAGTCAAAAGGACATCCACTTCCTTGGGCATAACAGAATCAAACTCAGTCCAGATAACATCACAAGACTGTTCCTTGGGCAACTTATTAGAATTTGCCCAGTCAGAGTCCATCTCTGAGCGAATGTGAGCAACTATTTGATTGATTGATTGATTGATTGATTGATTTCTATAGCCGCCCATCTCAGCAAGTGACTCTGGGCAGCTTTGTCTGCCAGATTGTCCTAACAGCCAGGAACCATGCTGAGGCAAGGAATAGGTCTCTAGTGTTTTATTACTGCTACATTAGACAGAAAATCCTAACAAACTGAAGAAGTGTGGGAAAAACCCAGACAGATAAACCCCAAAAGTTAAGGCGGGTCTGATCTGTGTCTCTTTGAATGGCTGCTTAACTCCTCAGTACTACGCATGCGTTTTCCCCCCTGGATAGGGGCCCCCTCCTGCTCACCATCAGTACTCATGACACGGATAGCCTGAATATTCCTTACCATGGTCCTGGAGATGATCCTTTGGCCCAAGCCTCCCCCCCCACGCCCCAATAGGGAGCTGGTCACCCTAAACTGGGCCACTGGGCTGCTATTGGGAGATGCCATAAGGTTGGAGATATATTGACATTTTACCACCCTTATTGCCACAATGTAGGCTCGAATATCAGCTCTTATTCATGTTCAGTTGGATTCACTCTTTGTCTTTCTCCAGTGGTGCTCTAGGTGTCACTTCTCTTGGAGCTCCTCGGAAAACCAAGGAGCACCCTGAGATCAGTGCATAGAGAGAGGCTGCATAGGAGCAATCCAGGCCAGGGCCTCCGTCACATGCCTATTATAGGCTGCAGCCAAGGCCTTGGCGGAAGTGCCTGAAATGTACTTGGGAAAAATGCCAAGCTCCCTCTGGAACCCAGTAGGGTCTACCAGTCACCTGGGGCAGGCTAGCTGAATAGGCCTTCTCTTCTTGCAGAGGTGGGTGGTTCCAGTGAGTTGGAGGGCAATCAAAGAGTGATCTGTCCATGGCAACAGAGTGATGGTAATGTCTTCCAATGCCAGATAGCATGGCAACTGCCCTGAGAGAAAAACCAGATCTAGTGTGCAACCTCCAGAATGCATCAGGCTTTCTATCATTTGGGACAGGTCCATGGTAGCCATGGAGGCCATGAACTCCTGAGCCACCCTGGACTCAACATCGCCAAGTGGCAAGTTAAAGTCCCTAAGGACCATCAGTCTCAGAGACTCCACCACCAACCCGGCAATGGAATCCAGCAGCTCAAGCAAGGATGACACTGGGCAGCAGGGCGGGTGGTATACCAGCAATAATCCCACCTGTTCCCAAAGGCCTAACTTAAGCCAGAGAGTTTCTCATCCAGTTATTTGCAGAGCAGAGCCTCTAAGAAACCTTAATGACTTGCAGATGACAATAGCCACCCCACTCCCTTCCCTGAGATCACAGCTGGTGCCAAACTGGAAACCCAGGTGGGCATATTTCCGAGAGGGGAACTCCCCACTCTGGACCCATTCAGCTCTCAGTTATGCATGCCAAGTCAGCACCATCATCCATAATTAAATCATAGATGAGGGCAGATTTATTATATACTAACCTGGCATTCAGCCACAGCCCAGAGCCACCTAGGATCTACCTGGTCCTAGGGCGAATGCTGGGGCCAGATGTCGGGATCACTCTCAAATACATCATCTCTGAGTGCAGCCCACCCCCAGATTCCTGCCATATCTTCCTCTGCTCATCACAGTACCAAAAACACCCCCTACCCTCATATCTCTCCCCAGTTCACCCTCCTCCTGGGTTCCTCTGTCCCAGGCCCACCATCCATACCACCCCCAACAAATTCCCTACCCACACCAAACAACCACCAGCAATACAAACAATACAAACACCCACCTTGCTTTTATGGAAAGCATTTATGCTTTGAACATGTTCGTCATGACACAGACGTGCGAGGAGTTAAATTGGGCCCCAAACACTGTGACCTGAATATTTCCTTTGGCATTAATAGTTGCATTTTCCTCATGCTTAGAATCAGATATGCTTGGAATTAAGGAAAAAATATTGTCCATTATAGAAGTCAAGTTTGTGGGCTTTTTGTTTTCCTTCTGTGATGCTTGGCTTGATGGTTAGAGTGAATTCAAGAGTGGGAGCCCTAATGAAGCATGTCTGGTCTCTGCAGGTAATACTGGTAGCACACACTCTTGCCTGAATGGCTTAAGTTGACTAGTATGTATGCATAGGAATGTGTGGGTGATCTTGCTAGTATATTTCTAATTTGACAGATTTGTGCCCTGAACCATGCACATAATAATACCCTTTCTAAAAATATAATAGAGAGATCAACTCCTTACCTAATTTTGATTACCCCCATTATATGGTAATTATTCTTTGCATCAGCTACAATATTATAAAAAAAAAAGCAGTGGAACAGAGCTAGAGGCTTTGAAATATGTCTGAAAACGCTCATGCCTTCTCCTTAGCAATTTATTCTTGCCACAGATGACTTACCCTAAGGCTTTTATTCTGAAGATCCAATGTATTCTTTTTTTAAAAAATCTTTCTTTGAATGGAGGTGGCAAGAAGTTGAGATAACTATGTTGTGACTCAGGGAGCAAGTTTTTAATCTGTTTTATAAAACAGCTTCTACTTTGTGTTTCATGCCATGCCATGCCATGCCATGAAGGGGAACTCCATTGTTTAAACTTCATACTTTAAAATAACCTCCTTCATACATTCAGAAGCACTGGTACCAAGAAATTAAGCTCACAGCTTCAGAGATCTTAAGCTGACAGTGAGATATGGCACATCAATTACGATATATGGCTTGATTCATTAGACCACCATATTTGTTTCAGGGATGCTTTTTGTTTGCTGCTGTTTTAAATATAGGGTAACAGTTATTGCTCTCTTTTGCTAATAATGATAGTAAATGTGTCTCTAGCACTTTAGCACTTGCCATTGCACTGTATTACAAAACATGCACTGAGCAGCTACCTCACTGCCATGAAGCTTGCAGGAGTGGTCATCGTATTTTGTAAGATGTACACATGCCCACAAAAGAGTCTGCACATATTTAGTAATTATTGTGTTAATAACAGAGTGATTGTGCAGTTGTTTCTTCCAAACAAATTACACAGTAGTCATCCTTTGAATTACCATTAAAATGAAAAATGTCTTCATTAGATGCCAGTGTGTGATTAACTGATAATTATAATATAATGATACACTTATTGGTGTCTGGCAAGATAAAGCATTGTACAAAATTTGTATACTATAAGATATTGTCAGTGCTGAGAGAAGTCCAAGTATATTAGTCTTGTTCATTCTCTCTCTCTCTCTCTCTTTCACAATAGCTGTAAATTTGCTAACATCCACAGATCTGTTCTTGGCAGACACTGAATATCTATTGGCACTTGGGACATAACATGGTGATCCTCATTAAACAAATAGTTTAGTTACTGACAAAAAAGATGTTATTTTAGTAAAACTGAGCCTGATGCACAGGTAGGAAGGTAGATTTGACAGAGATATAAGTCATAAATACAATAGGTAAGCCAGTGCATTTTGAATTCTGCTGAGCCATAGGCAATCTAGAGCATTGGCAGGTTGGGAACACAGTTGCCTTGACCAGATCAAAAAGGGAAGCCAGCAGACATACAGACATTTGTATGAGGAAGAACTATGACTAGCAGGCAAGCTGTCAAGGCCAAGCAATCTTGTCCAGATAAAGTCCAGATAAACTTTTATATCACTAGCACATGAAGGGAAAACCAACATGCTTCCAAAGAGAATGGAGAAATTATGAAGTTGGGGAGAACAGTCTAGTTTTATAAATTCCTTTATTTGCAATGATGGCTGACATTATATAAGGAACAGATGATATAGAGTTTAGCAAAAAAATTGTAATGGGTATCCCTTATTCTTCATTCTTCAGTATGAAGAGAATCACATTGATTTCTTTTACAGATCCCCCCCTCCCCTCTGACTGTTACTGATTTCAGACTACAGCTTACATTAACTGCATATCATACTACTTTCTTTTTCTAATAGTTGTCAGAGAAGGTAAGTTTTATTAGTTTCAACTTATGGATTCCCAAAATTGCTTTCCCTTCCTAAATGTAGAATATTATTGGTACCTTTTGCATGGAAGGAAAATATGCCTTTCTTGTGTGCTACATCTACATTAAAGAAACACATTTGGAAGGGAGGGAGGGAGGGAAGCAATTAAAGCTCTCAAGTAATGCAGTGCTACGGTGGCAAACTGAGGGAACTGGAGAAAGATTTTTATTCATTCATGATAGTGCAATCCTTATCCTGATTCAAAAACATCTATAAAATATCTGCCCCTAGTTGGTTGTTTTAAAACTCCATCATTCTGCAAACAGTTACAGCACCAAATGTGGGGGAAAGAGTGGGGGGAGGTTATTACTGTAGATTCAAGAAGCTTACCTAAACTCAAAATGACCCTTATAATCAAGCCACCACTGGCCACCCCAATTGCAACCTTTAAACAGGTGATGAGCTTACGAGGACAGGGCCTTCTGGTCTGATTTGTAGTGGAGGACCTGGCAGGGTGGGGAGAGGTGTCTCAGGAGCTGACTTGGAGCTTTGGGAATGCTATAGAAGAAATCACAGCTATAGACAAAAGTTTTTTAAAAAGTAAAGTGCAAAATGTCTATTAATGAATTATGCCAGACTGGGGCCTGGTTGTTAAGAAACTGGGGTCATTGTCATCACAAGAATCTCAGCAGATTACCAGGATATACATTTAGTAGAGGACTGTCATCCTGTTCCCAACTCTTCACACAAATGGCCGCCTAATTGTGTCATTCTCTCTAAAGAAATAGGTTCCACACAATCATGCAATACGATTAGCTTTTGTCATCTGCATGCATAGAGTAGAATTGTGCAAAGCATTTGAAAGATTCATTTTTCAAAGCATGTTATCACGAGTGAAACACTTTGCCTTGAGATGTTAAAGCAGCTGTATTCTTTCAAAGGCTCATGTGGCTGCTGGGAGAGCTGCTTTGAAAGCTTCCCCCGTTTATCTAGGTATGCAGGCAATACTTCCAATGGAATTATCATCAAAGAATAGTCCTCATACAGAGCTCTACTGTAGAGTTCCTGTAGAAATATTCTGGCTGACCAGGAAGGAAGGGAAAAATGGAATCCTGCTACACTGTTATGCCTGGGCTGGAAGAAGTGCATAAGCCACAATAATGGACCTCCATGGGAATTATACCTAGTGGGGCAGGATGGGCTAGGAATCCAATTCAGTTCTCTAAGTAAAATGGGCAGTTTATGCCAAACCCATTGCACAATTAACACAATATGTAATTTGATAACAAGAATATGTTTATAGTTATATTTGTGCTTTGTATCTCTTCCCTTGAGATGACTCTGATGACCCTAAACACATTGTTACTGTGGTTGTGTAAAATGCCAAAAATGTATATGTGGATTATTTCCATGAAAGCTAATTTCACAAGATCGCAAGATTCCTCAGACCTCACCAAGTGATTAAGGCTCTAGATTAAGACTCACAATACAATTATATCATTATGTTCAGTAGATCTTATTGCCAGATAAGTGGGCACAGGATTGCATCATCAGAAAATGCATCTAACATTACAGTCCAATGACTAGAGTTTAATTCTGGCCTATTGATCATATTATTTCTGAGAAGTGTGATAGTACGTTTGTTATTTTATCTCTGAACTTGTTCTGGCATGCTATCTTTGATTAAAGATAATTGATTGGATTGGACTTTGAATCAAACAGTGCATTTCAGGAAGCCACAGGGAAAGATGTTGTCTGGTATGAGGAAAGAGAAAATTCATAAATAATTCTGCTAATTGATCTTCAGACCTTATATAATTTAAATTCTATATATATATATACCCAGCATGGTATGGGGGGAGGTGGAATATTAAAACATGCATTGGGATATAAGGATGCAAATTCAGCAACTTACATACCTCTATGTGATGTGGCACAAGTACAAAAGTGCAGGACTTGCATTGTGACATCATAAAGCATATTTGCAATTTTGACATCAACATGGTTAGGAACAGTTGCCTAAGAAGTTGTGCACCAACTTTAAATACATAGGTAATCTTTTTCTCAACGAAGGACATGCTGTTCTGTTTAGCAGTCTCTTAATAATACCTAAAATTATGCTGGTTGACTTTGCATTGATGTGTGTTTTGGAAGGGAGCGGGAGTAAGAACACATTGATGAAACCAAGCCACTGTTTGACCTTCAAATGGGAAAAAAAAATAAGGAAGATTTCTGTTCCCTATCATCACATACATACATATGTTGGTATTACCAGTAATACTCTGTTAGGGAAATGATGAAAAAAATCCTCTCTCCCCTCTTTCTCGTTTCAAGATTCAACTCAAATGCAGTTTTTAGTGTAGATATAGATGATGAGCTGTGAAAGAAACAGAGAGACTTCAGATAATAAAGATGACAGACCTCCCCAAACAACAAACCCCCAAACAAAACCCCTTCCTATTAAAATTCCATTGCTGTTTCCTGAAGTCCTTTTAATATCTTTGTTTACCTTTCCCCCCCTTTTTGTATATCTTTCATATGGCCTGCTGAATTTTCTTGCTCATTTCCAAATGTACCCCAAAGTAGTTCAAGCGTTTGTCTTTCATTAAAACTACCTTTTATCCAGATAGTTATGTGAGGTTCCCAGCTCACATATCTGACCCATTTTGTATTAGTAATAAAGAACTGCTACTTGCTAATGCTAATATATATTTTTGATTACTTTTCACAGACCCATTACATTGTAATATCTTCATAAAGGATTGGAATTAAATATTAAAGTGGACATATGGCAACTCTCTGTAAAACCTTCTATGGAGATGGAATAAGAAGAAATATTCTCTCTTGATTTTAGCAAAAAGGATTCTCATAGCCTCTTGGTTAACAGTAAAGAAAAGTAATTGTGGCATCTGTGAAATTTTCCTTCAGAAGTTTCATTTTTGATGTACAATATAGCTATAGCTTGTAGGATGTGAATACTTCAGAATAACTGCATTTACTAATATTACTAACATCAACAGTTACTGTGGTATGTGGTTAAGATACTTGATTAGGAATAGGGAGGTCCAGATTCTAGTCCATCCTTACCAGTAGTAGCTCATTGGGTGATTTGGGGCCAGTCTTTCTCTTTTTGCCTCATTTATTTTGCATGATTGTTGTAGGCAATAATAGGAAGAGGGAGCATCATCTATGCCCCTTGAGTTCTTCAATGAAAGGCAAGGTATCAAACAAATATTTACCTACAATTGCTGTTTCAGTCATAAATGCACCAAAGGTGTTTAGAAAAATAACCAACACAGTACTGTAGAAATTAAAGGTAGCTATTTTGGTCATAAAAAAAAAAAGGGATCCAAATCCAAACTGGGGAAATATGTTCACTAGGCTAATTCAATGCCATAAAACTATGTAAGCTTTTTCATTCTCCTCCTCCTCTTTCTCCTTTATTTACTTGTTTGTTTGCATTGTAGTCTTCTTTGATTATTGCATCAGCCACAGTTGAATCAATGGGATTGCATCCAGCAGAGCTGTTCTAGATAGAGGGATGATTTGTTGTCCTAGGAACTAATCATCAAATACTGAGGTACTGATAATTCACTGTGATATTTTGCATGTGTTTTTCTCTGATAAAGTCACTCAGATGTTATTAGCAATTTTCCCAGTATTATAAAAAACAAAAGCAGGGAGAGGGGTAATGCTTGAGATATATTTCAGAAAATGGCTATTTATTTTTATTATTTAAAGAATGCAAGTTATGTTTTGGAAGGTATCAGAGTCATTAATAGAATAATGATGATAATGATAATGATAATGATAAAGATAAAGATAACCAGTTTGGTCTAGTGGTTAAGGCACCAGGCTAGAAACCAGGAGACTGTGAGTTCTAGTCCTGCCTCAGGCATGAAAGGCAGCTGGGTAACCTTGGGCCAGTCACTCTTTCTCAGCCCAACTCACCTCACAGGGTTGTTGTTGTGGGGAAAATAGGAAGGGGAAGGAGTATTAGGTATGTTCCCTGCCTTGAGCTATTTATAAAAATGATAAAGGCAGGATAAAAAAAAAATAAAAAAAAAAATAAGTATCAAATAGTTGTTAAAATGGAGGCATAAAATGCCAAAGCAAATTCAAAAAGTGCTATTTTCAAATAGAAGAGGTAAATCACCCCATATTAAAAAAGCAAATTAGAATGTATGATAATTAACATTAGCACATCAACAATATTATTTTATAACATTCACAATTTGGAAATATGTTTTATAATACTGGATATTTATACCCTACTGTTCTATGTTTGCACTGCTAGGGCAGCTGAATAATGAATTAATATTAAGCAATTTAAAATGTAAAAAGGTAGAACAATAAAAACAGCTAAATAGAATACAAACTAGTTTAAGCAATATTTTGAAAAATGTGAATGAATGAATGAATGAATGAATTTTCATTTGGTGCCAAAAAGATGCTAAACATCAGGAGTGCCTTTTAGGAAGGAGATGAATCTCCAGAATGTTCTTCAAACCAACAGGCCGTTACCTGAAAGTAAACAGAAGATAGAGCTTCATCACTTCTGTTCCTCATTTTCATTATATCATTATATGTTATGAAAAAGGAGCAAAGCAGGATTCGGAAGAGGATGGATAATGAAAAAGGCAAGGAAGTTCTGAAGAGGCTTCTATTTTTGCTTTATTGATTATATAAAGGCTTTTGACAATGTCGACTACAATAAATTCTAGAAATCCTTTAAAAATATGGATATACCAAGTCACCACATTATGACCATGTGTTCAGTGACCATTTGAAGTTATGATGGTGCTGAACAAAGGGACATATGACTGGGCCTCAAATGGGCACTGGCCATTGCAGTGCCCCTGCAGTCATGTGAACAAAATTTGAGTGCTTGGCAACCAGCTCACATTTATGACAAGTTGCAGTGTCCTGTGGTCACGTGATTGTCATTTGCAACTTTCCCTGTTGGCTTCCCACAAGTAAAGCCATTGGGAAGCCAGCAGGGAAGGTCACAAATCGCTTGGGTAAGTCTCCCCATCCCCTTCCCCTTCACCCCCAGCCTTTCTTCACTCATAGGCACCCCACACACACACACCCCACACGCACACAAAAAAGATATGACTGATCTAGACAAAATATTAAAGTGCAGGTGAATTACTGTGATTACAAAAGTACATATTGTCTGAGCCATGGTTTTCCCAGTAATAACATATGGCTATGAAAACTGGACTATCAGAAAGGCTAAATGAAGAAAAGTTGATGCCTTTGAATTGTGGTGCTGGAGGAATTTGCTGACAATAACTTGGACTATAAGAAGAACAAATAATTCATTACTAGATGAATAGCACACTGGGAACACTAATAATGAAGTTAAAGTTAAATATTTTGGACACATTATGTGAAGGTAAGAGTCATTAGGTGAAGTCCCTAATGTCTGGAAAAATCAAGGGCAATCAAAAAAGAGGCTAACAGAAGACAAGGTGGTTAATTCTGTCATTGATGACTCAAGCAGGCACTTATAAGAATTCAAAGAAGCAATTACTGATAGTCATGATGAAATGATGTTGAGTCAGAAGTGATTGAACAATAACAACAAAGCAGAATTTTTAAACATTAGCAGTTCAACATAAAATTATTTTTAAACACTATTATACTTGAGTTATATCCCACCGTGTGAAGTCTGGCCCTGGCAGATTGAGTGGAGGAGACCGACAGTTCAATGGTCCAGAAGGCAGGCCCAGCAGGCATTGTAGAGTGGTAAGAGCACAAGACACTTAGACATCCAGGTCATCCACTGCAACAGGAGAGATCTTCAGCTGTAACCATTTTCTGTGCCACTGGATTGAGGTCTCTTATGCTGAGAGAGTGGGACTGCCCCTGTGCAATTGCTGTTCTACTTAAAACTCCATCACACACAGGTTTCTGTTATGCAATTCATATTCATTTACAACCCATATGCAATTCTTCTCAGTTCCTAACCTAATTTGTTGACCCCTGTGGTGATGGGGGAGTGACGAAGCAACAGATTGAGATGACCATTGGCAGTTGTAGTTACAAGCCTGTATGTGGGCAGCCCTTGGACCAGTAGTTGTTCACCTCAGTACCCAGGGCAGCAGTGATGTCTGGTAGCATCCAGGGCAACTGAGCAGCCCTTCTAAGATAGCACTGACCACCCTCAAACAAGGGAGGGGATTAGAAAAGGTATCCTAACCATTGCCTGCCCCACAACATCTGGCTAGCTAACTGTGGCTGGCAGATCATCTCCTTAGTGGTCAAGTATCAAGAAAAATAAAAGAAAACTCATCTTCAGAGCCTGGAACATCCACACATAGCTAGATAGAGACAAGGTGTCAAGGCCTGAAAGATGAACACTCACAGCAGCCAAATTTCACTGTTATAGCATTGACATCACTGCACTCAGACCAGGCTTGCAGATGAGGGTTCATTACAGGAAGCAGCAAGTGGATACGCATTCTTTTGGAAAGGGGAACCACAGACTGACAACAGGACTCACAGAGTAGGTTTTGTAATCGAAACCTCTCTACTGAAGAACATCTCTATTCTACTACTGGAATAAATGAAGGTATTATGAAGTTCCACTTTCCTCTCAGCAAGTCCTGGTACATCACTGTTGTCAGTGTCTATGCACCAATCGCATGAATCCAGATGAAGACATGGTAGGTTGCTATGAGGACCTGGACCAGATTATTTGAGCAACCCCCGCCAGCAACAAACTTGTCATTCTGGGTGACTTCAATGCTAGGGTGGAGACAGAGAGTGACAACTGGAACGGAGTCCTTGGGAGGCATGGAGTGGGAAGACAAAACAATAACAGCCTGCTGCTTCTGAGTAAGTATGCCGAGCACAACCTGTGTATCACTAACACAATGCTCAGACTTGCAAACAAGTACAAAACAACCTGGATGCATTCCAGATCTAAACACTGGCACCTACTTGACTATGTCATAGTATGTCAGCGCAACCTTAAAGACGTCACCATCACCCAGGCCATGTGAGGTGCTGAGTGCTGGACAGATCACAGGCTGGCTGGTCAGTCCTCAACCTGCACATAGCCTGTTTACATTGTAAGCAACCAAGGACTGTCAGAATGTCATTCAACATTGGCAGACTACAAGATCCAGGCCAAGTCCAACATTTCAAGATGTACTTAATGAAAAATTCTCTGGCAATTTATCACTTGTAGGAACCTGTTCTGAAAGATGGATGCAGTTTAAAGATATCGTCATGCAGACTGCAACAACTGTACTTGGACTGAAACCCAGGCACATCAAGACTGGTTTGATGAAAACCACAAGACCATTTCAGCAGCCCTCCAGGCCAAGAGCAAGGCCTATAGCAGAATGATCCATCATCTGTCTCAAAGAAAGACAAGTTTAAACACCTGCAGTCCAAAGTACAGGCAGAACTGTGAGAAATGCAGGTGAAGTGATAGCAGAGAAAGGTGGAATGCTATGCAGACATGCATGCCACCAGAGAGTTCTCCAGTGCCATAAAGTCAGTTTATAGTCCTTCTAAATCAGGATGCTCCCCCTTGCTGAGATCTGATGAGCTGAGCCTGATCAAAGATCAGGAAGACTGAAAAACTGCTGGGCTGAACACTTTTCCAACCTACCCAGTAGGCTGTCCATGGTTAATCCTGATGTCTTACAGCAGATTCCTCAGCTGCCAATATTGGGCACCCTGGACCTGCCTCCCTCTACTGATGAGATCAAGAAAGCAATCTCACAGATTGTAATGATTGCCTATTCTAAACACCATCAGACTCATAAGCAGGATCACAAAGTTATCTGATTTATTAAAGAATAGTATGCAGGTTCACAAAGAAAGATGAGAATGGAAAAAGCGCGCCAAATGCAAACTAAAAAACCCTTGGTACAGATGAGATCCCTCCCCCCATAGAATCTTCCCAGGCTCACAATCCCAGGTGCTCCTAACGATGGTCTGCGAGAAAAGTCCTTGAACAGAGCACATAACCCAAACACATTCCATTGAAATGAACATAGATACAGAGCTTGGCATAAGGTTTCACAGCAGCTCCCTCCCAACAGAAATGCGCATCAGCACCATGGCATGTGAAACGTTACGATGTACAGTGCACATTGAAACAGTGAACATGACATAGATGAACTCAAATAAAGCAACAGGGCAGGATGGCATTCTGCTGGGATCTACAAAGCACTAGACTCAACTACCTTACAGGCATTCCAAGACATCTTGGAAGACATCTGGTTCACAAAGGAGACGCTGGATGACTTTCATGATGCCCTCATTGTGGCTTTCTATCAAAATAAGGGAAGCAAATCAGACTGAGGAAACTGCAGGGGTATCTCACTGCTATCCATCACAGGCAAGATTTTTGCCTGCATTATCCTGAACAGACTTGTCACTGTCAGGGAAAGGAACCTCCCAGAGGTGCAGTGTGTCTTTTGGCCAGAATGGAGTACAGCAGACATGATATTTACCATGAGACAAGTCCAGGAAAAGTGCATCAAGCAGAACAAACCTCTTTACTCTGCTTCATTGACCTGACAAAGGCATTTGACATTGTAAACAGAGAGGCTCTCTGGACCATCCTGAGATGTTATGGATGCCCAAGGAAATTTGTGAAGTTGATTCACCTGCTCACAATAGAATGACAGGACAGGTCCTTTACAATGGTGATACATCAGCTGCATTTGCTATTTCCAATGGGGTGAAGCAGGGTTGTGTGCTAGCCACAGTCCTGTCCAATCTGTTCTTTGCTTGCATGTTATCATGTGCTATCCAGGGTCTGAAGGAGGGAGTATACATCAGGTACCAATTGTATGGCTCTCTCTTTGACCTTCACTGCCTGAACACTGGGACGAAGTGCCTCCATACAGTCATTCAAGAAACCCTCTTTGCTGATGACTGCATGCTCCTGGAGCACAAAGACAGTGATCTACAGTGGATGTTGAACAAATTCTCAAATGCTGCTATGCTCTTTGGCCTATCAGCCTGAACAAGACTGAAGTATTTGACCAGCCCGTGCCAAATACCAACCGCATAGAACCAAAAATCACTGTTGATGACACCCAGCTGATAAATGTAGATAGCTTCAAATACCTGGGAAGCATCATCTCAAGAGATGGGTCTTTGGACAAAGAAATTGACTCCAGGATAAGCAAGGCCAGCCAGACTCTGGGGCAGCTGCATATTACAGTGTTCAATCAGCACAACATCCATATCTCCACAAAGCTGAAGGTCTACAGAGCTGTGGTTATCCCTTCTCTCCTATATGGATGTGCGTCCTGGACTCTATACCAACAACACATCAAACAATTGGAGAAATTTCACATGCGCGCTCTCTGCTCCATCTTTGGCATTCATTGGCAAGACCAACCTAGAGGTCTTAGATCATGCGAAGTCCTCCAGCACTGAGTCCCTGATTATCAGAGCCCAGATGCAGTGGGTGGGACATATAATCAGAATGGACAACCACTATATGCCTTGCCAGTTGCTCTATGGTGTACTGGAGACTGGGAAGAGAGCTCGAAGTCATCCACAGAAACCCTACAAAGATGCTGTGAAAGAAACCCTATACCACTGTGACATCCAGCCAAGGGAACTAGAAGCTGTGGCTGTTGACAGAACCAGCTGGCGAGCCCTGTGCTATGAAGCCTCCACCAGCTTTGAAGACAGGTGCCACCAAAAACTGATAGGAAACCATGAGCGGCGTCACACAATACCACCCACAGTTATTACAACAATGGACTTCCAGTGCCTCTATTGTCCTTGACTCTGTGCTTCCAGACTGGGACTGCCGAGCCACCTCCATGTCCACAGATGAACTGCACAACAGTGTGTCTTCTTTGAACTTGAAGGACTACCTACTGTGTGTGTGTGTGTGTGTACGTAATAATAATTAATTTTTTTAACACTAATTGCAAATGCTTAACTATTTTCAGTTCTAGAAATAATTCTATTTCCGTGCAACATGCTACATTATTTTATTTATGTATATAATCAAGCTGACTGCATTTAGATATTTCTGTTTTCCCCCCCTGATCTCTCACTTTGATCCAGATAGAGTTAATACATGTAGGGAAGCAAAGGTATTTCTAACTGGAACAAAGTCTGTATTTGGAATTGGAGCAGTGTGTACAATAATTTCTCACTCTGATATAATGTTTGGGCCAGAGTCTTAGAGTCTAGTTATAAATTGGGTGAATGGAACCAATTTGTGGAATTTAATGACATAGCATGGACCCCTTACAGATCTCCCAAAAGAATGTATAAAATGTATGTATCCTAATTTAATTTAAAAGCATAGCTACAAATTCAGAAGTAATTATCTAACTCAAAAAATAGACATGTGTATCTTACTAGAGAATAGAAAGTGAGCAAGGTGCTATCAAGGAAAGCCAGTTTGGTGTAGTGGTTAAGGTATCAGGCTAGAAACCAGGAGACTGTGAGTTCTAGTCTTGCCTTAGGCATGAAGCCGGTCGGGTGACCTTGGGTCAGTTACTTCCTCTCAGCCCTAGGAAGCTGGCAATGGCAAACCACTTCTGAAAAACCTTGCCAAGGAAACTGTCTGGGCAATCACCAGGAGTCTACACTGACTTGAAGGCACACACACACACATCTGACTTGGCTCAGAGCCTCTTTTTTCAAACTGCTGTTCAATCTTTCTTTCATTCCACCCATCCAAAACCTCATCTGAATTGATGCTTCTGATTAGCAAAACTTGGAATGGATGTGTTTCATTGAAGAATATGACAGGTGCAAATGCTCGCTCAAAGCAGTTGTGTAGTACAGATTTAAATCAGTACCCAAAGAGTGACTGCTTCAGCAGCCCAGGCACTCTTCTCCATCAGGGTTTCTTACTGAACATGCAATTTTCTTCCAAGGGTAACCATACAGAAGGGCCAAAAAGGAGCCTAAACAATCAACACCTGTGTGTGTGTGTGGGAGCAGGGAATCCTCTTTTTCATGAGGACCTTTTTATACAATATAGCCAGTAGTTGTTTCATCTAATTCGGGACTATTGTTCATTAACTAAATTATCAAACTTGGGGGTGGGGGAAGGGGAAGAATTGTAATGATTGGATAAAGATGATGAAAGTTTAGAGTTATTTTTCTCTTTAAATCTGTCTGAGTTATATCCTCGAGATGCCCAAAATAAAATTGTTAAAATACCTGAGACAAACTGAATCCTAAATCCTGAATCTTAAGCTGAATCCATACTTTGTCATAAAGAGATAATGCTTTAAGGACTTCTGTCCTTGCAAAAATGTCCTTAGTTTTTTTCTGTCTCCATTTTATTTAGCAACAGTCCTATTTACTCAAATTGATTAGATGAACATTCAAGAAATTTAGAATCTGCATGCCTTTACAATTATTATTTTCACAGAAGATACCTACCCTAAATATATATATTCCATAGACATATTAAGAATTTGCAAACCTACTTCGACAATTCACTTTCATATGTAGTAATTCAGGAATGCATTTAATGTTCTTTCTGCATTAAACTATGATTAAAACACAACCCATACCTGAAAGCTCACATTTAAGTACACATTTAAAGGTTCTTAAAATAGAAAACATAAAATCCATTTTATGCATGCTATCATTTTAAAGCTTTACATGCCATCCTTCAAAATTTAAAACATATTTCTGAATATTTTAAAGCCAAGAATTATATTGGAGCATTTGGGCAAGTGCAAAAGTTGTCTTAAAACTATGATTTAATTCACACATGACAGAAAGTATTGATTAGGTCAATTCATGTGAGATCTGGTGGCAAAACTCTGGATGACCAGTAAATGGCAGCAAGAGGATATGGAAGACTAGTGTAATTCTTTTCTGCCATCTAGTGATCATCTAGAATTTTGTAGCATAGATTTGACCTGAATGGATCTGATTGACATTTACTATTAGAATCCTAATATCAGGAATTCACAAAGACTAAATTCCTCATGCATCATTAGGCCCTCTGTCTCTCAGGTTCAAACAGTTCATTCCAGTTGCACAGCATTATTTTTGTCCTTTTAATCATTTTGTAATTTACCACTTAGCATGATTTAAGAATGCATGGATGGATGGATGAATGATATTTCTCTTCATTTTGAAATTTATACCCAACTTTACACATGAGGCATGCCATGCTACTTGTGCTGACATAACATTTATTTATATAGACCCCATTCCGCTAACACCAAAACTCACTCCCTCTTTTTCAAATATAATTCCTACGTTCACTTTATTTCTCCTTCTGGCCTGCTGCCACTAGGAACAGGTTGCCTCATTTTGTTCTATAGCATGATTAGTCACAAGTATAATCACAGGATTGGCAGCAAAGCACAATTCTTCATGATTTTGTATTTTCCCTTATTTGAAATTCATAAATTGGCACCCATGAACTTAAAACACATGCTTTCACCTATGTCACCCTCAGATGTGTGAAAAGCTCCCTGAAATCTTAACAATGGGTATGCCGTCTGCAGAATTCTTAGGGCTGAAATCCACATATCTGGAGAATACCATACTGAGCTACATAAAGTTATGATTTTTACACACCAGCATACTGCAAATGTTTAATTTTTGAAGGGTGGGGTGCTCATAACAACAGGTCTTCTCATCTTAGGAGACATAACAGTGACCAGCAGCTGTTAACAAAAAGTTTGTTGAACATACACAATCACCCAGTGCATGTGTGTGTGCGTATACACACACAGAGAAAGATTTTTGTATTGGGAGATAAATACTGCTTGACATTGGTCAATAGCCATAATAAACCTGAACTCTCTGAATATTTCTTGAAAAAGGGACAGAGGGACATAATACGGATAGTTGTAGAGTTTTCATTTCCATATTAGCAACAGTATTTTGTAAAACGAATGGATCTTAATTGCTCATTTGAGCTCAAGCCACTTCAAAATATCTTCTACTATCTATAGAGACAGGTTCAAAGAATATAGTGCTGTCTGGCTATTGTGATGATTTCAGCTATGTCTTACATTGTGAGGGAGAACACAGATGATATTGCCCTGCTAATAAAGAGGTTTTGTGGTTTCACTCCTTGAACATTAGCTGTACTACTAGGCTATTTATACAACTCTGACAAACAAAGGCTATTCTTGAAGACTTTTCAAAAATCTGTCTAGACTGATGTTTGCCACAAATGGAAAAAAGGAGCTGGAAGGGCGGGTAGCATGAAATCCTGTCATTGGGGCCCCAGGGCTTTCTTTGACCACAACTGCTGAAAATTGGTGGCATAATTTTCTCCTGTTCTGAATTATGAAACACTTGGTAGAGTTGCCTTTAAACAGGGGCAGCAGCATCTTGTAAAAACACCCACTCTTCACAAAAGATAAAGCTGATAAAAATTTCTACCCTTACTCACTTTTACTACCATCTCATCCACTACAGTTTCCAGCCATCCAAGAAATGCAATAGGCTAGTATGGTTGAGATTATGGGAATTGTAGTCCTGTAAATCTGAAAGGTACCAGCTTGGGGAAGGTTTTTCTACATGATATGGGGGCAATAATAATTCTGTTAGATAGGCAGATGGAAAAGGTTGTTTGTATGTTACAATTTCCTGCAAAGGCAACTGGCTTATTGCATTGTTAGATGAAGAGACTATGCATTATGTGTTCATTTAATGAAAGGAAAAACAAAAACAAAATAATAAAGGTCTTCATAAAAAGGAATTAATTGTAAAATGTGTCACAATACGAACTCCCCCAGCAGTGAGGAGAACTGCATTGTAAGGTCTGAAGTGCAGAGTAAAAATGAAGAATGAAAGACCCAAGAGATGCATATTGCAGTAATGAAGCTTTTGTTCACTACAAAGGTGGGCGGATGTGTGTGTCTGAAGGCTTATGGTAAATTATAGTGTAAATTCACTGGTACTCATTTACTAATGTATAAAATATTTCCCTGTACATGGTGTGGCCCTGTGCCAATAGAATGCATACCATTTTGAGCAGCAGGGAGTGCAGAGTGCAGAAGAAAAACAGAATAAGACTATGTTGTTCTAGGAGTGGCTTAGCACTGATAATTGCCTTGCCTAACCTGTCTGAGGGTCTCACAATGGGACAAAATGATTGATCAAGTTGGCAGGGGTTGCTAGCAGCCTGAAAATTCACACATTGTGCTGGTAGGCTTCAGGGACAGTATGGGTCAAAGTTATTAAGCTAAGAATGACTGAGAAGTAATGTTTCTTTGGACTTTCCCCAAAGCCTATGAAATTCTGGCAGGAGTGGGAGCTTATGGAATGGGAGTGATTGAAGAATTCAAGATGGTGGATGTATCATCAGGTTAGAAGCCCCACAATACAGGTAAAGAAGGAGTGGGGCTTCAAATGTGTGGTTCTGGCTGCCATCTCAACATTTGACCCCTTGTAGATTTTCCTGGCAAGTAGTGCATAGGTCATAGCAGAAACACGGTTAATACAGAGAGGCAGGTGTGTATTTTGTAAGAGAAATGGGGACATGTGAGAATTTTGAATGACAGCTGAATTTATTTTTTTTCTTATAAAAGAAACTACCTTTAGAGAGATCCAGGGATTAAAGCAGAGGTTATTCTCATTCTCTGCTTCTTCAGTTCATAAATCAAAAGTCAGGGATTGTAATTTACATCTTGAAAACTCAGTTGGCCAGTATGATAGCTGATAATTCCCCCCCACCAAAAAATACTATAATACTTACTATAATCAAACGATAGTTAAACAACTTCAGTGATATTTTGAATCACCAACAAGTTCACAGTACTGATCAAGAAAATCAAAAAGAGAGAAAGAGATTAAAGATTTTTTTTAAAAAAATATTAGATTTATTCAGGAACCATGATGAAAGATGACCTGAGAAGTCAGTTGGATAGCCATCCAGCCAATTGCTGCAGGTCACAAATATTCTTGAAAATAATTTAGAGAATAGGGATTAGGGAATAACTTTAGGATTCACATCTAACTGATACAGTCATTTGCTGCCCATTCTGTAATGTAAACATGTCCCAATATATTGAATAACCCATTAATTTTTTTTTTTCCACCTTAAATTTGCAAGTGTACCTCCTTCTTCTGAGAATGAAGCCTTTTTCCCTGGCATCCCTTTCAACGTTTGCATAATGAACATGGCTATCTGCAGTGGATCCATATAGCCTGGGCATCTGCTCTTCCATTTTCTGGGTAACAGGAAACACAGCTGGCAGATATTCAGATGCTTAGGTGCCTTTGAATGCAAACATCTGCTCCTGCACTGAGGATCAAGAAGTGTATGTGAAAGAAAGGGGTCTTGCTAGGGATAGGGTTAAATGCCTGCCTCCACACTTATTTTGACCCTAAAATACTCAGCTTTAGAATAGCCCATGAATAGCTCTTTTTGCTTTCTTTAAGTTTAGTTTGTATTAGATTTTTCTATTATAATCAAAATTCTGAATGAAAATATATATATATAAAAAAGAATAACCCATGAATAAGCTGTAAATCTTACAAACTTAACAGTACTGACATGAAGCATACATATAATCAGCTAAATCAGGAGGAATATATGTTAAAGATGGAGGACAAAGAGCCTCTGCTCATGTGTACACCTACTCTTGTATACTTGAAAGAAATCTTGGCAACTTTGTGGTGAGGATGTGAGGTCCTTATTTTCTTTCTGTCTGATAAAAGTGAAATCACAGCACTTGAGATTCATGGAATTCTGCATGTAAACCTGGGGGGTGGAGGTAGCAGCAGTACATATGCACCCATAGGCCAAGCCCCCATTCCGGTTTGGGCTTCCAAGTCAGCTGGTATTATCAGGCCCCTAAAAGTAGGAAAACAGTGACCCTAGAAATGGGAAACACCTCTGGAGCCTCCAGCAATTCCTGTGCCCTCTCCTATACCAAGTAAACTGTAGTCAAAACTACCCACATCAGCAATGGGCCATACACAGGAAGAGGAAAGAAGAAACATGTCTCTTTTCTGCCTCTATGCAGTTGCCTTGCTGTATCTGCCTCTCTTCACTACAGTGGTAACTTGGCTTAGCTGGGCCTGGCCTAGCAAACTCGAATTTCTGAAAAGTAACCTTCCCATTGTGGAGGCGCTGCGGGTTAAACCGCTGAGCTGCTGAGCTTGCTGATCCGAAGGTCGGCGGTTCGAATCCGCGTGATGGGGTGAGCTCCCATTGCTAGTCCCAGCTCCTGCCAACCTAGCAGTTCGAAAACATGCAAATGTGAGTAGATTAATAGGTACCGCTTCGGCAGGCAGGTAACGGCGTTCCGTGTAGTCATGCTGGCCACATGACCACGGAAGTGTCTACAGACAAACGCCGGCTCTTTGGCTTTGAAATGGAGATGAACACCACCCCCTAGAGTCGGACACGACTGGACTTAATGTCAAGGGAAACCTTTATTTTTACCTAAACTTCCCATCACTATGAAAAAAAAAATGATATGAAAGTGGAAAAGTAGTCCTAGAACTTAGCCATTTCTATTAGCTGTGGCTTGTATTGTTACTAAGCGGCAAACAGGTACTGCAGGGTATCCTATATGTTGGGAATGTTAATAAGGAATGAAAATCCTCAGAGGTTAGAGCTGTGGATGAGACCAGGATGTCAGAGCTAGGAACATGCAGGTATTTTGCTACTTGGAAATAAGCATATGAGTGACTCCACCATTATTTAAATCTGGGCAAAGTTTATTGCAGCATTTGCTATTCAGCTGATCAAGCTTCTCTTCCAGAGATGATGATGCATATGAATCCTTTTTTTTAGACTGGCTTCTGCAACTGAAAGAAAGCGCTGGAAATGTTAAAAAACAATCTACATTCTAACTGTTAATCACGCAGCTATTAATGTTGCAGCAGCTAGACACTGGAGTAAGCATTTCTTCCACTTTTTTTTTTCCCAAGGGTGAAACGAAAGCAAATGCAAGAGCTAGAACAGTACTGCTGACCATCTTATCACCACTTGGATATCTGGCTTGTCAGGGTGTTGCTATCTAGGGCCATCCTGAAGAAAAGTCAAACCTGAGGCAACTGTGGCTACTGTGTTCAGATAATGTTCCACAGTTGAACTAGATGAGTTATAAACGGAATTCATTTGCTGTGATGAAGTGCTTGAGATGTTTTGCACGTTACTCAGAGAGATTGAGACAGCAGTTTACAATGCCATACAGTAATTTTGGATGAGACTGCAGATATCAGCATGATGGAGCAGGTTTTATTTTCCTTTCACATTGCTACAAGTTATCTGTTTATTGAGGAATTTTTGTCTTGCTTTTTGTTTTGTGACAAAAGAGCAACATCTCTACTTGCTATTTTGAAATGTCTCCTCTGCCACTTTAACTTGCCTCTCATAGGTGCTGTGGCTAGTGGCTTGATGGAGCATTTACTGTTGCTGGGCATCTGAGCTGATTACAGATTCTTATGAAGGAAGAGAAACCATAAGCAATATAAATTTACCATGTTGTGAAACTTGTGGTATAATATGAAACAAAATACACACAGACATTTTCTATGCATTTTGCTTAATAAAGTGGACCTTAAAAGCAATTTATAGTTAAGAGCTTGTTACTACAAAAAGCTGATTGAATTTGTTGAAAATCTGTCTTCTCAGGAAAGAGAAAATCCTGGGACTTCAGGTAGACATGCATGAAATCTGAAAAAAATTCTGCCTACTTCACACTGCATGTAACTTTCAGTTGGCTAGTTGGATTCCCTAAATGCACAGAAAGTTAGCACACCATTCTGTGAAGCAGAACCACTTTTAGTTTCTGCCAAGGAGATCACAAACTTCAGAACAAGTTTGAATCATTTTGGCAAAGATCACAATATTAGGAGAACAATTGCGATTTGAGAGTTCAAGTCTTCCTAAGAGCATAAAAGTTCATCTCTATGTAAAAACAAACAAATTCTGTGAAACTACTGTTACCACTAGCAGCACTATTGCTTTCTCTCCAAAGTATGACAACACATGACCAACTTTGAAAGGTTGGCCATTGAAGATTATCATGCATACTTCACATATTTTCACAGACCTGACTTGGATGTTTCCAGATTGCAGCTTCATTATAATGTGCTACTAGATATTGCGAAGGGGCAGAATGTAAAACTTCAGCTCTTCTGGATGTAGTTGGTCTTCTGAGTAAGGAAAGGGAACCTGTTTATGACATTTACTACCAGAATTGATAAAGCTGATAAAAATAGCCATGAGCATTCTTGTAACACCCTGTATATCAGAAAGATCATTCTTATGACTTCATAGAATTAAAACTTTCCTAAGATCAAGCCAGATTGCTCTTCTGTATGGACATAAACAAGTCTTGTGGGAAATCAATCTCCCTACTGTAGTCAGAACATTCATCCAGAGGATATCAATTCAACATAACACATTCAGTGTGATTAAGACACTCTCTATCATTTAGCTAATCACTAAAATGATTAAAGTTCCTCTTCTATTGTTTTGTATTTTTACTTGCTATATGAATTTGGACACCTAATAATTGAGTGTAGTCCACATCCACTCTTTTCCCTTGAACAAATTGTCAGTTACTGCTCATGCATGGAATTATTTATGCAAAGAGGAAGTCCATGCATTGAAGCTATACCTCTTATATTGTGTAGATTTCCCACTTCTATGAACCTCCATGCTGATACAGATCTATCTGCGTAGACTTCCCTATTATGACATCCACATTCCAAGGTGAATTTGACCTTGGGACCTATATGGTTTGGAATGGAGGGAAATATATACCACCCCCCTTCCACAAATGAGTTACCAGACCATTCTTGCATCTTGAAAATAAATAGATGTGGGAAGACCTGCAGATAAGGTGAAAATAGTTTTAATTTGATAGGACTGAGGAAGTAGAGTAAGCAACACATTTGTATTTGACGTAGGACTCACATTGAAAAAAATGACTTGGATATATTTAAAATAGAGCTATGCAAACAGAATGCAAAGCTCTGTTTTTGTTACACAAATGCAAATGTGCAGCTTCCAACCCCCAGGTTCTTTAGTTATTTTATACACTGACAAATCCTTCTGCATACTGTTTTATAATGCAGTGCTTAAAGGACACTCTGTTTCTTAAAAAGATATACGAGTCTTTCTACTATAAATACGGTATTGGAAACCAGCTCAGATCTGCTTGCAGAAAAGTAGAGAATGATATACAAGGGCTGAGGCATCTGGCAGCAACATCTTGATTTTACTTTAATTTTCTGCTATAATGGGATAGAAAATATTACATGAATACTTAATATTTGTTTTTCTGAATAGGTGAAATTAGGTGAGGCAGACGAAAAGAAATCTGCACTTGGCTAACAAATCACTTTTACATTAGCCAGACCAAAATTTTCCTGGCAAATATATGTAAATCACTAAGTTTCAGGGCACCCAAGGGAAACTGCTTTATGCTATAACTTAAATACTAATGAAATCAACTGAAAATGATCTTCATTAGTCAGCTGCGCCTTGATAGGGCTCCCTGTGGACTGATATAAATTCACCATTAGAAATGGATTCTCTGCTAGTCCACAGTGAGCATTTAATCCTTCTGCAAAGCAGATTCAAATATAATGTTTAATGTGCACCTTCCCCATTCCCACTGGCTCCATTTCAGGCATTTTATATTCTATTTTGCACTGTTTTTTTCCCCTCATCTTTTTAGAGCTGCTGTGTTTCTTTCCTGTTCCATCTCCCATGCATTTACTTTCCTTTACATATTTGCTCATCCATGCGTGACACAAAAATCCAAAATTAGGAACAATAATTTAAAGGCCAGTAATTTGTATATAGCAGCTCAAAGTAATACCTTTACTGGCAAGCCAAATGCACTGCTGATTGATGAAAAGGGAAAGAGCTAGGGCATCCAAATAGCAAAAGGATGGCCGAGATGCCCTTGTGAAGTTAAGGCTGTTGCTTGGTTAGCCAGGTAGAGCTCCAGCTTTAATGGCAATATTTGCTGGTGGGAGGAGGGCTGAAGGAAGAACTCACCAATTTCTGAATTCCCCAATGCTCTTTAATGTGGTTGTTGCCACATATGGATCTCAATTTTGAGAACTATCAGTCTCATAATCTCTGACCATTGCCATGCCATCAATAACATCTGGAGATGTTATGTTCTCCATCCATTTCTTATACCCAGAATAGCCTACTCATGCTTTGGACCTAATGTTACACAGGCAAAAAATGTGGGTAGCTTAATGTGGCAATAGGAAACTTTTCCCCTGCCTCAGTTGCACTCACATTAGACCTTTGTCTGGCATATGGTGCCAACATTTTATTAACCTCTGCTCCTGTGCCTTGCATGGCATTTTAAGCTGAACATATTAATGAATGATAATGCTTGTCTCCATGTTGTAAAATGTCAAATCAAAAATCCAGCTGAAAATCCAACCTACCAAGTTTTCCTATCCATCCCCTTGCCTCTTTAAAGCTCTACTCTTCCGATTTCTTTGTGTATAGGAGGAGAACAATCTCTTTTCACTTCTGTCCCCACTTGTAAACAAAAGCAGTCCCTTCCTCTTGTTCAGGAGAAAATGGGGAATGACTGTTTCTAGCTTTTGTTTACAATTACAGCTGAACTTTTGTCCTGGATAGAGTTTTGAAGAGGGGGAAGACTTCTTCTCAAAAGCCTGACTCATGATGTAGGTCACATCACAACTGCATCTCAGAAAACCTATAAATTGTATTAAAAGCCCTAGCTCAAGAAAATGGTCTACACTTGCTAAGAAAGAAAGCACAATGTAGAGATCCATACAGCCTCTTTGGGGAGGATATTCCATCAATGGGGTGTCACCCTGAAAAGGCCTACTGCCTCAGCAGCCTTTCATTTTATGTTCTTTGAAAGAAATGGGACATTTACAAGAATCACAAATAATTTTACAAAAAAATTGAATGTGCTTGTGGAGGCTGATGCATCTTCTGAAACATCCAGGAAGGTAGCCAAATTTTGTGCAATTGCTATGCAATTAGGAGGCTAGTGGTTTAGATTGTTTAAGTGTTGTATAATGAACAACTTACATACTTATTTTTCCCGTACTGTGGATAAGATTACTCAGTAGTTAATTTCCTATTTTGTCTATTTTCCTTTCCCCCCCTTTTTATTCTATTTCAATCTCTTTTATTGTTTTAAATTTTATTTTGCTGGAATGTGTAACTTATTTATTATTTTGTTCAGACCATAAATACAATTGTTGTTCTATCTGTTTTTGGAGAAACAGGAGAGCATTTAAAGTTTTTGCTTTAATTTACTTCTCAGAAAGAAAATAAACCTATTCCCACTACAAGTATTCCCAAGAGCTTCCTTCACTGACTCTGGATCTTCCCTTAGTTATGAAATTGTCATCTGAGAATGGAGTGGGAAATTCTTCTGTATTCTAGCAATATGCAGATGAACTTTTTTTAAAAAAAAAGGGTAGCCATATGGGGAGGGGATTTGCAGAAGGGGAAATCCTCAAGTGATCTCTCTCTTCCTCCAGATCATATGTAGAGTTCTGCTTTCTTCCCCTTAACTTTGATCTTGCTCCCCTTGCTCAATGGGGTGATATCACAGTGCAACAAATGCTCGGCCTGAAAGCAGTGGAGAAATTTCATAGGATGAATCTAAAATCCTGGCAGGAACATAAGGAGAAGGTCATTATTTTAGATAAGCTTGGGATTTGCAGAAGGGGTAATTTTCCCCAAGCCAATTAGACATTTAAAAGTTTAAACCACACTTTGAATTGGCCAAACATGGATTGAAAAAGAACAGACATGATATAACTATATGGTAGCCAGTTTACAACTGCAGCTTGACATCTCATGAAATTTTTATTTTAAATAGAAATTGGCTATTATCCCTTTCAGCAGCCTAACAGCTATAGATTTTAATGATCCTAAGTATATTTTTCTTCCGGAATTTATTTTGTCCCTCCTTCCTAGATATAGTTTTCCTTAATAATACTAGTGGCTAAGGTAAGAGAAATGAATTTTTTTTTAATGAGCTATCTCATTAAAGGTTTAGACCTAAACAGGGGGAAAATATTAACTCTGTGATATAAGCACAACTAGTCAAAGTTAAAAGATAGGGGGACTATTCTGAATCTGGCTGATGTTCAAACAATACCAGCTTCTTAGTGAGACCTCTTTTTCTTATATAGGCTTAGGATGAAACATGATCGAAGAGATTCAAACATCATACTTTACAGATAAATTCTAATTACAGAATAATTATTTTCATATGGAAATTAGACATGTTGAAATCCAGGAGCAAAATGCACATGTATGTCAAATATGCATCAATAAATAATGCTCTGCATATTCAGTTAACTTCTTATGATGCCAACAATCAGGCTTCCATGAGTCACGTACAAATAAATGAACATATGGAGGAACTAACGTCGCTCTCATGGTTGGTAGGAACTGCTGATTGATAAGACAAATAGTTACTTGCCGCAGTGCGTTCTTATGACTTACTTGTCTCTATCCTCCAAAAATGAGCTTGGTCACACAATTTATCTGCCTACTCTGCCCATAGGATAATGTGATTTGGACTTGGGCCTGGCTGCTGTTTCCACACTGGGTACATTTGGAAGGAATAGACCCTGGATTGAATGACTTTATGAGTCCATCTGTATTATTTAAGTTGTGAATCACGCAACTAACTTGCTATACAACAGGAGGAGGAGATATTCTTTCTCTCCTCCTCTCTCTTTAAAATACATCTCTATATTTACGACAAACTGGTCTTCCTAACAGTAAAACCGATGAAAGATAAAACAAATCTTTATTTTGGTCAAAGACCAGCATAAGACTGCAGCCATTTCAGCAGTAAATGAAAGTTAATATTACTAAGATAATGAAGTCAAACACTGCCCCTCTAAACTACTTAAATAAAACTATAGTGCTGCTCCTAAGCTGTAATAAAATACAGTCTGTAAACCATAACAGAAGTTTCTAAACTTTATGTCTAAAAGTAATCAGAAGAGGAGGGAGGAGGAAGAGAAAGACATTTTTAAAATAAATGTTGTTAAAAGTTTTACAAAGAACATAAAAACTAACCCAAGTTAAAAAGGAGTAGAAGGAACAAGGAAAGAAAGAAAAAAAGAAGAAAGAAAAAGTGCAAAAAGAAAGAACAAAAAGAAATAGAAAGAGGAAGCTTCCGATTTCTTCTGCAGCAAATATAAGTACAATTACAAAATTAACTCTTACTCTATGATTACAAAAAAAGCTTTTTTTCTATTATCGAGTTTTATTTTCTAATCATCAGAACCACTGATCATAAATGCATTTTGTTCCATTTCATGCAAAAAGTCTATGAGGGGTTTCCAGTCAACCATAAATGTAGATATTGTTTTTTCTCTAATCAAAGAAGTTAATTTGGCCATCTTCGCAAGTTCCGTCATCTTCACCAGCCATTCTTCCATTGTGGATAGTGTAGAACCTTTCCACTTTTGGACATATAATAATCTCACTGCAGTTATCATATCTAAAAACCAATTTCCATGACTTTTTTCTAATTGCCTGTCCATTAGGCTGAAAAGTCTGTGGTTTCAGTTGTACTTTAAACTTTAAAACCTTTTGAATTAATGTATGTATTTGTATCCAAAACCTTTTGGCTTTTTTACATGTCCACCAAACATGATAAAATGTCCATTTTGTTCACATTTCCAACAAAGTTTTGGAGTACCTTTATACATTCTAGACAATTTCTCTTCTGACAAATACCAATGATACATCATTTTATATATATAAAAAAATCCAATAGCCTTCTATTTCTTAGCAACACCCACTCTTTCATCCAAACTAAACAGCAGGCAGCAAAATATAGTTTCAAATCTGGTAAGCCCAGTCCTCTTTCCTTCACATCTTATAATATCTTATATATAACTTGTGGCTTTTTCCCTTGCAATACAAATTTAGATATATCCCTCAGTCATTGTTTAAATGGTACATCAGTTGTCAAAACAGGTATTGTCTGAAACAAAAATAACATTCTGGATAAAACATTCATCTTAATCACAGAAATTCTTCCCAACTGTGACAATTGTAATTTGTCCCATCTTGACATATCTTTTTTAACTTCATTCCATGTCTTAACATAACTATTTGAAATAATGTACAAATCATATTTGCTACAGTTATACCCAAATATTTTACATTCTTCTTAATCTTAAAACCCATTGTATTCATCAACTCTGTTTGATGTTATATTTTCATATTTTTTGTTAACATATTCATTTTCTGTTTATTAATCTTAAATCCTGCTAAAGCCCCAAATACTTTTAAATTACTCATTAAAAATTCAATTTCATTTGGGGGTCTGCCAAAACTAAATCATATGCAAAAGTTCTTAACTTATGTGACTCTTTTTTAATCTTAACACCCACAATAATCTCATCTTGTCTTATATCTTGATTCAGTATTTCAAAAGCTAATATAAACAAAAGAGGAGACAGTGGGCAACCCTGTCTTGTTCCTTTTTGAATCTCACATGGTTTAGTTAAATCACCATTAACAATTATTCGTGCCATCTGTGAAGTATAAATTGATTTCACTCATTTTGTAAAATTCTCTCCAAAACTCATATCATCCAAAACCTTAAACATGAAAGTCCAGTTTAAATTGTCAAAAGCCTTCTCTTCATCCAGAAAGATCAATGTGGCTTGTTTTTCATTATGTTGTTCCAAATATTCCAAAACATCCAGCACAGTTCTAACATTGTCTTTCCTCTGTCTTTTAAATAGTAAATAATAAATTATTCCAAATTAATCCAACCTCCCACAAGAGGAGCTGTGTAAGAACATTATTCAGATGAGCACTTACACACTGCAGCAACCCAGAACTCCAGAAAAAAGAAAAAGAACATCACAGCATCTTCCAACAAAATGGATACCTGCTCAACTTTATCAAAAAGTGCCTCACCACCCAACCCACTATAACCCAACCAATGGAAACTATGAAAAGGATAACACTGCCATACATCAGAAACATCTCAGAAACCACCAACAGACTGTTACAACCACATGGAGTCACCATAGCACATAAACCAACTAAAACTCTTCAAAACATATTAAGCAACCCAAAAGACCCAATAGCCCAAGAAGAAAAAAACAGGAGTTACTTACAAGACACAATGCAGAGACTGTAACAGCCACTACGTAGGACAGACAGGCAGAAGGCTAGCAGAGTGCATCCACGAACACCAACTAGCAGTCAGAAGACACGATGAGAACTCCTTAATCTCACAACATATGGACAGACTCAACCATAGTTTCAACTGGGAAATGGTGAGCATCCTAAACCAAGTCAAATCCAAAAATGCCAGAGAATTCCTGGACGCCTGGCACTCAGACAAAGCAGCCATCAACAGACACATAGAGGTAAGCAACATTTACATACCATTCAAAAGAGACAATAGAAAAGCCAAAAGACCAGAACACCTCCTCGCCAGCAATCAACACCCAGATATGCAAAAATCAACACTAGGATTAACCCCAGATGAACCATCAAACAGCACAATACACCCTAATCAAGGAACTATTAAGTTAGGCAATCAACCAAGCAGCAAACAACAGCCCAATCAAAGAACTCCCAAGGAGAGAACAACACCCCTACCAACACAAGCAGGGCAAGCCACAGTATATAAACTGAGAGCAAGGCCCGCTCCCTCTTTGCACTGAAGATGTTGCCTAATCTGGCAATGAAACATCTGCAAGAAAACAACAAGGCTCAGAGAGCACCAAAGACTCCACAATAAATTATGTATTTAATTTATTAATAAAATCTTCCTGCAAAATTATTTTCAGTCTTTCAGCTAAAATCATTATAAACAACTTATTGTATAATGATTTTATAAGATTATAAACAACTTATACTTGTAAACTGTCCAGATTTGTTGCAACACTAGATGGGCGGTAAAGAAATATGATAAATAAATAAGTAATCATTATTCAGCAATGATATTGGTCTATAGTTCTTTGTTAAAATCAAATCTTGTCCTTGAGGAGGAAGACATTTTTATTACAACCAAATACCAGCCAGGTAAAATGAATAATGAAACTGAGCAATAATATAAAAACTGTGAATCACATATTAAACCCATATGTATATACATTTATAGAGTAGCCTCATGTGGCACAGAGTGGTAAGGCAGCGGTATTGCAACCGAAACTTTCCCCACGACCTGAGTTCAATCCCAGTGGAAGCTGGATTCTCTCTCGGGTGGCCGGCTCAGGTCGACTCAGCCTTCCATCCTTCCGAGGACAGTAAAATGAGTGCCCAGCTTGCTGGGGAAGGTGACAACCAGGGAAATGAATGGCAAACCACCTCGTGCTATAGTCTGCCAAGAAGACGTCGCAAAAGTGGCGTCCCCCCAAACGGTCAGACATGACTTGGTGCTTGCACAGGGAACCTTTCATCTTTCACCTTTCACCATATACATTTATACATTTTGGAATCTAAAACTACCCCAAGATAGATAAGAATTAAATTGTGATTGGATAACAGTCATGTGCCCAGTTCATAAAGTACCCAAATGTTATCTCATGTTGTACTTGCCATTCTTTCACTCAAAGATTTATGACATTGTGTACAATAAACTCAGCAGCAGAGAAACATAGAACTGCTCAGACTGGCCAGGATGATGCAACGGGAAGATGAAAAGAAGCAAGCAGCTTCAAGCAGCATCAAATCCAGTATGCCTTGGTACACAAATACAGTATTGGATCAAGTGTAGATGATAGGCTTGTTTGCTACCATCCACATTACCCTCTCTAGTCCTTTGTTGTTCTACTGTGATGATGAGCATTGACTTTGGTTTGAAGTCCCTAGCTGCATCATGGGCTCTTCCTCTACTACTAGCATCAGATAATACTGAACAGTACAGCTCCCTCCATTAGCCATATTAGGAACTCACAATGTAAGATGTGAAT
This sequence comes from Candoia aspera, assembly GCF_035149785.1. Classification (NCBI taxonomy): domain Eukaryota; kingdom Metazoa; phylum Chordata; class Lepidosauria; order Squamata; family Candoiidae; genus Candoia; species Candoia aspera. The sequence goes on from NC_086155.1 coordinate 164,526,152, forward strand.
AAGACTATGGGATAGCAGCCCAACATCTGATAGTGGTGCCACTCTGGGCCAGGGTGCTGATATAAGACATTCATTTAAATGCATAAAAGGAATTCCTATGGCTCTTCCTCCTTTACTGTGCATGTGAGGGATTTTATAGAATCACATTCTAAAAGTTTAATATGTAAATTCCTTGTGGGTATAAACGTTGCTTGGGCTGATTTGCAAGAGAGTGTTATGCAAATTAAACCAAGTTGTTGTGATAATAGCAGAGATCACCAGTGGCAGAGAATAGGAAATGTATTCCTTTATTTTCTCTTATATGAATTAATAGCTTATATGCAAAGGGAAAATAGCCTCTTTTTCTTATGTATCTCTTTAACATACAACATCTATTTTAATGTATATTATCTCATATTTAAATATTTTTTACAAATATGCATTTTAAGTCTACTCTCCATCTCCATGTAAGCAAACTCTTACATGAAATTCTAGATAGTTTCTATTATAAAATATGCTTGAAATGTATTCCAAAATTTTGTTTGCTTGCTTGAGACAAGAATTCAACTAGTGGGTTATCCATAACTTTGCAATCTCAGTGTGATTCCAGATAGTGTGGGTGTGATTGGTTTGCCTCAGAATAATCAAAGATTTAGATTAGCCCAAACCTGAAAGTATTCCAAACATATTTTAGGTCATTTGAGATGGGCTGTAAGCTCTACCTCCCTTTCCTGATTTTAAAAACAGGTTAGCTCTGTGGCAGCTGCACTAAAAGGAAGAAAAGGAGAATTTTGCTGATACTTCCTGTGAAAGGTGAAAGGTCCCCTGTGCAAGCACCGAGTCATGTCTGACCCTTTGGGGGGATGCCGCTTTTGCGATGTTTTCTTGGCAGACTATATCGGGGTGGTTTGCCATTGCCTTCCCCAGTCGTCCCCTTCCCCAGCAAGCTGGGTGCTCATTTTACTGACCATGGAAGGATGGAAGGCTGAGTCGACCTGAGCCAGCCACCCGAGAGAGAATCCAGCTTCTGCTGGGATCAAACTCGGGTCGTGGGGAGAGTTTTGGTTGCAATACTGCCGCCTACCACTCTGTGCCACACGAGGGTCTTGCTAATGTAATATATTTTATGGGGAAGGTTTGAAAATGAATGATAGCATTAGATTCAAGATGGGTAGCAAGATCAGAGAAAGAGCATCTCTGTGACTAGAGCAGTGTTTCTAAACTTTTAAGCTGTGTGGACTTCAACTCCCAGAATTCCCTACCTGGCACAGAATTCTGGGAGTTGAAGTCCACACATCTTAAAATTGCCAAGGTTGAGAAACACTGGATTAGAGAATGCAAAGAGGGTGGACTTGTGGAGCATGGAAGGGCTTTTGGAGAATCTGAAGGTGGAATGATCGTGTCTCAATCAAATTGACTCATAAAGGATTGCTGGCATGTTTGGATTGGCTGCAGGAGAGATCTTATTAACTAAAAAAAAGTTTTTAAAAATACAGTATGGTATGCATGTAACAGTTGCACTAGATTTAAAATAAGGGTTGTAATCCTGCCAACTGATGGGATAGCTTGGAGAAGAACAAGCTGAATCTTCAGATAGAACTATCCCTCATCTCTCCTTTGTATGCAGAAGACAACCAGTTCTACATCTACCTAGAGATTTGGAATTTGTAAGTCTTCAGGATCATATAGTGGAGGTAGCCTATAGTCTTGGGATGACTTTGTTTCTGAAGAGATCCTCTGGAAAATTCTAGACAATTGGCTGCTTGGAAAGTCCAGGATCAAAAGGGATCTCATTAATGAATAGAGCAAACATACACACCTGAGGACCACAAATTTTGCAAAGCTAAGGGAGAGACTTCTCCCTGCATGAACAGGGCTCCATGTTTCCTGAGTTGTGCTGTGGAATAAGATCGGTCAGATTACCCCTAGGTTACCTAAAACAGGCTGGGCTATTTCTGGAGCATAGGATCTGGCTCTCAAAGTGAGGCAGGTGGTCATTGCACAGCTCTAATCAGCCTATGGAAGAAAGCACAGGGACCATATTGGTAGGCTCAGATCTGACTGTTCCTCTGGTTTGTTGACTTTCAGAGCTTTATGGGCAGCAAACTTGATTGAATCACCTACTGAAATTAAACAACTCTACTCATCTGCAGAAGGTGAGACCTAACCTTCAAGACCATGCTTAACGGTACAACCTTATACATTCTAATCTATTTGGAGAGTGACGTAAGTGCTGCCACAGGCAGGGAACTGTGTAGGCAGCATTTTTTTTTTTAATTTAAATTTTCTATAGTAGAATAGTGAAAGCAGTGAAGCCTCCAACACCATTGAAATTCTTTTTTATAAACATGTCATATATAGGTGTGTGTCTGTGTGTGTGTGTACACACATATGGATATACAGTACACACATTTTATCCACTCTGTATTTCTAACTATGGGTGAAACCCGATTCATATGGAATTGTCTTGTCCAAATCCCTTCTGGCTCTTTGTTTTCCCCCTTAAGCTCTTCTAGAGTTTCTCCCAAATTCCGGGGGAGAGTTTGAGCTGCAGGGAGGAAGAGGAATTGTCTCCCTCCAGCACTGGAGACCACCAACTACAATACAGAAGGACATCCCATTTAGAACTGAGGTTCAGATTCTCTGACTTTATAGTGTTGTGGTCAATGTAAAGTCTATTTATAGCAGGCTTGGCACATCTTTGGATTGTGGAATCCCTGGTGCTCTCTGAGCCTTGTTGTTTTCTTGCAGACATTTCATTGCCAGACGAGGCAACATCTTCAGTGTGAAAAAAGATGTTGCCTAGTCTGGCAATGAAACTTCTGCAAGAAAACAACAAGGCTCAGAGAGCACCAGGGACTCCACAGTTCAACCTTGAACTACAAATATTCACTTCGATTGGTACATCTCTGGATTTCATGATAAAGTTGTGCCACACTCTGTCCATCCATTTTTCTGTCCATACCCCTGTGAAAGAGGTTTCCATCCATTCTCAGGAGTTTTTTTTTAAAAATTATCATTTATTTTCATTGTGTTTCTGAGTGGAAAGTACTATTGTTTTTTTTTTCCCCCTGTTACAGTTCTCTTCAACACTCTGCAGCTTTTCTGGCTGCTTTTGCTTCTTAAGTCAAAAAAAGATTCCCTGGGAGGAATTCCTTGATCATATCTTCCCTTTGTATTTAATTGAGGTGTAAGAAGCCAGAAGAGCTGAAGACTGCTGGAGAAGTGATAAAAATTAAACACTTAGACATCTCTCTTGGCTATCTTTTAAGTAACACAAGCATAAGAATGTCAGATCTCGTCTATCAAGATTTTGTCAAAAATCCTTTCTTTTTTACAAATCATTTTTTATCTAATTGAATGAGAGCAGTTTTTTTTAAAACAAAATAAATTTTCAGCACAGCAGTACTTCATGTTACCTGCCAATTGCAGAGGCTAATTCTACTTACCCCATCCTCTTCTGTACCTAAAGAGGGATCAAAATATACAAAGGTAGCTAATTAAATTTGAGAAACCCCAGAGTATAGAGAGAGTTAGTTATTATAATTTCTGTTTTATATCTCAGGAAATTAGTATGAAGGACAATGATGATAGTTATTCATTCCGTTTAAAATAAAAAAAGGACTGAATGAACTGGAGCCCTTTTAGTTCAAGGTAAGTTCTGGAACAAATGTACTAAGTAATGAATGGGCATAACTACATTCAGTTCTCATTATCACATTCTTTCTCATTCTTTTCAATCATTTAGGGGGACAGGGGGGGCTATCTCTGTGTTTTTAGCTTCAGCAAACAAACTGATTTTAAATTAAAGTTCTCCAAAACAACTTAAGTGAATCAAAAGACCCAGTAGCCCAAGAAGAAAAAACAGTGGTCATCTACAACATACAGTGTAAGGACTGTAACAGCCAGTATGAAGAACAGACAGGCAGAAGACTAGCAGAGCACATCCACGAACACCAACTAGCAGTCAGAAGACACGATGAGAACTCCTTAATCTCACAACACATGGACAGACTCAACCATAGTTTCCACTGGGAAACTGAGCATCCTAGACCAAGCTAAATTAAAAAATGCTAGGGAATTCCTGGAAGCTTGGCATTCAGATAAATCAACCATCAATAGACACATAAAAATAAACCATATTTACACACCATTCAAAAAAGATGACAACAATCTAAGAAGGAAACAAAAAGATCAGAACACATCCTGTCTCACAGCCTACACCCAGATAAGCAGAGATTAACACCAGACAAACAAGAATGAAACGATACCCTAATCAAGGAACTACCAAGGAGAAAACCACACCCCCATTGACATGGCAAGCTACTGCGTATAAACAGGGAGCAAACCCCACACACCAGCATGGATGATGTTGCCTAGTCAGGCAATGAAACGTCTGCAAGAAAACAACCAAGCTCCGAGTGCACTCTGACGACTCCACAGTTCAGCCCTGAGCTACATACATTCTCTTCAATTGATTTTAAATTATTATTATTATTATTATTATTATTATTATTATTATTATTATACCATGACCCAATTTTATTTACTTATTTTTGTGATATCCATTGTTTTCTCAACTAGATGCTTAAAAAAATATTTGGAACAGCCCAAAAACGTAAAACATTACATTCTAGCAGTTTCAGAACTATTTGTAATGCTGCTAAATTGAGTTCCATTTTTGCAAAATTTAACAAAGAGAAAGAAGCTGGGGAGAAGAATGAGGTTATTGAAATGTACTAAATTTAAGTGAATGAATAATGATTAAATAAACTTGATTTGTATAAATCAATCATGGAACAAATGAGGTGTTTAATCACAAAACTAAACATAGTAGCAGAATTTTTTTTTAAAAAAAATCTTGCATATCCTTACTCTAACTCTGCTTGATCATTGTTCCTCGAATAACTGAAAGTTCATCTTATATATAAGGTACTCTGAATTTTTTAAAGCAGAGCTATCATGTTTAAATTAGGGCTAATCCCATTCCATCCCTACCCGTATATTTCCAAGACTCCATTTCTAGTTTTCCTTGATACAAAACTTTTTGAACCAGTGGTAATGAAAACATTAGGCCCTGTTGGGATGTTACCTGGATTATTGTAAGACAAAATAAAAAGAAGAAAATAAACAGCATGACCAAACCTAAGAAAATGTCCACATTTGAGTACAAAGCAACCTTTCTTTACTTATTGAATGATTGTTTGCTGTATGACTAATGACCAGCTTAATAAAAAAGTCATGCCAGACTGATCTGGTCATTTGCAAACATGACTAATGAAAAAAACCATGCCAGAGTGAACAGCAACACATTCCGTTCCAGACCAGTGGTGTCACATCAAAGGTGTGCAGAGCATTTGGGGGGACTTAAGAAATGAGACTTAGTGATCAAAAGCAAAGACTCATTCTGATGAGTGGATGAAGATATTATAGTTCATTGTTATCAAAATAGAATGTTCCAGAGATCAGAAGAAAACAGTTTGTTCCAACATCTGCGACTACCTCCTAACCCCACCAAGATGAAAACTGTAATAATGTTTGGACCAACTGAAAAAAACTGCTGGTCAGGATCCAACACATTGTTCTGAGTGATAGTGCATTAAAGAGGCAAGTGTATTATAACTCTCAATCAGCATTCTGCTCTCTGCTATAGTTAGCGTGCCCCTATAGACAAGGATCCTAAATTGTTTAAAGCTAGCCAGTTCAAGAGGCTCCAACCTACAGTATATCCCAATTCATTTACCTTGTCTTCACCTCAGCTTTCCCATATTTGTTTTCTCTTGGGCTGTATGTCCTCTGAAAATCTAATTCCTTGCCATCTAAGCCCACTATCCACCTCAATTACTTTCTCTTCAACCACATTCATATGTCAGAATAGCTTTCAATTCTATAATCTAGGCCTTTCCCCCCCTTGTAGGCTATGGGCTGCCTTTATCAATCAAGACTGCCCTTTTGACCACCTCTTGACTGCAGATATGGTGACTCTCTGTTCTGAAGCACTACACCCTTCGCTTATGCTGTCTACACTGCTGAACACTACTATTGCTAACAAAATGGAAACAGTACAAGAGAGTTTGACACTGTGGATTCCATGCAATTTCAGTGATTGCTTAGTCAACCTTCTGGTGCACTGAAGGCAATTCTTTAAAATGGCTTGGTAATTTGTATGGAATGGGATAGACATTTTGTAAGTTGCACTTAAAATTTCTATGAGGTTACAATAAATTATTCAAGATTCTAGCTATTGAGAGAACTCAGTGTTTTTTATTCTGCATCTAAGGTATATCTTTCAGATATGCTGAACATTGAACATTGCATTTCTGAGATGATTGGGGATCATGGAATTGAAATCTAAAGAGCACAAGGCTGGAAACAGTTCTGTTTAAAAATCCAATTCAAATGAATATTTCATTATTATAGTCCTTTCATAAAAGTGACAACAATTATTTGGAATCTGCAATTTGGACATGCAGAATTCTTCACTATAAACAGAAGTTTGTTTATACTTCTGATATCTGTATGTCAGTAAAAATTATAATATCTTATGGATTCCTTTTATCATATTTTGAGCCTCAATGAGAAACTGATAGTTTGCAAAACAGTGATGAAACAATGACAGAGACATGTTTGCAAGAACCTAAATTTGTTTTAGATCCAAAGACTCATCTGCTTCAATTATTTCTTGAATGCTATGAAATAAAAAAAGAAAATCCAGTAAAATATTTGCAAAATATACTAATCAACATTTATTTATCTTCAATCAGTTTTAATATTTTATTATCTCAATTTGTCTTGATTTATTTTTAGTTTAGTATTTTAAACCATAATTAATAGAAGCCTTTAATGTTCATGTAAGGAATATAAGTTCTGTACCTGAGTATTCTGTAAATGTATTTCCCTTTGTAAATATGACAGTTACACCTAAAAAATGTTATTTTCTACCTACATCAGGTCAGAGAGATGTCAAATACTATAAGGTATTAAATGAAGCAAGGACAGTTTCAGCAAAATTGATTTTTGGAGTCTTTGGAATCCTTGAAATCACTCAGAGTCCTTGTTGCTTGGAAGATACCCCATTAATCTTTATAGGACCCTGTTGACATTGTGGATACAACTATCCTATTCTGTTTTCAGGTCAGATGTGAATAGTCTACAAAGATCGAGGATTCAGTTTTAATTCAGCAGAATCCGTATTTAGCTCCTCAAACTGAACAGAAAATGATATCAAAAGAATTTGTAAAGAAAGGATTATAAAGTATAATAAGGGCTAGTTCCTGATAAAAGTCAATGCTGGAGACACTTCTGGAAGAAGAATTAATAAGTATCAGCTTCAGAACTACATCAGTAGATCTCAATAAATAACTACTATGTTTTTGAAACCAGCAATGAAGAGACAAGCAGTACATTTGGAGTAGAGGTTTTGGTTGATAGGATGGAAAGGGACCTACTCAACTGTAGTTATAAGACCATCCATCTATAGGGCATCATAAATAGATTCTGCCTAAAACAGTCTGAATGTGGAAAAAAAAAATTCAACTGACACTGATAAATTGGCAGCTCTAGGCTGTGTATGTTGGAGTGTGGAACAATATCACACATTGTAGTGCTGGTGTTCCACCAAAACACTGGTGAGGGAGAATTGAAAAGTGGTATGTACCTCTTAGAGCCAGTTTGGTGTAGTGGTTAAGGCACCAGGCTAGAAACTGGGAGGCCGTGAGTTTTAGTCCTGCCTTAGGCACAAAGCCGGCTGGGTGACCCTGAGCCAGTCACCTTTTCTCAGCCCTAGGAAGGAAGCAATGACAAACGACTTCTGAAGTCTTACCAAGAAAACTGCAGAGACTAGTCCAGGCAGTCACCGAGAATCACACAAAATTGAATGGCAGAAAAAAAAAATTATACTTCTTTCCTTTATGTACATGATATATAGAACTCTACGTGATTTTATATTTTATATAATGGTTCAGTATTATAGTGCAGAATTAAACTGCACTATAGGTCATACATACATACAAGGTCACTAAAGGGTCATACTTGGGTCATAGTTTGTTTTGCTATATCCTTGGTGAGATACCTGTGTAGAGTAGGATGATGTTTCTCATCTTTAGTCCAATTAACCTTGATAAACAGATACTGCTTAACTTTGAGATGGTCTCATCACCACATGATATAAACAAAGACTTCTTGGCCTTCATGGTTTCATTCTTGGCAGAATCTTCAACCTTGAACCTTGATTGTCTTATTTTTGGCAGGACAGCAAAGCATTCCAAGATAAGGTAGACTTGCCCTCCTTGTCCTTGGTAAAATCTTGTGAGGTGAGAACACCAAAAAGCACTAATTATCATTCAGAGCCTATATTAACTATTCAGAAACCTCCATGGGATGGAACTTTGATGCAGACCTAACCAGGATGCTGCATGTTTTCTGGCTTTGAAGGAGTCTGTCGAACATTATCTGTTTGGGGTTCCTTCCTGGCAGAAGGGGTGTAAGATCTTCCTTTTTTGTCTTATTTTATTTTTCAGTATTCTTGAATGTTTGATTGTTGTCTTGAGTTATGTTATACTACTGAATATTCTTTGATTACTATCTCATGTTATTATGTTATTTTATTATACTGCCTTGGAATAAAGCCTTAATAAAGGAATGATTTGAAAAGTAGTCATACTGTGTGGTCATTGATTCTGAATTCAAAAGAACTTGTGACCCAACCCTGCTGGGCTGGGTACAGAGCAATACGCACATAGGCTAAAGTCTCTTCTAAGTAGCCAAAATTGTATTTGTCATAACACAGAGAGTTGGCAAAGCACAGGGCAAGGATCTAAATCACCAGGCAAACCAACAGCTGTTTAATCACATAACCCCATAAAGCATGTTGGGATAGCATTGATGGGAATGACAGGATATTATGTCAGTCCCATAGTGCAGATATTTACCAGAGCCTCATCCTACAGCCTAGGTATACGTTCCTCCTAGTTTGATTAGGGCTTTTTAATGCTACCTCAACATTTCTTATGTGGATATCCTAACTGGGTATGGAGTCTAGTCCCTTAAAACAGTGTATGATGAAAATGAGGTATAATTGTTCTAGAAGACAGGACAAGAGAGAAACAGATCTTGGGTGGAAATGAGGTGGAATTTCTCAATAGTCAGAACTATTCTACAGTGGAACACACTGCTTCAGGAGTCTCTCTTGCTGGAAGAGAGGCTGGGTGGCTATCTGTCAGGGATACAATAGTAGTGGATTCTTGCAGTGAGCAGGGAGTTGAGCTAGATGATCTCCAAGGTCCATTCCAACCATTATATTGTGTAATTCTACAAATCCACTCCAAAGACCCAGGTGCCTAGGGTAAAAATTACAGCAGCAGTACAAAATAAAGCACTACTAATAGGCTTGTCACTTGAAAAAAGCAATGAAGCCTCAGGGCTATGATTAAATAATGTTCATTCCTGAAAAATGTGCCTGTTCCAGGTGGGCTTTGCAGAAAGTACAAAGTTGTAGCACAAGTGAGTAGAAATTAGACCCTGGTTAGTATTTGGACAAAACAGAAAGCAAACGAAGAACCCCCATATTTTCATGCATATTTTTTCTAATAGCTGCTGCTGCCGCCCACGCTGTTTGAAAGCAATTTCCTCCTATTTTAATGTGTTTATGTTGCAAACATTGTAACATTACAGAAAGGGCAGATTTTGATGTGCCTGTGTGTTCCACTTCACCTACAGAATTTGGATTTCCAAAAAGTCCATTTGTACAAGCATTCTCTTCTACACTATCTCTGGGTGTATGCCTAGTGACCTGTGGAATCAGCAGCATCTGCTATGTCAATAGTCAGAAGTGTAAGACAGGTAGTTAAACTGTGTGGTTGCATGAACTAAGATTTACTTGGAGGCCAAACATTGGAGCATTTTTGTTGCCATTGCATACTCCATTGTTCCATACTTTTCTTAAAAGAGTAATATATTTTCTGATATTTTTTTCTCTTGCTTTTTTTCTTTTTAAAAGTGATTTTCTACCCTGTAAAGAGACTTTTCTGCTTGAGTCACATTCCAAGTTTTAGATTCTGGATTTCATAGGTTTGGTGACATAGACTAATTCATTCCTTTTAAAATGAATTGGAAATGAAAGCACTTTCATCTAAAAAAGATGAGAAACTGAGATCCAGACAAAAGCCAAATAGGGTCATTGAATTTCTTTTTAATGGAATAACAGCCTGAGAATAAATTTAATGCTGGGTGGAACTGTGTGTAAATCTCACTTAACTAGTAACAAATAAGGAAGAGGTTTAATTGGGATATATTGGATCACATTTTTCTTTTTACCAAAACTGAGCTAGCAATGTTATTTTAGCTAACTGCGAATGATCTTGTGATTTGTAATGTTTTAAGATATTGAAAACATACATACACAGATACACCTCTCAAAAGTTCTAAATTGAAAATGTTCAACGTTTTGATAATAAAAACCTCATCTCTGATCTCAGTCCCAGCCTACTAGCATGAACTGAGATTTGTTTTTAGAGTCCTGTACTCTACTTGGATCACCAATGAAAACAAATGAATGAATGCTTAGACTGGGACTGGGATTCAGTTATATTCATTAGAATACATGGGACTTATGTATCACCCTTTTCCATGCTACAGATACACCCATTTTGGATAGTTGGGAGATGTTCAAAAGCAGTCTTGATCTGACATAGAAAAGAAATCCTAATAGGCACTCTCAAACTTTTGAGGATGCCTAAATTAACTCTGCTGATTTTGCCAGTTATCTTTTTGTAGTATTTCTCTATCCTCTCATTAAAACAGAACAAACATTGCAGTTCAGGCATTGCACCTTTAGGTGAACTGCTTTGTATCTGAATGGCAGAATAGCAACACCAACAACCAGCAGTGCCAACAACCAGAGTTCAGTGGATTCAGGAAGCCTGAAAATGTGTAGGAACACAGCCCATCTTTTCAGCCTGGAGAATTTTGCTTACCAGTGTAGTGGAATCAAACAGCTAGGTTCAATGAGAATGTACCCTCCCCAGTTTCTTAGCACCATGACCTGAGAAAGCCACCCCCCCGCCCAATCCCCTGATAGACTCTAAGTTCTCAGCTGCATTGAAGAAACATCTTTCAGAGGCAAAACATTTATATCAGTAATCCCCGACCTTTTGTGACAGTGTGCACATTTTGAATTTTGAAAGCACATATGGGCAGTTTCATAAAATGTCTGCCATAGCAGGAATGGCTAGTTATGAAAGACCGAGCATAGTGGTAAAGTTACTTCCCCATCCCAGCCACTGATGACTCTCCCTGCCATCTCATCTTACATCTGTCACTTTCCTGTACGGGTGGGTATACTTTCAAAGCACTTCACTTCAGCCCCTTATTATTTTCATATTCTAAGAATGCTTGAAGGATTGCATACTTGAGGCTAGATTTAATTTTTTGTAATTAAAATAATCTAAAATAGATAAGTAAAAATCAGGTGAGGCATTGAGAATAGCAAATGCCATGGGAAACCATTCTCTCTCTCTCTCTCTCTCTTTGAAATTCCACCCCTTGCCCTCAAAGACAAATATGGCCCCATCATTTGGAATCCCAAATGTTTATCTCTAAGCCTAAGCTATGAACTGAGTAAGATTGTGAAGGAAATGCAACATTCTCTTTTGTTGTAAATGCCTTGCTATCTTCAGCTAATGGAAGAGCTTCCATGAAACCCATAAATCCAATATCCTGGTATTTTTCAAAGCATTGTAGGCTGTAACACTAGGGACTCAGTCCCTCCTTATTGAGAAAGCATGTGGGCAGGGTGGGGAGATGAGGGATGAGGGATGAGGATTGTAATACCAATAAAAAGCAACAAAGGGTTTGTATCAGTCTGCTTTGTTTCTGGGCACATCCACCAGGAGGACACAGATAGTTGGAAAGGAGGACAAATTGGGTGAAAAGGAGGACACACTAACTATTTAACTTTCTTGGCATCTGCAAGAAAAAATACAGCAAAACACAACAAAAGAAATTATACTTAGATCTACATGTACATGAACTTACTTTTTCCAACTTCAAAAAGACTGGTTTTTCAACTGTAATTTTTTTTAACAAATCTTTTTTCAAGAATATATGCTAGTGATAATATAGAATCAACAACAAACTTTTCAATTTCACCCTAGAAACATATCATGAGTCATGTGATCTACAAACTACAGTGATAATAGATTTGAAGGTGCTAGATTGCTGGAATCAGGAAATAAATGACATAAATCTAGGCTGTTGAGTCTGTCAATGGACAAGAAGGAGACAATTTACAAGGTCACAATACATGAAAGTTTGAATGACTACTCTTGTTAAAACAGTCCAATTTTTTTTAAAAACCAAGATACTCAAAAAGCCAGACAATATTTGATTTTGAGGGTATATCTGCCGGATGAAGGACATGAGGACAAAAATGAGGACATGTCCTCCTTTTGTCAAACATCTGGTAACCCCAACCAAGCCTGAACATCCAGATACTGAATTGAGCATACATTCAAACAAGATCTCTACAGAGTCTAATACAATCTATGGAAATTGTATTAGACTTGATCCTCATGCTACAAAGGTACCACTAAGTATGTCTAAACAAGAACAAGAATCTACCACAAAACTTGGTCTTAGTTCTCATTTCTGTCTAAGCAATTTGTCCTATATTTTAGCAATTTTTCTAAGATTCTGCTTTTTGATTTCTGCCTTGGAATCTATTTCCTTCCTATTTTGGTTCCTATGTCTGTATTTTTGCTCTTCTCCACTGTGGAATCTGCACCTTGGTCCCTAGTAAACACAGTCTATATTGAGCCACACTAAGTCTTTTGCTACTGAAAGTGAAATTACATAATCGATTTAATATGCTTTTAGTGTGCCACATAGAAGATACTAAAACTAGAATAAATAAAATTTCTTTCTGCTAAATTAATCTCCTATGGGTTCCATCACTCTCATGATTGACTGCCTTTCTTGTCTGTTATTATGAAAGAACAGGCACAGGCTTGCCCAACGTGCTTGTAGTCAATAGGATACCATATGTCTATAAGTAAATATAGATTTCATCTGGTGTAAAACTTAGAGCTGAATCTTAGCCATTCAGCTAGAGAAGGTGCAATTAAAACAGGCTGATAGGGGCTAGAAGAAATTCTGTAGTCTCTGGATATTTTGGATGTGTCAGATGAGAGTCCTGGTGAGAAACGTAATTACAATTACAAATAGTCAATATTTGGCATTTGCTCCTATTGATTCTTCTCTGTATGGTGGAATTAGCTTCTGTCTCAGTGAATCAGGATCTAGCTGGATTAGTTACACCCAGGGGAGTAACTCCTAGAAACCTATTTTATTTGCAATCTTAATTTAGAATAGAATTCCACGATCTGAGATCACACATTCAGGACATCCGTGTAATCTATAAACATGCTGAAGAAAAAGCTTAGCAAGTTGGGGAGCTGTAGGGATTTTAGTACAGGGGATAAAATTGAAGCCAATTCAGCGGCCTGCTAGAACCACTGAAATGGAGCAGAACTTATAACACAGCTGAGAAGCTGGCACAGAAAGAGATTATCTATAAAATAGCTTCAGTGAGCATGCCAGAGAACCACAGGTTATGGATTTTACACATTCAGCCCTCCCAAGTATAAAGAATCACATGCTTAGATATATTAGGTTAAGAAGAAAAAGAATTTCTTACTGACTTTATTGTTGCTTGTTCTGCTACATCCATCTTGGTGGAAAAGATAAAGTTCCTTTGTTCTTCTTTTCTTTCTAAATACTTAGTTTTGCTCTAAACTCTCAGCCCTACAGCTGCCAAGAGCTGCATGGAAGAAAGGGGAATTCCAGGCCCACCACATGGTGCCTAGAATGGAGGAGAGCAGCACACATCCTTGTGCTTGCTTCTGGTGGAGAAAAAGGAAGAGAGAAAGAGGAAGTGGGAGTGGCAACAGCTTCCTCAGAGTTGCATTGTGGGACAACTTAATTTACATGTTAATGAGGCATGCTGGATTTGCCAGAACTTCCAACAAAAATGAGCTTGTTTAAAGAACATGTCTATAACTACCCAAATGACAGTTTTGTTTTTACTTTTGGGTAAGTCAACTATAAAGTCCATGGCAATTTGCTTCCATGGTCTAGAAGGGTCAGCAATGGGTTGGAGAAGCCCTTGAGGCTTTTCCCCCTTCTTCTTTGCTCTAGCACACACAGGACAGCTAGAAACTAGTCTTTAACATCTTTACATAAAGTGGGCCACCAGAATTGGTGGCGTACAAGATGTAGGGTCTTGACAAATCCAAAATGACCTGATGCTTTGTGGTCATGGGAGCATTGCAAAATTTTGGCGTGCAAAAGCTCTGGAACACACAGTCTCTCAGCACAATACCAGAAACCATTGTGTTTGGTTAAATTGGCTTTGTTACTTTGTAGCCACATACCAGATTGAAGTGCCAATTGCAACTCTTGTTGCAGTTTGCTGTGCACTTTCACTTTCTCCACCACAGTTTGCCTGTGGGTTATGGCTGCCAGCCCCAGCTGAGTGGGGTTTTTTCTACAACACATTTGTAGATTACACAGATGTCCTGAATGTGTGATCTCAGATTGTGGAACTCAATTTACTTCTAAGTTTTGGACATCTTTTTTAAAATTACCTGGAATCAAACAGGCATTAAGCTCATCTAACCATCTGGAAACAGACAGGGGGATTGAACAGTTTAACTCTACTCTGGAGCAATTCCTCCGCTGCTACATTAACTACCAGCAGGATGATTGGGTTGACCTTCTCCCTTTAGTACTGGTCTCACCCCCTTTCAAGTGGTTACTGGCCAGGATTTTGTTCCTATTCCTGAATTACCTCTCTTTCCACCTGAGGATTGCTCTGCAGCAGACTGGAATAAAAAAGTCACTTCTGCCTGGCCAATCATTCAGCAAGCTCTCAATGATGCTAAAGAAACTTATAAGAAATTTGCTGACTGCAAACACTCTCCTGAATGGTCTATGAAAATTGGGGACAAGGTTTACCTCTCTACCAAGTTCCTTCACTCCCCTTAACCTTCAAAAAAGTTAGGACCAAAATTCATTGGGCCTTTCCCTATTACTGAAATCATTAACCCTGACACTGTAAAACTCCAACTTCCACACAATCTAAGGAGAATTCACCCTGTTTTTCATTGCAGCCTTTTGAAACCACTTCACAACACTCCCCAATGGCATCCTACAGCAACTGTTCCACCTCCTATCATGATTGATGGCGAGCAGCATTTTGAGGTTCAAGAAATTTTGGACTCTTGAAAACATTGTGGTTCTTTACAATACTTAATTCAATGGAAACACTTTCCTGATAATGAATGGGTCTCCAGCCATCATGTCAATGCACCTGCTTTATTTAAAAAATTCCATGCTAAATACCCTGACAACCTACTGCTTAATACCTCTCTGTCTCCCTTGCCTCCTCTGATTCTGTCTTTTTATTTCATGTTATTAATCATGTGTATAGTATCCATTTTTTTTTTCAGATGGGTGGTATGTCATGCTTCCTGATCAAATGTTCCCTGAACATCTGATTGGACTCGCATGCATGAATGGACCGAACACAGGTTGGGACTTGCAGGTTAGTGGAGTTGGGAGGGGGAACATGCCTGGAGTGTGAAAACATCTTGTTTGGACTATCTCTGGTATCCAGGATCAAGCTGCTGAACAGTTGAAGACCTCTGTGTGAAGTTGAACTGACTGGCACAAAGAGGGGGGCTGCATGCCTGAGAGAGGGAGGCGGAATTGTACTCATTGGGTCATTTAACAGAGGGAAAATGCAGGAACTTTCATTCGCAACTTTTTCACTGTTGTGTATACTACTCTCCATTAAAGAGATTTCTACTATAATCGCATATGAGTCGATCTTAATGGCACACCGAGTAATACAGTTATTACACTCACAATGATGCCTTTCTTTTGACTTGGATGGATACTCATGCATGTAATCACATGTGCACATACACACACACAGATACAAACCCCGAGCGAATTTATTTATTTTATTTTATTTTATTTATCAAACTTTATCACCGTTCATCTCCCCCAGACAAATTGTCAATTCTAAGTCCAGAAATCTAAATACTGACTTTGTCCACAAAACAGCTATTGTACTTTCAAAAGGTGAGCCAAAAACTTTCAAAATCCAATTCAGTGAGACTACCTTCAAGAGTAACAGGCAAGATCACTCATTTAAACCATATCTTTTCAGCTCAGAAAGTCAAAAGTAATGCTAATTGGTGCCAGAGGGAATGGGGAATGTATGGGGATGGAAAAAGATTGTAACAGTGCCACCATTTCTAAAAAGGTCATTTCCTTTCTTCTCAGAAACTCTTGTATTTACCTTCCTAGGGTATTATATGATTGATAGAGAGAGAGAGATAGACAGATTCCCAGGTAGAATATTATATTGCTTCCCATTAATCATCTCAGAATAGGGTATAAATTACCAAAAAAAGTGAAAATCAACAATAACATTACAGTAAAATACAAGCAGTTAATATAAAGCATAGCATTAAAAAGGCAAGGGGAAATAACATTTATTTGTAATAGTTTCTCTCTCTCTCTCAATCACACACACATAATAAATAAACACACACATTTAAATAAACCCTAAGTAGCAAATTTGAGTAACTAATAAATGACCCATCTGCTAATCCAAAAGACAGGGATTGGGAAATATATTTCATCACAGAGCAATACTTTAGGTTTTTGTTTTTCTCCACATAGGTAGCATATTGAGGCATCAAGGACACATCAATGGCCCCATTTCCTGCTGGTCGTGTTCCTTATGCAGTTCACACATTTGAGAAAGGAGAAAATTACTGACTGCACCTCAGCTGTCTCCATGAACCGAAGTTTGCATTTTCATGGAGACAACAAGCAAATACAAACAGCCAGCTTCTCCCATTTAGATATTTTCCCAGTGACTCGAGTGCATGGAGGTACACTGGCCACAGGGTCAGTGGTGGTACTGGGAGAGCAGCCACGGCCCCGGTATTCTTTCATACTATGTTACGTGTACTCAAAGAAAATACCTGAATAAGAAAAGTGCAGATTGTTTTCTCTTCCTATTGTTAGGTATGGCTATTTGAAGACACACAAGTTGCTTGGAAAAGCAGCTGGCTATTAATTTACCTAGGAAATAATTACCTAGTCATTATTTATTTCATCTACAGTATTTATTGTGTCTCATTATCTCATTGCCCCTTACTCCAAATGGAAACTATTTATTAGAATTATTACAGAACAGATGCATAGTGGGCTGATTCATCTTTAACTGTTTTTCTCCTTGAGGTTCCTTTTATTTTCCCACCCAGCCTCATCCTTTTCAGTTTGGATGTGATCTCATATTTACATGCTAGAGCAGTGATGCACCACCCAAAGCCTCTGAAACTACTGTGTCTGGTTCCCAGGAAACCTACAAAAGTTGTCACTGAATTTGAATTTTCTGAGGGAAATATAGAGGGTATTTGTCCTGTCCCTGACTGCATTTTTTGTCTCATCCCCATTCAGAATATAATTTCCAACATGTCACTTAATATGGGAGGTAAATCTCATACAGCCAATGAAAAACAATAGGATAGCAAATTTGTCCACTGCTAAAAGAAAGGGCAGACGGAAACCAGCCCTCCCATAAAAAGAGGGACCGGGTATCCCATTGCATAGGGCAGGAATAAGAAATGTGTGGTTTGAATATTGTTTCTCTACAGAAGGCTTGCCTTGAGACACAGCAGTCACTATAACTCTTTTTTACAGCTTTGTAACTGTAATAATAAGAATTTATCATAAATTATTGGCTTCCTCAGGAGCTTGCCTAATTGGTTCCTGCCTCCTGGGTGAAGCTTAATATTCAAAGACCAAATACAGCCCTGGTTTTGATACCTGCCACTCAGGTTTAGAGAAAAATGTATTATCTCTTAGGTGATACTGTCTAATCCTGACTAGACAGATTTCATTTTTTCTTACCCCCAAAGTCTGTCCCACATAATCCTACTTATATAATGGCACAGCTGGTGAAAACTGGTGAGCACTTTTAACATTCAACTGCAGAGTCATTAGAAAGTGAGTTTGGCTTTGAGATAATTCTGTGATTTGCTGGCTAGACCCATGGCATCAGTGATAGAGCATTTTGCTTGATTGGGCATGCACAGTCAGCCTCCCCAAAAAAGGTGGCTTTCACTTATCCTTCCCTTGCTATAAAATTTGAAGGAAGTGCTCCAAAGCAAGGGCAGGGGCAGGGGAGGACCAAGGAGAAGTAGGTCTGCCCAACAATATCCAAACAGAAGGCTCCCTTGAAACACCCTCTCTGCAATGAACTTTGAATAGGTTTGAAACACAAGATTTTATGCTAACAATGTAATTAAGACTGTACTGGTTTTATTTGAAATTCTGTGTGAAATTTGTCTTCCCTGCATCCTCATTTCCCTAATTAATTTCTTTTTATATCTAGAGATTTGCCTTCATTTTTTCTTTTCCAATGAATTCCCTGTTCTGTGCTCCTTGTGCTTCAGGATTCATAGGTTTATTCTGTTTCTGGCTTTGGCAGGAAGATCCAAATCACATTCCTTTCTATTTTTCTTAGAGCTGGATTGAAGGGAGAAATCCATAATAAAAGAGCTAAGCACTCTCTAAGACTTAGACTAAGATGTGCCAAGAATTTCAGCTTCACAGCCTCTTTTAATTATTTTTTATGGGGAATTCTTGGAAGAAAGGCTTTGCCAGTGAGGTTTTAAATTATTTCCCTCCTAATAAGAAAGGCAGCAACATAGTCTTTTCTATGCATTGGTCACATTCCACTTTCTGTTAGGAAGTTCTGTTTAGTTTCACTGGTATAACCAGACTGCTTACTTCCATAGGCTATTAATGTTATTAATAACGTTGGCAATTTTGATTTTTGTTCCTAATGTTTCTTAATGCTAAAGAACTGTTGATATTTGGTAACAGTTACACACACATCTGTAAGTTTACTGTACATTTTTAAAGCCTTGTTTAAAGTAACAATTGTCCACACAATGAGAGAGAGAGAGAGAGAGAGATAATGATAATAATAACTCAAAGGCTTGGGATATATGTTTTCTTTGTAAGCACTTTTATACCCTGCAGGTTGGATAAACAAAATTGAAACTTCAGTTTTAGAGATTTCAGATCTTGATCCCACTAAAGTAGAAATTGAACCCTGGGGCATTAGAAATACATATACAGTCTTTGTATATGAAGTCTCATGTCACCACAAAGATATTTTACTGTCTCACAAGAATGCTTTGCCTACTTGCATTAGGCTTATACTCTGAGGGTGGGGGACCATTTCATTTTCCACACTGTTTAAAGACAAAGCACTTGTTCCAAAATGTTTAGGTTGTCATTTGAGAAAATTGCTTCATAGCTTAGATTATGTCATGTTAATAATAGCTTTTCTGGTTTTATTTAATATTTGTCTCATAATTTAATATGCTTGCTTATAGTTCAGTGAGGAAAAAATGCTTCTATGTCAACATGTTTGTTTCTACATCTTCAGATACTTACAGCTTTTACATTGTGTACTAAATGGCACTTTTTATAAAAATACTACAGAAGTTTAAAAATTTTTAGCACTCAAACCCAAGTTTTGAGGACTTGTGAGAATTTATTATAAGTGAATAATAGAAATATGTCTTTGCATTAATATGTTTGGAAATGTTTCTGCCTCGGGTTGGCTGTATAATAAAAAAACAGTAAGCTAGAGGGTTATGAAATTCTAATTTTATTTTGAGTATTTTTAAGATATGTAAAAGTTATGGCAATCAAGCAGCAGTTTCTATTAAGATACTTAACAGACGTCTACAGACAAATGTATTAGCTGACTAAATGTATTTGCTTTGCTTTTAGAATTAATGGCTATGTTGTTTTGGAAAGGATTATAACTTTACTTCCCAGCATTTTTAAATAAACAAATTATATATGCTCCTTTTACTTATTTGGCATATGGTTTGAGAAACTGCCTGAAAAGGGAGCTACTGGGAATAGGTTTTGCAGCTTTCTGTTATCATGGTGATAGCCTACTACTATACGTGCAAAGTGGCTAGTCTGTCATTTTCTTCATACCCTCTTATTCAGTACCTTCTGAAACTACTCCAAGATTAAGGTACATTAAGGTATGATGTAAGGCAACCTGTGGAGGGAAAGTTTGATTTTAAAGATGTAGGATTTCACAGAATTTAGGGCTACACTGATAAACCACTGTTACTTTTCCTGAGAATATTTTCTGAATCTAATGTAAACATGCCAGACAAATGGTAATACTTCACTTATTTCTCTCCTCCCTGTGCTCCACTCTCCTGCTCCATATCTCAACCATCAGCAGGCCCTCCTGAGCAAAAGATGCTAATGTTATTTACTGTTTAAGTCCACAAGAACAGATCGACATGTCCTTTTCTTGCAGAGTTAATTGATTCACACCAGGCAGCTCATACAAACAACTTCACTTTATGTTCTATGTGTCAGACAGCTCTTTTGAATTTCAAGAATATTTTGAGAACTTACTTAGATGTGACAGTTCTTAGCTGTTTGTTCCTTGACAGGTTAGCATATCTGGCTGTATCCAGTAACTTTGGTACAGACAAATGCAATAGTTCCATAGTTCATATGGGATTTATCCAGCCTGTCAGAAGGCATCAGGCACGCTTCTGAGATTCTGCCGAGGATCTTTGTTCTAATGTGAAAAGTACTGTGTACTGGGGAGAAATCCCAATTTGTGGATTATCCTGTTGCTGCATGATCTCTCTTTACAAGCATACATGAACTTAAATGCATACAAATGTTCAGACATAGAAACTTTTTTTTTCAAATACGCTATACTTGCTGTAGTTATATACACTATCTTCAATAAATGGGGAATGGGACAAATCATTACTGATATACATTAGTAGGGAATGGGAACACTTTAACATTGGCTTGATAGTGATTGGCCATCATGTAAATATCTGTACATAATAGAAGTCTTCTGAAAGACTTTCATCCAGTCAGTTGAGAACGCACCAGCAGTTTCTGTTGATTAATCAAGAGACAAATTATATGAATAATGGGGATCTAACCCTCCAAGATTCTTTATCTTATACTTAAATCCTTTGCTACTTCTGGAATGAAAAGGATTCTTAAATGCAAGGCACAAGTACATGTGAATAGGGAGCCTGCTTCTCTGAGAGCTTCTGTAAATTTTAATTAAGGCAAGGCTTTTGCATCATGACCAATATATTATCCTGTATTACTGGGTTTGAAGACCTGGAAAGACCCATGAAATCTTCTTTGTCAGGTCCAGCTGTGGCTGGTTCCTTTCCTTCAAAAACTGCAGAGCTGAAAGTCATGCTGTTCTGCCCTCCATTGATGTAAATATCCAAAGAGATAATAGCAAAACTGTCCAAATAGTAGAACATTAGTGACATCTCATTAATTTTTCATCCATGTTTTATCCATATATAAGAATTACTTCTGCATTTGTAAGATGTAACATCTCAATCTGATCAAGTCTCACAATTTGGGGCCTAATCTGAGGGCATTTTCTTAAACAACACTAAGAATTCCTTGTGAATAATTTGTGTGACTGTGCAGCACTTGTAAAGACTGCTAGCGTCTGGCAGAGAGCTATTTTTAAGATGAATGTACTGTTGAATCATTGTAGTTTTCCCATTCGATTTTCAGATATGGGAAATGCAAAATTGACTGAGGCACTGCTGGTTAAAATAGCCTAAGCTATTCCACTGCAGTGGTTTTCCCTTCATTGTACTCAAGGAAAGAAAGTCAATCAAGCAAGTTGCTCCCTCTAAAATGGAGCTCTAATAGAAACTATTTTGGCAATT
This sequence comes from Candoia aspera, assembly GCF_035149785.1. Lineage (NCBI taxonomy): Eukaryota > Metazoa > Chordata > Lepidosauria > Squamata > Candoiidae > Candoia > Candoia aspera. The sequence goes on from NC_086155.1 coordinate 164,547,985, forward strand.
TGCCCACACCAGTCTTGCATAAAATCAAGCAGATTTCAGGAACTTTCATCTTTAATGTAGAGGTGCTACCTGTGTCAACTACAGAAACCAGCATATGGTGTTCTTTATCCATGGGCCAGATCAGCATAGAGGTGGCAGACATGCTGGGGAAAGCAGCTGTCCAGCAGTGATTAGAGGATGGAAAGCACAATAGCAGCATTTTGAGAAGACACAGTATTCTAAGTGTTTATTGAAATATGTGTGTGTATGTGTGTGTGTGATTGTACAAATGGAGTTGTGATGTATCTCCAAGCTAACAACCATGTCTTTCTGAACAACAGGCCAATGGATAACGTAGCATATAAAGTGTAATGGAAGTTGTGCTATACAGACATGAATAAAAATAAAAGCAAAAATGGTCCTTATGTAGCAAATTCTTCACCATGTGTATTGTTGTCTACTTGACACCGCAGATCCTAGCAAAGCTGTGTTATCACACCATGCTTTGCTGAATGAGCTGTTTGTCATCCAGCTTAAAGAAGGAGAAACTTTTCAGATAGGCTGGATGAAACTCACATTAGAAGAATGAGAACTAAGAATAAGTCCTAGGATGGAAGGAAATCAGTGGAGAAGGCTAAGGGAAGAACACAAACAAGAAAATGGACCAAGGAAGAAGAATCTGGAGGAAGTGTAAGTGGGCAATATATTCTGATGAAAGTGTTATAACTTCTAAGTAAATATGAATTACATTAAAAATTACTAATTAGAGTTATAAACTGATCCTAAATGAACGTCAGGATAGCAAATTATTCTGAAATCAGAGCTTTACTGCTTTATATGGTTTAAAGAATTCTATAGCCATTTTCAAAGAAGCACATGCATGTTATTGATTATAGTGTATTGACATTGAGAATTCCATTCAGATTTTATGAAATGTAGTTTTGAACCCATAGAATTAGAAAACAATGAAATGTGCTGGTGCAACTAGTGAATTCCAAAGCTATTGTTCTGACAATCTACTCTGATTCAACAATTTCATGTATTAAAAAGCTCATCTTACTGCCATCCTTTAAGTACTGTTGGTAATACAGTTATTTCTGCAGCACAGGAATGTTGCACCATAAAGAGGGTGTTGTTAGTTCTCTCTGCAAAATGCAAGTACAGTTTTTCAAAGAAAAGAAACATCTTAAAAAACTAGCAACTTTAATAACAGCTGGCATGAAGAATGCTTCTAGCTAAGTAAATAAATAGGTTCCAGGATATCATTTTGTCTCCTTCCAAATCTGCTAGCTATGTGAAAGCCCATCCTTAAGAAAATGCAGACCAAATTCTTCAAGATATTAGATTTTCTGTTTACTTCAATGCATGCCTCATCTCAGGCAGATTTTTCCCCAACAAGTAGAAATAAAATGATCAGAGAAGTAATGGAATAACTGCAGAATAATAAGAGGCCACAATGTTGATATTGACATAAATATTGTACTTCAGAAGGAGAATCTGAAAAGGAGCATTAGTTTTCAGACTGATCCTAAATGTAACTGGGCACTGATCTGCATGGCGATAGTAGGGGATGTTATCTATTATATTTTTATTGATAATATTTTTGCTGGTGTCCTTGGCAGTAAGAGCAAGATCTCTCTTTGTGACTACCATTATTATTTTTCTGTATCACAGCACAGCCACATTTTAGAAGACAATAACAGCAGTTACTTGCTACCTCAACGTATACTAGAGGCGGCAACAAGATCAATGCTCAAAGGCTGGCCACCATAATTGTTGTCCTAGAATAGAGACAGATAACTTATGGCTGCAAATCCCATGTGATACCCCTACCGCCCATCCCATATTTTTGTAGGCCACAGAATTGCCTATATCATACCATTAAAATTTGGTGACAAATCAAGTCCCATTGGATTCTGGCAGCAAGGTACACAAAGCTCATAGATATGTGGTTTCTGCACCTAAAACAGCAAGAACTGCATGATTGCCCCTATAACCTTAATGGTTGGCTGCTAAAAATAATGGAGGATGAAACATAAGCTGTGTTTATAAAAAGAATGCCAGATTCTTCCCTAAAACTTCCTACGTGAAAATATAGCATCACTGGAACAGTGTTGTTCCAGAAGATTGTGATGAGACTTGAGACCTGATTAAAAAGCTTTTGTTGCTTTCTTTATGGGGGCCAAATGAAAGGCTTGACAAAATTAATCTTGCTCTTATCTGAGAATAGATTGGTAAAATGTCTTTCCATTGAATCTAATCTGTTTCACATTCTATCCTACTGCGTTAGCGAACGGAGAAATTGAGTACATTTCTATCTTACTTGTACCATAGGTGGGAAACCTGTTCTTCTAATGGAACTCTCTGTGAACATGCTTTGTGATCATGACTCTCTTTACACAGTAGAAGAAGTCTCCTGTTATTTGTGTGTCACTTGCAAACACTGAAGCCTCTATGGAAAAAAATTCAAAAGAAATCAGTCCAAGGAAACACTATTTCCCAGAACTCATTTGAAAATCAGTGTTTAGCTTCAAAGGAAAGAAACTGTAATCATAAAGCATGCACACCACTCTTCTACTAGCTTCAGAAAACTTAGAAGACAGTGAATAAAGAATGTTTGTAAGGTAGCATTCATGAACATAAACAACTAAAGTATAATTGCTAAAAATGTCCCCTCATTGTGTAACAAGTTCAAAATATGCTATACAAATATAAGTGTTGCTTTTTGCACAAGCAAGACCATCAGTGCCTAGCTAACTTTTAACTATTCAGACAAAGTACACTGGAAAAAGAGACACGGTTTGTCACATGGATTTCCAGATATTGTAGACTTATTTATGTACAGAGATGAAAAGAGGATAGTTCTCTAGTAACGTGGAACAGTAGTGCCTGAATTGTGTTTGGAATGGAGGAGAAAATGGTAAAAACATAATCATCATACTTACTGAAAAATCTATCTCCCCATCTGTCATCCTTTTCCCAATGCTAACTTTCCACTGTCTTATATTTATTTTGTAAGGTGGGACTGGTAACCCAAGCTACAAATCAGTGCAGGTGTGAATACATGTTTGAGTCTATCAGAAGGACTTGAAAAGTCTCTTAAGATTGATGACATTTTATGGGTGGTTGTAAGAGATTCTTTTTCAAAGCAGCAAAAGTAAGAAAGATGATCCTCCTTCTATAGAACATGTTGCTAGTTAAATCTTACTTCAGAACAGGTGATAGAATAGTACCCTGTATCATATCAGAGTCCAGCTTAACATTCAAATCAGTATGGTGGCATAGCAAGCTCTGTCCTCTAGCAGAGACTAATAGCTGCTAAGCTCAGGAGAAACAGACCATCAACTGCCACTACTACTTTCTCCATATCTGTCACCTGAAGCAATTGCTGCATTCTCCTTAATTGCAGATCCAGCTCTGTCTAAGATCTAGATGTTACTTTTTATTGAGAATCAATAAAAAGAGTGGAAGTTGCACAGGCTTTTTTGCCCTTTGCTTTTGATGATATAGAACCCCAGAACTTGTGCAAAACAAATGCCTTTGGAATTAAATAATATGAACTCAGAAATTTGCTTTGTCTACCACAGCCCTCCATTCTTTCATAAAAACAGCAACCTGTGGTTACCTTCAATGCCTACCCACTACCCTTACTTTCAGCAGTATAATATGGGGCAGAGGACAGTCCTTTTACTGTAAATCCTGTTAAAAAGTTGGGAGGCAAAAATCAAGTGCTTATCACACAGAAGGCTATTGCCAGATCCAACTGATCCTCTATATTAAGTTAGTAACCATGCCTTCAGCATGTCGGTGACAATTCCTTTTGGATTCCTAGCACAGTCATTTAATAGATCAGTCATTTTTCCTTGATTGGAAAAATGACTGATCATTTCCTTGCTATTCTGAGGTCAGTTTGTAATTTCAGAATCTCTTTATTGCCTGTGATCTTTCCTTTAGTCAGGAATGCTGGTTGTTGCAGACTGAGCTTCAGTTTTGCTCTTTTTTGCTCCCAAGTCCTATGCTAATTTCTGGACACTGGAAAAGCTAGAGTGGTGCCAATTACAATGAGAATAGGTAAGAATTGATTCATATACCATGAATCGGGAGCATGTTTATATTCATTTTCTTTGGGAAAGAAGAGCAGAAATCAGGAGGAATATGACATTTCTGTTTTTGTCAGAGACAAAAGCATACTTGTTACTGTATCAATCATTCATGTGAATTATAAAAATCATGTTCTAACCCACAGAGTTTTGCCTGCTGTGACACAAGGAGGACTATTTTGCAAAGTGACATGAAGTGTGTGTGTGTGTGTGTGTGTGTTTACCAAAAACCCAGATAGCAGGATTCATGATAGTTTAATTTCTTTCTAGAACTCTTTGATGAATTCAAAAATCTACATTTAAAAAGCATGCACATTTCTGGAGTTATAAAAAAGATTCTTTCCAATTCTGTACAGAGCAACTTCATGTTTCTGGGCAGCTCAGACATGGTGTATTTGCACCAAATAGAAGCCCTATAGAAATAAGAGGAAACATCAAGTACACCTTTTGAAGGATCAGGGTAGAAAGAGCATTGATGCTTTTGAACTTTGGTGATGGTGAAGTCTCTTGAAAGTACCATGGATAGCCTAGAAAACAAATACATGGATCATTGAATAAATCATTACAGAGTTCTCACTTGAGGCACAAATTAGTAGGCTTAGATTATCATATTTTGAACACATTATGCAAAGATCTAGCTCTCTGGAGAAGTCTATCTAGTTCTCTGGAGAAGCTCTCTGGACAAGTCCTCTCTGGGAAAGGTGGGAAGAAAGAAAAGAAGACAACCAGTATCAGGTTGTGGACAGATTGTCATGCAGAAAATATATCTATATGGTCACTAAGAGTCAACACCAACTGGCACATCATCATCATCATCATCATCATCATCATCATCAAGCACACCAGAGTGTTGTGGTTGAGGATAATGAATATGTGGTTCAAAATATCAGTACAGCAATTCAGAAAAGACAGCCAGTTTGGTGTAGTCGTTAAGGCATTAGTCTAGAAACTGTGAGACCGTGCGTTCTAGCCCTGCCTTAGGCACAAAGCCAACTGAGTGACCTTGGGCCTTTTACTCTCTCTCAGCCCTAGGAAGGAGGCAGTGGCAAACCACTTCTGAAATCTTGCCAAGAAAACTTCAGGGATTGTCCAAGCAGTTGCTAGGAGTCAAGACTGACCCAAAAGTATACATACACACACACACTCACACACACACAATCAGAAAACTCCTCAAAATCTGACCTTGCTGAGTAGTATGACAAAATGCATGAAATCAGGACCTTATATAATGTTGCCAAAAAAACGAAAGAGTCAGTTCCCCATTACCACAGAGAACTAACTCAACTTTTCTCTAATACTCCAGTGACTTTCATGCACTTGACAAGTGATAAACATAGCATTCAATAGCTTTTTGCACTAGACATATCCCATAAAATTCAACTGTAAATTGGTAAGTTTAAAACTCATCTATAATAATGAGATGCACTCACAGACCTAGAAGCAAGTGAAGTTGACTGAAGGGTATAAGGTTGAAGAAGTCTCATATGAGATATTTATGCTCATATGGGATGAGCCATAAGACAAAATGGGGCACTGCCCAGCCTTCTTTTGAAAGGAAGATGGTAGACTCTTTTCTTAAACTGATACCTTCCACATGCATTACATATGTATAAAACTACATCCAAGAGACTTTAATTTTAATGTGCTTTTTTTTAAAAAAAGAGATGCTTCTGCTTACCTGAAAGAGATTTCTGCCTACAAGTAATGTTGAACTCTCTAGAGTCAATCTAGAACAAACACAATCCCATATTTCTGCATAAAACGAATAATATTCTGAAGCAGAGAGAATATCCACAAATTACCTGAAGCTCATTCTATGGCTACATTTATCATGTATTAATTGTTCTGTAAATGGTTAAAATATATATTTAGTCCCAGGTAATTTGTACAATACATCCTGGAGAAGATGCTGATGCTAGGGAGAGTGGAAGGCAAAATGAAGAGGGACCGACCAAGGGCAAGGTGGATGGATGATATTCTAGAGGTGACGGACTCGTCCCTGGGGGAGCTGGGGGTGTTGATGACAGACAGGAAGCTCTGGCGTGGGCTGGTCCATGAAGTCACGAAGAGTCGGAAGCGACTAAACAAATAAACAACAACAGCAGTGAAAGACTTTGTATTCCTAGGTGCGAAGATTACTGCAGATGCTGACTGCAGTCAGGAAATCAGAAGACACTTAATCCTTGGGAGAAGAGCAATGACAAATCTCGATAAAATAGTTAAGAGCAGAGACATCACACTGACAACAAAGGTCCGCATAGTTAAAGCAATGGTGTTCCCTGTAGTGACATATGGCTGCGAGAGCTGGACCATAAGGAAGGCTGAGCGAAGGAAGATCAATGCTTTTGAACTGTGGTGTTGGAGGAAAATTCTGAGAGTGCCTTGGACTGCAAGAAGATCAAACCAGTCCATCCTCCAGGAAATAAAGCCAGACTGCTCACTTGAGGGAATGATATTAAAGGCAAAACTGAAATACTTTGGCCACATAATGAGAAGACAGGACACCCTGGAGAAGATGCTGATGCTAGGGAGAGTGGAGGGGAAAAGGAAGAGGGGCCAACCAAGGGCAAGGTGGATGGATGATATTCTAGAGGTGACGGACTCGTCCCTGGGGGAGCTGGGTGTGTTGACGACCGACAGGAAGCTCTGGCGTGGGCTGGTCCATGAAGTCACGAAGAGTCGGAAGCGACTGAACGAATAAACAACAATTTGTACAATATGACACCATTATCATGTTAAGCATGTCACATAGTGGTATCCAAGGGAAGTTCTGTATTCTCTGAAGTCTAATCTGCTGGCTTTAACTCCGTCTTCCTTGCAGTTTAATCCATCACTAGCAAGCTTCCAAAAACAGGCTTCACAGGTTACAATAATTCTGATGGTATGTTCATGCCATGCCAAATAAGGATCTGCTCACATATTTAATGGTGATTTGGTTATGTGAATTTACTGATACATAATATGGTTTTGCAAATTACCACGTCATAGATAATTATCTTAAATCTTAATGTATATCTTTTCAAGATGAATTTAATTTGGTTTTAACTTTCACAAGTTATTTGCTGATTGTGCTGTGCCTGGGTTCCATGGTAGAGAATGGCATATTCTTATGAGTCTGAGTCATATAGTGACCAAATTAGGTAATCCATTCTATTCTGATGTTACAGATGGAAGATAGGAGGATGAAAAAATCAATATTGAATTCAATATCTTGCATTGAACCATTGTTTAAGTCACAGTTGGTTCCCTGGCAAATTACAACTTGTGTGACCCAGCCAAAACAAACTACAGGATGTGTGAAGCCAGTATAATGTGTGAAGCCAGTATAAATCTCAGTCAACAAGCTGGCTAAATCCAAGCCTAACAATGCAATATTATACAATTCTACTCAGAAATAGGTCTCACTCCATTAAGTTTTCTGTCTAATGATCTTTTCGAAATGTGTGTTAAGGATGCACTTTTTGTTCACACTTTACCTGTTCTGTCTGAGAAAAAGGTTGGTTAAAATGAATTATGGGATAATGAATCAAACTTAGTGATTTTGAGAATGTTTCTTCCAAAGCTCCATGAACATTCGACTCTGTAGCATCGAAGACATTTTCTGGTGATTCAGCTTAGCTTTAACCTTTATTAGTACCAAAGGTTAATGCCCATAATTAGCAACCATCTTTCCATCTAGCCTATTTGCTACTGTAGCACACATTGATTATCACCGCATATTTATGCATCTTAGTAAGGGATCAGTTGTCATTGAAGTAAGCACTGACAAATTCATTTTTTCAAAGGGCGGAGGAATAATGACTCACTAAAAATATATCAGTGGGAGTGATAATGTATTGCAAATTAAAAAGAGTCAGTTTATGAAAACAGCTTATCTAAAGTGAAATACTTTTATTTGACAGCCAAATACCAGTCAGTCCAAACAGAAAAGAATATCTATTTGGCAAGACATACTATACAGATAAATCCATCATGTAGAGAAAAAATGCAGATAAATATAAGCTGTAACAACTAGCCATAAAGTAAGAATAAGCAGATTAATGAGTAAAGTCTAGAAAATTCCTGCCTCTATCAACTCTGACTTGGTGCAAAAGGCAGATATAGTAATGCTGGGTGAAATCAAAAAAGTTTTTTTTCCTTGTGTAAAAAAGATCTTTATTTACCACCATATATTCAGGATACATGAACATTTATTTTGCGTTTCTGCTGGAGGTTTTTTTTAAAAAAAAATTATTGCACCTTTATTACTTTTATAAATAACTCAACGTGGGGAACATGCCTAATACTCTTTCCTCCTCCTATTTTACCCACAACAACAACCCTGTGAGGTGAGTGTTTTTAAAGTGTGCTTAAATGTTAACGCAAAGAAAAAACTACTACTTAGTGTTTCCTGTTGGAAATCTTTCCATAACAGCTATCTGCCTTTTCTAGTTGGGGCGGGGCCGGGTGGAACAGTCACAGGACTTTCCTCATGTTTTAGTTTAAGGTGGGAAACTAGAGAAAATGAATAGCCTTTTGAGGACATGATTGTACAATAAAAGGCAGAATGAGATATGCACACCATTGACCACCTCATAACTAAGCACAAGAAGTTCACTCTTCATAAATGAGTTTTATACCAAAATTCTCTCCTCTGGTGAAAGAAATTTTGAAAACAATTACTTTTTTAAAAAAAAAATACAACTGAATGGGAATTGGTATGAATAAATGCAGGATCATTTTTAGTGTTTTGCACTGATATAGGTAGAATTTAAAATTTCTGAACCAAATTTATTTATTTGAAATATTGGAAGTGAACAGGAATGATAATCTGTTCACTAAGAAATCTGCATTACATTTGTCATCTGAGCTTTCGTTATTTTAGAGTACGATTTAGCAATGTGGTAATGAAATGCAACTCTGTGGGAATATGCCATATCAATACTACATGTCTTTATCGATATCCCCAATCTGTCCAATTTTCCACTAAATATTTATTTCAAAAATATACTCAGAAAAATCTTTTTATTACTTAACTTTTACATATATGCTCCTTCAATTTGTTATATTTTATGCAAATTATATTTACACCAGTATATCTTTTTCTACACTAATATCATTAATATGTTTATTCCCCAATACCTATCTTTCTATATAATTTTATTTCTATATGTTATATTCTACTTATTAAATTTATTTCCCATTTTTTCATCATTAAATAAACAGTGAAATATTTAAATCTTACTTGGTCCCAACTTATTTTAATGTAACTGTTGCAAAATATATGCTGATATTGCATAAGTTAGTTTATTACATTTTCTCATTAAGAATTTCAAATGACAATAAGTCCTTTTTACTGCTGCCAGTCAGAGTCTTAGTTCATAAGACATGGTGTTCTGTTGTAAAAGAAATCTATATAGGATCTTTGGTTGGTTTTATTCTTCACAGATGATTGTTGATATTGTAGAACAACTGGGAGTCAGAAAATCTTGCTGATATACTACATAGTGAACCTATTGATAGAATTGATTAAATCTGTTTAACATGACTATGAGTTGTGATCCAAATGGCTGTTGTATGTTTAGTCAGCACTAAGAACTATAAATTGGATGTAGATATTTATCAATCATGAAATGCTGAGCTGATCATCTCCATGATCACCATTCCAAGGCTGCTGGATCTCTAAGCAGCAATTTGCCTGGCACTGATCATCCATGGAATTTTAGTTTGAAATAAAAATAAAAACATAGGCAACAAAAAGGAAATCCATGTATAATACCATAACATCATTAACCAAAATGAAAAGATAAATTCCTTTAACACTAACATTTATTCAGTAGTAATATGGTTGATTAATGTGGTAATCCTTAAATCTAGACAAGGTAAGGAGCAATACTATGACTTTCACATACAGAGTGGATGAAGCCCTATATATGTGTGCATATCCTCTAAGTGGCACTGGTTCCCCAATTTGTTTGCCCGGATGCCTCTGCCTGTTGGATAACATTTTCAGGAGCCAGAGTTTCAAAACACTCCCTCTGCATGTAAGAAAATGACACATGTTCATCACATTTAATAAAGGAAACATTCAGATATTAGAGGTGGTAGAGAAACACTGTACCTGTCTCCAGCAATTTTGTATATACTTAAGTAAACATATCAAGACTCAATTACAAAAAAAAACCCTGTATTTAATTTATCCCTTGTCTGCAGGCTTCCCTAGAGTATAGAAGCAATTTTGCTACTGAACTAAAAACAATGTTTGTTTTGTCTATCCCAGATTCTGATTCCCAACATCTCTTTCCTTAATTCTGTAGGATGGGTTAGAAGATTGATTTTCAGGATTATGAAATTAATCATGTATTATTATTATTATTATTATTATTATTATTATTACGGCAGCACAGCTACATATTTTGGTTATCTCCACATAAGACTGATAAACAAATAATACAAGGTTAACAATTCAGTACTTACTGTTGTTGAATTCCAGAGTGTAAATATAAGCAGGGTTATTCATTCCAGATCCTTGAAACACTTATGGATTCTAAATTCAGAATCCTCAGACTTCCCCACTGCTTCAATAGATGTCATATTAAGAGAATCCTGCTGGAAATGGTATCTCATCTGCAGGCTATAACAAGCCCCATCATAGCAGGAAGATGTGCAGCACAGCAGGGCAGGGAGGGGTTATCACATGAAAACTGCTGTTTTCTTTCAGATGTAGACTTGGGAAGCACCATTACAGCAAATATCTTTTCCAACCATCTTTTACACCATCTTCAACACATAATAAGCATAATCAGGCCTGGCTGGCAAATGGCATGTACCATCTTTTAAGGCAACACTTTCTAAGTGTGAAACTTTTAATACATTTTGAATACTGGAGTGCAAGGAAATACAATTGCATGGGTTTTTCCGAATTTAGCCATCTGATTGCATAAGTAGCTCTCCTGGTTTCTGGCAATCTTGGCCATGAATATCTTGCATACTGAGAATGAACTTATTACAGTAGAAGAAGTGATGACTTTCTTCCAAAAAGCCTTCTTGCTCAAAAAGACAAATATACTGCACTGTGTAAAGATGGGCAGAATGGTGGGTTTTAGGAATGATGTTTTATTTCCAAAAATATATATATCAATGTCATTCTAGTTGTTGTTAAAATGCACATTTATTTAATGAAGGAATATTGAGGCCAATAAATTCATGCAGTTGGCTGCTAGGTATCATAATAAAAACATTTTATAAAAACATCGGTCAATAGGTATAGAGGACTTCGTTGATATTCATATACTATTACTGAAAAGTCTTTCAGCTGCAGAGTATATAGATTTGCCTTCTGTAGAAGCAGAAAATGTAAAATCCCAGCTCATTTTCTTATAAATTATTACTATTTCTTTAACACTCATTTGGTATCAACACTCACAGATGATACCATTTAAGGCAAGAATGATCATAGCAATCAGGGCTGAGCCCCTAAGGGAGAAGGTTGGAAACTTTTCTCCCAGAAGCCTTCTGGGTCTTCACTTCTTCACCCCACTTCTTTGTAGTTCCTGTTGCCACCATCTATTTCCAAGGAGGTATCTCACCTGGTGTCCTCCCCACTCATCAGTGTATGAGAATGATAGGGATGCCATACCTTGTTGCCTTTTATTCTGGGAAATAAAGACGTAAAGCAAAATAATGAAATAATAATGGTACTGCCACCTCCTGACCATACAGCACTGAGGTATGTGAGTAAAGGACTTGCCTTTCTACCCCGCCCTTGAGAAATGGCCCAATCTCACAAGAAATAAAGAAAAATAAAACTTTGTTTAAAAAAGAAAGCTATATAAAATTCATAAACTTTGTAAAGTTTATAAACTAAACAAACTTTAAAATCTTAAAATTGTAAACATGCACTGTTGCAAGGGCAAGAGAAGTGTCAAATTACATAATGACTCGAGGGACAAATTGGTTAAAATAAAAGATCCAAAAATGACAAGATGGCACTGACTTATTACAATTTCTGTCAGATTCAGAGTTTCACAGAGTTTAAAGAATTTCCCAGGGAAAAAATATGATTGCAAGAGATTTGAAAGGAAGATTATGTCTAACCTGATATATTTAAAGTGCTGGTTTTAACTTAAAAAGCCATTTATGGGTCTCTGCAGTACCATATTCTCCAACTGTATTGGCCCGACCTACTAGATCACTGAGGAAGAAACTCATCAAAGTGTGGTCTCATACTTCCAAGTGATAAGGGGAGATAGAGCTAGAATGTGTGGAATGATCTCTCCATAGCAACCAGGCTGCCCTCTGATGGCTTTCAGTTTATGTTAAAACTGAACTTTTCCAGAGAGTGTTCTAGTGATGCGTACCCACTGCTCCATTTTTAACTTTTTAAAAAATTTCTATCTCTGTTAGTTTTTTTTAGTAAGAATTTTATTAGATTTAAAGCAAAGATAAAAACCACAAAAAAGAAAAAGAAAAAAAAACTAAAAAGGTGTAAAAACATAAGAAAAAAGAATTTCAAAGATTACGTAAAGAGGTGACTTCTGATTTTTATGAGCAAGAATATACAACAGTTTCCATAAACAATCCTTTACTATGTTAAACCAAAATCACATTATTTCTATAAATCTTTCCATTAGATCATTATAAAAATCACTAAATACAATTGCTCCCTCCCCTTATATTAAAAGAAAAAGAAATATATAAACCTCCTAATCAATTCCCCCCCAAAACAACATTTATTTAATAATTTCCTTCCTACAATTATTCTATATATTTCTACTATAATAAAAATTAAACTAAAAAACATATAAATTGTCTGCTCTTATAATTATATAATCAATATATATATATATATATATATATATATATATATAATTATAATTAATAATGCTGCAATTATAACAATCTTAATTCTATTAAGCCTAAAACCAGCATTTATTGTTTATACCTTATTAATCTTAATCCAAATCATTTAAAAAATGTATGAAGTCAAACAAGCCTTGAAAGCAATCCCAATAAACATTCTTAATTCCTTACTTCTGTCATGAGTGAGGATGGCAAGCTGGGGGCTCCCATCCAGGCTGTAAAGCGCATGTGTAGTACTGAGGAATTAGGTGGCCATTCAAAGAGACACAGATCGGGCCCGCCTTAGTCTTTGGGGTTTATATGTCTGGGTTTTTTCCATGCTTCTTCAGTTTGTTAGGATTCTCTGTTATGTAGCAGTAATAAAAGACTAGAGACCTATTCCTTGTCTCAGCGTGGTTCCTGGCTATTAGGACAACTTCACTTCAAAATATACCAAAGCATTTACATATCTCCACATTACACAGAAGGCATTTTCATAAAAAAAAATCAAACAACCCAACTGTCCCCCTTAAAAACTCTGACTTCTCAGCAGAAAACCTCCCATAGAAAAAACCCTCTTCCTTCCCATAACTTTCCGTCAGAGAAACAATTCCATTTGTGATTTGCAATTTGATCTGTCCCTTTAAGTCCTTCAGTTCCACAATCTGGTCATCATCAACAAATGCCTTGGTCTTGCTATTAGTAGAAACATTTCTATCATTGTTGGGACCCTCAGCTTCTCCCACAACATCCTCAGCCAGATGACACATTTTAAAGCTGATATTTTCTGCAATGTCCCAAATATCTTGCAAAATAGTTGACAGGAATTGTAAAAAATCTGTATAAACTCACAATGAAGCTCACAACAGAACTCTGAGAAAGTCTGCTTAAGATCCTCCATGTTTCAGGTAGTAGATTATGGCTCCCCCTAGATACTTGACTAGTGAAAGTAGAAGTTAATGAGTTAATGGAAAATTTCCAAAAGATTTTGACACAAGTGAAAGTATGCTAACAGGCAGCTCCCAGGGAGAGTGGCAATAGAAAGCTGAAGATTGAAAACAGCAGATTCAACTTGTAGGAAAATATTAAATTCTTCAAATTCAGGACAGAAATAATAGCAGGGAGGCAATTATTTATTCTCAATCCTCCTTAGTATTTGGATGGGAAACAAGCCAAAGCTTAAAAAGATTTTTTAAAATTAATCCCAAAAATAACCATAATCAGCAAGAAAGATCGCTTGTCCTTGCTGTAGAAAGCCTCTCTTAGGGTACATAAACATACATACATAGATACATACATACATTGATTGATTGATTTAGAAATGGGGTGGCTGATCTTAGTGTCCCTTTAAGACTACAGAGTAGCTTAGAAATGGTGATGTCCCAGCCTCCCGGTGTCTCTTACCAGATCAGCACGAATGATGTTTGTGATCCCCTGGCTACAAGCCATGGTTCTGGAGGACAGATGGGTTGATTCCAAGAGATTTCTATCCATGAAAACGCTCCAGGGCTTCAGGAAAAACCTGCCTGATCCCACAGAAAACTGCCTCATTGTCAATTCTGCCTGTGGAGCCTGCAAGCACAGCTGTTCAGATCGCCACATTCCCACCAGAAGTCCTATCTCTGTTAGTTTTATTATTATGCAGCATGTTGGTTATTTTTATATTTAGTTTATATTTGTTGTTTTAATCATACCATGGATATTTTAATTTTTTGCCTTTCATGTAAACTGCTGAAAGTTATGAGATTGTGGCAGGATATGAATTCAATAAATAAATAAAAATATCAGTACTGATTCTGCTTGACCCAAAGTAATATGCCTTTGCTTTACATGGCAGAAGTCATATGTTCCTCAGTGCTGATTCTGCTTGACACAAAGTAATGTCTATTCCCAGTCTGGGAAGTTGGCCGTCATTCTTGTGAATGCAGGCTGGCATCTATGCTGTTAGTTTAGACAGTATCTAGCCAATGGTAAGCATATTTAAACTCATTGATTCCTGTGGAATGGTGAAGTACTCAACTGAATTAAATCAGTTGGAGTGAAAATGTTGTTTACTTACTCTACTCTTCCTGCTAGTTCATCAAAATTAAGAATCAGATCTACTAGCCATGGCCACACCCCAGGGGTAAAAAGTGCCAAGATGGCTGTCACAGCACCATGATCAAAACCTCCTGTATCACACACATGTATAAAAGAAAGGGCTTTGAATGCCCTGTCACAAATACCATCTTGCATTTTTAGCCCCCATCCCTGAATACTGCTGAGAACTGCCAAGAATTGCCATGGAAATCTATTTAAGCATCTTCAGTGTCACTCAGATGGAATAAGTATTTTTGCCTATTAATGTCAAATATTATATGTCACATATTTCAGATTTTTTTTCCTTAGCATCTGATTCATAGACAACTGCTAAAGCTGGCTAATGATGTGACATTAATTGTACATTTGAAACTAGAAATGATCTAATGTTTATTGAACTGGTAAAATAGGCTGCAAGAATTAATTTCAGTTCCCAAGGGTGGAAGCTCAAAAAGGCCAAAAGAGAAGAAATTAAAAATGCACACTGAATGGGAGGCCATTCTTGTTCTTGCAGTATTATAATACTGGATTTTTGCGGGAATAGCCTGAAAGAGCAAAAGGCAATTTGTAAACATTTTTTTTTTCAAAATAGACTCCAAGGGGTTCAGTAAGATTTATTTTCAGCTAAGTGTACATAACATTGCAAAGAAACTATATTGTCCAAACTTGAAATCCCACAGCTAGGGATTTAATCAGGGCAAATGCTAATCTAAGATTCTGCCACTTTTTAAGACAGATTGGCAGTGGCCATTTTCTAGACAGCAGTATTTGGAAAATTCTTCAAGCAGGTCATTCATCAAAACTTCCATAAAATCTGGCACAGCATCAAAGAAAAATGTGGCAATATCAAAAAGGATTAAGAAATTACATTCGACTGGTTTGCAATTCCACAGACATATTATTCTTCTGAACAGTATTATAATTTCACATTTCTTTCTCTTGTGAAGTATCAATGGGACTGGAATAGTGGCTACTTGAAAAGAGAACAGTAAAAAAAAGGAGAAGAAGAGAAGAGAAGAGAAGAGAAGAAGAGAAGAGAAGAGAAGAGAAGAGAAGAGAAGAGAAGAGAAGAGAAGAGAAGAGAAGAGATGCACAAATGCACCTGTTTTAATAAACAGATAATTTCTATCTATACGGAAGGTATATTTGTATTTGGATGAACCAACCTCCATGTTAGAGGGTTGTAGCACATACTACATGTTCTCATCCTACTCAAAATCCCCCTCTCAGTACTTTATTCCTACAAAGGAACAGACAATTACATATCTTCTTCTTTATGGATAGGAAGTAGTTTCTGAGGAGGCAACCTTGAATGGATAAATAACTTAGAAAAAAATAATTGATAAAAATTTCCTTGTCTGCTGGGTCAGATCCACTTAGTCTGAAGCCTCCTACCACTTTTGTATTTGGGAAAAGACCCTCAGGAAAAAAATTAATCCTACAAGTACACATGATGGAGAGCCTGGACCATAAATGGTGTAGGTGAAGTGGGGAAAGTAAGATGCTTCATGACTGAGTCTAAACAAAAAAAATCAGAATGAAACAATACCTCAGCTTCATGTGCCACTGGGAACTTAATCTATGGAGGCAAAACTAAATAATTCCTCAGACTGGATTCACAAATTCTGCTACACCATATTTTGTTTAATTATGAGTTACTGAATAAACTACAATTGGCTGTGTTCTATAAACACATAAGCTCATTATGGCTTAGCAGAATGTATACAAACAGAAACAATTAAGAACCAGCAATCATTGTGACAGGAAATACAGGAGATTCACTGGAAAGAACACCCAGATGATCTGGGCCAGATTTAGCCAGGAAGTGAGACTAGTTTGGCAAAGGAATGGATGGCCAATGAACAGAAGGCTGTTGAAATTGTGCCAAAATTCAGTTAAGGGAATGAAGTAACACCAGTCTTTCTACAACTGCTATTATTCTCAGCATAATTATCTAGACGTAAGCAGGGAAAATCAATGATTTTACCCTTATCAGGTAAATAGAACAAGTTCCAAATGTCTCACTTTTTAATTATTTCAATTTTAAATGATGATATGTTTATAGAATAATTTATCTTTCTCTGAGATATCAGATAAGGTTCAGCACTGGTCAAACTCAAGGAGTTAGAAGTATATCATATATCTGTGGAAATAATACATTTAGATTCAGGCTAATGCTGTCAGCATTTTTCTTCTTTTTATTTTGTGGCATAGCCCTTTTTAACAAATGACATTTCCCATTTCGGCAGCCATTCCTCCTGGAAGATTTGCCAATTTCCTAATGAACAGAAAATACTAAATGGAACATTCATTTATATTCTTTCTGATTTAATCTCTTTTCAAAATACGAAATGCTTATCAGCATGTGAAGGTTAGGAAGAAACAGGTTTGTCAGCATGCTGTTAATTCCATTCATGGCTTATTTTAAGCATGAGGGTCAGAGATCCCCCCCTCCACCACCACATTTTGAGCATGCTTGCAAGCATCAGATAAGGCCTAAACAGAACCTGAATATTTGTTGTCATTTTAAAATACAGCCATCGGAGCCACTTTAACCTCTCAAAAACTTCTAAAAAATATTAAAGGAGGCAGTGCTATTCCCTGCCAGAGGGGAAATGGCCTCAACTAATATATGGATGGCAACTAATGGAGAGGGGAACATTTGTTGAGTAAGGGAAAATCTGTAGCCTTAAAAAGATACTATGAATGAGATATCTGAGAATAGAGAAAGCTAAGCATAGCTTTCTCCAAACTGGTACCCTCTGGATGTGTTGGACTACAACCCCAATCATCTCCAGGCAATGAATGCTACTGGTGGGGAAAGTTGGGACATTTAATCAAACATATCTAAAAGACACAAACAACAGAGCATAAATAAACCAAGCACACTTGACCTTTTACAGGAGTTTCCTCCCTGCTCCCTCAAGGAAGTTACTTTTGGATAATCTGTAAAGAGAACAAAAATAATATGAATGTTTTCAATGAAGATTATATTCCTTCATGTACGTAGCTACTTGAGGCTTCCTCAGTTTGTGATCAGCCAATTTGGATTCACTTCACAACCAGCTTTGGCAGCAATCCTATAGCAATGTCTTCTGTGCATGGACATGCATGCTTTCAGATAATGTGAGAAGTCTCCTTGAAATGTCCATAGTGAGCCTTCTAGAAGATGTGTTGCCTGCTGCTTTGAGCAGAAGATTTGGAGGATGTATTGGTTCACACAAACTTAAACCATATGCTGACACATTCAGAACTAAGGCTTGGAGTGTCCTGTGGCATTTGTTTCCAAGTAATTGTGCACAGGATCACAGGCTCAGATACAAAAGACAATGCCATTAGATGATGAGACCTCATTTCTGAAGAAGCTAGATTTTATTTCCAGTTGGGAAAAAGACTGCATATTGAGAAAAGAAAAGATAAACATTACAAACTTAAGACCATGTTCATGTGCTTGGGACTACATTTGCTTGAACTTGGTGAAATATGATTAGACTGTAGCCTGGTTTGCAGAGAATGCTCAGTTATAAGGAATGAGTTCACACATCTTGCTAAGCCAAAAACCAACAAATCACCTTATGGGTCAGCGTGATTTGTGAACCAACTAATACGTCAGAACTGTGGAATAGTATGGGGGAATGGTTGGAAAAAACATAGAGCTAGAAATTTATAAAAGAAAGGAAAACATTGGCAAGGATTTTTTTTTCCCAATGAAAGCACAAGCTGTAGTAAGTAAGCTTACAAGGTTTTTAAGATTCACTTTTCAACTCTGAAGTTAATTTACATGCAGCAAGCTTTTCAAAATATTAATCTGCTTACTTTTATAAGAGTAAATAAATGATGAAGCTTCTGCTTCAATCGTTCTCAAGACAGTCATGGAAAGGAGCCCTTGCCTTCAGCTTGGCAACCAGGTAAGTAAGAATCAGTTGGAGAAGCTCGGTGGAAGAAAAAGTGCTTTGCACATAGAAGGTACCAGGTTCAGTCTGTAATATATTCACACTGAGATGAGAAAGAGTCCTCTGAAATACTGCCAGGAAGAATAGGAAACTGAGTTGGATGGACCATGGATCTGACCCATGCTGAGGCAACTTCATCTAATCTTTTCTTCCATCCACACGTTTGCTGGTCAGTTAATATTGAGTCGTTTAGGCAAAAACTTATTTTCTGATTTTTGATGTGTTTTCACATTTAGAAAGCTATTTGCTCATGTTGAACATTTTATTTCTGTGAATTGGGGTTTTTTCTTTAGATTAATTTGGTAAAGTTTGGACTTCAAAGCACCTTAATTTTCCTTTCCAAACAGCATTCCTGCTAATTTTTCCATTTTCCCATATTTCTCCCTTGCCACTTCCTTGCTTCACACAACTTTCTGTGTAAGACATTTGCAAGAATCACAATTTGACATTTGCTTGCTTCACACTATTTTTCAATCAGTTCTTTTGCAAACCACACCATTTGCTAGCCTGTATCCTTTTCCTAAGGGCAACATGGTCCAACTTTGATCTGACAAGAGTTTACAGCATCATGATTAGTTGTACATTTTCTACTTTTCCTCCCCATCCCTCATTTGTGTTATGTTTAGCGTACCATATCCTAAGGGCAATCACCCTCTGAGGCCTGTTCTCTTCAAATGAAGCATCTGCACGTAGTGAAGGGTAACAGGACTAAGCACCATAATCATAACAGCCTTTTCTAATATGACGAACTTCAAAACAGTTACATTTACCATGTGCTTGGCCAGACATGACAGCATGGCATGTACCTTTGCCAGCAGTATTACATAGTTAAGATGGCCATCTGTCTGAACCCAAGAACAGTACTTGAAGAAGACCATATATTTCTCTTGGAGAAATTTAAACTAAATTGACAGGAATAAATAGGCACTGATAAACCCAATGGCAGGAAGAAAGTTACATGTTTGCCTAGAGACCTGTTCATTCTAGCAATTATTATATGACTGCAGAAGCTGGAGGGGAGAGAAAAAAATTCTGCTGCAATAGAGTGTTGAAATCCTGTCTTGAAATTTTATCTTTTATGAAAGAGGCTTCTATTTTTCTACATTATTCTCAAGAGGCTTCAAAGCTTCTTATGAAATTCTTATGTATCTGAGCTCACTTCATTGTTGAAGGGAGTGGCACAGGCTGTAGCTGGAATTGTTTTCTGATGTATGTCTTTTATTCACTTTGAAACCTTTTTGACTGCCTGCATATCCCAAACTGAAAAGACCAAATAGAGGAAGTTGCCTCATGATAATTCCCTTGACATTTACTTGCAGTGTGGGAAGCAAGGAGGTTGCAGACCTGTGGAGGAAGTTCATAGAAGAGAATCAAATCATAGAGTCAGAAAGGGTTGTTTAGGCCATCAAGTCCACCCCACATACCCCCAAACACTCCACCTCATGCAGGAATGTAGATTAAAGCATACTAACCAGATAGCTGCCCATCCTCTGTCTGAATGTTTCTTTCTTCTGGCTTATTAGCTGTCCCTCCCAGTTTTGTATCATCTGAAAATTTGATATATATTTTCTCCACTAAATTTGATAAGTCCTTCCTCCATTTCCTCCACTCCATTTCTTCCACCCAAGCCATTCATGAAAATGTTGAGGAGTACAAGGCCAGGCCCAAATCCTGTAGCACTCCAATCAATACCTCAGTCCAGTTTGATGAGCACTCTTTGAATATGGTCTTCAAGCTAGCTGTCACTTCATTTAATAAATATGCCCTCTGGACTATATTTAATAGCTTGCTAATCGGAATGTTATGGGCTACTTTATCAAATAGCTTTCTGAAGTCAAGATCTTGAAGATGAGATCTTGACATCAAGATCAAATTGTTTTCTGAATTCAAGATAACTTTTAATAATGATTGTTTTATAGTTTTATAATGAGTATTTTTATATATTGTTGTTTTATTTGATTATTATATGCTGCCCAAAGTCACTCTTGGTGATGCAGCCATATAAATTTGAGAAATAAATACCTAAAATATCTATTCCCACAATCTACTAAGGAAGTTGCTTAAACAAAATATGAAATAAGATTATTCTGACAGTATTTGTTCTTTGCAAATCCATGTTGATTCTAGTAACCACCGTATTCTATTCAAGAGGCTTATGAATCAATCACTTAAGATCTGCTCTGGAATCTATCTATTTATGATGAACACTTTTTGGGCTTTCAAGCCAGCTGTGATTATACAGTGAAAATGAGGACCTTGTATAATGACAGAAAGGGCCTCTTAGCCTCCTTGTAACTAAGTGCAACAACACTACTATCCATCTAGAGGAGTTTTATGAGTTCATCAAACTGAGAAATAATAGAACAAAAATGCAAGATATTTTTTTTCTTAACTGCACTAATGGTCATACTTCAAGCTGTCAAAAATAAAGAAGCCAAGTGAGTCAGAAATGTAGCTAAGGAACAGACTGTACGCATTTTAAAAAATATTTTTATCTTACCTTTTGGTGTGTGATTTTTCAACATTAAAATGCTTTCTAAGAAGAAAATAATAAGAAGCTCAGCACAGAAATGTATTCTTCCATTAGTTCAAGAGAGAGCAAAGTTAGGGCTTATAGTAGTCACATTAAAGTATATGAGAGCTAAGTGAGTGAAGCCCAGCAAAGTGTTAATTTTCCCATCCCCAAATTGCTCTAATCGGCAAAGAGTTTAATGATGTGAGAAAACTCATTGGCTGATTGCTTGGGTCAGTATCAATGTCAGTGCCATCATTTTTCAGTCTCTCCCATGCAATGACCACATGAAGAAATCCTTCAAATCTGCAGAACACTTAGAAAAGCTGAGTGCTTTGAATCCACCTGATGTAATGTGCTGCTTCAACTATCTGCTTTGAAGCAATGATCTGATCAAAGCTTTGTCAAACAGAAATACAGGGATGTGGTGTGATTGTCCCAAGCTTCCACCACAATAATGGGTAAAATATTGTAAGAACTGAGTAACTCAATATAGCTATCACATCATACTTGCAATAACATTTGAAGCCTTCATTGCATATCAGTTTTTTCAGACTGACGGCTGCCATCTTTGAATGGCAAAATGTTGTATGACAGAGCCAGAACATAAACATACAATTATTTACATTTAAACTAAAGTAATACATTATGATTGCATCCTTTGTTTTTAATATTTTTTTCCTTTCAGTCACATTAAAAATTATGATGTTTGTTAACTTTAAAAAAGGCATGCGTGAGGCATCTCTAATCCCCTCAAGGCCCTGAAGTCTCAGATTGTGCATTTCTGCTGTACTGTAACTCAATTTTTTTCAAAATTATTTGTACTGGACCTGGCTGTGACCACCCTTGGATGGCATCTGGCATCACATCTCAGACCACAAAGGAGCAAACAGTCATATAGAATACTGCCTTTGGAGAAAAGTGAAGATGGATTGCCTTCAGCTGCTGCTATTTGCTTTAAAGAATTTGATGAATTCTTATCTGGCACCTCAAAATTTTCAGTTTTGTCATGAGAGGCAGGGGAGTTAAAATGCTGACATCCAAAACAGAACATTTGCGTGTGTGCGCGCGCATGCCTTCAAGTCAGTGTTGACTCCTGGTGACTCCCTGGACAAATCCCTGCTGTTTTCTTGGCAAGGTTTAAACTTCTCTCCTTCACTGGAACAGGGGGCTCTCTCTCAGTCACTCATGCCTTTTCACTTCATGGCTGGACTACTGCAATGTACTTTACATGGGGCTGCCTTTGAAGAGCATTCAGGAGCTGCAATTGATCCAGAATGCACTGGCACAGGGAGTTTTAGGTGCACTTCAGAATGCTGACATAACACCTCTGCTTTGTGACCTGCACTGGCTTCCAGTAGCATTTCAGATGCAATGTAAGGTGCTGGTGGTCACCTATAAAGCCCTACATGGTGCAGAGCCAGGTTACTTGCAGGACCACATGTCCCTAATTATATTTTCTTATACCACAAGATCTGACACTGTTCTTTGAAACAGTGCCATCTAGTTGGACCCAGGGGTGCGCCTTGTTTCTTGCAATGCCTGACTTATGGAACAGCATCCCCTCTGAGATCCAAATGGCCCTGATCCTGTTAACCTTCTGGAAAGCCTTGAAGCCCTGGGTTTTCTCTTGTGTTGAGGCCAGGCTCTTAAAAGAGCCTGATATTTATGGTTAGACTGGATTATAGTTTTAGGGACCTCAACTTTGTTGTAATATAATTTTAGTAATTCTTATTTTTATGCTTGTATTGTGAACTGCCCACAGTCACAAGATTGAAATGGACAGCTATATAAATTCTATAAATAAATAAATTGTGCTAAAACAGTTGAAATGTTAAACTATTGTTACAATTGTGAAAGCATGAAAAATGCAAAAAATTGCAAGCTGATAAAGTTGAAGGTCATCATAGTATAGTGTATTTTCAGTTCTACTAATAATTGACAAAGAATGCTTTGATTAAGCAGATTCTGCTGACAGATATTTTCTACTACAGACAGGAACTCTCATCTTTACGTCACAAATAGACTTTTTTCCCCATGAAGATTACTTTGAATGTTATTTTCTTTCCATGAAATCAGTGTAAGGATTGCTATACATGGAGATTGATGTGATAAAGGATAGAAAGCTTTGAAGTGGCTGTAGGAAAGTGATTACCATTGCAATGCACATTATACTAATAAACATGGTCTGTATTCAAGGATAAAATACTGCAAATGAGGAAATAATCAAAACTGGGTGTTGCCTTTGTAGAGCCCTCATGATACATAAGAAGCAGATGGCAGGTTCTCTACCTCTGTTTAAGGGGAAGCCATTAAACTGAAGCTGCAGTCTTCTGCAAATCTTACTCACTTCCGTGGCTTACTTCACCCTCTTCTTTACCCTTTCGACCATGCTACTTGGTAGCCAGACAGATTCTTTGCAACTTATCTCACATTGTACCTCACTTGACACCTCTATCCAGGAATTTGACTGCAACATGATTAGTTCTAAAGAGGGTTGAGAGGGAAAGAGAAATCATGGTGCACATGCAAAGCTTTTCTTCCCCTATATCTCTCAGTACCCAGTTCTCTTCATATCCTTGTGGTTGAGATTGATGTGGAAAATTGCTTTTCATTGTTCCCTTGGGAGGATTGTGATTTTTAAGATTAGATAGGACTTTTTTTGTTCTATTTATAATTTTCTGAATACACCCAGAGTTATTTTTGGAGTTGGGTTGCCTAGAGATTGGTTGGATAAATAAATATATCAACAAACAAATAATCTGAAAGAGGCTTGTATGGACATTCTGTCAAACCTGTTTACAAAGATCCTCATATCCATGAACCAGAATATCTAGAAGCTTCAGCTGGTGCAAATGTAGTAACACAGGCAGTTAAATGTGCCCCTAGAAGGATACATATTATACCTCTGCTCCATGAGCTGCACTGGCTACCAGTTGCTTCTGGGTCCAATTCAAGGTGCTGGTTTTGATCTTTAAACCCTACATGGCATGGGGCCAGATTATCTGAGGGTCTGCCTCTCCCCAATTACATCTACCAGTCCCATCAGGTCTGGTAGGAGAGGCAAGCTCCGCCTGCTAAGGAGTTCCATCTGGCAGGACCCAGGAGATTAGCCTTTTCTGCCATGGCACCCACCCTTTGGAACATCATCCCCACCAAGGTGAGGTTAGCCCTGAACCTTGTGACTTTCTGGAAATCCCTTAAAACATGATTTTTCAACAGGCCTGGGGATCCCCTGGCAACAGGGAAACCATGTGCTGGCTGTATCACATGTAACATTCTGATGCATTCCCTCTCATGATCTTGTTTTTATTTATAATTGTTTTTAGTGGACTCTGTAGAAGGTTTTAATTGTTGGTTTTATCAAATAAATGTATCAAATTTATATGCTGCCCAGAGTCACTTTGTGCGAGATGGGCAGCCATAAAAAATTGATAAACGAACAAACCAACCAACCCTGTCTTTCAGGACCATAGTAAGGAAATGTTGGCTTTCTACCCACTAGTTGGTTCTGCCCCAATGGTCATTTTTGTGTACCTTGACAGGTGAGGGTTCCTTCCATTTAATTCACCTTAGCCCAGTGTTTCTCAACCTTGGCAACTTTAAGAAGTGAGGGCTTCAGCTGCCAGAATTTCCCAGCCAGCCATGCTGGCGGGGAATTCTGGGAGTTTAAATCCACACATCTTAAAGTTGCCAAGGTTGAGAACACTGCCTTAGGCAAATCCAGGCCAGCTCTGAATGTTGCTGCTGCAGGGGAAGAAATGGCTTGCAGAGGGAATGCAAATCTATATTCTCTCTGATTGTCCTTTTGGAGGAGAGGCAGCACTTGGACTAATTCTTATGATTGATCCAATGTGACACAGCGGAATTGTTAAGATTAATGCCTGTCATATATCACCAGTGCTATAATAAGAATGTGCCTTCTAAGAAGCATACATCCTTATAAAATAGGAACTATTTACCTTTCAAGAAACTTGAATATTTTGTTCTGTCAGAGAGCCCTTTTACTCTTATTAGTATTGTATCTCCTTTCTCTTTTGGGCACTGGAGGGGGAGGTGTCAAAAATGTCATTTGATAGCCATTCTGAAAATGATTAGCTGTTTCAAAGCTTTATTTGATCTGTAGCTAATGTAGTGCCAGTAATACAAACTGACAGTTGCTCTGAGTATGCATTTCTCTGCAAATTCACAGGCAGATTCATCTTCACCCTGAGACCCCAGTAGCTACATTTACCTGAGTCCATCTGAGTCACTGTACATGCTGGAAAAACATAAACATGATAGGGTTAGGCAAGAACACAAAGGTATCTGGAATTCTATTAGCATAACTCCCCTTCTTCAGCTGTCTATCATTTCAGCATATTAAATAATATTTGGTATTCTACTCAAGGGTTTTTTAAAAATAATTTTGTTTTTCTAAAGATTTGGACAAGGCTAAAGTATATTTTCAGTCAGAACATACTTATATTCTCATAAGAGGTCCAGGGTGGGGTATGTGGCACACTCAACAATCTTCTTCCATTCTCCTGCTGCTTTCCACCTCTCAGCATCTGCTGATTGAAGTGGATAACTCACTCTTCCTAACCGCATGCCTGGCCTTGTATGAAGATCAGATATATTGATCACATTAGAATGCCACCGTGCCCTATATGGTTATTCCAACATCTGTCCGAAATAAGTTAGGCTGTTGCATAATAACATAAATATGTTTACTTCAGTAGGTTTTATGAATAAGGAGGAATTTGACACATCAGGGAGTTGGAGGCTTGATTCACTGGAGGAGTTGGGGTCTACTTAAAGTTTTGGCTTCTACTTGTCAGCTCCATTTTGCAGGATAATTTTCTATCAATTGTTTTTGGAGCTTGCTTGCTGGACTGTGCTTGGGACTGCTTACTGCTAGCCACTCTCACCTATTGGAGGGTTAAGACCTTGGACCAACTTTGCTTTGGTAGTTTGAGATGTAGTTAGTATTGTGCTAGCTGCTAACCCCATTGAGTTTGAAGCTAGCAAGGGTGTAAGGAAACAGTTGAAAAAGTGAGCTGGGTTTGGGCAATCTAGCTTCCAGGCATCTGCTGAGTGCTCCATGGAAGAAACAATGTGAGGTTGGTGGTGGGTTGATGGTGGGCTGAGGGTGATTGGTAGTTGTTTGAGGATGCTTATGTTAGAGGATTCCTGGGACTTAGGGGATAGATGGTGGGGGTTGAGAGAAGAGATAGGGCAGGGAGGTGGCAGCAGGCTGGAGAAGCGCAGGAGAGTTGAAGGCGGTGGCGAGCTGGGACAGAAAGACAGGAACAGAGGAGTCTGGTGAATGGTTGTCTCTGACAACCTGTTCCTCTCTGGCATGCCCTTTTATTTTATTTTCTTCCTGCTGTTTTGGCCTGAGAGTCAATCGGCTTCTTTTCTGCTGGACGCACTTTTCCGACTGTCTTCCACTGCTCTGATTGGGGGCAGCAACTCTTCCTCTTGCTCACCGCCAATCAGCTGTTCCTGTAGTTCCCACTCTAGGTTTCCCACAGGATTAAGAACTACTGCCAATGGGTAAGTCAACCTCCTTTTCAATTTCAATTTCAATTTCAATTTTTTTCCACTTTTCCTGATAAGGGCTCCAACATTTTTTTTAAAAAAGGGACAAAATTGACATTTATATTAAAACAACCAGATGGTCAGGAAATGTTAAAAAAAGGGACTGTCCCATTCAAAATGGTACATATGGTCAGCCTAAATTTGGGGTTCCTCCTGGATCTACAGCTTTACTTGAAGAGCTGTTAGCAATTATGGCCAGGAGGGCCTTTGCACAGATTTATCTGGTGCACCAATTTCACACTTTCCTGAATTAGGAGTTGTTCCTCATAATCACACATGCCTGGGCACCTCCCATATGGACTAAAGCAATGTTCTATACATGGGGCTGTCCTTTAAAATCACTACAGCCAGTCCAGAATGCAATAGAATAGGGAGTTATGGGCACACTTTGGTATGCACATGTAACACCTCTACTATGCAAACTGTTGGTAACCAGTGATCTACTGGTTTTTAGTTATACACCACCTAAAGCCAATGTTGAATTGGATGGCCTATGAATAAAATAAATAAAGAACATGATAACTAGATATGGTACTGCAGATAGTGGGAAGTATCTGATACAATAATCAGGTAAAACAAACTGTGGGTCTTATAAGTTATCCACCACTACTGGAAAAGGCCTCTATGTAATTTCATGTACATAATTACTGGTGTACTGTACAAGATAAATCTGGTTAAAACATGTTTTTTTTAATTAAGCCTTCAACAGACCCCCTAGAATCTTAAAGATACTAAGCACTAAGCAAGAAAAAACAGCCACAGAACAACAACAACAAAATCATTATAGAAAGCTCTCCTAGTGATGCTGCCTTTCCCTACTTCCATTTGTTTCCTAACCACTAACCCAAATACAATATCTACTTCACATTGAACACTAAACACTGAAGGTTATTGCCAATATCTGCTTATGTTATTTCATCTACTATTTTTGATTGGTCTCATCGCTCTTTTCCTAGAAAACACATTTCAAACATCCAAGTTTGCCTTGCTGTGTGATGTGTAGTAAACAAGGAGCCACTCCCACTCAAACTTGGCCACACCTCTACTATGGACACCTCTCACTAGCCTTGCAATCCCTGCATACTCTCCAATTTTACATCATACTCTCTAAGGTCTTGCATCATTGGCTGAGTTGCTCCTCTCCGATGCTGTACCAAATCTGTCCCCACAGATGTCAACTGGCACCTCAGACTGTGATATCTTCCATCTATATCCTCAGGAATTACACCAAACAGAAATTCTTGTGGTTTCAATTCAGATTTTGCTCTTAGAACTCTCTGAATACTTTGATGCAACATAGACATATTTCAGAACAATTACAATAAATTAAGGAAAGAAATAAAACAAAATCTTGATAGGGGGAAAAATCTAAAACATTCTTGGTTAGGATCCATTGCGGCAGTAAAAATGAAAGCGTTAACCAAGATGAATTTCCTGTTCCGAATGGCACCAGTTCCAATCCCAGACAAAAGTTTGCAGGATTGGCAAAGAAAAGGTTATATGGAGCAGGAAAAAACTGAGAGTAAGATTCAAAATTTTGCAAGACTGAAAAGAAAGGCAGACTTGCATTTTCTAACTTTAAATTATATTATTACACAAGCTGCCTATCATGGATAACAGAATGGATAAAATCTCCAAACAGCAGACTATCAACCATAGAAGCAGCTGGCTTAGCCGAGGGATTTCATAGGTATTTGTGGCATTAAAAAAAAACAAAAAAGAAAAGAAGAAAAGCATTGAAAGGACATTTTATGAAGCAAAGTTGGTTAAAAATATGGAGTCTTAAATCCAACAATATCAACATTAGCTTCTGTGTCAAATGCCTTTCATTTCAGGAATAATGGGGGGTGGGATTTAATTACATGTGTCAATGTGGTACAGCCAGACTCAGAGAGCACATAGGGGATGCAGCAGGAGCTGCTCAAAAATGGTAGAACCATTCTACCATGCTTGATGTATTTACCGATTGCTGGAGGAGTGAAGGGTAGACTCAGGAAAGAGGGAATTGCCTTTGGAAGAATGTCAGAGTTTGAAATACTTGTACGGGGGCAGGATCATCTATTGGGACATATACAGTATATGGATTGTTGTTGAACTCTGACAAATCAAAAATTGATTTTTATGGTAAAGCAGATGTTCAAAAATTTCAAAGACGTGGTCACAGGGCAACAGTGGGAGGAGTTGTGGATGGGGTCAGTGAAGTTTACTCCAAGCTACAATTTAAGGGAATACTGGTATAAAATGTTTTATAGGTGGTCTATATCACTGTCAACAATTGTCAGCCCCTCTAGGTAGACCAGTTCAAGGAATCAGTTTCCTAGGATGGCTTAAACTACTTTTATTGAGATTGGCTATAATAAGAGAACCTTGTAAGTTTGATTGTGCTGTACTTCCCCCTCTCCTCTTTCTTATACTCCGGTGAATTAGGGAGATGTCTGTCTGAGCCACTTCCAAATGTTATCTAGATATTATGGATTTTAAAAAAAAAATGCTTCAGCCCCTTTGTCTAGGCAAAGGCTTCTGTTTTTCTCTGTTAAGGTCATCTTCCTTACTCTCTACAACAATTACCAAGATAGACAAATCATGTCATAATGAATGTTGGAGATGCCACAACATGAAGGGAACATTTTGTCACATGTGATAGTCATGGGAAAAGACTCAGACATGCTGGAGGGAGAAACATGCTTTGATGTGCATGCTGTTAAACAATCAAGTCACTTTATATAAGAATTCATAAAAAATATAATTCCTCCTATATACATAATTCAAGGAATACTTAATTTTTTACTCAATACATAGCTTAAAAACCTAGAATACCATATGATTCTTTCAAATGAATTTTACAGTAAAAAATATAGTTTGGTGGTTGCTTTTGGTGGATCTTCCCAGGCCACATTCAAGGCTTTAGAGGGCTGATGGGGTCCTGGCATCAGGTTGTGTATATCTCTAACTAGGCTTGGTTTTCTGCATAATATTTTTCAGTATGGCATTATTCATACTTACGCATAATATATGTATAAATCATACAGTAGGATAAAACTAGATGGATTTCAAATATGAGTTAATTGAACATAAAGCTGGTGAACCTTCCTTCCCCCTTCTTAAAGTAAATGGTAAGTTTGGCAGATTTTTTAAAAAAAATCTGATCCATTCATTGCTTAAGCTGTTTCTATTATTCACTAGCAACATTTGCAGGCACCATGGATTTCCTGGTCCATTCCCTAATAGCTATTTAACAATCATGCAAAACATACGCCTGACGGCTTCAGCCTGTTGGCCGTCTTTCTCACTGTGGCCTCCCACACTTCACTAGAGTATAAGGGACTGCTGAATTCATTAGCTAATTTGCTCAGCATTTCAAAGGTGTGAGACACCATAAACATGCAAGAGATTATTTACTGCAAGCTTTATGTTCCTGATACTTTATAAATCTCAACAGTCAGCCATGTAATTAAAAAAAAATCATCTGCCATAACATAACTAGCAATGATCTGTTTGAATCTATTTCAACATTCCTATTTGGAATGCTAAATCTCTACCAAAGTATTTGCAAACATATCAGATGGCTTCTCTTCAGACATTGCATAGTGTACCCTAATTTTATTGTTTGTGAAGACAAAATAACTAACATTTTAACAGCAAGGAGTAGCAGCTTGGGACTCAAAATCAAAGGCTTGCATTTTGCAGAATGAATAGAAGTGTTACTGGCTGAACTTTCAAGGCTAGTTCTTGTCTCCTTTGGGGTAAAGAACTGGGAATGACACCTAGTAGCATTGTGAATGATGAACTGATTCATACTTATGGTCTCCATTGGTCAATGCTCATAAAGGGTAGGGCCATATGAAACTTTGAATGGGTTATGGCATTTGACAAAGCTTTGAATCACCCATTTGAAACAGATTTACAGAAAAAAGCTAGGATTTGCTTGGAAGGAATGAATAGAATCAGGTGGTTCTGAAGGACTTCTAATAATTCAATGGCTTTTCTGCTGTTTGGGGGATTTTACAGTAACAGACAGTGTACAGGGTTGCGACTTCACTTCCATTTATGGAAAATCCTAAGAAGGTGGATGAATGGTGTGATAGGCTCTCTGAGATTCATTTGAGCAGCTAGTCAATGAGATTTATCACTTTGTCAAACTCTGCTTATCAGAGCTCTTTTAGACTGGTCAGGCTAATATTACTTTGGGCTTTCTGAAGTTCTTTAATGGAGATAGCCACAACCTTAATTTGATTGTCACTTCTACTAATAGAACATTATACTTCTGTGTTGAGTCTGCCAAAACAACTAGGAACTCAGTCCAGCTGTCAGCATTCTGTATATGGTCTCAAGGCTAACCTTTTCATTTCTGCATGAGTACAACACGGATAAGTCCCTTCACAAAGAGTGAACAGGTTCAGATTAACAATTACAGATGCTGCCCTAAACACTGTTTTTATGAATGGGCGGACAAATTCCAGCCTCTTTCTCTATGGCCTACTATAAAGACAGACTTCTGCTGCATCTGCTAATTAACTAACATAGAGTATTGTCACCAAGCCACAACACTGACACAACCAGTTCCTGCTAGTAATGAGCGGATCCCTTCCAGAAGGACTCAGACTTGTCCACCAGCTAGCTAGCCCTCCTGACATCCCAGAAAACCCAGTGTTCAGAGACAGCAAAGCTACGCCACTCAACAGTGGTATAACTCTGACAATTTGCCCTGCCCAGGCTCCAACCTACCTAGGTCAAGGATGAAATGGTCCTTACCAACAGAGACCAAGCTTGTCAACCAGCTATCCTAGCAGTCCTAGCACCCAAGAAACTAAATTCTGAAGTCTTCACTGTATTATTATTTGTTATTTATAAATATTAACAGAAAGAAAACAAAAAGAAGAAAGAAAGGAAAAAAGGAGCTGCTTGGAAAAAGTAGATGGCATTGAATCTCTAACTTCCCTTTTTTTCTATACTCTGACTGATTTACAGAGTTTGTAAACATTTAGACCCCCTTAAAAACCATTCTGTAAATGTTTGTGTTTGCCTTGCTGTGTGATCCCTGTCCTCATCCCTACTGTCTCTGCTCTAAAAGAAGAGCAGGATAAATATTTCAAAAAATATTGTGATAAAAGTCTTGAAGCTATCTTGGAAAGGATTTTCTATAATCCTTTCTGTGAATATCCCATTCTTCCAGAATGGGATGTAGCTTCAGTTATTTTGAAGTTATAACCACATTTCTCTCTCTTTTAATCGAATCCTGAAATGACTCAGTCATATCAGATTGGCATTAAATCTTGAATTGCATCCTCATTGAATCATACCCTTTTTGAATCTCCAATTCAAATCGATCAGGGCTGATTCGCACAGCCATAAGAAAAAGGTACTCTGTCAGAAGTGATACCATCATGAAGGACACAGTGATTTACGGTCTTACCAGCTGATTGCAAAAGGTGTGTCCTGAGAGTTGCTGATTACCCATTGTGGGTGATTGAGTGATTGTTTCTTGCTGAGTAAATGCAACCTTAGGAAAAGCTTCTAAGGAGTGAGAGCAGTTCAATTACCTTGGGAGGTGATGTATTTCCCTTCATTGGATATGTTCAGGCAGAGACTGGACATTATTATTATTATTATTATTATTATTATTATATTTTTCTCTATCTATCTATCTATCTATCTATGGAGGGGTCAACACAAGGTGGCAAACATTTGTAATATTCCTGCCTCTATTTTCACAACAACCCTGTGAGATGGATTGGGCTGAGAGAGAGTGACTGGCCCAAAGTCACTCAGCCAGCTTTCATATCTAAGGGAAGCCTAGAACTCACAGTCCTCTGGCTTCTAGGCCAGCACCTTAACCACTACACAAAACTGGCTCTCTATCTGTTGGTGATGCTTTGAATTGGATGGACTGGATGCTCCCATTGAATTCTATGATTCTATATTTTGCGGGCACCATCACTGACTGAACTGTAATAAAATGTAGAAGAGTTGGCTCCTAAAAATGATGCCATCTGTGAGCACAGCCTAACCCCCTTAAAAAATCATTGTATAAAAGTGACCATTATTGTTTTCCTCCCCTCCCCACATGGAAGGCACTTGTATCAGAGAACTTATTCTGATTATGGCAACTCTCCCTGTGATTAAGAACTTTGGAAAATTATGGCTCTAAATAATGGGAAGAGCTTCCATTGATGCACATGTCTCTCATTCTACATGTGCAGGCTGACATGAATGCTACTGGAGAATGAACAAGCATATTCATCCCTATTGCTTCTCCTCACATATAGAGCTTGCATGCATTAATAATGCTTGAAGAAGACTCCAGTTGTAGGTCCATGACATTCCTTGCTGATTCCAGCTCATATAAAGTTGCTGAATATGTGACTAGACTAGCATCCTCGGGTGTCTCTTCTCTGAACCTTAGGAAAGCATATTAGGCAACACATCATTTGGACCTATAACTGTCTGTCTGTCTGTCTGCCTACCTTCTGTTATAGATGTATATACTGTATGCACCCACATATACACATAAATACACTATCAAGGTGGCTGCCTGTGGGCATGTCCTTTAACATGAATACAAAGTGAGCACATTTGAACACCAATATCTGCATAAAAAGCAAAAACACACATCATTTAAGAAAGTGAAAGGCAGAGCAATACAGTCTTGACAAGTTCTCTAACTCTTAAGGAGGCCAGAAATATACAACAGATCTACTACATCATCCTGAGACAGCTTGAAAAAATTTGGATCAAAATGTCTTGCTTCACATTAAAATGAAAGAAGTCACCAAGAATTAGAAAATGAGGACCAAGGTGTTTTACTATAGCTTCCTCATATGTGCTGGCAGTAGAAAGACAGTATTTTCATTTCCTCTCATGTACTTGTAAGAACTAAGTGTCAACTAATGAGATACAAAACATATATCATACAATTGGAAGGGCCATTTATTTCAAAAATAACATGTGAAGTTGCTGCCTGGGTATGGTGATCTAACAGCCAAATGGCTTTGAAAAGTGAGTTTTCCCTTCTGGCTAGGGAATCACAGGAAAAGTTCACACTTACCAGACCTAGGACTCTTGTGGAGTTCTGGCTTGAAATGGTAGGAAATAGACCATTGGATATTCAAAGACGAATCATCCTCAACATGGGAGAACAGTTATGGGAACTGGACCAAAGTAACTGAAGGGTACCAAAACCTTGCTGGTTAGTAATTATGGGACTTGATCCAAGACATTTAGAGGATTCTAGCAGTGGGAAAATACAGGCTAGATCATGTCTGGCCTGCTGCAGCAGGACTTACATTATTTCAAGTTAATTACATTAAAATTGGTTTTTAAAATGCTGTTATCTAATCAAAGCATTCAGGAAAGAGGAAGTTTGACTCTGGTAGTCTAGTGCTTGAGATTCATTTTCAGAATACAGTTTAGAAAACAGATTGTATGGTATCATTTGCTTAATAAAAAAAGAAAGCAGTTTCCTCCAGCCAGTTGTCCTGAGAAGTGGTAGAACTAAAGCATCAAGTTGGGTAAACTTCATATAGAGTGTGGTAGTACACAAAATTGAAAAAGAGTGAACATCCATCTTTAGCTGGCACTTCTCTGCAGGTACTGAATAAAACTTAATAGAGTATCTGATTTACAGCCCCAAGATAGACCTAAATGAACACATTTATTTAAAAAGCACCTTTCACACTCTGAAGAAACCTTTGACAGCATTACTTAATACAAAAAAAATCCAATACCATCATAAATTCATTTATGAGTGGAATAGCAGTTAATGGCTGACGCCACTAATGTGTGCACAGAATCTTTCTTTCCCCATCTTTGTCCATCTCATTTTTCATGTGTGTCCTGACAAATGAACTGTTTTCAAAGCATAATAATTATGCCGTCTGTTTTCTTGAAAAATACAGCAATTTCACTCCTGCAAGAGAAATCCAGAAGAGGACATTCTGGAGTGAAAAGCCTGAAATACAGTGCAGGTCAGTCATTCTTCATACTTCATAATCAGGGAAATGTTGGCAGTATTAAACCACAGTGCAGCTTTACTTCCTGTGACTATATATATATATATATATATATATATATATATGTGTGTGTGTGTGTGTGTGTGTGTGTGTGTGTGTGTGTGTGACAGCTGCTATTGTTTCAGCTATCAGGAGACAATTATTTCTCCCCCAAAGAAGGCAGTGTAAAGTACAAGTTAAGCTTGAAGCCTCACAAAATGGACCATGCATGCAATTTTGTTTTGTTTGTTTTTACTGCTGTCCAGACTTAAATAGGTTTTCTGCTGCTTCAGTGGGAAAGAGTGCAGGCACTCAAACAGGGCCAATGCTTGGCATCCTTGCAGGTGGAAACACAGCTTAGTACTGAGCAAAATAAAACAAAAGCTGTCACTCAGGAAATGTACCATTAGAAGAACATATGCCTCTAGATCCCAAAAACTTGAAAATGACAGTGGGAATTCAATATACCTTAGGACACTGAATGCTTCTTGAACTATTGTGACATGAACAGTGTTCACTGGACATCCTTTAAGGATGCCGTGTTCAGTGGTTAGTGGTCCATATGCTCATGGATTGGCAGCTGGACTAACTCATACACCAGCACCACCTAGGGGTTGTATATTCCTGAATCTTTCATGGTTACTTTAGCACTTGTTCAAACAGCCATAATTATGCAGTGGTGTACCTAGCATATTTGACACCCAGAGTGAATTCAACATCCCCCTCCTCCATCACTGACAGCCAGTTTGGTGTGGTGGTTAAGGCATCAGATTAGGAACCAGGGGACTGTGAGTTCCAGTCCTGCCACAGTCATGAAGCCAGCTGGGTGAACTGGGCCAGTCATCTCTCTCAGCCTAAGGAAGAAGGAACGGGCAAGGTACTTCCCAAAAATTCTGCCAAGAAAGCTGCAGTGGGCAGGCTCCAGGAATCAAAATTTATTTGAATGTACATTTTTTTTCCCCTTTGGTTGCTTCTGCACTGCACCACCAACCTCCAAACAGCTGATTGGTGCAACAGCAGCAGCAGCACCCTGACCCCACCCCTTCCTCATCTTTGGCAGCACCCCTCCAGAGCTGATGTTTTGCAGCATTCCCATGATGATAAACTTGCTGGACACTTTGGTTTGTCAAAACCTTGCATTTGGTTCGCTGTCAATTTTGGTGGCCAACCTAAATGCCCTTTCAAGGTTTGGACCGATCACAGGAATTTGGAAGCCCTCTGCACCCCATGACGTTTCAGCCCTAAACAGATTTGCTAGGCTCAGTTTTTCAGTTGCTTTAACTTCCAGTTAAAATTTATTCCGGGAAAGAAAAACTTTCTGGCCGATGCTTTGTCACAGTTGCCTCAGGACCTTGACCAGGTGGCAGATGTGGTTGGGACTGTTCTCACTGAACCACAGTGGTTGCTGTCACTCGGAGCCAGACCCGTGCGCAGGCAACCCCGCCCCAGCCCAGTCTGGGAAGCGGAAAGTGCAAGTTCCTTGTCAGTTACAGAAGGACTTTCTCCAGGCACTGAAATCTGACACTTGGTTGCTAGCTAATAGAGACAATGTTTCTTTTGAAAATGGTCTGGCGTGGGTGGAACACCGCCTTTATGTGCCTGAAACTTTAAGAGCTGATGTTTTGCAGCGTTCCCATTATGATAAACTTGCTGGACACTTTGTTTTGTCAAAACCTTGCATCTGGTTCACCGTCAATTTTGGTGGCCAACCTTAAGACGTGATGTAAAAGACTATGTTACTTCCTGTCCTGTTTGTGCCATGTCAAAACAAAAAGGGGGGAAACCACAGGGGCTTCTACAGCCAGTGGCCAGCCCATCCCACCCCTGGGATGAGATTTCTATGGATTTCATTGTGGACCTACCTCCCAGTCAGAAGAAAAGTGTCATTTGGGTTGTGAAGGATTTTTTCTCTAAACAAGCTCATTTCATTCCATGTGCATCCATCCCGTCAGCCCCACAATTAGCGCGCCTATTTCTCCACCACATCTACCACCTCCATGGTAGCCCCTCCCATTTAATTTCTGACTGTAGCACAC
Organism: Candoia aspera; assembly: GCF_035149785.1. Classification (NCBI taxonomy): domain Eukaryota; kingdom Metazoa; phylum Chordata; class Lepidosauria; order Squamata; family Candoiidae; genus Candoia; species Candoia aspera. Next base: position 164,585,035 of record NC_086155.1, read on the forward strand.
AGTTTACTTCCCAATTTTGGAAATCATTTTTAAAATTGATTGGCACTAAACAAGCACTGTCCACATCATCCCATCCACAGACTGACGGTTCTACTGAGATTTTAAATGCCACTCTTGAACAGTTTCTTAGAGCATACATTAACCACCATCAGGACGATTAGGTCGAGTTGTTACCTTTTGCTGAAGTTGCTTACAACAATGCTGTGTATCAAAGTACTGGACAAACCCCTTTTCGAGTGGTTTCTGGTCACAACTTTGTTCCCATCCCTGAACTGCCACAGCCCCCTTCCCAAACATGTTCGGCATCTGACTGGGCTGTTAAACTGTCTGATTCCTGGCCAGTAATTCAACAAGCTTTGGCTGATGCCCAGGCTGCTTACAAGTCTCAAGCTGATAAGAATCGTTCTTTACAACTCAACTTCAAAGTTGGGGATCAGGTGTATCTATCTACTAAGTTTATCAAATCACCTCAACCCTCTAAAAAACTTGCTCCCAAATTCATTGGCCCTTTTCCTGTTGTTCATCGTGTCAATCCAGTTACTGTTAAATTAGAACTGCCTCACAATTTGAAACGCTTGCACCCTGTTTTCCATTGCAGCTTAACCCTGTGCACCACTCACCGCGTTGGCACCCTCAACCTCCTCCTCCTGCTCCAGTTATGATTGGCAGCCAGCAACACTTTGAAGTCAAGGACACCATTGATTCTCGCAAGCTTCGAGGCACCCTGCAGTACCTGGTCCAATGGAAACACTTTCCTCATCCTGAATGGGTGTCTGCCCACCATGTTTCTGCTCCTGATTTAATTAACCGTTTCCACCTTGCTTATCCTTTGAAGCCTGCTGCTTAATGTATTCTTCATTTTGGGGGGGCAGTATGTCATGTTCACTGATTCAATGTAGTTTATACATCATAACGTTTCACATGCCATGGCCCTGATGCACATTTCTGTTTGGGAGGCAGCTGCTGTGAGACCTTGTACCAAGCTCTGTATGTGAAATCAGTACAATGGAATGTGTTTGAGTTATGTTATCTGTTCAAGGACTTTTCCCGCAGACCATCAGAATGTCATGTTCCCCATTGCAAGGCATAAGTGCATCACAATGGGGAACATGCACATCAGGAAAGAGGAATGGATAACCATTATCCTTTAAACACACACATCATTCCTTAAGCACCCAAACCCATAAATAAATCAACAGGACAAATGAACCGCACCTAGAACAGGATCTGGAAACCATTAACAGATTGGAAGAACTCCCACCCATTACCCCGGGGGATGCACCTGCACTGGATGAAGACAAGGAGACAAAGGGGAACATTGGAGATCGCCTGAATCGCCCATCATCGGACCCATACCAACGCTAATCACCCATCTGGACCTGGCTTGGGGGACAATAGGGAATGGAGGGGGACAAGGTCCGCCACCGGGGTATAAATGAGAGACCCCGATACCACACCCGCATTCCTGTCTTTTTTCTCTGCATGCATTCTGTTCCAATAAACCCGGAAATCCTTAAACCCTTTAAGTGAGTCCATGTGTTATTTGGAGCAAGGCTGCCCTGACATAAAGACAGGAATCGAAAAAAATGTTTTCCACTAGCACCAGTCCAGATCCAATCTGTGAGGGAACCAAGCTAGTGATGGAAGATTGCATCTCACGGCGAGGCGGCTACCCGGCAACCGGCAATGGAATGCCCATCCCCACGAACGGAAGGTGCCCGAGGCTCCGACGGCGCGAGGACCAGGTGAGCTCGGGATCAAATTCGGAGGGGGAAGCAATGATGAACGCCACCCGTGAGTCCTGTGGCATGTGGGCCACCATCGACGAGATGGGGGGATCCTCACCTGGATCGCCCGGAACCCCGGAGGAACCGCGGGACGTCCCATCATCCATGGCGTCAAGAACCGAGAGAGAGCGGAGGGGCGACCGCACCAAGAAGGGCTCGCGAATGGCGGCAAGGCTGAGCGTGGTCGAGGAGAAGCTGGAAGCAATGCAGCAGCTGCTCCAGAGGTTAGCAGAGGCGTACGAATCCCACAGCTGGGGTGCGGAAGGACCAGGCACCAAATGCCCGGCACCCCTTACCCCCCCCCTTGGAGACGCACCAGCCGGAGAGACGGAGGAGAGGTCCAGAGGACGATGCAGCGCCAGGCAGAGTCCGCTTCCAGGAACCCGCCAGATGGGCTGCACCCCACCATCCCACCCTGATGGCGAGACGACCAGAACGAAGCGGGAGCCAGCAAGAGATGGCACCAACACCACCTGACGCCCGATGGAGGGAATCCCCACGGCAAGACCACGGAGCCCCAACTGCCCGAAGCAAACCTCGACACCCAGATGCGGCTTGGAGCCCACCGAGAGTGGTGATCAAGGACTTCGGCGTTAAGTTCGATGGGGACCCCACAAAACTCTCCTTTTTCCTCACCAATGTGAGGAACTATATGGAGGAATGGGGCCCCTACTTCCGAACAGAGAAAGGCAAGGTAAATGCCTTAGCAATTAAATTAAAAGGACGGGCCGCCGACTGGTATGTCCAGTTGTGCCAGGCAGGCACCCTGGAACTAGAGGACTGCAATGAATTCCTCTGGGCAGTGGAACTGCACTTCAGGGACCCCCTGGAAAGGGAGAGGGCAAAAAGAGCCCTGAAAACCCTCAAACAAGGACAGCGCTCCGTGGCAGATTATGCCATGGAGTTCCAAGCCCTGGCCAGTAAGGTCGAAGTATGGTCCCAGTCCACCCTCATTGAGTGGTTCAAGGAGGGTCTCAACCTGAACGTGCTCAGGTGGGCACTGTGCAGAAATAACCCCGACACTCTGGTGGAGTGGATCCGGCTGGCAGGAGAGGCAGAGGACGCCCAGGACACTTTCCTCCAAGAAAAAAGGGAAGCGCAGCAGGCAGAGGTGGTGAGAGGACCCTGCACAGCTGTAGGACTGGCGAAGCCGAGACCCCAACCTTGGAAGGAGGAAAGAGACTGACGGTTCACAAAGGGTCAGTGGCTCAGGTGCGGGAAGGAGGATCACAAGGCGGCGGCTTGCCTGAAAGTGAAGGCGAGGGACAGCTTGGGGAGGGCACCAACCAAGCCAACCCCAGCACCCAGGAAAATGCCAGTCGCGATGGGTGAAACTGCGGCAAAGGACTTCCCCTACTGCACCGAAGGCGAGGAAAGCGACACCGACGAGCCGGCAGAAAACGCCAGCCACCTGCCCTAAGGAGCGCCAGAGGACAGGTGGAAGAAAACAAGAGGCACAACAACTTCGGGGTGAGTGATAATTGTCCCACCCTATATGTGAAAGTCACCCTAACCCACGGTGAAAAGACAGAAAAAGTTTGGGCACTAATTGACTCTGGCTGCTCGAAGTGCCTTATGCACCCGGACCTGGTGGCCGCGGTAAACCTCCGCTGCTATCCACTTCAGAACCATATTGTTTTTACACAGTTGGATGGTTCAGCAGTGGGGGGGGGGGTCACCCAATACATGGACAAAGTCGCACTGCAGCTCGGCAGCCACAAGGAAAAACTGCCCTTCATCGTGGCACCAGTGGGCCAACCCCTAATCATCCTAGGGATCCTGTGGCTAGTGCAACACAACCCACAAATAAACTGGGCAACCAGGGAAATCAAGTTTTCGGATGGGCACTATCAAGCACCCACAGGGGATCGGGTTCCCCGTGCTGCAATGGGGAGGGCGGCGACTACCTCGATGCGTCTGGAGGCAGTGAACCTGGAGGGTCTGCCAGCCAGATATGCAGAGTTTGCCAATGTGTTTGGCGAAAAGGAGGCTGACAAACTCCCACCCCATAGAAAAACAGACTGCACCATAGAGCTGGTCCCTGGTGCACCCCTACCAAAGCCCAAAATATATGCGATGACCCAGCAGGAGCTGGCAGCATTAAGGGAGTTCGTCAATAAAAATTTAGCGCGGGGTTTTATTGAGCCCGCAAACTCACCAGTCGGAGCCCCTGTCCTCTTTCAGGAAAAGAAGGATGGGTCACTGAGTCTCTGTACCGACTACCGTGGGTTGAACGCCGCGTCAATATCAAATAAATACCCCCTGCCCATAATAAAGGACATTCTAGCCCACCTGGCAAAGGGCAAGATATTCTCAAAACTGGACCTGAGGGAAGCCTACTTCCAAATATGAATACAGGAGGGGGACGAATGGAAGACAGTGTTCAACTGCCCGCTGGGGTATTTTCAATATAAAGGTTTACCATTTGGGTTGGCGGGGGCACCAGGAGTGTTTATGCAGCTAATTAATGAGGTCCTGCACGACCACTTATTTAAGGGGGTGCTTGTGCATCTCGACGATGTTTTAATATATTCAGAGACCGAAAAAGAGCACGAACGCTTAGTAAAGCAAGTGCTCAGGAAACTCCGAAAGGCAGAGCTATACACCAAGCTCTCCAAGTGTGAATTTCACAAGGACCAAATTGACTACCTGGGCTATAGAATCTCGGCAAGGGGGATCGAAATGGACCCAAGCAAGGTCCAAGCCATACTGGCATGGGAGCGCCCATGCACGAGGAGGCAACTCCAAAGTTTCCTCAGTTTCACAAATTTCTATAGGGGTTTTATCCAGGGGCTGGCAGAAATTGTGCTGCCTCTAACTGACCTACTCCGGACAAAGGGCCTGGGAGACACACGTAAACCATGGAACCCGGGGGCACTCCTGAACTGGACAGCTGATTGTCAAAGGGCTTTCGAATGCCTCAAAAGCCTCTTTACTTTGGAGCCAGTACTGCAACACCCCAACCCCACCAGACCCTTCGTCATGCAAGTCGACGCATCCGACTTCTCCATCGGAGCACTCCTGCTTCAGCGAGATTTTGACAATCAGCTGAAGCCCTGCGTGTACCTTTCCTGCAAGTTCTCCAAAACAGAACAGAGATGGCACATGTGGGAAAAGGAGGCATTCGCAGTCAAGGCAGCCCTAGAGACATGGAGGCACCTCCTAGAAGGGGCCTCCTGCCCCTTCGAGGTCTGGACAGACCACAAGAACCTAGAGGCTCTCAGCACTCCAAAATGCCTCAGCCCAAAGCAAGTACGCTGGGTGCAATTCTTCAGCCGGTTTAATTTTAAATTAAAGTTCATACCAGGGAGGAAGAATTTCCTAGCAGATGCTCTTTCCCGACGGCCTCAGGATGCCAGCCAGGCATCGGACATTGTGGGTACTGTGTGGACCGACACACAGCTGGGCTGCCCTGTGGTCACGCACAGCCAAACAAGAACCCAACACACCCCAGCACGAACACCCGTGAATGGAGGGAGACGCAGGTCAATTTCACCAAACTGGCCACAATGACTCGTTCAAGCCCTCGAGACAGATACATGGTTGCAAACCAACAAACACCATGTATCTGTTACAAACGGTCTAGCCTGGAGACAGAAGAACCTGTACGTGCCAGAGACATTGTGAGCGGAAGTTTTAAACCGCTCCCATGATGACAAGACGGCCGGACACTTTGGGTTTGTCAAAACATTACATTTATTCAGGCGACAATTCTGGTGGCCTACTCTCAGAAAGGACGTTAAAGAATATGTCGCTGCTTGCCCCACATGTGCCATGTCAAAACGAAAGGTGGGGAAGCCCCAGGGACTGCTGCAGAAAGTAGCAAGCCCCTCCCGCCCCTGGGAGGAAATTTCCATGGACTTCATTGTAGACCTACCACCCAGCCAAAGAAAAATGGTCATCTGGGTGGTAAAAGACTATTTTTCCAAGCAGGCACACTTCATACCCTGCGCGTCCATTCCCTCTGTGCAACAGCTGTCATGCCTATTCCTTACCCATATCTATAGGCTCCACGGTGCCCCCTCCCATTTGGTGACCAATAGGGGCACACAATTTACATCTAGGTTTTGGAAAGAATTTTTAAAACTTATTGGGACCAAGCAGGCACTGTCCACGGCCTGGCACCCCCACACAGATGGCTCTACAGAGATTCTCAACTCCACCCTGGAGCAATTCCTCCGATCCTTCATTAACTATCAACAGGACAATTGGGTGGACCTGCTACCTTTTGCAGAGGTAGCCTACAACAACGCAATGCACCAGAGCACAGGTCACACCCCATTCAAAGTGGTTTATGGCAGAGACTTCGTGCCAATCCCGGAACTGCCCCAACCAGAAACCCCGCCCTGTTCCCCAGATGACTGGGTGGCACAACTGGCCACGGTTTGGCCTGTCATCCAGCTGGCCCTCGCAGTCGCGCAAACTACATACAAAAAGTTTGCAGACAATCACAGGGTGGCACAACCGAACTACAAAGTGGGAGATAGGGTCTACCTCTCCACTAAGTTCATCAAATCCCCACAGCCCTCAAAGAAATTGGCACCCAAATTCATTGGACCGTTCCAAATCATAGAAATTATTAATCCAGTGACCTTCAAGCTAGACCTACCCCACAATTTGCGGCACATACACCCAGTATTCCACTGTGCCCTGCTGAAACCGGCCACCCCTTCAAGATGGCACAAGGAAACCCCCCCGCCTCCACCCATCATGATAGACGGGCAACAACATTTTGAAATTAAGGAGGTACTAGACTCCAGGAAACTAAGGGGCACCCTACAGTACCTCATCAAATGGCGACATTTTCCACACCCAGAGTGGGTCCAAGTGCAAAACATTTCAGCAAAACGGCTGGTCAAAAGCTTCCACGAAGCATACCCGGACAAACCGGCACCTTAGAATTCTCTTAGGGGGGCAGCATGTCATGTTCCCCATTGCAAGGCATAAGTGCATCACAACGGGGAACGTGCACATCAGGAAAGAGGAAGGGATAACCATTATCCTTTAAACACACACATCATCCCTTAAGCACCCAAACCCATAAATAAATCAACAGGACAAATGAACCGCACCTAGGACAGGATCTGGAAACCATTAACAGATTGGAAGAACTCCCACCCATTACCCCGGGGGATGCACCTGCACCGGACGAAGACAAGGAGACAAAGGGGAACGTCGGAGATCGCCCGAATCGCCCATCGTCAGACCCATACCAATGCTAATCACCCATCCGGACCTGGCTTGGGGGACAATAGGGGATGGAGGGAGACAAGGTCCGCCACCGGGGTATAAACGGGAGACCCTGGTACCACACCCGCATTCCCGTCTTTTTTCTCTGCATGCATTCTGTTCCAATAAACCCGGAAATCCTTAAACCCTTTAAGTAAGTCCGCGTGTTGTTTGGAGCAAGGCTGCCCTGACACAGAAACTGTTAGGAGCACCTGGGATTGTGAACTTGAGAAGATTCTATGGGGGGAGGGATTTCATTTGCACCAAGGGTTTTTAGTTTGAATTTGGTGCACTTTCATCATTCTCAGCTTTCTCTGTGATCCTGCATACTATTCTTTAATAAATCAGATATCTTTGAATTCACACTCATGAGTCTGATGGTGTTTTAGAATAGGCAACCATTACAGTAAGCAGCTGCCTATCAACAATGCTGTGTTCTAAAGCAGTGTTTCTCAACCTTGGAAACTTTAAGGTGTGTGGGAGTTGAAGTCCACACAGCTTAAAGTTGCCAAGGTTGAGAAACCCTGTTCTAGAGGATGAAGGAATGAGAATGATGCACCATGATACGTTGCTCCTCTCTTTTACTGATGAAAGGAGAATCAAATCAAATCAAATCAAATCAAATCAAATAATCAAATCAAATCAAATCAAATCAAATCAAATAGCTTTATTGGCCAAGTATGATTAGACATACAAGGAATTTGACTTTGGTGCAAGAACTCTCAATATATTTACATTACATCAAAAATAAACAATAGTAAAGTAATAATGTTATTTACTAAAACTATACAATCAAGAAAGAGAAAAAAAAGAACTGTTGCAGACAGACCTTCCATAAAGAGAAAGTCCTCCCTGTTCTCCCTTCTCCCTCTGTACTTACACTGTCATTCCCCCTTTTCTTCTGTTTTAAAGAAGAGAGCAACCCCTCCCACTTTTTTCCTTTTTTTCCACTGCTTTTCTTTCAACTCTTTCCCTGCTTCCCCTCCCCACAGCACCCCTTTCTTTTCCCAAGCTTCCTTTTTTGATGCTGCTTCTTTGCAAAGGTAGCTGTTTGCTTCTCTGGCTATTCTGCTGCTTTGCCTCCCACATCACTGTATATTTTTCACACTGCCCAGTTCTACCCTACTTGCACTTCTTTTTAATTAGCCCTTCCCTCCTCCTTTTGTTACGCTAGCTCTTATTGCTCTTTCCTCATTCTGGTTCCTAAGGTTCAGTTCCTGCCCCACCTCCACCCCCTTGAGATCCTTGATGTCTATTCTATCTGTCTGTGGTAAGCAATCTATCTCTTTTAATCTCTAACCTCCTATTTATTCTACCTTACCTCTGGGGGTCCTATTTCCCCAATGTCCAGAATAACAGCAAGCTTCTGGCAAGATTCTAACAATTCACTACAAATTCCCTTTGCCTCCAGCTTTCACTGTATTTGTTGCTATCAGCCTCAACTAGCAATGGTTGAATGATGCTAGAAACCACTAGTGAGGAAATGGCCATTTAGTAACAGAAGGAACAGCTTTCTTTGAATGTCTCTTTGCACTCTAGAAGTTTCTAATATACTTGACATGGCCTGCATAAAGCTGTCAGTAGTTTGGGTAAGAAAACAACAACCATGGAGCACAAGAATAATACATGTGTTGTAACACAGAAGCTGCTCTAGGTCCAAGAAACTGTTTTTCCAACATACTTAAATAGGGATATCTCAGCTCCCCTGTGTGATGACTGGAACACTCGAGTATTCACTCAATCACGACTCATAAGCTTTTGCTTATAAATCTATTTAATGAAGCAAAGCGTTCAGTACAGAGAAAAAGTTGCGAATGGAATTTCCCACGCGTTTCTACATTTTAAAATCACAGTAACTTCAGATCCCGCCCCCCTCTTAGGTGTGTGCCCCTCCTTCTTGTGCCAGCATCTGGCCGTAACGGTTCTTCCTAGATGACCTTGGTGCAAGGAGCAGCTAGCCCAAACAAGATGATTCCCACTCCATCCATGCTCCCCTTCCCTGCTGCCTGCTGGTCAACTTGCAAGTTGACACGGGTTCTTGGAAGATGGATGTGAGTCTGATAAGATGTTCTGTGAACATTTGATCAGGGAGCCTGACACCTTGCAATTTACTTTACACGAGTCCTGGCACTGAGTATACAACCAGCAGTGTGGGCAAGTGTGTTGTCTATGGAGTGATTTTCTACTTTTGCAAATTCATTTTTAAGAAAAAAAATCAGACTCATAACTATGAATAAACAACATTTGCCTTAGTACTTGCAATAGCAAACAATACTATACAGTCAATATCAGCACATAGAGATAGCTCTAACAGCACTGAGCTATTGACAGATATCCCATAGAGAGGCTTGCTGAAAACTTAGCAGTGCATCTCTTAAAGGTGCACTATATTTTAAAAGCACAACCAACTTTCCCCCTTCTTTTTCAAGAATGCCCAAGGCAACAGATAGGCCTACAAAAGTTTCTTAGCAATTTTTGGAACTCTCTTTTTCTGCCTGTTTATTTGCCTTACCCTGGGTTGGATCTCTTCCATCCAGTCCATCTGATCTAAACATTATAGACAGTTTATGGTGGCAAAAAATCAGGAGTCTGGTAGCACTTGTTCCAACACATTTTATTAAAAAGCATATGCTTTCATGAGTTGCAGCTCACTTCATCAGATGCATCTGATCTCATCCACTTCTCCTTTTGAGACTTCAAAGCTTGATCCTCTCCCAGCCAGTTCACTGCATGATTCTCTGTGGTGAAGCTGCCAGCTTCTCTCTCTTCTGCTAGATGAGCAATTGCCAACCAAGCCTCCTTATTCCTTTGCACTCCCCAAGCTGTTCATCCGACCGACAGGAAGCTCCAGCATGGGTTGGTCCATGAAGTCATGAAGAGTCGGAAGTGACTGAACGAATAAACAACAACACTCCAGCATAGCTGAACCTGAGCCTGGAAAGTCAAGGATCACTGGGTTCAGATGGAGAAACTGTCTTTCCTGCAAAGGCCAGTTCTTGGGACATGGGAACTAATGATTGTATTCCCATGTCCCAAGGAACTGTTTTTGTATAGAGAATTTAATTGATCCTACTTCCATCCTCAAGGTTGCCTGGAATGTTTACACAAAGTTCCTGCGATGCTATGTTTTGCATCATATTTGGAAACCATGGTTTGGTGAAGTTCTTGGTGCTCAGTATCCTATATTTGGGTGCTGGTAATCTTTGGAAGTGTGCAGGCTGCCAGCCTTTTCTTACTCTAGCATGTTAGTCTTGACAGCATTTCCCTTAAATGAGATCTAGAAGAATGAAGTAGGCTAAAACAGATCTTGGTTCCCTTGTGGTTAATTTCCATAGGTTTGTCTCTGGAAAAAAACATGCCGGATCAGACAAATCTGACCAGGACAATGACTGATGAATATGAATGGTGGGGAAGAGAGGCAGGATATATTTTCTGCTTTTCATTTGAAAACAAACTTGTGCTCTGAAATGTACAATAATTTGCAAGCAAAAAGGACATCTTCATTTTCTAAATGGGCCCTTTTTAAATGATAGGCAATAATGGGAGGATAAGTCCATTATTCATTTATAAGGGAATTAGCATAACAAAGCTGCTTAATGCGAGAGTTCAGAAAGCTCTGATTAATAAATTAATCCTTACATTTTATAATAGATCTCATTTTTGAATAATTCTTATAAGAAAATCTTTTAATAACTTTAGTGTTTTTCAGCACAGAATGTTAACTGTTGCTAGGCTGGCATGTAGGAAATTAAATGTCCAATAGCAGCAGACACCAATGAGATTTACTGTGCTTCTAGGTAGGAAGCAAGAATTTGGTCGATGGAGTATATGTTACAAGGAAACAGGGAGAGAGTTAGCCAGACCTGATTTGCAGCCTGATCTTTTAGAAATGATGCCTTGTTGAATTTAGGGGGGCTAATTTCTACAGGGGCAACCTTTTCCCTTTTCCAAAGGGAAAAAGAGGCAAAGCTGTTAATGCAGTTCCCTTAAAACACCTCTGATCTTGCCACAACTCTCTTGATGGCAACTGCTGCATTAGGAAGTACAGTACAGCTCTTTGCAAAAATCACCATAATGGCTGAGAACTGAATGGGAGTGGGGACCTCCATCACATTCCATTGAAACAGTGAACATGACACAGGGCAGATTTCAAGGTTATATGGAGATAATCAGTAAAACAGAAACCCTTGAGTTCACAGGAATTCCTTATTAATAAATCTCCAGAGATTTAGACTGAAGTTATGTAGACACAAACAGTTTCTTTGATTCTAGTCCAACATCCTAATCATAATACCACACTGGTTCTTTGTTTGTACTGCAGATCCTTGATCCTGAAATTAATTACTTGCATCTTATATACAAAAGGTTGAAGAATCAAGGCAATCAGCCAGTGGCATCCACAGGTTGTGTGTATGTGTGCAGGCAGAATGACAAAAGTAGCATTGTGGTCTTGCAATGTAACCAACACTCCTTTTGTATGTGCATCATGATATTATTATATTTTAATTAATTAATTAATTAAAATATAATGACATCTGGTGTTAATCCTAGTGTTAATCTTTGCATATCTGGGTGTTGATTGCTGGCAAGGAGGTGTTCTGGTCTTTTGGCTATTCTGTTGTCTTTTTTGAATGGTGTGCAAATATGGTTTATTTTTGTGTGTCTATTGATGGTTGATTTTTCTGAATGCCAAGCTTCCAGGAATTCCCTAGCATTTTTGGATTTAGCTTGGTCTAGGATACTCACAGTTTCCCAGTTTCCCTATGGTTAAGTCTGTCCATGTGTTGTGAGATTAAGGAGTTCTCATCCTGTCTTCTGACTGCTAGTTGGTGTTCGTGGATGCGCTCTGCTAGTCTTTGGCCTGTCTGTCCTACATAGTGGCTGCTACAGTCCTTACACTGTATGTTGTAGATAACTCCTGTTTTTTCTTCTTGGGCTACTGGGTCTTTTGGGTTACTTAAGATGTTTGGAAGAGTTTTAGTTGGTTTGTGTGCTATGGTGATGCCATGCAGTTGTAACAGTCTGTTGGTGGTTTCTGAGATGTTTCTGATGCATGGCAGTGTTATTCTTTTCATAGCTTATGTTGGTTGGGTTGTAGTGGGTTGGGCGGTGAGGCACTTTTTGACAAAGTTGAAGGGGTATCCATTTTGCTGGAAGATGCTGTACAGATGATCTTTTTCCTTTTTCTGGTGTTCTGGGTTGCTGCAGTGTGTAAGTGCTTGTCTGGATAATGTTCTTACACAGCTCCACTTGTGGGAGGTTGGGTTGTTACTTTGGTAATGGAGCACTTGGTTAGTGTGGGTAGCTTTTCTGTAGATTTGTGTTTCTAACTTGCCATCATTGGATCCTGAATATTGAATGGACACTTTAACACTGTTTTTGCTGTTTGTTTCCCTTATGCCATCATCCATCATCCTACTGATGAGGATGTCCAAGAAAGGTAGTGTGTTGTTAGACAACCCATGGTATATAAACAGAGAGAAAGGCCCACTCCCTCTTTGCACTGAAGATGTTGCCTAGTCTGGCAATGAAATGTCTGCAAGAAAACAACAAGGCTCAGAGAGCACCAAGGACTCCACTGTTCAACCTGAGCTACAAATACTCGCTTTGATTGATAAAGCATTCTACCTACAAAGAGCTTGTCTTCTTGCAAATGTTTAAAGAGGCCCTCAGTGTAACCCATAAAGAACTGCCTGAAGTGAATTTGCTAGATTAACTTCAAGCAAAGCAAATCTTGTAGTTAGAGGACTTTGGATATGAGATAACAGGTTTCCCTTTGGAACAGGGAAATTGTCTCCCTGCCATCTACTTCTTGTTGTTGTTAAAAAATCCTGAAATAAAATGTTTTTGTCCAGTCCTAATATAGTCTAGTCCTAGCCAGATAGATAAAAAGCCAAGTAAAATGTTTAGTCCAGTCCTAGCCAGAACACTTGACTGCTCCCAGATAACCACATTTGTCTCTTATGGTCCATCTTCTTCAGTAGTTCAGCTGCATTTTTCTTATCTTGGAATTCAGGCCAAAAAAAAAAAAAAAAGATGAGGGGCATATGCTTGGGTAATTTTTGCATGATACCTTCTGAACTTCTAGGTGACAAATGCAAATAGCTGCATCCATCCTGAATATTGAATGGACACTTTAACACTGTTTTTACTGTTTGTTTCCCTTATGCCTTCAATATGTGTTTTATTTTTATATATCCTATTTTTGTATTCTTAATTACATTTTGCATGTAGTCATCCTGGAGATTCTTATATTAAAGGGCAAATAAAATAGCCCTGAAATAAAAACAAAAATGTATATTACAGAACTTCAATGAGTTGGATGTAATTGGATGCATCCTAGGCTATGTTGCCAATCCATGCTGTCTTTATCCTTGAACTTGCCTTATTGTGGTTTATTTTACTCTCTATCTATAATACCTTCTCTGCACACACCTTCCCCACACAAGGTATATGTAGAGAAAGCCAAAAGCTTGCTTATGCTGTCATAAGACACACATTTTCAGTGTGGGCCCCATTAGTGAGTACCCATATACATATAATTGTTCCTCTAGACATTCAGAAAAATCTGGATCTCCAGTCATGCAGCAATCCCAGTGGTATCAAATTGCTTTCAAATTTCCCTTCAGGTGGAGGGAAGGGAAGGGAAGGGAAGAGATTTTTCCTGAGGTGGTAGATGGTGTTTTTGCTGTTAATTAGGAAATGGCCAATGGTGGATGTGGAAGTCCTGTATTTTATTGTACAAAGCCCCTTCATGATCTGCAATTTCTCATGCTTCGATTAAATCTCAAGGATGACCTTATGAGGGACTCCTTCTTTTGTGCTTTTTCAGACTGAGATGTATGAGCAGCAAAAGAATATGGAGAGATAGTTAACAACAAACATAGCTCAGTAGTGTAATCTACCATCTCCACCATATGGAGATATTCGAAAGGAATTTTCAAGCACCCTGGGAATAAAATAGACAAACAGCCATCTCTTTTGAGAAACAACAGAACAGATTTTGGCATAGCATTGATTTGAACAGTGGTTCTTTTGTGGCCATCATGTGCAAGGGAAGCTCAGCAGTGATAGAAGATGTATACTTCAAGAAAGTTTCTGTAACATCCCCACCCCCCCCGGGAAACCTGCAGAAAATAAGGAACTTTAGAGACCTTCAGACCACAGCTTGAAAACATTTGCATAACAGCTTCTACTAATACTCAATTCAAGCAAGAGCATAATGGACACAGGGTATTCATATTTTGGGTATAAAAAGCCATAGAAAACTGCTTACTGCAGTTCATCTACAGTATATATAGAACAACCTTAAGATACAGAAGGTATTTTGTTCACCAGCAAGTGTTCTTCAAATCACTATACACAATCTTAGCTGTTATGTCAATAGGCTACCACTTAAACTTATCCATTCATTCTTGGAATCTGTATCATATTGATAAAAACTATATATTATTTTATGTATAATTCTAAAATGAAATACAGTGCAAAATCATTTTTTTATCCTTTCTCATAATCACTCTGCAGCCAACTTAATCCTTTTCCTTTATAAGTGTTTAACTTTTATTTATTTCTTTTTCCCACTGAGAACCTATTTCAAAGGCTTTGGTGGGAGCCCTGAAATTGTAGATGAAACTCTGAAAAATCTTTGCACCTTCCACATTTGTCATGAGGATAAGGCACTGGAATTGAAAGATTCAGCTCATATTTGAATCTTTGCAGTTGTCTACATAGTTGAAGTTTTGACTATATTGATCCATATCCAAAAAAAATAAGATCTTTATTAATCATGACAAACATGTCTTATTGATTGACACATATATATTACAGGGAAGGAAACTGTATTGTTATGAATTTTCATGACAGCACCTGATCCTAGTACTTTAATGAGTAGGGTTGGAACTTAAATAGCTACTATATTTTGAACTTCTCCAAGTTTCCAGCATAGACATACCAAAATATATATTTAAACTATATACAGAAAAGCATCTAAATTATAATAGATAAATTCTTCTTTGAGCCAAACTCAATTTCTAGTGCCATCATCTGTATACCCATTTAGTATTTTTGGCAACTGGACAATTGTTGTTGTCATTTTCTGGGACGTTTTTTCAACTTCACAGCCTATCCTATAGGCCTGGCATTTCCTGATAATCCCTCATCCAAATATTAACCAGGTACCATCCTGCTTTCAGGTTGGTGCTGTCACCTAGCATATTTACTATGGACCTCTGTTGTAGCCGTTTATTTCAGATTCTTTAAATTTTTAACCTCATGATTAAAATTTTCTTTCATTCAGGATTGAAAGCAGACTCACTTGGCATTTTCAAATGTGTTGTTCTGAAGGTCTCTAATAGCTTGAAAGTAGTTAATGATCAATGTCTGAATGTAATTAGAAAGTGAGGTTTGCAAACTTAGTGTCTTTAAAAGTCTCCACTGTAATTGTGAGGAAGATAGCTAATCCCTTCGTCTTCTGGCACTCAAACTCACAGAAAACTGCTGTCCTCATGAGGAGCAGCCATCCAGAGCACATGGAGGCAATCTCCTGTCTTCTCCTTATCCAGAGAGGTTCCAAGGAACTAGTCTACCCACCTGTTCCTTGGTCTTTGCCATAGTCATCAACTCCATCTTCAGTTTGCCATACCTCCCCAGAAGCTGACCCCCAGATATTTACTGACCCCATTCTGACTCACAGCCATTTGTCAACCCCTTGGATAGTCCCATAGACCCTTGGGGTCAATATTGACCACTTTGGGAACCCTGTGCTACATGCTTCAGTGCATGTATGCACAAAGAAAAGTGTAATACTATCAGAACCATACAGTACTTTTGGCAAATTATTCTCCAGGAGCAATAGATTTTGAAAGCATATTATAAATGATGGGTTTTTTTTAAATAACAATCATTTTGAAAAATAGAGAGGAAACACTCTGGATGTACATTTAATTCAAAGTTTACTAAGAATGAATAACTGACACTAGGGCAAAAGAAGAGCTGTATTGCTTATCTGGATTATTGATGTTGCTAGACTCAATTTAATTTGAAGCT
This sequence comes from Candoia aspera, assembly GCF_035149785.1. Classification (NCBI taxonomy): domain Eukaryota; kingdom Metazoa; phylum Chordata; class Lepidosauria; order Squamata; family Candoiidae; genus Candoia; species Candoia aspera. The sequence goes on from NC_086155.1 coordinate 164,601,096, forward strand.
TAATTGTAATTTCTATGATTATAATAAATATTTCAGGTATATGTTTTACAGAACATGCACTAGAAAGTGACAATAAATCTTCCTCATCTCATCCTATCTGGAGGTTAGTGTATGGATAAGCAAGGCCATCTTGGTTGTGGTTCTTTAACTTTGGAAAACTTTCTTTCATGAGTTCAGCTTGGCTCCATCATGGGCGGACATGTAAGAACATTTGGGATACTACTTAATCAACGTTCTGATGCAATTCAGCACCATTTCCCTTCTAGTATTGCAGTAGATTCCTTGAACTGATCCCAACTTAGGACTAGGTTGGAGCTTGAGGTCGATTCCAAATAGTCTCACCACCCTGGAGCAGAAACATTACCTATCCTAGAAGAAGTCACCCAGCACCTGAACCATGTAACATACATATGATTTGCTAATATTTTCCAAGGCTGTTTTCAGAGCTAACATTGTTTTGCTTCAGCAATAGACTTGAACCAATAATTCTTTATCCTGACACAGTACCTAATACATATTAGAAATATCGGGGACAGCCAATGTAGAATCTTACAGACCCTTTTTTGACATTCTGACTTTGATGTTTAACATAGTTGACCAAAGTACCAAAGAGAGGTTGCTGATCTTTCTCTTGACTGTTCTCCTAGTTGAAGCTTGTGCTTACCTAATTAACTGCCATGTTTTACAGGTGTAGGTGTGGGTGTGGTCAGTGAGATCTTATATCTGCAACCTGCCCATATTTTTCATCTGCTTCCATACCAGGAAAAGAGAAGAAGAAGAAAATCATTAAAGAGAGAAAGACAGAATAGGTACATCAAGCATTTTGACTGACAATTGAAAATCTTCTATCTGGATGCATCCTGAGTCACTGGTGGTTGGCTGGGTTTTTTGGGGCTTTTTTTTTTTTTTGCCATTTGTCATTCAGAGTTCCAGACCTACTGGCTCTCCACTGAGGAAAAACTATTGTAATGTTCCAGCTCAAATCATACAATAATAAAAAAAAAATGTAGACTGTTATTCAGTTACTTAAGTAAAACATCTTTCTATACTACTTTTATTTTTTAAAAAAAATTCTTTAAGCAATGAATAATATAAAATACAAAACATACCAACTCAAGTAACATAGATCACTACAACAAATATCAAATCCAACATCAGACATCAGAGAAAGCTTGAGCAAAGAGTTGTGTCTTCAAAGGATGTCAGAAACACAGCACAGAAGGTGCTTAACACAGAGCTGAGGGAAGAGCGTAACAGAGGATAGAGACAATAACAGATTGTCTTCTGATCATAGCATTCTGATTGACAGCTCTGCTTTAACATTTTGAATTTCAGTGTTAGTTCCCCACTTTTTATTATGAACTGGTTAAAAAAATACAGTGCCCTTTTCCCCAGGGTTTTGTTTTAAGGTTCCATTAAAAATTCTGCCATTTCTTTTAAATTTCTCATATATTCTCTACATGAGTTTAAGACTTAGCTATTCTTCCTTCATCCCTACAGATATAATTGTGCTCATCTACTGGTTAGCTATTTAATATGAAACTACACCGGTGAGAAATCACAATCAAGAACTAAAAAGTAGGGATCTAATAGAATGACATTGATTTGCTGTTCCCATCAAAGATGGGATACAAATTAAAAGCAGTAAAGTACCAGCCGCAGTACGTGACGTTTCATTTCTGGTAAGCTAGTGAAGAGTAATGCATTAGTTGAGGGTACATACATTAATCTCACCAGCTAAAGCTGTATGAAATTCTTTAGATAACAGTTTCCTGTCCTTTATCACATTTTCATTAGGACCATTCTTGTAAAAATTCTTTGTAAAATGGTAAGAAAGGGGAAAAAAAATACATGCATGTGAAATATTAAGCCATTTGAAAAAGTTTCATTAGTTAAAATAAAGTTTCACTGGGAGTCAGCTCTTTTAAATCAAATATTTCATTATGCTTTTATTCTTCCCTGTTTGTAATATTTCTGAAATCTTCAAAGGACTATTTAGAGTGACCAGATATATAGAGAGAAATGCTAAATATATTGTTTATTATCTTCTGCCCTACCTTCAAGATATTTGTGTAATGTACAAGATTCTTCTATTCCTTTATCCACACAAACAACCTTGTGAGGTAGGTTGTGAGAGTGGCTGAGAGACAGGGACTAGCCCAAGGTCATAAGCAAGCTTCATGGCTGACTGCAGTTTCAGTCTGGATTTAATCTGATACATTGTCTGTTCTAGCTCAAAAATTATGCTCAAAGAGTGCTGATCAATAGTTCTTCATCAGTATGAAGATACAACAAATTCTTCAAATCCTGGATCCTTTATTCTTCAGCATTTTTATTAATGCCATGAATGAGGAGATGGAGAGAATATTTGATAAATTTGAAGATGAGATATAATTGGGTAGGATAGTTAATAGGATAGTGCAGAAATATGGATTTGAAAGGAAAATATGTTTCAGGGTGTGCACAGCTGTGCCTCTCTCTGGGGCCGCATGGTTGCCCTCTGTGATTGAAATATGATCCCAGACTATGCATGATTAATTTAAGGTTTTCCACAAGTACTATGTGTGTGCCTGCACATGCCTCAAATCACAAATTTAGGCCTTTAAATCCAAGTCTCTATATAGCCCTAATAGCTAACTTCCCTAGAAGACAGAAATAAAATTCAAAGCAATCTTGACAGATTAGAGAAGCGATCTGGGAAAAAAAAACCCAGAATGAATTTAAATAGTATTGTTTGCTTGTTGTTGTTGTTTATTCATTTAGTCGCTTCCGACTCTTCGTGACTTCATGGACCAGCCCACGCCAGAGCTTCCTGTTGGTCATCAACACCCCCAGCTCCCCCAGGGACAAGTCCATCACCTCTAGAATATCATCCATCCGTCTTGCCCTTGGTTGGCCCCTCTTCCTTTTGCCTTCCACTCTCCCTAGCATCAGCATCTTCTCCAGGGTGTCCTGTCTTCTCATTGTGTGGCCAAAGTATTTCAGTTTTGCCTTGAATATCATTCCCTCAAGTGAGCAGTCTGGCTTTATTTCCTGGAGGATGGACTGGTTTGATCTTCTGGCAGTCCAAGGCACTCTCAGAATTTTCCTCCAACACCACAGTTCAAAAGCATCGATCTTCCTTCTCTCAGCCTTCCAAATGGTCCAGCTCTCGCAGCCATATGTTACTACGGGGAACACCATTGCGTTAACTATGCGGACCTTTGTTGTCAGTGTGATGTCTCTGCTCTTAACTATTTTATCGAGATTTGTCATTGCTCTTCTCCCAAGGATTAAGCGTCTTCTGATTTCCTGACTGCAGTCAGCATCTGCAGTAATCTTCGCACCTAGAAATACAAAGTCTAATTGTTTGCTTAGGAAACAGAAATCAAATGAATTGGTAGAGGATGGGAAGTTTTTAAGATTGGTCAGTGAAAAAGATTAATTTCCATGTGAATATGAATCAGCAATATGATGTGGTTCCAAAAATGTGAATGAACTTTTAGGATGGCCAGAATGCACAGTCCCATCTTTAACTCTTTTTTTTTTTTTTTGCCTTCCTCCATTCAGACAGATAGTTGAACAGGGCTATAGTGTAGTGTTGTGCAAAATATCTTAAGCTGTAAAGTTTTGAGTTTGAAATGTCTGCCTTGAGTTCCAACATCCATGACCTGAAAGTTTTGTTTTGTACTGATTTTTGTTCTGAGATTGGACAAAACATGGCCATGTTCAGCATGCGGTTTTGAGTATCCCATGTCCTGTGATTGCTGATTTTTTTCTAAACTGTTGTGGTGTGTTCCTATTTGTTTTTTAAAAAGTCCTCCAGCATTAGCTAATAAAAAGCAGGAACTAGTTTAAGCTCTATTTCTATTGACTGAAGCTATTTAAGGCTAGCTAGCATGATGCACATTCAGGTATTGAGAAGCATTTGAAATATAAAATCCTTGTTTTGCTATGTTTTCTTCATTTGCAGGCAGGGCAGGTAGAAAAATGCAAGTAGCTAATACACTTGATTGATTACATGCCATCAAGTCACTGTTGACTGTTAGTGACCACATCGATAGATTTTCTCCATGATGATCTGTCCCTAACCTAGTCCTTCAGCTCTTCCAACAGTACATTCATCGCTACTGTAACTAAAGGATTATCCATACTTCCTCCTTGATTCACTGTGAGGATGGGCCACTTACAAGTTTGGGAGAGCAGGAATAGATGACATCCTCCTCAGCCCTACCCTAGCCTTCTGGGAATGTGAATTTCCCTTGGGTTTTCTTGGGTTTTCAGGAATACTGTTTTTGCCCTCTGCTGGTGGAAGTGGAGCAGTTTGGTCAATCAGCTACACTTAATTCCATCTTATTTATTTATTTAGGAATTTATAAACTGCTCCAATCTCTCATGATTCTGGATGGCTTACAAAATGCAACAGTAAAATCATAAAATTAAAAAAGAAGAAATTACATTGCCAAGAAGAGAATGCCCCCCCCCAAAAAAAACCCTAACCATTCAAAAGACCAAACCTCAAGGATTCATCATCCACTTTAACCCAGGACCTGGGGTACAGCTGGATTTTAAGGACCAGAGTGGGAGCTGTATGAACTTTGGTGCAATTATGCTGTAGAGGTTGGGTGCCATGACAGAGAAGGCAAATGCCTTATTCCCAATAGGAATATACTAATTCCTTCATGCCTTATGCAAATGCATTAATTCCCATTGGCTAGTGTGTGTTCTGGCAGCCATGGCCCCCAATCCTGTCCTTTGCCTTCAACAGACGTTTCATGATGGGCTGATGAGCTGCTTGCCATGAACGCCTGGCCATTTTTTGAAGGTTCTATAATAGAAAATGAAATCCATCCTCTCCTCTCCTCTGCTCTCCTCTGCTCTCCTCTGCTCTCCTCTGTTCTCCTCTGTTCTCCTCTTCTTGCAAAACTAACAAGTTCTGCCAAGTTTCCTGTAGGAAAATAGAAAGTTTTGTGCACTTGATACAGACTAGAACATAGCACAGTACAGATAAGAAATTGTTTAGGGTGTATTTTTCTAATACGCATGATTATCTTACTATAACTTCATCTGTATCCAAGTACAGAGTTGCTTGATACCTACCTTGTAACCAATAATTGTTTGTAATTTGAGTCTCTTTGTTTCTGAAAAGTAGATACAGCTTGTATTTGGTGATGGGAGGGGGTCTTTCACCTTGGGAACACTGCTAATGTGTCCGTTGTGTGGCTGACCAGGCTCTGCACACCCTTACAAATAAACTGCTTGGAGGCTGAGTACCGTGTCAGTGAATGAACCCAGATGAACCTCACTGTAAAAACAACTGAGAAGGGAGAGGGAGATGTGGTGCTCATGAGGTTTCTCTCCAATATTCTTTTTTTAGCCCAAGTGACAGGAAGAACTATAAAGTTTGTCATATTTTTTTAAACCAGTCCTCAAAAGGCATGCAGTTGGTGCTTTCTTTCCTTGCCTGGGTGGAAGGAAAAAAGAAGCAAGCAAATCCCCCAAACAAGGCTGTATTACCTGCAGTCTGGACAGCACATCTGCCCATCACTGTGACCAAAGTGGAGGAAGGAGTTGAAATCCAGAAAAGGATTTCTTAATCTGGCTTCATTTTCAGCCACATAGGAGATAAATGGCTAAAGGAAAATGCAAAACCAGTGTGCTTGTTTTGTGTCTTTATTCTGGCAGGTTGACATTGCGATGCTGCTATTCAGAGTGTTCCTTTGGCTTTAGACAACAGATTCAAGTTAACCAGGTTCTTAATGCAAAAAGTGCACATTCTTGCATTAAGCAGAAGCCTGTATCAAGTGCGTACCTAGAAATGTATTTTGTGTTGCTGTTCACAGGCTCAGCTGAGGTGAATCCAACTGCTTGCTTTTTGCTGTGTTCAGTGCTGCATTTGTACTATAAAAGCATATTTTAAAATTATTTCCATTCTTTACTAGGGGAAGTTTTCATTATTTGTATAAAAAATGTGAACACCAGCAATCTTTCTGTTCGATGATAGGCCCCACTGAACATGGTCTATAAGCTTACCTATCTTTATGATCTTAAGATTAAAAAATAAGGACATATTCCAATTTCCCACTATTTCCTACAGCAGAATGCATAACACATTACAAGTTGTTGTCCCAATGGAATATAAAATATATTCTGTTCTAACAGAATATATGACACTTGGAATATTCCATCAGCATTTAAGTAGTGCTGTTAAAAGCCATTGTATGTGCACCCTTCACCCCTATTAAGTAGAACTTGTGTGTAGATCTGCTTTTGAGTCAGTCCTGAGTCCTTGCAGTTTTTCTGGCAAGTTTGTTCAGAAGTGTTTTGCCTTTGCCTGCTTCCCAGAGCTGAGGGAAAGGGACTGGCCAAAGTCACCTAACTTCTTGTTAAGGCAGAATTGGAACTCAGGATTTCTGTTTTTCGCCCAGTCCACTACACCAAGTTGGCTGTCAAAGAGAATTTACATCTGAGTAAATTTGTATGGGACTTGTTGTATGACTGCTATCTTCAATACCTGTCCTTAAATAAAATTGGACTAACATGTAAAAGCTTCATGCTATTTTCTTGTATGACATGAGAGGAATGGAGGGAGACAAAACAAATAAAAAAGATTGCCTATTTGTGTCCACATACAGGACCATAACAGATCAGACTGTGATTATCTGCTATATTTATGCAGAGGTCAGTAGTAAGGTGATGATGGCTAGTTTGCATTTTCTATGAAGGGATTTCCTGATATATGAATGAGCAATACGACAGGAGTCAAGACTCAGGGACAGATGCTGCAGGGAATGGATGAGGGGGGATGATAAGGACAGCTGGCTAGTGCTTTGGTAAACATGGCTGAAGGAGATGTCAGGCCCTAATGAGTATTAAGGCCAAGAAGACTACAGAAATAGGAGTCACTAAATGACATGAGTTCTAACATTGCTGTTCAGTCCCATGGTGCTGAGCCATTTTGATCCACAGCCCCAAACACATCAAACTAATCTCTGTGGTAATACCCAAGAGCAATCAGTCAGAACACTCAAATCAAAACAAAGAATGAAAATAAATGCAAATAGTGAAACAGCAGTGGAACAGAAAATAGCAAGAAGAATCAGTTAAGAAGAAAACAACAGCAAAAATCAATTATTTGTTCAGCAGTGTACAAGCCCAATTCTTACTAGACTGATAGGGGATGATGCCTGAAGTTAGCCAGAGATAGTGCCAGGTGAGTTTATATGAACCAGTGAATTATGGAGCTACTACTGAAATGCCTGCTTCTGTATCCCGCATCTAAGGCCACTTACTAAGCATCATCCTGCCCATTATACCTTGTGGAATTCTGTCTACATGTTTTTCATGTCATGTGTTAAAAACCCATAGGGTTTGCTGGGACCTTTTGAAATTGCCTGAAACCTTTTGATGTGTGTGAGTTCAACAATTTCTTCCTCAATGGTGCAAGAAAGTCCTGATTTTTCATAACAATCACAACTGTTAATTGATAAGGACCTTGTGATCCTTCTTCCCCTCCCTCTCCTCCCACCTCACCCTGATTTAAATCCTACATCAGTCTAGACACTGTATGCCTCTGATGAAGTAAGGCACAGCTCACAAAAGTTAATGCCAATTAATAAAATGTGTAAGTCAGAACAGGTGCTACCGACTCCTTCTGACTTTTTGCCATCATGCTGGCTAGGGAATTCTGGGAGCTGAAGTCCACACACATCTTAAGGTGGCCAAATTTGAAAAACACTGGTCTATAACATCTAACAGTTAGAATCCCATCATACAGAATGCCACAATACCAGCACCTTTGTATGATCATGGATGAATTGGAAAAAGGGTGATTTGAACTCTGAATCTTCTTGTTTCTCAGCTTCATCTCTCTGCTGCTCTGTTGCAGTTCTTTTCAATTATGCCTTCAGCACCCAGTTTCCTTTTAAAATCTGTCAAATCATAAGATGTGACTGGCATGTGTGCTGTGTACTGCAGGTATGCTGTAGAATTGCACATGTTTTTCTTCTTGTTTATGACTACTCACATAATACCTCCTTTTCAAATGAAGAAAAAAGGGGGAAGGGAATCTTTGTCATCCATGGATGACACTAAGGCATCATTTATCCAGTTGCGATTGTCACTTTTGAACTGAAGTGTATCAGCAGAATGCACAACCCAGATGTCTAGAGAAATCTCTTGTCCCCAAAATGTCTACATTTGACAAAAATTTAGAAAGAAGGAAAATCGATGATAGTGAAGGTCATGCTGTCTGTATCACTCTTATGATACACTGAAGATTAAGCTTGGAATGTTAACAACTCCTTTCCTTTTCCTTCCCTTCCCTTCCCTTCCCGAACCTCCCCTTCCTTAGCTAAATTATCTTGTCCTTGTCTCTTTGGTGTGACTTTGGAGAACTCTTAATTGCATGTCTAAACGTAAGAGTTCTCTCGGCTCAGTTGCCACACCTAATCAAGGAAATTCCGGTGGGGTCACAACAATATCTTAAACTTGTAAACCCAACCAAAACAAAAAAGCCATACTCAATAACTTTTAACTTCCAGTCTGAGGTAGAGCATTGATAAGAATGTGTTATTGTACCTACCATCACTGTCAATTTTTTTTTCTGTTGCCCTATGTACTTCTCAATTTACTCTTCTTAAGGCTTCTGGCAACCACTTAGATTTATTTCTCTGTGCTTGATAACTGGTTTCCTTTTCAGAGCATCCTCCATAAGTCTCAGGTTGGTTCAGCTTTTTCTTATGAGCTACCCAGAACACACTGGTGTGTGTGTGTGTGTGTGCGTGTGCGCCCCTTTGTATGGCTGTTTGTAAGGGAAAAAAGCCTTTCCAACATTTCTAAGCATTAATAACAAAATGCATTACTGCTTCCAGTGAAATTAACATTAGTTATTTTTATTAGAAGGCACCTCAGAGGGTACTGTCAGTAAGCATGACATTTTACTCATATTCATGATTTTTTAAAAAATTATGAACAGTGTTATTTAAAAAAAAAAATTAAAGGCCCTAGTGACAAATACCTTGCATTCATTTGCCTGAACTTTGGCAGACTTCATTCCAACTATTGTCTCTGAAACTAGAAAGAGCACCAATGGTGTGACTGTGAGTTGTCTACAATCTGATCATGCATTGCTTCTTCAGCAGATTAGAGACATTTCAATGGATGTCAAAATCTGACTGAGAGAACCTGACTGAGACCCCTCATTGTTTGAGTGGTGAAACAGAGCTGAATGTGATGTGACTGAAACTTGACATTCAGGCACATAAAAATGTATCATTCATTTGTCTCTTTCCAAGCCAGCCTACTGCCAACTAATTCCTATAGTAACGTTCTTTGTCTTACCATCCATGCAGCAAACACATCTTGGCTCACTAGAAATTTCACTCATTGTGTATTTCTTTCCTAATGACTTCCTATTTCATGCTGAAGCAGCCAGTTGTGAAGCCAATTTTCATAGCTTCAGTGCATCTTGTTGCCCTAAATTGCACTTGTAAAGCTGTGAAATATTTTTAATTGAATCAAGCTCATGAATTATAATGTCCACAAAGGGGTGGGAATAAGTGGGTTGTTTTCTTTTATAGAATTTGCATATAAGCAAATTATCTTTCTTAGGTGCTAGTCCTATTTGCCAATATTATTTATTCTTTAGTGGGGGGGGGGTTGTAATCCTTACAGAAGGTATTCAATGTGTTATTGCTCAGAAAAGAAAAAAATGTAGATGAAATCTACCTGAAGTCAATAAGCCTGCCTTTGTGACTCTATTCTTTACTGCTACAGGTGCAAAAAGAGGTCACTAGTACTCAATACACTAAGCACTCTGTATATGCTTAGATTCCTTTCTTTCTTTCTTTTTCTCTCTCTCTGTCACACACACACACACACACACAAATAAATCTTGAATACCTACCAAAAGGCATTATCAATTCCAAGGGGAAAAGCAACATAGATTTCAAAATAAAGAAACAAATAAAGTTATCAGCAGGATTGGGAGATTTCCAAGGACTGCAGAATACACCACTTTTCTTTAAGTTCTAAAGGAAGGACATGGAGAACAAGCTAATATAAGCATGCTTTGTGTCTATGGGATGCTGAATTTTGTGTGAGAAGGAACAGAAGGTCAATAAAATGTAGGAGTGTGCAAGAAGATATAGTCTGAACCTGAACAGAGGTATTCCCTACAGTGTCATTTTGTTGCTGGTCCCACTTATTTATTTATTGGATTTATAGGCAGCACCATTCCAGACAACTCTGGGTGGCTTTACAAAATTAAAGCAACAATAAATACAACACAGCAATAAAACTGTATCCTATGCTTCCTATACTCCTCAATGTCCCCTTATTGTTGAAAACTAATTCTATACATAAACTCATCATAAAGGAGTTGTACTATACATGCATTTTGTAATGCTGCCTTTTAAATAAAAGTAGCTGTCATAAATCAACTAGCTGGCTATAACTAGCTGTTCTTGACTGATCTTGTAAAGCTAAGCAAAGTCAGACCAGATAAGTACTTGACTGGGAAACAACCAGGAAGTGCCAGGGTTGTGGTCTAGACTGGGAAATGGAAATGGCTAACCACTTCTGTACTCTGACCAAGAAAACTACATAAATGCGATCATGAAGTCCCTGGGATTTAAACTTGTCTCAAAGGAGTCTTTACATACATCATAATCTCCAAAGTCTATCTTAAAAGTCCAAGTGAGCAAGCAGCTTCTAAAAAGAAACAGAATTGATGTTTAGTTAATTCCCTCCCCACCAAAGATTAGTTAACCTGCTTGACTTTGAATGATATTTCAGTTTATGAGCTCTTCAAACAGAATTTCAGCTTGGCCTAGCCAAGATCAGACTTTAACCTTTTTTATTTTGTTGCAGTGTGTAATAGTTGTAACAGTGTGTAACAGTTTTGCACTAAGAAGTGGAAATATATGAAACAAACTATAATATTTTAGTATACCCCACATTATGGTATAAAACTTGTTTTGCTTATGGTTATAATTATAGGATGAATTCTCACCTTGATTTTCAGGGTATATAATATAAATTTTAAAAATACTGTCATCTTTGGATTTCCTTATCTTTTTCACTTTCCAACAATATTACATATAAAGTATATTTTCTTCTGATACTGATGAGGAATGTTTGTTTTAGCTGGTTTCATGTAGATACCAAACTGCCTAACTTATACAAGGTGTTCCATGGACTCTTCAAGTAACATTTAAAATAAAAGATTTCATTCCTGTACAGTGGTCACTGCTGAAATCCATCCTGAGTTTGCATTTTTCCTTTATTTTTTTTTCCTTTTTTCCTTTATATATCATGCTTTCTTTAAACAGTGTAAAACATATTTTCAAAGAACAGAAATCACCTTTTTTTTTTTTGGTCCTGTTTATATTCATAGAGCTGATGGGCCATGAATATACCTGTGCTGAGCATTCTATCAAAACTGCATGACGTATACTAGGAATAGGGTTTTTCCCAATACGTCTATGCCTGCTTTAATATCTGTTGTCAAATCACACACGCAAAGAAGTTTTTGTGCAATTAATGTGTAATTTGTCTTGGATAGCTCACAATTAGGTATCTATAACATACTATGTGCCGTGTTCTGGCAAAGGCTGTAAAAATCTTTTCTTAAGTTTACTTATCAGAATGCCTAATTTCATTATTGATGTTCACATGGACACAACATTACAACAGCAACAACTAAGTCCTAACAACTGTAGCATGTTATATCAATGAACCAAGGGTCATCTTTCAAAATAAGATCATGTGTGGGAATCTTCAAATGAACTTAAACATAATTAAAATAAATTATGTAATAATCTCTTGGGACCTGTGCCAGACACCACGTATCTTAGGGTAAAGGTAAAGGTTTCCCTTGACATTAAGTCCAGTCGTGTCCGACTCTAGGGGGTGGTGCTCATCTCCGTTTCAAAGCCGAAGAGCCGGCGTTTGTCCGTAGACACTTCCGTGGTCATGTGGCCGGCATGACTACACAGAACGCCGTTACCTGCCCGCCAAAGCAGTACCTATTAATCTACTCACATTTGCATGTTTTCGAACTGCTAGGTTGGCATCTTAGTATGTTTATAAATATACTATGTAAATATGTTCATTAAATAAATACGTGGGGAGTAGTTGACCTTTGCAGAATGCTCAACAGATGCTCTCTTAGCCCCATGTGAATCAGTCCAGATTCCATTCAAACTTGAGTTTTCATAAGGGCATGATTCAATTCAAAGTTGTGTTTTGAAATTCAAGGGCAAGCCAATTCAGTCTGAGCAGCTTTGAGAATGAGTTAAGGTATTTAAAAAAGTGTTTCATCCATAGGCTGTATTTAAGAAGCACTGAAACTTCCTCTTCCTCCTTGACAAAATCTGATGAAAATCAAATTCTCATGTATTTCATGAAAACATTTATTTATTTATTTATTTATTGGGGGGTGAGTACAGTAGCCCTGCATCACCTTCAACAGAAAGATAGAGGGACAATAAAAGCTGCCAAACATGACAATTTCCTTCACTGTAGGGAACAAGCTTGCATATATTTTGCACATTCAAAAAATGGCTTTCAGCTTGAAAACCAGCAGTTGAGCTTATATAACCTAAGCCATACAGGTGGGTTTTCTTGCAAACTCCTTTTTGTAACATGTGCCTGATGTTGATTTGTGTGCACCACAGACAAGTTGAGCTTCATTGCCAATTTATATCTTTTAAGTGTTTCTCAAGCAATGAGCGATAAACAAGTGATGTAACTGATGTATGAATTTAACGGCTTGTATTTAAAAATTGTGATTAAATAATTTAGAAACAATTGCCACTTTAATAAATAAGCTGAAATCATTCACAGTTTTTCCTGCTCCTGACTGACATTCATCCTGAACAGCCTTGACAATACAAAGCTACTCTTAATGATTAACACTGCAGTCCATTTCTATGTCCACTCTAAAGCAAGATTTTTAAGTCAAGAGGGAACTACTTCTATAGAATGATGAAAAAAAGGAATATATCAAGTTTACCATGTTTCAGATTTGTCAATAGGTGACTGCCACTTTATATATATATATACACATACACAATTTTTCCTCCTAGAAGAAGCCCATTTTTCTGTTGGCTAACACCACATCTATTTTGGGGTTAATTTCTTACCAACGCATACATCTTTGACGTTTTGGCCCACTGAATGATTTTTAGTTGCATATCTTGCAATCATGGTTATACTAGCCTTTGGTAGGTTGTTGTTGTTTTTTTTGGCAGAGTGACACTCATTCATTCATATATGGAAAACTATATTGAAACAATTTGGCCCACCACAAAGCATAATATAATAACTACTTTGGCCAGAAAGAGATTGCTACCATAAATCTGTGTATTGCAGTCTCATAGTTTTTTAATATCCCTCTCTGTCATGAGTAAGGATGGCGAGCAGGGGGCTCCCATCCAGGCTGTAAAGCGCATGCGTAGTACTGAGGAATTAAGCAGCCATTCAAAGAGACACAGATCAGACCCGCCTTAACTTTGGGGGTTTATCTGTCTGGGTTTTCCCACGCTTCTTCAGTTTGTTAGGATTCTGTTTATGTAGCAGTAATAAACATTAGAGAACTACTCCTCATCTCAGCTTGTGTCTCACTGTTAGGACACTCTCTGGATTTTAAAATGTGAACTTTCAAAATTCTTAAGTATGTGATATTGTTTTAAAAATGACTATTTTCTTCAGCTGTGTCTGCAGAGGGGTTCAAAACAGTTAAGATGGCAGTCATGGCACTACAATTAAAAGCCCAGCTCTATTGCACATGCATGCAACATCAACACACATATGAAAGGAATGGGATAACGCCATCTTGATTTTTTTTATTCATCCCTGTGGACACTACTGGTTGCCTTGAAGGTATTTGGAGAAGAATGACATATAACAAATGTTTTAATTAAAAATGGTCTTACAAGGAATATTATCAGCCCTCCTTTATTTGTCCCACAATGCACCACAGCTGATTACTTTGATGAAGGAGAAAGGATACTGGACCTTCTTTCTCCTCTGCTGTTGTTTATACTGCTGCTCCACTGGCCAACTACGGTAAGGGAAAGAGGTCCACAGAGCTAAGCAAAAGGCATGGGACTTTCTCATCTCAAGCAGAGGGAAGAAGTTTAGGAAGAGGGAGCCTTACCACATGTTTTAAGGGTGATCTTCTAAAACCCAGGTTTTGTTTATGAGTCAGTCTTGAATTAACTGTAACACCCATAGTTCTAAACAATATGGATAATAAGTTTACAAATATGTCTGTGTTTATGTATAAAGGTAGGGTATTTCCACATTGCTACTGTTTTACTTCTTGAACTCTCAGAAATATTTTTGAACTTACCAACAATTGCCCCCATGCCCAGTGGTTCATCTTGCTGACAAATAAGAACATGAACAATGAGCATTCAGCTAGTATCCCACCCTTTTCATATCCATTTCTTTCATGTTCCTTTGTTGAAGTTTTGAAAAATCTGAATGTCCCTTGTGACACAGTGAGCCATTGCTCAATTAGAAAGACTAACAGTAGGATCTCATGACACTCAGGTGGCTTCACATTTGTAGGGAAGAGTGAAAGCTCTGTAACCTGGCTGATGTAAAAATTCCTGCTGATAGAAAACTGGCCCGTTAGTAGATTCCACAGAGCTTCAGTATTCCTCATGTGCCATAAGATAGTTGGAATAAACTGCCTTAGCTGAGCCATGGAGATGCTAATGTGGTATCACAAAGTAGGGGCATTAATCTAGAAGTGGCATGAATGCTACATGTGGGAGATGCATTCAGTTACTTAAATAAAAATATATGGTACAGTATCTGTAAATTTGCAAAATTAAGACTGAGATTTAAGGGGAAAAATTGGTGACCTTTTTTAAGCAGGGGAATCTCATTGGCCAGCAAATAAAGCTATATATTTCAGATACAAAAAATATCTATGTCTGAAGAAGGTAGATAAATTCATTTATTTATTTATAAATAAAGAAGAAGCTGACACTTACCATATGCCTACTGTCCCTTCTCCTGTACTGGCCTGTTTCATCTCCATCATTCATCCCTCTGCATGATAACTGCAATAGCAGCAGACAGATTGGTTGAAATATTATCCAGAATTTCAACAGTTTGTTCAGCATGATTATGATTTGGCTGAACAGCATACCCACCTCCATTCAGCCTCTTGGTTGATCATCAGTAAGACCAGACATCCATCACACATCTCTCTAATTAAGGTCCTGCCTGAATATAGTTGGGCCCTTGGGTTCTCACTCCCCAGATGGTTCATCCCCATCCACTGAAATGGCCTCCAGAAATAGTTCTACTCTTGGATCACTTACAAATAAAGTCAGAGGTTGGTTAACTTTCCAGGCCCTACCAAGGCTATTAGGATGTTTCCTGCCAACTTTTATTCCCCTTTTCTCTCTCTTCCTTGCTCTGGCAATGGCTTGGGAGAGCATGCTATACATATATACAGTATGTTGAAATGAATAAAGGCATAATTGTCCTGTTATCCTCAAAAATACATGCATGTATTCACATAGTAGTGGCTACAACATATTTATCCACCCAGAAATGATTACCCACATCTCAGCAGACAAGGTTGGATTGGGAGATTTAAACCTTGTTATGTAAATGCTGGAATAATTCTGAACTGATATATATATTAAGTTGGGGAAACTGCATGTGAGAATCTTCTCAGGCATTTTCATCTTCATTTAAACAGTGCTGCAGGGAGCCTGCTGAACAGTATCTAAAGAATGAAAGGTATATGCCATTTGGCTTTCAAGAGCTGTTTCATTGTAGATAGCTTGCTTATATGACAGCTAAACAATCTTGGTAGTGTATTTATTTGATATATTCCAGTTCTTTTAATTTCAGCTTTAGATCTCTTTCCTTGATGCAATATGCATGAGCCTGAAAAAAAGGAGCTGCTGCTTTAATGAACCAGATCATTAAAGCAGCTTATCCTTAATGCAATTGCATCTTTTTTATGGCTCATGTAGAAGCCTGAAAGAAAGATGTGTGCTTTAATCAATAGTAGAGGAGTGCTGTGCTTGTGCAAGGTTTGAACTGCTTCTTTCTAATCATCACTAAAGTGGGCACAGCCCACAGCTTTAAGTTCTATAATTGGAGGGGGAGAGAGAGAGCTTCCTCCTTCCTGCCTCCAAAATAACAGTATTTGAATGGAGTCTTATGTGATCTGTTGGCTGAGCTAATCAGCCAGCAGCACTTCTGCAGATGGTGAGCTTCACCTCAGAGCTAAGCATTGGGCCTCTCTATTGTCAGAAATAATTACCTGAATATGTTTCAGGTAGCTCTGTGAAACAGGCAATCAGTCAGACTTCTTCCTCTGAATTAATGCTGTTGCCCATCCTTGAACTGCAAGAGCAATGCATTTTACAGGTCAAGTGTAAAGAAAAAGAGTTTTTAACTATGTAAGAGGTAGGTCACCAGTTCCTAGTCCAATAGGTAACCTTGAAGATTTGAGATCATACCAAGAATATGCACACAAAAATGCCTGTCGCTGTGTGCCATTAACAACCAAAGTTGCCTGTGGAGCCAATCATAAAATACCCCTTTACAAGATGTGAGGTTGCTCTCTGCCTTCTACCTCAGCTTCTGCTCTCCCCTGGTGCCCTCTAGCATGTAAGATAGTATTTCTCTTTTTTTAAAGCTGGTTTGTTCACCTTCAAACAATACTGAGCTGTAGGCATCTACTAGGCTTTCTTGTAAATTTATTTATTTATCAAATTTTATTACCGCCCGTCTCCCCCCACAAAGGCGGGGGAGCAGTGATGCAGTTGCCCCTTTCTTCTGCAGCTTGCAAACTCCTCCTTTAATGCTTTTCTTTTATTATCTTAAAAGATATACAATAAAACCAGGTATGGAAGAAGCCTAGAATTCACTGAATACACCGTATTACTAGTCCTTAGGCTATTCTTTCAGTTGTTCCATATGCAGAGCAACATTACATTATTCATGCATTTATTATATGACTAGATCCCTCCTTTCCACTTTTTTTCTCTGACAGCTAGGCAGCTTTCACAGACTACCCCTGTCCCTGCTTTTATTTCCACAATGGCAAATATTTGAGGCATGATGAGCTAGAGAAGGTGACTGATCTAAAGTCACCAGTAAACATTAGTTGAGTCAAGGACCTGAATCTAGGCTTCCCAAGTCAAGATGGCAGCCTTGTTGTGAGAGTGTGCATGATATGCTCTCAAATACCATTTGTGTCCAATAGTGGCCCCAAAGGGTTACAGACACACTTATAACCATGCCTCGTCTCCCTGAACCATCCCCAGATTGAGAAAAGGAAAAAGGTGAAAATTGGCTGTATCTTCTCCCATGAAGCCCCTGTTTATTGTTATCAGGAAAGCACAAAGTATCAATTAATTACATTGCTTTTCCTTAGATTTAAAATAGTAGAGGCTATCTTAGCTCTTCTGCTGATGAGGATCGCTGTGCAAATGTTGCTGGAATACCATTCTGAATGTAATTAATGGCTAACTTTGATAATTAAACATGAATTCCAGAAAAATCTCTAGGGTTTCACCTCTATTAGGTAGCAGGGTTTTGTTTGGTTCTCTGTTGCACCTGAAGAGATGCCTGCTTCCTTTATGTTAAGTTAAAGCAAGATAATAGCCTTTGAAGTTTCCAGCCAAAGATACCATGCTGTGAGCCAGACATTTAGCTTTGTGCAGCTACAATGGAATTCCTAGCAGGGAGATGCAAATTGGACTCAATGTCTGGGTGCCACTTGTCATGCAAGACCTCCAGTGGGGCAGCCACTGATCACAGAATGATAAAATCATCCATTTGGGGCCAGATGAGAACACTGCAAAAGAGCAATAAACCTAAATCAGTTTCAGTCACAGCAAACAAAGGTCAATTGCCAATGAGTCAGGAGTCTTTTGAATAAGCTTATCACAGCCTTTCTTATCCAGAGAGCTGAGTGGGCTGCTGTTTCTAACAGTCAGAAGTGGCCTTAATGATGAAAGTACATCATTTCGTATTCTGGACTAGGAGATCTTTGGTCAAAGTGATTAGAGAAGCCACAGTACAAGTGTGTTAAAATAAAACAATGGAGAACTTCACCTAACTACCAGAGAAAAATCTGTATGTGTATATGCATGTATAAAGCAATTTAGTTGAAACTTAAACCTGATTACAGCCAAAGGCCATCACAGAATAGTGCAATATAAAAAAGTAAAGAAATCATATGATGAAAATGGGAAAATATGAAAAACCAAGCAAGTTATTGTCAAAACGGCCAGAGGAGGCACTAAAAACCAAAATAGTTTTTTTTAAAGGTCAAAGCTATAAGAATATCTAATAGACAAACTAATGCTAAATCAATAAAATCAAGATAAAACTAGAACCATTATAAAATTACAGTACGTAAAATATGCTAAACAGTGCATATTTGTTTATCAGCATATAACAGAAGTGCCTCTTAGACAGTGTTTTTTAAACTTGGCAATTTTAAGATGTGTGGACTTCAACTTCTAGAATTCCCCTGCCAGCAAGTCCACACATCTTAAAGTTGCCAAGTGTGAAAAATACTGGCCTAGATGAATTTGGTGTTCCACATCCATATACAGTATGTTGTTTGATTAGTGTTGCCTGATTGTAGCCCCTTTTAAATATTTCTTGTGGAGAAAGACCATATGTCTGTAATTTGCTTAGTTTACAAGGGAACGCATCCATAAAGATTTATAGTTATCTGACAGCATCAGAGGGGCAAGTCCCACGGCTAGAAGGACAAGTTTCAACCAGCAGGTAATTTTTAGAACATGTAATGGTATGTGGGAATGACCTTGGGAGACAGGGGAAGAGCCACAGCCAGGGGACAAGAGGCCACTAAGCCCCCAAAAGAAATGGGGGTGTGGCAAACATTTCAGAAGGGACCCTCCCTAGATGCTTGGGCTGTAAAGGCAAAGGGGGAGAAATGTACTTTCAGACTTCCAAGACTGATGTCAGGCTAGTGATATAGTCCAGACAGGAAGCACAATCAGATGAACTAATTCTACTTTATTGTAAGGTTACATTAACAGAATCCTGCAAGTCTGAAAATACGTTTCTCCTTTGTGGGCTAAGCTGCCTCTTGTCCAACTGTTCCTCTGGTTGTGGCTCTTCCCCCTGTCTCCCAATGTCATTCCCACATACCATTACAGAACCAAACTTTGGCCTCTATCTTCATCATACCTGAATCGAAGTGTACAGATGCATTAGAGACAAAGCAAGGCATCTCAGACACCAACCTGAGGAATTTGGATTGGACTTGTTCCAGGGGGGCAAAAGTGGGGAATGGTCCAAGCTGCATTCCATAGGTGAGCTGAGCCAAAGATTTGGCTTGGAATAATTTAAAGGGCTTCTTGAAAGCACACCCTGCCCCCACCCAATACAAATGCAAGATGGATGCTGAGGTCTTTTGTGCACTCAAGACAACACAAGTACCAAATGCCTTTTGACTACCTGAGACATGGAATACCATCCCCATACTGTATACTTAAATCATAAAATGCAATTTAGTTGTACCATCTGACGGCACCACTTTAAGCAGCCTTTAAAGGGAGCCTGTGAAAAGTATCAGATGGATGTTCTAATTCATATATATTTTTCTAGTGAAAATGCAATTCAAAAAGGTATGCCTACTATTGTTTTAGCATTGCAGCATTACCAGATTAAAATCAGGAAAAAATAGTTCATTATCTGGGAATATCAAAAGCTTTCTAAGCTCAAAACATTCTTAGCATGAAACAGCTACTGGACTTGGAATGTCTGAGCTCAGAACACAACACATTGGATGCAAAAGTTTTGTCCTGAGCTTGGGCCAAAGCAGCTTTTTATTCCATGTTGTTTAAAATGTTCTCACAGCCAGTGATTGGTTTAAAAGCAAAAAAATCCTGCAGCCATGGCAACTTGGAGAGTGCATTAGCCAACAAAATGTTTTCAATGGAGCAATTTTGTTCTGACCTTGGATCATCATTTTTCTTCACCCTCCCCATCATTATCTTGTTGTGCACCAAAGATAAACTGGAATTTAGTCCAGTTCCAGCAAGTAAAATTTTAGGCAGTTGTAGATGATCTGACAGTTCCAATGCATCTGCTTAACGGTCCTTTTTGTGTCATTTAAAAAGCATCCACTTCTACAGTTATCCATTGTATCTCAGACTAATACTATGTTGTTCCAGAACATTGCAGCCATTTACAGGGAAGGCCACTTAACTCAAGAACAATTCTACTGCCTTTGCCCCTAAGCCTGATCACCCTGTCTTATGCTTAACCAGAATAAGATAAGTTAGGTTTAACTAACCATTGCGCTGAAGAAGCCCACTGACTTGGACATTGTTAAAGATTCAGTGCTCAGTCTACTGACAGTTCTGTGACACTTTCTGATTTCTGCCTAGGCTGTGCAAAAGAATGTCCCCTTGCTTGCCCACCCCCTGTTAGAGTACTGCATAGCTGCTCTTTCCTTCCTTTTATTTTTTAAACACATCTTTGAGTTTCAAGGTAGAAATATTGTTTATGTGAAGCTGAACTATCCATTCTTCCATCATACGAAGTTTCCATAGACCTACAGAAGGAATGAAAGAACAATCAGTTCCCTGTTGTTTGATTATTGTAGCATTGGATGGTACTGTAGAGAGAATAAAGAAAAAAAGGGTTATTTTAATATCAAAGGAGATAGTGTAGAAAGGCAGCCATGTGTGCAGACCTCTGAGAAAGCAAAAGAAAAGCATGAGGTTTATTGAAGAATGAACTAACCCTAAAAAGAAAAGGCAGGCACTGGTTGAGGTGCCTGGAGATAAATCCAATTAAAACTAATTTACACCAACATGAATTGCTATATCTCTACATACTTTTCTAGCCTTGAACACCATTCTTGTTTCCACCATGTCCATACATAGCTTCATACCTTGGCTTTGTTCTTTAAATTTCTCAACTCTGTATTTCAGGGGATCTCAACACCTCTGTCCAATCACAGGGTTCTCATTCTTCCTCTTCTTCTCAACACTTTCACTCTTCCTTCATATATTTGCTTTGAAATTTGCATCCATTCCCTCTATTGTGACCTTATCTATAATCTATCTATATCTATCCATCCATCCATCCATCCATCCATCCTCTATCTATCTATCACATAAGACACATATTTATGACTATAATATTTTATTCAATAAAGCAAATTTCCATTGCCATAAGATGCATCAATATGGGACGCGGTGGCGCTGCGGGTTAAACCGCTGAGCTGTCGATCGGAAGGTCGGCGGTTCGAAACCGCGCGGCGGGGTGAGCGCCCGTTGCTCGTCCCAGCTCCTGCACACCAAGCAGTTCGAAAACATGCAAATGTGAGTAGATTAATTGGTACCGCTTCGGCGGGAAGGTAACGGCGTTCCGTGAGTCATGCTGGCCACATGACCCGGAAGTGTCCTATGGACAACGCCGGCTCCAAGGCTTTGAAACGGAGATGAGCACCGCCCCCTAGAGTCGGACACGACTGGACTTTACGTCAAGGGAAACCTTTACCTTTACCTTTAAGATGCGTCAAGTTTCTATGAAATTCTGGCAATCCTTTATAGACTTTTTGCTGACACCAGGATTGAAAAATTGATGTCTTATGGATTTGCTTATAGGTAAGGGATGGGTTATGGGAAGAAGAGATATCTGTTTGTAACCTTATAGGGGGTGAAGACTACCAAACTTGTTTTTTTACTTGTTATGATGAAGATTGGAAGACAGTTCTTTATATGTTTCTTTATTTTCTTTATTTCACTCTTCCCTTCTTCTCTTTTTCTTTTTTTCCTTTTTCTTACTTTGAACTTTTTAATTTATCTTTTTACTTTACTTTCTTTGAATTTAGGTTGTGTTACTTTTTATTACTTTAATTAAAATCTTCAACAATATATATATACATATATACATATATATATATACACACACACACACACACACACACATACATACATATATATATATATACACACACACACACACACACACATACATACATACATACAGTGTGTATGTGTATACACACATACATACATACATACATACAGAGAGAAAGAGAGAGACTTACCAGTGGCTCATGTGAATGAGGCAGAGCAGTTCTCTCTCTCGCACTTCAACTCCCTTATCTGCTGCCTGAGGTTGGTAAGTTTGAAAGGCGCTTAATCCTATTAGCCTTATTTGAGTTTTGTTCCTAGACCACCAGCAACAGAATAGAGGCTTGGTCTCTCCAGCTGCATTTTGAACTTAGCCATTTTGAACTAGCCCTGCTTTTGCCTGCCTATGATGAGTAGCACACACAGAGAAGCAGCGAACACAAAAAAATGTAGCTTGCTCAATTCACTTTTTCCCACTGTGCCTTTTAAAAAGCACAGCAGTTTTATTCTATAATGTGAATTATCTACATAGTTTAAAGGTCAAATGAATAAAGAAGTTCTACTTCTTTTTGCAGTCTCAGGGGTATTAGGTATTTAATTTTTTTATCATCTTTGTAAATGGGTAGAGGTAGCGACTTAAAAATGTTCACAAAATCCCACAGATATGCTCTAGAACTCAGTCAACTTGTTATGAATGTTTTCAGGAGAAAAGGAAACGTTTGAGACCTTAAAAACATTTCCTTGGATGATTCCCATCACCCAAGTTGCCCAGGCTTTTTTTTTTCCCTTTAAGCAATTTCATTTCTCTTCAATGACCACTTGATACATTGTTTTTCAACAAAAGAACATATTCATGGGGACCAAATTGCAGGGCTCTATGAAGGTTGTTAACATTTTAAGGGATTCAGGTCATGCAGCCTGATATTGTAAAGAAGGACAGGTTTAGATACATCGCTTGTCTAGATTGTGTGTTTCCTATTGACTGAAGTCTTGGAGCTGGGCTTTGTGCTAATGAGTGTTTATCTGATGGAAAATTGGGTACTATAATCTGTAAGAAACTGGAAGTTATGGTGGTTCTAATCTCTCTGGAAGGATGGAGAAAGCAGTTGATACTGAGGATCTTCAATCTGATCTCACAATATTGTGTTCTTTTTAATGTCTGTATGAAGCCACTGGAAGAATGTACATGGAGATATCAGCATGTGGATGACCCTTCCTCCCTCCCTCCCTCCCTCCCTTGAAAAAAAGAGGTTAGGGAACTCCTAAACAGGTTATTACTTAGGACAAACAAACTGAAACTTAAGTGAGATGAAAATGCCATTAGATTAGAACTGTGCCAGTTTGGATGAAAAATTCCAGCCTTCTTGAGATAGACTATGCTCTTCTTGAAAGGTCAAATACATGGATTAGGCCTTAATGCTATTTACAGAAGCTCAAGTGGCATCTGTGCTAGAAATCTATTTCACCAGCTTAGACTGGTTTGCCAGCTGTGAATCTGTGTAGAGAATATACATGCCTCACTGATATACATCTCAGTTACATTCAGGATAATTTTTTTGTATGCTGGGCTGCCTATGAAGCTGGATTGGAAATTATAATTGATACAAAATATGGTCACCTAGAAGCTTGTTGGGGCAGATGGTCAGCTCATTTAACATATATATACAGTACCAGACGCATTGGCTGCCTATTCGTTCCTGACCCAAGTTAAAATCTGCCCCTGATATTTAAAGCAGTATACAGTTTGGACTTTAAAAATGGCCAAAAAGATCCTTCTCACAGGTCCTTTTTAGTGGCTGTTCTATATTTGTTTCCATCTCTTACCTAAAGATATGTAGACTCACATCTTGTTCACTTTAAGATACCTTTCTTGATAATAAAAACAGTGCATTAGAATGGACTTTAAAGACTTTTCCACTGCAGCCTTTTTAAGTGTTTTCAGTGAGCCAGATTTCCACTGTTTCAATCATTATTTTAATTGTAAATAAAATATTTTTATATTGGAAGGCTTTTGTTCTAAGACAATTTTATAAATACTGAAATGAATGAATAAATGAAGGTGTTCTTGCTGATCTCTTCATCTTTTAGTATTTTCTACAACCTATACTGTATATGTAAAATCTGCTGGAGAGGGATTAGTGCACACACACACACTCTTGCATTCATCTTATAACCTTCTCTATTTTTCACTAACCTAGGAAGGCACCCTCTGTTAAAAAATGCTCCTGGGATGGCCAACTTGTCTTCCAAGCATGACAACAATAAGGTGATGTGCCAAATTAGTACTGCTATGGTTTTCAAAGGTTCATCAATACTAAATATCAGAAAGCATTGCTTTGCCTCCATATGTACCCCAGGAGCAAAAAGATTTAAATAAATGACTTTTCCTAAGATACCTCTGAAATTGTAAAACAAATTATCATTTACTTATATTCTCAGCCGGCAGGAATACAAATCCCAGAATCAGATAAAAGTGGAGGGAGAAAACTTTGCAAGCAGGCTTATACATTTCTTTTGCTCATTATGTCTTACTAAATTTTTATCTAATATTGTCTTAGCATATTATAACCAGGTTAAACATAAACCAGCCTCAGAATAACTGAGTATTTATCCAAAAAGAAGATAATCCTGAATTTAAGATGCTACCCCTTCCTCTGCAGTATAGAAAGACTACACAGAAAAAAACTCATCTGCTTCCCTTACCATATTCTCAAAACCCTAGTCTTCATTACAGGTAAATATGATAAATTATTTTGTGAATTTCACATAATGACAATCTGTAAAGCATTTGCATTATAGTAGGCAAAATACAGTATCTTTTAAAATGATTTCTGTTACTTAAGAGCAATCCCTCTATTCATAAAAGTAAACATAAAGAAGACATTTTGGTGTCTGTGGTCTGATACAGTCACAGGATTCTTGTATGCTACTGTAAACCACTTTATTAATCTTGGATTTACAGATCACATAATGTGATACGTGCAATCTGTGTCTGAAGATCACCGTTTCTCTTTTACCACCATCTCCTTTAAATTGCTTGATTAGAGTAGTCTGGTATTTCCCAATCTCTCCAGATGTCAGCCTCTCTAGACACACTCTCTACATCTCAAGTCCCATAGTCCAAAGCTAGTATGCCCAAAGTCAAAGAGATCAAATGAATGGAAGGGCAACACATCTGGAGAGCATCAACTTGATTATAAACCCAGCAATATTTTAGTAGGTAACCAACAGATTTTTCAGTTTGTGAACAAATTCAGTTTTATATAGGGTTGCTTCCGAATGTGCTTATTATTCATTTTGGTTGCATTCATTTAATTCATTCCTAATTAAAGGTCATTGTGGCATCATCATGATATGAGTAGGAGGATCAGTACATTTTTCTTCATTTGTTCCATTACTTGGCAGTTTTCCTATTTGCTCATTTCATGGGAATTCCACTTCTAATAAATCCTGTTTGGAATCAGAATGACTCTGAAACCAGTTACATTCACTGTTATAAGTAATAATAATTAAATTAATAATAATTTAACAATAAAATAACCTCAAACTATTTGTATAATTCTAATTATTCTGGGTCAAGAAATCATCTTAGAAATATCATAACTTTTGAAATCTGGACTTCCTGAAATGTTGTCTCCTCCTTGCTGGGAAAATATAAGACAATATTAAAGAAAAAAGAAAGGTAAAGAGAGAAAAAAGGGAGACTTGTTACACTGGGTGGGATGGGGTTACACTACTTTGAGAAATGACTGAGACCTTCTTTAAATGGTAGTTTATGGATTAAGCCACTTAATTAGTTGATTAAGAGGAGAGACTTTCTTATTGAATTAGGTCTGTGACAATATTTTTTTTTTTAGCTGCCTTCTCTCTTTAATTGATCAGCATCCCAAATTATCTTTCACATTATTCTTTCTCAAATATTTCCTAATCATAAATGGAGACTGGCCAAGAATTACGTTTTGAATAATTACAACTTTTTCTGTTCTATGTGGAGACCTGTAGCAGTAAGGTTTTAGTTCCATTACTTTTAGTTATGCTATCCAAGGTCATGCATACGACATGCATAAAGTTTGTGAAATGAAAAGGCAAGTGACCTCCACATACTTCAATGTCCCTAACAGGTATTTTCTACTTTCAAGTATCAATTGTTCATAACCATTTAATTTACAACAACATGAAGCTATCATGCCAGTTATATAACAGATAATAGAAAGGCACCATATTCTGGAAACATCTCATAGCATTGCTGGAAAAATCTACTGTTTTGGGAAAGGGAAAAAAGTTAAATAAAGCTAAATCAGAAAATACGCTTCTTGGATGAAAGAGCACCACTATTTAAATGGAAAATTATGAGATTTTGCATATTACCAGGGTTTGTTGAAGTGACTTCTTATCACTGATACAGTGTGCATTCTGCTATACTATAATTTTTGTATGCTTAATGTAAAGCCTAAACCTTCTGAGATTATTTTATTTTCAACTCTGTTTTGCATGTCTAATATACCACCAAAATCTCAAAAATACATTACCAAAATGTAAGATTGAATATCACTTACACATACAACAGTTAAGGTTTCATTACTGGAGATCCTTGGAAATATAAAAATGTGAATATATTTATTTTGCATAAATTTGCAACTTTTCTCTTTGGAAATAAATAAATAAATAAATAAATAAATAAATAAAAAAAATCATGAATGTATTGCACTACCTTGTTGACAAGTAGCAAGAGAGGGAAGGCAAATGCTATCACCCAAATCTGGCACTGCATGTTGTTCCTTAGGAGTAGTGATGCTATAGCTGGTGGCCAGGAGCAGGAAATAGATAAATGGAGGGAATATTTCGTGTTTATTTTTCCTTTTTTTTCCCCTGGGCCTCCACAGCCTAACTTAGGAGCTCTAATATACATCTATTATGACATATAATCAATAACTATAACAAAAGCACTTAAAAGCCTTTTTCCACTTTAATACTGCAATGATGAAATACGACATCACATTCTCCTCCCCAATCAGACAGACAAATCTCTTTGCCTTTCCCCTGTTTAAATCTCAGCTGGAATCCCTGGGGACAGAACTTTAAAAAAAAACAACCTTCACTTTATTCTTGTCTCTACTTCATGTAAAACAGCATAATAATGTTGCGAATCCGATGTTCTAAGGATCAACACATCATTGGAACCTGGAATGTAAGATCTATGAGCCAGGGCAAATTGGATGTGGCTATTGGTGAGATGTCAAGATTCAAGATAGACATTTTGGGCGTCAGTGAACTGAAATGGACTGGAATGGGCCACTTCACATCAAATGACCACCAGATCTACTACTGTGGACAAGAGGACCACAGAAGAAATGGAGCCTTCATAATTAATAGTAAAGTGGCGAAAGCAGTGCTTGGATACAATCCAAAAAACAATAGAATGATCTCAATTTGAATTCAGGCCAAGCCATCTAACATCACAGTGATCCAAATATACACCCCAACCACAGATGCTGAAGAAACTGAAGTAGAGCAGTTCTATGAGGATCTGCAGCACCTACTGGACAACACGCCTAAAAGAGATGTTATTTACATCACGGGAGACTGGAATGCTAAGGTGGGCAGTCAAATGACACCTGGAATTACAGGTAAGCATGGCCTGGGAGAACAAAACGAAGCAGGACATAGGCTGATAGAATTTTGCCAAGATAATTCACTCTGCATAACAAACACTCTCTTCCAACAACCTAAGAGATGGCTTTATACGTGGACTTCACCAGATGGACAACACCGAAATCAGATTGACTACATCCTTTGCAGCCAAAGGTGGCAGACATCTATACAGTCAGTAAAAACAAGACCTGGAGCTGACTATAGTTCCGATCACGAACTTCTTATTGAGCAATTTTGGATCAGACTAAAGAGATTAGGGAAGACCCACAGATCAGCTAGATATGAGCTCACTAATATTCCTAAGGAATATGCAGTGGAGGTGAAGAATAGATTTAAGAGACTGGACTTAGTAGATAGCGTCCTGGAAGAACTATGGACAGAAGTTCACAACATTGTTCAGGAGGCAGCAACAAAATACATCCCAAAGAAAGAGAAAACCAAGAAGGCAAAATGGCTGTCTGCTGAGACACTAGAAGTAGCCCAAGAAAGAAGGAAAGCAAAAGGCAACAGCAATAGGGGGAGATATGCCCAATTAAATGCAAAATTCCAGAGGTTAGCCAGAAGAGATATGGAATTATTTTTAAACAAGCAATGTGCGGAAGTGGAAAAAGACAATAGAATAGGAAGGACAAGAGACCTCTTTCAGAAAATTAGAAATATTGGAGGTAAATTCCAGGCCAAAATGGGTATGATCAAAAACAAAGATGGCAAGGACCTAACAGAAGAAGAAGAGATCAAGAAAAGGTGGCAAGAATATACAGAAGACCTGTATAGGAAGGGTAACAATATCGGGGATAGCTTTGACGGTGTGGTCTGTGAGCTAGAGCCAGACATCCTGAAGAGTGAGGTTGAATGGGCCTTAAGAAGCATTGCTAATAACAAGGCAGCAGGAGATGATGGCATCCCAGCTGAACTGTTCAAAATCTTGCAAGATGATGCTGTCAAGGTAATGCATGCTATATGCCAGGAAATCTGGAAAACACAAGAATGGCCATCAGACTGGAAAAAATCAACTTATATCCCCATACCAAAAAAGGGAAACACTAAAGAATGTTCAAACTATTGAACAGTGGCACTCATTTCACATGCCAGTAAGGTAATGCTCAAGATTCTGCAGGGTAGACTTCAGCAATTCATGGAGCGAGTATTGCCAGATGTACAAGCTGGGTTTAGAAAAGGCAGAGGAACTAGGGACCAAATTGCCAATATCTGCTGGATAATGGAAAAAGCCAGGGAGTTTCAGAAAAACATCTATTTCTGTTTTATTGACTATTCTAAAGCCTTTGACTGTGTGGACCATAACAAATTGTGGCAAGTTCTTAGCGCTATGGGGATACCAAGTCATCTTGTATGCCTCCTGAAGAATCTGTATAACGACCAAGTAGTAACAGTAAGAACAGACCACGGAACAACGGACTGGTTTAAGATTGGGAAAGGAGTATAGCAGGGCTGTATCCTCTCACCCTACATATTCAACTTGTATGCAGAACACATAATGCGACATGCTGAGCTTGAGGAATCCAAGGCTGGAGTTAAAATCTCTGGAAGAAACATTAACAATCTCAGATATGCAGATGATACCACTTTGATGGCTGAAAGCGAAGAGGAACTGAGGAGCCTTATGATGAAGGTGAAAGAAGAAAGTGCAAAAGCCGGCTTGAAGCCAAACCTCAAAAAAACCAAAATTATGTCAACCAGCTTGATTGATAACTGGCAAATAGAGGGAGAAAATGTAGAAGCAGTGAAAGACTTTGTATTTCTAGGTGCAAAGATTACTGCAGATGCTGACTGCAGTCAGGAAATCAGAAAACGCTTAATCCTTGGGAGAAGAGCAATGACAAATCTCAATCAAACTGAAATACTTTGGCCACATAATGAGAAGTCAGGACACCCTGGAGAAGATGCTGATTCTAGGGAGAGTGGAAGGCAAAAGGAAGAGGGGCCGTCCAAGGGCAAGGTGTGTGTTGTTGTTTATTCGTTTAGTCGCTTCCGACTCTTCGTGACTTCATGGACCAGCCCACGCCAGAGCTTCCTGTCGGTCGTCAACACCCCCAGCTCCCCCAGGGACGAGTCCGTCACCTCTAGAATATCATCCATCCATCTTGCCCTTGGTCGGCCCCTCTTCCTTTTGCCCTCCACTCTCCCTAGCATCAGCATCTTCTCCAGGGTGTCCTGTCTTCTCATGATGTGGCCAAAGTATTTCAGTTTTGCCTTGAATATCATTCCCTCAAGTGAGCAGTCTGGCTTTATTTCCTGGAGGATGGACTGGTTGGATCTTCTTGCAGTCCAAGGCACTCTCAGAATTTTCCTCCAACACCACAGTTCAAAAGCATCGATCTTCCTTCTCTCAGCCTTCCTTATGGTCCAGCTCTCGCAGCCATATGTTACTACAGGGAACACCATTGCTTTAACTATGCGGGCCTTTGTTGTCAGTGTGATGTCTCTGCTCTTAACTATTTTATCGAGATTTGTCATTGCTCTTCTTCCAAGGATTAAGCGTCTTCTGATTTCCTGACTGCAGTCAGCATTTGCAGTAATCTTTGCACCTAGGAATACAAAGTCTTTCACTGCTTCTACATTTTCTCCCTCTATTTGCCAGTTATCAATCAAGCTGGTTGCCATAATCTTGGTTTTTTTGAGGTTTAGCTGCAAACCAGCTTTTGCACTTTCTTCTTTCACCTTCATCATAAGGCTCCTCAGTTCCTCTTCACTTTCAGCCATCAAAGGGCAAGGTGGATGGATGATATTCTAGAGGTGACGGACTCGTCCCTGGGGGAGCTGGGCGTGTTGATGACTGACAGGAAGCTCTGGCGTGAGCTGGTCCATGAAGTCACGAAGAGTCGGAAGCAACTAAATGAATAAACAACAACAAACAAATTGTTATCCATATATCTACACAGACTTAAAAGGAATCTGCAGCAGGACTCAGGTGATCAGGAATTTTAATAAAGGAGATTTGCAAATTGTGGGAACTATATCAATGTATTCACCTAAACATGCCTATGGAAATGTTTTCAGACCTCTGTACTGACAGTGTGAAATATATATATATATTTTATATATATATATATATATATT
This sequence comes from Candoia aspera, assembly GCF_035149785.1. Classification (NCBI taxonomy): domain Eukaryota; kingdom Metazoa; phylum Chordata; class Lepidosauria; order Squamata; family Candoiidae; genus Candoia; species Candoia aspera. The sequence continues at coordinate 164,631,704 of NC_086155.1, forward strand.
AAAAAGCTACAGTTGTGAATACTTTACATTGGGCAGGCAATTACATGCATGTCCACAATGCCCAACATAATTAGCTGTATATGCATAGATAGAACTGCTTGAACAGTCAATTTATAAGAGCAAGTAAGATGAACAGGGATAAGCAGGTCTAGCTAAACCTATTATAAATGGTTCTGTTATAGATTCTTTTCAGAATCAATCCAGGATAGCAGTTTACAGCTTTCTCATTTTAGATTCTCCTGTATGCAACCTGCACATAACCTGCATACTTTCAGTTTATAAATATTTTATAACTTCTCACCCACCCCACCCTTTTACTTATGCACAATATTTGTGTTCCTACTTCTGTTAGTCAAGCTATATATATATATATATATATATATACACACACAAATACACACACACACACTGTGTGTGTGTGTAGAGAGAGAGAGATTTGGTTAAATTTCTAGTTCTCTTTAAATGCCAGACTGTTTTCTGAATTGCTCTGTCTGAAATCCTAGAACCTGGGTTGAACATTTAATTCTAACTAGCCTCTAAAACAAGCAAAGAAATGAGCAAGCAGCAAAGATTTTATAACCAGAGTCACAAACAAAAAGGCTTATATTTCATTCTTGCAAAGAACCAATGGAATTAATTCCCTCTAGATCTTCCCATAAGAATCTTCAGTTTCTCTTGCTTGAAAACAGTGGGGAAAGGATTTAATGGGAAAATAAAACTGTGATTCTAATTTTGGTACTTGCATTGTCATAAATATAACATTCTATCAAAGTATCTTACTGTGATGCTTTGCAGATTGACCTGTCTACAAGAAATTGTTGACTTGAAATCCTTTGTTCAGTCACAACAGCATTGACTTTGTTTAGAAAAATCAACACTGTTACATTCAACATCTGATTAATTTCTAATTGAAATAAGCCTTTATTGAACAAAGCAGTGATAAGAGCAGGAGAATGTAAAAAACTCGAGACGCTATAGTTTCCAGGAGTTTCCTAAACATTAATAGAAGATTTTTTAAAAATATAAATTGATAACATATCAACTAGGAAGGGCCAATGACGCAAGCTAAGCTAAGACTGAACCCAAAGAATCCAAAATCTGCAATCACCAGAATTCCACTCAGGCATTGTCACTCTGGCTATGTAGTCAAAGACTAAGAAGGTGAGTGACAGCTTTGTGTTGAGTAAATTCATGCTGAACTCTTGTGCAGGGCTATCTGGTCTAGAAATATCAGTCAAAAGAGAGAAGGGGAATGGAGATGAGGTCTCCAGCCTTGACGTGCCATTTAGAATAGGGAGTGTGGCTTTAAGAGCCATAACAACTGGGTAGCTAGAGTCCAGGAGAAGAAAAAGCTGGAGGTGGGGAGGGAAAAACATAGTTTGAATAAAAATAAATGATCTCCTTACACTGAAAAATGTTTTGATTATTATGAACTAGGATTTGCACGCTTTAAGTTAAAAGAAAAGAAAAACAACAAGGTATGTATGTCTTCTTCCCCTTCCTCTTCTTCCAGTTCATTTTTCAGGACAGAAGACATGAAAGATCCAATGCTGATTCTCTTTCTGAAAGAGGTCTCTTGTCCTTCCTATTCTATTGTCTTTTTCCACTTCCGCACATTGCTTGTTTAAAAATAATTCCATATCTCTTCTGGCTAACCTCTGGAATTTTGCATTTAATTGGGCATATCTCCCCCTATCAGTGTTGCCTTTTGCTTTCCTTCTTTCTTGGGCTACTTCTAGTGTCTCAGCAGACAGCCACTTTGCCTTCTTGGTTTTCTCTTTCTTTGGGATGTATTTTGTTGCTGCCTCCTGAACAATGTTGTGAACTTCTGTCCATAGTTCTTCCAGGACCCTATCTACTAAGTCCAGTCCCTTAAATCTATTCTTCACCTCCACTGCATATTCCTTAGGAATATTAGTGAGCTCATATCTAGCTGATCTGTGGGTCTTCCCTAATCTCTTTAGTCTGATCCAAAATTGCTCAATAAGAAGTTCGTGATCGGAACTATAGTCAGCTCCAGGTCTTGTTTTTACTGACTGTATAGATGTCTGCCACCTTTGGCTGCAAAGGATGTAGTCAATCTGATTTTGGTGTTGTCCATCTGGTGAAGTCCATGTATAAAGCCATCTCTTAGGTTGTTGGAAGAGAGTGTTTGTTATGCAGAGCGAGTTGTCTTGGCAAAATTCTATTAGCCTATGTCCTGCTTCGTTTTGTTCTCCCAGGCCATGCTTACCTGTAATTCCAGGTGTCATTTGACTGCCCACCTTAGCATTCCAGTCTCCCGTGATGTAAATAACATCTCTTTTAGGCGTGTTGTCCAGTAGGTGCTTCAGATCCTCATAGAACTGCTCTACTTCAGCTTCTTCAGCATCTGTGGTTGGGGCGTATATTTGGATCACTGTGATGTTAGATGGCTTGCCCTGAATTCGAATTGAGATCATTCTATCGTTTTTTGGATTGTATCCAAGCACTGCTTTCGCCACTTTACTATTAATTATGAAGGCTACTCCATTTCTTCTGTGGTCCTCTTGTCCACAGTAGTAGATCTGGTGGTCATTTGATGTGAAGTGGCCCATTGCAGTCCATTTCAGTTCACTGATGCCCAAAATGTCTATCTTTAATCTTGACATCTCACCAATAACCACATCCAATTTGCCCTGGCTCATAGATCTTACATTCCAGGTTCCAATGGCGTGTTGATCCTTAGAACATCAGATTCGCTGTTCACCACCAGCACCGTCGGCCGCTAGCCGTCCTTTCGGCTTTGAGCTAGCTGCGTCATCACGTCTGGGGCTAGTTGAACTCATCCTCTGTTCCTCCCCAGTAGCATTTTGACCATCTTCCGACCTGGGGGTCTCATCTTCCGATGGTACACCGACATATCTCTGGTTGTACTGATCCATTTAGTTTTCACGGCAAGAATACTGGGGTGGGTTGCCATTACCTTTCCCAGGGATCGCATTTAGTCTGACCTCTCTGTCATGACCTTCCTGTTTTGGGTGGCCCTTCACAGTTTTGCTCATGGCATCACTGAGGTGCTCAAGCTCCAGCACCACGACAAGGTAACGGTCCTTTGCTGAAGATGGATAACAATACAGTCCCCTTTGTCCTTCCTCTGTTTCTGCAAGAGTGTGGGTGTCATATGGCCTAGCTGTTGTGGAATCATAGATCTCAATATATCTGCCTATGTATATTTATCCCTTTGAGCACAAAAGAGGCATAAGGTAATATGCCTCACCCTTGTGCTAAAACCAGGAAAATAAAATTAAGGCAAGATTGTGAGAAAGTGAAACTCTATACACTTGAAGGGAACCAAGCTAATGTAGTGATTGCATGAGTAGCTGAGTAGCTGGAAACATTTTGGGAGAAAAAAAAATGATGATGTGTTTTATCAGTGGCCAATAAAATGAAAGTAAGATGAAGTAAAAATGAAAGTAAGACGGAACAGACTTTCTAATAATAATAGGTGGGGGGAAGAGAATGATGCTGAAGAATGGAAACTGTTAGCACAAAACCTCAGTCTTGACCACTTTGTGAATCAGGTGGCTGTGTATTGTGTTGATTTTTCATATCCTTACACAAATATCCTTTTGCTGTTCAGTTTGGAAGAAAATCTTGCTTGGGTGCACTCTTGTAGAAGGCAAAGTATGCATAAAATGATTCAGGTAAACTTCATTGCACAGCAGTGGGAAATTCAAAAAAACAGTTTAAACATCTCTGGTGAAATTAATTTCTGCCCTTCTCTCTATATATACTACACTGAATCCACAGGAGTGTAATAAATGGTTATGGTTCTTTAAGTGCACATATTTACCAGCATTCACAAAACACATTGCCTCCTTGCGTTATATATGAATGCAGAAACACCAAAATGCAGGTAAATAGAAGAGAACAGATGGTGGTGGTTGAGAAAAGCACTTCTTCTAGATCTTGAGCCAGTATTCCTGGATGTTTTATATCACCACTGAGTGTAATAACTGTAGACCTTCACGCTGCACAGATGGAAGTGTGAGTTTTGAGAAATATTGAGTATGTGGATTTTCCCCGTGTGTCCAAATTATAGGAACATCTGTGCTAAATAACTTCAGTCAGATCCAATATAAAAATTGCCAATATTCAATAACCTCTCAATATCTTTTTCCTTGCAGAAATGAGATGATTTCATGGCCATAAGCTGGGATATTCCATAAAGCCATGCAGGGGCATTAATTCAGATCATAGTCAGAGAGCTCTCTTGTGATCTGTTACCTTTTATTCTTCATTGATTTATATACTGATTTTCAAACGTGCTTAATGCTTGCAGCCTTCCTGTCTGAAAGATTTACCACTAATGTGTATTGGGATAAATTTGCTTTACGCTATCTGTGTGTGCACGCACACAGACACATGTGTGTCGCTTAGACTATATCTAGTCTATACCAATTTTAATGTATTTCTTTATTAGATATTTAAGTCAGGCATTATTCGGCAAATGATTTAGTTCAAAAAAATGACAAAAATCTGTATTTCATTTCATTTCATTTCATTTCATTTACATCTTTCCTTTATATTTAGTACATAGAATGTTGCAAACAGGAGTGTTTCTCCCCACAACTGCTAATAAATATATGCATTTTTGTATTTTGTATTCTAACATTTATCTAGTGAATACAATGAATTTTATGCCCAATTGTACTGCCACAGATTCCATTTGTGCAGCAGATTACTGACCTTAAAAGGAATTTATATTGCATTTCTCACTGTATACCTACATACACATTGTGATCAAACATTTGTTGACAAATCTGTAAAATTGGAGAAGGTCCTGATAGGTTTCCAATGGATTGGTATAAAACAAGGCTTGGCAAACCACAAGCTCCGTGCAATCCTAGCAACCTGCTTTTTGACCCCCTTTCCAGCATTCTGGTGTCACAGTGCTGAAATTCAGTGGCAAAATGGCAGAATTTCTGCACTGCAATTTCAGGCAATTTTGAGGGGTGTGGAGGGTTGTAAGGATGAGAATTGTAGTGGCTTGCCTCCCACTCAACTCCATTCCATTCCAGCTGTGGAGCATGTGGATCTCGCCAAAAGATTCTAAGAATGATTGATAGATGGGTGAAAAACACTTGGCTCTGCCCCTTTGGGTAATGTCACTGCAGCGTTGAACGTCCACTTATAGCCCTCTAGAAGTCTGTGAGGCTGGTTCTGATTGTTTCAATCAATGTTGCCCACTCCTGGTATAAAATGTTTATTGTTTCCTTTAAGGTAAAGGTAAAGGTTTCCCTTGACGTAAAGTCCAGTCGTGTCCGACTCTAGGGGGCGGTGCTCATCTCCGTTTCTAAGCCTTAGAGCCGGCGTTGTCCGTAGACACTTCCGGGTCATGTGGCCAGCATGATGACACGGAACGGCGTTACCTTCCCGCCGAAGCGGTACCTATTGATCTACTCACATTTGCATGTTTTCGAACTGCTTGGTGTGCAGGAGCTGGGACGAGCAACGGGAGCTCACCCCGCTGCGCGGTTTCGAACCGCCGACCTTCCGATCGGCAGCTCAGCGGTTTAACCCTTTACCCTTATTTTATTGTAGGTATATTCTGAAAGTTTTTTCAGACAGAGCCTTACTTCTATTTTCAGTGGGGTTTATATTCTCAAGTTTGGCAAATATTCTGTGTGTTTCAATTCTAGGACTAATCCCTCAATAAATATTGGTGCTGAAGTTATTTTGGCCTGCAGATTGGAGATTGTATCTCCAGCCATGGGTTCTGCAGTTTAGGCTGGGGTTACAAGGGCTCATTTCATTTTTTGTTTTAGATTTCTAGTGGCTGTAATTGTTTTTATGCAGAATGAACATCCCAGCAACACTATTTCTTTGGATGCTGAGAAAATCTCTGATACACTTCTCAATGGGGGCAACTTCCCACTGGAAATCAGATTGGTCCCCCACATAACTGGCTTTCTGTAAGCTTTTAAAAAGTCAATTGTTTTGCAGAGTCTTTGGAGGATAAAATGAAATGAAGCCTTCACTTTGTCACTGCCATTATTGTTACATGATTTTATTTCAGTTCACAGTGTTTAACTTTATAGCATGGATAAGTTGCTGTATTTTTATTGTAATTTTATTGTACTGTTTTTCCCCATATAGCTAGAGTTTGTGAACATCAGCAAATATAAATTTAATAACTATATAAGATTTCCAAAGTGGGTTTTGCATAATTACAGCTTTTCTCAAAGTTTCATATTTTAGACAGATACATCCTATTCGACCCATAGATCCAGTGTGCATTACCAATAGTGTGTTTTCTCCTTAAATTTACATCACAGAATATGTCAAAGATGCTGTCTCCAGGGCTGCAACCAGGGTCTGTGTCACCGGGGGCAAACATGGATTCCGCGCCCAGTTTGGCATCCCACCAGCATGGCGCCTGGGGCACATGCCCTGGTTGCCCCCCCCCCCAGTTGCGGCCCTAGCTGTCTCGATTTCTCTATTGTTATTCTCAATTTCTCTATTGTTATTCTCAATTTCTCAATTGTTAGAATCTTTTGCTTATGCCATTAGAAATCCTGAAAATGTTAAAGGTACCTCGGTAGGTGAACCACAGCTGTACACAGAGGATGATTCCCATTTTATAAAGAAACCAGAATCTTTCATTCTTCATTTCGCTTTGCTAATGCAAGAGTTGTACTGTCTCTGGCTATTCTACACAATGGAGTAAATGGGACTGAGACCTAAAATAATTCTGACACCTCTAGGGATTTGGGCTTAGCTTGTTCCTTGATTATTTTGTTTCTCTTGATATTAAAATTCCTGGAAAACTTTCTGAACTAGGGAATTTCAATTTATCCCCTACTTTAATACAGATTAAAGAAAAAGTGCACAAATGGTCTGGAATTCCTCTGAGCATTTGGGGTAAAATAAATGTGATTAAGAATAATTTTACTCCATGGCTGATTTGTATTTTAAAAGATCTTTGTATTCCTTCATATTATTTCAAGCTAATTTATACACTATTAAATAACTGTCTTTGTCAGGGACACCCTTTGAGATTTTCATTGTTTAACATACAATTGCCTGTTGAGAAAAGTGGATTTTTTTTTCAAACTTTGAAGCTTATTATTGGGCACTTATTTTAGGTGTGCATTTTTTTATTATTTTAATAATTAACCCCCCTCCCTCAGAATTAATCCTGTATCTTCCTACAACTATTTGCAAATGCTTGATTTAATCTCACCACCCCTCTTTCCAATGGATTAGTATATTTTTTTTCTGTTTGTGTCTACTCACACAATTCATTATCCTGCAAGTAGTTATTCACTGTGAATTGTGTTACTCAACTCACAATGTTTCTGGGCAGTGCTAAGGCAACAAAAAGAAAAAAAAAGGTAATAAAATATAAAATAACAGAGGGCAATACCTAGGGGGCTGGACACACCCAACATACTAATACAGATTCAGTCAGGAAAATATACCCCACCTAAGCCATGGCTGGAGAAAAAGTCATCATCAGGACCCATTTAAATGACAGCAGGTTTGGGGCAACTTGAACCTAGGGGTGGGGTGGGAACACTATTCCAAATGGCAAGTACTGTGACACAGAAGGCTCACCTTCTGGGTACCATCAGACGACACTTCTTTATGGATGGGACTTGAACCTTGCTTGCTTTATCAGGGCTTACCAGACAGGCAGAAGTAATGGGAGACAGATGATCCCTTATAGCCAGGCCTTATGCCATGAAGGTGATAACCCAGAGACTTACCAGTAACCAGTGCAGCTCATGCAGGAAAGGTGTTACATGGGCATGCTGAGATGCTCTTGTAGTGGTGCACACTGGTGCATTCTGGACCAACTGTAACTTTCACATGGTCTTCAAGGTCTGCCCCATGTAGTGTATTGCAATAGTACAAATGAGCGGTAATCAGGACAGAAGTGACTGTGAAAAGCATTCTTGAACCAGGGAAAGGTCACTTGGCATACCTGATGAATCCAGCTGTGAGTCCAGGAGGATCCCCAAATTGCACACTAGTTTTGCCAGGGAAGTATGACCCCATTGTGAACTAAAGATGGAAAATCCATGGTACTGGAAGAACCAGGAATACAAAGCCACTCTGTCTTGTCAAGGTTGAGTTTAAACCTGCTCCTGTCCATAGAAACCCCAACAGACCTCAGGCACTGAGACAAGACCTCAACAGCATCACTTAGTTGACCTGGATTCAAGATATACAACTGGGTATCATGAAGGTGAAAGAAGAAAGTGCAAAAGGTGGCTTGCAGCTAAACCTCAAAAAAACCAAGATTATGGCAACCAGCTTGATTGATAACTGGCAAATAGAGGGAGAAAATGTAGAAGCAGTGAAAGACTTTGTATTCCTAGGTGCAAAGATTACTGCAGATGCTGACTGCAGTCAGGAAATCAGAAGACGCTTAATCCTTGGGAGAAGAGCAATGACAAATCTCGATAAAATAGTTAAGAGCAGAGACATCACACTGACAACAAAGGCCCGCATAGTTAAAGCAATGGTGTTCCCTGTAGTAACATATGGCTGTGAGAGCTGGACCATAAGGAAGGCTGAGCGAAGGAAGATCGATGCTTTTGAACTGTGGTGTTGGAGGAAAATTCTGAGAGTGCCTTGGACTGCAAGAAGATCAAACCAGTCCATCCTCCAGGAAATAAAGCCAGACTGCTCACTTGAGGGAATGATATTAAAGGCAAAACTGAAATACTGTGGCCACATAATGAGAAGACAGGACACCCTGGAGAAGATGCTGATGCTAGGGAGAGTGGAGGGCAAAAGGAAGAGGGGCCGACCAAGGGCAAGATGGATGGATGATATTCTAGAGGTGACGGACTCGTCCCTGGGGGAGCTGGGGGTGTTGACGACCGACAGGAAGCTCTGGCGTGGGCTGGTCCATGAAGTCACGAAGAGTCGGAAGCGACTAAATGAATAAACAACACAATCATGAGGACACTGATGAGCTATATCCCATGCTGGTAGATGGCCTAACTCAGCAATTTCATATGGCATTAGACAGGGGAGTTAGAAGGTCACACCCTGTAGAGCCTATGAATCAGTGTCCTCAGGCTCGATGAATCCTGCCTGTCAACACCAACTGGAGCTTATTGCAGTGGAAGGAAGACAGCCACCCCAACTCTGTGCCACTCCTAATTTCCAATTCAGTCCAATATACCACAATCGATGCTACTGAAGGCTTCTGAGAGATAAGGAAACCAAGACAATTGTAGCACTTCCATCCTGACTCTGGCAGAGTTCATCAATAAGTGTGATCAATGCCATCTCCATATTGCTTCCAGGTATGAAACCTCATTGAATGTGAACTAGACTAGATGAAAATTGTCCAGAACTGTTAGACCTAGCAATGGCTTCTTGAAGAAGAGATACACTGCCACTCTCTTCTTAAAAGCAGACAGAACTCCTCCCTTACTCAGAGATGCACTGACCATTACATGGACCCCACTATATGCCATCTCCCAAGAAGCTTTAACAGCCAGGAGGGGCATGGATGTAAAAGGCAGGTAGTCTGCTTAACAGTCCAAAGGATCCTGTCTACTTTTTCAGGATTTACAGGACCAGACACTTCTCAGGTAACAGGACAAGATGATGCCCTAGTCAAATCACCCAGACTTGCCCAACTGGAGTCTAATTCTGTGCAGATTTGAGTTACTGTATCCAAAAGGTACCTGGATATTCCCACATGCAAAAGTGATTGAACTGAAAAAAAATAGCATACTTTGCTGCTCTTGTGGCTATGACATAATCCCTGATATGGGCTCTTATATGTGTTCAGTCAAATTCAGTCTTCTTCCTTCTCCAATGGTGTTCTAGGGGTCTCTTTGGACATTTTATTTCCCATAATTCCTTGGAAAACCAGGGAGCTACTCAGGATCTACAAACAGGGAGACATCACATAGAAGCAATCTGATCCAAGGCCTCAAGATCACATTCCCATGGGACTGCCAATGTTCCCAAAAAGATGATGAAAAAAGTCTTCCTGGGACTGGCAAATCTCTTGCCTTGGAAGCCACATGCTGTGCCAATCCTCAAAATGACATTGCCAGGCATCAAGCCACTGCTGCCACCAAGAGCTGCTGCCAAACAGCAAAGCCCCACCATGCCATAAAATGCAGTCAAGTAGCCAAACGCATCTGCCGCTATCAAGTTGCTCAGCACCCTGCCAAATGCTCCACTTCTGCCACCACCTAACAGCCAGCCATCACTATGCCAAACAAACCAGCAGAGTGCTGTTCAGCATAACCCCATCACGATCTTTCAAGGCAGCCTCATCATAGTTTCCACCACCAATGGCAATGTGTGGAAACTATGTCGCCATGCATGACTCTCTCCCATATTGACCAAAGGCCAGGTCAGGGATCCAAGGCATGCTGGCTCAGATCAGTCCATTCCCCTCTGCAAAACCAGTCTGGAGGAACACCAGGTAGAGAACAACACAGCTGACCTACAGAGATAAACACCTCCCCTCTCACCATCTTCAACTTACCAAACCAAATCAAATGAAAACCTGCACTACTTAGCATCTGTTCTTGCTGCCATCTTGAACCAAAAAAGTCTTGCCCCAGATCTAATACCAGGTCTCCATTAGAGCATGATTCAGTCTCAAATTTTCTTGGGTATACTAACTGCCACTCTGATAGTCTCAACACTCCACTGACAGACCACCCCCTACTGGGTCACTCTCAGCAAACAACTCCTCCAGTCACCATCTTGAAGGAGGGAAAAAACTTTGAACAGAGAATGCTCGACACATGTCGCAAATCTTTTTAGACAGATCTTTACTTAAAACCATTCCATTATGTCTTTTTATCTTTCCACAAGGAAGCTTTTAAATTGGAACTAAATTTTAAAAATTAATCTCATTCTTCTTATACCTATATATAACATGCTGACATCTATATAAGTAACCTCATATTATTTATTTAGCAGCTTAGTCTATAAAGATTGAAATTTGAATGCAAAATAAGAACATATGATAGTTAAGGAAGTGGTTGCCAAAGACTGAGAAGCAAGTAAGAGACTATATGATAACAAGTAAGGAAACATCCTTTCTTCTCCCACTGATCATGAACATTCCTTTCTAGGCACCCAGCACACCTTGTTCCCGACTTCTGTAAGTCTAACAATATAAAATGACACTCTCCATTTTTCCCCATAGCAACAAACACCTTGGCTCAAGTGAAAGCACTCTCATATTCAACTGAAAACATCCCACATAATTCTGAAAAACACATGATGCTTTCCTCAGTGTAATCATCGTTATTTTTAAGAAATGGTTCATGTACCAAAGGCAAGTTATTTATATCAAGTGCAAAGGATGGTATGATGACAGCTGAGGGTTAGAAATGCTCTGCAAAATTCCACAAATCTGCCCTCTCAATTGACTTTATGTTCCACTTGAAGCAGCTGTGAATTTTAATGCCACACTTAAATTAAAAGAACATTGATAAGTAACACATAGGAATTTGATAACTGAAAAGAGAAAATATGTAGCATGCTATGTGACACATTTTGGGTATCTTTGATGTTTGACGGAAAGTGCTAAATAAGTGCTGGAAAACAAGTGAAAATAGTTTGAGTAACCTTGTGAGGAAACATTTTATCCATAAAAACTCAGAAAAAGTTGTGGGGTTTTGTGTGTGTGTGTGTGTGTGTGTGTGTGAATTCATATCTCTCATTGGGATTTAAAGTAATAAATTAAATTAGAACCCCCAAAACAACTGCTAGGAACAAAGGCATGCAATTTATCCCTAAGTCTAGAAATATTAATTCTGTTCATTTTTATGCCCACTCTGATTTTGATAAAAGGCTTAGAAACAGAAGAGCTCTTACGAATCAGGAAAAAGTGAATAAGAAGAAATGGAGAGTTCTTGCTGTGGTGACCTCTGCATTAGGAAGGGTACAGTGTACTTTGTTCAGAGATGGGGTGAACAATGCCATCGTTTTTGGTGACAAAACCAAATAATTTCAAGTGATTAAAATAAAAAAGGGTCAGTGAAGAGCTCCAGAAATATGCCTCCAAATGGGAAATGGACATTAAAATGTCAAATGCAATTCAGTATAAGCAATTGTACAATCATGAACAGTGGAGGAAGTTATTCTAACTTCACATAAACAATAGTGTCACTGACCTGATAGTGAAGGATGGGTAAAAGTGCCGTGAGGTTAGGGTGAACTGCACACCTCAGTATGCAGCAACTCTGAGAAAAAGGAATTATGTACAAGTGATTGCTAAGAAAGAGATCAAATATTGGTACCCTAAAACTGCTGATATCGTCATGTCTTTAAAGGAACCCATAGCATGGCCACTGTTGGAATCCTGTATACCTTTGTCTATGGTGTTTTGGGTACTCTACCCAGGACTTTGTGGGCCAAATCCAAATGTTTTGCAACCACAAATGGTCTGATGGCTGAAGGTTTCCCACTCTTAGCTTGTGAAAATGGTTGATTCAGATGATCAGCTACCTAATAATCTTGAATGCATATCTATGGCTTATTGGGGCTACACATGTGTGTGTAGGACATATTTTATTTTATTTTTTTAAAAAAAAGGTTGTGCATCTGCTAACAAGATCTGGTTGAGATTGAATGCAGAACTCAGAAAATTGACTTTAGAAATGACAGCCAGTCTAAACTCACAGTAATAGTAAAATTACTATTACCATCTAATACCTTAAGCCATTTTTAAAGAAATAAAAGTGTATTAACTATACATCAGCTACCTCCTAAGTTAGAATCTTCATGAAAATTAGGTATATAGACATTTAATCAGCCTATCAATATCAGTGTTATATAAGTTCACTCATTAGTTTATCTCATTCAATTTAAGTCTTATTTTGTATTTTTAAAAAAGTTTGCTTATGCATTCATACACAAACCAATATTTACATTTCCAACCATGCGATGTCAATACCTCTATTAGACCAATTCAAATTCCTTTTAAAAAGTGCAAACTTTTGAGATCTCGTTGCAGACGATATTAAATCATTTCCAAATTTAATAGTTTGTTTTTACTTCTATACGTTTCACCTAAGGATGGAGACAGTTTGAGTAAGAGTTGGATTTTATAATTTCAAAGCATGGGGGATCAATCCTAAGAGAACCACACAAAGCTTAATTAATTTTCTTATGGTCTCTTTCAACATTTCATTCCTGACCTTGACCATGTTGACATTATGATTTAATATTATCAGACTCCCCACCCCTTTCTTCTCCCTTTCTTGTTTTTATAACATCAAGCCTGATTAAGAGATATAGAGAACTTGAAATCTTGCACTTATTTTGACATTTGAGATTACCCTCTGATATTAATGCTCCATTTGGGTTTTGTTTTAAGTATGTTTTCTCCAAAATGTGCACTGTGAAATGTATTTTCTCTTATAATTAACTTTAAAAATGCCTTTTGACATTTTATTGTGCCAAAAACTGCATCATATCTTGGAAGTATAAAGCTAATGGTTAATAATGTTGTGGTGTAATTAGCTGTAAATCTGGTCAATTTGGTCAACTGATTTGGTTAAATTTCTCAAGCATCCCTTTCTCAGTTTCTCAAGCATCCCTTTATCACACTATGCCTTGCATACATAGTGTATGACATTATGTCCATTGCCTTATGCATGTAGACAAGATTTCTAGATAAATGATTTTCAGGCATGAAGATCCCATAGCATACATTAAACCCTGAAATCAAGGTTCCCAGGAATGTGTGTGTGTGTGTGTGTGTGTGTATGATCTATGATCTCATATATTTTGCTGAAATAGGATTAAAAAAACCTGTATAGAAGGAAAGAAGCTATATGCCCTATATCCTCAGCCTCCCCAGAAACCTTTGCAGAAAGTTTCCACCACTCGTATCGCTGAATGAAAGTAGAAGTTGCACTACTACCAGGGACCCTCCTTTATACCAATCCTGTAGTTACATTTCAGTCCAGGTAAACATAAGCAGAAGCCCAGATGTTTGATTATGTGCCATCAAGTCAATGTCAACTCTTAGTGACCACATAGGTAGAATTTCTTCAGGATGATCCATCCTCAATCTCACCTCCCATAGCATTTGTAATTGTGGGATGCTGATCTAACTTCATCTTCTAATATTAGAGGTTCTTCTAAGCAGGGAATATCTTCTAAAGTATCCTGGACAGTGACATCTTTACTGTACCCTGTTTCAGTTTCACCTTTCATCTTTCAGTTTCTCCTTCCAACTTTCTTTGATCTTCTTTGAATCAGTTACTACTTGTCCATTAACATCGTTTGGCAAACTAATTCAAGGTTGGAACCTCTTTCTGAGGTTGGAGAACTTTTGGAAGACTTTTCTCATTTTTCTGTTTCTGTTTTTATTTCAGTGTCTTTACAGATGTTGTTGTAATACTATGTGTGTTGTCTTATAGCTCACTAAAATTCTTTGTTAAATTCCTTCATGAGATCTGTCTTTGGCTTCCTTTTGGCTTCTCTTCTCAGTATTTCTGCCATTTGTTCTGAGATCCAAGTTGCTTTGTTCTGTTCCTTGGTCTTTGACAGTCTCTTTTCACATTCATTTTCACAACTTCTTTGGTTTTATTCCACAGTCCCTCTGGTTCCCTATCAATAAGGACTTCAAAGCAATTCCTGAACTTATCTTTAAAAATGGTGGGTGTATGCTCAAGACCATATTGTGGAAATTGGCTGGTTGTGTGCTTCCGGTTTAGCTTGACTTGGAACTTTAATGTGAGCAGGTTGTGATCTGTTCCACAGTCATCCCTTTGCCACATCTTTGTGGTTATAATGGAACTCTTCCATCTCCTTGTACCAATAATACAGTCAAATTGATTTCTGTGAGTTCCATCTTGTGCCATTTTGGTTGTTTGAAGACAATGTTACCAATGAAAAAAGTCATTAGATTGGCAGAAACTGATTAAGTTATTTTCCTGCTTCATTTCTGTTTCCTAGGTCACAAATCCAACTGTGTTTTCCTCATTAAGGTTTCTAACTTTGTCATACCAGTCTCCAAACATCTTGCTTTCAAGTTCTATCAGTTTCAGACTAAACTTGACCATAAAACTAATTATTCTCCTCTTCTTCTGCATCAGTATTTGGAGCATAAACCTGTATAACTGACTACAAAGGACTGACTACAAAGTCTAATTAATGTTATTTTTTAATAGACTGCATTGTACCTAAGTACTTTCTTTGCTATATACTTCTTGGCCAGGAAAACAACACTGTCCCTTCTTTGTTTTTCATATCCTGTATAGTAAACAGTATAATCTTTTGACTGAAAGTGTCCAATTCACTCTATTTCAATTTGCTGATGCCCAAGATGTTGTATGGCTAATTGATTTCATTTTTCACTCAATTTCCCACATTCATGCTTCTTACATTCTATGTTCCCACTATAATTCTGTCTTTGCATCTTCAGATTTTCTTTTCCTGCATGGCAGCAGCAGTAATTAAATATCTGAAAAACATTAATCTAGCTGCATCATAAACATTATTAGTACTTTGAAAGATCCTCAGCTCTTTCTCAGTAGCATGTTGAGTGCCATTGAAACTGAGGGGCCCATCACCCATCAGTGTATCATCAATTACTTTATATTGTCTACCATGTGGTTTTCTTGGTAAAATACAGAAGTGGGTTTCCATTGCCTTCTCCTGCTCTATGAAATGCCTTTGCCATTGTCAAGTGATCATCCACCTCCGGGACTTTTTTTATTGCTGCTGCCTGATATAGGTTCCTGCTTGCCTTAGGTGCATAATGTGGATGACCCTGCTGGAAGTATATATTCTTGGTGTATACTCCTGACATTTCTCACTCATGTAGCCCAGTAACAACTCCCCTGCCCCCTGCCACAATGAGGCAGCAGAGGAGGACTTGAGGGGGAGAAGCCAACTACAGACAATATCAGGAAGTTGGAGGCTTAGTCTAATGAGTCTAAGAGCATTAATGGCAGGGCCGTTGTTTATGTCCCCATTTCTCTTATGTATGAAAGTGTTTTATATATAACTCAAGCATAATGTCTGAAGAAGATTATAGATGTAATCAGCTTGGAATCCCATTTCAGGAAAAAGCCATCCTGATTTATACTGGTATCGTTTAGAATAGGTTTAGGCACGCTGTTTTCCAAGAGAGATGCAAAATCCAGTCACCATAAAGCCAACTTACAGAAACAGTTGTGAGATTCAGGATGTTAATCTTGGTCTCCTGGATACATTCCAAATCAAGTAATTACATTCTATTTACCCAAACTTCCCCAACAGTTTCTGCTGGAAATGGAATTCATCTAACAGTTGTGCAGCGTTGGTGTACATTTCAAAACAGCTGTTGTGCTCCAGTCTACTCCAGAGAGGCTTTCATTTCAATGGTGAGTGACATGATGACTATATATTCCTCATTTGTGAGGCTTAGGGGTCTTTTGAAGCTTAATTAGTAAATGTTCTTAAAGTGCTGTAATTAAAAGTGATGTAAATGTGCAAATGATCTTGATCTGAATAACATGAGGGATGTGAAACATAAATGGAAAACTTTTCAGATAGGAGCCGTGTTTTATTTTTTAAGTTTTCAAACAAGATCTTCAAAATGTTACATTTGCAAGCTCGATCCATCTTGAAGGTAAGCTGTAGCCAGCCTGGTTTTGATGAACAGCTACCACATACAGAGGAATGCAAATCTCAAGAAACCTCATGTTTCCAAATTTCAAAAGGTTGGAGTTTTCAAATACCAATAGCAATAATAAAAAGATTTTTTTGAGTGTGAAAAAACAGGCTTAAAAGTAGATCCTGGATAGCTAATTACAGCCATTCCCTTTAAAAAAATTAGGATAAAATAGTTATATTTTGATTGACATAAATTGGGAAACTGCCCTTGCTGCATTTATTCAGCAGTAGCATATTTGCCTTTTTCCCCCAAGTCTCACTTCTTTTGACAGGTATTGAGGACATTATTCTGATTTTATTGATCTCAGTGGTAAACTTTCCAGATTTTTTATAAGGGATTTCAATATGTCCATCTATCAGCATGATTAAACTGACCCTGCTGTTACCTGACAGAACATACGAGAGTTCATTTTTTATTGGCACATCAAGGCATATTTTTCCCCATTAGAATAATTGGGATTGATATTTTACCCCGCAGTATGATTAGAAAAGCAATTCCAATAGCGAAAATCAACAGCGTATGGACTAAAGAGATTAGCTAATATTTCAAGCATTTAGCCATACTGATTTTTTTAAAAATGTAGCTATATAAAGAGTTTTCCTTGTTACTGATACCTAGTGTTAGGATGAGGGAAAAAATGGCATTAGATACAAGGCTGAAAATGTTTGAGCAATGTAAGTCACTTCATTAAGGAAAACAAGAAAGAAAACTACAGAAGATTCTAACCATGCATTTATTGCATCCCATATAAAATTGGAGAATCCCTCAAGCTGAGCTTGAACCCTGATGCCTAAACGAACATGTCTTCATAGACATGGCAACAATAGGGAAATGATCTACCACTGTTTGCTTCATGGATGTATTCTCAACTTCCAGTTCAGCCAAGAGGGCTGGGATTTCCTGGTGCTTTCCTACCCAAGTATTACCAGGTCTAGATGGCTTAATATTTTTCAAGGTCAGATAAGATTCAGTGCTGTCACCTGTTTATCAGTAACTCATGGAAAAAATCTAAGCAAACCATATTCTCCAACATTTTATAACTGGAAACACCCCACTCCGGGCTCTGTCTTCTGAATCCCCCCTTTTTTGCACTCTACTACTTTGGAGATCTGATGGCAGGAAACAAGCTTCTGAGAACAGAATTTTTTTCTCTGCAACTGATGGAGAAGTTACTGCTCCTAGACCCTCTCCAGGTGCCAGAGTACAGCAAATGCAAGCAAAACACCAATAATAATAATAGCATTAACAACATAAAACTATCTGAAAAGTCTTAAAAGCATTAAAATCACTGACAATTATTTGAAAGGCTAAGTGTCTTAACAGCTTTTATAAAAAAAAAGGTAATAATTCTGTTGCATGTGATGGTGGTGGTGAAGCCAGCATAACACCAAAAAGAGGGTATGACTCTGAATACTTCTCAGAAGAAAAGATTAAAAAAAACAGGAAATGGAATAGTAATTTGTAAGATACAAGACCATTATTAAAGTGTGACATTACTATGAATGCATAAACACATTTAGAAGTACTCTCACCTGCTTCTTTTGAAAAGAAAAAGGGAATTCTAAATGCTGTTATGCTGAAACTATTCGTTTGGCTGCCATTTAATGTTTTTGTTATTCATTTGTTCGCCAGTGCTAACATCCTTCTCACTTTGAGAATCTATGCCAATTTATGCTTATTTATCAGATCAATATCCCAAGAAAAAGAGCCAGCTGGTGCCTTGCAACGAAATTACAAACTGCATGACTTCTACCCTGCTCATTTATTTCAAAAACCAGAAGATTGTTTAACACATTTAAGAGTTGTTAATTTCCATAGCGCTAGCTAGTTTAGAAGCCAAATTAAAACAGACTGCTGCTGTGCTGCTACTGGATAATCTCTTCATTAGGTGTTCTGCACTTTCAGATGAGTTCATTGAACACAAACCCTAACATTTTTTCCAAGCGCTAAACTATCTTCTGTCAAATAGATGTCATGACTTTTTATGCTATGGCTTGTTAATGCTGTGTTATTTTCCTAATGGTATGTAGTCTCCATCTGTTTAGGATCATGGTAATAGCAAGCCATTGAACAGCATTCAACATCATGTTGTTTTACATCATTGTGTCAGTTGTCAATATTTGTCACAGCTTTGGAGTGATGCAGATGTCCTGAAAATGATGTTACCAAAAGTGCCTTCTTTTTCTTTGTTTGTTTACAGTAAAGTGTAGTAATGATTAATCTGTGGTTGCACCTGTAAGTATCTTATAATAGTCAACTGCCTGGTCCAAAGAGTATTATAAAACTTTTCCCGGAATTCCAGTTTGCGTGTGTTGACCAGGGTTATTCAGTGGGCAATAAAAGCCATTATGCATACATTGAAAGATGTTACTTGCTTTATTTTCTCGGGCCACCACAACAATAACAGAGAAACCCACCCCAGATTATTTTTTTCTTTGCTGATAATGGCTGAAATGCTTCTTTATTTCAGTTCTCAGCCAGGTTAGCAGCTTGCAAGCTTCTGTTACAGAAAAAAAGAGAGTGGGGATTAATGGCCTTTAATTAACCTAATGTGATCTATTAAGCATTTCACTCCAAAGATGGTTCACCTGGCAGTTGTAATAGTGTCTGCCACAGTCTCTGGATTAGAAGATCAGAATAATGGAAAGTGTCTTGTAAAGAAAATTGTGTTTCCTTTATGCCATCAAGTGCCCTATTGAGGCAAAGCATGGTTAACTCAAGAGACCTATTTTTGCATACTTCCATCTTAAACCTGACTTTGAATTACAGCTCTCATGGGTGAAACATCTAGCTTAATGTTTGGATTTTTGTGCTTGTTCCCCATCCTCTGATTTTTCTAATGTCTGATGAAATGTTCTGAAGAACTTGAAAGCCTACACATTCTTTTTTACCATACTGGTTGTTTCAGATAAAGGTATTGCTCAGCTATGAATAATATAAATATTTAAGCAGTAATAAGAGATTTATCAAGAGGCTTCTTGTGGTGATAAACTTAGGATGCATGGAAACAAGACCGCAGCCTTTTAGGGAAAACTGTGGCCTTGGATGAAGGCATGCCTTATTGACATGATGAACAAGGAATGCAAGAATGGAAAAGAAAAAAATGGAAAGGTGACACAAAGGTGTGTTGTTATTTTATGATAGTTTCAAACTTTTCAAATATTTTTATTTTAAGAACAATTATCATTCACCCTGATCATATGGCAAAACTTTACAAATTCTCATGCTTGGAACTTCTCTAAATATACTGTCCAGAAGCTTATCTATCTCAAGACATTTCTTTGGTATTTTTACTGGACATTTCATGTTTTGTTTTCCTTTTGTCTGAGTATCACAAACAGCTATAACGTACATTCACACAGGAAATGAGTTCCTGAGAAAGAATGTTTGCCCTTATCTTACAAGCTTCATTGACTTATATCAACACAGAGAGACCGAACAGGGAATGGGAGGGAAGAAAGGAAGGAGGAGAAATAGTTCTAAGAGGGGAAGAAGAATACCTACTACTCATTGCATCAATTAGTCTGTAAAGATATCTGTATGAACTTCAGTCCTAGACTAGCTTAGGCAGAAAGCTTCAAACACATCTATTCTACAACTTGCCACAGTATTAAACACAGCTGGGGCCATAGAAAGTTTTGCTCAGGATGCCAGCTGCCCATTGACCACCTTTTGCTAAGCTGATTGCTTGCTAATGGTCAGGAATGATTGGCTGATATTTCCTCTCTGGGTAGTCCAGATTTAACAAAGTACCTTTAATGGTTCTTAGATGGGCATGGGTGATCTCCTCAATAGGCAATCTATCTGCAGGGGATGAGGTTTAAGTATGCTGCTGTGTTCCTTTGTATGTGAAAGAAGATTGTAGCTGGGGAGAGACAAGGCAGGTTGAATTTGAACAGAGACAGCTGAGTTATTTTAATGGCAGCCAGTCAGTTAAACTGGAGTATATTCTTAGGAAGTTTCTACAATTTTGTGGGGACAGTTAATGCAGAGGTTAGAAACCTGCTGTAGAATGGTTTGTTTTTGTCCATTCATCTATGTGTTTGTAAAGAAAACAGAGAAACAGCTCAAATATCTTTAGTGTATTCATATAAAAGAAATGAAGACTTGTGGCATTACTCTCTGAAACTGCTTTGCTTGGGAAAGAGGGAAATGTAGAATACCTCCAGATATTTCACAGAAGAAAGCTAAAAGTTCAGAGATTACTTAGCTGGTTCTAAGCTACTACTACTTACTACTAGCTACTTACTGATCCACAGGATAGCTAGTTGCTATGCTGTGGATCAGTAAGAACTCTGATAGGCTCGCTTTTCATGTGCTGTGGGATCTATATGCATTACTTTTATGTGAAACCATCAACTCAAACAGCACACTGCAAAGCTCCATGTGGGAGGAAAAAATGGGTCTGTGCCTAGAGAACTGACTGCAGGAGAGACAAGAGAAGGCTGGCAGAATAGGATAGATAAGGGATGGGTGCTCCCAACTGTACTGGTATGCTCTTTATTCAAAGTTTAAAACTGTCTTTTCAAGTAGAGTTTTGTATACATGCATCAAGGAGTAAACTGAGAATGGGTTTGGGTTTCATGCATGAGGATGCTTGAGGAATTTATTCAATAATCCTTTTATAAAGGATTCAATGACTTAATGCATGTTGTGACTCCTTCTTTTCAAAATAATGCAGGAAAATAAAACAAAACAGAACAGTGGTGAGCATGTGAAAGTAACATGGAAGAGAAAAAGACCAAGCTGCCCATCTCTACTTGCCCTTGTCTCTCTATAGACAAGTCTGTGCTGCTTCCTGTATAGTTCAGAAGAACAGCAGATGCATTCAGTACTTTTGAAACAGTAATAACACATTTTAATGTGATGGGGAAATGAGAATCTGACCAGGAAAATATTCTAAGTTTGTGTGTTCTTTGAGTTGGAAGGTTGACTAAGCATAAAAAGCAGTAGCTATAAACCATCTGAAGGCTATCCTAGACTAGACCCATTAAAATGACTGGAAATGGTGTCACTTCCAGTGCCGTTTGCATGCGGACCAATGTCCTAGTGGACTGTGTACCCAAAATCAATCCAAAGGAGGGAGACTAGGAAGACCAGGAGTCATCTGGTGCCATTTGCTGAAGTTTCAGGGAACCAAAGCCACCTGAGCAAACAAAAGCAGATGGCCAGAGGTAAGAAAGACTGGTCTTAGCAAATGTTCCTGCAAGCAGCATTTTGTGTTGTATGTTTACTGCAGTGGTGCTGATTTTACAATTGAGCATCTGTTTAAATAGCCCCAGCTTTTAAAATAACATTTTTACGAACCCACATTCTTCCTTTTGCTCAGGAATTGCTCCCTGGCCAATCATACTTCCAATGTTTCCACTTGAATTGAATCAGCATAGTGATCTTATGAAAATATTTGTGTCCTGTGGTTTATCAGTGATGCATTTAATAACCTGTGGATCTTTTCAAATACATTCATTTACAGATAACTTTTATGGAAAATGGGAGGCAAAGAGGAAGAACATTGAAGTTAAAAATATTAGTTCCATGGGGCACAGTATAAAAGAAGACTTGTAGCAGTAAACATATGAAACTCTTAAAGATGTAAATGCTAATTTGCTTTTATCAGAGTACATTTGGGGGGGGGTAATCAAAGTGGGGCATAGTACCATAGTAACTCAACATTCATAAGGTATAATGGAACACCTATCATTCTGTATTTACTTGCTCTTGCTTGTAACCCAAACCCCATTCGGATATTCAATTAATAATTGAGTAACATGCCATCTCACAAACTGAGAAGGCCCAGCCTCCTTCCAGCCTTTGGGATTCCTAATTATAATGAAAATATTTAAAATGCTAATAGATGAAAATAATTTGAAGTAATTTTTTTAAAGCAGGTTATCTTGAAATTGACAGCTTGGACATATGGCCTGCCTCCTTTTGTTGATTAAGTCTCATAAAGTGAGCTTGACTTAAGTGTTTCTGAGGGTATCTGTGCATTCAGCATAAAACACTGCAGAGGTGCCCTTTGTATAGCTGTACATGCAAAATGTGTGGTGGGCTTTGGAGCATGATCTGTCAGGGTTCCAACCCTCAGAGATACATCATCGGGATTGAAACTACTTCTACCTTGTACCTTTATTTATTGGTTGTATATCTCATCTTTCTACCCAATAAAGGTGTTGTTGGAAGGAAATCTTACGAGGTTCCGAGCTGGGAATGAAGATACACAGGCAGTTGCTTGAACAGAGGTGATTGCTTTATTGTCCAAGAGCATAAAATACAGAGAAGTCAGTTGTTGGAGGTGGCCACACTTGTATTTCTCCTCCAGCCCTTTATATAGGGACAGGGGTCTTATTGTTAGTGAAAAAAGAGTGACAAATGATGTTTTGTCTTAGCCAGACAGTGCTTAGTTGGTTTCCTGGAAGGGGCACTAAGGGGCACTGACTAAAGATCAGAAGCATTCCTGTGGTCGCACCCCTTATTGTTTTGTGGTTTCTTGCCTTTTAGTCAATTAAGGTCTCTGCAGGGCTGTGGCTTTTGCCCATTGGGTTTAGATCATTGTTATTCTGAGGCGAAGCCCCTTTTCTTTTACTTGTTGCCTCTCCGCCTTTGTCCTCTCAGTTTCCTGATCTGATCAGCTTGCAGGGAATTTGATCAGGTTATCAGGACGTTCCTTTATGGCTCATGTTTGTATTATCCTATTATTCTATTGTGATCCTTTATGTTTAAGTCATTTCCCTTCTATTTTTAATCTTAGTCTTTTGTCCTGGAGTTTCCATCTTCTTACCTGGTTTGGGGAAGTGTTTTTGGTGGGAACCTAGTTCAAAAATGGCAGTTTGGAAGAGAAGGGGAAGAGAGGGTTGCTTGAACCCTTCCAACAGTGCTCAAGGCAACTAGAGAAAAAAAAACTAAAAATAAAACAATACTAAATAGAAACATAGTTTAAAATCCATAAAAAATAAAAACAATTGGAGCTGAATTGTATGTGACTTTGGTAAGAAGTCATAAAAATTTGCTCAGTGTCTTCAAAGGCTTAGCTGAAAAGTTTCAGTGTTAAGTTCTGCCAGAGGTCCTCTGGTTTCTGACACCAAACACTAAAACTGTAAATATGTTTAGTCACATTTATGGATTATGTACTGGTAAATGCAGCAGAGCTTTGTTTTTTTATTATGTCCTTGGAATAGTGTGTGTGTGAGTTTGGAGGCAGAATATCCACATACAGCAAACTATAAGGATAGGATTAGTATTTTTTTTCAAAGTCTGTTGTTATGAATTTGATTCCCCATGCTCCAGAAACTACCACATACTGCAATTTTAATTCCTTAAATAAAGAAGAAAAGCTTCTTTCTTTTGCATCCATCTTCCTGTCCCCTGGTATATATGGATGAAACTTTGCACAGTTGAGCAAAATCTTTGCTGGATTATGTGCTTACCATATGAATCTCTTTTCAGAAAGTTCACTTTTCATATCCTGTCTACAGACTAAAGAAACCTATTTGATATATATTTCTAAAACATATATTATAGCTGTGAGTTTTCTTTCTGATAAAGCTGGTTGATTAGCACCATTTATATTAGGCTTTTCCGCCCCCAAAGACTAGACTCATTTCACATATCCGGTTTCAGAGTCTATATGTCCTTGATTTAATCTAGTCAGTATAGCAAGAGATATGTGCAATGTTACATCAAAAGCAAACAATGTCAAATAAGGATCTGATTACTGGGAATATATGAGTGCATGTATCTATTGTAAACAAGTGTACGTGCAATTTGCTCACACATTGACTCAAAAACAAAACAAAACCCAACAACCTAAAATCAGGAGAAGCAATATGCTTATTAAATAAAATTGTACCAAAGTATTGTAAGTTTATGAGTACAGTCTGCATGATGAAAAGGAAACATGAAGGCTATATTGTAAATGATATTGTAAAACTATAGGTAAAGGTAAAGGTTTCCCTTGACGTAAAGTCCAGTCGTGTCCGACTCTAGGTGGCAGTGCTCATCTCTGTTTCTAAGCCTTAGAGCCGGCGTTGTCCGTAGACACTTCTGGGTCATGTGGCCAGCATGACGACACGGAACGCTGTTACCTTCCCGCCGAAGCGGTACCTATTGATCTACTCACATTTGCATGTTTTCGAACTGCTAGGTGAGCAGGAGCTGGGACTAGCAATGGGAGCTCACCCCGCCGTGCGGTTTCGAACCGCCAACCTTCCGATCGGCAGCTCAGCGGTTTAACCCGCAGCGCCACCGCGTCCCTTTGTAAAACTATAGTTGGCCCAAATTGCATTGCCTCTATGGCTTTTGGATAGTTCTATTGCTGTCTGAAAACTTGTAATAGTTTTTCTAGGTGGATCAGAGAAATTTCTTTCTGGTAGCATAGTAGAACATTTAACGAAAAGCTGTGGTGTGTTATGGGTGGAGCTTATATTCCCACACTATTTGTGACAGAACTTTCCTGCATTCTTCTACAGAATAAGGGCAGATTGGGAAAACAATTGGTTCTATTGCTGAATACATCCCTCAAGCTTATCAGTTTCTATAACTGGAACATTCTTCCAGTAAATGCAGTTTGCCAAGCTATCTATCACATCCTAATGTGGCCACTGTCTTAAAATAGCACCCAAATCACAAGCGTATCCGCCTGCTGCTGATATTCCAATACTGAAGGCATTTGTTCCACTGTGTAGATTTGATTGGTTTCTGTTTCCTTTGATAATGAGGGTTATCAGTTGGTGTTCTCATTTCTACCATTAGGGATGTTCATTTGATTATCTTTTATGTTCTGTTTTATACTTGTTATTTTAACTGACTTGCAGATTTTGTTATCAGGTGATATTCTTCTTTTTCCAGCTTTTGTTTGTTATTTCTGTTGCATATAATTTATCAGCATTCTTTGCTATAGGTATTCTTGTCTTTTTGGACCTGAGGAATCTGCAAATATTCACAATCTTCCCTTTTCAAAAAATGTCTATTTCTTTGATAATGTATTTCTCTGTGGGTCTGCTCACGTGTGTGTGCCTGCTTATATATATTATTCTGATACTTGTTTATTTTGAGTCTTTTCTGATTGCCTCAACCCATTCCAAAATTATGCTAAGAAAAGGTAAAATAAAAATAAAAAAGTTATTTATTTATAGAGGAATCCTATATTCTTTATTCAGATGGTCCAATATAATTCATTATAATTAGGAGATAAATGCCTCAGATTATCTCTTTACATGTCACACTTTAATTTATCATATACAACACTGCTTTAGCAATATTTATATTTCATTTTTTTTAATTCTGACAATATAATCTTTAAAGGGCAGAGGTAGAACAACTGAATGAGGGAAAAAATGAACTCAGTTAATGAAGTTGTTAAACTAAATTTCTTTATCAGCACGCAGGGCATTCTTTATTGTTTTACATTGTTTTAAGTAAGGTAAGCGGAAACTTTATTAAGTCTAAATCAAAAGTAGATAAGGAGAAGCCTGAGTTATAATTAAGTTTGGTACCAAATTTTAGCTATCACCAGGAATATGTTTAAAACATGTCTGAAAATAGGCATTTCTCTTTCACAGAAAGTTAATATTAGGATAGCTCTTTGATTCAAAGGCAATTTGATTGAATCACCTCTTTGAGCAGAATTTTCAAATTACACTGGCACATCAATTTTAGGCATCAAATTAAATTGGCTGCTTCAAATCAATTGGGTGATTTAACAGACTTTTGTGCATGTCTACCCATGTTATTTGTAGAATTGAATTGACAGTCTGAATCAGCTTGGCTCTTTGAATCAGTGATTTAGATAGAATTGAACTGATTGTTTGAATAATTTCTTGGAGGATTTGCATGCCTCTAGTAAACACTGTTGCCTCACGTGCCAATATACTGCCTCCAAAGAACAGTTTTCTCCAAAATCTCCAGGTTTTATCCCTTGCTATCTGATATTCTTCACGCAGAAGCTCTCTTATGTTACACCTTCTTTCCTCTTGCTATTGTTCAACACAGGGTCAGTTTTTTTTCCCTGGGGCCATCTATGATGGTTTAACTCTCAGTATTCATAATATGACTACAAGATAGGCTTCTAATTTTTACAAAGGAATCTATTTCATTTTTAATAAACTTCCTCTGCTGTAGCCTCTCAGTTATTTAAAAACTTAAGACTTTTTAAAAATTGTCTGGGAGAAATATTGGAGGAGTGGAGAACGATTCAGGAATTCTGAATTGTAACCCCTACAAATCCCAGACTTCACCATTATGCATGACAAAGCCTTATCCATTGTGCATCTTCACCCCCACCCCTACAAAAATCTTCCCATTAAAATGTTGCCCCTCTTTAAATTATAAAAATAATCTTGTGTGCCTATTTTCTAATGTGTCCATTAAAAATGCAGCACAATTTTTTTGTGGTTAATGTTACATTTCAACCATTAGCAATCTCTTCTCTTTTTATTTCATTTTTGCTTGGGTATATTGTTTGCATCATATACTTCTGTTATCCAAAACTTTCTGGATTTAATGTTCCCTTTTGGAAGAGCTTGCTTAGGGGTACTTATGGGGAGGGGATAAAGGCAAAGAAGGAGAAATATAGGAAGGTGTGTAAGCATAAGGCAATTTCTGGATATTGTGGCACATTTTTAAACTTTGAAATTCATGAGTTTGGTAGACTAATTTAAGATTTAAAAAAGAAATGCTAACATGACACATAACATAGCAATGATTCTATCTTTTTGTCATGGATATATTAATTCAGGTGGTTGTAGCCAGGATGGCTATCATTTCTCTGTCTTCAGTAGAACATTGGCTCACTATAGGGATCACAATGTTTGAAACCTTTTATTCATTTAGATATCATGCTGAGAAAACATTTAAGTGAGCTGCATAAGCTATTACACCTGCATTCCATCTTCTAGAATTGAGGAAGGCTATTTTTCCCCTTTCCACTGAAGATCTGTTCCCATACATCATGCTTTGGCTGAAGGTTAACAACATAAATCTTTCAGCTAAAGAACAAAGGTCTACCAAGCTTCACTTAGTTCTCTGCGAGAACACAGCTATTTTCAAAACAGTAATTATCTAGCACTATAAAAAATCCTCTGCTTTGCCTTATATCAGAGATAGGAAAACCCTTTTTCACTGGAAAAAAAAGACAAATCTTTTTCTTTTGATATATTTAACAAGCTGGGTTTCATTTACATTGTCCAAGCATTTCTTGTGGCACAGCTTTTTGATCAATAGCATTTCATTTTGTATTCATTCTTCCAGTGAAGATTATGGGAAATTGAAGACTACGGATTTGACATTTTCTGCAAAGGAAAGCTGCAGCCATTTTTGTTGAAGGCTTAATTGCTCCAAGTTTGGATAACCTTATAAAGATCAAAGGAAGTATGAGAATAATAATACATGGTAATTATACCTCATTTTTAACCTGTGAAGTGCTTTACAAACATGAACACTGAACAGTTGACTAAAATTATCAGGAAAGTTAAGGCAAGGGAAAGTTAAGGCAAGGGACCAAAGAAAATAGTGGCTGTCAGCCATCATATGGAATTAAATGTTCTATATTTACATTCCTGACAGGGTGGGTAAGGAAATGGCTTATAGTTTACAAAGCATATGTCTTTCTTTTGTATCTCTTGAGTGAATCACTTAGGGAGAGCACAACAACTCATTCTGTTAGAAAATATGGGGGTTGTTTTTTGCAAAATGACATCACTGTCGTCTTAAATTGTATATTCTCCCTACGTAATTTAATATTCATGATTGGCCCCAACCCTTCCAGCTTTTAGGAGCAGCCTGAAGACATGATTCTGCCACTGTGATTGGGGGTCCAGCTTTTACATTGGCTTTGTTGAGTTTGATGCGAGGATGGACTTTGGCTGCTGACCATGGTCACTTTTGTTTTAAAGTGGTTTTTTGGTGATTTTATATCTTTGTATATTGGTTTTTAACTTGTTTTTACTGGATTGTTGTTTTTAACTATTGTGAACTTCCCAGAGTCACTTAAGTGAAGTGGGTGGCCATACAGACGAAATAAATACATAAATTCTGAGGATCAGTGCCACACCATGACTGCAGACATATGCTGTGCAACTTATGGCAGGCAGTCAAAATAAAGTGTAAGAGATAAAGCAAGCTTACCCATTGCTGATATACATTAAGTAATTTTAATTGTATGGGATTCAAATATTTTGAATAGGCCATCAGTGAAATCTGAAGTTAAGAAAGATGGGAAAGAGGATAAAATAATCCAATGTAACAGTAGTGGAATATATAGTGTATTCAATCATTGTTATTATTGACCGATTTAAGCATGCCTGTGATCTAGTACTTAACTATCTTGGCCTACTTATATAAGTTATAATTCTTGAAGACTAACATTGCAGACATTTCAGTAGAACAAACAGCATAAAATCTATTCTTGGTATGTATGTATGTGTGTGTGTGTGTGTATATATGTACGTGTATGTAAATCTATATATATCTGCCCAGGTCCCCTGAGTGGGGGAGATTGGCAGTAATAAAAATATGACAAATAAATAAATAAAATATCTTTTGTTTGATCAAGAAAGGATACAACAGAATGGAACAGCAAAACTCTATAAAACTACAGATAAGAGTCACCAAAGCACATGCCAAGTTGAGGCATGAAAGGTACAAAAATGATTTCTATCAAATTCACTCCAATGCCTGATAATCTGAATTGTTTGGATGAGAGCTGCCATGCTGAAAATGTAGGAAAAGAACTTTAATTTTATTTAGACTTAATAAACATGCATCACAAATCTTGCATATGCACCTGGAAGCAAACATGAGGACTTTCAAGATACCTAAATATATTCCTGTGCAGAATACAAGCCTTAACTCAGAACTACCTCTGGAAAGCTTAAAGAACAGCTGATTTCCACTGGGAGCTCAGGGATGCCCCTTCCTAATGGAATAAATTCCTATTTGTATGGTCACATGAAGTATTGAAGTGTAAGCAGTGACATTTGTAACCATAGCAAAGCTGTCTCTGGTCCTAGAGTTTGAAATTAACCTGCCTGGGAAACAAGCCAGAGATTCCAGATGCACAGAACTGTTGAGACAGCCATATGTTTCAATGTGATTGACTGACTGCCTCTTGCTGATTTTGAGAATCCTAGACAATTATTTGGAAACAGTGTGAAGTTCAGGTGTAAAAAAATATTCACAATGGATGTGATTGGGACACCTGGTCACTGAAGGGCATAAATGGAAAGTTGAGCCTTCTAAAAGAATCAAATCAATTTCCTAGTCAAATTAATAGAACTAATACGTATAAGAAAAAAAAGTGTTTACTCTTTTCATTTAGAGATGAAAAGACCAGAGAATAAGCACAAAGTAATCATGGAGAAAAAGATTTCAACAAGGATACATGTTGGATTATGGTTTTATGTTGCTGTAAAGCTATTGCTATCTATTCAATTAGTAATGATAAAGGATAAGGCTTTATCAATTGGCTTGTATGCAAAACATATTGTGTTGGGGCCAGAACACAGACTAACATCTTTCCCAACCATCTTTTCCTGAGGCAGCCTGAAATTAAACCACCTCCATGGAGAGATAGAAAAGAAATTAAAAGTAGGATCTTCAGAATGCTCAGCACCACTGAGATATACTGTAGCCCATCATCTTGGAAACACTGGGGAATATACAAATGAAGCCTGTGGAAAATATCTTTTTTCTTTTTCTTTTTTGTGGGATGGGGAGAACTCTTATCCAGGGTTTGGAGCTCCCTTTATTGTCACAACTAAACTGACCTTTGGTCAGTCAATTGTTATGAATCTGATTTGTGTAAGATTAACAGGAACTCAACCTTTGCTGCTCAATTTTATGCCCTTGCAGATACCCCTCCAAATGTCTTTCCATTCTTTGGAGTCCAAGGAGGTGAGAAATAAGGAGTAGTGTTGGTATTATAATTCATCAAGATCATGTTATTCAGTTACCAGCTCTACCAAAAATGAGAGGGCTGTTCTCTGGACTGCACCTAATCCTTACCATGTGGGAACTAACCATGGTGATGCATGTTACAGTTATATCTCCCTTGAATTATTATCACATATTCTGTATGGAGCTGTTTGGTCCTCCAAGCTGATCAAGAGTTCTATGTCTACACTATTAATGAATCAGTTAAATACAACACATGATTCCTTTCTTCAAATAAACCCAGAAGATAGGCAAAATTAAAAGTGCCAGTTATTACCTATTAAGTCTTACATGACTTGACATCAGTCTATTTGAAAGACCATATTCTTCCATGGGGCCATCATGGGAGATATTTGGAAGAGGCCCTTTTTGCAAATTCATCAACTTACAAGGTACACTAGGTAGATATGTAAGTGTTTGTGGTGGCTTTTCCTCAGTTTGTCTTATGCAGTCAATGATATTCTTATTGAGGCAGCTTTGCATTTAGGCTAGTATGTCTGCTAAAATAGGTTTTAATTGATTGGCTGCTCTGTTTCTTTTTATTGCTGTATTTAAATTGTTTTATTTGATTTATTTCTGTCTGTGTATCATCTTTGTTTTTACTTTTCATTTATTTATAATTTTCTTATTGCTAGCTGCCTTGAGTGCCATTTTGGCAAAAAGGTGAAGATATGACTCCAATAAATCAGTACTTTCCCTGACTTCTATCAATTATGTAATGGCATTTGGGCTCAGCTTGCAGTCTCTGTCTAGGTTCTGCATTCTAGATAACACATAGAAGACTCATATATCAAATCCTTTACTGCAACAGTACATGAGAAAATACTCATTTCCAAACAGCTTCTGTGCTGAGAGCCAGAGAAGGCCAATCCAGGAAAAAGGAAAACTTGCGGCTTTTATCTCTTTGAGTACCTTCATTATTATCCTCTCTCTTATGAATAAATTGTACTATTATAGTCAGCTTCAAGTCTCCCTTTCCCATTATATTTCCTTAACATTTTTTTTTTAAATCCACACAAAATAAGGCTATTAATAATACCGCCAATGACACTTAAGAGTATCATTCAAGTCCTTCTCCACTCCCAAATGAACATAATACTAGGTTTTGGTCTAGCTAAGACTTTATGCCAGTCTTTCAGCCATTGCAGCATGATGGATTTTAACTACACATATTATCAAGATAACTTAGATGGTTAGAAACTTATTTTTTAAAATTTATTTAAAAAACAACAGGAAAATATTAGAAAATCCTGCTTTTAGATGTACAATTGTATGTATTAATACATGCATCATAGATACACACTCAGTTGCCAGTGACAACTACATCAAAAGTCTGGATTTGTTAACTGTATTTTATTGCAGAGGGAAACTTTTTATTTGTTTATTTATTTATTTGATTTCTACAGCCGCCCTTCTCAGCAAGTGACTCAGAGCAGTTTACAACAATAACATCCTACCAGGGAAGAGGTTTGTTATTGTTGCTTTAAAAAGAAAACTCAATAGTTTCTTTCTACAGGCATTGCACATATCAATTACTGCTTCAACTTTTTATTAATAGGTAAAACCACTGAAAAGTTCTTTTTACAAAGGCATAAAGGCAGAAAAGGGAGTATACATTTTGTGTCATCCTGACTTCTAGAAGGACTAAAGACTAGCTCAGCTCTGCTCAGTTTTTTCTCTTTTTTAATGAAATATAGGAATCTCAGGATTATGATTCAGGTACTCAAGGACGTGCATATAAAATTGCTTTTTCCATTGCCCCCTCCCCCCATAACTGTGCTGCAGTGGTTCCTCTTCTTCTTCCATGGATTGTTGGCATTTCCTTGATTGTTTTGCAAGGACCAAGCCATTATGTTACTATGGTAACAAATCACTCTGGCAGGGTAAGAAGGTCATACTTAAGTATCCTCAGTTTTGGGTGTGAAAAGAATGACCATATATGGACATTGCCTGGAAGGAATTTGCCTGGGCTTGTTTCAGTTTCAGTTTCCTTTCTGTAGCCTCCTTCCAGTCCTCTCTGAGCACATGTGAATGCATAAGCTTGTAAATACGTTTATGTAAGAAGCTTTCTGTAAATACATTTATTTTTACAGAAATGCCTGGTGTGTGATTTTTCTGATCTCTCGGGCCAAATGCTTTGCAGCAATCTCTGACATGGATGGTTCCAATAAGTGTTGGAAAAGGTGAGTAGGTTAAACCCAAACCCCTTACTGTGCAGGTTTCCTCAAAGTTGGATGCTTCTCCTGCTCCTATCTAATATCTAAATCACTGCTGGGCAACACTGTCCAACAGCATATCATCAGGTGTCATCATTATGCCAGTGATACCCAGCTGTACATCCCAGTGCCTCACCAACCAAGCAATGGAATTGAGGTTGTGTCCCATTCCCTGGAGGGAGTTAGGGTCTAGATGTGGAAGAACAGGATTAGACTCAACCCTAGGAAGGCTGAGTGGCAGTGGGCTCAAAGACCATCTGCTTTGGGAGATTGTCCAGCTTTAGTTTTGAAAAGGGTAGCACTTTTCTAGTTGGACATTTGGATAATCCTTTTAGACTTGCAGGTCCTGCTTGAAGAGCAGGGGACAGCTTTGGTCAGGAGGCTTTGGAACACTTTCATTTTGTGTGCCATTTGTGTCCTTTTTGGGATCTGGAGGCCCCTCTCACAGTCACCCACACCTTATCTTGTCTCTTTTGGACTACTATAATGTGCTGTACATGGGGCTTCACTTAAAGTCTATTTGAAAGCTACAGCTGGTCCAGAATGTGGCAGCATGGGTAGGTATGGGCACATCTCAGTATGTCCATGTGATTACTTCATGAGTTGCACTGTTTGCCAGTTAGCTTCAAGACATTGATAGGGATCTATACAGCTTTCATGGCTTAGGGCCTAGGTATTTGTAAAACCACCTGTCTCCAATAACTTTTACTATAAGATTGGGCAGGATTGTCATGCTGTGAATCCCATTAATGAAGAAATGTTACGTTATAGGTATGACTTCTCTGTTGCTACTCCTATCTTCTGGAACAGCATTATCCCCCAAACATCCCCCAAGGCCATGGTGTTGGCCTTGATGCTGTTTAGAAAAATGGCTATTCCAGCAGGCCTTGCACTGGGAAGATTTGTGAACTTGCTAGTATGTTACATGTTTTAAAGTTTTTATATTCCATTTCAATATCTTCAAATAAGTTGCATAGTCCAAAAGGAATTGCAAAAACAAGGGAGAATCCTAGGAGACTTGACTGATTTTTTTAAAAAGAAAACATAATACATAACTCAGAATATGTCTTGGGACCTATTTACAAGTTACTGAAATATAACTCAGAAATGGAACAAATATGGCCACAATCAGAGGTTCAGACGGAATGATTTTCTATGGTACAATAAAGTTAATGTAGTTTTTAAGAATCATTACATTAGAAGTGCCATATTGAGAATATGGAACAGATATAAACCCAGACTGTGCCCAAAAATGCCTTTATGGGCCTCAGCACAAGAAGCATATCACAGGAAAGAAACAGTAGGTAAAGAAAAATGGTTAGCTTATTGAAAGGTGTTAGAACCAGAACATGGAGAATATAAGATGAAATCAAAAGAGCAATTGGCTGCAGAGGGATTTAGTTTTCAATGGTTTTCGTATGCAGTTAAGAGAAAAATTTAAGGCAGATAATAAGACATTTGGAATTGAGCAGCAGAAGACAGAATCTGAAGTTGACCTATGCACAGATGATGGAACAACAATTGCTAAAATATATATATATACACTTTTATTGAAATTTGAAACAGAAGAAGAGCAAGTGAAAGACTGTATGACAAAATGGCATAAGAACTTTGGACATGATATACTGATGGAATAGTGGGAAAGTATGTGATTAAAAGAATTGAAATTTATATTATTTTATAATCTAAAAGAGAAATTTTATAAAATGATATACCGTTAGTATATGACTCCAGAAAAAATTGGCTAGGATTTATAAAGGTACTTCAGATTTATGTTGAAAATGTGGGCAACGTGAAGGGTCATTTTATCATGCCTGGTGGACTTGTAAAAAAGCCAGAAATTTCTGGGTTCAAGTACATATAATGATACAAAGAATTTTAAAGATCAATATTCAATTGAAATCAGTACTTTTCTTGCTGGGATTAATGGACAGCCAATTAGAAAAGAGCCATGGAAAATTATTTTTATATATGAAAATAACATGGATGGCATAATCATTACAGGTAGTCCTCTGTTAACGATTGCTCTGTTTAGGGACTGCTCAAAGTTATGAAGGGGCTTTATGACTGGTCCTCAGACTTCCAACTGTTGCAGCATCCCTGTGGTCACATGATTGCCATTCAGGTGCTTCACAACCAATATGCATTTATGATTATTGCAGCATCCCATGGTCAAATGGTCGCCATTTACAAGCTTCACAGCTGGCTTCTGACAAGCAAAGTCAATGGAGAAGCCACCAGTGAAATCACAAGTCGCAATCATGTGATGTCTCACGTAACAACCATGGGTAATTCACTTAATGACCACAGGGAAAAGTGATGTAAGTCTGGAGTGGTCACATGATGTCTCATTTAATTACTGCATTTTTTAGCCAGTCCCAATTGTGGTCGTTAAGTGAGGACTACCTGTATAGGGTTTTAATCCTGCTAAATTTTGGGCCGATTAGCTTCAATCAGTTAATACATCATCTTCTTCTAAAGAAGAGATGGCATGTGCAAGGAAAGAACAGCACAACAGCTTCCCAATTGTTCAGCAAAGATCTAATAAAGAAGTTGTGCTGATCCATACTTTCAAAAACCATATTAAAATATGTTCTTGCTAAATATTGAAGAGATCATTGCTTGTGCTGTTGGAGATGATGTGTTTATGCTCCTTGTATGACAATTAAACAAACAAAAAGACTGTGTGGGTCACTATTGCATTTCTGAGAGCTGCCTAAGTGTTCTATTCAGAGATTCAATTCAGTCAAATCTAGTACTTGAATAGACTTTCAGAGGGGTGAGCCATTACATTACTTAAGTTCCTTAAGGTTTGAAAAAAATTGTCCCAGATATATAGTATGTGCAGTTATTGATTAGGATTTATATTTTGTGCTGCCATCCTGGAACTGGCAATTATTGGATCAATTCCACCAAAACCAGTGTGGTGTTTGTTCTCAATGTCAGGATTTTATATCTGAATATATATCATCCACTTGCAGACAGTGGAGCTGATATTATTTTTAATTTTGTTATAAGATACAAATTACATAGATAGAAATGCTACTTGATGGTCTTCCACACAAAAATGTCCACATAAAACATTGGTCTTTGGGGAGAAAATAAAGAGCATCACATATGCAATTAACTATTTATTTTTTATCCAGAGAGAGATTTAACATATTTGGAATTTTAAGCAATGTTTTCTAAGTTAATTTCAGTGCACATTTCAAATGGAGATAAGCTTCTATGGCACAAGGTGATCCCTGAAATATACTTAAACTAGGATAAGGGACACCGACATACAGAGAGTATTTTTAAAATTATTTTTAGTTTTTATTGATTGAAAAGAAGAAGAAAAGTGAAAGCCTGGAAGAACTTATATCCATTAGGTACCAAAAATAGCTTACATATAATTTTGTTATACAATTAAATAATTAACTTTTAAATAAGTTTATTAAACAGGAGAAAAAAATGGGCAATTAAACATAGAAGCTATTGTATGCACTCCAGATTTCTAAATTTCCCTCCTTTTGGGGGGAGATGGGTGGTGATAAAATTTGATAGATAAATAAATAGTTCTCCAAATGGGAATCTAAAATACTTGTTCAAATATAGAAATATATCCTTCCATCTTTGACGATATCAATTGTTTACAAACATAAAAGTGCACACTATCCCTTTCTATTTTTTTTTAATCAATATGTATTTGAATCTAGTAGTTTACCAGATTCCCTTAAGGAAGCTTGCATCACTGCAGAGAAGGCATTTGATAAATATATTGGCAATACCTATTTTTTTAATTACTGTTATTTCATTTTTTCCTCATGAATTTTTTAAATGGACTAAAGTATTTAGGACAAACAGAATGGACATTATTCTTTTCATTACTTTTTCCATTCTATTATCCCAGGAGAATTAGATTATGTCCATAATTGTCACATCCCAACCCCCTTTTTTATTCTGATGGAAAGATCCTCACAAGGGTTCAGAATTGAGATGAAAGCTCTGTGGAGGAGAGCTGGGCTGCTTTTTTTTTTCCTGGGCTCAGCTGTAGTATAATTGAATCCACTGCAAAGTGAGATCATCATCATCATCATCACTCTGTTTACCCATAAAAAGATCTCAAGCTTCAGAGCCTGAAGTTCTATAAGGGAAATAATAGTGTAATTGCTCTGCTGATTGCTTTCTGTAGCGGGACAAAAAAGGTAAGTGGTGAAACTGACACGAGTTTTGACCATTTTGTCATTGTCTCTTCTGCCCAGGAGAAGCCAGTCAGGGAAGTGGCTTGCTGAGGATGGTTTTTTGTTTCTTTTTTCCCTTGTGTGGGGTCTTGATTTTGGCACCTTATTCTCAGCATTTTAGTTCAGCAAAAGCGAAGGCAATGCATCTTCAGACTGCTTCTGAGAGTTTGCAGAGTGAAAACAGTAGTGCCCAATGAATTGTGAAGGTTATCGCAGCTGAACTTCATGGTTCTAAAGCTGGATATCCTTTGTCCTAACCTGATCATCTGTTATTTTTTAAAACCAGCAATATTAGAGGAGTAAGCTACTTTGCTTTGTCACTGATGCTGTTGTTTAGATCGAGTAGCTTCTTAACCCTTAATTTCAGGTTTTGGCATTACAGAAATTACACTTCATACAATTGTAAGAAGGATGTGTTCATCCGTGTGGCTTCTCAACTGCATACTGTTCTGTTACAGTTCCACATAAGGGTAAGCTTGCTTTGGGCTGGACAGTATGTATGTATTTCAGAACAACTGGTTGATCTACATTTGTAGACCAACTTGACAATATTAAGTTCAATCTTTTTTCTTCTCTTCTCCTACCATTCACTGGGTTTAAGCATCTTCTAAGTCACCAATGTTGTCTTTTTCTCACTATGACCAACATACAAGCCACTCACATTATAATATATAGAATTATATCAAAAAGTCCATATAAAAAGAAGCTTCTAGGAAGCCAATAACTTCTACTCTATATTAGAATCTCTGATGAAATGGTAGCGATAGAGGCTATATTTATCAAACTACATTTTTCTGAAAGACTTGCAGAAAGCTTTTTTTAACATTAGTGGAAGTATAATCACACATACTGTCCCCTTTTTACATGAATGCACCTGCTATTATCAGTCTTTTCCCACCCGCTAAAGAGCTGCTCAGGTTTTCTCTACTTCCCTGTTTAAAACCCCTGTTGTTGTGCAGAACTGACAAGGAAAGATAATACCTAATTTCCAGAATGTTCATGAAGAGATTTATCTTGCCTCTCCTGAAGAGAAGATGCACACGTAGTTGCTTGCAGAATTTAAAATGCTTCTTCTATTTTAACTGAGACATATATAATCAGATTGGTTGCCTGGGATGAAAGCTAGTAATTAAATCTCAGTTCTTTTAAATCTGGTGTTTATAGTTTTTTCCAAAGCATTACTTCAGCTAACATAACATGGAGCTAACATAGTACAGAGATAATATAATAACTACCTAGTAGGTTTAATAAGTGAGAAATACTTGTACAGCTGATTTTGAGAATCTTGAAAAGGAAACTATTTTATTATTTATTGTTAAGGTACTGTACTTCTAGAGAAAAGAGTTGTAGGGCTTTCTGCCAAAATAAGTTGGCTTTGACTTTGGACTGGATGGAGAAGGCATTGATTTTTTATCATCACGCAGCATATCATCTTGGGCCAGCTCTGACCTGATTACCATACAAAGTAAAACCAGTGCCAGCCCTTTGAAGTAGGCCATATCAAGAAACAGACCCCGGAGGGATTCCAGAAATGCTACAACTTTGCTGTTGTAGGGTACATTAACAGAATCTTGAAAGCCTGTCCAAGTTTCTGCCTGTCCAATCTTATATTAAACAAAAACAAAGTGTGCTTATTTGGAACTTTTTTCTCTCAGGCTTCCTTCTGTCTCTGGACTATGTAACCTCTTTTCCAAGTTCCTCCTTAACAGCTCACTCATCTTTCTTCCCTTAATGGCTCTCCCATACCTTCCCCAAGGTCAGCTCCAAATTCCTTTATACTTGTCACAAAAATAACAGGAGTCATGACTTCCAGAAAACAATTCACAGAGGCAACACAGGTCCATTCTTGATACCAAAAACACATTACAATATGGTAATTTTACTGCCTAGATGGGCAGTCCCATAACTTCGATAAACAAACAAACAACCTTTGCATGGGCTTTTTGCTTCTTATGTATAGCCTAGTGTTTTTGTTTTTTTTCTAAGACTGAGGCAGCTAAAAAAAATATAAAATATTCATATACAGTAGATGACTGTTATTTAATTAACATTTAATTCACCTATCTAATCAATGATCTGCTTAGCCCAATTACATTTGGTCCAATTGACAATGGCTCTTCAAGTTCACACGAAGATATTTTTTCTGATTTCCTGTTCTTCAAGAGCTTTTAGATAGAAGTGGCAGAGACTGAATTGGAAACAGTTTATATTCAGGAAAAATGTTGCCAATTACTTTTCTTTAAAATTCTACAATTGATGGAAGAAGCTTAGGAGGAAAACTTATCTCCTCATAGGATTTTGAAGCAGGTAAGGAAGTATTGATTTTCTTCTTTAAATAATATTCTGTAGTATAGCATAGTATAGCATAGCATAGCATAGCATAGCATAGCATAGCATAGCATAGCATAGCATAGCATAGCATAGCATAGCATAGCATAGCATAGCATAGCATAGCATAGCATAGCATAGCATAATATTCCCCCTACAGCTTAACAATTAGGGAGAGACAATGAATACACAAGACAGAGACTTGTCCCAGTGAACTAGACCTTGTAGCTATTGTAGGCTATGTGGCACTTTAATTCAAAGATTAGTTAAAAAGCAATTACAAGTAGTCCTCAACTTACTATAGCAATTTGAACTGGAACTTCTGTTGCTAAGAGGTTGCCATTGTTAACTGAATCCCACAGTTGTTAGGCAAGGCAACTTCCTGCTAGCTTCCCATAACCAAGTTGGTAGGGAAGCCGGCAAGAAGTTGCAAGTCCCAGGCAGCTCGCAAGCAGTCTGGCAGGCAGGTAAGTGGATGCTGCTAAGTGGGGGAGGATTCAAGGGAGTGCATGAGGTTGCAAGGGAGGTGCAGCGAGGGTGGGTGGGGGTGCGTGAGTGGCCAGTGTGGTGTGAACACAGAGGGGCTGGGGAGGTTATGCAGTTGGGGGAGACTTACCCCAGCAACTTGCAGCTTTCTCTGCTGGCTTCCCCATTGACTTTCTGGGGAAGCTGGCAGGGAAGCTCACAAATGGCTATCACATGATCCCTGGGCACTGCAACTGGTCATAAGTGTGAGCAGGTTGCCAGGCACCCAGAACACGATCATGTAACTGTGGGGGTGCTGGGATGGCCAGAACTCCAAGGACCAGTCATTACCACCATTTGTTCAGTGCCATCATAACTTTGAATGGTTGCTTGATGAATGGTCGTAAGTTGAGGACTACCTGTATCTCTTTAAACTCAATCACTGAATAGACTTGCTCTGTCAAATCTTAGCAGGTACTTTCAAAAAGATCAGAAAATTTGCTGGACTTTTGAGCGTGCTTGTACATATACAAAAAACCAACTTGATTCTTTGAATTGAACTGAATCAAAGAAATTTGAACTAAATCTTGGGTGATTGGCAGACTCCATTTTTTTTTTTTTGTTATCTGTTAGCCTAATTAACTTATTTTGCATTATTTTGCATTATTTTGTCATGGTGAAATATAGGAAAATTGTATGTTTACTCTCTCTTTCTCTCTCTCTCAATCCCACCCCCCACTTAAACGAGAGATAAGATACATATCAATTAAAGAACAAACAAGAAGTTGCATGTACAACCTGCATTTAACCTTAATTTGTTCCATTTCTATTATCAAATTGTATTCCAGTATGAAGCTGTGGTAAGAATGTATTTATTCTGTTTTGTTTCTTTAACAATAAGAATCTATTTTAAGTCTGCCTTTAATTATGAAGAACTTGGCTAGTAATTAGCCCATGATATGGTATAATCTAATCATCCTTGAAGCTTTGATGAAAAAAATTGTATTTATGTTCTATGGATTTATGATTGAATAATTCTGCATTCTTCATCCATGACAGGTTTGCAAGAGGCAATTCCATTTGTTATTATATGTGATTTCTTTATTGATTTTTATGCCATTAAAGATGACAGTGAAATTACTGGAAAAAATTATGTGCTAAATTCTCTTTTCCCACCAAATGAATCAACTATGAAAACATCAAATAATTCTTAATATAGGATTTATATAATCATTTTAATATTCTAATCCTCAAAGTGTTCTCGTGCATTCATGCGCACACAAATGCATGCATCCCTTGGGCTCTTGGTAACTCTAATGCTCTGCGTAAACTCTTTCAATAGACACACTACTCAAGATGATAGCAGATCTGTGCATTTAATTTGGATTTGCTGTATTCCTGTAAAAAGCAAATGTGAGAAGTTGCTTTTAAAAGGCAAAGTGACAGAAGGGTGTAGAAGACACAGCCCTAGTGCCGCATTTCTGTTCAGCAAGCTTTGGAACTGTTGAGAAGAAGAATGGCAAGAAAGTGAGAAGATCTGCTAGCAGTGGGGAAGGATCAGAATTGCTCACCCACAAACTCATGTTGCTTCTTAAATTATCCTTTACACTCTCTTTTTTTTGTTACTGGGGCAGATCCAGGTTTAAATATGCAGATTTTCATTTATCAGACCTAGTTTGATCTTGCCATGGATTAATTGTATAGGTCATGTTCTTGCCAGTTAGAAAGTAAGAAAAATACGTCTTTGGGAACATCACTGTAATGCTTTTATTCAACTAAATAATTAAATTGATACATCCTATCAGAATAGATGGAACTGGTCTTAGAAATTGAAAAAAAGATGTTCCTTCCAACATAGGCCAGATTTTTTTTTTTAATCACCCAAATGGCCACCCCTGAGGAAAACATACACCTCTTGGGATTTTGGCATGACACTGCTTGATGTGAGCAACACTAGAGAGTAATGAATAATGGTCTCTCTTCTGTGATTTTGAATTGTCTTCAGCAAATCAAGCTATTTCCCCCCTAAATAGGAATGTAGCTAGCTTAATTCAAAACCCAATTATGATCGCATCATTAGTGATGTTACTGGGAGTGGGGCAGAAGTTTTATACAATTTCCCTGTGAAGCCTCTAACTCATTTAGCTAGGTGACAGAATAACACTACAACTTCTATTTCTTTTAAAAGCAGAGAAAAAACATATGGCCTTGTATTCCTTTGCTCACCCACAAAC
Source organism: Candoia aspera (assembly GCF_035149785.1). Lineage (NCBI taxonomy): Eukaryota > Metazoa > Chordata > Lepidosauria > Squamata > Candoiidae > Candoia > Candoia aspera. Next base: position 164,673,735 of record NC_086155.1, read on the forward strand.
ATACAGGCATCCCCAAGTATGTGAGAACCAGTTTACAAAAGTTTTCCAGATGCTTCATCTGTAGTTATGCACATAACATGAATATTAACATTATGTGTATAAAAAATTTCATGACATTAATTGCATGGCCATTCAGCTTACACAAAAATTAAGTTATGCAAGTCTGTCTGTCTGTATGTATTGTATGTATGTACGTATTTATTTTATGGAATGGAATTGGATGGTAAATGAACTGGGGATGGCCTGTACTTATTAGCATCCAAATATATCCATTCATAAATATGATTCCAGGCAGGTGGAGGTTAATTTTTCTTCCTGTCCTATGTCTGAAGGCAAACAATAGTTCTATACATGGAATATCTTAATAATAATTTTCAGGGAAAATGTCATGGGATGGGGGAAAACTATTCTCTCTAGTTTCCTTCATGGGCTCATCCTTCCTGCTAACTGTGTTAAATGACATGCCCTCATGATACAGCCTTCACCTCTGATTTTAAGTAATGTTTTTTTTTCCTTTTCTCCCAAGGGGAGTCTTGCCAAACGAATGTGCTATGTCTCACTGACAATGCTGTTGATGACACAGTTGTGGGCTGGATCTGCTCACCTCCTGTTGATGCTTTTGGCTGCTATAAGCATACTACTTCCCTCTTGTTTCTGGCCCTGCCCTCCAAGTCATTTCAGCTTAGACTACAGAAGAGAGTAGGCATCTTGGCTTACATAGCAGGGCCTGCCCACTGGCACTTGGAAGAGCAATGATTCCTTACATATATGTCTCATTTTTCTGGAAGAACATAAGTACTTTTTTAAAACATCCATTTAGTGGTTTTTTTGAGAGTGTTTGACCTGTACTTTAAAAATTGGAGTAGTACTTTTTTCATGGAAGGTCAATTTAAACTGGAAAGAAGAACCAGATTCTACCAATTGTATATTACTGGTTCTATCCCAAGTGACTCCACTATCGTTGTTGGCACTTTTTATGGACATGGTCTGCCATTGTCTTGCTCTGGATTTTTTTTTTTTTTTACTTCCTAGTCTAACCACAGGATGGTATTATCTGGAGATATCCCATCCAAATACTAACTAGATAGAACCCTATTTAGCTTCTAAGCCAAGATAAGACCATTTCCACAAAGTAACCAGGAGTTGAGCTCAGGACAAAGGACACTGTATAAATCAGTTAGTCTAGAAATGATTGTAAGAGAGGGGGTCAAGTGAAGAAAATTATCTATAGTACAGGTCTACAAACAAAAAGTATGGGGTTCAATCTCTGCCATTACTAATTAAAAGAATCTGGAAGCAAAAAGCCTCTATCAGATATCTTGAAGAGCCACTATCAGAATGGTGATTTAGTTTTGTAAAAATATCTTTGCCATATCATCCATATATTCCTGAAAGCTTATTTTCTGCATCACACAACTTAACACAACCTGCTTTGATCACTAGGGAGTGCCACTCCTCTGTGGAATCAACTGACATTTTATACATACAGTTCCATCCTCCTTTGACCAATAGGTACATATTCAAAAGCTAAACATATTTAGAAATGTTATATTATTACCAGACTGAAACTTCTGATTCAAATGGTAGCCTATTTTATCTGCTTGTTGAAATAATTTTATATCACATTGAAAAAATCCAGTCTTCCCAAAGGGAAACTTCTACAAACTGCCTTCTCCAAATGTCAACGTATTGACTACATTATCAGATAAATGAAATAAAGTGCTGATTAGAGGGGATGGCCCATTTTGAACCCCTGAACATCATTCACTGGGATTAGTTCTTCTTACAAAGAACAGCTGTTAAATGTCATAAATTGTCCATTTGAAGAGAGATATAAAAAGTTAATAATATTTTGACATTCCAGTTGTTAAATGTTAAGCTCTTCACAAAAGGTATTAATACTTGAAAAATGACCTCATTCCCACTTGATGCAGATAAATTAAATTTGTTAAGATGATTGTAGATCTTATTCATATAGCCAGATGGTGGAACATCAGAGCAAGGCATTGTGGCAGTTATCTTTCCGATAGTAAAAATGCCAATCTATTTTTTTTCCCTGTAGATTTGCCAAAAGCTAATCAAAACAACATACAAAAGAACAGGTTATGTTACCAACTATATCTGAGAGAGTGAGAAAGACTGAGTATATACATATATTCCTCATGTACATTCTTTTATAGTTGCTGCTGGATTATGCTCCAGTTAGCCTACAATAAAACTTTCCCTTCCTGATGTTTTGGGACTATGTTTCCCAGAATTCCCAAACAACATGTCCATGCTAGCTGAGAATTCTGGCATTTTGGTTTCCATATGGAGGGCAACAAATGGGGAGAAGCCTTCCACATTTGATGAATTTTGGAGGGAGGGAGGGAGGGAGGGAGGGAGGGAGGGAAGGAGTTTCACATTAAGCTTAACAGGAATCTAAGCACATGCAGAACCAGTTTCACATTGGGTGAAATGGTCCATGAGTCTCCAGCTTGATCTCCTAGCATTTGCAGTAAAAAGGCAACACACAAAGTCATGACAGCTCCAAAAATTGAAAAAGAGTCAACTGTGAGAATGAAGATTAGATACTGGTATCTCAGGCATCCATTATTTTTATTATTTTTAATCATATTCATTATTATTATTCATATTAATATTCATATGTTCCTACTAAGTTACCATAACACTGACATCCTTAAATTTAAAATAGAATGAGGGACTATTTCCTTTTGTTTTTATATTGATATGATGTGATGGCTAAAAAACTGGATATGATTAGTTATTCTGACGAATAGGCCATGACCTTTGTGGGCACATCTTCATTTTTTTTATGAGTACAAAATGGGATAACTGGCAAAATTTAAAGCAGGTGCCCTAACAGTTATAGAGGTGCTCTAATAGATTGAGTACTATACTTAGAAGATTAAGGATGAATAAAGATCCTGGCAATTTCCATACAAAGAAATAGTATGCACCATTCTCAGTAAATTTGATGGTCATCATATTGCTCTTAATAAAGATGTCATCTAAAGAGATAGTGTCCTCATATGGAAAAAGAGAAGCAAAAAAGGCATTTGGTGATTGTTATTATTAGGAGGAAGTCTTTAAAAGCATAGACTCCCTTTGGACTCAATGAGGGTGAGCAGTGCAATATATTGTGATTGTTGATATGTATCCAATTTCATTTTGATTTTATTTCTGTCTTGGAATGTGAGCAGTTGCAATACTGCATTGCTGCAAATAATGCAAGTCATAATAATGTATAACAATAACCATCATGGTATAACCAACAACTGCACTTCACAGTCCTTAAGTTTGGGAAATGGTGCTTTGAATGTGGAAGTTGGTTTTGCCTAAAGAACTTGTGAGAACCAGGTGAGTTTGGTTGCGTGTGTTCTAATTACATTATTAAGGATGTGCGTGGGAACTCATGTTTTACTGTGCTATTTCAGCACAAGGAAGATACAGAAAGCCACTGAAGAAGCAAATGAAATGTGTCCTGCATGGCTGGAGTTCCTTGTTGATTTCTAAGAGGAGTTCTAGCATTCCATTCTGTTTGAACTAACTTCCTATTGATCAGATGTTTCCAGATTTAAACTAAAGTTCACGTGAATGGGCTTAAAGGCACGAGAGGCAGACTCAGTGGAAAGTTGTGTGTTCCTTTCTGTTATTAAGCATTTTAGGTTTTCCCTCTTTGCACAACTGTGTAGGTAATTATTGGTTAGTCATACTCATTCTTAAAACTTTCTAAATGTGGGCATTTCATGGGCTGATCCTTTAATGGGATGATGGTTTAGCAGGTCAGGAATTAGGGTTTTTTTATTTTTGTTGTTACATTAGCAAAATAACTGTGATTCAGAGTGTTTGCTATGGTTAGCAAACTGCTAATACTGGTCAGCGAGATTTTTAAAAAGTGATGGTATACACTTAATGCAATATACCAAATTTTGTTGTTATTCACATATCCCATTAACCACATCTTCAAGATACAGTTTTGTGATACAGCTTTTGCTTCATCTCCAGCCCATACCTGAGGCAATCTAACTTCACATTTATTTGATGCAATGTTAAAGTGGAGTTTTCCATCTTTCCTCAACACAAGACTTGCTGTATGTATGATTTGCAGTGCTTTGGCAGAGACTGAGGCAATGACCTGGTCAGGGACTGGGATCTGCCTAGCTCCTATTATCTGCTTTGGGTTGCAGTGTACACACCTGTACTTTTCAGCCATGGCAACTGTCTGTGGAGTTTAATTTTCCAAAGGGGTGGTGGTGTCCTTGCACAAAATTGTTCTTGTTTATTCATTCAGTTGCTTCCGACTCTTCATGGACCAGCCTACACCAGAGCTTCCTGTCGGTCGTCAACACCCCCAGCTCCCCCAGGGACGAGTCCGTCACCTCTAGAATATCATCCATCCACCTTGCCCTTGGATGGCCCCTCTTCCTTTTGCCCTCCACTCTCCCTAGCATCAGCATCTTCTCCAGGGTGTCCTGTCTTCTCATTATGTGGCCAAAGTATTTCAGTTTTGCCTTGAATATCATTCCCGCAAGTGAGCAGTCTGGCTTTATTTCCTGGAGTATGAACTGGTTTGATCTCCTTGCAGTCCAAGGCACTCTCAGAATATTGCTCCAGCACCACAGTTCCAAAGCATCTATCTTCCTTCTCTCAGCCTTCCTTATGGTCCAGCTCTCACAGCCATATGTTACTACGGGGAACACCATTGCTTTAACTATGCGGGCCTTTGTTGTCAGTGTGATGTCTCTGCTCTTAACTATTTTATCGAGATTTGTCATTGCTCTTCTCCCAAGGATTAAGCGTCTTCTGATTTCCTGACTGCAGTCAGCATCTGCAGTAATCTTTGCACCTAGGAATACAAAGTCTTTCACTGCCTCTAGGTTTTCTCCCTCTATCTGCCAGTTATCAATCAAGCTGGTTGCCATAATCTTGGTTTTTTTCAGGTTTATCTGCAAGCCAGCTTTTGCACTTTCTTCTTTCACCTTCGTCATAAGGCTCCTCAGTTCCTCTTTGCTTTCAGCCATCAGTGTGGTATCATCTGCATATCTGAGATTGTTAATATTTCTTCCAGCGATTTTAACTCCAGCCTTGGATTCCTCAAGCCCAGCACATGGCATGATGTGTTCTGCATACAAGTTGAATAGGTAGGGTGAGTGTATACAACTGTGCTGTACTCCTTTCCTAATCTGAAACCAGTCCGTTGTTCCATAGTCTGTTCTTACCGTTGCTACTTGGTCGTTATACAGATTCCTCAGGAGGCATACAAGATGACTTGGTATCCCCATACCGCTAAGAACTTGCCACAATTTGTTATGGTCCACACAGTCAAAGGCTTTAGAATAGTCAATAAAACAGAAATAGATGTTTTTCTGAAACTCCCTGGCTTTTTCCATTATCCAGCGGATATTGGCAATTTGGTCCCTAGTTCCTCTGCCTTTTCTAAACCCAGCTTGTACATCTGGCAATTCTCGCTCCATGAATTGCTGAAGTCTACCTTGCAGGATCTTGAGCATTACCTTACTGGCATGTGAAATGAGTGCCACTGTTCGATAGTTTGAACATTCTTTAGTGTTTCCCTTTTTTGGTATGGGGATATAAGTTGATTTTTTTCCAGTCTGATGGCCATTCTTGTGTTTTCCGAATTTGCTGGCATATAGCATGCATTACCTTGACAGCATCACCTTGCAAGATTTTGAACAGTTCAGCTGGGATGCCATCGTCTCCTGCTGCCTTGTTATTAGCAATGCTTCTTAAGGCCCACTCAACCTCACTCTTCAGGATGTCTGGCTCTAGCTCACTGAACACACCGTCAAAGCTATCCCCGATATTGTTATCCTTCCTATATAGGTCTTCTATATATTCTTGCCACCTTTTCTTGATCTCTTCTTCTTCTGTTAGGTCCTTGCCATCTTTGTTTTTGCTCACACCCATTTTGGCCTGGAATTTACCTCCAATGTTTCTAATTTTCTGGAAGAGGTCTCTTGTCCTTCCTATTCTATTGTCTTCTTCCACTTCCGCGCATTGCGTGTTTAAAAATAATTCCTTATCTCTTCTGGCTAACCTCTGGAATTTTGCATTTAATTGGGCATATCTCCCCCTATCACTGTTGCCTTTTGCTTTCCTTCTTTCTTGGGCTACTTCTAGTGTCTCAGCAGACAGCCATTTTGCCTTCTTGGTTTTCTCTTTCTTTGGGATGTATTTTGTTGCTGCCTCCTGAACAATGTTGCGAACTTCTGTCCATAGTTCTTCCAGGACCCTATCTACTAAGTCCAGTCCCTTAAATCTATTCTTCACCTCCACTGCATATTCCTTAGGAATATTAGTGAGCTCATATCTAGCTGATCTGTGGGTCTTCCCTAATCTCTTTAGACTGATCCTAAATTGTGCAAGAAGAAGTTCGTGATCTGAAGTACAGTCAGCTCCAGGGCTTGTTTTTACCGACTGTATAGATGTCCGCCACCTTTGGCTGCAAAGGATGTAGTCAATCTGATTTTGGTGTTGTCCATCTGGTGAAGTCCATGTATAAAGCCGTCTCTTAGGTTGTTGGAAGAGAGTGTTTGTTATGCAGAGTGAGTTGTCTTGGCAAAATTCTATTAGCCTATGTCCTGCTTCATTTTGTTCTCCCAGGCCATGTTTACCTGTAATTCCAGGTGTCATTTGACTGTCCACCTTAGCATTCCAGTCTCCTGTGAAGAAAATAATGTCTCTTTTAGGCGTGTTGTCCAGTAGGTGCTGCAGATCCTCATAGAACTCCTCTACTTCAGCTTCTTCAGCATCTGTGGTTGGGGTGTATATTTGGATCACTGTGATGTTAGATGGCTTGGCCTGAATTCAAATTGAGATCATTCTATTGTTTTTTGGTTTGTATCCAAGCACTGCTTTAGCCACTTTACTATTAATTATGAAGGCTACTCCATTTCTTCTGTGGTCCTCTTGTCCACAGTAGTAGATCTGGTGGTCATTTGATGTGAAGTGGCCCATTCCAGTCCATTTCAGTTCACTGACGCCCAAAATGTCTATCTTTAATATTGACATCTCACCAATAACCACATCCAATTTGCCCTGGCTCATAGATCTTACATTCCAGGTTCCAATGGTGTGTTGATCCTTAGAACATCGGATTCGCCGTTCACCACCAGCACCATCGGCCACTAGCCGTCCTTTCGGCTTTATGCTAGCTGTGTCATCATGTCTGGGGCTAGTTGAACTCATTCTCTGTTCCTCCCCAGTAGGATTTTGACCATCTTCCAACCTGGGAGTCTCATCTCCCGATGGTATACCGACATATCTGGTTGTACTGATCCATTTAGTTTTCACAGCAAGAATACTGGGGTGGGTTGCCATTAGCTTCTCCAGGGATCTCATTTAGTCTGACCTCTCTGTCATGACCTTCCCATCTTGGGTGGCCCTTCACGGTTTAGCTCATGGCAACATTGAGGTGCTTAAGCTCCAGCACCATGACAAGATAATGATCCTTTACTGAAGTGCACAAAATTACACTGCCTCTTTTGTTACATGATTCCATTGAAATGTTGGTACTTATAGGCTATACATGTGTACCAAGAGTAGTGCAAACCCTCCTGTGTCTGTTCCTTTTTCCAAAGTGATCAGTGCTGAACAGTAGACAGGATAAGCTACATTATCAAAGCTGGGAGGGGTGACAATAAAAATCAGTGTGTTTCCTCACCAGCACCTGTCAACAACCCCCCATCAGCTGTTTTTAGACAGAAAGAGAGAGAGAGACAGAGAGAGAGACAGAGAAACAGTCTGAGTTCCTGAGGGGGGGGGGGGAGAGAGACTAAGTAAGAATGATAGAATAAGCAAGAGAACAAGGCAGACAGGAAGACCAGATGAGAGAAAGAGAATTTGTGATCATCTGCAGAGTTGGTGGGGGCTGTACTAGGGCTTCCCATTAAAGCAGCATAGATGGAAACAACATAGCCGTCCTACGGGTACCAATGGATCTAGCTATCTACCAAAACTTGCCTCTTCAGCTCTAGCCCAAATTAAGAAGAGTGATTGGTGGATGTTTTCATACTGGCAGGAAATCCACCAATCATTTTTCTTAGCTGGTCCCCCTTTACACCTGTCAGAGCAACATCACTTGCCTGTCTCAAACCAAAGCAGAATAGAGAGCAGTTGCTGGGACAGATACAATTATTCTGGCATCCTTTTGGGCCACATCACAGACAGTTGTAAAGCACATTAAACCATGGAGGTGCTCTTTTGGATACAATAGAAGTTATCAGTCAGTACAGAAGACATGTTGATTTTTCTATTAGAATTAGCAGCTTGTTCCTGCATATTATTTTGTCCTGAACAGCTGTGTATAGCCAATGTTGTGGCATGTTTTTAAGGATATTCAAAGCATTACACATGGCAGAGTCAGTTCCCTACTTATGCCTGATGAGCTGCAAAAACTGCAGTGGAATCAGGGAAACAATCTGCTTCTCTACAGGAAAGTAATATTTCAGGAGAGAATAATAATAATCCCTAACCTAATGCCATTTTCTTTGAAAAAGAATCTTTTGCAGCACTTTTGTAGATGGCAAAATTTAGATTTGTATTCATTTTTCCTCCTTCCATTTTTCTTTATCTCTCCTTACCTTTCAGACCTTAAATGCATCTTCATGGAAAATTCAGAGTTGCTTACTATTTTAATCAAAGGTGATCTGAAGAGTTAATTTCACATCTCAGCAAATTCCCAACTTCAGCAAAGGTAACGTTGCTTCTTATCCCTTGCTGATAGAGGTACCTTCTGTGTGACACCTTTCCTTACACATTTATGGAGACTATTATCTCATTGCTAGATCAGATTTTACACTTAGTTTGCACATTCAAAATACTCTGCTATGAACATACCTTGCTAATCCCTATTCTTGAAAAAATGTTGGGAGTATTCATCAAATATTGCCTCTGACCTGGGTTAACTGAGACTGTAGCTTACTATAGGTCTTCCTAACGCTACATTAATGGAATTGTTTATTTCTCTCTTTCATTTTCACAGGATGAGGTATCAGATTGACTGTTTTGTGACTGGCTGTTTGCACCTACCATTTAAAGCACAATAATTATATTCATAAATGCACTGCAAATTAATGCACCGTTTGCTGTTTGCTCATAGCTTTTATAAGCAACTTCAGTTTTTTTCTCTCTGTGTGTGTATATATATATATATGCATGTATTAGAATTAGCAAACATGGAGGCCCTTTGTCAGAAAGCTCATAAGGGAAAGAGGGAAACCACAACACCAATCATTTCATCCAACTATTTCTGCTCAGAGGGTTCGGGGAATTGTTTAATCAAAATACATTTAATGCTGCACTCACCACAGCCTGACTGGATACTTGCTGAGAGAGATACTCCTCATGCAGAGATGGGAAAGCAGAGGCAACTTTTAAAGAAAAGCATTGTTTGCTCTTTAAGGATATAACCAGAAGGAGCCTTAGCTGGATATAACTTTGTGAATTCAGCAGCATTTATTTCTGAGTAGATAAGTACAGGAAATCTGTCTATGTGGTTGCTAAGAATTGACACCTAATGGCACATAATCAATTAATTATTCAATCAAGACATACTATATATAGGATGGCAGTATAATGGAAGCCTTAAAAAGCTAACAGTTCTTTAACTTATACAGTTTATCTCACAGTAAAATCATTATGTTTCCTTGAGGATGCTTGGCATCCATATTTAAGACAATAAAGATCCATATTCAGAAAAAAATTGCTACTCTGCTCACTTGAAATCATTTTGGAATTCAAATGTTAGGCAGCCGTTTCATCCCAACTAAGAGGAATATGTTATAGGGCTGAACACACTTCAGAACTGATTCAGAATTAGAAGAAATCCACTCATTAATTGATGACTCTTAAAGCATCAGTAGAGCCAGTTTGGTGTGTTGGTTAAAGCACCGGGCTGGAAACCAGGAGGCCATGAGTCCTGTTCCCCCTTAGATATGAAAGCCAGCTGGGTGACCTTGGGCTAGTCACTCTCTCTCAGCCCTAGGAAGGAGGCAATGGCAAACCACTTCTGAAATCTTGCCATGAAAACTAACTGCAGGGACTTGTCCAGGAAGTCACCAGGAGTCAACACTGATTTGGAGGGACCAACAAAAAAAAAGTGCTGTGCTTGCATGAGCTTCAGATGTTTTCTATAAGAAACATAGCTACAGCCCTAACGTATTGATAGGTTCTCCTATAAATGTATGTGTTCAAAGTGGGGATATACTTTTACTGTGAGCTAAACTGTATAATGCAGTTTCCCATGCTAAGGTGACCATCTTTGTTTCTCAACCACAGAATTACATATGGGAAAGCTTTTATAAGGAGTCCTAAAAGAATTATGTCCAAGTTTGACACTGGTTTGCAGTTCACAAAATGCATTTCAGAATTATTCCTAAAGTAGGTTGAGAACCACACTACATTATTTCCCTGAAAGAGATTTCCCCACACTGGTACCCAAGGTATATGTCTAGAGTGCAGCTCCACCAGCCTGGTCTTTGCATGCAAAACTGATGTATTAGCATGATTCAAAAAACATCTTGGACATTTGGAACAAAGGATGTTTTTCTGCATCCAGTTTCCCATTAACAGCAAACTTTCATGCATGGTTTCTGGGAAATATGACCTAAAAGGGCTAAAGGCACTTCAAAATAAATGTGTATAATATGATAGTCTCTGTAATCCCTTACAAGCAGTGAGGCCATTCTGAAAGGAGACCATCATTGTGTAATAAGACAGCACAGCTTAGAGCTTTATTTTCTTTGCCTTTCAAAGATGAGAAAATAGAAAGAAAAACACAGGAAGAAAAAATTCAATATAAGCCTCAATCTGTTGTCTAGGATAATTCTGAATATTTATACTGTTCCAATTTAATATCATGTTTGTGTTATGTTTTTAAGCAATGTTCACACTTCCCCCCTTGCACTATGAAAACTGTAGTTGTTTTGTGATATCGGTAGTTTAGCTGAAATTTTCATTCAGTTAAAAATATTCATTAAAAGAATCATCAGATTGTTCCAATAATTGTACCAAAGCATTTTGTGGGAAATGGAATATGTTTCTGTCGGTTACATTGAGCCACATTAATGTAATACAGCATGCCATTAGTTTATAGATTGACTTATTTGTAGATAATGTTTATGGACTGTAATTTTTTTTTAAAAAAAACTATAGGAGGATGATTAGGCTAAAGGCTGAAAAAGGGTTATTTATCCTTTCCTTTCTCCATTCCTATCAAAAGTCTCTTTCCTGTGCTGCTTTTCCCACTTTTCCCACTTCCTCCCAAGGCAAATAATAGCTTCATGAAAATGGGGAGGACTATTTTCATCAAAACCATGGCAGAAAAGAAAATTCTCTTCACCCCTGCATTTTTGTATCTATTTCACCACCATAAATTAAACAGCACAGGTAGGAAATGATCATAGGGCCCAGATCTGCAGCCCGGCAGTTAGGAACATATCCAGTAAATAGATCATACAAAATCATGGGTATGATAATCATTATCTTCATCATGCTCGACTTTAGGGCCTGTTCATAAAGCCTGTTAGCAGAGCCTAGTTTGTGTATTTTGCTCTGTGTTGGTTGAGGAGCTGATTATTTTTATCTGGCATTTTTTATTGTTCTTCCACTGTTTGTATATGTATGTTTCTGCTTGTATGCCTTGTTAGACACCCAGCATTATTTGATTAAGTTGGGTGGCCATATAAATATGCAGAATGAATGAATGAATGCATGATCTGCATCTGCACCATCCAGTTGATTGAAGCTGCATCTTTTTCTTTGCCTTGTCTATAGCAATGCCGATCTGGGTGTTGGAAACAAAGTAGTGAGTTCTGAACCTTGTATGTGCATCTCTAAGGAAAGGATGGAAAACATAAGGATAACTACAGCCTGAACTTAAGGAGTTGGAAAAGGGAGATTGGGAGGGAATGGTGGTTATGAAGGAGAGACATTATTGTAATAATAGGCTTAAATGCATCATTGTTCAACCCAAGTATTCTGGGATACATGGTAAGATATAGGAAGCTGGATTCTACTTCATTAGTAAAAAAAAAAAAAAAGTTGCGGTGGACTGGTGGATATAGCTACTGTCAGCACCTGGTCATTCGAGCATTCACACAATCACAGTCAAGAGGCTGGGATTCCTTTAACTGTTTAATGAAGTGAAATGAACAGTACAGAAGTAAAGCTGCAAATGGAGAGTTCCCGCTCAAACCTAGATTTAAAACTACATTCACTCAGTTTGTTCCCTTTCCCACGAAAACATGTCACTCCCCCCTCCCATCCAGGTGGTGTTCCTGGTGTATCTCAACCCATTGTCCTTGATGTCTGCCATAGCCATAATAATCCACTTCACACTCCAACCTCACACCCCCTCCCATCTGGCAACACAGGGTCTACACTATTGACAAGGAAATGATGGCAGATTCTCCAATAAGGGGTTCTGTGAATCCTTTGATCGGGGGGATCTGACAGCTACTTTGTACTTTCTGATGCATTTGTCATGCCTAGGACAGAAGGGCTGAAGGATTATTACTCTACTATGAAACCCATCAGCAATTCCTTGCAATTGACTGCATCCCCTTGTGTCTCACTATTATCTGTTTTATTTATTTATTTATTTATTTATTTATTTTTCAGATTTCTATCACCGCCCATCTCCCCCTGAAAAGGGGGACTCTGGGCAGTTAAATACGTTCCACCACATGATGGTTATAACCAAAATTGTGGTGTGTATATATTTCTTTATGGTGAGTTGTGGTGTGTATATATTTCTTTACTGTGTATTTATTTCAGAAAACACATACAGAATTTGACTGGGAGGTATGTGAAAGTGGCATCAGGAAGTGGGCACAGATGTCTGGTTGCTTATACATGTGACCTCTGTGTATGAGTCAAGGGCATGATCTTTCTAACCTTGGCCCTTGCTGTCTACTACCTTCTCCAATTTACTTATTACCTCTGGCTGCACCCCATATATGGAGATGATGGAGCACCACATGAGCATGGATGGTGTACTTGGAGTGCTCTGCAATTCTCTCCCAAAGCTGGTTTGGCAGCATGGAGTAGGAGCTTACCTTGATTGTTGCTTGGTGACACCTGATGGGCATGGTTAAACTCTTCATATGTTCTGTCTTAGCACAGCACTTTGCCCTCTTCTCTCTCTTCTTCCTCATCCTTGGGCATGTTCCTCAGTGTTTCCTCTGCATGGAGCTTGTACTCTGGTTCTGTGTGAGTTGTAAAAAGAGCCATGCTTTCATATGCTTTCACTCTCCATGAGAACATATTCCATGCTTTTATGGAGTGGGCACCAAGCCCCCACAAGCTTTCTTCTCTCCCACAGCCACCAACAATGGAATTACAGTTGTATGGTCACTATTGCCCTGTATATGTCCCCCCACCCGTTTCCACCTATCTGGTTTGTTATGCTAGGGGACTCCAGAGCACATCTCATATGCTAACAAAGCACCCTTCTTTTTGGACACCTCTGCTATATATAAACATTTATATTAAAATATATAAAAAAAATTATCTGACTTCACAGTGTTTCATGCAACCTATGGATGTACATGTGGCTTCCTGTAACCTGATCCATGGCTTCTTTGTTACTTCTTGATTAGCTAAATAAAGTTTTTGTTAAAATTGTAAGGAAAGCTCACAAAGCCCATCCTCAAGAGTACTGTAGACCAAATTAATGGATTTAGCTCAAATGGCTAAACTAACAACATTAATAAAAGAACATTCTGTTTCTGGATTTATGTCTATTTGGCAACCACTTTTAGAGTACTTGCTTGTGGTAGAAAAATAATATCCTTGTGTTATGTGTTGTGTTATGTGGTACTGTGTTATGAACCTCTACCTCATCTATGTCCTGTGCACTATGGGAGTAAAGAAGAGAGTTTGATCAGTGAAGTACTGACATTTGGCACGAGGCTCCTGCCTAAAGCCCCCTCCCCACTGCATGATATTGAGTGCACCTGCTTCACTTGCCTACCTTCAAAGGAGCCTAAGTGACTGGTCCCAGAAACACCAAAATGCATAGTGCCCATTTGTGTCATGGAATCATAGAGCTTAACATGGCCACACAGTTGAATTCCTGTCCACATCTCTAACTTACCTGCAGATACTTGTTCAAGATGGCCTCCAAGTTAACCATGCTGAGGTTGCCTAATTCTGTACTCTGTGTCCAAGTGACTATGGGAAATGCAGTGCCACAGTTCATTTGCCCTCAGCTGCCTCCATTCTTTCTGGTGCTTGAAGGTGTTGCATGCCATACATTGAGATGCCATGTGTGCATTCCCCAAGAATACACCACCATGTTGTTTCCAGTTCTTTAGTTGTGAATCAAAATGTACTTGTACTCCAGGCATAGCACCTTCATTTTTTGTTTGGCACTCCATTACTGTGTGATGATATCCATGCCTACATAATTCCTCTGCCATTTTTTTTAAATACTGATGGCTGAACCAGAGCTCCTGCTGTCCCTTGTCTTCAGATTTCCAGCACACCAATGATCTCAGCCTTTTCCAGGTGCTTCCCCATTGACACTTTGTGGAACACTTCCCTTGCTTGTTCACAAATAGGAAGAAGAGACAATTGCCTTTAGCCTAGTAAGGAAGAAGGAAGGAACACAAATGTGCAGTTGTTAGAAAGCAAGCTGTGTCCCCTTCTAGTGCTGCGACGGACTGGTAAGGCTGATAGTAAGTGACCAGGGAATCCCATTCTGACTTTGTAACTGGCAATATCTAGAAGTAGCCAGGGGATGACAGCGAGGACTTCCAGAACTTTGTGATTGGTCTGCATGTAATTGCAATTATCCCCATCACACCTAGTGCCACCAAAACTGGAATAGAGTGGGAAATATCACAGCCTTCCCCCCCCCTTTCCCTCAAGGGTGGCAGAAGTAACAAAGGTGTGTTGCACAAACAATAATTGCTATAATTATAAAATATAATAATTTATAATTGCTGCAACTGCATGAGACTAGTCCCAGGAGTACTAATTGTTCAGAGATCTCATATACAGTACTTATTTTAAAATAACATTATTTTGAGCAGTGTGTCTCAACCTTGTCAACTTTAAGATGTGTGGACTTCAACTCCCGAATTCCCTAGCCAGCATGGCTGGCTGGGGAATTCTGGGAGTTGAAGTCTACACATCTTAAAGTTGACAAGGTTGAGAAACAATGATTCAGAGTAATATCTGCGGAGGTGATTATATGCAACATTTGCTGGCTTAGCTCAATTTATTGGGAGGACCTATTTCAACCTATTTTCTTCTCACATCTTTGAGCTGTTAGTAGCTCATAATGTACCAAAACACACAAGCATGAAATTCAGATTTTGATGTTAAGTATTCTTGATCATAAAATACAAATAATTTTACTTCCGGGCAAAACTGAAGAGCTCTTTTAAAATGTCCCTGCTGGCTAAGTTGTCCCAGTGAAACTAATAGTGAAACTGACCTTGCTGATAGAATAGTGTAAATTATGACTTTAATCAATTTCTTAACAGAGGCCCAATAAAATGTCTTCCCAGGTTTGTTATGACTTTATAAGACATGGGTAATCTCAGTTAGTTTGCTTATACTTCTTTAGGTCTTTTCTCTGAAAAGAATTTCCTTATAAAACTATAAGCTTGCTTTTAAAACTATTAATTAGTCTCTGAAAAATTACAATTAACTGCTTGATTGAGTTTATGATCCTGAAAACTCTGTAATACCTTAACTAGGCATTGAAATACTTAGTTTAGGGGAGAAATAGATACATTTAGAAAATGCATGTTATGTAACTGGAAGAATTATGTAAACTAATTGTATTTGTTTTACATAATTGGAGCATCTAATATTGTCCTGTTATTTCTTTTTGAACAAAAGGAGATTAGAGAAGATGATAAGTAGAATAGAGCAGATGGGGAAAAACATAAGGTATAGATGGACAATGGAAATTATTATTGCAAAAGTAATGCAGGATATGCACAAGGCTCTTACTTCACTTGTACCAATAATGGTCTGGCATTCCTACAATTTCTTATTCTTCCTTAGACAACTGCTAAAACACATTCAGTTTAATTGGTTCTGGAAAAAAATAAAATAAAATCTACAGCATAGGGTCAGTGTCTGTTCATATGTAAAGTCAATCTCAGTCTCTTTTCTCTCGTATCATAGCACCTACATTTATTATTGGTTATATACGTATACCCATAAAGTATATGTGAATTATTGACCAGTGAAGTCCAGTATTTTAAAATAGGTCTTCAACTATGCTTAAAATCAAAGCAAGCAGGAGCCCAGGTACATATCTTCAAAGAAGACATTCCACAATGTTGACACCATCACTTGAAAGACTCCTCATTTGAATGATTGATTCTTCAAGGAGGAGGGAGAACAAAGTCTCTGAAATTGACCTTATTTTGCTATATATTTCAAACACCCTTGCTTTTATTTGCTTGTCACTAGTAAAATTCTGATCTCATCATTTCAAAGGAATATAATATTCAAGATGCTAAAAGGCATAGAGCACATATGAGATAAATGCACATCAATGCCTACTGATTTACAATCTTTGAAAGACAATATAGATATAGATACACATACACACACATACATATACATACACACACACACATACATATACATATATATACACACACATACATACACATATGTGTGTGTGTGTGCGCATGCTATTACTGGAACTGTTGACTCCTGTAACTGTGCAGATATGCATGCAGATTTGAATGCTTAACAACATTAATTCCTGTTTTTAAAATACAGCTTTCCTTCAGTTTCTTTAGAAATCTATATAGCTGCTGTACCAAAAGAGACAATACATACTCTTTACCTTTTGCAGGCAGTCATTGTTTCTCTACAAATATCCATTTCTGAGTGCAAGGCACAATAATTCATTGTTATCATGGCAAGGTATTATGTTGTATTTTGCTATTCACTCTATCATATTTTTATGTCTAATATAATATAAAATGATGAGCACAATTATGCTTTCTATTATGTCTGTTAAGACTTGTTAGAATGTAAATTTGCTACAGATTAGAAGACTATAGCAGGAATATTTCCTACTGTGGTGCAAGGAAAATGTGAAAATTGACAAATGTGTTTTGTTGTAAGCTTCAAAGGCCAATGCAGCATTTGTACAGATCTCCAAGTTTTTTTTTTCCTGTGCACATCTAAAAATGTGTAATTAGGATAACAACTGAGACAAAAAGACTTGTAAAATTATTCTGTGTAAACTAAAATCAATGTTCATCATAGTATTGAGCCATATAACTGACATTAGAGAATTATTAGTAATGGAATAATATGTTTGCATAGAAGAGAGTAAGGTAATGAAATGATTTTGTGTCAGTTTGTTTATGAGCGTTGATTGTAAGAAATACAAACCACAAACAGTATTATGACACATACCATTGCACATTTAATCAAAGAAAGTCCACTGAGCAAATGTAAATGTACATAGATTACTGTAATTCACTCTACTTGGGACTACCCTTGAAGACTACCTGGGAACTTCAGCTGGTCCAGAATATAGTGGCCTGTGTACTTACTGGCCAGTTTTGGTACTGCCATGTTACACCACTGCTATGAGAGCTGCATCTGTTGCTAAAGTGTGTCTGACTGCAGTTCAAGGTGTTAGCTGCTACACTATAGATAACCAGGCTGGGTATCTAAGATAATGCCTTTCCCATAAAATCTCTGCTTAATTGTCCAACCCAAATGACAACAGAGCACCTAGTAATGGTCCCCATATACTCAGATTGTGGTGGAAGTTGCTGGCCATGAGCATTCTTTGTGGCAGCTCATCTTGCCTCCTGAGATAAGGGTGGCCCCAACTCTTATGGCCTTCCAGAGGGTAAGAGCATGGCTTTTCTGGAAGGCTTTGAGGATTGACTATATAGCCACAACGATGTCTATGTAAGTGTCTATGTGTGTACATGCTATTATTTGTTATTAAGAAGTATCCTTTTCTTACCGAGATTTTTAAATATACTATTTATTTTTATTGTTATTTTAATACCTATAAACTGCTGAGACTCCATGAGGAATGAGGTGGTACATAAATTGCATGCATGCATGCATAAATAAATAAATAACTTTGTAACCATGAGAATATGCTCTGGGTAAAAAACTGAATAGAAATGTTTTTATTTAAAAAATAATCTACAAATCTATAAAATGCCTTCTGGATGTTAGAAAGCAAACTGGAAACATGAACCTCCCTCAACATTTCTGTACCACCCTAGCTTCTCATGACTCAGGGCATTTTGCAAATAATAAACATCAACTCAGATTATTATTATTATTATTCAAATTTGTATCATGCCCATCTCCTCCCAAAAGGGGGACTCTGGGCAGTTCATAATAAAATCCATAATTAAAACCATAAAAATATATACAGCCAATATAAATAAACATATATATTGGCTGTTATAACAACAGCCAATATAAATAAAAATAAAATAAATACAATAAATGCAGAATCCAAGAGTGCAGATGTCATTCTTGGGGAGGGCTCTATGATACTAGCCAACCCCAGGAGGAACTATTGCCTCTCCCACCCCAAGCAAGAAAATTACACAAGCAATCCAGGTTCAACTTCCATGCCAAAAGCCCATTAGAAAAGTATGTTTTTGGTAGCATTGTGAAATGCAAGCAAGGGAGGGGCACCCTTTCTCAGGATGATTCTGGTTGGGAGAAAAGATCCTGCAAGTACACTTAACAAAGCATTCAAGCATTGCTGGCTATGGAAGGCCATGTTTCCTTTTCAGTGAAGATCCTCCCAGCCTGGTCTTTGAGGGCCTTGGACACAGGTTATACTCTCAGCCAATGTAGGGGCAAATGGATCGCATTTATCTACAGGCCTCTTGTAGCAGACAATTCTATAGCCTCTCTGAATGCCTTCCTATAAGCCTAACAGTGATGGTACAAAAGTGAAAAAGAAACTGTGCAGAGAAACATTCCCACATCAGCAGCTCTGAGTAGAGTTTTTTGAACCAAGACAAGTAGCTGCCTTTTATGAATCAGATAGTTGGACTGAGAAGGCTGTCTTTTCCATACTGTTTATTTTGTTTATCACTCAGATGTCACAAGATGGCATTTCTAATAGTGCATAAAATATGAAAACCTGCAAGGCTTGACATATCTTTTAAAAAAATATTTATAATTTTGAAAAACCAAAATTGTGGAGAGCAGTGCTCAAGAGAGCAGTCAGCCACTAGACAAGCTCAGGAGCAGACGAGAGGCTGCAAGAGGTGGCTGCCCAGAGTTGCAACGGGTAGTTTGTCTGCTGATAAATGAATGTATCCCCTGCCATATTTTTTCCAAATGTGGCTGGGTGTGTGGGGGAATGAATAGGAGATGTGTTAGTGCTTATCTTTGTTGCAAAACTGTCCAGGAACACAGACAAAGGCCTTTGCTATGCCTGCTTCCTGGTTCTTTCATGTGGAGATGCCAAAGGTTGATGCTGGGACTTGCCATGTACAAAATGTGTGCTCTACCACTCAGCTATGGCCCTACTCCACTGTGGAGAACCTAGACTTCTCAGTGAGAAAGTAAAGGAATGTCACCTTTCTGGCTTTTTTCTTCTCCCTTTTTTGCCAACCATGTCATTTCTCTTCTTTCGTTTCCCTGAAGCCTACCTTTTTAACCCTTTGGACACCTGCAATAATTCCTGAAGTCACAGGAATATATTACAAGGTCCTAGGACATGCTAAATTGCAAGATATACTACAATCAGATATATTATGATATGATTTAAGGTGAGTCAGGAGATGGAATTTAGTTGGCAATTGTTGCGTATGTATGGATACATAAATGGTATATACAGAACAGCATGTCACAAAGCAAGAAAATGCAGCCAAGAATTTATATAATGCTATTGCCATCCAAGTGGAAAAAAAGTCTCTGCCAAAGAACTCATATTAACCTTGTTTTGTCAATAACACACATATGCTGTAAGTAGTTATCATATATATTATTTGCGAAAATTGCATAACTGTTAATATTTATCCATCTTTATTTTTATGTGAAAGAACTCTGATTAACTATATATCTGCACTTTCCTTTTGTGCTGGAACTTTCTATATTTTTGTATCCAGTTTAATCACACATCAATAGTGTTCACGTGATGATTCCAGACTTACATAGAGTCATGTAATGCTGACTGATTTAAAAAACTGCCTCACAGACAGTTATGTATGTTCCATAATCTGTAGATGTTACACATCTGCACTGCAAGCTGCATTGGCTGCCAGTTTGCTTCTGGGTACAATTCAAGGGACTGGTAATGACCTATAAAGCCCTATATGGCATGGGACCAGGTTACCTGAGGATACCCTCTCCCCAGTTACCTCTACCCATCCCATCAGATCCTACAAGAGCGGCATATGCCAGGTCTTATCAGCTGAGGAGTGTCATCTAGTGGAACCTAGGAGGAGAACCTTTTCTGCTATGGTTCCTGCCCTGAGGAACATCATCCCCCTGGAGGTTAGATTGGCCCTGACCCTCCTGGCCTTTTGAAAGACCCTGAAAACATGGTTTTGCCAATGGGCATGGGAACCAGGGAATGTGGCAGAGCTGGCGCAATGGTTGTGTCAGTGTTATTATTAGATGTGATTCCCTCAGCTATGATTTTTTCATGATGGTTTTTATGATGTTTTTTTACATGCTTTTATATTATTTTTCTTGTTTTTTAAATTGCTGTATTGTTCTTTTTTTTAATTAATAGAAGGAAAATTTAAATTTGCCTGAGGAGAAGCCAAAACCAAAGTAAGTGCTCAACAAAAATGTGAAGAAGATGGAATCAGGGTTGGAGTGTACCTTTGGTCAAGTCTTCTGACCATGTTTGTTATTTGTTGTTGTTGTTATTATTATTATTATTATTATTATTATTATTAATTGGTGGGGGGCTTCTTTGAGGTGTACATCATGGGCCCTTTTATATTGGATGTGTGTGGAACTCTAAGGCCAGTGTGGTTCACCTTAGGATGCTGGTCAATTACAGGAGGTATTTTGGGAGTGAGAGTCAAAAGAAGATTGACTAGGCATGGAAGGTTAAGGAAGAGAATTGGCTGGTTTCCAGCCTTATGGTCCATCCACAAGAGACTGAGTCTTTTTGAGTCTACTGGTCTCTTGCTTATAGTTTATGCCCATCAGTATTATTTACCTTTGCCACTTTGGGGGCTGCAGATGTTGAAGATGCTGAACAGATCCTCAGTGGCAACTGATTGCTTAGTTAGATTTTGTTGCTGCTTCACCACCACCATTTTGCACCTGTGAAGACAATAAATTAACCAAGAGAGTTGTCACTTGCAACAGAGGTTTTGAGCCTGTCAAGGTTTACTTATGAAGACTCTCCCTTCATCTTGATTTTGACCTGATGAGTCTTATTGGTTTGGACTTTAATGGACTTCATTCTGAATTGGTTAGTTTGAGATGGGCCATTTTACCAACAAAGTGACTCTGCTTCATTGTAGTCTTTACATAAAATCTTCGGTGGTGGCTGGGGCACCATTTTAACAGGGACTCCTTTGGGCTTGTGTCCTCCAAGGATGTGGATAGTTGTTGTCTTGTCTGTCCTCTGCTTCTTGCTGTTTGAACTTCTCCCCATCCCAGCGTTTGAGGGGAGTGGGCAGAGTAGTGACCACTTGTATCTGTCAGTACCTCCTTACAAGAAGAAGGCTGTGGTATATTCCCTTCCTGCATCTAGTGGATTGGATAATTGTCATCCTGTCTCCAAACCTCACCTTTAAATAGCAGACTAACTTGGCAACTCCCTAGAAGAGGATTATTTGGACCCTCCTCAGACTGGGTTCAGACATGGGAATGGGATGGAGACAGCATGGATCACTCCCTTGGATAACTTGTGTTGGGATCTGGATGGGGATCGTGTGTCCCTCTGAGTAGCTTTAATAGCATAAGCCATGGTATCTTGCTGGCTGCCTACTCAAGCTGGGGATAGGACACATCGTTTTAAACTGACTTGGCTCCTTTCTCAGTGGGTGGTTTCAGTTTGTTATAGTGGGAGAGGAGAGCTTGACCTTGTGGCCCTTCTGATTATAACCAATTATACACCTAGATGCTATCAATGAGTTTTCCTGATGCCTCAAGGCTGTGGGGGTCTGGACTGGAGAGAACAGGCTGAAGTTGAACCCAGATAATATCGGTGGACACACTAATACACTGTCACTAGTGTTGTTCCTTGACAGACAGCACTATCCATGAAGGAGCAGGTTTGTAACTTGGGGGTTCCATCTGGACTCACAGCTCCTACTTGAACAGCAGATGGAAGCTGTGGCCATAGGAACCTATGTCCAGGTTCAGCTGGTACCCCATTTATGGCCTTACCTAGTGATGGAGGATCTGGCTACAATAAGTCATGCCCTCATTACCACCTGCTTAGAAATCTGCAATGCCTTTGCACGGGGCTGTCCTTAAAATCTACCTGGAAACCACAATTACACCAACAGTGGCTCTCATACTTACTGACCCTCGGCACTGGTAATACATAAGAACGTTCTTGTGGACCCTGCATTGGTTCCTAGTTGGCTTCTAGTTACAATTTAAGCTGCTGCTTTTGCCCTGTAGAACCTTTTAAGGCTTAGCAGCTCTGTACCTTCCAACCAGCATTGGCCCAATCTATTAGAACAACCAAGGAAGAGCTAGTTATAATGCCACATTTCTGAGAGGTTTGGGGAGCTGAAGCTAGAAGGCACTGCTTTTCTGTGGCAGTGCTGGTGCTTTAGAACAGCCTCCTGATGGTGCTGATGCTAGCCCTCTCCTTGCTGACTTTTCAAAAATCATTGAAAATGGAACTATTTCAGAGTGCATTCTCTTAATATGATGTTGTTGTTTATTCGTTTAGTCGCTTCCAACTCTTCATGACTTCATGGACCAGCCCACGCCAGAGCTTCCTGTCGGTCATCAACACCAGCTCCCCCAGGGACGAGTCCATCACTTCTAGAATATCATCCACCCACCTTGCCCTTGGTCGGCCCCTCTTCCTTTTGCCCTCCACTCTCCCTAGCATCAGCATCTTCTCCAGGCTGTCCTGTCTTTTCATTATGTGGCCAAAGTATTTCAGTTTTGCCTTTAATATCATTCCCTCAAGTGAGCAGTCTGGCTTTATTTCCTGGAGGATGGACTGGTTTGATCTTCTTGCAGTCCAAGGAACTCTCAGAATATTCCTCCAGCACCACAGTTCCAAAGCATCGATCTTCCTTCTCTCAGCCTTCCTTATGGTCCAGCTCTCGCAGCCGTATGTTACTATGGGGAATGCCATTGCTTTAACTATGCGGGCCTTTGTTGTCAGTGTGATGTCTCTGCTCTTAACTATTTTATCGAGATTTGTCATTGCTCTTCTCCCAAGGATTAAGCGTCTTCCGATTTCCTGACTGCAGTCAGCATCTGCAGTAATCTTCGCACCTAGAAATACAAAGTCTTTCACTGACTCTACATTTTCTCCCTCTATTTCCCAGTTACCAATCAAGCTGGTTGCCACAATCTTGGTTTTTTTGAGGTTTAGCTGCAAGCCAGCTTTTGCACTTTCTTCTTTCACCTTCATCATAAGGCTCCTCAGTTCCTCTTTGCTTTCAGCCATCAAAGTGGTATCATCTGCATATGTGAGATTGTTAATGTTTCCTCCAGCGATTTTAACCCCAGCCTTGGATTCCTCAAGCCCAGCATGTTGCATGATGTGTTCTGCATACAAGTTGAATAGGTAGGGTGAGAGTATACAGCCCTGCCGTACTCCTTTCCCAATCTTAAGCCATCTTAATATGATGCCACTGTTTATTTTCCCCCCTGTTTTTTTCTCTTATTAATTGTTATTTCTTGTTTATAACATTTTGGACAATCCCTGTTGGGATTTTAATCAGACTGTGGATGTTTTAATCTGTTTTAGTCCTTGAGTTACAGTATGACAGCAGTTTGGACCAGAATTTCCATCACTAAGTGATGCAGCTGTAAAGTGTGACATCACTTAGCAACAGCAATCCCGACAGTCCTCAATGCCATCATTAAGTGAAAATTGTGGGTCGTTAAGCGAGCACCTCCTTGCAACTTCCTGCCGGCTTCCAACAACCAAAGCCAGTGGGGAAGCTGGCAGGAACTTACAAGCCCCAGGTGGCTCACAAGCAGGCCGGCAGAAGGGAAGTGGCTGCTGCCAGGGGGGACAGGAAGTGAGGGGGTGCACAGGTGGCTGGGAGTATGGCGGGGCTTGGGGTGGCTGCTACTGGGTGGGGGAGAGAGCAAGGTGCGGGGGAGAGGGCAAGTGGCCAGGGAGGCATGGTGTGAGTGTAGCGAGGCTTGGTGAGGGTGTGCAAGGGACTGTGAGTGGTGGGGAAGGAGCAATGCAAGTGTGGCAGGCTTGGAGTGGCTGCTTCCAGGTGGAGAAGGATGCACAAGTGGCCAGGGAGGGTGTGTGGATGGCCAGGGAGGTGCAGCGTCAGCACAGAGGAGCTGGGGGAGGGTGTGCAGATGGGGGACACTTGCCTGAGCAACTTGTGACCTTCCCTGCCGGCTTCCCCATTGACTTTGCTTGTGGAAGCCAGCAGGGAAGGTCATAAGTCACGATCACATGACAGCAGGATGCTGCAACCGTCATAAGTGCAAGCTGGTTGCCAAGTGCCCAGATCACAATCACAGAACTGCGGGGGTGCTGGGATGGCCAGAACATCATCACCACCACTTGTTCAGTGCCATCAAAACTTCAAACGGTTTCTGAGTGAGTGGTTGTTAACTGAGGTCTACTTGTATATTCTCTGTAAACCACCAAGAGTAACCTGGTTGCAGCAGGGTAGAAACATGATCAATCAATCAAACATGATATGATTACTGGAGTGGGTGAGGTCAGGTGTCTTCCTGGTCAGTGCTGCACTCATGTCTAGGGGAGATATTCATACCAGAGAGGCTTTTAATCCAGACTCTACTGTTTTGATTTTGGATTCTTTAGCTGCCTCTCAGAAGCAACACTGATTAATCCTAAATGTCTGTTAGGCTGCTTAATATCCACATGTTTATGCTTTGGCCAGGGCCAGACCTTTCCTGCTAAAAGAAACCACATCCTTTCTAGAGAGATAATTTGGGCATGGGTGGAAAGGGAGGTTGCATAAGAATGCTAGTAAATTTCTGCCGCTGTTTAAATTAATAAATTAGACAAAGCCATTGTTGGAAACTGGGATATATACTGTAGAATGCATTGAACATAATGGTGAATAGAATAATTAAAGGAAAATAAGAAGTGACATCCATATTCATGGCTACTGTGGGTAGATCCAACCTTAAACAGATCCCTTTATGCCATATTTTCGCTCAGTAATAAAATATCAGTAACCCCTTGTGGGTAATTGTTTACTCCTCTTAGAAATATGTTAAAATTCCCTTTAGTAAGGAAAGTGCCAAATATCTTTCATGGAGACCTTTGTGTGGTGTCTGGATAACTGTGGCCTAATCTTGACCCCAGTTTTAGTTACATATATAAATAAAAGGGCTAAAGATAATTAAATGCTAACTTGAGGATGCAATCCTGCTGCAATAAAAAGTGATGGCAAACTTTTGGTTTGAAGAGAAAAAGACTACAAATAATAAAGAATAAAATAATAGCCTAAAGAGGATATTTGGGTCATTGGTTGACATTCTGAAATTCATTCAGTTTATCAGGAGCTCCTGATTTAAATTGGAGGTCTAAGTAGATAACTAGTATGCAGTTACAGCCCTTCTATTTTAGTTTGTGCTGAATGTACTGAGTATTCAGGCCCAATCCGTGTTAAACCTATCACGTGTGAAGTGGGGATGTTAAAACTTCCCCCATCACTTGTGCTGCAAAATCACCCTAACTGACACTGGACCACCCGTTGCTGTTATTTTAATCTCTATTGGTTCATGTTTTGCTATAAACATAAAACAGATGGGCATCTTCATTAGACCTAAAACTCATTTTCATTGAATGTGATGAATATTGTAGAAAATGTTCAGTCTAAAATTGCTGATAAAAATAAGTTCTAAGGAAGAAAGACAACAATAAAGCCTATGGGTACCACATATAGCTGAAATTCCATAAATTCTGAACCTTGTGGGTGCTTTAGAGTTACAGGCAGATGCAGGCAATGAAACAAAAATGAATTCAGTGAGTTCTGAGGAATCAACCAAGAGTGCAGCTGATACATGGGGGGAAGTATTGCTATCCTAGGGAAGAAAAGAAGGGAAAGGATAATTGTGCCTTCCTCCTTGTACATGGCCAAGCTGTTACTGGTAAGATAGTAATTTCTGTGGGTTTTCTGCATATAGTACTCTCTTCTTGGAATATGCTGACTTCCCAGATTCTTTGGACTTGCCAATTTCAGCTTTTGCTGCTGTTAGAGATAGTCAGATACATCCAAAGTGCTCCAGAATAAATAAGATGCACTTAGATTAATTTCCAAAGTGGACAATAGAAGATTTACTTTTACTCTAGCAAGTTCTTCTGCACATCATGAACTGAACCCAAACCTTCCCCAAGTGAAAAGAGTCAATTTCTGGGTATGAAAACAGCCTAAGCCATCAGTGTTCCGTGGAGCATTATTCTCTTAAGCTTTCAGATAAAAAGTGAAACCTCTCCTATATTTTATATCATGCAAATACTGAATGACTGGCAACCAGTAATTCCTGTGTCAAGACTTTGATGAACGGTTTGTTGGAATGCCTATTTGACTGACTGTACTCTATATACAGTTCAGTGATATGCCATCCATGGATACACAAACTCCCTTCCAGCAGAGCAATTAATTGCAGTCACTGGTGATGAAATAGCAGCTCTTTTAATCTTGTTTTTAAGATAGAGTACAGTACAATTTCCTTTACACACTGCAATCTGTCTTTCGGGTGGATCTGAACAAGATTTGGGAATAAGCAAATTGTTCCATACTAACCTCCACTTTAGCATTCATATCCTTGTTTCTGTTGCATATCTGAGAAACTTTAGAGAGCCTACATAAGGTTTATAATATTTACAATATATTATTGACATAAAATAACAACACCCACAGTCATTGAGAGTCAGGCGGCATACACGTTTGATAAATTGTTGTTGTTCATGGCAGAGATAGAGGAGAACTATTAGCCACTATGATACATTAGACAATTTAAATATACTTGCCCAGATATAGGTGACTAGAATTTTATATTTCCATATAGTTGACCTATATTTTCACTTCTGGAATACATCAGGCTGAAAATAGAACTGGGGCAAGCAACTAGACTTCAGCTTTCATGTGGACAAATACGTACTATGCTGCATAAGTTGGTGCTTAATGAGATGTCATAAGCTCTCTTGTATGTCCAGTACGGCCTGATGAGGGCCAGATATATAAATCTTCGTTGATATTATAAACATTGTATGAAATGACAAACTACCTATATTTAGGGTTATGGAAATAAGTTTGTAACCTTCTACCTTCCACCTTCTTTTCAGCCAACTTGTGCAGAAGATAGCTGTAATGGAAAGCCTCTTTTTTTTCAGTGAAGGCTTTGGCAATGAGGATGCCACTCCCCTGAACACAGGAAAATGTTTCCATTGTATAAACCATCTGAAGAGAAACATTTTAAAGCTTTGTGAAGACCTGCACTGAGATCTTTGTAACAGTGTTCCATTAAGTAGATTGATGAGAATACAGAATATGATTGAGAAGAAACAGAGTGATTACCAGAAGCCAGCATAGATTTGTTAAAAACAGATCATGCCGGACAATTCTTACTTGTTTACGCTGACAACATCACTTGATTAGTAGACCAAGGGAAAGCTGTGGATATAGTGTACTTAGACCATAGTAAAGTATTTAATAAAGTTGACTTTAGCCTCCTTTTTGTTAAACTGGAATAATTTGGCATTGATGGTCCCAGTACCAGATGAAAGCACAACAATAAAATACATAGACTTGTAATTATTAATAAAACTTTTTAAAATGCAATAAAATTACATAAGATACATTATTATAGTAACGGTAGCACAAATAGCAGTGGCAATCACCAAAAGTTGTGCTAAACTTCAACTCTAGGTAAGACAGATACAACAAATGACAGCACAAAATCAGGCAACCTGGAAAGATGTTGTTGGTATGTGGTGTTTTCTGCAAGAAATTTTAGCTGCAAAGAAGTAACCATGGTAATCAAATACTTTCTTAAGTATCGGCAGGGTGAGAAGGTCAGACTTAATTGTCCTCAGGATGGGGTGTGAAAAGGATGACCATATAAGCTAAAGCTGCTGATTGCCTGGAGGAATTTGCCTGGACTTGCCACAAGAAGTTTCAGTTTCGTTTTTGCAGCCTCTGGTACCAGCAGCCTCTCTCTCAGCTCTGCGCGTGCAAATGTATGAGCTTGTAAAGCTTTTGTGCCTATCCAGGAATCTGGATATGAGAACTGTTTATGTTTTATGCTTTTTATAAATACTCTTATTTTTATAGAAATGACTGGTGTGTGTTTTTTCTGATCTCTCAGGCCAGATGCTTTCCAGCACTCTGAACAGATATGGCAGGGTCCTGGTCAGATAGAAGCAGTGGCAGATAGACATTGTGCTCTCTACCATTTAAAATGGGATAAATATGTATCTTCCCTATAGAGAGAACAACAAAGGAGCATATGGCTTAGGGATTCCACAGAGCCATCTCCACATGGACATAAGCACGGCTGAAAAGGGATGTTCTTATACCACCCCCACAGAACTGCAGAGGGTAGTGCATCTAACCTGGCCAAGGTGAAAGCCTGATGAAATTTCAGAATTAGAATTGAAGAGAGAGATGATGAAATCAATATCCCAGATACATTATTTAATGGCTGCTGGCATTTTCAAGCCCTAATGGGTAGAGACTTTCCAAAGAAAGTCCTAAGGACTAGAATTTGATATTAGCTTTTGTTAGCCAGGCTGATTTAAAATGGTCTCTGAGAACCAGTGCAGCCAGACCCATAGGAATTCAACCAGAAATTAAGGAGTTAGAACCAGGCTCTGGCACCCACAGAAACCAAACCTTTCTCTAACTGTAGAACAGCATTCTTGATGCACCTTGGAACTGCAAGTATTGCTCTTATAAATTTGGACTGGACAGCTTCCAGGATATTAAATTTTGTAAAAATGCAAATTGGAACACCATAAAGAAGCTGAGAAATGACCTTAGCAAGAAAAACCCTGATGGATTTGCAGTTGGCTGAACAACTGTAACAAACACATGATCCTTGATGGCTGTATGTCCACATGGAGGGAGGTATGCGGTGGGGTACCTCAGGGTTCTCTCCTGGGCCCAGTACTCTTCAACATCTTCATAAATGACTTAGGTGAGAGAATAGAAGCTTCATAAAATTTGCAAATGACACAGAGATGGGGATGGGGTGGGGTGGGGTGGAGTGGAGTGGGGATTGCTAACATCACAAAAGATATGTTCAAGGTTCAAAAAATATTGATAGACTTAAATACTGGGCCCTATTCAGCAAAATGTTCAGTGGTGAGAAATGTAAAGTTCTGAACTTAGGCAGGAAAAAGCAGACACACTATTACAAGATACGCAGTACATGGCTTAGTGGTAGTACTTGTGAGAAGGAACTGGGAGTCCTGATTGTCCACAAATCAAGCATGAACAACAGTGTGCCATGGCTGCCACAAAAGCCAATGCAGTTTTGAGCTGTATCAACAGAGGTATAGTGTCAGGATCATGGGAAGTGATAGCATGATTGCTCTATGCTGCACTAGTCAGACTGTACCTGGAATACTATGTCCAGTTCTAGTCACCACAATGCAAAAAGAATGCTGAGGAACTGGAAAGAGTTCAGAGAAGAACACAAAATGGTATGGCCTTGGAGGCTAAATTCTATGAAGAGCAATTAAAGGAACTTGTTATGTTTAGCCTAAAGAGGAGAAGGATAAGGGGAGACATGGTAGAAGCATTCTAATACATGAAGGGATTTCACAGGGCATCGGTGGGTATGGATCTATTCTCTGGAGCAGCCAACGGTAAGACAAGAACCAATGGGTGCAAGCTTAACAGAGAGAGGGCCAAACTTGACATAAGGAAGAATTTCCAGACTATGAGAGCTATTAAGCAATGGAACAGACTACCTCCTGAAGTCATGGATGCTCCATCAATGGAGGGTTTCAAGAAAAGTTTGGAGAGCCATTTGGGATGATATGAGAATTTCTGCATGGGCAGCGGGTTGGACTAGAAGACCTCCAAGGTCCCAACCCTATGATTCTATGATGATTTTATGATCGGAAGACAAATATTGAAGCTGAACTAATAACATCAAGGTGCAAGGGAATAAAGGGGCTCAAATCTAGGTAGTGTGTTCAATTTGCTGTGATTCACACTTTTCTATTTTTGAATGTAGAATCATCATGAGGAGTCTATAACTACTAGCTGCATTTCCCAATACTAACAACATTATAAACACTGTGCATAGAATTAATCTATTAACTCCAAAAATGGACTCATTTCCCTTTTCCTGTTAAAAATACCCATATAAAGCATTTGGCAAGGTTTCCCTTTCTTGAGGAGGAATTTAACTATCTGAAAAAGCTTCACAGAAAATAAGCAGTAAATAAGCAGCCATTACATCTCTTGTAGCAATCTTCTCAATCTGGATCAACATACCCACTCTCTTCAAAACACTAGTGTAAATACCGACAAAATATCTATCCATGCAAGTCTCATGAATGAGATAGGATTAAAAGATTAAATCTAGACAATCGTTATTTTCATTCTAAATGATATCCGGCACTAAAATTTACCAGGAAATTCTCAAAAATATACTTGGACTATTAGCATTCAAATATGCCTCCTCCTTCTACAAGCACCTTCTGGTTTGAGAGGGAGGGGACACTTCTAATTGTTGCATGAATAAAAATAAAATGTATATGTCATGCACTTAGAACCACCAGTGAGACCTGTTTTCAAGAATCTGTGTAGCTGTTTTGAATCAATACATGAAATAAGGAGAGATTTTTTTTCATTTGTCCATATATCTGAACTCATCTGTCAATATACTGTACCTCTGCACAATTTTTCTCTTCTTAGACTACTGAATGATATCTTGCCCATCTTTCTTCTATCTTCCTACCCCTCCACCCATCATCTTCTAATTCTCTATTGACTTTTGAAGAATGCTATATCTGTATAATAGGTTTGTGCTGTTTAAAAATAATATTGTCTCAGTGCTATCTATAGAAATGGTAATGCATGTTTCTGTCCTAGATATCCCCTGAAGAAATTCATTTTGGTACTATGAGAGCAGAATCGCCAGATGGAAAGATTTTGCAGTGTGCTACGATTGGCAGGTCAGTGATGATGTGAATATGATACCCCTAAGTAAATCATACCACCTTTCTGCTTCCCTCTATGGCATCTTCTTTCTCACTTCATAATGAGCCCCTCAATATGCTCTCACACACCATGTTTGGCCTTGATGCAAAGTCACAATCAGATTACTTGGAGTGGAATCAGTAAAGCCGCTTCGAACTAAGGTTTGCAAAACGTTTTTGTTTATGGGATGTTATTGTCAATGAGTAAGCCCTTAGACATGCCTTTTGCTGAAAGACACTTTTAATTTCCAGTGTCTCTCAAAGGGCATTGTGACATTTACATAAAGGTAATCTTTACTGAGAGATATAGACAGTAATACTATTGCCAAATTTAGCCTTTTCAGTGGCTTAGAAGGGCCCTGGTATCAAACAGGGCTCAAGATTTACACATAAATCTTTAAGTAGAGTTATATTTGCTTAGCCAGCCTGATTCTCAGGCAACCTCAACTTGAAAGAACTATAGCCAAACTACAGCATGTGGGAAAGAGCAGGAAGATAATTAAAAATAGTGTTTGGGACTGCAGGCATGACCATACAGGCTACAACTCTCACTGGCTATTCGGAAGTTCATGTTTCAGTGCTAACAATCAGAAAGAGTCTGATAGCATTTTCAAAGTAACACATTTTATTATAATGCATAAGCTTTTGTGAGCTGCAGCTCACTTCATCAGATGTCTGGAATGGCTTAACTGATGTAGTATTTAAATATATATAAATAAGTTGGGAGGGCAGAAATAAATAATAGAATTTGTTAGCATTAAAAGGTGCTGTCAGACTCTTTCTGATTTGTAGCTGCCATAGACTAACACAGCTTTCTTGCTATATCTCAAAGCTAGAGACTTTCAAACTTTTGGAGGTAAGGAGCACATTAAGTATTTGGGGGAGAACACTGTGAACACTCTCATCAAATGGCCATCATAGCCAGTCACTAACCCTACAGTTAGAGGAGGCAAATTGGTGAAGTTGCCCTAGTCCCAGATCTAGCTTACTTTTGTTTGGATTCTGAACAGATAGATTCCAGTTTCTAGTTGCTCACTATTTTTATTTTGTAAGATTATTTATGATGCCTGTGTCTGCCGAGAGGTATTCTTTCAAGCAAACATGGTGCTAGAACTTGACACTAGTGCAGAACTTCCTAGTTAAAATTAAAAGATTCTTTACATTTTTTAAAAAATTTATGCATGGCACAGAGACTGGCATAGACACACAGCCTGGCATATATACTATGAAACCCACTGGTACACTATTCAGCGTAATTGCTCTGTGCTGCCAGACCCTCATGTCAAATATACCAAATGAATTTGATCATCTCCAGAGTTGCTAGATAAGTAAGCAACTTGCCTACATCTGTTCCATTTATTCTTGCTCTTCAATCATTTACTCTTCTTACATTCCAAGCTGTAATTTTCCATGTGCCATGACTGTCACCAGGTGGGACTCTAGATATTGAGCTCTTCTGCACTTCGTGGAATTGATCAACAGAGGCTTTCCAATAACACTTGCAAAAAAAATGTGATTAACAAACATTAAAATGGCATCTGGAAGTGTTTGTTCATTAGGAAGGGGAAATTGGGCTGTTAGTGGTTTGAGTGTTTTTGTTTGCTTGGACACCTTGCAACCACTGTGACTACAATAGTTACCCCCAGTTAGTCAGTGACTGACTGACCCCTCTGTCATTGAGTGAGGAAATCAGGGAGTCACCAACTCACTGGTTCTCCACAAAGCTCTGGGGGAAAGGTTGTTGTTGTCACACTGCAGAGGACCCTGGAGGAAGCAAATTATCTAGACCAGTGTTTCTCAATCTTGGCAACTTTAAGAGTTGTGGACTTCAACCCCCAGAATTCCCCAGCCAGCATGGGGTATGATCTAGACTCATTTCAGTCAGGTTTCAGGCTGGGATTCAGTACAGATATAACTTGTTCATGACCCCTGGCAGAGCCAGGATTGGGGAGGGTGCATATATCTTTGTGTTCCTTGCTCTCTCAGTGGCTTTTGATACTGTCCAGGGCATCCTTCTGGACTGGTTTCAGGGGTTATGTAATGGTATGTGAGAATAACCTTGAGAGACTGAGGGAAGAGCTGCAACCTAGTCAATGGTCCCATAAATGAAATCTGAGTCCAAAGGAAGGATGGAGTTAGAGAAAGCATCTCAGAAGGGACCCTCCCTTTTCTGTTTTCTGGAGAGTAAAAGTAAGGGAGGGGAGAGGTGCTTTCAGACTTGCAAGATTGGTCAGCTCTTCAAGGTAGAGCAGACAAGAAGCACAAACCATGAGTACTAACACTATCTTTATTACAGTAAAGTAATAAAGTAACAGCATCTTGCAAGTCTTGCAAGTCTGAAAACACCTCTTCCCTCCCTTACTCCATTACTCTTTAGAGGTAATAAAGGGTTGGGGTTGGCCCTGTAATTCCACTATTATACTATTTTACCTATACACTAAACTGGTGACAGCTATTATGTGAAAATCCTTTCAGTACTGCTAGTTGAGCAAACTAGTGCAATTGTGCAATTCTATTAGATCAGCCTTTCAATTGACCAGCTGTGATAGCTTTGACCATTCTCTAGAAGGCATGAAATGGCACCATCCATATGTCATATTGTGGTATGTATAAGTGGTAAGGAACCATTTGAACATAGCTAGAGCTGGGTTGTTAGAGAAATGCAAAGAATACACATCTTTCTGTTGCTCTTGTTCCATCTTGTAATGTTCTTTGAGACATGGTTAGATGTAAATGGGAATAGGTTCCTAGTATCTCTCTGGCCCTTGTGAAATTTGAAATTGATTGCATAATTATGCTTTTGCTGTCCCAAACCCTAACCCCAGCCTAGTGATTCCTGCTGATACACATTAATCACGGTGTGTTAAATATTTCAGGTTTCTTGTGCAGAAATCCCTTCCTAGGTAACATAAACAATTCTTTTGATTTGAGAAAGACTTTTAAAACAAAGAATTCTACTCTGGTACTAACTTGATTTCAAAGAATGTTTGCTTCCATTTTCTGTCTTGTCTCCCCTAAATATAATGATTATACAGTACACTGATGGTACAGAACACTACAGAAATATTTGGGTATCACTGACAATAAGTGGTGCAGATAAATGACATATTTTTTGCATTTGTAATTTTCATGCATTGGTATGGGGAAATTAAAGCAGCCAAACCGAACCTTTGGTTTCTGTTATTACATTTTTGAATGTATTAAAAATGTAAACTTCAATATGATAACATTTCCTGCATTAATAGGTATGTGAACAGATAAATATTTTTGTTTTCATTTCAACAATTTCTATGAGTAGAATGATGGAAAATATGGTAATTTCTAGCACCACCTATTGGTAGAATGATAGAAAATTACACATACACACACTGTTGATTTACTTGAGATTTTTATGTATGCAAGAACATGGCTAATTTTTGAAAGCCTTTATTTAACAGCCTTATTTCTAACCCTTGCACTGCTTTGTATACATTGTATACATTTTCTCTAAAGCAACAAATGTTTTTAGACTGGTAAAAGATTATTCTTTTTTAAAAATAACATCCTTATGGTTACTTTGTCAGAGCAGAAGTACTAAACATGTGGAAAGCAATCAGATCTCTCACAGTTAGCTGATTTGTAAAAAGTTTCTCCAGATTCAATTTAAAATTAATTAAGGCATAACTCTTGGACAATATATATGAATATTCTGAGAACTTATTCCATAGCTGTGGTATCTTTTTATTAGATTTAAATATTTAGATAATGAGTAGGGTTCTGCACACTTTATTCTCATCTGATCAGATGTTGAACAGTTTGGTAGTCTGCTGAATGGCTGACACTTCAAGGCACTAAAGCCTTTTTTCAGCCATTCAGAAGTTTAATTTGTTCCTCCACCCTGTCTTTTCTATGTTTAACCAGGAGGTTGAAAAGAGTTTGGATGTTGGAGAAATGTCAGATGATTTTGTTTCTTAAGCACAGTTGTATGACCCAGCAAGGCAGACACTGTGGCAGAAAAGGAGCATACAATTCTGTCTGTTAGCATGTCTCAAAATATTTCCCAGCTCAGAAACCGCAAATAAAATGCATACATTAAGGAAAGCTGTGTACAATTGTATGTTAAGAAAAAATATAAACTGAATTCCAGCAATGCTTTGAAGGCATAGAGAAGGCTACATAGAACACTCAAGGGAGACACAATAGCAGTCTTCAAATACTTGAAAGGCTGTCATATGGAAGAGAGTGTGCATTTATTCCCCATATTCCTATTCTCTATTCCTGAGGATAGGAAAAGAAGTAGTGTGGAAGCTTTATAGAGAGAAATCCAAACTCAAAATGAGGAGTTTCTTGATAGTGTGAGCTATTAAGTAGTGGCATGCCTCCTGGAGCCATGGGATCTCCATCACTGGAGATTTTCAAGCAGAGCTGTTTGGGGGGATGATATGAAAATTCCAGGGCAGGGTGTTGGACTAGAAGACCTCCAAAATCCCTTTTAACTTTCTGACTGCAAACATTTTTCCTTTTTTTTTTAAAGTCATGGAATGACCTGGAATTTGTGTAATTGGATTATTATTTATTTATGCATTATTTAAAACATGTATATACCAATCCCTATTAATGTATACAGTATGTGATACTAGATATAGTGAGTCAGACTTCTCTACCTTATCTCACTGAGAATGGTAATCATATTCAGCATGGCAGATCAAGGGGTGAAGTAAATAACTTATATGACTGAATCTTACAATAACTGTCCAACCATCCTCTGTCTAATCCATTATTGCTCAGTAACCTTGTAAAGTAGATAAGAAAAACACTGTTAGCTCCATTTTGCAGATCAGAATTGGAGTTTAGAGAAATGGCCATGCTAAGCCAATCCAGTGATATTAGAACTTGAAGCAGGAATTGATTAAATTGCTTTTATCTCCCCTTTCCAACAACATTTTTTGCCATTTTTCTGGTTACCTGAAGAATAAAAAGAAAGAAAAAGGTGTTATGGGTTAAATGTGAACATATAAAGGTATTTCTAGTCATATTACTTTCACATATGTTCACTCATCAATTCCATCCTCTTTGTGTATTAATTGGCAAGTAAACCACAATCTGCACAAAATTTGATTTTAAATACCTACTTGACTATTTTAAAATGAATTTTCACTCAAAACATGTTTTTCTCAATGCATTTTTTTTTAAAAAGAAGGCTAAGTTGTAAAATATAGAAAGAAAGTAGAATCTTTCAATAAAGTCAGTTATTGTGATTGTGTCCCAGACATCACTGTCTTTGTTATAATTTGGGGAAATTAACAAGGGGAGCGAGTTCATTTCACCAACCAGTTGCATTGTAACCTTCACACCTTTTAATTTGCTTCCCACTTTCTTCTCCTTTTTAAGTATGAAAATGAGACACAGAGAAAAGAAGTGGTTCAAAAGACCATCTCACATTTTGTAATGCTTTTCTCACAATTGCTCAAAGACAATGCAATGGGGTTTATTTATTTATTTATCAATTTTTTATCACTGCCCATCTCCCCCACATGGAGGACCCTGAGTGGTTCACAATAAAAACAATTAAAATTTCAATAAAATCATAAATACAACCATTAATCAGTCAGCATAAAATGCAATAAAAATCCAAGCCATGGCAGATCTAATTCAAACCATAAGGGCAGAAAGCTGGGCCCTGCAGAACTAGGGAATCAACCAGCCCCAGGAATGGCTCTTCCCCTCCCTATTCCAGGCAAGGTGACAAAACCAGGTCTTCAGCTGTTTTCTGATATCCAGGAGGGAGGGGGCTAACCTCACTTCTGGGGAAAGATGTTCCAAAGGACGGGAGCTGTTGCAGAGAAGGCCCACCTCCTGGACCCCACCAGATGGAATTCTCTTACAGATGGGGTCCACAACATGCCCTCTCTGTACGATCAGGTGGGATGGGCTGATGTAATGGTGGTGAGATGGTCCCATAGGTAACCTGGACCCATGCCATGTAGGGTTTTAAAGGTGATAACCAACACCTTGAATTGGACCTGGAAGCAAACTGGAACCCAATGCAGCTTGCACAGTAAGGGTGTTATGTGTGCTGATCTCGGAGCACTCATCACTGTTCATGCGGCCGCATTCTGAACCAACTGAAGCTTCTGAGTACTCTTCAAGGGTATCCCCATGTAGAGTGCATTACAGTAGTCTATATGGGAGATGACCAGGGCATGAGTGACTGTTCAAAGGGCCTCTCACTCCAGGAAGGGGCATAACTGGCACACAACATGAAGTTGTGCAAAGGCCCTTCTGGCCACGACTGCCACCTGCTCTTTGAGCAGGAGTTGTGAGTCCAAGAGGACCCCCAAGTTACGCACTGAATCTGTCTGGGGCAGTGCAACCCCATCCAGAACTAAAGATGGCAAATTCCTAGGAGCTGAGGGGCTGTTAACCCACAGCCACTCTGTCTTACCAGGGTTCAGCTGAATCCTGTTGTTCTCCATCCAGACCCCAACATCCCCCAGGCACCTGGAAAGGGCAGCCATAGCATCACTTACTTCCTCCGGGATGGAGATGTATAACTATCATCGGCATACTGATGATACCTCACCCCATGGGGACGGATGATCTCACCCAGCAGTTTCATGTAGACGTTAAATAGGAGGGGAGAGAGTACTGAACTCTGTGGCACCCCACAGAGGAGGGGCCATGGGCCCGACCTCTCCTCCCCTACTAACATTGATTGGGACCGGTCCTGGAGAAAGGAGGTGAACCATCGTAAAACTACACCACCCACCCCCAGCTCCCTGAGCTGACCCAACAGGATACCATGGTCGATGGTATTGAAGGCCGCTGAGAGATCAAGGAGAGCTAGTATGGATGCACTGCCACCATCCCGCTTCCACCAGAGATCATCCATAATGCTGTTTCCATTCCATATCCAGGCCTGAAACCTGACTGAAAGGGGTCTAGATAATCTGCTTCCTCCAGGATCCTCTGGAGCTGCAATGCCACCACCTTCTCAACCACGTTCCCCATAAAGGGGAGGTGGGAAACTGGACAAAGCTTATCCAGTATAGTAGGGTCCAGCGATGGTTTCTTGAGGAGGGGGCACATTAGCGCCTCCTTAAAGGCTGTCGGGAACATCCCCTCCCACAAGGATGTATTTACCATTGACTGGACCCAACCACATGTCACCTCCCAAGCTGCCTTCACCAGCCAGGAAGGACATGGATCTAATTGACAGGTGGTGGCATTTACAGTCCAGAGAATCTTGTCCACTTCCAACAGGATCAAACTGTTCCCAGATAACTGAGTAAGTACATTCCTCAGGCATCTCCAAAGACCCTGTCTCACGCTTGGAGTCCAACTTAGAGTGAATCTGAGCGATTTTATCCTGAAGATGCTCTGAAAATTCCTCCGCACGGCCCTGTAGAAGATTTTTCAGACCCCTTTCCCCAACAGAGATCAGTTGATCCTAAACAGGACTGCTGGGCAGCATTCTGCAGATGCAACAAGAGTGGAGAAATACTGACATTTCGCTGCTCTTACCGCCACAAGGTAGGCCTTAATCACAGCTCTAGCTTGTGTCCATCTTCAGTCTTCAGTCTTCAGCATTCAGCGTTCATCTTTCTCTAGTGGTGCTCCAGGCGTCTCTTAATCCTCTTCAGAACCCTCAGCTCCTCCGTGAACCATGGGGAGTGTCGGGTTCGATGGGATAAGAGAGACCGCACAGGCGTAATCCTGTCCAAGGCCCCGGCTGCCTCCCTATTCCAGGCGGCGGCCAGGGCCTCTGCTGGACTGTGCAGTTTGTCCAAATGTGTACTTCTTGCCAAGTAATCCAACCCACATTATGACAATTATTTTTAAGGAGGGAACTGGAAGTCATTTCAATTATTCAAGCTGGTCTGTGGGAAAGATTAATTCCTGCATTACCTTGAAAGTAAGGGCAGTCTGAATATTACCATGATGTAGGAAAGCATATGCTTGTTTCTAAGGATTAAGTTTTAACAAGATTTTGAAACAAACTAGATATGTCTATTATGCAACCACTGGTCACGTTCTTTGTTTAACTTGCTCAGGATGGCAGGTATGGCAAATTAGCTATTAGGTGTGTGCCAGATAGCTATGCTTTGCCTTGATAAGGAGCTTTCTGATGTAGAGGCAATGCTATTCACTGAGTTAAGGTGCAGCGATGACATAACTTGTCCCATTGAGGTGCTCCTTGTCACTAGAAACAGTGGAGACCTGAGATGTGATGCAAAGCAATCTGTCAGATTTGCTTTGTTCTTTACAAGTGTGCAGGGAAGGGCACACTACTTTGCAAGGCAGATTTGAAAAGAATCAGCAAAGCATCATCAAAGCAAATCACCCCTTCAACCTTTTCCAGATTAGGCATCAGAGCCAGGAAAGTACAATAATCCTACATTCAGTGTGAAGCTGGCTGGGAATTGCAGCTCCATGTTGGGGGTGGGGGGCAGGTCACATCTTTTTTTTTTAGGATTATGTTAAAAAAGGAGCCAGAACTATCTAGTGCCAGATGACTTAGGTCAAGGCTTCTCAACCTTGGAAAGTTTAAGATGTGTAGACTTTAACTCTCAGAATTCCCAGCCAGAAACACTGACTTAGATTATTCTAAGAGCAATTAGATTTTTTTTGTGGGGGGGAAGGACAACAATGGGAGTACCCTCTTGATCTGAAAAACAATAATAATGATCTGTATCTTGACTACTGTACAGTAGAGTTTTCATCTCTGCTCCTTAGGAAAAAAGTCTTTGCTACATGGTTGTCACTTAAATCTACAAGGGCAACAAAGTTCCAAACAGGCTTCTCTGAAGCCACACAATATTAGAATCAGAACTGTGTGAAATCATGCAATTAAAAAAAAAAAAAAAAGCCTAGCTCCTGTGGGTGTCTTTAGACCAGCTGTCAGGAGCACTTGTCTTTAGGGTCAAAGAAAGAAGGCTGGATTACAACAGTCAACATTCATTACTATCTATTCTCTCTCTCTCTCTCTCTCTCTCTCTGTGTGTGTGTGTGTGTGTGTGTCTGTATTCAATATGTTTCCTAGGTGTAGAGAATTATTTTCTTTTATTACTATAAGCTGGCTTCAGACATCAAGGGAACCAATAGCTGCTGGGGGCTGCCTTTAAAAGCCATTTCACAAAAGCCAAAATGAAAACAACACTGGAATATAATGAGTTTTTGATCCAGTGTCTTGCTGAAATTTTATGAGAAAAAAGTCTTCATTGTAATCTAATGAAAATACTTGGTCCCCTATTTTTTTTTCCATTTTCCCTTGATTACCTGCATCACCATGTTTGTTTGATTGCTAGGCTCTTCTTTTCCTGTAAAATTGCAAAGATGTGCTTTTTTTCCTGTAAATATACTCCAGAATATTGTCCCTGGTCAATTCCAAATTTGACGTTCCTCCTCTAGGTGGGAAGTCTGAAATTCAAAATGAAGATATTACTGATTGGAAGCTGTGACCTGCCATTCCTTCTATGTGTTTTGGAATCCTCTATCAGACACTAACATGTGGCATTTCATTTGTAGAAAAGAGCCACAAGAATACCAGCAACCATTGATTAAGGGAACTCTATGAATGGCAATTCAATGTCTCCCATCCTTGGCTTTTCTCAGGGAGGAATCATGCATAACTTAGGAAAAAACTCCTAAGCTCTGGGCTTCTGGAGCAGTTCTCAGACATGGCCCTAGTTGACAATGATTTTCAATAAGTAGATGAAAATTAAATTAGGTGGTTTAAGAGTGGATATGATGGGAGAGTGAGGATGGGGCAATACCATCTTATGAAGAAAAAGGGTAAGGGGTTGAAGGTTATTTACTCTGGAAAGGCTCACTTGCTTCCTTGGCCAGACTGACTTTCCCTTTTATATCCCTCACAAGTACTCCTTGATATATCCCATGGATCTGAAAATGTGGCCCCCATTCCCCCAAAGTTTTGCACAAATATCTGGAAGTTTCCAACCGTCAGCTAAATAAAACTATTCCTCCAAACTCCTTTATCCCCATAAATTCCCAGTGAATCGATATCTGTCTTAGATCTTCATGACCAGGATTACTGATTTTATATGCTTCATTTTTCTCATTAGTGCCAGTGGGGAAGGGACAAAGTGTGTGTGTGTGTGTGTGTGTCAGACTGAC
This sequence comes from Candoia aspera, assembly GCF_035149785.1. Classification (NCBI taxonomy): domain Eukaryota; kingdom Metazoa; phylum Chordata; class Lepidosauria; order Squamata; family Candoiidae; genus Candoia; species Candoia aspera. The sequence goes on from NC_086155.1 coordinate 164,715,187, forward strand.
ATCAGCAGCACTGTGGCATTGCAAAGCAAGCCCTTCCTCTTTTGTTCCTGCATAATGACACATGCCCCCCAAAGGGCAGAATTTGTAGTATGACATCACTTTGCTTTTTTCTTAATTGACAAAAGCAGCAAGATCCTGTGGACACCACTTATTCCTCTTTCTGCCCACATTTGTGAGTCTCTTTCATGGCAGATGAATACCATCCTCTATGGCAGTGTTGAATTCCCCATGCTAGCTGGGGAATTCTGGGAGTTGAAGTCCACACATCTTAAAGTTGCCAAGGTTGAGAAACACTGCTCTATGGCTTTTGCTCACCATCTATCATTAGTGTCCTTCTCCAGTAATTTCTGGAAGGCTGCAACTTCATCATCAGATGAAGAAAGATTGGAAACAAGCTCATCAGAGTCTTTACTAGGTACAAATTTCCAGTTATCTGCAGGAAATTTAGCATAAGTTGTTATTTATCCATATTAATAGGTTGATAGTGAATTGCAAATGCAAAATTTAAAAATGTTCAAAATTGCACACAATAAACTATTGTGTAATATTCTTTGGAGGAGGAGAAATGTATATTTCAAATTTAGATTCAAATTTAAAATGTCATGTGTCCAACCTAGTTTCTGCCAAGTTCTACTATAACTCTTTGCAATCTGAAATCCAAACCTGAAATATATTCTGGAATTAGGGAAGGAGTTGTACAATAAATATTACTAGTCTTTTGGTCTTTTCACATTTGTCTATACACATTTGTGCATGTGTGAGAAACAAGGGAGGGAGAAAGAAAGAGAATCACAACAACCATAGAAAAAAGATATGATGCAGCATGATCTGGATCTGTAAATAAGAAAGCAAATTCTATTCTTTTCAAAACCTTCAATGCAATTTTCACTAAGACTTTCATTGGGAGATTATTGGGTTTTGGACTGGCTGCCCTTGCCCCACATGTCTATGACTGACTGAGAGTACTATGGCTCAGGAGACACTCTGAGCTGGAATCTCTTAAGCATGTTCTTCCCCATCCTCTCAAATGTCATTTCTGAGACACTTATTACAAGGCACTGTGATGGTAGTTCAGATACACATTTCAGTGATAAGTCCTGTTTTGGGCTATTGGAGATAATAGGTGAGTTGAGAAGCATCAATGGATACAACATAAAGGATAAAGGCATTTTATGAAATGGTCTTGCATATGCTTGGTGTAAGTTTCAATGATGAGGAATACAGGTGGGAGGGTAGGTGGTGTTTCTTGGGAAGAGATAGTGTAGATTGTAAGATCAAAAAGATTATTTATTTAAAGAATATCTATGAAGTCCCAGGTGCTCAAATGCTGACATATGTTATAATTATACAGAAACGGGGGCTAACCTGTTTACTCTTTCACTTTCTCTATTTTAATGCTTCCTACATATTTTAATATTTTTTCCCTTTGAAGTCCCTCCGTCCCTTTTTCAAACACTGCAGGAAGAAATCAAAGTTAATGTTTCAGAAGTTTTGCTTATTCTTTCCCATCATGCTGCACTCCCAAAGAGTTGATCACAACATTCATTTATTCCATACCATTTGAAACATTCACACAGACATTTATTCAGACACACAGTGTGATGTGTGTGGGTGGGTGTGTATAAATATTCTATCCTTTGGGGAAAAAAATAGCAAACATGATATTGTAGATCCATTCTTGATTTACATATCTCCCCCAAATAGCTCAATTGTAAGTATACTGTGCTTTGTGGCTAAATTTACCCTTTATTTTATCATGAAGAATTGTAAAATAATTGTAAAAGTGCCCATGACAATCAGTTCTAAGACATGCAAGATAGATACAGGTTGCGAAATGCAAATGGCTAGCAGAAAGCAATGTTGAGACACTTGGCATTATTTGATCCTGATAGTAATATAAGAAAGCAAGCAATACCATCATATTTTGAGGCCATATTTTGGTGGGAGACACAGGAGGCCCACAGTAACGTTCAAAAGGATTTGTATCTAATAATGAAATTGGTTTTTATCATTAATATGCCTGGCTGAGTACAACAATACAGTCTTTTAAAAATAAAAGATTTATCCTCAAATGGCATGGATTCTCACAATGGGAAATAAATTTGGAGAGGAGGAGGAGGAGGAGGAGGAGGAGGAGAAAGCAAGCAACAATTTGGGCTATTTCTTTGCATTCTTCTCCACTATTTCTTGCTTTTGTTGTTTTACAAAATCTATAGTCCAGATGTGACTATAAAATAATAGAGGAGCCATATCTCCAGAAACGTTGCATATTCACTTGTGGGAAATGATCTGAATATGTGCTATCAACTTTTTGAGATACTGTGATGAAAAGGAAGAATATTTTCCAAGAAAATAAATATTCCACCCATTTAAAAAAGATAAGGGGAAAAAAAGGCATGGACCCATTCTTATTTGCTAGCATTTAGGAAGGCATCATGAAAATTGTTCTTGCTGAAAGAGTTTCCACTATTATTTTTCATTTGCTTTATCAGAAGAATTTTGTGAGATTCATTACCTTTTATTTCTCATGCTCCATTTTCTATCCTGACCTAATTCAGTCCTGCTAGCTGTTAGGTGTCCAGTTATGATACTACACGAGTAATGGCTACTTTGTTCAATTCTGCTATCCCAATTATATCAAGGTATTAATAGTGTCCATATAAATCAGTCAAATCTGTATGTGTAAAAGGGCAAACTTGCAAGAAGACAGTTAACTTTTAAAAATAAATTATGATTGGTGTATTTTATACTAAATCAAAATAAGCAATACTTGTGGCTTTCTAAAGGAGCACTTGGATAGCTTAGCTGGTTATCAGAATATAAAAGACTGCTCATAGTGTTCCCTCAGCACTATCCAGATGGTTGGGACTAAGCTTCTCAGAATTCCTAGCCAGTTCAGAATTCTGGAAGGTGCAGTTCTTAGATATCTGGAGAATGACAGATTGCGGATACCTTTTCTTACAGGCAGATTTAGGAGCAACTTACTGTGATTCAGGTAAAAATAACGTTATGAACATTTAGTCGATTCTTTTATAAATCAGTGTCTTCAGCCTTTCCTTGATTACATTAATATAATCAAAACTCCATGAAGTTTTACATAATTATACTCATCCTGGTTGCACCTTTTCATTTAATGTGCTCCATTTCTATGGTAACAATAATTTTACCTGTTCTTGAGGTTGCATTTACTAAAGCCAAGGCTAATGAATTGAGAAATTGTTTAAGAATAGATGTGCCAAAACTGAACCTCTGAAAGTAGTAACAGTTTTAATAGGAGCTGATGATCTCCCAGGAAGGCTGGGATTGTGGCTGGTTTATTACAGTGCCTGTGACTGTCTCAACCATGGTAAGAGCACTCTCCTTTGGTGGCATTATTCCTCGGCTATGTTTATGGTGAAATGCCATGAGTATGAATAGAATTGATCATATTTTGTAAAATCTCTCTTCCCCCCCCCCTCTCTCTGTGTGTGTGTAAAGAGTTCAGAGAAGAGTGACAAAGGTGGTTAAGGGACTTGAGGGACAGCAGTTAAAGAACTTGCTAAGGGGAGACATGATAGCAGTCTTCCAATACATGAAGGGATATCACAGGGCAGAAGGTATGGATCTATTCTCCAGAGCATCCAAAGGTAAGACAAGAACCAATGGGTGGAATAAGGAGGGATTTCATGACTGTGAGAGCCATTAAACCATGGAACAGCCTTCCTTCTGAAGTTTTCCAGAAAAGGTTGCATAGCTATTTGTCTGGGATGGTATGAGAATTCCTGTACTGGGCAGGGGGTTGGATGTCCAGGGTCCCTTCCAACCCTATGATTCTATGAAATAATGCAAATAGATCAGTACTACTGTCAGGGAATTTGGGGACTTGGAATCAAATCTGTGATTCTACAATGTGGAAAGGGCATCATTTGCCATGAAAAGCCTAAATAGACCTCTCTATTATTCATGGATTTTTTCTTTGGGAATGTGTTTACTCAGTCCCTGAGAGTACTGAGCATGCCTTCTTCCTTCCTTCTAATCAGGACTGCAGAGCACTCAGAGTGAACTAGACAGGCAATTCTCCCCCTACCCTCCTTCCCCAAGGACTGAGTGATTGGCTGCCCATGAGTTTGGCTAGGGAGAATTGAACTTGTCATGTTTAGTTTTACCCAGGCTTTTACTTTATTGTTTTGGAAGGTTCAAGTTTATTTTGTCCATGCTCACACTTTAAGAAAAACTTTCTAAAAGTCTGCCTGAACATTCCTATGGATTGTTATGCAGATTTCTATAAGCATATTTCAAATATATGTATATTTATATTGTATTGTATTGTAGTATTGTATTGTATTGTATTTACACACATACAATACATGTATATGTATATATATTTTATATGTGTGTGTGTATGTATATGTATGTGTGTATGTGTGTGTATATATATATATATATTATATACATATATATATATATAAAGGGTAATTATGGTTCAGACTATATATTGGTTAAGGAAGTGAGAATTACTTAAGTGGGCATTAACCCACAAATCAAATGAATTGCTCCAATATCCTCACATTTTCTTTTGCAATCTGGAATTGCCTTACTGAAGACTATTGATCTTTTTTAAAATAAAATCATCCTTCTGTTTTCAATAATATCCAGTCAGTTGTGTGGAAGCAACAGTATAAAATACACACACACTTTAGAAAACAAGAACACAAATAAACAGGCAGATATTATAGGAAATAGAAAACATATGTACATGTACATATATGTTGGTTTCTCTTGTATAAAAAATAATATCATGTTTTAAATTCAGTGACATTGTTTTTCAGTGTAAACTGAATATCTTATCAATTGATGGCTCTAAAAACTTAGAAAGCAAGAATAGTAACATGTACAGTAATTTGAACAATTGGGATAATTATGTTATTAAAAAACTGTTGGTTCCCTGTATTAATTGAATTTTGAACTTATCCTTTAATATACTGGCTAAATGTTAAGACTTTAAAAAAATGATCATTTGGGGCAGCCTACTAACCCAAAATATTAATGACCTCCTGAAAACTAATTTGAATTGATTTTTTTGAAAATCAGAAAAGTATAGAACTATATATTAACTAGAAGTTTTCTAGTTGTTTATACCCAGTGTGAAATCTGTCCTCTTAACATTCTGATTTATAGCTGTGGTGAAATACATGTCAGCATTTGATTGGGGGGAAACTGTTGAGTAATTTCTCACCATATAGTTGAAAGGAGAAAACATTGGAAGGGACAAATCTATCTAAGTGCTCAGCTCTTCCTGCCCTTGAACAAACTCATTTCTCTGAATCTTTCAGTGATGACTTCGTGAGAGAACTCATTGAACTCAAGGTCTGAGCTGAAGCTTCACTGCTTTAGCCTACTTCTCAGGGTCTTCTGAGAAAGGGCTAAATTGCAGGACTAAGAGGTCAGGATGAAGGAAGCAGGATATTTTTGTTTCTCTTTTCTGTTCCATCTAGTGACCTGCAAAATAGTTTTCTCCTCTTCTTCTTCTTCTTCTTCTTCTTCTCCTCCTCCTCCTCCTCCTCCTCCTCCTCCTCCTCCTCCTCCTCCTCCTCCTCCTCCTCTTCCTCCTCCTCCTCCTCCTCCTCCTCCTCCTCCTCCTCCTCCTCCTCCTTCTATTGTTTATTTCCAGCAGTTTGCAGCTTTTCTGGTTTTTCACATGTAGATTTAACTCCAAGGAAAGTTATTACAATGGCTATTCTCCTGTCTCTGTGTGTTTTTATATCAAGGAATGTGCATAGTCTCATTGCTTCAGAGAGATGGAAAGAAGCATAATAGCATTCTCTGCCAACTTGTAACAATAAACTAAAAAAAAAACCATGAGCAAAGCAAAGAAATTCTGAAGCAACCTGATAAGTACTGTATGTGGGGATGGAGGGGGGGAACAGAAATAGAAGCTCATTTCATAGAGAAAGGAAACTTTCATAACATTAGAGGACAGATTGGGACACAGTATTAACACCAGCACATGCCACCAGAGAAAACTCTGCCCTTTTTGTGTTTGTGTCATGATACAGCATGCAATACCTATGGGGGTGTCATTATTTGATGAAACCTTGGCGTGTGGGAGATGCCCCTGGTATGTGACATCAGCCCCAGCTTCTCAATAACAGAGCAGAGGGACAACATCACTACCCTGGAAGCAGCAGGCTTCTCAACATGTACAAGAGCCCATTTTGGGCAAAGGTTGTGCCAGATGTTTCAGATGATGTAACATGCTTTGTTTTAAAAAGTGGTCCAGCTCAGCACCTGGATGTAGATCAGTGTTTTTCAAACTTGGCAACTTTAAGATGTGTAGACTTCAACTCCCAGAATTCCCCAGCCAGCCATGCTCTAGAGTGAGGCTGAGACTAATAATACTTAGTCTCAGCCTCATTCTAGAGCATGGGGAATGCTGGCTGGGGAATTCTGGGAGCTGAATCCACACACCTGAAAGTTGCCAAGTTTGAAAAACACTGAAGTAGATCATGCCCACTTCACTGAGCAGTATTCTAAATATCACCATCATAGTTTCAAGCACCATCACAGTCTTAGATCTGCTACTCTTGTCTGGTAGTTTTCCTATAGGTCGATTTCCAGGGCCTCACACATACCTATCCCACAATTAGCTTTGTTTATGTGCACTATTTGACTTCTGCCCCCTCTCTCTGGGGCGGTGCCCTGTTGTCATTTTACATTTGACTAGCTCTTAGAGCCAATGAAACGTAGAGGGAATTATTATCATGTTATATTGTAACATGTTCTTATTTTCTTCACCTCTAATTAGTCACAGCAATCAAAATCAAAAGAGGCCAGCCCACCAGCTGGCCTTTTTAGTTCTGTGGCAGGAGAACCACAGGAGCTGCAATCCTCAAAAGTGCTATCAAAGAGTTTATTTATTGGGAAAATAAAACTGGGATACCAATCTGTTTTAGAATGAAAACTGAGGTTAATCTTTTGACTCATGGGGCCTGCTTAATAATGCTATCACTGCTTGCAGTATACACATAGACATTATCTTCCTCTCCTCCTGCGGTCTCTGATCGAAAAGACTGTAGCATTTTCATCACAAAGAGAAGCTACTGAAAGTGCCAGTGTAAATACTATGCGGTATGTGGCAGGGGAATATGTGAATATCTCATAAAACAATAGAGAAAAGTTTTAAATGTATTTGAAATATATGCATTTCACCACGTACAATGTTCAACAATGCTCCCCTTTCCAATGCTATCCAAATCCTCAAAAAGCATTAATTCAAGTCCTTTGCATGGTCCCTTTCTAACTCAGAGTGGAGTATTTAATAGTGAATGTATTACTTGTGAATGTATAGAATGTGAGTGAATGTTTGCATGAATAAGATTTCAAATTTAATTTCTGGTATCTCAAGATAGGCTTGGAAAAAAATCTTGTCTGATATTCTGAAGAAGCATTGCCAGTCTTGACAGCAAATAATGATAGAGCATTTTCTTCCAAGTCTCTGCCAGTTTAATACATAATACTAATTTTTAAAAATAATAATATTGATTATTCATCCATCCAGTACACTTGCAAAAAAGAAAAAGAAAAACAACTTGCAAATTCAAAAAGGCATGATAATCCCCATTATCTGAAATGTATATTTCATTAAACATACTGCTTTAACTTAATAAGGGCGTTTGATTGTCTTCCTCCTCCTCTTCCTCCTTGGAGGCATGAACTGCATTATGAGATCTGCTCATTCTAAACTGCATGTTATTTCAGGACCTTTCAGTGAATTATTTTGTTTACAAAAGGCAGACAATGAAATCCATGAACATCCTTGGGAGACAATACTGATCTAGCAAGGCCACTTGGTGTAACCTTGTATAAGGCAGCTAGTTATGTTTGTGTGTTTCAAGTTACCAGCTATGCCAGTGCATATCTGCAAAACGTTTTCAAAGGGTACAGAGTGCTTCAAAGCCAGGTGGTTTAATGTGCTGCTTCAAAATACAGTAGAGTCAAACTTCAATTTAGTTCACTGGGATGGTTCCACTGAAACTTTGTCAAACCGAAGCACCCCTTCAAAATTTTGTACATGCATATTACCACTCATATTTCCAAAACAGTCTCAGAGCTCAGGGTTTCATTGTGAGAAAATGAATTTGAATTCTCAGAATATGAAAAACAGATAAATTCCAGCTGTGCTCCAAATTCTTGGGAAAGGTGTGTGTGTGTGGTTTTGTTTCTTATTTTTAACATGTGATGCTTCAAGTTAAAATCAAGCCAAATCTTCATAGGTGGTTCTTCTTCTTTTGGTTGACGGAATAGAAAGGAGTACTTTTGTCAGAAGTCCCGTTTTGCTTGGCTGTCTTTTAAATAGATACTGAACAAGTCCATCTTGTTGACAGTGAAATTTTGGTGTCTCTTTTCTGTGTGCTTAGCAAGCACACTGCTCCCTTTTCCATTTCCGTTTGCTACTAATGCTATCAGAGCAATGCTGTTTCACCAGTCCCATGGGAACCAAATGTCAGTGTTCCAGATGGCAGGCTGCCAGTCTAGCAATCATATTGAAAGTCACTGAGGGAATTGTCTTTATTGAAGAAACAAAGAACACTGCTTCATAATGCACCTTGTGTATATCTTTGGGACTCAGCAGTGGAATGAAGTGGCTAGAAATCTTTCTCTCTCTCTCTCTCCCCTTCCTTCCTTCCTTCCTTCCTTCCTTCCTTCCTTCCTTCCTTCCTTCCTTCCTTCCTTCCTTCCTTCCTTCCTTCCTTCCTTTTCCTTTTTGTGTGTATGTTATGCTCCCCAAAGACTTCTGCTTTTTCTAATGCAGCAAAATCAATAAAAATAAATCAAACAATCCATGCAGTGATTTGTTTCCAGTATGGACAAAACTTTTGTTTGTCTGTGCACTATTACTGAGGAGAAAGAAAGAATGGGATCATAAAACTGGAGCCCATTTAATAATATTAACACCATCTTGCCTACAGGGAAAGCAATCGGATTGCATAACCATCAGGCCTGAATGGAAGCACTGCATTTTCCAGCATCAATATCACAGGCTATTATTTTTATTAAGATTCTGAATTATTATCATCATGTGGCATTGGAGAAAAATTAGCTGTGGGTGGAAAATTAGTTTATGGAGTAAGGGGGGAAAAAAAAACCAAACAAGGGGATATGTTTAATCAGCTCTGCTATTTAGGAATCTGAACACAATTATCTGGAAGTATGGACTTCAAGGGCTCTACACCTTTAATTTAGAGTTCAGACTATGCAGTAGCTACACACAGCTTTGTTGTTGACAGCAGATTCATTTCCAATGCCCTGTTTTTCATTGCAAAGATATAATGTATAAAATAAGATGTGTGTCACCATATCTATGCATATGTTTGTATTTTTAGAATTTCATTTCATTTTTCTCTCCACCACCTATATTACCAGAACAGATTTTTTTTTTCCTAAAGGAGTTTAACAATTGGTAACACAAGAAGGTTTAGAATGGAATATTGTTCACGGTGAAAGATAAAGCTGTGCCATACATATGTCATTTCTCCATTATTAACTAACTGCATCCACTAGTATCATCCAATCATCATTGTACTAAAACTATTGTAAGGATGACAGGCTTTATATCATTTAGTGATAGCTGGATGAAACTATGAAGATGCTATAGGATACTAGGGCTTTAGTTTACCTTAAAGGTTCCAGTAGCCATAGGCATGTAATTCTTAGCAGCCTTATTTGTAACTGACTGCAAGGCTAGCACATGATATTGAGCCTTGCCATGCTGCCCTGGCCAGATTGGCAAGATGCTCACATGCTTCTCTCTAGAAGACATGAGTTAAGTCAGCTTCTCCAATGGAGAAGCAAAGGAAGGGAGAAACATGATGGAAACCACAGGAAGGATATGTCCTGATTTCCAGCAAAGCAGAACGAGCAGAGTACATGGCTATCTGCCATAAATGGCAATACCTAGTTGAATGGTTAATTTCAAAAAGCTAAGCAGGAACAGACCTGATTAATTCTCAGTTAATCCCAAGCATGTAGCATAGATTGTGAAATAAATAAATAAATAAACAACCAACCAACCAACCACCACAAAGGAGGGACAAAATGGCAAAATACTTCCATACTGTTGCCAAGAAGCCAACATGTAATGTGAACCAGCTGCAAACATTGTAAATGCAATCCTAGGATGCATCGGCATAAGTGTTGTGTCAAGATCAGAAGGAGCCATCATTCCTCTATATTCTGCATTGGTGAAACTGCATCTAGAATATTACATCCAGTTCTGGCACCATAGTTTACAAAGGACATCGATAAAGCGGAACATGTCCATAGGAGAGTAATCAAGATGACAAAGCAGCTAGAATTATTTTAAAAAAAACTTATGAAGTATGGTTAGAAGTATTGTGGATGCTTAGCCTGGGGAAGACATAGGAAGACTATGGGAAGACATGATAGCTGTCTTCAGGTACATGAAAGGCTGTCATGTAGAAGATGGGGTAAAATTCTTCAGAGTTGTTCCATAATAAGAGCCAATGTATTTGAATTACAAGCCAGTAGACTGTGGTTGAACATCAGAAAAAGTCCTAAATATGTGAACTGTACAGTGGAATAGACTGCTTTGGAAGGTGATGGATTTTCCTGGTTGGCTATATGTTGGGGTTGTTGTACTACTGTATTCCTGCATGGGGAAAAGACTGGATTATCTCAACAGTCCCTTCCAACCCTTCCATTCTATGATTCTAGGAATACTTCTGCCTCACTCCTCACACCTCCCACACCACACTTTTTTCTTATTGGCATCCTATATCAAGGTAATTCTTTTTCTTTATTCCTTTTTGTCCACTGAAGTAAAAGACTCAGTAAATAGGAGTGTGTGCAAAATCCCCAAATAATTAAATATTGTAAGTATTATATTGAAACAGAGGAATTGTATTGCCTTCATTCAGAGGTATTGATCCAACTCATTATGTTCAAATTCCCATCTTTTCAATGGGAACTCCTCTATCTGTGGGCCCAGGGCAATTGCCCCACAAAGACCATGGGGTGAACTCATCTTTTAAGATTGGAGAATAAGAAATTTGAGGCCATGGAGAGCAATCAGATGGATGAACACCTGACCTTCGAAAAAGGCAGTTGTTAATGAGAATATCTTTACAGAAGACTAATCTGGTAAGAATTATCTCATTGTTGATCTCACTTTTCTTGACCTAGGTCACATTTAGAAATAAGAAATAACAAAAGATCTCCAAGATCTTCTTTAAAGTCTGTTTTAAACTTCCATTGGAATGAGTAGAAACAGATATTCTTGTGCTGATTCCAATCTGATCTGCCAGACATAGTATAACTGGACAGTTCAAACAGAGAGAAATATTTATGGAAGAGCTGGTTTGCCAGTATAATATATATATATATATATATATATATATATATATATATATATATATATATATATATATATATATAAAAGTTGGTTAGAAGAGAAAAATCATGCTATTCATATACAAGATTTCACATTGTGTTATTAGTATTCTAAAGCAGCTGCTATCCTTGGGCTTTGGATTCACAACTTCTATGCTGGTGTTTGAACATATGCTTTCTGACAGGTACCTGAACTTAGGTGATCTTCTGGCATATGTGCTAAGGCAATATTTTGCCTTTGACAAGAGTGTGTGTCTACTTTTCCATCCTGTCCTCCTCAACTCTTTTTTCTACATGGGTTTCAAAATTGGAAGCGCGTCTGGTAAGAGAAGGAGAACATTTGAAGCATGAGAATCAAGGTGCATTTCTCTGCCATAATCTTTTGACTCCTAATCCATAACTATAAAAGTCATCAGCACTATGCTCATATTGTTTTGAAAACACAGAGCCTGGACTGTGCATTTTCTAAGAGAATTCTTGTTTCTTCACTATTGTCCCGCTGGGGCTTTGTTCTTCTGCATTTAGCTGGAAGCAGCAAAAGAAACAGGAAGGAAGGAAGGAAGGAAGGAAGGAAGGAAGGAAGGAAGGAAGGAAGGAAGGAAGGAAGGAAGGAAGGAAGGAAGGAAGGAAGGAAGGAAGGAGGCCATCTCATCACGCATTGGATAAACTCCTTGTCACCAAAATGTGGACCCTGATATCATTATTGAAATAATATAAATAAGGTTATTTGTGTTTGCTGGCATGGCTGGATTTCTCATTTCCCTACTCATGAGTCTACTTTTAAGGAGTAGTCCCTTGGAATTTCCTGTACTGCATCTGGAATGTTTCAGTCAGAAATGGAGGGATGCCAAGAAATCTTTAAGCTTTGAGAGTTTAATAATGGTTCAGCATGCCTGCTGCTCACTGAATTCAAGTTAATCGTCTTTTATTCTGTTTAATGGTGTAGCCAACTTTTTTGTTGTTTTGTTCTCATCCATGGGTTTGGAAAGTTGGAAGCTACCCCCCTGCAGCTCCCAGGTGAAAGCTGCCTGGTTTTTGAATGTGTGTTGATAGCAAGCATATGTCTCTGAGGCAATCAATTCACAAGCCTAAGACTGAGTTCCAGACTTCTGAGCAGCTATTAAAGTTCCTCATAATTTCATATGAAAAGCCATGGAAACTGAACCTTCTCACTGGATTGTAAGCTTTAAATGTCAAAGGCAGCTTGCCAAATTACTGCCTGATATATGTGATACACCACACTCTGGGCTATATCTATGGGTCTGGGGTATTCAGGAAATGTAAGTTTTGAGCAGAAAGGGCTTTAGAAAAGGCCAGGTACAACATCTGTAAAGTTTCCTATGACAGAAGAACCCTCGAGTTACTTTGGATCTTTTTCTCTGTGTGCTACAATTTGTTTTGTTTAATTGAGAAAGAGGCAGAGGCAGAATAAAATAGGAATTATTTTGTACCAATGCATGAAAATCTGAGGGAGAAAGAAGATGAGCAGCAAGTAAAAAAAGTTTCAGCAGGCAATTTGGGGATTCTAGTCCACATCTGGGGCCAAAAATTCCCTTTTTGGATAGACATACAAAAGAGGGGCTACTCTTTAACTTAACTGGACCAGGTGACTTAATGAACTAGTAAGACCTAGCTGGTTCTATAGTAGACAACTGTGGCTCCATGTTTTTTGTTCACTAATCTGTGCATCTTCTTGCTAGCCCTATTTTGGCTGTGTTTCAAAAGTTTATCATGGGTCCATTCTGGCCCTTATTGCCTGCCTCTGACACTGCAAGATTTCCTATTTCATTGTTCATTCTTGATTGTGTCTGCATTGGACTATACAATTTGCTGTTAGTCACTTCAGAAATGTGCAAATAAAATTTCAATAGCCACCACGTTTCTTGAGGAATATCTTACAGAGCAATGGGATTAACCAGAGCTTGATTATTGTAGCCTTCCCAAGTACAAACTTCCATCTGGAATTTCAAATAGCATGTGATACCAAGCCTCCACTGAATTAGAAGAGGGGTGCACAACTTCTATCAGCTTTAGAGCTACAGGTGGTGTTGGGTGGCAGATTACACAAGTGGGTGGTCCAAAATCTCAAGAGTGGTTGTTTTTGGATGGGTGATATTTTAAGGGGTAAGAGGTTAAACCTTAAAGAATCTATTTTGCCCCTTGAAGTTCCTGACTGCTCAAGAAAAGCAGAAAAAGACTGGATTTTTTGGTTGTACCCACCCAAACAGAGGTGTAAGTGCCACAAAAGTGTAACTGGAAGGCCCAATTTTGGCACCCCTGGATGACAAGATAAGGCACTAAATCATTCTGAGCAATTTTCATTGCTACCTTTGTCTGCATATGCGCATTCATCTGACTCTTTGAGATCATGGACTCCTCTGCACAAGGAGGAGTATGCAAATTCAAAATCAGGCCTATATCATTGTCACCCAGGAAAGTCAGCAGGGTTTGGCAGCTGAGCCAATGTATTTCCAGCCAATGGGTGAACCACTCCCTTCCTTAAGACTTCTTGCTTTACCTCTCCTCCAGACTCCAGAACTTCAGTGAGTTTTGCTTTTGTTGGCATTTGATTGGTTTTGCAAGGACCAAGCCATTATGTTACTATGGTAACAAATCACTCTGGCAGGGTGAACAGGTCAAACTTAAGTATCCTCAGATTGGGTGTGAAAAGAATGACCATATAAGGAAATTGCCTGAAAGGAATTTGCCTGGGCTTGTTAGTTTCAGTTTCCTTTCTATCTGCCTCTCTTCCCAGTCCTCTCTGAGCATGTGTGAATGCATAAGCTTGTAAATATGTTTATGTAAGAAGCTTTATGAAAATACATTTATTTTTATAGAAATGCCTGGTATTTTTTCTGATCTCTCGGGCCAAATGCTTTCCAGCACACTGACAGCTTTAAGGGGTTATATGTATGTATTTATAAATTAATATACTGTCACCGCAATAATTCTGGGAGATTTATAATAATGCATATTTATTTATGTATTTATTTATTGTATGGCAGCACATCATACATATTACAAATATATTAAAAATTGGGAATATAAAAAGGTATATAGAAAATATACATTGGTTATAGGGTAATTATACCTAAAAACAAACATTAAGATTACAAATCTTTTGCAGCATCAGCTGCCATCAGGAAATCAGCAAAGTTCCTGTTATAGGCTCTAGTCTTACATTCTTGTATTACGTGTTTAACAGTTTGTCTTTCAGCCCCGCAGTCACACCTTGGAGATGGTATCTTACCCAATTTATATAGGGAATCTGCATACCTGCCATGAGTAGTGTGCACTCTATTGATAGCTGACCATATTCTGTGTGGCTGATCAAAAGCAGGAGGCTTCGCTGTAATACAGGGTAGGCTTTGACAGTGCTGGGGGCAGGCTTTTTGCCAAGATTGCCTCCAGGAATCGAGGAGATGAATATTTTTTATAGCCAATTCCCTGGCAGTAGCCATAGGTGGATGCCTAGATCACAATCTATTCCTAATTCCGCTGTATCACCGTATATGAGTGTGCACTATTGAGCCACACCAGAGCACAATATTCCACAGTTGAATATTTACATATTTATGTATTTATTTGATTTCTATAGCCTCCCATCTCAACAAGTGACTCTGGGCGGCTTACAATAATAAATATACAATGAATATACCAGCGCTAGAGCCAAAGTGCACAGCGTGTCAGCAGAAGAACCCCATGTAGTACCGCATAGCTTATGAAGAATGTTAATTCTAGTTCTCACTTAGCTGCAGTGTTTTCTACGTGCTTTTTATAAGTAAGTGCCCTAAGTTTACCCCGAGATATTTTGGGTGTGTAGTATGTGGGAGTCTAGTGCCTTCAAACTGAACATTAAGTTGTCTATTTGCCAATCTGTTACATAGGTGGAAGCATGCTATTTCTGTCTTCACAGGATTTGGTTGCAATCTCCATTTGTGGAAATATTTTCCCAGGGCAGCTAAGTCGGATGTTAAGATGGCTTCCATTGTCTCAAAGGTTTGATGTCTTATGCCTATAGCCCAGTCATCCACATATCCAAACTTTCTGGAGATGGTATCAGGAATATCAGAAGTATACAGATTAAATAAAAGAGGGGCTAAAACAGAGCCTTGTGGTAAGCCATCATTAAGGACTTTTTGAGAGCTCTCGCTGTGTTCACTCATCATCTGGAAGGTCCTGTTTGCAATCATATTATTAATAAATCAAGTAGTTTTCTTACACATTGTAACTTGTACAAGTTTGTAGAGTAATCCATGTCTCCAAATCGTATCGTATGCTGCAGACAGGTCTAGGAAAGCAACTGATGTCTTAAGTTTTTTTCTGGAATCCTGCTTCTATGTAGGTAGTCAATGATAAGACATGAACAGTGCAGCTTTGTTTAAGGTGAAAACCAACTTGCTCCATGGGAACCCTCTTGAATATCTTGATGCTAATTCTGTTATAGAGTAACCTTTCTACAAGCTTGTAAATTGTGCTCAAAAGTGCAATCGGCTGATAACTTTTTGGTTGGTTACTCGATTTTCCTGGCTTGAGAATAGCAATAATTTTAGAATGCTTCCTCTTATGTGGGATCATGCCTGTCATCCTGATGTTTGTAGAGAAGTCTGCCAGCCACTTCTTAGTGTACTTGCAACAGTTAAGGAGGAATTCTGGATGAATTCCATCAGGCCCTGGTGCCTTGTTCGCCTTCACATCCTTCAACACAGTTGTTATTTCATCAATCGAGAATGGGCAGGAGTATTCAGTTTGTTCTTCTATGCTAGCAAGCAGCACTGTAAACTTATGCTTAAACATAAGTTTATAATAATGCATATATAATAGTCTATGCAGTCAATAGGCACTGCCTGGATACAAAATCCGTAATATTGTCATTTTTAGAGGTCTCTTCCTGACAGCTTTTTGTAGTAGTGCAGCATCAAGAGAAGGAGCTATTGAATCTAGAGAGCCCAGAGGCTCTAATTCCTCATGGTGAAGGCTGGTGGATTTCATCACACTCTTGTCTTGCAAGTCCCACTCCACCCACAATATTTGTTTAGTTGCAAGCTGGCTAGGGAATTCTGGGAGTTGAAGTCCACACATTTTAGAGTTGCTAAGGTTGAGAAACCCTGGTTTAGTTGGTCCTCTATTAGTATTGCTGCTATTGGCACTACTTCTTTAATTAATATCTCCCTTCTTAAATCCCATGAGATTGCATAAACCACCTTAAAAAAATGTCAGCACGCCAGAATTCACTCTCTGCCATTTTTTCTTCTTCCCATCATACTGTATTTCCTTGTAAAGAGCAGCACAAATAAAGTTCTCAGCCTGTAACGGTTATGTTAAATGCAAGATTTAACAAGATAAAACAAAATCGTTGATAAAAAAAATTAAGTGGTACTTAAGAGCAGGTAAGGTGCTTTCACTTGCATCTTGCTCCCTTCCTGTGTATTTAACATAAGATTCTAAAGCATTTAAAATTCTAAACAACATTACAGTTGAATCCAACCCCCCCAAGACACTAAAACATAAAAACTGCAGAACTCTAAAAAGTGCTGGGTGAAAAGGTAGGCTTTAAGCCTCCTCCTAAAGTAAAGTAAGAAAGGAGCTTGCCTCAAAGCCAGTGACAATTGACTCTACAGTATGGCCCCTACCATGAATTCAGAATTTGCTCTGGGCATTAGGGGACATGAAGATGGACCCCATTAAAAAACTAAGAATGCCAGGGAGACTAAGCAAAAATAGGTGATTCTGCAGACACTTTGGGTTTGAGCCATATAAGGCTTTGTACACTAAAGGATTTTAAATTGCGTTTGGAAAACAATTGGCAACTAATAAAGCTGTTTTGATACAGGTGTCCTACAGGTGCCTCTTTCCACCCATGCCACTACGTTCTATGACATCTAAAACTTTCAGACCATCTTTGAGGGCCACCCTACCAAATAATACTCCACAGTAGTCCAACCTTGACTTTACCATTACATGTATAGTTGAAACCAGAACTTTCTCTAGGAAGAGGTACAACTGGTTAATCAGCCAAAGCCGATTAAAATGTTTCTCTTGCCACAGAAGTTATGTGGTTGTCCAGTATCAGTTCTGGATCAAGAAGGACCGCCAGGATGCAAACTGCTCTGATGCCAGCTCAATGGCCCTACGAAAACATTTTCCTATGAAAACTTAAATTAACTTCTCACCTCAGATTTTCTTATCAGCTAGTTAGCACATGAGAACAGCCAGCAGGAAGCCGTGGCTGAATGCAGGCGGTTGCATCTACAAAAATGCATTGAGTTATAGAACAGATTTTCCTTAGGAAATTTAGCTTGGTGATACACCCAGGTTTATATGCAGAATATGCAAGGTTTAATAGTATATTAAACTTTATTATGTATTTTTATTCTATTATATTTATCATTGTATTATATTATTAAAAACAAATCTCGCTCAGCCCAACCCACCTCACAGGGTTGTTGTTATGGGGAAAATAGGAGGAAGGAGTATTAGGTATGTTCGCCCCCTTGAGTTATTTATAAAATAATAAAGGATAAAAATTATATATATATATATATATATATATATATATATATATATATATATAATTATTATTAATAGTAATTAGAATATTTAGGCATGGCTGGCATAACTGCTCCTTGAATGTTATGGTGATCCATAGGCCATTGGTGCCAGCAAACATGGGCTAGGAGCATCAGTTATTGATGCATATAACACAACTTTTTGTTATATGCATCAACACAATGTAGCTTGGCACTTTTTGTGTGCCAAACTACATTGGATGTCCAAATTGTCCCCATCTTGCTTTCAGAGAAGCAAGCATGGGATTCCCAGACTTAGATCAACTTTATTGCCAAATGAATTGGAAATGCTTATTTATTTATATTTGTAACCTGCTGCAATTCTTGGCAGCTTTAGTTCAAATTGTTTTCTGGACTTGATTAAATGTTGGTAAAACACTAAGGTCCAGCATAGATAGTTAGCCTTAACTTGCAGTATAGTTGCTAAGAGTGGTAACCAGTTGATTGCTTCTGGCAGAAAGCATCTGTGAATAAAATGGAAGGAGAATGTTCAGTGGTTCCTCTGCAGCTTTCCACGGCACATCCTTCACTGTTCCAAAGCTTCCAAACTTTAGCAGGGGAGAGGAAATTGCTGAAAGCTGACTCCTTCATACTCTACTGACAGTTGACTTCCATTAGTACAGGGCAGTGTTTCTCAACCTTGGCAACTTTAAGATGTGTGGACTTCAACTCCCAGAATTCCCCAGCCAGCATGCTGCAGCTTTCCATCCTAGCATGCTGGCTAGGGAATTCTGGGGGTTGAGGTCCACACATCTTAAAGTTGCCAAGGTTGAGAAACACTGGTGTAGGGGTTGAAACAGTAATTATTATCTGTTTTATTACAGAATGATTTCATAGGATTTGTTTAATGCTTTTTTTCCTTTTAAATGCACATTGGCTTCTAACTGCTTTGAAACTATTCCTGGTTTAATTTTATTTAGGTTGCTCTGTCTCAGGTGACAACTCTGAAACTTAATGTCTAAAGTTCTGTGTTTATCAGTCTTCTTTCTCTTAGCAGGGTGATACATGCTTTCAACCTTCACTATCTCTAGTAAAGAAAAGGCAGATAATCTATCTCTTAATCCTATGGTTTGGGTATTAATGTTTTACATGTATCATAAGAACTGCCATCGCTCTTCCTGTATTGAAATTCCTCACAGCAGCTCTTCTGTATAGCACTTAAACTGTAATCACATCTATTGTCAATTTGGGTCAATTATTTTAAAAGCAGTAGGCTCTTTGATACTGCACATGAAGCTCAGAGAAAGGTGGGAAAAAGCCAGTGAGTGGAAGAGGAATGAGAGGAGGAGAAAATCTGAAGGGGGATAAAAGAAAATTAAATTTTAAAAAAATCAAATGTATTCAAGTACTTAGATAATTCTTTTAGTCTAGTTCCAACATCACATTATGACGTACCCAAAAAAGGTATGCAAACCTGATGTAAAGCTGAAGCACATGCACACACAATGCCTTCCATAATCATTTTTCCCCTCACGTCCACCAGAAATGAGCTTTGTCCCTTTTCACTTAATGGCTTGAAGTTATTACCATTTATTCAGCAAGGAGTTATATCCTAGATTTCTAAAACAAGATTTTATTGAATTCTCAGAGAGAAGCAATGAAGATAAATCGAGATGTGTCAAGATAAAATTAAAAATTATTACTTGAACAAAAATCAGAGTGCGCTTGGCCATACCACCACATTTTTCATTAAGGATGTTAGGAATTAAAGATATGTAACTGATAAAGATGGATGTCTTACTCTCCTGGAGCCAACCTGGGCAGTTTAAAGTAAATATTATAATTGATCTCTCTCAACAATGTCCATAAGTAAATGAGCCCTGAAGCTTGGCTTAGTTTTCCAACTATGAGCACCAACAGACAAGCTTTGCACTCCATTAATGAAAAGATGGCCATTTGTTGTGCCTGGTGCACCACTACTGACTAAACTCAATGAAAATAATTGGGGCCATCTATAGCAGTCACCTTTTTAGTCTTCTCACAAGCCCCCACAAATTTCAGTTCAATATTGCTGACTGAGGTAGATTTTGTTTTTTATTAGTACAGGGATTTATCAGACTTCTGCACTGAGGGAAAGGGTTTTTAATGTAATGAAAACATTCATTTTATTAGTATAAAAAGAAAGTAATGGCTTTTCTGAGGACTCTGTGGAGCCAGAAAGTCCCAGCATAATCATGAGAAGAATGCTGCTATGCTTTTTCAATCAGGGGTGTGATTTGTAGGCTTTTTGATCTCATTGCATTCTTTCTTTTTTAAAGGGTTTAGTTCAAAAATAAATAAAAGAGCAAGCTGTGGGTTACTGCAAGCTTGCTGACATTTGGTGCCTTGGGATGAGTTCAGAAGAAGAAGAAGAGAAGATCAGCCTAAGGAAAGGTACATCCATGCTCTGAGATAAAGAAGGGACAAATATAAACTTTCCTGTCTTGGAGTGACATCTAGACTGAAATATGTGTCCAAACTAAAACTGATCTCAAAGTCCTTCCCCTTTCCCACCATCTTATGGTCCATGGTCACAAAGTGATGCTTGCCAATATAAATTGGGGGTGGTGGGGGGGGCAAAACAAAGTTAAAATAAAGGACAGCAGCTGCAAAATCAGGCTTAGTTTTTCAGAAGTGACATAATTTCTATATTTATATTGAGGATAAATTAGGGTTTCCATGTTTAGGTAGCAAAAATCCAGATAGCAAATGATGTGGGGAGGGGGACTTATTAACCCCTTGCTGCCATGTAGTGGCTCTCTGGAATTTTGCAACCCAGATATGGTAGACAGAGTTTAAATTCTCACTGTACCCCAAAATGATAAATTTAAGAGTGTTTTTTAAAATATTGTTTCTTATCAACTTTTTCATTACTTAGGAGATGCATGTATGAGTTAGCACCATTTCCCTCTCAGTTACTCAGCAGATCATCTGATTGTAAACTAGATCTAAGCCAGATCTTCATGCATTCAAGGCATCCGGTGAGAATGAAGAAATGAGCTGGAACCAGTTGGGCAGCTGGTATCACTAATTCTAGCCTTTCAATGTACCCCTAATCAGTAAGAATAGATGTAAAATCTATTCACTGGCAAGATCTAAAGAAATCATTATCAGTTTGTCCAAATTCTAGCTCTTTACTGCAAGTCAAGCAGAATAGAAAACAAGGCATCATGGAGGAGCTGAGTAATAATCTCACAGAATTTGAAGAACTTACTTCTTTATAGTTCTGATCCTAAACTTCATCCATTTCATCTAATTTCCTGCAAGGAGTAGCTGGGTGTGGGTAAATAGACATTTTATTAGAAGGCTTGTAGTCTCTCCCTTCCCCAGTCCTGCTCAGTTACATGTAATTCTAGAATCAAAGGTCTATGTAGAATTTGTTTTAAGGTGTCTTTTTTGTTTTCGGTGTTCTGCTGAACATTTGAGAGAAAGGAAGAGAGAAAGAAAGAGGGTGAGCATATTGTTTGGAAGGATAGGGACTGTGTAATGTCATAGTAATACAGGTTTCCTGAGATAGTTTTGTGTGTTGCAAACCCAGTTATAATTCAAGTAACAAACGCTATGCAATCCTCATCTATTTTTTGTATTTTAAGTAATGGGTTCTTCCTGTGTATTCTGTTGTTTGATTAGGCCTCTATACTGTAACTTTTACTATGGTGCTATATCATATTTCTTGATGTGGATGTCATACTGATCTGTGCAGATGAAAGAAAATCTCATTGTCGTGTGAAACCTATAAAATTGGAAAGAAAGGTTTGTATGTGGTTTTCATTTTTCAAGTAATCCAACCAGGCAGAGAAGGGTGGCACCCCCCCCCCAAAGTAAAGAGAAAATAAAATAAAGTGTCATTATTATTATTTTTTCTGATTTTCACTGAAACACCCATCAGTCAAAGCTGTTCTTATATATAATTTGTATATAATAAGGATAATTTCACAGTTAAGGGGCTATTTTCCCTCAGCCAGTCATTGTACTTCAAGAAAGAAAATAGACATTAATTCTTGGGAAGTGAGTGTTTTTTTCAACTAGTGAAAAGTAATAATGAATAATTACTATTTCTCTAGATTATTAACAATAAAATATCTGTAAATAATAAATTTAAAAAGTGAACTGAAATAATGTGAGGAAATGCTGCTAAACAATTACAAGTGAATTAATAAATCAGTTCAAATGTATAAATGATAAAAAGGGATTTTTGCAAAGTTCTTAATGTAACTATAGGGCTAATGATTTTGAAGATTAGAGGGTGTTGATCCTGAGAAGTTGGTTGAAAAGACAGAGTAAATTCTACTCACATGTCTGACTCTTAAAGCTTCTTTTCATTTGTTAATTAATAAGAGTGCTCTAGCAAGTTACTCTTGTGACATAAATGGACGTATGGACAAGATTAGTATATAGGTACATTTCTGAACCCAGCTTTCAGCACAATAATGTCTCATGCATGAATTCTATACAGAATGCTATTTTCATTACAAGACTATAGCAAAATTGTATCTTATAAAGAAGCTTTTAATCTGATCATCCAACCCATTTTCTGCTGTAATTAATTAGCCTGAATTAAAAAGACTGGTATTAAATGGACAAATTAATATGCTGGAGCGTATCTTATCCTTCTTATAAACTTTGCCTTGGCCTAAATTTTCCTTAATAGGCAGATAAGCACTTGAGTTCTGAAAAGAATTTGGCTATGCTGCTGAAACTAAAGAATATGGTAACATTCTCTAAAATTAAGGGTAAGCAGTATGCTGCCTAAGGATGGCAATGTGCCCATCAGCCTGTCTGACTTTTTAGAATATTGTTTTAATAAATAATCAAATAGTAATGCAGTAATGCCCTTGTATAGAGAAGAGTTATAGGCTGTGAACTTACATGTGAAAGGTTCTTCTACTTGAGTAATACAGGAATATAGAATAAGATTTAAGCCAATGTGGGTCCTGTCAAAACAGAGCATGAGGCCAATAACTTGGGATGGGGAGGGGAAGAGAGACAGAAGGAAAGCAAAACACTGTTATCTAATCACAAAGAGTGTTCTAGAACCTAGTTCTTCTCTATGCAGATGAACTGTCATAAGTTTGTAAAAGAAAGGGGTGGCAAAATGGGATGGTTATACTGTATAAAACAAATATTGTAACTGGGTCTACTTGATTAATTCATATTTCTTGTTGTAAAAATGAAACATACATGAGTCCCTTTGTATCCCACTTCATGATGGATGCTCAGCAAGCGTTGTCTCCTGGTGTGCTGAGATACTGTTTGGAGGAAGTGGTTTCAAAGTTAGCCAATCCAAGCTAAGCAAGACTGTAAAGATAACCACCAGCACCTTAAATTTCATCTAGAAATAAATATGCTCCTGAAGAAATATCTGATGACTAGTTTCAACTCACTGCTAACAAAAGCTGGAAGGAACATTTCTTACCAGTTTTGAAAAGCAGTGTAACTGGCTGCTTATCCATTTCTAAACCATCTTTTGGCTGGAACCTGGTTTTTCTAAAGAACCTTTTTTTTCTCATATAAATCTGCCTAGAGAAGTTCAAAACCTCATTGTCTCTTAGACAAAAGTAAGAATTAGAACTTGGTTATCAATAAGCTTTCATTTTTCCTATAAGAAGTGCTTGAAAATGTTATTTAGTCCATGATTGTTAAACAAATCTGCCTTTGGGATTCATGTGCATTTCTTTATATTGTAAAAGAAAAATCATAGATGAAAAGTCATTGCTTGGATGTGGTTCATGGGGCTCTTCAATTACATTTGAAATAAACTTCCCATCAGGAAAATTTCCTTTCCCCACCTGAATTGCAGCTTCCAGGTAATTGGGAGTTACAACTATGAAAAAAGAGTTATCTCTATTTCATACCTAAAACCTTGGGACTGAGTGAATTCTAAATAAATAAGGCTCATTGTATCGAAAGGTGTGAGTGCTGCATTTTATTTCCATCAAGTTTTTATACTGCAAGTGATTACCACAGTTATTCCCTAGCCATCTATGGCATCAAAATTGTGGTTCTGTAAATATTTTTATATTATACAGTGTGAATATGGAGCTTCTGTACATAGAACATAATAAATAGGCTTGGCCTAAATAGAACAGAAAAGAAGAAAAGTGAATTAAAAAAAAACCCGACTATAGAATATAATAAACAAGGTAAGCTATTTATAGGAACATGATAATTATCTGTAGAAAGCAAAAAAACTTCACTGTGTGTGTTTGACAGCCATTATTTTTTGTAGGTTACTATGATTCCTAATCATAGCTAGGATACTAAATTAGAGATTATTTTATTAATAGAATATGTGCAAAGTAGTGCTAGCATTTGCAAGTTCCAAAGCAATTTCTTTCTTAAGTACCAATGCTAACAGAGTTTTAGTTAGCTTTCATTTATTACCATTTATTAGTTTCAGAGCACTAATATAATTTCCAGTTCCCCTCCCTAATCTGGTAATAGGGAAGACCTGAAGTCATTTTTGGGTTAAGTTGTATGCATGCTTCCTCTTGATATATGTGACAAATGAATTTGTAAAGGAAAAGAGTTATGGGAGTACAGTCTTCCAGATGAGACAGTAACTTCTGTTGGATGGTGAAATGCAATTCCCTTTGCCCCCAGGGCATTATCAGTGTAACCATACAGCCCTTGTTTAACTTCATTAAAAGTTTCCTTCTTAAAAAAAGCCAGTCACTCCAGTGTTCTATCAACCCAATTATGACAGAAATTAAATAAGGAAAAATTGTATTGACCTGTATGTCCCCTTCTTCACTGAAAGTCCAGGACCAACTAATACAATCAATTCTTCAATATTCTGTTACATTCATTTTAAACACCTTTTTAAAATTCTGTTTTAAAATGCTTATCAGAGGAATTCATTATTAGCTTGCTTATATTGAGCATTTCATGAATCTGAACAGAACATAAAGTAAGCAGGACATAATGCTTTCCATTTAAAATACTGCTTTCTATTTTCTATAAAGTTTACTAACAGAGTCCTTTTAGGTGCATTAGGCAAGAGTTATGTTGGCAGATTGCTGGGAAAGCCTTTGGCCCAGAAGAGAACTCACACACACCAGGCATTTCTATAAAAATAATTTTTATTTACAGAAAGCAAAACATATTTTAAAAAAGGTTTCCGCATTCTTGCAGGCAGCTCAGAGCAGCTATATGCCTACACAGAAGGGAAACAGAAACTAAAACAAGTCCAGGCAAGTTCCTCCCCCCAGGTGCAAAAATCAACATCTGAAAAGGGGACAGTTGAATTCAACCTTTTCACCTGGCCAAAATGATTAGTTACCATAGTAACCCCAATCTGTAGTAGAAAACAATATATTAACACTCCCCTTTTTATACTACAGAATAAGATGCAAACCAATTTTCTTTGACAACTCTGTCTTTTCATTCACATTATTTTAACATTATCTCCCCTTTGGTTTAACAGAAAGCTACCATCCTTCCTGTGTATTTCTAAACCTAGGTTGTTATAATTCCAAGACTTTTCAATGTGAAATGGCTTTTCATACAGGCTTCAAAATCAAACCTTTGTTTTTCTGTTGATGTGAACAGCAGCAAATCATCAACATAAATGCACAGATACATACAGCCTTGTCTTTCTTCATATATACACATGGATCTGCTTTTCCTTTTTCAAAACCAAAATTCTGCAGTTTTTCATCTAATTTTTGGTTCCAGGATCTAGCAGCTTATTTTAACCCGTAGATTGACTTCTGCAGTTCACAGACTAGATTCTCCACTTTTTCATAGCCAGGGTGTTGCTGCATGTATAATTTGTGGTCTAAATCACCATAGAGAAATGCAGTTTGAATGTCAGAGTGGTGAACTGACATTCCTTTGAGTGCAGCAATTTTTAACAGTAATCAAATTGATTCACCTTTAGTAACTGGTGCAAAAGTCTTGTCAAAGTCTAAATCTTTCATTTGAGTGAACCCCTTTGCAACTAACCTTGCTTTATATTTTTGGATTTTGCCATCATCGCTTTTCAGTTTGAAAACCCACCTACAACCCAGACAGCGTTCATTGGGAGGTAGATTTACCAGTTTCTATGTTTTATTTTCTTTCAAGGATGCTAATTGTTGTTGCATAGCAGAATGCCAATTTTGTGCAATCTCAGGTGGTAAAGCATTCACTTGTTCTAAAGACTCAGGTTCTGTGAATATGTGAAAAGCCTTTACTGTTTCAGCCTGAAAACGTGATGGAGGAACACCTTTATTACTTGTCTGAGATCTGTGAGATAATACAGGGCTTAAATTTTGACTCCTATCACTTTCCTGAGAAGCATCTGTCTCATCAGACAGATCTTCAGTTTGCTTTTCTGGTTTAATGTCCTCATCAGGCAAAAGATCACCATCAGCAAGTCCTTGCTGTTCTCTTGTGGTGGTCAGATCAACTGGAGTTCTAGAGTTTAATCTCCTCCAGTTTTGTTCAGCAAAAGAAGCGCTTTTGCTAATTATTAATTTCTCTCCCATTATGAACCTGTAGCTCCTTTGGCTTTGTTCATAGCCAACAAAGATGGCTTTCTTTGTTGTGGGGCCTCCTTTCCTTCTCTGTTGTTTTGGAATATGAACCCAAGCAGTGCTACCAAACACTCTAAGATGGTTTACCTTTGGTTTCACACCATAAAACAAATGGAATGGAGTGTCCTGAATCACAGAGTTATGCAATCTGTTTTGTACATAAGAGGCAGTAGATATTGCCTCTCCCCAGTACTTAAAGGATAAATGTGAATCTTTAAGCATGCATTCCATTGCATTTTGCAAGGTTCTGCCCTTTCTTTCAGCAACACCATTTTGCTGAGGGGTGTAAGGGTTAGAAAGAATCTGTTTTATCCCCTTTTCTGCTAGGAACCTTTTGAATTTGTGAGAAAGGTACTCTCCTCCTCTATCACATTGGAGTGCACATACAGGCCTAGGGAATTTTCCATTTGCCCATGTCACAAAGTCTTTAAATTTCTCAAATGCCTCATCTTTATGTTTTAAGATGTAGATAAATGTGTATCTTGAGAAATCATCAGTGATGGTCATTGCATACCTTGCTTGTCCAAGACTTGGAGCAAAAGGACCAATAATGTCAGAGTGTACAATTTCCAAAGGTCTAGTTGTAACTCTGTCACTGTGATTACTCACAGGAGCTTTTAGTGTTTTGCATTCTTTGCAAACTACAAAGTCTAAGTATTTATCACAGGGTTTTATCTTTAGGTCAGCACACAGCTGTGGCATTTGTGCTATATACTTGAAATTAGCATGACCAAATCTCCTGTGCATCAGGTGTACACATTGGTCATGATATGGAGTGTTGCCAACTGCAGCCTTGCAGCTTGGCTTCCTTGCATTTTGCACAATGTACAACGAGTCTTTTAATATACCAGTAGCACACAATTTTCCACTTTTACGTATCTCACAACCATTTTTCTTAAATGATATGACATATCCTGTTGCAGCCAATTGTGCCACAGATAAAAGGTTTGACTGTAAATTTGGCACATACAACACACCTTTCACAGTTTCTCCCAAGCAGGATAAATACAAGTCACCTTGTCCCATAATTTTGGTCACAGACCCATCAGCCAAAGATACACTTTGTCTGTTTGTTTTAGACAGTGACACAATAGAGCCGTTACAATTACATAATGACAATTGGCCCCAGAATCTAACACCCATACATCAGAATTACCCTTCTCAGCAACCTGTGCAATTTGGGTTGTCTGAAGAGCCTTCTTCTGTGTTGCCCTTGTGTTCTTCTTCTCTGTCTTTCTACTCTTGGGTCTCAAGGCACAGTCTTTCTGCAAATGTCCAGCTGAACCACAAGTGAAGCATCGCTGGCTGGCTAGCACTGTGGCCTCAGCTTCCTTTCCCTTCTTTTCCCTTGTTTTCTGGTATTGCAGCTTTCCAGAAGAGATGGGAGGGGGGGATCTTTCCTCTTTCTTCTCCCATTCAGCAAGTAAGCGCTGTGTAACATACGATGGGGTGAGGTCTGCTTCAGGCATAGCCTCCAGGGTACAAATCAGTGTGTCCCATGTTTCATTTAGTGAGGACAGGAGGATATAGGATTTTGTGAGAAGTGTAAATTCCATTCCTCTCTCCTGCAACTCAACAAACAGCTGCTGAATATGATGCAGGTGCTCAGGAAGGCTATCTCCTTCTGCAAGGTAGGCTTTGTACAGCTTTTTTGTCAGGGTAACTTTACTCTCTGCTGTTGCCTTTACATACAAGTCTCTCAAAGCATCCCAAAGTTGCTTTGCAGACTGCTTACCTCTCACGTGTACTAGCTGATTGTCTTCAACTCCCAGCATAATGGTGGCTCTAGCCCGCTCATCCTGTCTAAGCCATTCAGCACTAGAATTTTGGAGGTTTTGCTCACCAATTGGCAGCCAAAGATTCTCTCTGCAAAGATACATCTTCATCTTCAGGGCCCAATTCAAATAGTTGGTCTCTGATAGGTGCTCCAGAGGCATCGCTGAGGGCTGGGAGGTAGCCATGGCTTCTTCCTTCTTTTGCAAGTCACCTCAGCTGGCTTCTTTGTCCTGTAGACCGGCAGTTGCTGGAAAATCTCCAGGTGGCTCCAAAGAAAATCTTCACAGGTCTTTGCTACCTGCCTTTAAATTGTGCATGAGGTGTGGAGCTGATCTCTCTATTCTCTCTGGGTTTTACTGGGCTTACTGGGCTGTTTACTGGGCACATAACCTGTTGGCAGATTGCTGGGAAAGCCTTTGGCCCAGGAGAGATCAGAAAAGTCACACACACAAGGCATTTCTATAAAAATAATTTTATTTACAGAAAGCAAACATATTTTAAAAAAGGCTTCCGCATTCTTGCAGGCAGCTCAGAGCAGCTATATGCCTACACAGAAGGGAAACAGAAACTAAAACAAGTCCAGGCAAGTTCCTCCCCCCAGGTGCAAAAATCAACATCTGAAAAGGGGACAGTTGAATTCAACCTTTTCACCTGGCCAAAATGATTAGTTACCATAGTAACCCCAATCTGTAGTAGAAAACAATATATTAACAAGTTAAACCAAATGCTGTATTATCCTACAGGTCACTCTATCAATTATTTGACTTATAAATGTAACCATTCTGCCCTGAAGGTCACTATCATTGTGCTAGATCAGTGTTCCTCAATCTTGGCAACTTGAAGATGTCTGGACTTCAACTCCCAGAATTCTTCAGCCAACATCATGGGAAAAGAAAAAACAAAGTGTAGACCCTGCAAAGAAATCAGAACTTGAGACATCCAAAAGGGAGAGGGCCAGTTTTCCCAAAGAGTTGATAGGGAAGATATTAAATTCAGAATTAGGAAAAGGTATACAAAGCACTTGACACAGACTGATTCATGCATGGGGTTGGGGGGCAGTGGGTTGAAAAAAGAAAGAAGCAGAAGAGGTTTAGCAATGGTGGGGTGAAGAGAAAAGAAAGGGAAATGCTTAGTTTAGAGAAGGGGGGAGCCACACTTCCTGCTTGGCCCATCACCACTATGGGCCATTCACTACTTCCTGAGTGTGGGAATGGATGATGTTGTCTTTCTCCCACTTGCAGCCCACTGCAAATGCTCCCTGCACTTGGGTTTTCCAGCTTTGAGTCAAAACTGCTGTTTTCTGACTGGAGCTCCCTTAAGCCCTTCAGAGCAGTGTGCTTTATTCTATTCCAGGAACAGCCCCAGTTCTGATTGGCTGCAGGGCCATGTGTTCCCTCCCCTCTAGTGGTTGGCCGCTACTCTGGGCAGTCATTTTGTTTCAGGCTGCTGGGCTGCTTTGTTGTCTGCTGGTTAGCAGTTGTTTTTAATAGTCTTGCAGTTGATCTAATGATGGCCTGTTAAGTTAGTGAACCCTAGAAGCTCATGCTCCATTCAACCTTAGAATCTCTCAGTGGGCACCTTTTCAGTTTCTGTCCAGGCTGGGTGAAGCATCCTCCCATTGCTTTCTCACCTCCTGCCCAGTCCTGCAAAGCTTTCCTTACCTTTCTTTTATTTTTTTAAACGTTTCTACATTGCAACATATGATCAATGCAACTTTGTTTCTATGATGCTGAACAATCACTTCCATTGCTATGCAATATCAAGGAACTAGGAATGAATGAACAACCTCTTCCCTATTACTTTGGTTATGGAAGCATCAAAGCAACCATGGTGCCATAAGGAGACAGAAAAAAGAAAGGGTCAATGTCAAAGGAGACATTGTGGGAATAGGGAGTGCAGGGATACATCCATGGAGAGAGCTGGGAAAGGAAAGGCACAGAGTCTATTGTCAAGGGAAAATCCCTAAAGAGAAAGCAGATGCTGGGAAACCAGTCCACATAGGAGCCAGTGAGCAAGGCTTGTGTTCCCTATGTGGATAGGGAGGGTTAGAAGCAGGAAAACAGCCAGTTAGGTCTTGTTGGTGGCCATAGTCTTGACTGAGTGCCAGCCCAGCCCTGTTGACAGCCCAGACTGGGATTCCTGAACCTGGTGGCTTAAGAAACAGCCAGGACAAAGCTGTGGTCATATATGTCAATATATTAATAAATAAATAAATATCTTTATACCTGAAAAATAAATCTGACACAGAATTTAATTCAACTTGGAAACCATTTATTGATTGTAATTCTAAAATTGGATTTGTACTGATCTGAAGTTTGAGTTTCTTTTAATGTAAGGTCTATATATATTAGCTTTTGCTTGAATTTTTAAGTAAGGATAGACTGGTTAGAAACTTTTGTTAATAATTGATTCTGAATTATGACATACGTTACTGGACACTTTAGTTAATTATTGGACACTGATTTGATCTTAATGATCTTGAAATGTCAGATTAATATAAGAAACTTGAAAATGCAGCACTGATCAAATGTTACCTTGAAATTTTGTAAGATGTCATAAATCTCTTTTTGTGAATCACTTTTATATTCATTTCCTCTTGTACTTTTTTAAGCTATCTATCAAAAGAACTCAAACCACAGAACAAAACAAAGAAAAGAGAAAGAAAAAGCCATGGAGGCAAGCAGCTTAGGCTGCAGTGTGGAATTGTCCTAAGAGGCAGCTTTAGGAGATAAAGAGAATAAGAAGCAAAGTTGTAAAGGAAGGGGAAGATGAAACAATTACTCATCAGTAAAAGAGAGAAAACATGTTTTTTTTTCCCCCTCTGCCCAGCATTGGATACTGCTGGGCTTCCTCTCTGCAGCTACAAGGGAAGAAAACAATTTGGAGATTACAAGGGATTCAGCCAAGATGGATAAAAAAGTAAAAATCTTATCCATGAGAAAATCACTCAGTGAATGTATCTGGGAGTAAATTGTGGCTTATAGAGCCAAGAAGAGAAGGGGACTCAGGGACTCAGATGGGCCAAGATACAGGTGGCCCAGTAGGACAAGAGGGAAAACTGGAAAGGGAGGGGAAGATAGGTTGACTACGCAGATGCAAGTGCATGTGAAATAGCTTTACTTAAGGGCAGGCAGTCTTCTGCCTGTAGAATAGTGTTTTTCAACTTTGGCAACTTTAAGACATGTGGACTTCAACTCCCAGAATTCCCATGCTGGCTGGAGAATTCTGGGAGATGAAGTCCACATGTCTTAAAGTTGAGAAACACTGCTCTAGAATGAGGCTGGGACTAATAACAATTAAAAACAACAACAAAAATACTTTGTAGCATAAGTGTATAGAAAAATGGAAGTTTTACCTGCATGCTTCTACATGAGAGAAAGATAATATCTTATCAATTAACAATTGTAATGTGTTAAAACCCCATTGGGTTGTGGAGACCTTATTTGGGTTTTAAGATATTATAATTGCTAATTGATAAAGGTACTTGTAATCTGTCTCACATGTAACCTGCATCTGCATAATCAGCCTATATTCCTCATTTTTTCTCTCCATCTCACCCCAATTTAAATCCTACATCAGTCTAGCCATTCTATGCATCTGATGAAGTCTGCTACAGTTCATGAAAGGTTATGCCTTTTAATATAAGTAATTAGTTGGAAAAGGTGCTGCCAGATTCATGGTAAATGGGTCTGAAAAGGGGGTATTCAAACATCTAAACATGGAGGAACAGCCAAGCTGGAGGAGAAATGAGCCAATTCCCTATTTAAATGAAGCACCACCCAAAATATCATTGTGCAGCAGTTAGGAGAAGGAATCCCTGGAAACACAATTTTGGTTAAAATTTTAAGCACTCTTACAAGGAAGTGGAACTCAGGGGCCTATAATTCTGAATTAATATGCCTAGGATTGCACTATTAATACTTGATCCCCAGAGTTGCTAAACCTATACCTTATAGCCAAGCCACTGCTTCTTGATAAACCAGCATGATGTGGTAAACACTGATGTTTTACCATAATTATCAGGATGTTGCAAAGCAGATGGTTGAAATATTTAGACAGTAGAATTGTAGAACTAGTCTGTTCTTGTCCCATATAATTATGTATCTATGATATTGTCCCTAGAGGTCCTTGCTCAGAATTATAGTGTTCCCTACCATGTTCTTCCAGATGTGCTCAGACTACTGTTCTAGTAGTGGTGTGGTGGTTAAGACCAGGCTAGTGACTGGAAGTTCTAGTTCTGTCTTAGGCATGAAGCCAGCTGGGTGACTTTGGGCTAGTCAGTCTTTCTCAGGCTTGGCACTTCCAAACAACCTTGCCAAGCAAACTGCAGGGACTTGTCACTGGGAGTCAAAAACTGACTCAAAGGCAAAGTAAAGTGAAGTAAAGCAAAGCAAAGCAAAGCTCAACCATATATGACTACATTTCACTTTGCTGGATGCTGTGGAGTATCCTGGTACAATGAACCAAGTATGGACAATTCCAAGATATTCTCATAATGGGTTGGATGAACAGGGAATAAACAGATGGTACAGGCAAGGATGGCTGGGTGACTTTGGGCCAGTCACACACTCTCAGCCCAACCCACCTCAAAGGGTTGTCCTTGTAGGGAAAATAGGAGGAGGAAGGAGTAGTAGGTATGTTCGCCACTTTGATTTACATATAAAGTAGTAAAGGTGGGATAAAATATCTTAAAAAAAAAATTAAGGATGCAATTTATGCCAACTTTCATTTAACATGTTTCTTTTTTGATTGACAGAGTTGTCACTTTGCTTTCAAATGTTTCACATAATTACTATGAGAAGGAGATGCTGAAAAATTAGTATCTTCCTAAAGCTTGAAGGGGGGCAGGAGGAGAGGCAAGATCTAAAAATTCTTGCATTGATTTACTTGCACAGTTAAAAGAAGTTTGATGCATTCCTGTTCAGGTACAAAGGCTGCTTAGATAATCAGTCTCACTGACCTTTCCAATGTACCTAATTAATCCTATTTCTAGTTGATCAACATGTATCATGATCAATAAGCTTTATGCATTCTACAATAAGAAAATGTTTAAGGAATGTGGAAATAAGTCATTGCTCATAGTAAACCAAATTAATGATTTTGTAAAAGCCAGATTCACAGATACATTATGTAGGTTTATCACCTTAAACTATTATCTCATAAATTGTTTTCAAATTGTTTAACTGCCGCAAACAGTATATATATATACGGATGAACGTAAATCCATCTTGTTTTACTGGCTGAATTAGTGACATTAGTGAAATAATATTGCTACACATTAAATCAGCCAAATGACCCAAATAGTTCCACAAATAGTAAACAGAACCTCTGAAGCTTTTGTACATAATTCTTCCCTTACCTGCCTTGTAGGACTGTGCATGGGAATAAGGGGCGTCTTCAGGGTATGGTCAAAAAAGTCAAGATGGTGGCTGCAAATGTGTAATCAAAGCACACGCAGTGCACTTAAAAACAAATGAGGCTTCAATCAAACTGGTGTAGCAGCCATCTTGATTTTTTTGACCATACCCTGAGGGGAATACAAATGCAGCACCTCTTTAGGGCAGCCGCATCTTTTTTGAGGTTCTGCCTCAAAGCCAGAAAAAAAAGATACAGCTGCTTTAAAGAGGTGCTGAGCTTGTGTTATATTCAAAACCACATCTCCTTAATCATTTTCAAAGTAGGCACAGCCTTAATGGCTTGTTTTTAATAGGAATCTTTCCAACAAATTTCCAATTTAAGTGATGATCTCCCTTTTATGTCTAGTTCCTAATGCAGACGTTTTAAATCTATGTGATGTGATTCCAACATTATGGAATTAAAATTCCAGCTTAGTCATGCTTAGAGGAGACTAATTGAAATCAGTGGGTGTTACATTAGTCACAAGTGCTAAATTTGGATGCCACCTTATGGAAGGAACATTTTGGTACTTAAATTCAACATATAGATATATAAATAAATAAAAGGAGAGAAATGCCACTATTTAATGTTTGACTAAGAAAAGAGGAAGAGAAAAGGATCTGCTCTGGATACGGACAAATTTTTAAGTGTGGCATGCAGGTTTTCCCAATATAATCCCAGTTCTGTAAGCAAAAACATCAAAGAATTCCTTGTTCTTCCTAGGGAGGAATACCCGCCCCCAGTTAAAACATATAGTGCATTCTTCCTGTGGAATACAAAAGGCAGATATCAAGGATGCCTGCTTTCACCACTGCTGTTCATTCTGGCTCTTGAAGTTTTGAATAGAGACATAAGATAAGATGGGAGAATAGCTGGGGTGAAGTATATAAATTAACTATATTAAATTAAAATATTATATTAAAGTATAATATTAAGTATATAAATTAATAAATTAACAAGAAGTATTTAAATTAAGGACATTTGCAAATGATTTGGTTTTAATTCTGGAAAATCCTATGGAAGGAATAATTATATTAATGGAAAATTTGAAGGAATTTTGTGCATTAGCTGGATTTAAAATTAATAAGGAGAAAATGAAGATGTTAACAAAAAATATTAGAATGGAACATCAAAAGAAATCAAATGAAAAAAATGGTTTTCAGATCGAAAAAAAGTAAAATATTTGGGCATTGTTATGACTAATATGAACTGTATGTTATTTCAAAATAATTATGTCAAGGTATGGAATGAAATTAAGGACTTACTAAGATGGGAAAAGCTACAATTATCATTGTTTGAAAGAAACTCTGTGGTGAAAATAAATGTATTACCTAGAATAATGTTTTTATTTCAGACAATACCTGTTTTGAACAATGATGCACCTTTTAAGCCAGGCAAAATGATATATCTAGATTTATATGGCAGGGGAAGAAACCAAGGGTTAAATATAAGATTTCAAGATGTATAGAAAAAAGGAGGACCAGGATTGCCAGACTTTAAACTGTATCTTGCAGCCTGCTGTTTAGTTTGGATGAAAGAGCAGGTGTTGCTGAGAAATAAGAGAATGTTAGAATTAGAAGTACATAACCTGAGGTTTGGTTGGCATGGCTTTTTATGGTACGTTAAAATTAAAGTTAATGTAGATTTTAAAAATCATTATGTGAAAAGTGCCATATTAAGAATACGGAATAAATGCAACCCCAGACTATGCCTGAAAATACCTTTATTGGTCTCAGCACAAGAAGCATTTTACAGAAAAGAAACAGTGGACAAAGAGAAATGGTTAACATATCAAGATTTGTTAATACAGGAATATGAATGAAGTCAAGAGAACAACTGACTGAAGAGGGATATAGTTTTCAATGGTTTTCATGTGCACAATTGAGAAAAAGATTTAATATAGATAAAAAGGTTACTGGAATTGAACAACATAAAATGGAATTTGAAATAGAATTATGTACAAATTATGAATGTGTGATTGCAAAAATGTATAAACTTTTACTGAGGTTTGAAATGGAAGAAGAACAAGTTAAAGATTGCATGATAAAATAGGCTAAGAACTTTGCTTATAACATATAGATGAATCAATGGGAAG
The DNA here is from genome assembly GCF_035149785.1 of Candoia aspera. Classification (NCBI taxonomy): domain Eukaryota; kingdom Metazoa; phylum Chordata; class Lepidosauria; order Squamata; family Candoiidae; genus Candoia; species Candoia aspera. Next base: position 164,750,910 of record NC_086155.1, read on the forward strand.
GAATGTGGGTAAAAGGATTGAAATTTACGTGTTATAATTTAAGAGAATTTTTGTGGTCAATGCTGGAAATGTGAAAAACATGAAGGAACATTTTATTATGCATGGTGGACTTGTGAAAAAGCAAAAAAAAAAAATGAATACAAAAATATTTGATGATGCAAAGAATTTTAAAGATTAATATTAAGATGAAACCGGAGCTTTTTTTAAAAAACTGGGACTTATGGATAATCAATTAGAAAAGACGTATATAAGATTGATTTTATATATGGTAACTGCACAAGATTAGTATATGTACAACGATGGAGAAACACCGAAATACCCACAATGGAGGAATGGATTATAAAGATGGCAGAATTAGCAGAAATGGCAAAACTGACCTGCCTGGTCAGGGATAAAGCAATAAGTACTTTGATAAAAAACTGAAAACCTTTTATGGACTTTTTGCTGAAAATGGAAAAAAGTAAAATGGTGATTTCTGGATTTTCTGATTGAAAAATGTGTTGAATATGAGATGGAAGGGATCTTTGTAATGTAATTTTAAAGAGGGAGGACAGATAAGAAGCTTCTTTGTAGCTGCTGTGAAGTTGCTGCTTTAATTATCTTTGTCTTTTTTCTTTTTTCTAACAGAATTACTTTTTGCACTTTTTCTTTTCTTTTTCTTCTTTCTTCTAACTTTGCTTTATTTTCATGTTTATCTTTTATCTATGTAAAAATCAATAAAATTCTATCATATCTCTCTCTGTCTCTCTATCTATCTAGCACAACCTTTGATGGATGAAACTGTTGAACCTGGAAGGCACTTCAGGGGACTCTTAGTTGGCACCTGCCTGGGAAAATGTTAGGAGTACCAGCTGACCAACAGAAATAGAAAATGCCATCTTTACACTGGATAAGACAGGGTTTGCTTGCCTTAGCTTTCACTTTCTGTGATTTCCCCCCAAAGGAGCCAGAATTTGTCTATTGCTGTCAGGTTGAGAAAAAGTATTTCTTTTTCACATTTTAATTGCAAAAATCCACACACAGACATCACCAAGAGATGCAAGGAGACCATACAGTGACATTTAGCTATAGGTCACTTCTGTCTTGGAGTTGGTCCTGCAGTGCTAAAGGAGGTTTGTGCTGGTGGAGGTTTGTTCTTAGCTCTTGCACTTACAGCCTTCTTCCAATAGGGTTAGGGTTTTGGCCTGCACTCTCCAGTTCCACCTATGCAGAATTATTTCCCCATCATTTCTTCGAAGAGTAGGACAGATAGGCAAATCTCATAGGCTAAAGTCCACATATGGCCTGTGAAGCATTTATTTGTCCTTGAAACCCTTTCCAGTTGAAACCTGAAGGCACGATTTCCTATTGTTTAGAGGTGGACATCCCACAAAAACTGTAACACAAGCCCTAAAACACTGAACCCCTCCAGAACTTCATACAATTGGCCCTACCATTGATGAGATGCATTGAGTGACCTCACATATTTGTCTCATTGTCACACACATCATGCCCTGCCTTCCTTCCAAAACATTAAACATATCCTGTCATCTCACAAAACAAGTTCTCAGCCTGAGAACAGTTGCTTCTTTCTTATTTCCCCAAGAAGAACTCAGCTAAATTCTGAGTTAATCAGAAAGGAGCTTTTGGAACCTTGCCAGTTTGTACTATAATTAAATAGATGAATTAAATCACATGTGATAGCTTTAGTAGGAGTTAAACTAGAGATGAAATAAACGGTGAGAGAAACGTCACCCTTAGTTTCTGAACAGCCATTTGGAGCCCAAACAACTTTCCTGATTCCGGTAGATTTCCACACTGATCAGATCTACAGAAAGAAAAAGTGATCTCCCCAATGTAAAATTATAAACTTCATTTTGTGGGGGTTCCCAAATTTCAGAAAGACTGAGGTAGACAAATGAATGTTTTAAATAATAATAACAGCTAGAATCAGAAGAGGTGACAATATCTTTGTGAATTATGGGCACTGCTTGAAGACAATGGCTGCATTTATTGGTTGGTTTTATGCATACTCCCGGGGCTTGTAACTGAAGATGATTATGGTTAATGATTCTAGTAATATGCACAGCATAATTTGTATCATCCCAATTTGTTGCCAGTTCAGGAATTTTGCCCAGTTTAATCTTTGTCCAGCACTTGTCATCAAAGAAATTCTGGAAGCTGAGCAGCTGGCTCAAATGAGAGATTGCGCTGCCTTTCACAGTTCATGGCAAAGGAAATCACACAGGAACAGAACTGCTGTCACCTGGGTGCACTGGAGCTTGGTGTGTTGTAAGAAGACAATGCCAGGAGGATCGATGGAGGGAACACATGGTTGTTAGAGAAAGAAACTAAGCAAAGCAATTGCATGTAGGCAAACAACACCAAAGTCCCAGCAACTCATTTACTAGCTGAAGGTGGGCCTCTTGAAAAATGAGATCCCACTTCTAACATGGGGAAGAAGTTAGTGTTCTCTTTCACATTAGCAATAATCTCCTGGTGGTCTTCTGAAGCAACTTGGTGTAGAGTTAAAAAGTAATTCACCAGAATTCAATAGCCACTCTGACTCTGTCGAAGTTTTACTATGTTTAAGAAGGGTGTATCATTTTTTGAAAGATTTGTTTATAGTTTTTATTGTTTGAAGTGTGCTGTCTCATATGTAAGGTGAATAAATGCAAATATTTCATATTTCAAAATGGTTCCAGTTTAATAAAATAAGATAAAATTAAAATTTTATTGGTAACACAGTCTAAATAACCAAGTAAATATAAAGTTTTAGAGTATCGTGTGCTCCACAGTGTTAATTGTGTTCAGCAAAATTAGACAATCCTAGTTGGGCTATCAGTAAACTGGAAGAGAAAATAGCACTGAAAGAATACAATAGGGCTGCTCATGCACTGAAGAAAAAAATGATTGTATAAGCCTAGGTACAGCATCTCTTGAAAGCTTGCTCACTTGAGTGTTTCAGGAAAACCTGCCAGAGAAAAAACTTGCCACTGTGAACATACAGAATGCTGTATAAAAAGAGAGAGAAAGAGGGAAGAAAAACAGAAGTGGGGGTGGGGGGGAATAAGAGAGGGCACACTAATGGAAGCAGCACTGTAGTGTCATGTCACACGTGCCATCCCTTTTCTACATATGTTGCAATATTGCATACATGCCCCAAAGAGGGTTGGTTTGTGACATTGCTTTTGTCAAAAGCAACAAGATCCTGTGGATGTTGCTGGTTGGTTACCTTGTATGCTTAGAAAAGTTGCAGTCCATGCAGTCCCTCTGCTTCTTACCCTCACATGATTCTTCTACATTCTGTGAAAGATATAGACAAAGGCATGCTCTTCTGCATGGCAAGGTTTGCCATGACACTGCCTTAATTTATTTTTTGCTCAACCATGAGAAAGTTATACAGCAAAAATGGTTTTAAAAACCCAACTTCCTTTACTGCTCTAATGGCATAACTGATTATACCATACATTACAATATATGAAAACTAATGCTTTTTTCCCCAGTGATGGAAATGCTTCCATGAGCAGAACCAAGAAGGAGACAACCCCACCCCCACCCCTCTGGCATCTTTATGTGCACCTCTAAAATTTGCTTCAGAGGCTGGGAGATCATCTAGACCCTGGACTGCACAGGATTGCAGAGGGAATGGAGAAGGAGGAAGTTCCATCACAGACAAGCAGATGTAGGTCATACACTGTTGGATCCTTCCACTAGAATTTTTAATTCCATCACAGTGAAAAACAAGACTCCATTCACCATTCAAACCTCTCATGGTGGCACTAAACCCAGCAACTGTGGATTAGTTTCTCCCCTTCCCCTTCCCCATCCCATTTTTGCTTGCTTGAAAAAAAGACAGGAAATGACCATCTCTCCGTCTCCACTGGAGCAACTGAGAAGATGATTAAAACAACCACAGCAGCACAGATCCAGCTATCTCTGAATATGTGCCACCAGTGCCCAGTGAAAAATCTCCTGAATGGGAGAGGGGATAACTGGGTCACTTGTGTCATGGGAACAGTGTCCCTCTTTCTTCTACTAATGGCAACTGCAAATTGTGTGAATGATGGTATCAGAGTCAATTGTGCCTCATCTTTTAGGACAAAGAGATAAGCAAACATAAAAAATAAACACACAAAAAACCAGGGAGAAGAGGAGAACCTGCTCTAGCTAAGCATTCTGAAACTAGTACTAGTGGTCCTCAGACAATTCAAAACAACGACAGCCTTGGAAAGGGTGCTTTATGGCCCATAAAACACTTCCAGCCATCGTGAAATGTCGCACCGCCCCCTGAGGTCATGTGACCTCATTTTGGGCACTTGGCAACTGGCTCACATTTACGACTAGTTGCCAAGCGCCCCTCAATCATGTGATCACCATTTCAATCTTCTCTGCCGGCTTCCCCAGAAAATCAATGGGGAAACTGGCAGGGGAGGTTGCAAATGGAGGGATGGAGGGGAGTGGAAACCTTTGTCAGGCTGCAGGAATGGAGCTCAAATCCTGAAGATTTCAGCTCCAGTCCTGCAGCCCCACAAAGGATTTCCCCTCTGTGCACGGAGGGGACCTGGAATCCTTTGGCAGGCAGCTCTTTTGGTCCTTCTGCTTAATGACTTGGGAGATTGCTTAACTGCAACCAGGAGTGCTGGAATTGTGGTTGTTGAGTGAAGCAGTCATGTGGGTGTCTTGCTTAATGACCAATTCGCTCAATGACCAAGATTCTGGTCCCAATTGTGGTCATTAATCAAGGACTACCTGTAATGCTGTTTATAGTGGCAAGCTCCGTCTCTTATCCGGTACAGTATCTGCTGCACGTGCTTTCATATTCTTGAAAGCATACTGGCATCTCTCTCATGGTTGATTCTCTAATCACCAAGAAAGATGCCTCTCCATACAACATTGCAGGTTTGCTCTGGACTGCAAATATAGGTGTCGGAGACTTCCCATCTTACTATACACCTAATCAAACTACCTGAGTGTTTGCACAGGGGTTGTGACTTTCTGATCACTGTACTCAGGACAACAATAAAATGTATCACAGACTTTGTCTGCTTGTATTTCATTCTACTTTTTTGGATGCTGAAATAAAATGAAATAGAAAATAAAAGATTTTTATCCTACACGTCTTCCTTTCTTTTTTTAGTGAAAGAAATAAAAGTGACAATAACCTTGAAATAGAACTATGTTTATGAAATGTTTACAAGCAAAATGCACAGCATAAAAACAAGCATCTAATGTAGGTCAGGTGCAGGAGGGGGGTTACCAGCAACTTGCAAGTCAAAGGGAGATAAATGAACTCTCACAAAAGACTCACAGGTCCTCATGTATTTTCACAGTGTCAGCTGTAACTTTCAAGGGCTCTGCTTCCAAATGACAGACACTGGCACACATGCTTACATATAAAGCAAGTGGTAATTGCTCAAAAGAGGACCAATTCCAAGTGACATTACTGTAGTGCAATTTGTGTTTTGAGAATTCACAGGATTCTAATACAGATGAAGTAGATTCATGTCACCATTTGAAGAGGCAGCAGCATTTTTAGTCTAAACAGGGATTTGTCTTTACTATTCAAATATTAGCAGACAGTCAAGTAAACAGCAAGCCTGTGCAGGAAGGCATTATTTACAATAAAGAGTTACTTCAGCATTTTATAGTAAAGTGAATGAGGAAGATCTCTGTGAGCCCATTTGTTTATCTACCTCTATCAGCATCCCCCACAGATTAGATTGGCCCAGACCCTGCTGGCTTTTCACAAAGCCTTTAAGACTTGATTTTGTCACTGGGCTTGGGCATTTGGATGAGTGGCACAGCCTGTGCAGCAACTGTGTTAATTTGTTGTTGGTGGTTCTTTTACCTTGGCTGCTGTTGTAATTGTGCTTTTTTAAAAAAATATTTTTATATGTTTCTGTGTAGCTTTTAACTGTTATTAGCTGCCCAGAGTCATGGATTTGAAATGGGCGGCAATATAAAATGAATTAATTCATGAATTAATTCATGAATAAATAAATGAAGCATTTGAAACTTAAATCTGCTCAATAATGCAAAATACAATTCAGTATCCCCATTCGTGCCTTTTTCCCTCTACAGTTCCTACATCTCCATCTCCATCTACACTATTTTGTTCATGTGAAGTTATACATAACCAAACACCCCCCCCACCCCATATAAATCTGCAAACCCTGCTTCATTATTATGCCTCTTACTGGCATTAGTTGAGGAAGACTTGAAGAGGAAAAGCCTGCCAAATGCATGTAGACTGTCCCCATAAACTGTAGAGCTACACAATTTGGGTAGCAATTCAGGGAACAATAAAACATAAAATTGCCTCCATTCCCATTTTCCCCACGTCATATTTCCTCCAAAAGGCTGCAGTGTGACTTCAGCATCTGTGTACAGTTACCAGTCAGAATCACATACGAGGTCCAGAGGTAGAACTCTCCATGTTACCCATCGCATCAAAGTAAACATTATTCCTTCCTGTAAGCAGGACTGTAATTTATCTTCATTGTAATAAGTTGGATCCTAAAGCAACATTAGTCATTCAAACCAGCTGAAAAGGAAATGAATTTCACCAACTATAAGAAACTAAGTTACAGAATCATGGCCTTGGATGGGTTGGAGAAACAAAGGGGCAATTGCTCAGGAATGTTCACATGCAAGACGGTTTCCTGGACATTGACTTCAGTGGACCAAAGGCAAAGAAAAATTGCCATCTCTTATTGGATGCATTTCTGTACCTCAACTTTGTATCTAGTCCTTAAAGATTAAAACAGACAGAATCCTGCCATTTTTTTACTTAGGGACTCTGCTTTTCAAGGCTTGGTAATCCTTTTGTTGTTTATTTGTTTAGTCGCTTCCGACTCTTCGTCACTTCATGGACCAGCCCACGCCAGAGCTTCCTGTTGGTCGTCAACACCCCCAGCTCCCCCAGGGACGAGTCCGTCACCTCTAGAATATCATCCATCCATCTTGCCCTTGGTCGGCCCCTCTTCCTTTTGCCCTCCACTCTCCCTAGCATCAGCATCTTCTCCAGGCTGTCCTGTCTTCTCATTATGTGGCCAAAGTATTTCAGTTTTGCCTTTAATATCATTCCCTCAAGTGAGCAGTCTGGCTTGATTTCCTGGAGGATGGACTGGTTGGATCTTCTTGCAGTCCAAGGCACTCTCAGAATTTTCCTCCAACACCACAGTTCCAAAGCATCTATCTTCCTTCTCTCAGCCTTCCTTATGGTCCAGCTCTCACAGCCATATGTTACTACGGGGAACACCATTGCTTTAACTATGTGGGCCTTTGTTGTCAGTGTGATGTCTCTGCTCTTAACTATTTTATCGAGATTGGTCATTGCTCTTCTCCCAAGGATTAAACGTCTTCTGATTTCCTGACTGCAGTCAGCATCTGCAGTAATCTTTGCACCTAGGAATACAAAGTCTTTCACTGCTTCTACATTTTCTCCCTCTATTTGCCAGTTATCAATCAAGCTGGTTGCCATAATCTTGGTGTTTTTGAGGTTTAGCTGCAAGCCAGCTTTTGCACTTTCTTCTTTCACCTTCATCATAAGGCTCCTCAGTTCCTCTTCGCTTTCAGCCATCAAAGTGGTATCATCTGCATATCTGAGATTGTTAATGTTTCTTCCAGCGATTTTAACTCCAGCCTTGGATTCCTCAAGCCCAGCTTGTCGCATGATGTGTTCTGCATACAAGTTGAATAGGTAGGGTGAGAGTATACAGCCCTGCCGTACTCCTTTCCCAATCTTAAACCAGTCCGTTGTTCCGTGGTCTGTTCTTACTGTTGCTACTTGGTCATTATACAGATTCTTCAGGAGGCATACAAGATGACTTGGTATCCCCATACCACTAAGAACTTGCCACAATTTGTTATGGTCCACACAGTCAAAGGCTTTAGAATAGTCAATAAAACAGAAATAGATGTTTTTCTGAAACTCCCTGGCTTTTTCCATTATCCAGCAGATATTGGCAATTTGGTCTCTAGTTCCTCTGCCTTTTCTAAACCCAGCTTGTACATCTGGCAATTCTCGCTCCATGAACTGCTGAAGTCTACCTTGCAGGATCTTGAGCATTACCTTACTGGCATGTGAAATGAGTGCCACTGTTCGATAGTTTGAACATTCTTTAGTGTTTCCCTTTTTTGGTATGGGGATATAAGTTGATTTTTTCCAATCTGATGGCCATTCTTGTGTTTTCCAAATTTTCTGGCATATAGCATGCATTACCTTGACAGCATCATCTTGCAAGATTTTGAACAGTTCAGCTGGGATGCCATCGTCTCCTGCTGCCTTGTTATTAGCATTGCTTCTCAAGGCCCACTCAACCTCACTCTTCAGGATGTCTGGCTCTAGCTCACTGACCACACCATCAAAGCTATCCCCGATATTGTTATCCTTCCTATACAGGTCTTCTGTATATTCTTGCCACCTTTTCTTGATCTCTTCTTCTTCTGTTAGGTCCTTGCCATCTTTGTTTTTGATCATACCCATTTTGGCCTGGAATTTACCTCCAATGTTTCTAATTTTCTGGAAGAGGTCTCTTGTCCTTCCTATTCTATTGTCTTCTTCCAATTCTGCACATTGCTTGTTTAAAAATAATTCCTTATCTCTTCTGGCTAACCTCTGGAATTTTGCATTTAATTGGGCATATCTCCCCCTATCACTGTTGCCTTTTGCTTTCCTTCTCTCTTGGGCTACTTCTAGTGTCTCAGCAGACAACGACTTTGCCTTCTTGGTTTTCTCTTTCTTTGGGATGTATTTTGTTGCCGCCTCCTGAACAATGCTGCAAACTTCTGTCCATAGTTCTTCCGGGACCCTATCTCCTAAGTCCAGTCCCTTAAATCTATTCTTCACCTCCACTGCATATTCCTTAGGAATATTAGTGAGCTCATATCTAGCTGATCTGTGGGTCTTCCCTAATCTCTTTAGTCTGATCCTCAATTGTGCAAGAAGAAGTTAGTGATCTGAACTACAGTCAGCTCCAGGTCTTGTTTTTACTGACTGTACAGATGTCCGCCACCTTTGGCTGCAAAGGATGTAGTCAATCTGATTTCGGTGTTGTCCATCTGGTGAAGTCCATGTATAAAGCCGTCTCTTAGGTTGTTGGAAGAGAGTGTTTGTTATGCAGAGTGAGTTGTCTTGGCAAAATTCTATCAGCCTATGTCCTGCTTTGTTTTGTTCTCCCAGGCCATACTTACTTGTAATTCCAGGTGTCATTTGACTGCCCACCTTAGCATTCCAGTCTCCTGTGATGAAAATAACATCTCTTTTAGGCGTGTTGTCCAGTAGGTGCTGCAGATCCTCATAGAACTGCTGTACTTCAGCTTCTTCAGCATCTGTGGTTGGGGCGTATATTTGGATCACTGTGATGTTAGATGGCTTGCCCTGAATTCAAATTGAGATCATTCTGTCATTTTTTGGATTGTATCCAAGCACTGCTTTCACCACTTTACTATTAATTATGAAGGCTACTCCATTTCTTCTGTGGTCCTCTTGTCCACAGTAGTAGATCTGGTGGTCATTTGATGTGAAGTGTCCCATTCCACTCCATTTCAGTTCACTGATGCCCAAAATGTCTATCTTTAATCTTGACATCTCACCAATAACCACATCCAATTTGCCCTGGCTCATAGATCTTACATTCCAGGTTCCAATGGTGTGTTGATCCTTAGAACATTGGATTTGCTGTTCACCACCAGCACCGTCGGCCGCTAGCCGTCCTTTCGGCTTTGAGCTAGCTGCGTCATCACGTCTGGGGCTAGTTGAACTCATCCTCTGTTCTTCCCCAGTAGCATTTTGACCATCTTCTGACCTGGGGGTCTCATCTTCCGATGGTATACCGACATATCTCTGGTTGTACTGATCCATTTAGTTTTCACGGCAAGAATACTGGGGTGGGTTGCCATTACCTTCCACAGGGATCACATTTAGTCTGACCTCTCTGTCACGACCTTCCCATCTTGGGTGGCCCTTCATGGTTTAGCTCATGGCATCACTGAGGTGCTCGAGCTCCAGCACCACAACAAGGTAACGATCCTTTGCTGAAGTTGGTAATCCTAGCCTCTCCAATAATCTGCTGTTCTACCCTTACGACCTTTTTCTCCCTTTTTCTGCCCTTTGAACTTTTACTTTGTCTGACTATTTCCACATTCCTTTGAGTCATGATTTAGTTATGCCACATTTGTTTTTGCCACAGCTTGTTTTTCACATTTTGTTTCACGAATATCTCAATAAACACATGTTTGCTGAAATAACCACTTTGGACAGAAGCTAGATTGTCAGCAGTAATATGATAGAGAATAATGCTATGTATGTTACTATTCATGCACTCACAAAGCTGTTTTGCCATCTTCAAGCATGATAGATGATATTTTCCTTACCACAGCTAACACTGTGCTCAACTGTGGAGTTTTGTGTAGTGGTTAATGAACTGGCCTAGAAACCAGAAGACTGTGAATTCTAGGCCTCCCTTAGGCACGAAAGTTGGCTGGGTGACTTTGGGCAATTTGCTCTCTCTCAGCCCAACCCACCTCACAGGGTTGTTGATGTGGGGAAAATAGGAGGCAAGAGTTTTAGGTATGTTCACCACCTTGAGTTATATATAAAAAAGATGGGAAATAACAACAACAACAACAACAACAATGCCTGTTCAGGTAGTCCTCAGGTTACAATGGCAATTGGGACTGGAATTTCCATTGCTAAGTGATTCAGTCGTAGAGCATGATGTCACGTGACTGCATCACTTAGTGATGGCAATCCTGAAGGCCCAGTTGCCATCATAACCCCAGAACCACACAGTCATTAAGTGGGAAGATGCAGGAGTCCCAGGCAGGCAGGATGGCAGATGCCAGGGGAGGTTGCCACAGGCAGGTGCTTCAGAATGCACGTGAGTGTGCGGGTACCGCAGGGAGTGAGGGGGTGCCACAGGCAGGTGCAACAGAACACAGGCAGGCAAAACAGTAGTGGGAGCAGGAGCAATTTCAGACTTCCTGATGGCTTCCCCACTGACTTTGCTTGTGGGAAGCCGCCAAGGAATGTGGCAAATCACAATCATGTGATATTTTAATTGTGAGCCAGGCACTAAATGCCCAGATCATAATCATGTGATTGCAGGGATGCTGCAATGGCCACAACTTCACAGACTGGTTATAAGACCCCATTGTTCAGCACCATCATAACTTTGAACAGTTGCTGAACAAGTGGTTGTAACTTGAGGACTACCTGTACATGGAATATGTTCATGTGCCATTTTATTCTTTGCCCCAGTCCACATGAACATGAGAATACTACCAAACCATTAGAATGATTTTATTCAGGGAAGCATCTGGACAGAATAGTAGTTCATAAATGCTATGATCATATGCATTTTTGTTTTCAACACAACTGATTCTTTCAAGGGCTGAACTTTCTAATTAATTCTCTATAGTGCAAAAAGTAGTTCTTAAATCATATAAATGCTATTAAAGCTTTAAGAAACTGCTTCTGTTTTATAGCTGGAGAAGGTCAGCCTTCTTTTGCATTAGTAGTTCTCATTACTGGTGTCCTTTGACTCAGGTACCTGCACAAGACATGCCTGGTAACACCTTCAAATGCTCTTTATGCATATAGTACGTCAGATGCGAAAAATCCTTTCCAATATCTTTGTTTGTGCTTGGCACAGAGTACAGTGCTCTGACTGCAAGTCATTTCAGCCCTTTATATTCTTGACTCAATAATTACATGGTGCAGCATTTAAAGAGATGCGTGGTTCAAAGAATCTTCACAGCAGGTATCCTATTTTTGAAGTGTTAACACTCTGTTGGCAATATGGTCCATTTGCTGACTTTTTATTTTGCAAATATGACATTAGGGAGCACTGGGCTTTCACAGAAGCTGTGGGTTGGCAGTCAGTACTCAGAACTCAGAGGCTATAGAGAATGAAACTGCAATGCTGTTATATTCCCTTGAAATTACCTGCATGGATTTCTTTAAAATGTCATAGAATCCAACTGCTTACATAGATTTATATTTACTTATATTTGCGTGTGCTGTTGTGTGCGGGGTCCATATTCAGGATTCCAGCCTTTCCATTCAGTTCTGCCTTTCCACACCCCAGACAGTCACCGTTCTCAGCCCACTACTCCCACAACTTGGGAGGTGTAAATCAGCCTGATCCATGTCAATATCCGAGCTTTTAAACATCAATCTCCTTTACTAGATGTCTATACTGATGTATATGTATATGTATATATATATATGGAGATATGGAGAAATATGGAAAAATCTTTCACCATATTTCTCTGACCATAAATTTGATGGAGAATGTTATAAAGCCATTTGTTAATGACAACAGGTCCACTCAGGAACAGATGACTTATTCAGCAATATTTAATTAAAGATATTAATCATGTTTATTACTTCAGCATCTGACATTTGTAGGGGGAGGGGGGCAGCAATTAGGAATTAACTTAGGTTGAATCCTTATCTCTGCATGCTAATTTTCTATTTCTGGGAATGTTTTTTCCCCTCTTGCCAGATCATTCAAGCATAAGGCTTCTTCAGTACGTGGTAGCCTTAAAATTAAGGGAAAAAATTATGTTTGTGCTGGATTCTTAATGATACTGTATTTTCTAGAGTGTGTCACAGTGTTTTCCTTTTTTCTGTTGCCACAGATTAACATGGCTATCCTTTTGAAATTATTTCTGTAAGATCAAGTATATCAACTTAGACAACAAGTTATATCCCTGAGGGTATTTGTGTGTTTTCAAATGAAATTATTAAAGACTAATCATACTTCCCTGCTGTTCTTCTGATTCTCATTCATATTTTAAATAATTTCTTTCACCCATCATGTGGGCAAACATAAGGAGAAGTAGTTATGTTAATGGAGTTAGGATTCAATATGACTCTGCATACAAAGGCTACATTAAATTGTAGGAGCTAGTTGAGTTTAACTAACCAGCAAAGATGATATCACAAGCAACATGAGAAATACGTTGCCAGCACATTTTAATAAGCAAGTTGAAAATATAGTCCTGTGATTATAAATACCTCTTTTTAAATGTGAATTAGTTCAATTTTTTCTTTATGTATTTTGGATATATACCATTTCTTTTCATGCCAGAATCAACTTTTTCAATACATCTCTGTAGAAAGGGGGTGAGAAAGAGAGAAAGAGATCACGCTCAAGAAATATTACAAGATTTTACATTTATGCATTCAAATTCTGAAGCTATTTGATAGGTCAGGTGGGTTATATATAATTATATACATACTCTAATTCCTTTGGTTCTAAGATTACACCTCCAGCATTTTCTTTCCTGAAAAATATTTCCTTTCTCTCTCCCTCTGTCTTTTTTAAACCTTTAGATTACTGGCATATAATTGCTTCTTGCGATAGCATCTACATTTCAATAATCTCATTAAATATAGAAAAAAGACTAAAGACCAACAATGTCTTCCTCACTGTAAATGATTAACTACAGGAAAACATTGCAGAGCATCCTTTTTTAATTGACGGAGTACCTTGGGTTCTGTAAAGTATTTTCAGCAGGCAGCAAACAATCAGCACTGAAGACTCTGCCTTTGAAAGGGAAACTTCAGCATGAGGTAGAAAGTAAACTAAATAGAAGACAAAAGTATGCAGTTATCTTCATAGGCACCTGCAAGAGGGGGCAACAGAGGCAAATAATGTTATGTGCGTAATGGTGTCACTGTGCAAATGATGCAGTATACACTCTTTAAGTCAAGATGCGATTGGCACCAATAGCATAATTCACAACATTTGTGCAATGATGACAGATTATAAGTGGCATCATCATGACTTCTAATGGATATTTATGCCAGCAGCAAAAAGAATTTTGGGGAAGGATCTTATTCACTGGTTTAGCCCCCCTACCTTCAATAGGCTTTCTTAATGTTATGAGTTATGTTAGAGAAGAAGGGGAAAATAATAATTATACAAGTTAAGGTTCATTCTCAAGATTCACGTAGTGATGAATTCTGGAGTAGACTTTACTCTTCAACCAACTCTTCCATCTTAAATTAAGAATGATCAAGTTTTATTTATTTTATTTTTCTTTATTTTTCAAATTTTGCCACTGCCCATCTCCCCCCACAAGAGGGACTCTGGGCAGTTTACAATAAAAGCGATCAATTAAAACAGTAACCATAAAATATTAATACAAATACAGAAAATATAAATACAAAAATAAGAATAAGAATAAAATCCAAGTAGCAGAAAGATTTAACTCAGTTCATGTGTGTGAGGAGCACTCTAAGGTGCCAGCCATCCCCAAGAGTAACTACTCCCCTCCCCGCCCCAAGCAAGGAGGCAGAGTCAAGTCTTCAGGTTCTTCCGGAAGGCCAGGAGCAATGGGGCTAGCCTCACCTCCGGGGGCAGAATGTTCCAAAGGGCATGAACTACTGCAGAGAAGGCCCACTACCTGGACCCCACCAAACAGAATACAGACGGGGTCCGCAACATGCCCTCTCTGCATGATCAGGTGGGATGGGTTGATTTAATGGGGATGAGACGGTCCCTCAGGTAGCCTGGACCCATGCCATGTAAGGCTTTAAAGGTGATAAGCAACACCTTGAATTAGACCTGGAAGCAGACTGGTACCCAATGCAGCTCATGCAGTAGGGGTGTTATATGTGCCGATCTAGGGGCACCAAGGATAGCCCATGCCACTGCATTCTAGACCAGCTGTAGCTTCTGGATACTCTTCAAGGGTAGCCCCATGTAGAACACATTGCAATAGTTGATACGGGAGATAACAAGGACATGAGTGACTGTTCGAAGGGCTTCCCAATCCAGGAAAGGGCATAAGTGGCGCAAAACATGAAGTTGCGCAAAGGGCCTCCTGGCCATGACTGCCACCTGCTCTTTGAGCAGAAACCATGAGTCCAGGAGGATCCTCAGATTATGCACCAGGTCTGTCTGGGGCAGTGCAACCCCATCCAGAACTAAAGATGTCAATTTCCCAGATACAGAGGAGCCATTAATCCACAGTCACTCCATCTTACCAGGGTTCAGCCGAAGCCTGTTGTTCCCCATCCAGACCCCCACAGCCCCCAGGCACTCAGAAAGGGTGGCCACAGCATCACTTACCTCACCCAGGATGGAGATGTATAATTGAGTATCATCAGTATATTGATGATTCCTCATCTGGTGGTGATGGATGATCTCATCCAGTGGTTTCATGTAGAAGTTAAAAAGGAGTGGAGAGAGAACTGAACCCTACAGCACCCCACAAAGGAGGGGCCAAGGGTCGGATCTCTCGCTCCCTATCAACACCGATTGGGACTGGCCCTGGAGGAAGGAGGTGAACCAGCGCAAAACCACACCGCCCACCCCCAACTCCCTGAGCCACCCCAAAGGATACCATGGTCAATGGTATCAAAAGCTGATGAGAGGTCAAGAAGAGCAAGGATGGATGCACTTCCCCCATCCCGCTCCCACCAGAGATCATCCATAAGTGCGACCAATGCCATTTCTGCCCAATATCTGGGTCTGAAACCTGACTGAAAGGGATCTAGATAATCTGTTTCATCCAGAACCCTTTGGAGCTGCAATGCCACTACTTACAAGAAGGGGAAGTGGGAGATTGGATGAAATTGTCCAGCACAGTAGGATCCAGCGATGGTTTCTTGAGGAGGGGGTGTACCAGCACCTCTTTAAAGGCAGTTGGGAATGCTCCCTCTCTCAAGGATGTATTAACCATCGCCTGGACCCAACCACATGTCACATTCCGAGCTGCTTTCACCAGCCAAGAAAGGCATGGATCTAGATGACAAGTGGTAGCATTTACCACCCAAACTTGTACAGGGAAGATGGCAATGCATTTTAAATACCTACTATATTAGAAGATACCTAAAAGTAATGATGTTGCTAAGCCACCTACATAACACATAGGTGACCCAAGAGCTAGTAATAGTTGTGCAAAGGAAGAAAAATCACTTATTTTTATTCTTACTTGTTACGTTGTCCCTATCAAGATTCTTGACTACACAAGAACATTTATCCCCTTAGTATCTTAGTATCTTCCTAACTAACTAATGGTTTCTAGGGACTTTCAGGCATCCAGCAGCTGTAACATTTCCCCCTGCCTTCTCATGGACACATGCGGTTACTTTACAGTTGGCCTTACCATTAAATAGTTTGAGGTATCCATCTTAGACAGCAGATATTGAGGTTGGACAGCAGTGGAAAAGCTCCTTCTACCATTCCTCCTGAATTTCTTAAGCTATTCTGTAGTTAACCTGCTGCACACAGGTTACTGCCCTGTGGCCATATTGGAGTAAAATGCAGTAACCTGAAACATTGGATCTGTATGTGGAATGTGGATGTATGCATGTCCTTTCCTCCTAACTACCAGTGTTTCTTTATTGGGAAATATGCATATGGGACCTTGATATGGGGAAATGAGACATCCTGAGTTTGCTTTTTTATTTCTTTATTGTACCAAAATTAATGACATGCTGCAGTGCAGCTGTAGTAAATGGAATGCTCCTGAGGCAGGGAGAACTTCTAGACATTACAATAATGTTATTCATTAAAAAAAATCAAGAATTGCTGTGTGGGTTATATTTAAGGACCATTGTTGAGAATCAGTAATGTAGAATGAGATGCTGAGTTAACAGCCTGTGCTGGTTAGAAATGTAATTGTAAATAAATGTTTCATACAATGCAGAGACACAACTGTTTGATGGCTACATGCCATTAAAACACAAATTTATTGATGCTACTGTCTGCAGGGTGCATATATAAATCACATATTTCTCTAAGATGAATGGTTCAGACAAATATGTTTTGTTAATGAAACAGATCCTTAATTGGTAACATTCTTTTTTTTTTATGATGTTGGTCACTGACTAAGACAATATCATTTATTTCTGCATGCAAATTATATAGTACAGAAAAATAAGTGTGGATTGTTCATCAGGACACTACAGATACCCCTATAATCAGTACCTCCAGTTCTCCTGACCCAGCAGCAGAAGGCTGCTTCACTCGTGGGTGGGGGGGGGGGGTGGAAGGAAAAGTGAGCATTATTCCAGGAAAATTACCCTAAAACATTAGGAGAGGGTATAAGGCAAATCTAAAGCTTGTTTGGTTTCTCTCATTTTTGTGTCTTTATGTTTCTGTTGGGGGGGCTGATGTGGTTATTGTTATTATTGCTATTATTGCTTTGATTGATTTTAACCCACTGTGGATGTTTTAATTCTTGTTTATATAGCCTGTAAGCTTCTGAGAGTAATTTGATTGTGGTGGGATAGGAGTATTATAAATAAATAAGTAAATAAAATAAAGCTATTAGATATAGGTAGTCAGAGATCTAATGTGGAATGTTAGTCTTGTTAAAAACAGGTCAAATTTCCAAGTATACTGAACTGTGTTCAGACCTTTAAGTTCAGAATTCAGTTTTTGAATTTTTAAAAAGGAAACTTCAAGATTTCTTTCCTGATAAACTTTAAGGCTATTGTGCTAAGCCTTAATATTTTGCTTCTTCTATGGTAAAAGTCCTGAACTGGAGGGTATGATGCAGTTGGGAAAACTTAAGTTTTGCACTTGGCCAATTCCTGCCTGTTCATCTGGATCTGGAAGTCCCACAGGATCTTAGCTGTTATTCTCCACAACCTTCTGTGGAATCTCCCATCTGGACTTAGGAGGGTCTAGCCCATACACTGTGCAGATGGTCCTGTACACAATGCCAGCTACTTGGTTGTGCTGTTCAGTGTATGCTGTTCCTGCCTGCATACTTACACCCTGCCACTATGTGTTGGACTGTCTCTGAGGCCTCTCTGCACCTTGGGTCCTGTCTAGTGTGGTAGACCCCTGCTTCTATGGATCTGGTGCTTAGTGCCTGTTCTTGTGCTGCTATGACCAGAGACTCAGTGCTGTCTTTTAGTCCAGCTATTTCCAGCCACTGGTAGGATTTCCCAGTGTCAGCCACTTCAGCTCTCTGTTGACAGTACATCCCATGCAGGGTCTTGTCTTGCCATGGCACTTGCTCTGCTTGATCTTCCTCCCATGTCTGCTGCTGCTGCCTCAGGAGTACCAGGGCTGGAAGGAAGAAGTAGAGAGGATGTGTAAAGTGAATGCCACAGTGATCCCAGTAGTGGTAGGAACACTGCATCTGGGACTCCTAAGTCTGGGTGAGTGGCTCCAACAGTTCCCAGGAACACCAGAACTCTCTGTCCAAAAAAGTGCAGTGCTAGACTCAGAACCTCAAACTCCTTGTTGCTTGGGAGAATCTGCTTCAGGCTAGGTAATTGTCTGTACGTAACATAGGCCTGCCTCCCAATGCCTGAGAAACTGCAGTGTCATTGTCAAGTATGGGTTGCAGCTTATTAATAATGTATTTGAGTGGCTTGAACTATAAGCTGTAGGACACAACCAGTGGTGTTCTGTTGTTTTGTTTTTGTAATCTGTCTTTTAATAGTTCCTCCCTGAGGATTGATCTGGCTCTATTGATTTTCTGTTGAGCTGATTAGGTGGGTAGTTCAGTAGAATGCCTGGTTTAATCCATCAGACAATGCAAGTGGGTCAGAACAAATGTGGTTGTGGTACAGAGCTTCAGTGGCTATAGATGTTAGATTGGTGGCATGTTCTGGGTGGAATCCAGAAGCATTTAGGTATTTATGATGATCTGTAGCTTTCCTATGTAATGTGGTGTTTGTGTATCCATTCTGTATTTTACTGTGACATCAAGCAAATGGACATATTTGTAGATATGTCAGAGCTAAGATTGATGGAAGTTGTTGAGGTCTTGATGGAAAAATAAGAGATTCTGTTCCAAGAGCCTTGATTATGAAAATGTCATAAATGAATCTTAAGTAAGGAAGGTGTTTCAGCATTGTTCTAGGTCAACCATGTTGCCATTTTGTGAAGTCATATGTGTGTCCTTGGCTGTGCCACTGATTCACAGACACACGTTCCCAAAGCTAAAGTAGTTATGCATGAGAACAATCACACAATATGCTGTGTTGGCATCAGAGATGATGCTCCCATGGCTTGAAGTTCATATTTGTGAGGGATGTTGGTGTATAGTAATATCCATAGTAGCTAAAAAAGTGTTGTTAGGGAGGTTGCCAATGGATTTCTTAGGAAGTCTGTGGTAGCTGAGAATGCTGGTGGCATAAGGTCTCAGTACAGAGTTCATGAAATCTGATATTCCAATTTCCAGTGCTTGAGGCAATGGGACAGCCCAGATTGTCTGATTTGTTTAGTTTGAGAAGTAGAAGATGCCTCATCAGGGCTTCTGGAGTGTCTCCATGTTGATACAGTCTTGTATGTCCTTTTATCACATGCATAATTCTTTATGGTATGATGCTGTGGGAAGCTGGTAGAATATAGTGTTAGAGAGTGACATAATTCCCATATTCATAATGACAGGTGACCCTCCTTTGTCAGCTTTTTAAATTATGATTTTGTTGTTGTTTGAGTCCTTGGATGGCATCTCATTCTGCCCTGCTGAGATTATTGTGTAAAGAGAGTTTTTATTGATGATTGTGACTTAAGCATGTTTCAATTCAGTGTTATATCTATCTGGGGGCATCCCTGAGGGCTTTTCTTTTTTAATGAATTTTAATTTGTAGTTGTGTGTTATCCCAGGTTGTGTTGGGTTAACAAGTGGTTAGTCTGTCTCTTCTTTCTGACTGGATAGGTTCACAATACTGTAGTAAGGGGGATTGGTAGAGCCTGCCTGTTTTAGTGGATGGATGCTTGTGGAAACTTGAACAATTTGCTTTCTTTTTCTTCAAGGAGGTAAGTTCTGTAGTATAGGTTTGTTGTTTGTCCTGGCGAAGTTCTGACGTTGGTGGGGTTCCAGAATAGGTATAACATTGGTGATTAACCATTGCTTGTTGTAAAGGAAACTGATTAAATGGTTTAGGAGTTTCTTGGAAAAAGTATAAAATATTTTTGGCTGTAGTCTATGCAGTATGGTAGACTATAGAGGGTTCTTCATTTTCAGTCTTTTAGGTAAATCTTTTTCCCATCATCCCTGTTTAAATCCTACATCAGTTTAGCCACTCCATGCATCTGATGAAGTCAGCTGTAGTTCACAAAAACTTATGCCTTTTGATAATATGTCTTAGTCTGAAAAGGAGATGCTAGACTCCTGCTGATTTCCAGCAGGCTGTTGGTAATTATTTTATAAATATAGTCAATTTGGTTTCATGTGACTTTGCTATTCTTTGCTTTAATCTGGCTTCATTTAATTTTGCTGGCCTCTGACCATAATAAAGTTTTCATTCATTCCATTGCTCCCTTCATGAGTAAGTAATGAGAGGAGAGTAGCAGATAGGTAGACATTCATGCCAAGAAGATACAGGGCCCATGCCAGCAAATGTCTAGGTCTTCTGGCAATCAATAGTGGGAATCTCTAGCTGGAGCACTTGAAAAATCAATATCTCTGCAGCAGAAAGAGCTATATATGATTCATGCTCCACTCTAGATATAGTTCTGAGGTTTATTCTGGGAACACAGACTACAGTCACACGCTATTGTGAAATCATTGGCTTCCTAAGGGATTACATTTTGATGCACAGCAGTTAATAATTTTTGTTTCATCTGTCTTGCTCAGAGTGGGATGCAAGCATGACGGTGCTTTTAAATATACAAATAGCCCATGGGGGGAGGGGGACAGTACTGTACCACCTGGTCCAACCAATTTGTTCACATGTCTCCATATGCATGCATGTTAGTATTATTTTATTTTTCATAAGCAGGTAAGAAACAACAAAGTCTGTCTATTCTCCTAGCTCTAGCTATACATTTATTTAGTACATTTTTGTGTGTGACATATACTGTATGTTCCTGGGAATCTGTTGCATAGATTTCTTTTTCAGTTCTTAAGTATTCATTTTTCCCAGTGATAACCTGTGCCCAGACTGTTTGCTCCATTTTCTTTTGCCCACCATCTGCTATCCTGTAAACCCCGTCTTGACAAGCACAGCTCCATTCATGGTTTCTCCTGCCTTGTGGTTCAGCTGGTAACCGCTTAGCTGCTGCTCCAGGAATGGTTGGGGCTTGAGCTGTCAGCTGACTTTTCATCATATCATCTGGTTCAGGTGCAAATGCAGTTTTCTCAGCAGGGAGCTTTCATTCCTGCTTCTTTACCTGATCCGAGAAGTTAATTAGTCAAGGAAGCCTGCTGTGCATGAAAATATAGGGATGACTTGGCTCAGTGGCACTCTGCTCTCATTAAAATTGCATGCAGTATTTTTTTTAAGGCATTCTGCTATTTCCATTACCTGTATCATTCAACAGTCAGTGCTTTGGGTGGTCACAGAGCCTCTATAATCCTGACATCAGCAGCAGAGGAGCCTTTCAGTCCTGCTTTCTATTGGCTGCAGAACTTTTAAAGGGGATCCAGAGCACAGACTTCTGTAAAGTGATGCTCTTACTCTGCAAGGAAAGCATCAAGACAAACATAGCAGCTTCTAGATTTAGAATTTTTATCCCCAAAGCTCTTGTTGTTTCATGTTGTGGTTGTTTTGCTGCCAGTTAATGTGGGGAGTTGAACCCTCCCAACTAACTCTACCGAACGATGCTATAATCACCACCCAGCTGCACCGTGCTTCACAGGAGCAACCCTTCCAGGCAGCACCTGTCCAATTTCCTCATAATCAGCCTTTCAGAAATTGGTAAAAGCTTGCTTTGTTATTGGAAAAGGCTTCAATACCCAACTCTGTTTCTGTTCTTATTGGACTTTCATGTTAATTGTTAAAATTTCTTTTAATGCTACTCTAGTGGCTCTTCTATTATTTCATCATTTTATATTTCTGTGTCATGTTGCCAACTGCATCAAACAGTCAGTGGGGTGTAAATCTTTTAAATAAGTACAATTTTGTAGAAGCTCAATTTCTGCTCAAAGACAAAAAAAAAATTGCAGTTCAACAGGCAGTAAGATTCTTTGAACTCTGAGAGACTTTCTTTTAAATGTACTTAAGACTTGGTTGCAGAAAGCCAAGCTTCATCATGCCATAAAATGGTTGGGTTTGCATGAGAACCTAAGCTGCAAAGTGAAGTTAATAAATATGCCATATGTGGCCATATGACCTGCCATGCATAATTTTAAAATGAGATTTTTTATTTACCATTTTCTCCAGACCAAAAACACACCGTTTTGGAGGTACAGAAATTGGACTTTGTAACATATCCTCATCCAAAGTCTGCTTTCTGGACCTCCAAAATACCAACTGTTTGTGAACCATCCAAATGATGAACCGTAAACCTAGGTTTAGGAGCTGCATTTGTTGGTGTGCACATACTCATTAACTGAAATTTGCAGATTAACATATTATGTAAACATAGCCTCTTTCTGTGTGTGTGTGTGTGTGTGTGTGTAAGAGAGAGCACATGGACATCTATTTTCAATTGCACTGGCCAATGGGATTGTTATTAAAATAGTGATTTTCAAAAATAAAACAGTGTTGTTTTGTCTACCTTGACAGGGCACTTGTAGCTGATCAGAAACAATGGAGGAGGCATGTGCTGTGCAGGAACCTTTTTTAGCATTTGGAAGTACTGGCAAAATGAAGCCATGCAATCATTTCAATTTGCTCTTAGAAATGAGGGGTCCATGAAGCAGCTATGAGGAAGTGCTTCCCTCGAGTCTTCATCAAGCAAAGCACTCCTTCAAAGATCTACTCACTCTACTTTACATTCAATCATTTTAAGTACAAATCTATATTAGACAAGGGCAATAACTCATATTACATGTTCATCTTCATCCTACCACACAATCATCCTAGAATTCAGTACTGATCTTCTCTGAAGCATCTGAGTTCCACCCCAACAATTCGGAGTAGATGGAACTTCTAATTCTCTTCAGAGTATACAAACCTGTCCCTCAGCTAGAAGCCAAGTTTTATCAGAGTTTTGCAATTATTAATCTGACCACATTTACAAAATTCATGAAAGTCTCCATAGGATTATGAGACCTTTACCTCCACCTCACATTTAATTTCTGCTTTTTCAGGCAGAACATAAGGAGCCAGTGCAATGTAGTAGTTGCAGTGTTGAACTAAGTGCAGGAAAATGAAGGTTCGAGCCTAGCCTTAGCCATGGAAACTCACTGGCTGACTGTGGGACAGTCATTGTCTCTCAGCTCAGTCTATTTCACATGGCTATTGTGGCAAAAATAGGAGGAGAGAATGCTATCTACGCTCCCTTAAAGTCAGGATATAAATCAAATAAAGTAATAAGGCTTGGATCTTAATAATTTTGAATGTGGGAAGGATTTAATTTGGGTGTGCAACTTTGTTTGGTTTAAGCATGGCATTTGACTTTTGCTGAATGCTAGATGATGAAAACCCACAAGTAAGAACTGTAGAATCAGGCCTAAAGCTATATTTGTTTGAATTTAAATTAAATATAATAGTGTATGTGTGTGTGTGTGTGTGTATACACACACACACACACACAAACACACACACATACATACACACACACATACATGCATACACGCGCACACACACAGTATATACAGTGTGTGTGTGTGTGTGTGTGTATAAAATTTTCTCCTGTTGTCACATTAACAGTTGGTATTTGGGCATAACTCTTAAAGAAACACTACTAGGGGTAGCACTCAAGATTATTATAGAATAAAAATAATTCAATACCTAATTATTTTCAATGGCAGAAAATTAACAGTAATAGAATATATTTACAGTAAATACTACAATGTTACCTTTACCTTTAATTTTAAGTTTGATTTGGACATTAATTTATACTTGAGATGTATTTACAAAGTATATTTTGTAAATGCACAGATTTTTTTTTATAAATACCTACTTGGATAACAGGACAGTCTAATAGGTTACTCAAAGGAAATTCCATTGTGCTTACTGAAGCTACCTGTTTACTTGAAGTAAGACTCATCAAATAAGTGAATACATGACTATAGGATTGCAATCTTAATTATTTCATGCTTTATCTAACCTTTAAAAGACCCACCCAGTGAGTTTTCATGGTAGAGGATGGCTCTGAATTGGGTCTTTCCTATCCTACCCCAATCCCCAGCTACTACACTGCACTATTGAATATTTCTACAAGCAGGACATATTTTGGGAAATGTGTCATTGGGAAAATTCTGTACATTTAATGGCAGCCAAACATTTCCACAGGAACACTATTCTGCTTCATTCTGTGAAGTCAGAGCAGCTTGTAGTAAAAAACCAAAAACCAAAAACAAACCAAAACAGAAAAGTGCTAAGGTTTTCCAGTTTTCAAGGCATTAAATACTGGTTAGCAGAATAATTCAAGGCATGTGCTATACCTTGTTGTTGCCTGACTGATCTCTGTATTTTGAGAGTATAAGATTGGGGAAGACTGGAATAGAATTTCATTCACTACTTGTTCAGTTCAATAGAAGTATCATATTTTAATATTTTTAACTCACTACACTTTTCTGCAACAATAGAAATACATATATGCATATGGGAATTCTAATTAAATCATGATCACAGTAGAAATATGTGTTCTACTCCAAAATGGTCACTGATTTTAAGACATGGGTTTCCGGCAAGAATGTTGTTCTAAAGGGTCCACAAGTTTTTGCTGTAAATATAAACTCACTGTGATTCTGTAGATATGACTCATTGTGAAAATATGTATAATATATCTCTTTAAACTACATCTATTTCTTTTTCTCAACTAATTCCTTGGTATTAGTCTAATAAAAATATGTTGCACTCTTCCTCTTAATAATTATCATCATGTGCAGACAAAGTGTCCCTTTAACTGATGTTTCATTGTTTTACATTGGCTTGTCTAAAATTGATTGGATTTATAACTTTATCAGTGCAAATATCTGTCCTATGAACTAGAAATAGTGTCCTGACATTGTAACAATGATCTTGCATCAAGATTTAGCTGCATTATACCTGTAGCTTAATCAAATCAGTGTTGTATCATCAATATCCAGATTCAAAGTGCAGGGAAAGAATTATAGCTTGAGATAGCTGAGATTGTCATCCACCCTAAATCCATGCTTCAGGAAAAGGCTAAAGGAAAAGCAGATTAGCTAAATTACAGTCTAAGGCCCTGTAATGTTCAGTAAACCTGAACAGCATCTCCTTCAACTTCAATCAGAAATTTGGCCCAAGACAAATGAGATAGAAGTATCCAAAAGGCCTTTAGGCCTTCAGTTTCAACAACACCTAATTTAAAGCCTTAGGAGGAAGTAGAGAACATTCTTAATATAAATTAATATAAAAGTTGTAACTTTTCCAACATATTCAACAGAAAAAAAGTAATTTCTTTTAAATTCTTTTTTCTGTTATTAGATGAATGGAGATCTACAGAGAATGAAAGACAATACTCATTTAAGAAAAGAGACACATGCTGTCATGAGTGCCGTTGAGCTGAAGACATCAGCACAACGGCACACATGACAATACCGAGGAAGCAGAGGAAGGGACTTAAGATAAGCATAGCACGCACAACAACAGACACAGACCCCGGCCGGATGATTCAGCCATCAGGACACAAAAGAGGAAGAAGGAAAGACAAAGACAGGGCGGATCACGAGGCACACCTAAGCTGTCAGCAAAGCGCAACGGAGATCGCCCAGCTGACAGCAATCACCGGCTGAAGGAAGAAACAGATTATGGGCAATCCCGGGGCACCAGCAGGGGCCCCGCAACCCTTCACCTACCGGCACGAAAGCATGCAGGACAAAGGGGGGGTGACGCAACCCAAGGTGAGGGGGCACTGACCGGCACGGGGTATTTAAACCCCGCACCGGCGCGCTCCCTTCACTCTCAGCTTTTTTCGCGTCTAGCACTACGTTTGAATAAACCTGAACCTGCTCTTCTCCGAATCAGCGTCTGTGTTTTACTCAGCGGTAGGCAGCGCATGACACATGCTTGGATATAACCTGACTTGTAAGCCATACTATTATTTTGAGCATTGTTGTCCAAGTCCTCTGCCTTGCATAGATGTTCTCCAATTCACTCTGTATTCCTTGGTTTTTGTATTCATGAAAGAGACAACTGAGAGCATAACAGCTGGCATCTGTTAAGAAGAAAAGGATGTCTTAAGACATGTCACACTGACTGACATTAGCTCAAGCGATACTGATTCCCTTAGACTTGTGTTTTATTTGATCCTACAGTGTTACCAGTGTTGGTCTTAATCAGAATCACTGATGCAAGGAACAATCTTCATATCCTAATTGTACTTTGTGGCATAAAATAAAATAATAAAAAGTAGAGGCCATTTTCCCAAGAATTATCCAGCCACTGTTAGATAAGTGGCTACACTATCAGATGATTAGTGAGAGGTGGCTTTTGGAAAGAGGACAGAGCATTGTTTTTTGAAAGAACAGCCAGTTAGCCAAGCCAAGCAAACTTTTCTCTCTTTTGTAAATGCTATCTGATCTGAATTAACCTCAAAATGATACTTTAGGCATCTTTGGCTTTGTAAATGGTAAGTGCTGAAGAAAATGAAATAATAGGTCTTATTGGAATTGTTGTGACAGGAATCCCCCACAAAGAACAAAGAAAGGGTTACGTTTTCCTTAGGATTTTAGGAATAGATTAACAAGAATACTCCTTTCCGGTCCTAATTCATAATCCTGCTTCCCTTTTACCAAGCCACTAAATAACACCAAGGAAGTTTTTCCAGGGCTTCTTGCATCCCTAAAGAGAAAGCCAACATCATTTGTTCTGGGAGTCAGTGTGCTGCTACATATGGCATAAATCTTCTTTTGGGGGAGATGGGCGGTGGCAAAATTTGATAGATAGATAGATAGATAAGTACATCTTTTTATCAATCGCATCAAACTAATAGAGGATGAAAAAAATGATGTAACATTGAAGTAGAGGATGAAACTAATAGAGGATTTTAAAAAATGATGTAAATTAAAGAAGATAAAGAAAAGGGCTGAAATATTATATCAGAAACAAAGTAACACCAAAATATTTGATCAGATTGCTCAAAAATCCATTCTCTTGTCTCTTTGTCAAAGGGGGTGGGGGAAGACAAATGCCAGGCAACACAAATTGACTATCCATTGCTGCACATCAAATAGAGATTTATAACTGCAGTGGTCTTCTGATAATCTCCCATGGGTGAAAAGTACATAATTCCCATATGCATGAAGAAGGGTAAATTTGGGGAAGCTGTGCTCACCAGCATTCTCTCTCTTGGTACTCACCAATGGCTATATTTAAGTAGATCCCTTTTTTCATTGGTTGGCAGTTCACCAGTACTAATTGCCAGCCAGTCCTGATATAGTGTATTATGTAGAAGAGTCAAAACGCAGGAAAAAAATAATAGTTCCCTGAGTGACTTTGTTTGGAAGTCAGAAATACTAATGTTCTGTCCTTCAAAAACACTTTAAGCCAGTAAAATATCATACTAAAATTTAAAATATAATCAACAGTGCTACTATCTTTATGGATGTGAAGTAAGGATTTGCAGAACTTGAAGGAGATTTTCAGTTTGTTGGAACTTTGATTGGAAGCTCTAAGACTACTTTATTCCAATAAGTAATATGGTTTTGTGAGTGCATAGCCCATATGCCAAAACTCCTTTTATAAAACTGATAAATTGAGGGAGATTAATCCCACATGAATGAGGCATTATCATACCACATAAGTGAGATACAGCTTTGTGGAGACTTCTGTCCAGTTAGTATCTGTTGAAATTGGTTTTCAGTGAATTAGTTTCTTAGCACTGCCTTTTCAATCTATATTTAAATGATTTGGCTATAAACGCAGCACACCCAGAGGCAAACACACCATTGATCCTTTCAATTAGCCAAACTGAGTTTTCTTCTGCTATCTGCTGGTGATGAGGTTCTGTTATCCCTAATAAAATTGTATTGACATGCAAGATAAAAGATTGTATACTTTCTTGTAAGGAAAATTCTTGATTTTGAGACAACAGAAATTACAGTATTTTCCAGATCTGAGCATCTTCATCAAAAGTTAGTTGATGGGTATAAGACAGAAGTAGAAAAGTGGTTTAGATATTTGGGTTAGGGATGTGTGAATTAGCCAATGTCCAGCTTTCAAATCCTGCTAGATAATAAGTAAAACTAGGTAGTGGTTCTTTTCTCCAATAGTCTTGGGATATTTTAACAGACCTTATAGTGAAGAAAGGTATTTTGAGATGTGGCTAAGTGCCAAAAATGATAATTAAAATTCTATTGGCTTGTTGGTAGAATTTTTGTTTCAGAAAAGACATTTATGAGTGAAAACTGCTTTCTGAAGTATGGATAAAATAAAGGTGAATGAGTAACCATGATTATAGCAAAATACTTTATAGCAGATCTTTACAACAATATGTAGTGCTTTTTTTGGCAACTATAAACAAAGATATGAAATAAAAACTGCATTTCTATTTTTGCCATGGAGGTCTCTGGATAGCACATAACTTTTGTGCTCAGTCACCTGAACTGTTTGATTGCTTTTTTTTTTTTTTGCATATGTTTTACTTTTTAATGTGTTTTTGTCTAATGCTACTTCTTTCGGACAAGGACCCAAAAATATCCTTCCAGGTTGGCCAGTTTTGTGCTACCATTTGCACAATATGCTGCCCCTTCACTTAGATTTTGAATTTCTTAACATAGTATTTTATTTCAAGTCATTTTAGTATTTTCATTCTTAATTAATTTTGGATTGTAGTATATTAATTGCTTTTGTTTTTATGTATGTATGTATTAATGTAAGATTGTTGTTATTGTATAGTTTTATTGTGACTGGCTGTAATAAACGTGATGATGTTATGTTTTTGTCTTTCTATTATCATTTGTACTAGGATGATTCAGTCATTAGAAACACACATAGAAGGATTTGTGACAGGCATGTAGGTCATACTACATGAAATGCAATTGTGAAAATGGCAGATTCCATATTGGAGATCATTAGCTGGCTGGTGATATTTGGATGAAGGGAAAGGAAACAGTGCTGGGGGAGTCCACCAATCACTTTCCTTAACTTACTCTGCACATAGTAAATAAGGACAGCACCATTTGGCATCATCCTTCCCATGGAGTCATAGCCACCAGTTTTACGCTAGTATAGTTTTATGCAGAATGAAGGACTGATGAATAGTGAATAGTGCTTTAAATAAATTGTGAGGATCAGCCCTGTGTGTGACTAAAAGGTTATGCCTGAGCCATGACCATTGCACTTTGCAAACCTGATGGTTGCTTATTTATATATTGAAAATAAAAATTACTTGAATTCCACTAGAAAATACACTGCTGTAAGCCTTATGTGGGTATGAATCATTTGTGTTTCTTCTCTAATTTAAGTGTTTTATGGTACGTTCTGAACGCGTTTGGGAGAATCATCCCCGTGGGTTTATTTAGCATGCTCTGAAGCACAGGTTGCCTGCCATTCTCAACAGACTGTGAAATCCAATTAATTGCATCATATGAATCTATATGGTTTCTTACAATAGCAACAGTGGGGGAGCTGCTCTTACTTCAGTGAAAACTACTTTACACCATGGCTCTTGAGTCTTCTCTTTCTCCTACAGAAGATAAGGCTACATCATTTCAGTAGATTATTCTGGAAAAAAAGTGTAAGTTACTGTATCATCCAAATAAGGAGTATATAGGGAGGAATAGCAGCACTAAGCACAATTAAAAAAAAAAAGGATTTTTAAAACTCTAAGAGGCCAGTGGTGGAAGGGGGGAAGAGGGTTGTTACTTTGAATGTCCTTTATTTTTGACATAATTCTATGTCAATGTAATTTTTTCCCCTTTTTTAACCAATTGAAGTCAATGGCCCAGTAAACAAGAATGCATCAGAAAACTCAATGTATTGAAATAGCTTTTTCAGTAGTTTAACAGAAGAGTTTACTGATTTGAAGAAAAAAAACAAAAAAAACAGGCATTTCATATACAAAAACATCCCTTTTCTAGGAATCCATCCATGAAAGAAGTCCAGAAAATACCACCCTCTTGACTCCATGCTAACAAGCTTCAACATTATTGGGGGAGTGTTTGAATGTAACAAAAGTACATGATTTGGCATTGTGGAATGCTATTTTCTACTTTTAAAGGTGCCCATAATGTAATTGTGCATTCTCACCTTGATTAATACTATGTGTCTGGGCAGCAAGCACTATGATTTTTTTTTTTTTTTTGCATACGTTGCTTAAAGGGTAAATTTATCAAGTTCAGTTTTCTTCCAAGGGCATCAATAGAGAGGGTCAAAAAAGTCAAGATAGTGGCATGACCATGAAATTTAAACCCTGTTCCCTTTTAACATGCATTGTGAAACAGTAAACTGGTCAAGTCTTCAATTAAATGGTTGTGTCTGCTATCAAGTTTTTTTACTCCTTCATGAAAAAGCTTCCATTTTGCTCTCTATTTTTCCTAATCTTCTGTTCATTGTACTCAGTTTTTTAATAGTCCACTGGGCAATTAATGTACAGTGTCATGAACCTTTTTCATAATATGAGTGATTTTATTTTACCTAAATATAGACAGAGCCTACCCTACTCTATTGCCTTTTCACAAGGCTGTGAAGACCTAGCTCTTCCCCCAGGAATTGGGGGATGAACATTAGTTTAGGAGCTGAGGCATGGGTGTGTGCGTC
This sequence comes from Candoia aspera, assembly GCF_035149785.1. NCBI lineage: Eukaryota > Metazoa > Chordata > Lepidosauria > Squamata > Candoiidae > Candoia > Candoia aspera. The sequence continues at coordinate 164,781,442 of NC_086155.1, forward strand.
CAAGGGTTTGTGTTTTTATTGAGCCTCAGTGCACTTTTAGCTGGGTTTTGTTTTAATGTAATTCTCAGTTTTTGTTTGTCTGTGATCCAGATTTTCTTGGAGAGATTGTGCCCGTATACATCAGATTATTTATTTATTTTATTTATTTATCAGATTTGTCACCACTCATCTCCTCCCACCGGAGGGACTCTGGGCAGTTTACAACAAAATTAATAAATAAACAAGTAAGCCTTTTTGTAAGTGACTTTCCCTAACATAATGCATTCTACACTCATGCTGACTTAATAGACATATTTTCATCTGCAATTGTGTGAATTACAAGCTGCATCACACCATTCAGAATAACATGTTTAAGTCGCCCTGGTTAATTAAATAACAGACTGCCAGTGGATTCAAATTACAGGCAGTGTTCTCCTCCTAGCACTTCAGCTTTGCTACCACCGAATTGTTTCAATTCCCCTTTGGTAAAACTCTAAAAAAAAAAAAAAAAGGCTATGTTTATATCACTTGTTTTTCCCAACACAAACTGCAGCCATGAATTTACCATACAAAAGTTTCTCAAGAAATTTTGTGTTTCTCCATAGTAAATGTCTCATTATTTGTTTAAAACTAGTTTATGGCTGTTTGTCTCCATTTGCAACCAATTTCGCCTAGGCTGAAATTGTTCCTGCTCCTTCCCCTATACCAGCACATTTATTTCTCAGGGATGCTAAAAACCACATGGGTGATACATTCCAACAGATATTAGATTTGTTTCTTGTTTCTTGTTTCACTTTGGAATGCTTAGTTATTTTTGTTATTAACACATTCGGCAGCTACTGCACATATCCTGAACAGCCAGGAACTCTACAATATTATTATCCTTTTTCACCCCGGAAGCTATGAGCGTTTAAACAAGAAATGTTTTCACCATCCCATGCTCTTTTTTTCTTACAAAAATAATTCATACAGCATCTATCAATTACTTGCAACAATGGCACTTTTGTGTAAGTCAGTATTGCACAAGCATTTAAAGCCCATCATGCCATTTGTGTGTGTGTGTGTTTTAAAGTATTCATTTCTAATGTCACAGATAGCATTTTTTCCAGTCTGCAAATGCCCTGAAGGCTTTTCAAACATAGCAACATGTAATAAAAGAATAATGGATTCCCAATTTCAAATCATAAAGCTTTGTTGTTTGTTTCTGATGGGCTATCATTGCTTTCATCAAGAATATATTTTTGTCTGAAGCTTACACAATGAACCAGAAACTATACAGCTGTTTGGCAACTACAATCTGCCAGAGACTGTGCTGTCTTTGTTACTGCCACATTTTTTATGAATAATGGGCCTTCAATTTGCCTTTCTTGATCAAGATGGGCAGTCCTGAAAGACAAGAAGGAATACATACAATTGCATGCAGATTGGGCTGGCATTAGGCCACCCTTCTGGCTGGTCCAGGATGCTGGAACCAACATCTTTCTGCAAACTCAGCAGACTTAGACAGGAATCTTCACAGAGATCCTAGCATGCAGATTACAGAGGGTTTATGATGCCCACAATGGGAAAAGGACCCACAAACTTAGGAGTCAACTTTTTGGAGGGCTGTGGGGACTTTATGGACTTGGTGGAAAGATAGACCTGATCCCCAACTTTAAAATCAGGTTGAAGGGCGCATCGCTTATCGGCGTGCAGCTTATAAGTAGACTGGGCATCAGCCAAAGCTTGCTGAATTACTGGTCAAGAATCAGCTAGCTGAGCAGCCCAATCAGAAGGAGAGCAGGGCTGCGTGGGGGGTTGGGGCAATTCTGGGATGGGGACAAAATCCCGTCCAAAAATAACATGAAAAGGGGTGTGCCCCGTGCTCTGATGAACATCATTGTTATAAGCCACCTCAGCAAAAGGTAGCAGATCAACCCAATTATCCTGTTGATAATTGACAAATGCCCTCAAAAATTGCTCCAGGGCTGAATTGAGAACCTCCCTAGATCCATCAGTCTCCGGATGTGACGCAGTGGACAATGCCTGCTTGGTGCCCACCAGCTTCAAAAATGACTTCCAAAACTGGGAAGTGAACTATGTCCCACGGTCCATGACCAAGCGGGAGGGGCTACCGTGGTTCCAGTAGATGTGGATTAGAAAAAGGCGGGCCAACTGCTGAGCAGACGGAATAGAAGCACATGGAATGAAATGGGCTTGTTTGGAAAAATAGTTCTTTACCACCCAAATGACAGTTTTTCTCTGACTAGGAGGCAGATCCACAATGAAATCCATAGAAACGTCCTCCCAAGGACGGGAGGGGCTGGCCACCAGCTGCAGCAGCCCATGCGGTTTCCCCCCTTTCCGTTTTGACATGGCACAGACAGGACAAGAAGCAACATAACTTTTTACATCACGTCTTAAGGTGGGCCACCAAAACTGGCGCTGTACCAGGTGCAACGTTTTGACAAACCCAAAATGACCAGCCACCTTATTATCATGACATCTATTTAAAATTTCCCTTCGCAAATTGTCAGGCACATAGAGGCAGTTCTGCTTCCAAGCTAACCATTTGTCAAATGTAACATTGTCTCTATTCGCCTGCAACCAAGTATCAGATTTCACCTCTTGTAGAAACTGTTGTTGCAATTGAGAGGGAACTGGAGTCCTCCCCCCAGCCGGTGAAACTGACACAGGAGGCAGCTGTGCATGAGTTTGACTGCATGTGACAGCTTGCAAACCCAATTGGGGTTCTGTCCACACCATACCTGCAATGTCAGGTGCCTGGACCGAATCCTGGGGCAGGCGGGAAAGCGCATCAACTAGGAAGTTTTTCTTGCCTGGAATGAATTTCAATTTAAAGTCAAAGCGACTAAAATACTGAGCCCAGCGGATCTGCTTAGGACTGAGCTTACAGGGCGTGCTGAGCGCTTCCAAATTTTTATGGTCAGTCCAAACCTCAAAAGGACATTTAGCCCCCTCTAACAGGTGGCACCATGCCTCCAAAGCAGCCTTGACTGCAAAAGCTTCCTTTTCCCAAACATGCCACTGCCTTTCCGTCTCAGAAAATTTCCAGGACAGATACGCACACGGTTTCAGGCGGTTGTCAGCATCCGCTTACAACAAGAGCACTCCAATTGAAAAATTGGAAGCATCCACTTGAACCACAAAGGGTTTAGTGGGATCAGGATGTTGAAGAATTGGTTCAGCAGTGAACAGGCTTTTGAGTTTGTCAAAAGCCACCTGGCAGTCACTTGTCCAATTCATCAATGCCCCCGGTTCTTTACCTTGTGTGTGTCCCCCAACCCCTTCGTACGTAACAAGTCAGTGAGAGGCAACGCAATTTGGGCGAACCCCTGGATAAATTGGTGGTAATAGTTGGAAAATCCAAGGAAACTTTGGAGCTGCCTACAGGTACGCGGGTGCTCCCACCCCAGAATGGCTTGAATCTTCACAGGATCCATCTCAATGCCCTTGTCAGAGATCCTGTACCCCAGGTAGTCAAGCTGAGTCTTATGAAATTCGCACTTAGAAAGCTTAGCATAGAGCTCAGCCTTTCTCAGTTTGCTAAGCACCTGTTTCACCAAGCGCTCATGTTCCTCTTCCGTTTCAGTATAAATCAAAACGTCATCCAAATAGACCAGTACACCCTTGAACAAATGTTCATGTAACACTTCATTGATCGATTGCATGAACACCCCTGGTGCCCCCACCAACCCAAAAGACAAAACTTTATACTGAAAAGAACCCAGTGGACAATTGAAAGCAGTCTTCCATTCATCCCCCTCCCGTATGCGGATGCGGAAATAGGCTTCCCGCAAATCCAGCTTAGAGAAGATTTTCCCCTTAGCCAGATGTGCTAACATGTCTTTTATTAATGGCAGAGGATATTTGTTTAATATCGAGACCGCATTCAATCTGCGGTAATCTGTATAAAGTCTCAATGTCCCATCCTTCTTTGCCCGAAACAAGATGGGGGCGCCTACTGGCGAATTTGCTGGTTCAATAAAACCCCTGGCCAAGTTCTTGTCCACAAACTCCCTCAACGCCGCCAGTTCCTTTTGAGTCATGGCATAAATTTTCGGCTTGGGCAGTTGAGCGTTGGGGACCAACTCTATCACACAGTCAATTTTTCGATGGGGTGGGAGTTGGTCCGCTTCTTTCTCACCAAACACATCCGCAAAGCCTTGGTATTGCTCCGGCAAGCCCTCCAGTGGTGTGACAGCAAAATGCGGGGTTGCTGCCACCGCCCTCCCCACTGCAGCCTCCGGAGCGTCGTCCTCCCCAGGGGCTTGATAGAAACCATCCATTGGATTCTCAGCTTTATGTAGGGATTGCCTACTTTAATAGACTCAGACTCACAAGCAGGAACTTAATGATATCTGTTTTATTAAAGAATAGTATGCAAATACAGAGAAAGCTGAGAATGAGTAAAAGTGCACCAAATACAAACTAAAAACCCTCGGCTCAAATGTAATCCCTCCCTTCGCCCTGCCGTTGCAAACTCCCCCCCCCCCCCAGGTGCTGGTAACCATTTCTGCTGATGTCCTGGGAAAGGAACCTTGAACACACAAGATAACCCAAACACATTCCAATCCAGCTGCCAACATATAACAATCCCATGAGATGGAATCCTCCTCCCTTCCCAGACGAAACACGCATCAGCCAAATGACATGCGAAACGTTACGATGCAGCGGTAACATTGGAACGATGAACATGACAGTATTGCATTTGATTATCTATCCTTCACAATCTGTTTTTTTTTTTAAAAGGGTGACAAGCCATAGAGGATAAAGAGGGTCCTAAGTCACATTGACAGAGAGAAGTGGCAGTTGTTTTGCTAGTGGTTAGGAGCACAGATGATACAACAGATAGATTAATGAATATAATGACTTGGAGAACAATGCAGTCACATTTAATACAAACAGTAAAGAAGCTTCCTTATACCTTTTACTGTGTGATTACCATGTTAGAGACCTGATAAGCATATTCAGAATAAATAAATAATAAATGAAATTAAACAAACCAACCCAGAATTCTCACTCAGGGCACACATGACCAGATTCAAATTATCCTACTTCAGACACATTACGTGAAGACCCAGCTCTCTGGAAAAGGCTCTGAGGCTGGGAAAGGTGGAAGGAAATAGAAGTTACAGTGGCAATGAGTGCCCCATCAGGAGACTTGAAAGAACAGGTTAGGGATAGATCATCAAGGAGAAAATCTATCTCTCTGTGGTTGGTAACGGTTGGCACTGACTTGATGGCACATACTCAATCAAAATTAGCTTCTGTTCCTCAGGAGACAGAGAGTAAGGGAGGGTTATTTTGCAGTTTTAATTCTTATAATAGAAGGTACAATTTTATTATTTTTTAAAGAGTAAAATCAATAATACCAATCTACCTCACAGAGTTGTTGTTGTGGGGAAAATAGGAGGCAGCAGTATTACGTTTGCTGCCTTGAGTTGACCAAATATAAAAGTGAGATAAAATAATAATAACAACAACAATAACAACAAATCATCCTTGCAAGTATTATGGACAAGAAAACATAGAAACTGCTTACTATAAACACGTAACACATTATGGATCTACAAACAAGTCCTCCATACATAGCCCAACCATAAAGCACATAAAATAACACATAAGCCCAACCATAAAGCACATAAAAAAACTCTAAATATAACTTATCATTTTTTAAAAGTTTTAAAGTTTTTAAAAAGTTTTAAAACTCAGATCTATATGTTCTACTAAACTTATCTGAATCTTATACCTTCCCTCTAGAGTGAATCTTATAAGCTAAAAGTTGAATAAGATACTAAGAAGATGGATACTCCAAAAAATTACTTAATGCTGTCATGCAGAATCGGCCACTACACAAAGTTTCATCACTCTGTAAGAAATTTCAATCAACTGATTATTCTGTAAGTAAATAACAGTATGTTCCTCAACCCAATTTAGCAGACTTCTAATAACCAGCATGATATAAGTAGATGGTATTTCACTATAAAAGGAGAAATGCTATAAACATATTTCATTTACTCAGTATCTCTACAACTACATAGACACATTGCCACTCATACATGTTTCAAAGTGTCTACCTATTAAAATTGTTGATGGTATGACATTAAATCTGGCCAAAAAAAAAAAAAAAGCTTTTCCCTATTTCAGGGTGATGATATGGGACAAATAATTAGTTTATTTAAATCTGCTTCTAATAATATTCCTTTAATTACTTCTTTGACCTTCTTCAGACCTAAGGAGATGATAAATTGTAAAGAGAAAGAACAAATATTAACTTTTTAAAAAGAAACAGGACTTTTTCCCACTAATCTTTCCCACTAATGTCTCTTCTAGAACTCATGAAGTTACCTGCAGGGAATGGGGATCTATTTCAACTAAAGATTAAAACAGCTCTGACATCTGTTGTTATTAGCCCTATGTCTAAATACGAAGCGGCCTTTGGCCCAGTTCCCAAAACAATCGAAATTAATTGCCAAAATTTACACTGAACCATCTCAAGTAGATCATAATCTCCTAGGAATTAACTTCAAAGAAGTAAACTGAATTACTATATAGGGTTGTGTTACTACATGGCTTCAAAGTGCCATGGGGATAAATTGCCCACTATCTGCCACCCAATTTTCTTGGATAACAATTGCAGTCTACAGTATGCCTTTAAAGGAGTACTTAATGTGTGCTTTCCCAGTGTTTGTAGAGAGGAAAAGAACTCCATTGAAAATATTTGTATGATCTCCCCTGTTCTGCCTGATTGTTATCTATACCCCCAATCTTGGGTCTCTTTGAAAAAAAAAAACTTTCATTTTCTGATAATTCTTAGCAAGATCATCCATTCTGCAGATGTCAAATACCTTTTAAGTCTTCCTCAAACTCATAGGATACAGAAAATATAATATCAGCTGTATGACAGAAAACAGCAAGCAATCTTTTACTCAAAGTAGGATAGTGGAAAAGCAAACCAGTGAAGGTCTTAACTATGGAATATAAAAGTAATAGAGAAGCCAATACATATAGCATCTTAACTTTTTGGCTAAGATCAACTCTAGGGTTAATCAAAAAATACCAAAATGTCTTGAATTTACAAATGGGACATTTTTTTAAATTAAAGACCCTCACAACTATCTCATTCTTTTATTATATGTAAAGAACAAAGAAAAACACACAAAATTATAAAAGAAAAAGAAGACATATTAAAAAGAAGCAAAAACATTTTTGATTATGTGCCATCAAGTCATTGTTGACTTGTAGCAACCACTTAATTTTTTTTCCATGACAATCTGTCCCTAACCTGGTCTTTCAGGTCTTCCAACAGTGCACTCAAAGCTACTGTAACTGAGTCCATCCACCTTGCTGCTGGTCGTCCTCTTCTCTTTCCTTCCACCTTTCCTAGCATTAGAGCCTTCTCCAGAGAGCTAGGTCTTTACATAATGTGTCCAAAGTAGGATAATTTGAGCCTGGTCATATGTGAGAACTCTGGGTTGATTTGATTGATGATCTACCAGTTTGTTTTCTTGGCTGTCCACAGTATTCTCAGGAGTCTTCTCCAACACCAAAGTTCAAAAGCATCAATACTTTTTCTATCTGGCTTCTTCAAAGTCCAACTTTTCCTTCCATAGAGGTCACTATACTATTGCTTGTACTATTCTGATCTTTGTAGGCATAGCCACATCACAGTATCTGAATGGCCTTCCTGACTGCTCTACCAAGTCCTAGTCTGCGGCATATTTCTTGACTGTTTGTTCCTCTACTGTTGAAACAAAAGCATATAGGGTATGTTTTCACTGACAAATATACATTTGTAAAGTTGTATAGTAAGCATTTCAATGAATGGAAGCCATAATTCATTACAATCATTCATAGCTAATCTATCTTGATAATTATATATTAGATATTAATTAATTCAACATCAATTCTGCAGACTACCGAATAGTTGGAACCAAATGTTTGTCTGTTCAATGCTAAACAATATTTTTTTCTCTATAAATAAGATACAGAAAATCCAGATGAAACTCCCATGTGATAGGAATAAACTTCAAAAAAGTTCTGAAAATATTGAATCTCAAAGTTGAGTTAATGCATGTAACTACTTTCCCAAAAGGAACAATTATTAGACATTGTAGAAGCATACTTTTAAATAACGCATTATTTTTACTGCATTTTCAACAACATAACCATTTACTATAGAATGTTTTGGAACAATTTTCCCTCAAATTGCATCTTGGTGCGATTTAAAAAAAAAATCCATAGATTTTCCCATTGTTCCACTGTTATTGTTACTTTGAAATTTTGCATCCATTTTATCATACATTTTAAAGATTTGTTCTGTCTCCACGTCATATTTAAGTGACAACTTGTAAATATGTCCTAATGAATTATCTTGATTCTGTATAATGATTCAAATTTTGTCAACTTTCTCAGGGTCAGTCCTTCTTTAAGATCACTTTTTATTTTCCTAGTTATTTGCAAATACATTAACTATGGTAGATTTCTTCCTTCCTAAGCAGATCTTCTTGTGTCTTTGGTAGGCTTCTTGAGTCCAGCCCTCACAACTTTCAATAGTTCTTTGCTTTCCCATAGAATAACGTTCAAGGTGTTATTGACAGTAAATAAACAAATAGTGGGAAAACAACAAAACACTACAGGCATTTGAGGTCAAAGGATCTAGCAGCAGAGAATGAGGTGGGAATTGTGATGAATGGGCTCCAGTGCCTCTGATGAGTGAACAGAGAAAGAAATAGTGAAAGTGATGAATAAGGACACCAAATTGGAACACCTACATCCTCTCATGTTTGGGTTTGTACATATATCATATTGGGAAGATCAGGAACTCATACAGGAAATGGAAAAGAAATCTATGGCTTAAGAACTGAAAGGCTTTGAGGTCAGTTCTTAATACAGGATCTTATGATCTAGTGTCTGTTTCAGTTAAGCAAGAGCTATAAATAGATAATGTATAGTTTTCTAAACAAAGCTGTCTATTCCTCAGAAGAATCCTTATGGCAACCTAAGAGGTGGATATGTCTATTCATGAATCTTCTACTCATGTGACTCATATTTCCAAGAAGGCTTCATTTGTCATAAAAGTGTGTTTTCCCAGTTACCTAACAAATAAAAATCAAAGCTGATGTGGTACTTCAAGCATTAGTGGAAATAAACAATCCTCTGCTAATTATCCTTAATTGACTCTAAATTGTAACATTGTCATGGCACAGCAAGTATCAAAGGGGAGCAAAATGGGCTGACTTTGTTGTTTAGAAGAAGAAAACATTGCCAATGAAAGCAATTGTGTTACAATTAGAAATCTTGTAAGCCTTGGACTCTTCCTTCCCTCTTCAAGTGGAAGGGATATTACTATTTTAATGGTGACTGATAATCATTAGTTAGCATGTAACATGCTGGATAACTCCTGAAGTTCTCTAGGCAAGGCTGTGATGAAAATGTCTAGGGAAAAAGATATGATATGTTGGGAATTTTCCATGAACATGCATAAGCAACTTTAAAATGATACTTGTGTTTCAAGGCTGCAAGACCTTAAGACTGACCTTTGAGATCAATATGCTTCACCTTCCATGATGTAGCACAGCCTGTAGGCTGTAAATATTTGACTACCACAATCTGGGTGGGCTGGGTCACCTCTGCAGGTTAACATTCATGCCTACTCTTTTTATGTTGGAAATCTTGTTGTAACATTAACAAAATGTGTCTGTGTGTGTTTGTGTGTGTGTGTGCCTTCGAGTCAGTGTTGGCTCCTGGTGACTGCCTGGACAAGTCCCTGTAGTTTTCTTGGCAAGATTTCAGAAGTGGTTTGCAATTGCCTCCTTTCTAGGGCTGAGAAAAAGTGACTGGCCCAAGGTCACCCATAGCGAAGATGAGACTAGAACTCACAGACTCATAGTTTCTAGCCTGGTGCCTCAACCTCTATACCAAACTGGCTGTCTCGAACAAACTGGGCTATGGTTAATTTTCACTATGAAATCAGAAACGTGAATCAGTTTCAAAGGTTAGTGCAATGTAAATGAAGAATATAAATGATGAACAATATTCATTTACATTGTTTTGCTATCATTTCTGAAAAAAATAAAAAAATAACTCAAAAATAGCAGGTTTAAATGTATATATGTTAATGGATGGTGTTCACCTACATTACCCTGGGAAGATATGAAGGAATATCACAGTCTGGATCTGTGGCTTTGTCTTTTGACTGAATTACACATTCATCTCTTCACCCACTTCTGAGGTGGTGCCCAAGTTTTTGATTGCTACTTGGGATGCTATTAGGAAGTAATTAAGCCCCTCTTCCATTTCATTTGACATTTCACTTCTTTATTAGTTCCATAAGTTTGAAACCCCATGCTTTCTGTTTTTTGTGAGTTGCTGAGTTCATATTCCAAATGATACTAGTTGGCTATTTAGTGAAAGTTTATTTCAGCTATAGAGCAGATTCTAAAATAATGCTTCTAGAAGACCTGCTCTGAATGACACCTGACAAAAGTAAGGATTAGTCACCCAATGAAGAATGTGCTAGATTTCATTGAAGTGTTTTGCTACAGTTTATTTAAAAATGAACATCAGAAAAAGTTCAGTTTGATTATTAAATTCCAGTATGAAACCTTTTATTCTGACAGATCAGGGAGAAGTTGGTGAAAGTCTTTGTGGCTCTGTTCCTCTGCTATTTCGTACTTAATAAAAGCATCATTTACTTACAATAGATTTTTGTTCAGATCAAAAGATTTTTCATTTAACATTCCACTTTGGGTTGTCCTGACCTTGATAAGTCCAAGCAGTCTTGTATCCCATTCCTAAAATATTACAGCAATAATTCAGGATCATTATTCCTAATAATAAAGCAAAAGCACCCTGCAGTTCTGCCTCAGATATTTTGTTTGAGTATTGGGGAAGGAGTATTCGTATTTATTTACTCTAATGACTGAGTAATGAGTCTGAGCTACACAGATCAAAGGGAGAGGTTGTAAGAGGGAAATCTAATAAAAGACCTCAGCATGAGAACAGTAATAAAACCATTTAAGCAAAGGGAGTGGACTAGCAATATTTGAGAAGGAACAAAATCTGTGTCCCATCTTTACCTACAATCATAAAGCCAAAATACAGTGGATTATTCCTTCTTCTATAGCCTTATAATACCTAGCTCTTCTCTTTATTAAAGCAGTTTGCCCAGGGCTGCACTATTAAAAGTGCATTGCCTTTAGCATATACCTCTTTAAAATGCAAATAGCATTTTTCAATAGGAAGAATGAAATTATTGGAATTTTACCAGATTAGAAGGAACTATTTCATTTTTTCCTCTCCTGCTGCAGTCCTGAGAAGATTTTATAAAAAGCATAGATGCTCTCAACTTAAGTCCAACTCCATGCAATTTTGCCAATATTATGGAAATTATTTGTCAGCTTTCCAGATTTTAGTATTTGATTGCATAGTTGTAGCTGCCAACTTGACTTAGTTTGACACACACACACACACACCCCTTGGTGAATATCCATGCCCTGAATCACATTAATGGAAGAAAAAGTAAATTAAGACTTATTATCTGCTGCAATACAGATGATTATTGATCTCCTCCAGCAGATATTGCCTGATTTTTTTTAAATGTGAAGGACATAGCTGGATTTAGCATCACACCAAGCCTTAACCTTAGAACCACATTTGTACTTACACTGTCTTAATGAAAATATCTGCACGTACTTGAGTTTTGTGAGATCTTCTGAAAGATGAATAAAGAATAATTTCTTTGCAGAGAAAAAAATGAAATACTGAATATCTATTTTTTACCAAATGTAAATCTCTTTCTCACCACCAGGCCTGCCTTATTCAACCAGCTGGACCAGGGTAATTCAGCAATCATTGCTTTGAACTGTTCACTACCATGGCCTTTTTACCTTCTTTTCTTTTGTCAACCAGGGATACAGGAGCAAGTCCAAAAGAAGAAAAATGTTTCTCCTTTCTATTAAATTAAAACAAACTAGCAAACAAGGGCACTTTAAGCCCTGTAACTGGTAGCTAATCTACAGAAGCCTAGGTCTTCTGAGGCATGTTGCCAAGTTACAATCCCATAAGACACAAATTGGCACCAAAATGGATTTTTTAAAGTAGTATTTAGTTTGTTAAAACAAGACAGGAAAGGGAAACATAGCTGGTGTTAGAGAAAAGTATAAGATTCAAGAAGCAAGTGTAAACAAAGGCAAGGGTAAACAACAGATATGACCATTCAAAATGGACACTGAGCTTCAAGAGAAATACCTTTGTAAGGAACTGAGTGAGGCTTTGCAAATACCCAAGATAAAATAAAATATCTGACATAATCTATATGATTGCTTATTCCATCTAGAAACTAAGTGCATTGGATTTTTCTTCCTGAATAATGGAAGACTGTTCCATAAACCTGGAGTGGGTTAAAATTATTTTCTTCAGGAAGACCCAAGAACAAAAGTACTGAGCAAACTTCTCCCTGACTATTTAACTTCAAATGATGTATGTGATGGTGGTGGTTAGTAACACATATCCCTCCTTATTAGAACTCAAAGAGATATGATTACCAATCAATTCTGTGTATGTTCTGGTCTAACAAGAATCTCTGGAAGCTTGTCTTGACATATGAGTCCATACACTACCATTTCAGCAAATCACATGCCTATCTTATTTTGATTATAGAGCAAGTTTGTTAGTGTTGGTAATCTTTAGGAAACAATGAAATGTTATAAGAGGAGTCCAACCTTCTCTGAATTGAGGGCCTGGCTGATATTAATTTGGCCAGAGCTATCTATTCCTGTAGATGTATTTCTAAGGCTGCAGTGCCACATCCATTTACCTGGGAGTCAGTGTCATTCATCTGAAAATTACTTTAGGGTGGATCTATGTATGATTGAAAAAAGCTATGCATTGGAGGTAAATTATAGATATTAGCAGACCTACCATAAGCCTTTCAGGGATGCACTGATTAAATGAACTCTTAGACCACTCATTTAATACTTTCCTAAAATTTCATATCATTTAAAAAAATAAAATTCAGGCTATAGTCTTAAAAACAATTTAAGAAGAATAAGCTATATTCTAAATTTTGAATAAACCCATTTACAATTGCACACCTCCAAGTAGGAATTGTGCTAATTGTCCTAACTGGTGTTTGAGAAATACAAATATAATTAGTACTTTAAAAAAAAAAGAAAAGTTCATGGTCCAGATATGGTATATCTGGAATGCAAATAGGAAACCTTCAGGTGAATCCAGACCCCTTTTTGAAACCCTTAAAACCCTTAAAATCCAATATGCTAATTTATGGTGGTACAATTTCCCACTACCTTTTGATCAGAAATGAAAGGAAATGGCATGCTAAGCCTCCAGTAAGTTTAAGTCACCTAAACTATAATCACTCCTGGCCTTGCTGCAGTCAGTGATGCCATCCAAATAGCCACATTCCTCAGGCCAAAAGAACAACTAAAACATGCAATCCCCTTTTTTCCCATCCTGCTGAAGCTTGATTTCTTTTTTCATTCAGAGAAAAATCCACCAATGCTCAGGATCCAGATTTCTCATTCATTTCATTTTGTTCCAGGGCTGGCACATACCCACAGAGAAACTGAGGCATTGCCTAGGGTGTAGAATGGGTGATAGTAGAACTGCAGGTTGGGGAGAGGCAGCTAAGCTCAGAGAAAGCTGAGTCTTTTCGCAGCCCAGGTCTGATGGTCCCAGCCCTGCTGCAATCTGCCAGTATCATTCCACCCCTGCAGCAGCACCTTGAACTGCAGCTGCTGCTGCTGCTCCTCCTGCAGAACAGTGAGTGCATGCCCTGGATACATGTCTGTGGTCTTTGAAGATAAACACTAATTTTGGAACTGAGTTGCATCTAACTGGTTTGCCTGAGAGCCCAGAGATTTCTACCTGGATATGGACAGGAATGTAACTTCTTCCCCTGCCTCCTCCTTTCATTAGCATATGGTTGCATTTTAGATCCCCGCAAACTCATTTAATTCTATAAAGAACAATGTATTTCAACATTTCCTCTACTATACTGAACACTGCTTTGAACAATTTTTCAGATGATAAAATGATAAAATTAATTAATCACACATAAATGGTAAAATGTAGTTTCAGTTTGATGTAGAAAATCCAAATAAGCCATAGGCAGTATGACAACCCATAACACGCATTTTAATACGTTGATCAGAAAAGCCCAATATATTATGATTTTAATATTTCACATCGTATGTTTATGAATATCAGTGCTGCTTAATTCTGATCAAGAAACAGAACATACGTTGATGAATCAAATGTCAATATTTTACATATGTTTCTTGACAAAATTTTCAAGAAAGAAAGAAGGCCATAATGACAAATATCCATGGAAAGTTTTAGCACTAATAGAAAAAACAATGTAAATTAACTTTTCATGCTCTTTCAAGATAACGTTTTATAATTTTAAAAGTGATATTAAATTAAAAATCCCCTTAGTTTTTTATCTGCAGTGGTGATGGGCTACTATCTTACTTTTTTTCCCCCCAGTTTTAGGAGAAGCACATTTATTATTAAAGGAAATTTTCACAAAGGATGTTTTTATTCAGGAAAAAGAAAAAGGAATGATACTGTAACAATAATGATCAACGACTAATGCAATTGTGAATAAAATGAATAGCTGTCTTGTGCAGTTTCACTTTCTCAAGGGGATTCATCCGAAATGACTTTCATTTTTTAAAATGTGATTGTTTCAGTGCTATATGTGGGAACAAAGAATGTTGCTACTTTTGCTTTTCTCCTTTTTCCCCCACCCTCCAATAATTATTTACTCACTTTGTCTTACTGCATACTCAAAAAGTGCTTCCCCCCCACCCCAAAGCAGTACTTTGAAATTAAGGTAGCATTGTACAGATAAGCAGTCAGAAACACACTGAGTTAGTAGCCTTGCAAGTTTCTAAGTTTAGGAAAACTATAGCTCTGAAAATGTTATCTTTGGAAAGTGGACCACTGTGGGTGCTGTTGCTAGGAACTGTGTCATGAGGCTGATATTCCTTGTTTGCCAGTCTCTTTTGGACAGGTCACAGAAGCATTTGCTCATACAAATGGCATGTGGGAAGACAGATATTGGTTAAAGAAGCCACAACCTACAGTATGTTAGAAAATCACCTGAACTGATAGCCTAATTAAGATTCCAAGTTGCAAATCCAATGATAGAATATTTTTAATCTATTTATGAAATCATGGTCTTTATATTATAGCTATGGCATTTCATCTGAAGCACTCTGGACTTGTGCACACAAAATGACTGCTGCTTTAATCAAATCTGCACTTCGGCTGTTTCCACTTGAGGACCTATTTATGCGAAAGTCACCTTATGGAGATAGGACATAGGAACATTTTTTACCTTTTCTTTTAACTTGAAAAGGGTTGGTTAAATTCAAAATCGTTGTGTGTGTGTGTGTGTGTCTTTGTGTATGCAAGTAGTGGTGTTTTTTTCCTTTCATATTTTCTCTGTGTTTCTCTCCATCCTTCTCAAGTGACCTTTCTCTCAACTATTTACAGTTATCTCCATACATTCCATATGTCTGACTTTATTTTGTGTATTGTAAGTTGCCCAAACTCTTTTGTGTCAGGTGGTTTCCAAATCAAATAATTAATAAAAATAAAATAAATGTCATCTCATAGAAAGTACCATACCCATAAAATAGTAAGCAACATAATCTGAGCTGGGCCATTTGTGCCTCGAGTGACAACTCTGGGTTGATTTGTTTGATGATCCATTGGTTTGTTTTCTTGACTGTCCATAGGATTCGCAAGAGTCTTCTCTAACATCAAAGTTCAAAGGATCAATACCCTTCCTATCCTTCTTCTTTAAAGTCCAACTTTCACTTCCATAGTGTGTCACAGGGAATACCATGGCTTGTGCAATTCTGATCTTTGTAGGTATAGACACATCATGGCATTTGAATATCAAGTGCTAGTCTGCAACATATTTCTTGACTAGTTGTTCCTTAACTGTTGATGGTTAATCCTAAAAGGCAGAACTATCCACCAGTTCAAGAATTTCATAGTCAATTCTAGGCTTGTTGTTCTACCTGTTGTCATTAGTTTGGTCTTCCTTATATTTTAGTCCCATTTTGTCACTGTGCTCTTTGACTTTTAGTTGATGATAATAGAGCAATGACAGATGGTATTTTCTTATTTATCTCAAGGCAGGTTGAATAGAAGGAATGGGCTGAACTGAGGATAAATTCTCAGTTCAGTGTCACCATGACACTACCCCAATAGCTGAAAATGCAAAATATCTGCAAACTAGGGCTTGCAGATATTTTGCATTTTCGGCTGTCAGGATAGTGTCATCGGCATAGCACCAGTTATTGATGTTTCTTCCTCCAATTTTAAAACCATGCTCACCTTCTTCTTTTTTATTTATTTATTTATCTATCAAATTTTTATCACTGCCCATCTCCCCCACATGCGGGACCCTGGGCGGTTCATGATAAAAACATAATAAATACTACAATTAATCAATCAGTATAAAATGTAATAAAGTCCAAGCCACAGCTGATCTAATTCAAACCATAAGGGAATAAAACCGGTCCTGGCAGAACTAGGGAACCAACCAGCCCCAAGAATGGCTCTTCCCCTCCCTATTCCAGATAAGGCGGCAAAACCAGGTCTTCAGCTGTTTTCTGAAGTCCAGGAGGGAGGGGGCTAAGTTCACTTCTGGGGGAAAGATATTCCAAAGGGCAGGAACTGTTGCAGAGAAGGCCCACCTCCTGGACCCCACCAGATGGAATGGGGTCCACAACATGCCCTCTCTGCATGATCGGGTGGGACAGGTTGATGTAGCGGGGGTGAGACGGTCCCGTAGGTAACCTGGACCCATGCCATGTAGGGCTTTAAAGTTGAGAACCAACACCTTGAATTGAATCTTCTTCCAACAATGATGTTACAGTTATGATATAGGAATGCAAGATTAATCCAAGCACTTTGTATGATAAATTTATATCTAATGCCTAAATAGAAATCTCCCATTTAAGGAAAAATAATGAGTTATGGCCACTTGTAGCTTTAGTCTCATGGACTAATAACAGTATTGGTCAGGTGGAATCCAGGATATCACATTTCTACTTCAGCATTAATCACTGTGTTGGTACGTAATCCTTGCACCCAAATTGCTATTTGCAACATAACATACATCTACAGAGATTAAAACATTAGAATTTATCCTCAGTTCAGCCCATTCCTTCTATTCAACCTGCCTGGAGATAAATAAGAAGATACCATCTGTCATTGCTCTGCCACCATTGATGTATAATGCATCTGCTTTTAGTACTTTATATAAGCATTCTGTTCCTTTGTTGACTTCAGTTATGCTTTTTGTTTAAGACATGCAAATATAACTCTTCAGTATCCTCCTAAGCCATCTGCAGAAAGCTTTTTCACAGAAGAGATGATGTAATCATTCATTTTACCTTGGCTATTCTGAAATTTTTCTTGCAAAGAATTACACTACCCTTGAACTAAGTTATACCTCAAATATGTTTCTACACAGATTAGTATTCTTTATCATAATTACTGCAATGTCCTCCAATTATTTGATATTAATTTTTAAAATGTTTCTTTTTGAGAGGGATAAGCAATAATAGCAAGAGAAAATAATTCTAAACATGGCTTCTATGGTATAGAATAGACCAGTGTTTCATAAACTATGTCCCTAGGACCCCTGGGGGACACCCAAGACCCTCTCAAAGGTGTTCAGAATCAAAATTATTTGCCAGCCTATGTTGAAAAATAATACAATATTAAAATCCCATCAAACAACCATGAGAAATGGCAGCCAATGTATCAATTTTGATTTTTAAAATTAAATATTGATAAATATAACCCATACAAACAAAAGCTCTTTTGGGGTCCTCCATAATTTTTAAAAGCGGGAAGGGAGAGAAAGGGAAGGTCCTGAGAGAAAAAAGTTTAAGAAACACTGGAATAGACAATAAATAAATACACACACACGAACACACACACACACACACCTTGATATGATGAGAATAGAAATGGGGAGGAAATTTGTACCGATCACATTTTAAAAGAAAATCATATATCACTCACACTTCAAAACATATCTATCAGGGCTGGCTGTAGGCATTTTGTTGCCCTGGGCAAAGTCATATTCTGGTGCAACCCATGGTTTGGCTCATCTTCTGATTTTGTTAGGAATTTCAAAAAAGGTGACCTCTTGTTCCTTTTTCTCTTTGCATTTTTGAACTTTATGCTCATGATTTTCATCCCTGGACAATTTTTTTTTCTTTTTTTGGACATTTTCACCCTATTTACCGTGACTCACAGTAAACAATTAAATCACTTTTAATTACATCAGAACCCATTTTTGCCATATGGCAACAATTCTGCAAAATTATAGTTAACCCTCAAGTGGGTGCACAGGTACATGGAGTATGCCATTACCACTTATAACTTCGATAAATGGATAGTCACATGACTCGCCCACTTAGTCCTTTCCTTTCAGACCTTTGTCTTGCTTTGGTAATACAGATAGTCATCACTTATTGATTGCCTCATTTAGTAGCCATTCAAATTTATGACACTGTAAAAAATAGCTTTGTGACAGTCCTTGCATTTACAACCGTTGCAGGGTCCTGCATGTATCTGCCATTCAGGCACTTCTCAATCTTTCCAAATGAAGTATTACAAGAATATCCAAAATCAAATAAAACCTATAACTGTTCACAGACTGTCCATATATGTCTATTCATTAAGTTTAGTAACTCTTATACCAAAGTAAGTGGATATGGGATCATAGCTTTATTAGCTTAAATTTGAACAGATGATGACAGAGAATTGATATAGAGTTGCTATCCATTCTAAATATTGTCATATGATTGTTTAAGTATTCATTACTATAAAGGAACACCAAAAGGAATAACTTAAAATATTTATCTTTGAAATATTTATCTTTTTATTATAGAAAATCAACATAGTACATATGGGGCTAGGCTGAATAACCATGTTCTCAATATCAGATACATTGTTTGGCTCTTCCTTTAAATTAAATATAATTAATGTGATTTTCCACCCTATTATTCAGCAGAACTTTTGGGCATGGTTCTTAGAACTGCACCTAAGAGTTTGAGATTGGACAGTACTGATATAAATGTTCCTTCTGTAAACACAGATGTCTGGGAAGGAGCTGTTTTCAGGGATGGTGCACCATCATTTCCTCTCTCTGATTCATTTAATTTTTTATGTAATAACTGAATGTGATAGTACTTACTTACTTATTTAATTACTTTTCATAATATTTGAATATCTGATAGTCAGATATTCCTCCTGAAAAAAGTGTCAGTCATGGAGGATGCAATTGACTCACCAAATTTGATATTTTCCCATTAAAAGTACACTTACTTCTTAAGGATATAAAAACCATTTAATTTTTTTTAATGCACATATTTTCTTCAAAAAAACACACATATTTCAAACTTTAATTGGAAAAGTGTGAAGTGTTGCTCAGGGTGAAAAAAGGCAAGTTATTTATAGAAATCTCAGTATTAGAGTATCTATTATATTAAATTAATTTTCAAGATGTGGGAGACAGATGGCTCTCTAGCAGTATTCTGAAACAAATGCCTAGGGGAGGAAAAGAATAAAAAGCTTTATTCAAATGTGTCTGAAATTCTGCCTGTTAAAACAAAACAAAACAAAACAAAAAATCATAATAGGGCAATGGGATTTCAGATTCTCCTTCAGAATGTTCAGTCTCTTACATTACAAAGCTTTCAAAAAGCTATCTTGTGACTGAATAAAGCAGGGTTAATCTGGTTACAAATCAGAAGTGACCATGATCCACTTGATCAATGGTCTTTGCCAAGAATAAGACCAACACAGTTCATATCTACAGATTCTGCTGGATCTCCCCATGGCAGTTCATACATCAACCATACTGTGTTATCAATCACATTGGACTCTTTCTCCGGGTTGGGTTTTAGACACACAATCATTTTGCAGTAGTCTCTTTTCTTTATTTATTATTAAATTTTTTGCCACTGCTGATCTCCCCACAAAGGAGGGACTTCTTTATTGAAGCACAGCTCTAGGAGAAGATGCAGGAATTCCTCAGAATTTAAAATGCTTTTAAATAGCAGAAGAAAAAACCAGACTTTCCAATGGAAGGAACAAGTGTGCTCCCAAAAAGACTTTTCCTGACAAAATTTAGTAGGGGAAATGGATTCTTAATGAGAATTGTAGGATTGTAGTTACAATACAACTGGAGAACCACAAATTGGGGAAGGCAATCATTAATGGTTCATTAAAACCTGGACTAACCAGTGCTTTTTTCTGCTACTGATGGAAAAGAGAGAAAAGATGTAATACAGAATATATTAGAGGCTACATTTCATTCTTAGTTTCATTTTTTATCTCCATATGTCTTCTTTTTTCTATGTCGTCTTATATACTGCTTATGTCAATGAATGTTGATTTAAGATTTGATGCATTACCAAGCCAATTTTGGCTGAGCTAAACATACCAAGAAAGGTCAGACCTAAAGTTATGGGCTCAATTGGGAAGTCAAAAAAGCATCCTAGAGAATATATCCATATATTCACCAGAAATTGAGTTCAGCTTGAATAAGATTTTGTTTTTATAATATGTTTTATATTTAGTTGTCATCTCATTTTTTATGTTCCTATAATAAGATTTAGCTTCTTTACCAAAGATTTCTACTCCCAATGTTTTCTTATCATCAGCCCTGTGTACAAAAACAGGGACATGAGCAAGCTAAGTTAAGCACAGGAGAAAAATCCATTTGCACTGCATTTTAATGCAAACTTACTAATTTGCATTTACCAAACATGTTTACAATCTGAAATACAGTTGTACTTTATATTTCTTCTCAATTTAGTGACACAATTCTTCTATCAAAAATGTGCACGAAATATACAGTATGTATTAGGAAAAGTGCACAGAAAAATGCTTACATTAGTGAAAATAATGTACAAAGTGTGTACAGCTTTTCTCCTTCCTTCCTTCCTTCCTTCCTTCCTTCCTTCCTTCCTTCCTTCCCTGATCAATGTGAAAATATTAAAATACAATATCCCAGGATTTGGACCTGCTTTCAAACTCAAGGACACTTCAATAACTATCTCTAGGACAGAGTCCAAAGTGAAATCAGTGAACTACGCTTTTTCCTGAAGAAAATTAACCCTATATCCTGTGACTTGAATAGAAACAAATGTTTTTTGAAATTGTACTAAATATATTAAAAAGTAGGAGTGGGCAGTTTTTCTTTCAGACTGTCAGTTCCAAAGTAATTTGACTAAATCTTCAGAATTTTTTGAAATCAGATTGTTGCTTCTAACTGAATTATCAAATTGGGGTCTTCCAAACTGATCTGAAGACGCAATGGCCTTTTGTGCATGTGCAAAAAGGCATTTTTCCCACCCAGCACGAATCAATTTTCCAAATCAGAATTGCTCAGTATGATGATCTGTTCATAAATTTGAATCAAAAATTCAGATTATTTGACAATCTGAATCAAATAAATAAGTTAATTCAGATCTGCCCCCATCCCTCCACACCCTTTAATTAAATTTCCAGTATAAGAATATCTCTGTCACACTAAGCAACTCTTTGTGAACGTACAGTGACAATTACAATACCTTCTGTATTCTATGTTCCTCTTCATTGTTTATAACCATCCAATCAAAATAATATGTTTTTACCTCAAGAACCATTCCATGTATCTAGTGAAGTTGGTGTAATCCATAACTTCTTATGGCAGAATAAAATTGTTTTCAGTGTCACAGCATTGTTATTTTTGCTGACTAACATAGATACCTCTCTGATGCACTCCAGATGTTTTGAACTATAACTCCCATTATACTTGACCACTGATTATACTGCTTGGGTTTAATGTTAGAACAAAAGATCTGAAGAGTGGCAGGTTTCTGTTCTTATAATATGTAATGGTTATATCTCATCTCTTCTCTTCTCTTTCTCCTTCAAATTATAATACAAACTATCAGAAACTATCTCTCATGGTTTCTGCCCATATGATAAGATCAGTCACAGTTGGTGTGCTTCAGGTCCCCTTGATCAAACAATGATACCTATCAGAACCCAGGACCTCCTCTGCACTTCTTCTGCCATAGCTCCTGCTCTTTGGAATGATATACTCTCCTCCATTCTCTGTGTGGCTGTCATCTGATGTTCTGGAAATCTTTAAAAATTTGGCAGTTTTCCCAGGTCTTTGGGTAGGGTTGTTGTGGAGCCCCTGTTGGTTGTGTCTATGGAGTGTGGTTTGTCCAGACACATGTTATCTGTTGTTGTTGCTGCTGCTGTTGTTGCTGTTGTTGCTGTTCCATCCATCCATCCATCCATCCATCCATCCATCCATCCATCTATATCTTTTATCTTTTAAGTGTAAGCTACTCAGAGTCATTCTGGAGTCAAGTGGTCTCTAAATTTTAACAATAACAACAGCAAATAATAATAATAATAATAATAATAATAATAATAATAATAATAATAGGAAAGCTTATTTTCTGGAGAAAATGCCATATTCATTTACAAGCAGGTTCTCTTCACTCTTCAGATGTACCATACAGTGTTTAAATACAAGGCACTGAATGTTTCCTGTAACAAGTGCTTTAGATTCTTATTTTATTGAATTGGCTTAACTAAGCTTTGGATGATTGTCAAATAAACCAGCAGCTGGAAGGATTCAGCATGTCTCAAGAGGCACATCAGCAAAGACATAATACACATACTGGTAGCAAGTGTGAAATAAAAAGAAAATGAGCAGTGACCAGAGAGAGATAGCTAGACAGACACATACACATACTGCATGCTCAGTGTGTGTTGACAGGATAATTTTTCTTAATGTCACTGTTGTTTTCCTCACCAGCTTTGCAAACTAAACAGGAGTTTGTCAGTCTGTACTGGGCTAGGAGTATGTATCAATATGGCCCCTGAACACTATTTAGCAGAGCAGTTGTGTTTGCATATCTGTAACATTGCCCTTCTGCAACTCATGTCAAAGCATGTCTTAGTTATATATCATTCAAATCAGATGTAAGAAGGGAAAAACCTGCATTTGAGGATGAGGGAGGGAGGGAGGGAGGGAGGAGCAAACTCTGGAGAAGAGCAAACTGGAAAACAAACCCTGAATGCAAATTAGCATAATTCTTTACCTTCAAGTGCATTTTGGATTTAGACAGCTTATTTTTATGGGGAGGAAATAAATGTGAAAATTAATGCATCTTCTATCAAGTCTATTTATTCTGGAGTAAATCTTCATGTTAGATTTTGTACAACACTTCTCTGTAACTGAAGAATGCAAACAGTGCTGAACTTTCCAAAGCCTGAATATGAACTTCAAGCTTTTATACAAATTTTATTTACATAAGATGAAGTGACATTGATTGTAAGGTTTTAGCATTCAATTGTTTTCATATTTATTCAAGCATTACTGAAAGTTGAGATTTCAGATCCTCTATGGATTATCAAATTGCAAATGAGAAGAAATTAACAGGATAGCATTACAACAGACTCTCTAATATGAACATTTAAAAAATAGTTTTATGTTGTTCTCCAGTAAAAATGGATAGATCATCAACTTTATTAGGATACCCCCCAAAAAAGTGTGCTTCAGCTTAAAGATACTCAAATGTATGTCCTAATGCATGGCTTTTTTTGACTAGGTAGACTCTAACCAATTCAACTTTTGTACATAATAAATTTAGTGGTTATTTCATTTGCAAGATTGTTCAAGTAATATTTGCATGATGATTCATCCTACCTATATGCTGTATTTCACTCAGCTCCATGTTTTCATTTTGATAATTCTCCTGAAATTTATATTTGAGTAGCCTTATATAGGGATACAATATAGCTATTACAAGACCCAAGTTCATAGAATGTCTGTGTAACCCCAAGAAACATACAAACGCACATACACATACTGTATGTATCAGAGTCCAGAGTCATGATATTTTCTGGGACTAGCTAAGTGGATATGATGGCCTGGTGATTTATTATTTTTTTTTAAGTCCCTCCAATCGTGTCTGATTCTCAAAGACTGCCTGGACAATTCCCTGCAGTTTTCTTGCCAAGGTTTTTCAGAAGTGGTTTGCCATTGCCTCCTTCATAGAGTTGAGAGAGAGTGACTGGCCTAGGTCACCCAGCTGGCTTTGTACCGAAGGCAGGACTAGAACTCACAGTATCCCAGTTTCTAGCCTGGTACCTTAACCACTACACCAAACTTGGTCTCTATTCTGATGGCTGGCCTAGATGGTAGCTTGGGCTGATAGCTATTTAGTCCTATGACACTTATATTTCTTGGGCTGCACAGGATTCTATCTGTTCCAATATTCCTAAATACTTAATATCTATCTGCTTATTCATTGATTCCTAATAGATGTGTTGTTTCACTTTTGGGTAGCTAGCTCAAAGCAAACATGTAACAAGATGGAAAAAGTAAAGTTGTGCATCCATGACAGACTCTTCTTTGTAGATTGTACCCTCTATGCTCTGCTAAAAATTCATAGGCCTTTAGCTTGCCCTATGATAGAATAGAGAAAGTAGAAAATGATCTGCCTTCTGTTATGTGGTCTCCCAGTCAATCACACTGTTTTGTATTATGTTAAGTACAGCTCCAGTAAACTGGCCTGAGCTAAGGAGATAAGCAATTATACTTACAAAGATATTTTCCCAGCAGGGAAGGGAAGTGAAAAGGAGTTGGTGTTGCTGGCAGGAAAGAGGAGAATTAATTCAGCTTGGAGAGAGGTTGGTGTTTGGAGGAAGAGGAAGATGGCTAGTGTCATGAGTACTGATGGCGAGCAGGAGGGGGCCTCTATCCAGGGGGGAAAATGCATGCGTAGTACTGAGGAATTAAGCAGCCATTCAAAGAGACACAGATGAGACCCGCCTTAACTTCTGGGGTTTATCTGTCTGGGTTTTTCCCACGCTTCTTCAGTTTGTTAGGATTTTCTGTCTTATGTAGCAGTAATAAACACTAGAGACCTATTCCTCATCTCAGCATGATTCCTGACTGTTAAGGACAGCTAGTGAAACAAGGTGGATTTAGGCCAATTTAGCTGCTGAAGCCAAATTGATTCCAAGGTGAGACAAGTTCACCAAAGGTACCAGAACAGTCCAGGAGAAGACTGCTGAAGAAAGAAGAACAAAACTATACTGGCAAAGAAGAGATCTGCTATATCCAGATGAGCCTTCTAGCAAAGTTTCAAGATGATATAATGCATGTAGCCAAAGATATGGTCAGCCAAGTGTCATTAATGCCCTCGTTTAAGAAGGAAAAAAGGTTTTAGAACTAAATAAATTTACAAATGAGTTCAAATAGGCACTGAGTTTAGAAAAAAGCCTTTTTTGTAGGGGGATAAATTGTTAACCTAGGCATGCTGACTAGGGTTACCAGATATCTGAACAGGCAAAGGAAGGCACAGACAATTAGAAAGGAGGACAAATGGAAGGAAAAGTTTAACTTAACTGTTTAACTTAACTTGGCATCTGCAACAAAAAATTACAGCAAAAAACTGCCCCCCCCCAAAAGTACTTAGGCCTACATGTATTTGAAATTACTTTTTCCAGTATCAGACTGTTTTTTCAATCACAATATTTTTCCAACAAATCTTTATTTTCAAGAACATATGCTAGTGATAATATAGAATCAAAGATGACACACTTTTTAAATTTCACCCATAGAAATGTATGATCTACGGACTACAGTGATCATAGATTTGAAGGGGTTGGATTGAAGTTGATTACTGGAACTGGGGAATAAATTAAACAATGTAAATCTAGGCTATCAAGTAAGTTGATGGACAAGAGAAAGAAAGAAGCAGACAGTTTACAAAGTCTCAGTACAAAAAAGCTTGAATGATTACTGTTGTGAAGAGAAAATAATAAAAATTAAAAAAAAAACAGCAAGATACTCAAAAAGCCAGACAATTTTTGATTTTAAGGCTATGCCTGCCAGACACAGGACATGGGGACATGTCCTCCTTTTGCTGGACGTCTGGTAACCCTAGGCTTGACCAAACTGGAAATAAATCAAGTTCCTGCTTCTCAGGGCATATTTATAATGGAAAGCTCTATAATTAGCCTTGCACAGATGAAAACAAAACTAAGCTTTTCCTCTATTGGTTGATGCAAGGAAAGAGGAGAGGAGGGGGGAGGAGAGGAGGGGGGAGAGGATGCGTGTTGTCTGTGTTGTGACTGATCATTTCCCAGGAACTCAAAGCCTCATGATAACCACCTTTCAGATATTGAATGACCAGGCACATGATTATTTTGCATGCAGACCCCCTTATTCCTAAGTGGTTATTTTGCTTGGCCTTGAACTAGCTATGTGACCATACCTCTCACTGTTTTTAGGAATGAGCCTAATTCTGGAAGTCAGTACATACCTAGCAAGTTTGCTTTACTAGGGTTTGGACTACATCTGTGCTGTCTTAGTTCTTGGTATATAGCTCCTTTACTGTTTTCCATTCAGCCAAGATCTGCAAGTCTCCTTCCTTATAATTTTTTCAGCATACAGCCTTCTGATTTAAAATATTTACATAGCATAACTAGTGAAACAAGAAGGCATCTTTCCACCAAGAGTCATAAGAGCTAGTTTGATCTAGTGGTTAAGGTGCTGGGCTAGGAACCAGGAGACGGAGAGTTCTAGTCCTGCCTTAGGCATGAAAGCCGGCTGGGTGACCTTGGGCCAGTCCCTCTCTCTCAGCCCAACTCACCTCACAGGGTTGTTGTTGTGGGGAAAATAGGAGGAGGAAGGAGTAATAGGTATGTTCGCCACCTTGAGTTATTTATAAAAATAATAAAGGCGGGATAGAAAACAAACAAACAAACAAATAAAATAAGGAAAATGAGTTTAGCCACTAAATAATTTCTGATTTGCCAGCTATGAAATCTGAGTTGCAGCATTTTGGTTGGATGAAGCCATCATCAGCCTTCCCAAAGATATTGGCTTTGGCTTGTTGTTGTTTATTCGTTCAGTCACTTCCGACTCTTCGTGACTTCATGGACCAGCCCACGCCAGAGCTTCCTGTCAGTTGTCAACACCCCCAGCTCCCCCAGGGACAAGTCCGTCACCTCTAGAACGTCATCCATCCACCTTGCCCTTGGTCGGCCCCTCTTCCTTTTGCCCTCCACTCTCCCTAGCATCAGCATCTTCTCCAGGGTGTCCTGTCTTCTCATTATGTGGCCAGAGTATTTCAGTTTTGCCTTTAATATCATTCCCTCAAGGCTTTGGCTTATCCTGTACTATATATAAAACTGAATTTAGTGCTCAAGAAAAGAAAGAAGGAAGAACAAGGACATCCCTTTTATGAACATCCAAACAGGGGACCTTTTTTGCTCAGACTGAAGTACAAAGTATAGCCCAAGAAGCTTCAGGAGGTGAAACAATATTATATATCCATACACTTTTAATGATGTGATTGTTTGCCAACAGCATCTTATTTAATTATGTTATGGCAGAGGAATTGGAGCAGCAAGTCAAAGTCCTGATTTATCTTGCTCAGTGTCTTTTTAATGCATGCAAGCCAGATGCCTCTGAGCTCTTAGAATCTGATACAGTCCCAATACAATACAATAGAATACAAGCCTGATATCAAAACTGAATGCTTATTGACAATCCCCCAGATAAATAACTGTATCAAGTATCAGAGAATATCCAAAAATGAGAAGACTTTTTGCTGGAATACCCAAATATTTTGCTTCCCTCCTCCCTTTTTGGATCTAAGTTTTGTTGAAAATCAAGAGTCTGGTACCATCTTTTCAGACTAACAAATTTTATTAGAAGACAGAAGCTTTCATGAACTACAGCTCTCTTCATCAGATGCTTGTAGTTCATGAAAACGTGTGCCTTCTGATTTTTGGCTACCATGGACTAAGTTTTGTCAATTTTGCTGCAACTGCTGATTGTATTGTGAATCCCAGATAGTCAAAGGATCACTACTGAATTTTCTACTGAATCCTTCTAGTAAGTGATTTCAAGCACAGCTTACCACCTGGATCAGTTGGGCATATGGAAAGTTTCTATAACAGTAGCAGGAATTTTCAGAAACCCCTAGTGGTGATGAGAAGACCCTCTATATCTTTTCTTTGGAGGCTGAGAATGACAATTTTAAAATTCATAGGATCTATTTTAGGATCTATTCTCTTACTCCACAATTCCAGTAATATCTTGTCCACTCAGGATGAAGATATGTTATATATTTTATTTGTATTGTGTGCCCAAATGCTACAGTTACTATTACACAGATTTTGGAAATTTAAGTTAGAAACCAAAAAAATATTATGAATACTTGGATTTAAAGCAACTGCATACAGTGTAATTAGATCAGCTTTTTCTTCACTCCATTATTGCTGTCCACAATGTTGTGCTTAATGAAACATGATTTATTTACATTTTTGCCATTTCTCAAAACAATAGTTAAGGAAAACCGTAAAGCTACTTTATTTAAGAAAGAATAATAACATGAAAATGCAGTTAATGTGTTTTATCTTTCAAAATGCAGTTGGTAAGGTAATTATAACATGCAAATAAGTTTCTAGTGCATTGCACACAGACTCATTCTTGCACGGAGTTGCAGATATTCACAGTGTTGGGAAGCTATACCATCTCTGGCGTTTTGCAACAACTTTTATTAATTTTTCCACGTCTGCTTTTTCTGAATCCTTTAAGAGAACCTGTCTGTCATAGATGCATGAATACACACCAAATGTTTCCCTTGATTATAACATCATGGGAAACAAACAAAGAGGGGAAACCAAAGCTAATGCTGCACTGAAATATGCCTTGCAATTTCTTAAAAGTCCTCCAACCATGAAAGAGACTTCTGTTTTTCTATTTTATGTTCAGAGTGCTCAAAAATTCCTTTTGAATTTATCTTAGTGTATCTCTCTTTCTCTCTTACTGTATTATTAGAAGCAGAGGTGGCAGCCATGGCTGGTGGTTGCACTTTCTATTACCCTGATAGCAGGATCGTGGAAGTGAAAGGTTGAAAAATATTGGTCTTGGAGTTAAAGGCTTAGGAGAGGTGTCTGTCAAATATTTGAGAGTGCAATTGATTCACCTGAGAAAAACAACAAGGTCAAAATTACAAGAATATAAAAAGAAGGGTAAAAATGAAAGGAATGATAGTATAAGCTTTTGGTTTTTTTAGAAAAAGTTGCTTTAAGAATTCTGAAGCTGTAACTGTTTGCTGGTCTATTATTTTTGCATTACACTCTACTTGCATTCTCCAAAAATGCATGTTGCGCTTTATTTAGTGCCTAATGTTGCCAGCTCATTCCCTGACAAAGTTTCTAGTGCCTTTAACAGTTGAGTGGCAGGATGCAATTCAAGAGTGTAGTATGCCAAGAGAAACCATTGCAAGGGAATATTTTAAGAATACGGTATTGTTCACCCTTGACTGACAGGCTACACTTTCTCCAAAAACCAGTGCATCTGATCCTATTTGGCTCCACACTATACAGTAGTTTGTTTTAATTTCTTGAGCAAGACAGTGGTCTGGGTTCACCCATAATGCTAAACTGTGACCATGGTTTACACATATAATTGGTATGTTTTCTCACTAAATTAAACCAAAACCACACAAAACACATTATGGCTTAGTGAAATGTGTGAATTCAGTCATTTTTTCCTCCACCATTGCAATTCCATGTGTAAATCCTGAAGATTAAGTGATATCTTAGGGCTACCAGAAAGGAACTACAAAGGTCCAGGTAACTATTATATGATAGCAAAGAGAAAGAAGCAGCACTTTCTTTGCAGCCATTTAGTGGGAGTGCAGATTACTGCAATCCAGCTCTGATAGACCTAATTCTATAGATTTTTAGTAGCCAAGAGTAATGGGAGATGTAGTACGTGAGCAGCCCATGCAGAATAAACAATAGTTATTATCAGAATGTGTTTTTAAATTGTTTCCAAGTATATTTTGTCCTCCTCTGATGGTTAAACATACTAATTAGAGTCTGTGCTTGATTTCAGAGTTCCTCATGATAGTGGGAGGCACGTGGAGACATAGATGTCCTGCACTGCTCTGGGAAGCAAGATGAGCAGAGTACTAATATTAACTAGCAGCATCTGCAGGATATTGCTTTTGCAGAATGGGTCATGCTTGTGACATCACTACACAACTAAAAAAGAAGTGAGACTTGCATTGTGACTTTCTGCTGTTTTGTCATTCTGACCCTCTGACTCCCTCAATTACCACTGATAATGATGATGATAGCTGTACACTTTTAATGTATCAGAAATGCCAATGTAAAAATAGAACATAGAATACAACAGCCTTAAGGGTTCATCTGAAAACTGAACATATTAATTGGTTTGTCTAGATATATATATAAACATCTAAACAATACATATTCAGGGTCTGGCTAGACATAGATAAATGTACTTAACCACAATATTAGCAAGGGCTTTTACAGGCCTTGGTATCTAGGCAGCATAATGTTGATTTTTGTATCTTTTTGCTACTAAGCAGAGTCATTCAGATTCTTGCAGTCCACCTCTAGTAGCCCCTAGCCTTTTATCTATGGGTCCCATACTTGAAGGAGAGTTAATGGACTTTGATGTCTCATACATCAGGGTTGAAACATTGTAGTATAATATGAGCCCTGTGGAGAGGTCCTTGAAGGCAGTTCTGAAATTGGCCCAGAATATGGTAGCATGAGTGATATCACATCACTGCTGTGGTGAAATAGCTTTACTGGTTGCTAGTTGCCTCTGGAGTCCAAATCAAAGTGCTCTTGATGGTGTATTAGGCTCATCAATAGGTCTAAGTTACTTACAAGATTGCAGACATCCAAAGAATCTACCTTTTATTCTTAGATTATCAATAGGGCACATTTTATGGGACCCCCTGGATACAGTTAATTCAGCTTCTTTTTTGGTGGGCCTGTGTAATGGAACAAATTGCCACTGGAGTTAAACACCTTCCTTATTATGGTTTAAAAGGTATTACAAACATCCTTGTTCACTTATGCCTCTTAATGCTTTAGTGTTTTACTGTCAGATTTTTAAAGTTTCCATTTTGTGCTTTTAATATTGTTTCAATTATCATTTTTATTGCATTTTTATAAATCACCCATAGTCAGTAAAGGGATTTTCCAGTACATGGAGTACTGTAACTCTATATGACCTTATAGCAGGACCTTCATTATCATACAGTAGTTATAGATACTTTTGTCTCTCTGGAAAAATCTTGAAACTAAGAATTTGAGATGATTAAAACTCCATGGCACCAAATATTTTTCTAAACCCTGTGATAAGAAGAGTCCTGTTTTATTACCATTACTTTGTTTTTCTGGCTTGTGGTTAGGATTTTTTTTTTTTTAACTGATACAGGAGAGAAGCTCCTGTTATCTCCCTCTGGCCTTTCTGAAAAGTGGACATGCTTAATATCACTGATAAAACCCATGCAAGTGATGAATTGCAGTTCTCTTTTACAGTCTATTTTTAGATATATAAAGCTGGGCTTTAGATTCTAGCTCTCTATACTGTATATCTACTGTCTTTCAAGCTGCGACAACATGAATATTCAATTTTCTGAGGTTCATTTGGTGATACTGTATTTTTAATATGGTTTACCTTTTTAAAAGTTTCATACAATGATCTTAATCATATTCATGATCATAACTTCTCATGATAGGAAAAATTTGACAAATGTTGACCCAATGGCACAATAGGAATGATTCAGCTACAGTGGCATGGTGTACTTGGCAATGGAACCTTAGTTCCTGATGCTAATATGTAACACTTTCCATAACATTTTAGCTTTCAGCAAGTGAGAGATCATAGAAAATGCTGTGGTTTAGATCTATGAAATGCTGTTCATGCAGATGGGTGATTTATAAGATACATTGGCCAGAATCACAGTAAGGCCTGCAATATGGCTGGGAGAACCCAAGGTTACTGTTTTCTGAAGAAATTATAAAGATGGATCAAGATGGCTCTTTGCAAGAAGAATGTCATCTTTCCTTCCCTCCCTCCTTTAACAAGAAGCCAAGTTGCAGGGCCGCAAGTGCCCTGTGTCACCCGGGGCAAACATGGATTCCGCGCCCATTTTGGGCCCCCCCCCAGTGCTCATTTTGGCGCCCCACCAGCGTGGCACCCGGGGCACATGCCCCAGTTGCCCCCCCCCCCAGTTGCAGCCCTGCCAAGTTGTTCTGTCTCTTTCTAGAGACCTGGAGTGCTCCTCTGTACTCATGTGATGGGGGCAGCTGTTGTCATCTTGAGAGAAATTCTGGATAGCTTAGAAAGAAGAAAAAGGGGTGCAACTATGTCACTTTCTCAGTTAAGAAAAGAAAAGGAAGGAAGGAAGGAAGGAAGGAAGGAAGGAAGGAAGGAAGGAAGGAAGGAAGGAAGGAAGGAAGGAGATACCATGGGGTGGAAGTAGGGGTTGTTAAATGATACACCATAATATTTCCAGGAAGAATGGTAGTACCCCCAAATTTCTTCTTTGACCATCTCAAAAAAAAAAAAAAAAGGTTGGAGGCAGACATGGGACCCAGAGCAGAATGGACTATTTCTGGAGCCTTAGTTCCAGTCCTTGTAACTATTATTCTTGGCTCCTTCTACACTTTTCCATGGAATTCTGATTGAAATAAACACAAACCTAGGTGCTGGCCATACTTATTTGGGTAAGCTGAACTAAGCAGCTGGGCTAACCTTGCAAATTTTGCAAAATGCACTGTTTCCAACTTTGACTGGCAGAATCTCATGGCAGGATAGATAAGCCTTCCCTGATGTTGTTAATTGCTATTGATTTTTTTGTGGTGCAGTGTCTTCTGTTAGATGAGTTTTCATTTTGCAAAAGTACATGTGGTAGAAATGTCAGCTGTTATCAGAAGGAAATCGGCAGCCTTTCTGAGAACATGTGAAAAACAGTTCTTTCTTAAGCGTAGCTCAGTAATAGAGGACAGACTTTGCAAGCACACTGTTCATCTATAGATTTTTTTAAAATCTAGTAAAATTGTTTTTGATTTTATTTTATTCACCTTCAGAAATATTACAATTTACAGTTCTTTTTTAAAAAAATCTGCAGTAATTTGCAGTGTTATATATCAGCTAAAGAGCAAGATAACTGTATTACTAAGATAGATAGGTGTGTGTATATGTGGGAGAGAGAGATTGAGAGAGAGGGAGAGAGGGTGGGGAGAGAGAGGGAGAGAGAGAGTCTGGTAGAAGGCATGGGAAGAAACCTTGACTGAAGATCTGAAGGATTCTCTATCAGGAAACAATTCTGTTCTAGATGTAAGAATCTGACTGGTGTGAGGCCAAGGTCAGCAAAGTAAGGCAGCCACTGCAGAGAGCAATTTATAAATTGCTAGTTATTTTGCTGATTTTTGTAGTTTTGCTTTGTGATTTTTAGTCCCATATTAAAATAAGTAAATTCAGCACTTCAGGTGGGAGAGGAGGAGGCAACATCAGGGATGCCATTTACTGATTGGCCCCAGGAGACAAAAAGAATCCCAAGCAACTTGATACATTTACGGTATGTCTGAGTTCATTTTCCAATATCCATCTGAATAGTTAGCATCCCATCCCAGAGAGCTGGTGCCACCACAGGCAAGGCATGCTTTTGCGGTCTCACTAGATGACATTGTTTAATTGATGGGATTTCAAGTGTACTCCCCTGCCAGATTTCACTAGAAGGGCAGAAATTATCAGAGATAGCTGATCCCTTAGATAACCAGGCCCTACGCCATGAAAGGCTTTAACCAGCACTTTGAATTGCACCAGGAAGCCAACTGGCAACCAGTACAGCTTGCAGAGCAGCATTGCCATATAGGCATGCCATGGCATGCCCATTACTGTATGCATCACTGCATTCTGGACCAACTGTAGCTTCTGAGTGCCTTTCAAGGATAACCTATGTGGACATTATTCCAAGTTATAAGCAGAAGCATCTGCAGGGGATGTGTGTATTCCAGCAAGCCAGATGACAGATACAGCATCACAATGTAAGCCCTCTGCCATGTGAACGTGTACAGGTAGTCCTCAGCTTACAATCAGAACTGGGAATGGAATTTCCATTGTAAGTCATTGCAGCTATAAGTCAAGTCACCACGTGATCTGACTCGATTTTACGACCATTTTTAAACAGTTGTTAAGTGACTCATGGATCGCTAAGGAAATCACCGTGGTCGTCACTGGTCACTGACCGAATAAACATTACTACTAATACCACCATGGTCATTAGGTGAATCCAGCTTCCCCAATAGGCATTTTTGCCAGAAAACGGCAAAAAATGTCGCAAAACACAATCATGTAGCTGTGGGATACTGCAACTGGTCATAAATGCGAGCTGGTTGCCAAGCTCCTGAAATGCGATCATGTGACCACAGGGGGTGGTGGTGCAATGTTTTGTGACACTCAGAAGGCTTTACAGCCTGTAAAACACCCATTCCAAGGCTGTCATAACTTCAGACCATCATTAAATGAATGGTCATAAGTCAAGGACTACCTGATATGATGTTGATGCAGATACAAAAGAGGCAGTTCTTATATTACAATGGTCCAACTGCCATCTTGCTGATTTTGAACCCTACTCCCAAGATGCCACTGATCATAAATATATAAAACTTCCCTCCTAGAGCAACATGGTTTTGCACAGTAAAGAGGCAACATCTTACCATATAGGATCCTACTCAAAAGCACAGGTAACTTGAACAGATCCTTCTGTATAAGATCTTACTCAGATGTACAGATTATTTGTTGTTGTAAGCCACATTGTAAACCACTGTATGATTCAGTGATACACAAATCGAATTAATAGATTTTTTTCAGCTTGTTTTAATATGAACTGATGCAGTTTGTACTTGCCAGGCCTACATGCAAATTGGAACTCCTTTATAAAACAAAACCTGTACATTCCAATATATTATGTTGTTGTTTACTAATGAAAATAAAAGGTCTACTCGACTGCATACCTTAGGGGAAGAGCCTGCAAAAATGCTTCATACTAAGGAAAATAGCTGGCAAAAATGGAAATATTAATAAAAAGCATAACTATATGCAGAGTAAGGTGCAGACCAAATGTGTGTAATAGAATAAATGCACAAGAATATGTGTATGAATATTCATGTAGATTCAACTAGATTTCAACCTGATGAGGAAGTAAAACAAAATTAGAAAAACAAAAAAACTACATGAAGCCATTTGTGGCAGATTTGCCCATCCCAGCCACAAGCAGGACATAATATTGATAGGCATCATTTCTCCTTTATACCCATTATCAGTTAATTAGCTATGGACTGCCTTTGAACGGGGTGGATCTATTAGATGGCATGACTAGTAGCCAACTGATAAGCTTATCCTATACAATTGTAATTTTTGTTCTCACCTTCCATTCATTTCAATAAAGCTTCTAAAGGAGAACTTTCCAGTATCTTGAGTCCAGAGAGAGTTTACTATGTAATTGTACCCTCCGCCCTCTGCTCCCCCGAAGACAATCCCTTCCGGCTTAGAAATTAAACCAGACCAAAACAATCCCTGTTTCTCTGTAACTTGTTTGTTCTGCAAGCCATTCACAATGCCCCATATACATATAACTGTTTTTCCTACCTTTCCTCACCAGCCACAGATAAAATGGGCTACAGTGTGGCAGGAGGATAGATAGGACCACCTGCTGGTACTATTTATGGGTGAAGCTGCAAAAGATCCTCCAAAGCCTTCTTTTCACCTTTAACAAACCCTGAAGTATGTGTGTGTATGTGTGTGTGAGAGAGAGAGAGAATGAGAACACACCATGGGAAAAATACTCTGGTGAGAATGTTCTACCAGCCATGAACTATAGGGGGAAATGGATCTGTTTTACTTCAGCCCAAGTTTCCCATGGTTTGTGATGCACTGCTGTGGGCTTGCTAAAAATGCCTTATGAATGGTTTGGCAGGGGTGTAATTAGCAGCAGGGATCTCAGTTATCTGAGTAGATCCCAGGGTTCAACTCTCCTTGTTTGAAATGATTCTTCTGTCACCCATATAATTGGGTGCCTGGACTTACTGTATACTGCTTGCTTTCCTGGTTAATTTGTAGTGTTGCTTTAATTAATTTTGGAACTGGTAGGTGCAAAAAGTTCTGCAGTTTTATTTCTCCTTCCCCCTCCTTTTTTGCCAGCTATCCATGCATATGAGCACGTATGAACACTGATTAAAAGTGTACATGTTCATGTGTTCAAATCAAGATTCCTTTGTGTTCAGTGCATTAATAGATGCAGATAGATTGCATATGTAACTTTAAGCAGAAAAAGCTGCAGAGCAAAAATTGCATCAAAATGACCATGCAGAATGATCTGCTCATAGCCTGCATTGCATCAGAGCTAAAAAACATAATGAATGATGATTGCATCAATGTTGCTTCATAAGCAAGATTAGTAATTAGGAACCCAAACATCCGAGATGAAAAATCAAGGGAGGGCAATTTTGTAAGCATTCCTAACCATATACTGCTCCAAATTCTGCTGCATATTGTATTACAGCTGAATTCTTTTTGATTTGCAGGAAACATGGATTTATTTAGAACACAGTTTCTCAACCAGGGTTGTGTGGAACCCTAGGGTTCCGTGAGAGGTCACTGGGGGTTCTCTGGGAGATCACAATTTATTTAAAAATAACCTGAATTTGGGCAACTTCACATTAAAGAGGTAAGTCTCATTCTTTATTTTTAGTTTAAGAACACTATTAATGCATATTTATAGGCCTACATATGAAATAAATACAATAATTTTGTAATTTCTGGCCTATATTTGAGCCTGAATGTGCAGGGGCTCCCCAAGGCCTGAACAATATTTTGAGGGTTCTTCCAGGGTCAAAAGGTTGAGAAAGGTTGATTTAGAGATTTTTCAGGCTGTAGAATCTGAAATTGTTCAGTAGGAAGACAGTTCATTACTAAATCAAAATCTTGGATTTGATTTCAGTATATGCTAACTTCAGTTGCAGCTCAACTTCTTTAGATGCTGAAAGGTAGAGCTGAAATCTCTCTTTCTGTCCTTTGTTATAGGTGTGCATGTATTTTGAAATTATTGTTATTTGGTATGTTGGCCTCATCCTCTTCTCTTCTCTTCTCTTCTTTATTTTTATTAACTAAATAAAAAAAGAAGGGACATAAAATTATAAAATAAGAAAAGAAAGTGAAAACAAACAAACAAAACATACAAACATACAAAATGTGTATTTACAGACATATAGTCTATCAATAAATTGAGACCATGATTCATTACAGTCATCCATGGTTAATCTATATTCATCAATTCTGCAAAGACTGAATAGTTGGAGCTATATGGTTCTGTTTCTGATGCTGAACAATAAGTCTTTTGATTGTAAGTCCCTTTCCTTTGTCCAATAGTCAACTCTCATGTGAAATTAATTTTCAAGGAAGAAGATCTATGATTGAATAGCATCAGATTTCTAAATAAACTTTAAAACTATGCAAAACGGGAAGAGTTACCTTGTACTGAATTAAATCAAAGATCTATCTATCTATCTTAATTCAGTCAACTTTGACTAGTAGCAACTTTCAAGCATAACAGTTGTATTATTTTATGTCCTCAAGAATGCATATACATATACCTGAATCCCAGCATTTAAGACTCATTTTCTAACATTCATGGACAAGCTCCATCTCTGAAATATCATAGTGGGCAGTGCCCAGGCCAATGAATAATGAATGATGGGCAAAATACATGCCTAGAAAATTGATAGGAATCCCAGCCTAGAGCTTTAATGTCTAGGCAATTAACATCTGCATGAATCTGTTCAGTTCTTGAGCTCATATTCATATATCTATTGTGTTTTATTTGTCACTGTGTTTAGCAGGGACCAAGGAGAAAGCCTTCTTAATAATTATATCCAGGCTGTGGAAGTCTCCCTTAAGAAAATTCATCTTGCCCCCTTGTTCTTGGCATATAACACCATGGACGTGGGGGCAGACAGTGTAGTGCCCATAGACCTTTATTCTTGCAAAGAGTCTTGCTGATCCCTATTTTTTTTTTTAAAAAAATGTGTATTTATTTTTAGACATGCTTAACCGACCATTTTTTTTCCTCACTAAAGCCCCAGCCTCCAAACCTTGCCATCCAGTCATTCACTTCCTCTGAATGTCCCCATGAATTGAAAAATAGTGTTAAATCTTTTCCTCTGTATGAGTTACAAGGTCATCCAAACAAACTGGTAACTGAAATTTTGCCACCTGTCTCCATTATATTCATCTCTTCTCAAGAGCATGATTCATGCATCCTTATCATGCTTTTTTCTTTGCTGCAAAACCCAGAGAAGACAACATATCTTATGTTGACAACTCTATCTACTGCCATAGCAAGGGGTGGTTGTTGCCTTTGGTGGGGAAAGATTCAGAGCAAGTAAGGCCACTGTGAAGCACTCTGAATATCTGAGGAGAAGAATGGAAGGGCTGGGCTCCACTGATACTACTTGCTGCAGTCTTTAAGACTCCCTCAGCTTGGCTGCCAAACAAAAAGGAAGTCGAGAGAACAAAACATTTATTTCTTTGGAAGACTTATATAGCTGCCCATTTTGTAGCACACAACTCTGGGTTGCTAACAACAATGATAAAAAACACAGACAATAAAACTAATAGACAAAGAAAAGAATGAAAGGGAAATAAGAATAAGAAAAACCAGGCATCCAACCTATAACTATACCCAGTCATCAATCATAATGTCCCAGTGCCTGGGGGAAAAGCCAACTCTTCACCAATTTATGGAAGTCTAAGAGGGTGGGGCCTGCCAGATCTCAAGGGGAAGAGTGTTCCACAGGGCAGGGGCTACTACAGAAAAGGCATGCTTCCTAGGTCCTACTAGATGACAACACTTAAAAGAAGAGACCTGGAGCATGCCACCTCTATACAATTCAGTGGAATGGGCAGATACCCTCAGAGAGAGGCAGTCCTGCAGACAGTCTGGCCCTGTGCCATGACTAGCACCTTGAATTGCACCTGGAAAGAAACTGGGAGCTAGTGCAGCTCACACAGCAATGGTGCAACATTGGCAAACTGCCCAAGCTGCCTCATTTTGGACCAGTTGTAAGTTCTGGGTGGTCTTCAAGGGCCGTCCCATATAGAGTGCATTGCAATAGTTCAACTGGGAAGTGACCAAGGAATGAGTGACCATGAGCAAGGCCTTCCAGTCCAGGAATGGGACTATTGGTTTACAAGGCATAACTGTGCAAAGGCCTCCCCAGACACAGCTGCCACCTGTTCGTCAAGCAGGAGCCGTGAGTCAAGGAGGACCCCCAATTGCACACCAGCTCTGTCAGGGGAAGTGCTACCCCATCAAGAGTCAAACATAACACATCACCAGACACAGGGGGGCCAAAAACCCAAACTACTGCTTCTTGCTAGGATTGAGCCATAGGTGATTCCTTCCCATTCTGGCCCTTACAACCTCCAGGCATTGGATCAGCACTGATAACGAAGTCACCTGCCCAGCCAGGGGTGGAGAGGTATGACTGGGTAACATCAGCATACTGATTGATTAATTAATTGAACAAATTTATATAGCTGCTCAACTCACACACAGTGACTCTGGGCGGCTTACAGAATCACATACTGGTGATACCACACCCTGTGCTGACAGATAATCTTACCCAGTGGTTTCATGTAGATGTTAACAAGGAGTGGCAAGAGACCTAAGCCTTGTGGAGGAAAGAGGAGAACTACTCCAAAACAGTGTTTCCCATTCCCAATCCCTGCAGCCCATCCAGAAGGATACTGTGGTTAATGGTATTGAAAGCCACCAAGAGATCCAGGAGAGCCAGGAAGATTGCACTACCCCCATTCTGAGCCCTCCATAAGTCATACACAAGTGCAACCAATGCCTTCTCTGTACTATACCCTGGCTTGAATTCAGACTGAAAATAATCCAGATAATCCACTTCATCCAGGACCATCTCTAGCTGAAAGCCAATCACCCTCTCAACAGAAAGGGAAGGTTGGAGACAGGATGAAAGGTATCCCAGATGGCTGGGTTTAATGATTGCCTCTTGACAAGAGGGTGTACCATTGCCTCCTTCAAGGCAGGCAGAACCACTTCTCCCTAAAAAGGCATTAACCACCATTTGGACTCAATCTCATGCCACCTCCTGGCTGGTCAAGACCTCCCGGAGGGGCATAGATCCAGAAAACAGGTGGCTGAGTTCACAGCTGCAAGGTCCCTGTCTACTTCCTCGGGAGTGACCAGCTCAAACGTCTTCCAGATAGCAGAGCTCAGATATGTCTCAATTACTTCTAAAGGACCTGCCCAGCTAGCATCCAACTCTGAGCAACTTTGACAGATGCTGAGAGAATTCTTCACAGCAACCCTGCAAGGGCTCCCATGGCTCCTCCTTCCCCGGGAGAGACATGGGCCCCTGAAATAGGGCTGCTGGCCGGCTATCTGCAGACACAATAAGAGCTTTGCCACCCTTACCTCCATAAGGTAAGTCTCTTCCCTGTGCTTGGTAGGCTTTGCTTTCATCTTTTACCAGTGGTGCTCTAGGCACCTCTTGTTTTGTTTCATCTCCCACAGTTCTTCAGTAAACCAAGGTGCACCACGAGATCCACAAACACAGAGAGTCCACACAGGTGCAATCTTCTCAAAAGCCCCTACATGCTCATTCCAAGCAGTGACCAGGGCCTCAGCC
This sequence comes from Candoia aspera, assembly GCF_035149785.1. Taxonomy (NCBI): domain Eukaryota; kingdom Metazoa; phylum Chordata; class Lepidosauria; order Squamata; family Candoiidae; genus Candoia; species Candoia aspera. Next base: position 164,822,077 of record NC_086155.1, read on the forward strand.
AACCATGAACCAATATTTTGGCACCAAGGCCTGATTTATGCAAGGGCTGCACGTGAAGGATGCTTAAACTCCCCCTTCTACTATGTAATTCTTGTCCTTTGGTCTCATCAGTTTTCCCTTCTGTGATTTTCTGTGTTAGTTTGTCTGTGCCAGTACAAACAACAGATATATCTTCTCTTCTGTTCCTTATGCCTCTCCGAAACAACCTGTTCAGAAGTATTTCCTGGTTGGTGGACATTACAGACTGTACAGGTAGTCAGTTGGTGACCATTCGCAAATACAATGGTAATAAACAATAGTAAGTTGTAGAAAAAAAAGCATTTTCTGACCAACACACGTACTTATGGCCAAATTTCTGTGCCTGACAACAATGTATGTTGGAGTGAGAGTGATGGTGGCATAGCTGCATGGGAGATCTTTATCTAAATGAGATGGCAGCAACCAGCAATCTTCTCAGCATCTTTCTTTTTCTCTCTCAGTCACGTGGTTTGCTTAGTGACCATTTTGCTGGAATGGATTGCAGTGGCTAAATGAGGACTGCCTGTATTTTAGAAAAAATAATAGGACAATACATCCCCTCTTCTGACAGTGGTAACCATCAGAGTAACCAGAACAATTCCTGAGTGAAAATCAGACCTGAAATCAAACTGAAATAGATTGAGATGATGCTATCAGAAGCATTAACTCCTATTGGGAACTTTGCAGTTTGGCTGTAAATTCTTTACAAAGTTCTCAGGCGAGGATCTCTTCTGGCCATATAAGCAATGTAATATAAGGTCTCATGAAAGCTATGTACTGTCTTTTGTATTCTTGTACCCAAGTGTGTTGTTTTGCCAGTAAGTTTTTGATTCTAATGCTCTACAAAAAGCCCCATTTCTTTCCATTTTGTACACATCAGGGCTGAATAAGAAATTCTGATAATATTCCAGAGTACATGGGTTGGGGTCCCAATGTACATACCATTTTATGGGTTCTTAGATGTCACCTTTTAGTATATTCCCTGACAAGAGGGTCCCACAGATCGTAAACTTACCTCTTGTCTTATCTGTCCTTCTATATATGGCAAAGCAATAAAAGACTAATAATGACTTGCAGAGGCAATAAAGAGGCTCTAAATCCTTTAAACAAATGGTTACAATCTAATTGTCTCATCTGTTCATTGGCATTACAGCTTTCTCTCAACAGAATAGCGTTGAACTTGTGGGCTCTCAGAGTCACAGCTAGGCTTTAAAGAGTGAAGATAACTTTTATTTGTTATGGGTGATAAAACTACAGAGTCTACTGACTCTGACAAAAGTCAGACAGAACACAAATCAAAACAGTATCTGAAGGGCAAGGCAATGGAAGATTGACAAATACAAAACTTATATGCAGTAAAATAATATTGCAATGGGAGAAAAATATAAATTGAAGATCTGATATTTAAAGGAAAATACTATGCTTGTCTGAGAAGTTGTACAAGAAAGAAAGAAAGAAAGAAAGAAAGAAAGAAAGAAAGAAAGAAAGAAAGAAAGAAAGAAAGAAAGAAAGAAAGAAAGAAAGAGGAAGGGGAAGGAATAAAAAAAATTATGCAAATCAAAATAATTACAAAGTGCAATTATAATAGTAGAATTAATATGTATACATATATAAGACAAAAACATAAAATTCAACATGTCGATGAGGATTCTCAATCCCAGGTGGGATTGTCTGTAGGTTGAGTCATGACAACTGGATTTCTTTCTTTTTGGTAGAAACATTTCACTGCTTGGACAAGCAGTGAAATGTTTCTACCAAAAAGAAAGAAATCCAGTTGCCATGACTCAACCTACAGATAAAATTCAACAGGCAATATGCCAGTATTAGAATTTTAAAAATTGACTGGAAATTAAATTTTGCAGTATATAAAACATACCAATCTCTTAATCAGAGTCTCTTTTTAATGAGATGACTTATAAATACTGTCCATCTACAGCAATGGGAATTTCCACCAGCACTTTGCCATGATCAGATCACATCCTAGGCCATATATGATTGTCTGCTATCTTGGACATCTGTAGGGCAAAAAGACTGATTAATACAATCAGCCCCAGTTGGACCCTGATGGCTTCCAGTTGGCCCTTAAGGGTTTCCCAGCAATCTTGCAGCAGGTTTGTTGCAGGCACTTGGTTAGTGCTTGGTTAATATGATTGCCCTCAAGTGGCATCTCAGTGCTGGCCAACTCAGACAGTTCATTGGTTCCAATCGAAGTGAGTATTTGTAGCTCAGGGTTGAACTGTGGAGTCCTTGGTGCTCTCTGAGCCTTGTTGTTTTCTTGCAGATGTTTCATTGCCAGACTAGGCAACATCTTCAGTGCACTGAAGTTTCATTCATTCAGTTCATTGGTTCACCAAGGACCTCTAAGAAATGAATCAAAGACAAAAATCAAAAAGTGAATCTGATCAAATATGAGTTTGAGCCCAAACTGAAGCTTAACCAAGGTGACAACGAAGGTGAAGTGCTATTACTTCTTTCTGATTTCACTGGCAGGCTTTTCAACATCAGCCTTGTTTAGAATGACCAGCTGCCTTTTGGGAATGGGATGTCAAGTTGATCTTCTAGCTGGCTGTTGTGATTAGTTAGTACAGCATTTTGCCAATAATGTCCAGATTTGTCGAAGTCTTGACTCTTCATGGGAAGAGCTTGTTGTGGTGCAATATCTGGCCATATCATCTGGCACTCCTTTTGATCTGTGAACTTGCTTAAAATGGCTAAGTTGCTCTCCTGACTGTCATAACCACTTGTTCCATGCCCCTCTTGGCTCCTTAAGGGGATGAATGGTGCTAGGAGATGGTCAATGCCATTCTGCAGGAGGATATGATGCCAACAGCCTTGATGCCAACAGCCTGCTTTGATCCAATGGTATTGAGCAACAAGCATCCTTTTTCTAACTTTCCTTTTTGGGGAAGCTTATTGAACCACTGGTTGGTGAATTGCTTCAGAGCACCCTAGAAAAAGATTATTTGACCATTTAAATGAGGCCATTCAGACCTGGACATGGGATGGAAACAACATTGGCTGTTCCTGTGGATGACTTTTATTATGACCTGGATGGGGGAAGTGTGCCTCTCCTGGTTCTGGCAGACTTCTCAGTGGCCTTAGATACCATCAACCATGGTGAGTTAGTCTGGAATGCAGTGACCCAGCTGTTGGTCAGAATGTGTCAATATAGAAATAATACTGGTGTTCCAAACTCCACACTGGCTTCATTTTGCCTTCCAAGGACAATTTTAAGTGCTGGTTTTGACCATTAAAGCTTAAATGGCTTGTGCCCAAATGCCTCCAAGACCATCTTCTCTGACTGATTTCAATCCATATGACACCTGTGTCCCAGGATAACAGGCTAGTGGTTTCCTGTTTTGTGAAATGAAGGAGGCGGGCTTTTCTGTTGGTGTGCCTGTGCTTTGGAACAGCCTCCTGCAGAAATTCTATCAGCTCCCATGCTATTGGCTTTCCACACAACCAGCACTGGTGTGCAAGAAGCATCCTGTCTGTCAGTCAGGCAGTCTTCCTTTTTCCTGATGAAGTTGCAAATTTGATTTCTATTGTCTATCTCATAATTCAACTATGAGCTTAAATTCTATGAGCCTCACTACAGCACAAGCTGTTGTTTCAATTTCATTCATGTTTGGAATTAGCTCATTTCAACAGCAACTGCTTCTTCTCTTCCAAGTTAGTTTTTTTTAAAGACATTCAAAATGCATTTTTAGTTAGCTTTGAGGTAGCAGTGAGTAACACATAAATACCATTTTTAACTTATCCTCTCTTAAGAGGACAGAGTAAAATCTCTTTTCAATTATAATAAACGTAACAATAATTTTGTCTGTTTTAATTTCCCTAGATTGTTTCCAGTTCTTTGTTCTGGCCACAGATAGCATATCATATCTGGCCACAGATAGCATCCAGACTGACAATTACAATGTGATGTGGGTGTGAAGTGCTTGAAGATGGCTCAGAAATGGATGGTGAATACTACATCCTGATAGATAATGGATATTATGCCACTGATAGATCCCCAAGTGGCCATGATCAAGATCTAAATATTTTATTTGTTAATTAATATGAAAATTCATCCTATGGCACAATTTTAGAGATAGATAGATAGATAGATAGATAGATAGATAGATAGATAGATAGAGAAAAATTAGTCCTCTGGGAATAGAATCTATAAACATAAAGTAGAATCTATGACAAAGACATTGCATAGGATTTTTGCATGAACTATTTAAGCACCTAGGTCAGCATCGGCAGTAGAGAGACACGTTGAAAGTTGTAGTTCACCAAAATATGATGATCACGGATTCCTCACACTGGTCTACTTGTTTTCCCCAGCCACTTTTATCTCACAAAGCTTCAGATGCTTCAACCTATACGTTTATCCAACATTGATCTTCTGGTGAACACATTTCCTCACTCACCAACTCTTGGTTGAAAGGTTTTCTTTGTTTCATCTTTCTATCAGAGCTTCTTGCTCTTCTGCTTCCTTTCCATCAAATTTCAATCACTCAGCCTCATATCTCCATTTCTTTCTTTAAATGTACTTTGCCTCTTGACCCAAAACCTTTTCTATTTCCTGGACTAGCACTCTTCCTTCTGCTCCATTTCCTGTTACTGTTACAGATTTGTTTTGCCCAATCCAGGACGAGGGAAGCTGTTACTCTTTAGATGTTTTCAAACTAGACTTTTGTTACTCCTGATCATTAGCTGTCTTGGCAAGGAGGCTTCTGGTGAAAGTTGGAAATCTACAGTATTCGCAAGACCACATGTTTTCCCCTCTTGGCCTAAGCCACTTGCATTTCAATTTCCTCTGCACTACTTATTAATATTCTGTCACCTACATTTCCTTTCTTCAAAAAGTTAGAATATTTCTAAATTGATAATATATAATAGACCTTCACTGAAAGGGGATTACAGACATCAACCAGCTTTAAATTTATTACATATACACACCTGAAGGCAGGCATATCTGTAATCAATTTAATCAGGAAAGAAAATTAGGCAGTCTGACCAATTACAATTAAGGAAGAAAAAAATGTATATTCCCAGTTGCACTTGATAAGGACACATTACCAACTTTTTCTAAACAAATAAATATGAGAGATTATGATATGTTTAAACTCTCAGTAATCAGAGGAAAATGCATCTAATAAATGTTGCATTATGAATTATTCAATAAGCTTTCCTGCAGAAGATTAAAATAAAATGCTTGACAGTCTTTTTGGGTAATAAGAACATGCAAAGTAATATTATCTGCAGTAGCTATTAGCCTTTTTAAAAACTCCTTTACTTATGCTCTGGATTTCTACAGAATGAGGGTCCTGATGTTACTGCACTGCACTAATTTTTGGGCCATAGAGCCAAAGGTGCAAAGATGCTGCATGAGGTGAGGGATTTGGCTACCAGGGACCATACACCATTTTCTAAAAAATGGCTGGCTGAAGATGGCAGTAGACTGTAATGGTAAGAGTAATATGGTGGAATTGCTGAACTGAGTGTAATCAGGATTTCTAGGGTCTCTTCAAGGGTGTGTGGGGGGGGTAGGGTGGGAAATTATGAGCATATTAAACTTGAACAAAGTTTGCAAATTTCTTTCTGCAGAAAAACAGTAGGAATTTGTCTCTGTGTTCCTGGGTGATTAGTTAATAGAATGCAGGGTGCAATTCTGTAAACTTTGGGTAGCCCAAGAAACAGATGTATTGGGCAATGTGGCCTATGATATGTGAGTGGCCCACATCTCTTTATGCAGTCAGGGTCTCTTTCATTCTACCACAAGAAGTTCAGAGGTGGATGCAGAGGGGTAATTCAGAAGCAGAAGGTGGTAAAGAAAGAGGGATGGCGATAAACAAGGATGGAAGGGAGGAAATGCTGTAACCTAGAAAGGAAGACAAAGAAGGAAGAACCCAAACTGGGAAGAGCAGTACACTTATTTAGTTCCAAGTCTGTGTCTACAACTGTTTTGTCATTCATTGTACAGCCATCTCTCCAGATCATTGTACTCTTCCTGATTTACCATACTTTAATTAAATCTCAAGGAAAACTTTCTAAAAGAACCACAACTCTCAGTACTATCCTTGAGAAATTGTTGGAAGGTTTCTTCTTCACCTGGAGAAATTTGGAGAAATTGAGCTTTACATAGGCTGCCTTTGAAGACTACTTAGAAACAGCAGCTGTTCCAGAATGGGACAGTGCAGGCAGTGATGGGCATGCCACAATATGCCCATGTAACGTCACTGACCTGCAAGCTGCACTGGTTTCCATTTAGCTTTCAGGTGTAACTCGAAGTGCTGGTTACCTCCTATAAAGCCCTTCAAAGCATGGGATCTGGGCTATCTGAAGGGACCCTATCTCTGATAGTTTCTGCCTGCCCTATACAATCAAAAAGAGTGACCATGTTCCAGGTCCCTTTATTAGACAATGTCACCTGATGGGGCCAAGGATGCAGGCCTTCTCTGTTATGGTGCCTGCCATCTGGAATAGCATCCCCCCCTGCAGATCCATAGGGTCCCCACCCTATCTTCAAAAAGTCCTTGAAAACCTGATTTTCCCCCCAGTCTTGGGGTTAAGGTTTGTGGCAAGTGATTTTAGGGATTTAGGATTTATGAATCCAAGCAGGATGAAACTGCTTATTTACTGTCTGCTGTTAGTCAATATATGTTAGCTGAATGTTTTCTTCCAGGGCATTCATTGTTCTTTTTCCTTCTGTTGTTTTCTATTGCTTTTAATGTTGTATTCCATCCAGAGTCTTCTGGATTTGGGTGGCCTTCTAAAGTCAATCAATCAATCCTTCTCCAATTTGTCAGTCCATAAATATGGAGGGCAATATTGGAAGATCACTTGAGTCCAGCTGTAATTTAAATACTATGAAGGGCAACATAAATTGAGACTTTGTGTAAGCAGAAGGGGAAGTATGGGTTTTCCCCCAAAAAATCTTGATAAACTTGGTTTAGGTAAAATAATTCTGGTAAACTCCCCCAAAACATTTCAAACTATATGTTATTACTTTGTCTTTCAGACATATGGGGACATAAATACCATCTAGAGAATGTATTCTTCTGTTCACAAAACTTACTCAAGAATATATCTGTGTTGGCTGTCCAGCTCATTATTAACCAAACATATACTATAGATGTGAGATTGCAGTTTATGCACATCATAACCCAATAATTTCAAAACAACATAAAGGAACCTCTGGACCAAAAAGTTAGAGACTGAACGTTCTATTATCATTATAAGAAGATATTAAATTGAAATGTCAACATGAATTAAAGAGCTTCTTCCTAATTAATTTAACCTCTGATATTTCCTTATCCATAGTATGGGATTCTAGTAAAACATTTATGAGAGGACTTTTATTTCTTTGGCTTCAGATAGAAAGTTGTACAAAAATCAAAAGTTATATTGATGAATGAATTAAAGCAATTAGAATCAAGACATGAGCAGAACTCACTTTTAGAAGAAAAGATTAAAGTGGTTCATAATAATTTGGATTGAATGGAAGTAAATGAATCTTACAAGAAGATGCATTTTGTTCAACAGAAATACTTTGAGAAAGCTAATAACCCAGACAAATTGTTAGCTCATACCTATCAACTGTGAAAAGAACAAGAGAAAAGACATTATTTCCATTTGGGATGGTAAGGGCTATGTTTCAACCTCAGAGGACATGATCCAATTTATTAAATATAAATTATTTAGAAAACAGACATTAAGTCTTGAGATCATCCAAGAGTACTTAACCATAACTCAGATTAGGACATTTACTGATCAACAAAAGAAAGTCCTCAACAAACCTATCATAGCAAATGAAACAAAATAAGTAAAATTGAACAAATTCCCAGGACGAGTTTTTCTGTAATATATTATAAGAACCTTCTAAGAAATCTTGATCAAAACATTAACCCAGGTATATAATGAGAAATAAAAACATAATTCTTCCTTATGGCAAGAGGCTTTTATTTCTTTGATTTATAAAGAGAGGAATGATCCAACTAATCTAAAATCATATTGTCCTATCTCTCTATGAATGCTGATTGCAATCTTTTTACAGCAATACTTGAGACTGCATAAGCAGAAGGGGATTACTTAATACTATTCTGCTTGGACCAGATTTGTCCTGAAGAGATATATGAGGAGTAATATCAGCAGATGTCATGAGTGAGGATGGCGAGCAGGGGGCTCCCATCCAGGCTGTAAAGTGCATGCGTAGTACTGAGGAATTAGGTGGCCATTCAAAGAGACACAGATCGGGCCCGTCTTAGTCTTTGGGGTTTATATGTCTGGGTTTTTCCCACGCTTCTTCAGTTTGTTAGGATTTTCTGTTATGTAGCAGTAATAAAACACTAGAGATCTACTCCTTGTCTCAGCGTGGTTCCTGGCTGTTAGGACAGCAATATTTTGAATGCTGCTAACAATATAAAATAGAAAAACAAGAAAGCGGCTATGATTTTTCTTGATGCAGAGAAAGCTTTTGATCATTTGGAATGGCCATTCACATTCATGACTCTGAAGATGAACTGTGGTTCAATTTTTTTCACATGGATAAGAGCATTTATTAAAAAAAAACAAGAAATCAAGATAATATTAAATAGACTTTTACCACAAAAAAGTATTATAATAAATGGGACAAGACATGTTTGTCTCTTCCTTCTTTACTTCTACTGGCAGTAGAACCATTGGCAAGGAATATACAACAAGGAAAAAAGAATCCTTAGGAATTAAATTGACAAACCAAGGACACCAATTAAAATTATATGTTAATGAAGTTGTACTTCCAGTTACTTATACAAGAAATTCCCTAGAACTGATAATGGAACATAAATGTATGGTTTGGTATCAGGATATTGGAATAATAAGAACAAGACTCAAATGATAAGATGGAATTTATTTGAAGAAGAAAAGCAATCTCTGCAGTAAATAACTTAGTTTAATATTACTGTTAAAACAATCCTGAACCTGGCAATTCACTTCCTCTGAACATAAGGTTTTAATATATTAGCTTTTGCCAGAAGGATATAACTTTTCAGCTCATATAGAAACTTTTGTTAATTGTTCATTTTGACTTATGATTCTTATTACACTGGCTACCTTTGTTAACTACTGAATATTAACTTAATTTTAATAATGGTTTTGATCACTTCTATATGCTGTACTAATGTTACTTTAATTTTTTGCTCAATTTTATATGGCTTATAAATCTCTTTTCTTTTTGTTTTTCATATTTTTTTCTGCTTTTTTCTGGGTTGCTCTGTTAAATATCTATTGGATTAAAAAAAAAGGAAGCAATAAAAAAGAGAAAAAACATCAGCAAAATTCTGAAAGATGTTTCAAGTGTTAATCATCTTAAAATTCTGAAATAATTCTTGGGAAAAAAATTCAGTTCATTAGTTTTACTGCCTTGGTATTTTTAAAAAGAATCTGTTGAAATTATAATTTCAAATTCTGAATTATACTTTAGTTGTTGTCCCTCATGGTCAGGTGTGGGGTAATTGTCCTTACTACCCCAAAGATCTTATGCATATAAAATTTAGACTAGGTTAGGAGCAGATTTCTGCAGCTTCCTGAAGAAAGAAAGCATGAAGTCTGTCCCTTTTGGCCTTGTATAACCCTTACATCTGAGAAAAGTTTGTTTCCCTCTTCCTTTTATGATCAGAAAGGAGGCATAATAAGCTTAGAGAAAAGCCTCCATGGAGAACAGAAAGACTGTTTATCTGCCAGCTACCTGACTCCTAGACAGCAGAATAATTGGCTAGGAATTTTATCTGGTCCTTTGCACAATGTCAGTGAGCAGGCATTTTGATCGATTATTTATTTACTGAACACAGATTGATTTCACCAGAGAAGTGTTTCCAACTGTTGTGTAAATCTGAGGAATGATTTCTTCCTAGAGGCTGAAATAGGATGTAGAATGTATTTGGGCAGAGCATCTATCTGAGCTTTCCTTTACTGTAAAGTGCTCACTTGCCATAGATACTGGAGTGAAGTATGGTAGGATTCACTGAAGTGTTTGGACATGATATGACCTCAGGAAATTGCAAAGATTCATAAAACCATGGTTTTTTATGATTGTTATGAACCAAAGATGCACAGAGGCAACACACACAAGATCAGGAAATTCGGTTGACACTCAAAATGCTTTACAATGCATTTTGATTGTCTTTCATTTTTGAAAGTATGTGGAAATAATACAGCTTTCTTCACAAGTGTCATTTGAATTAGGAAAGTTAATCTGAAATTGTCTGCTCTACAGTTTTCTTCCCTCCAATATGATGGAGGCTTTTATTTTCCCACCTCATTTTTCTGGGTGCTTCTGAATTTCTTTTGACTATTTTTTCATAAAATTTTGAAGTTCTTTTATTGATATGAGATGTTAAAAATCCAACAGAATGAGAATTAGTTACACACACGTATTTAGATGTAATGTATCATCTAGTCTATTACTATTGTAGCTGCCCCTTATAATAAATCATGTGGTGTCAGCACAATTTTGATTTCCTTTTTCCTCTTCATTATCTTTAGACTGAGAGAGAGACCAGCAAGCCTGAGAATAAGACCAGTTTTGTTTTCAATATTCTTGAAGCTACATTGGGAGCTTTTCAGGCTAAAAGGTTTAAATAACTTTTATTAAAATGAAAATAAAATAACTTTTATTTAAATAAGAGAAATAAATAAATATCTCCATGAGGGACATTTTCTCTCTCCAGAATATTTTATCTCTACACTATCTTGCTATTATATACTCAGATTTGGACCTGGCAAGAATGTAGCAGCATAGCAGGGAAGGGCTTTATGCTTTCATAAGGAAGATCACCTTTTAAATCTTTCTGCAGAATCTAGTGAATATGACAGCATGCTTTCCATGCCAGAGATGGCATTTCTGCCTTAATTTTTTCAAGCAATTCAAGACAATCATGCTTGGTAAACCAAGTGCTTTCTAGTGCAATCATGTGACCTCAGTGATTGGAATGCTAAGCCTATAGCTGGAATTGCCCCTGGCACAGATTTGGTACAAATAATTCCACAAATAGTCTGCAAACAATTTATGAGCTGCATATGTTTGCGTAAAACATTCAGTAAACAATTCAAATACCAAACAGTTTTGCAAAGGTCTAAAGCTGTTCACATAATTCATGAACAGACAACAGGCTAAATTCATCCAATAAATGGGTTGTGCAAATGGTACATCTGACAGTCAGAAATTATATCAGGACTGTACAGGGACATATTAAGGGAGGGAGGGAGGGAGGGAGGGAGGGAGAGACACTGTGCCAAGAAAGGAAATGATGGCTAGATGATGAGAAGGGAGGCAAAACTGCAATATGGAGCCAAAGTGACAACTGTGCCAGCCCAAGACATTTTGCTCTCAGAAGCAGACTCCAAATCATCTCTTTCCTGTGACTGGACCAATTATTTGAAAGCAACAGTTGGTTCAAACTATAGCAGCCTTGTTTTTGACTGGCTCAAGAGATTAGGATGTAAAGGGGTCACCAAAATTTCAAATGTTGAGAATATCATATCAGGCACTTTCACATTCACAAAATGGCAGCCATGCAAGCCATAACTAGCCACAAAGTACCTGTTTACCAGAATGTTACATGCTACTCCCTCTATCCTTTCCTTCTTATTAACCTTTGTCCATACTTCTAAACAAAGCACTGCGCTGAAGCTGCCTATCTTTATTTTCTAAGATAGCTTATGGGGCCCATTTGTGGCTCAGGGGTATTCTTGAAAAGGAAAGTGATGTTGGAGGCTGATAATTGGCTTTTCAATTTTTAAAAATTAAAGTGTTTTTTAAGGGTAAAAAATCTGTGAAATATCCACAGAATCATTGGCACCTTTAGAAACTACATTGGGAACTCCAGGGACATAACCCCACTCTTATTCCACCTATATTGGTTAGCAATTCACACCCAAGTGAATTGCTAACCTGGCTCCATCCCCACTCATCCATTTCTTGGCTTTTGCTGCTTTTCCTGAATTGTTTTTTTCCTACGGATTCTGTCTCACTTAGATTGATGCCTCCATTGTAGATAAAGGCATCACAGATTTGATTTAGTAGGGCTGCAGGTTCTGAGTTGCATAAATTCACACAGATGCTGGATGGTAGCAAAAGAAAAGAGAGAGTTTTCTGTATTTCTTCGCTGCCCTATAATGGCCAGGTGGATTTTTGCAGCCCAGGAGTGATAGCCCTGCATTTTCCTGACCTGATTTTAATTTTAATTACTTTGGTCTCTCTCTCTCTGTGTTAGTCACTAGGATTGTATCATAGTAGAAAAACAACATGCAGATATTTTAAGTAAATAAGATATGTTTGATAAGGTCTGCTCCATTAGTCAGACACGCTTTCTGCCTTTGATTCCATCTAAGAGGGAGCTCCAGCATTCTGCAATATAAGATTCTTTCATCCCAGACAAAGCCCTGTAATGTGGTGATGGGTTGTAATTTCCCTCTAGAAAACAACAATAGCAAAATAGTATGAATTTAATCCTTCCCACCTGAGCCGATTTTTTCGTTTTGCATCCCCCACCGAAAGCTACAACTTGTCTGACATGGTAAAAATTACTTATGCTAGTTCAGCAGCTCAGCATGGCATACATAATGTATCTTTCTCTTATGTTTCTCACTACAATAAACCTATGGGTGGGGTGTGACTGAAAGACCCTGATTGGGTCCCAGGACTTGAGAATGGATGTCCTCATAGTCTATGCCTGAGTTCCTAGCACCGTGCCCTACCTAATATCCTTCTTTCCCCACCCCAAGATGTGTAGACAGGAAATCCAAACATTAGTTTCTACTATAATAAACTCAGAAGGGAAAACAATCCTATACTTTAAAAAAGGGAAAGACTCATTTGAATAGCTTTATAATTTTCATCAGTTTTAAAATGAAATTTTGAATAGCAGCCTATTGCAGTTAGCACTGGGTGTAGCTGTTATTTTTGAAATTATCACTTTTCCCAACAACTTTCATTTTTCATATGAAAGTTGTTGGGAAAAGTGATAATTTCAAAAATTAAACTCACTCAAGCATTCTGAAAAGAATGAAAATCAACAGCTGTAATTGTGGAAATTTTTCAGCACAGCTAGGGATGCTTAAGCCAATCTATATTACTTTGGAATTTTTAAAATAGGATTAAGCACCTCTAATTTTGGATTGGATTGACCAATGTGCTTTGGACTTTTTCCAATTTTTTTCTTAAATTTCTGAATATACATGGCCTAATACAGAATTCTCACATGGTTTGGTTATGGTTATGATAAGTGTGATAGACTATAATTGAGAGTGAATGCAATTGTATTTATTTATTCCAAGCCAGGGATGGAAACCTGTAGTCCTCTAGTTATTCTTGAACTGCAGCTCCCATTATCAGTCATGATTGACTGTACTAGCTGACATTGCTAGGACTTTCAAGGCAGCTCTACATTCAATCTTTGCACTGCTACACAAGGAGTTCCATAACTTCATGATCTCATGCTGTCCTCTGATCCACTTTATTTCCAACTCAACTGTGATGGATCCAGAATTACACTGAAGGTGATTTCCCATTAGAACCCTGAAGTTCTGAGATCTTGAAAACAAGCAGTTTCCCAACAGTGGGAACACTTGCTTCACCTCACCTTCAAGCTCTACAGCTTAAGCTTACCTCAGTGTTATCCTCTTCAAGTTTCAGCCACAACATTTTGAAGGACTTTTAAATACAGCTACAACAGTCTGAGATTGTTGTAGCTTTGCAGCTTCCCCTCACTGCAACTGTGATGATGATGATGATGATGATGATGATGATGATGATGATTTTGGAACCATCAGAGAAATGAACATAACATGAACTAGAACTTGGATGGGAGTTGAGATACTGACTAACTATAGTTCTTTGCAATCATCTTTTGTTTATCTGGAGGAAGCTCTGAGATTGTTCTCAGCATTTGAAATCATCAACAATAAATAGGGTGGCTGGTCAGCTTCAAACTATATACTTCTGAGGGATTGGAGAATAGAAATAGTGGTGATTAAAGAAGTGTTCTTAATTCAGCAATATGTATAAATCACAGGTTTCCACTCTTGTCCTAAATCAAAATTCATCTTCCAGTATTTCCCCTTAAATAACCATTATCCCTTCTTTCCTGCATTTGTCTCTTTGTCTTTCATTTTCCCCACATTTCCTGTTCTCCCAAGTTTTACATCCTTAATCTATCTCATTTCTCTTTTATTATCAAGATTTTCTCCAAAGACATGTTATGCTTAGCATTCAGTTATTAAAAACAGCTAAATGATTGTGAGCATTAAAATGCAGGGACATAGAAGAAGTCTCTTCCCAAATCTCCACACATTTTTCCTTGTCTTTCCCTTTGCAAGCAATAGTAACAGAGGTATAAAAAGCCTTTGTGAAGGCATTTATCAAGGCAGCTGAGCCATAATTTCATCAGCTCTTGCCTCTCCCCCATGCAATAACAGGATGGCTTCTGTGCTCACTTAGGTCTGGCACATTGACAAAATAATGAGGGAAGATAGCTAGACTTTGTTTCATCTATTTTATACTTAGCTGGAACTCAGTGATGAGGGCCTGTGGTGTAAGTAATTTGGCCCGATATTGTAGGGGCTGAGGACAGTCAATTGGCTGTGGGAACAAAGCCATCCTATCTGATGCTGTTGAATGAATGGTCAAATTACATCTATTAAATCTTTGGTCTCTGACACAAAAATAGACCTAATCCTTCACAACAATCAAACTAATTAGGAAGTTAACAAAGGCACTACATATAAAAAGATACTAATTTTCTCACACTAATCCACTGAATTAAAGTCTGGAGCTTGCAGCTCTGCGGGTCTAGCATCCAAATCAGCTGCCAGGACTGAGATGGGGTCACAACACAATGAATGTTAAGTCAACATCCCAAATATTTTTTCTTGCTTTGTGTCAAGTCTGGCTCTTGGATTCCATTTCATTCTGGAAAGCTGATTTCCTTTATTGGAGCTTGTTTTCTTTTTAAATTCTTGATTAGTCTGCATAATATTCTCCCTTGGCATTGAACTTGTTCTAACCATGTTTGGAAAAAGCAACCAAAATTATGCCCTTTCAGAACAAAAGTATTTCCCCCTTTTGAAGAAAATGACATAATATTTGTTGCTGGCATTCTTGACACTGAGATTGATGGAAAGAGGAGGGTGGCTTCCTGCTTGAGAGCTGGAAGTAGCTGGAAGAGAATAACTACAATCACACCAGTGAAATGGTACGTGTCAACATCCTTCAGGGCTTATAATAGATATTTGCTATAATTTAATTATTACACTGAAGACATACCCACTCCAGAGGAGGTTATCTGAGCACAGCAATGGAACAGAAGTACACGTACAATATGAAGCTGCTGTATGAGGATTGATTGGTGTTACCATGGAAAGAACTTGGCAAGTTTGCACTGGGTTGATTTCATGATTTTTGTTGGCACACCTTATTTTGCCGGGATACAAAGACAAATGACATTTTTTTTTCTGAAAGCTATCCTATGATGCCATAACTCTGGTTATATGGTACCAAGAAAGTATAGCTCATAACTTTAGCTTTAAAGTCTACTCATAAAAGAAGAGTGGCCAAAGGGCGAACAGAATTACATTTTCTTTACCATGGCGCAGGGTTTGGTTTTGTTTGTTTCCTTCTTGTTACCCAGAATAAATGAACACTTAAGCAGTGACAATAAACTCAGTGACTCCTACTGTATTTCAAAGAATTTCCATGAACTATGAAATGCTGATGGTGACATTTTTCCATTCAGACTATATCATGAATAAATCCTTCAAAGTGTTTCTTAAATAGTGCTTACACTGAAAGGCTTTCAAACACATTTATCAAAATCTGCTGAGCAAATTGTATTTTGTTATCCAGAATTAGAACGGTTTGAGATGATGATGATGATGATGATGATGATGATGATGATTGTTTCATAGTCTGGACATTTTTCAGATGGCCTATGCTGTCCATTGGCTTTCAGTCTAAAGTCCTGAGTTCCTTGCTTCCTCTTAGTATGCTGTTCTTTGCTCATTTTATTCCTTTTTTCATTCCTTGCCATTTTTAAATAAATAAATAAATAATATAGAGTCTAGTTTGTCCTTCATGCTAATGGATTTCAGGATAATGAGCAATAATAAAAGTACAATATAACAATAAAAGCAATGACATATTATTTTCCCCCATACAACATGAATTTGAGAATAGGAAAACTGCAAAACAATGGAAGCCAGCAGTAAAATCAAAGTATAAGGGCATACAGGTAGGACTTACCGAGATTGTACTGATGGCATCAGTCAGATTTTCTGAAGTTGTCCAAAATTAAGGCAGACCCATAGAAAATGTTCTGTACTTGAGATAGATATAATGTGTTTTATTAACTGATGTTACTCAGAGGAAGAAGATATGTGAAGAAGAAATCTTCCAATATCTAGGACTTCAAAGATAAGAACTAAAATCATTAATTGGACTCAGAAACAAAGAGGCAGTCTAGATAATTCTTTAAGATTTAGGGTAACATATATTCAGACTTGAAGCTGAATTCTAAACATAGGTGGCAATCCTATACTCATTTGCTTGGATGCATGCTCCACTGACCTTGTACTGAATAGTCATTGAAATTACAAAATCATCTTTAAGGGCAGCCTATTGGAAGGCTGGTTTTTTACAAAATGGTCATCACCTTATGATACAGGTAATGGTAACGGCAGGTCTTTTAATTTGAGTGTGCCAGCTTTCCAGGTCTTTACAAAATTAAAAGAACCATAAACAAGTAGTAAAGTAAGGCAAGGTATCTGGCAGGCCGTAATGAAGATATTGTCAACTCCTGCATTACCTTATTCCAATTTTAAACTTAGTCATAAGAGTGAGAATCAGTGAAGATTCAAGAAATTACTATTGTTACATCCCTGATTTTCAAGAGTATTATATTTAATGAATTGTTTAGTCTTTTCCAACTCTTTGTTGTCTAATAGTTAATGAATCATTCAATTTGATGATACATTTCAAATCACAGTTTCTTCTCTTATTTTTTTAGAATACAGCAGGAATTTAGGGTATAGTAATATACTTATCATTATGCCATTCTCCAAATAATTCAATAACTCTGATTAAAAAAAGAACTTTGGATTACTTTTATTTAAAAATGAATACCTACATTTCTGTAATAAACCAAGGTGGCAATAGAATACAATATTTAATAAAGAAAAGAGGATGAATAGTAAAGTTGCCGGTCATATGATATAGGAGGTTGTAAAACCAACAGATTTAATACAGAACCTAAATCTTGCAAAACTGCATTATTATGCCTTTTTGAAACTTACATAATTATCATGGTGGTGGTGATGATGATGATAACGAAGACTTGTGGTGAAAGAAAATATTTCATCTCTTGGAAGTGTGAACATTATTTGGGGATAATCAGCAACCTTGAAAAATAATAGAAAATATTTCTATAACATTATGTCTATCATCTCTCTCTCTCTCTCTCTCTCTCTCTCTCTCTCTCTCTCTCTCTCTCTCTCTCTCTCTCTCTCTCTCTCTTTCCTTTGTGCCAGGTTTTCCCAAACTGTGAAATGTATCTCCCTTAGGGAGGTATAGACACAGTCCAAGGGAGGTGTGAAGAACTTTTTAGTTATATTGTTACTATAAATCCACCTTTCCCAAAGTTTCATTGTATTGTTTTCATTGTTCATTTGTGTTCATTTGGGTGTTTGGATTTTAGGAGAGGTGTGCACATTAAGATTACACTAAAGGGTGGTGTGATGGCAAAAAGTTTAGGAACCCATATAACAGTTACGAAGAACCCTTTAACTTCCATTAGATGATGATGAGTGCTAAGATGCTAAAATAATAGACTACATTAATCCAGAAAGACAAATGAATCAAAGCAGTAATTCAGTTCATTAATAATTTTCTTCAGTACCCATCAACATCATGAATCTTAACCTGAATCCTAATCCAGCAATATCAATCCTAGTAGTGAAAGAGCAGAAAAAAGAATAAACGCTGACAAAAGTTTGTATTAAAAATTGGCATTATAGGTGGTTTCAACAGCACCTATTAGTGCAAATCAGATATATCTTCCTCATTTTTTGTTACGTCTTTTTATTTTTAAGTTCTTGATGTTCTCTTTACAATAGATACAGTACAAGGACATGCACTGTCCTTGTAACTTTTCTTCATATTTCACTCCATGACTTTTGCTGAAAAATATCAACAAAAACAGAGGGAACATATCTCAGAGAGTGGTGCAGCTGTATGATTCCTATTATCATGATTTTGAATTCCTATGACATTCCTTGATACAATGTTCATTTAACATCACTAAATTTAAAACTGATGTAAGTTTCTCATGTACTTCTATGCACATACACATATAGCTTAGCAAATATGAACTAGGACTAAATTCAAGCCAAATCTCTTGTCTTTGGCATTCAGATAATGGCCTTATTTAATAATTTTTGAAAAGCAATCCTTAGAATGGTACTTGATTACCTTGGATTTTGCTTCTCTGGTCATGTAACAAATGAGGAAAATATATGAGCTTCATTTGTTCTAAGTGACATCAGCAGATAGCAATAAATGATGTCATTATACCAATGATGTGATTCTTGATTGCCTAGGATACTCAAGGAGGAATGAAACAATGAAAGATACAATAGGCTGCATTTGATACTATATGAACAGATTATTTTTCACAGAATAACCCTTTTCAACCCCTCCTCCCCTCCTGGCAGCTCTTCTACCTGAGCTCCTTAATCTGCTCTGAAAGTCCCCTTTCAGATTGGGAGAAGCATAGAGAATACATATGGGAGAATGTAAACATATTCCATTGGATCAGGCAGTAACTACAAACAGTTGCTAGTAACAATGAACACACAAGTTTTGAAGAGTTTGGACAAAGGTATACTATCATTTATGACATTTGAAGCATAAAACAATAATTGAAATGATTCTATCTCTAAGCTGTAATTCTTTAGAAACTAGTCCATGGTTCTGGATGACTTAAGTTGTTGGATCTAGTGAGGTTTACTTTTTACTGAATATCTGAGTTTTCCAATTAAGTGCTAAGCTGCTGTTTGCAAAAGGGATTTCTGTAGATTGCCAAGTCTTGGAATCAAAAATTAAATCAAATCTCAACCCACTACAAGCTTTTAGGACCATCTGTCTTGTAGTATGGAAATGAACCTTGACCTATAAAGGTTACTCTCAGAAGCAATCCCAGAATTATACCCATATACCTTTTAAACATATGCATTTTATTTACCCATCTATGGACTAAAAGTATTATTATTTGAACTTTTTTTTAAAAAAAGCAAAGTGTGTAGAAAATGTTCTTAAGAAAAAAACAGGTCATAATGCAGCATGTCACAACATATTAATGTGAAATATCTTTAATTAGTAAATGTTTCACTTAATTATTCATTCTTAAGAAGTGAATTAGAAAATATGAAAAGGTTTTCTTATTGTACTGGAACAGACATTATTTCACATATTCTTTTTGTTATGCAGAAGGAAATTCCAGGGGAGCCTTTGGCAGTCCTGCTTCTCAGAGAAAGAGGGAGAGGAAGAGAGGGAGAGAGGGAGAGAGGGAGAGGGAGAGGGAGAGGGAGAGGGAGAGAGAGAGAGAGAGAGAGAGAGAGAGAGAGAGAACTGCATTTCTCCTATTAGAAATGTATAAGTTCATCATGGGAGAAAAGGTATATTCCAGAAAGACAGTGCTAGTCTTTACAGCAGTATCAATAGCCATGCCTTCTTATCTACCCAAAGGTATACTATCCCAGCTTGCAAGCCAGCTATAATGATTGCCTGTTTCATGCATTAGATTAAAAACTTTACAAGTATTTATTCTGGATGCATACATATTTGATAAGAAATTAACTCAACTCCTCAGCTTTGCAAGTTCGTATGACTTACAACCTGAGCCGTAGGATCATCAGTGACCTTTAAGGATCATCAAACCATGGAAAATGGCATTCTCTTCATTTGACACAGCACAATAGCAGTATTCCAGAATATTAATGACAGAACCATTATTTTCTTCCTAGACTACACATCCATAAGTATATTTGCATGCATGCATGATCTCACCTTATTATAAGTATATTAAGAATGCTATATGATGATTGACAAAGACATATGCCAAATGGAATAATTTGATTTTATTAGCCCAGTAGTATGTTGGACTTGCGATCATTAGTTCTTCCACAATACCACTTTCAATCTTAATGTTTTTGGGGACATACACTATGCTATAGACATCCAGACATGTGTCAGTTTTGTCTGTTTGAGGGATGGAGATAATGTGATCAGGATGTATGAAACATAGGTCGCCATGGAGACTCAATCTTGAGGTATGGGCAATGGGTGAAGAAGTAGGAGGCACAAAATCAGCTCTTCCCAGTACATCTATTTGTAACCTTTTTTTTTGTACATTTGTTATTATTGCTGAAATAAAATTGAATTTTTCTTCAGAGCTTCAGTCAGGAATGTATTATTTTGTATATTTACAGGGAAAAAAACAGGTGTCTTGAGAGCTTTTATTTGAGTATCTGTTAGTTAGTTAGCTTTCCATGTGATCAGAGGTTTTAATATCACCTTAGGAATGTTTTACAGTATCAAACCAACTAAGGCCTAGTGTTTTCCCAGTAAGATACACACTTTTCATTTCAAAGAGTTTCTAATCTTGAGATTTCTAAACATGTATAATATAAAGCACCTTTTTTTTTTTGCTTTGTTTTGTTTAACACAATATGTAACAAAGCAGCTATGGTGATGTGCTGGCAATTTTTACAGAATGATTATATATGCATATACTCACTCCTGATTTGCAGTTAAGAGCATTCAAGAATTTTCTTCATTCTATGTTTTGAAGGAAATCAACCCAGAATACATAAATCTACAGTTATTTCAATGTGATGAAGTGAAAAAAAAAATCCCTACCAAATGCTTATAACAATTTCTATTTTGGAACAAATGCATATCTTGAGACAGAATGTGTCTAGAAATATATATATTTAAGTACAAATTTGTTCAGATTTCTTTTTCAGTTGCAAAATAATATGGAAATAAGACAGAACAGTCTTATGAACAGACACATGTAAAAGTCAAATAAGTCAAATGAACTGAAAATAGACTCATGGATGTATTGTTCTCTGATGATCAGCTATTCTTTGTTCAGTCTTGCTTCTTACTTTCATTGTATTCTGGAAAGCTTCTTGTTTTTTATAATACAATAAATATCTGAACTTTTTTTTTTCGTAAGTCATTTCTTTCCTAATATGGGGGTGGGGATGGTCTAAATTATTTTCTTCCATCCTCACGTTTGTTACTCCCATTATTTCTTCTTTTCCCCTTTTTATAATATTGTTGTTATATCTATAAGGATTATCTGCTCTTCTCTCTTTTGATAGTTAAAATTCAGGGTCATTATTTCTGTGTTATTCACATTAATTCTTGCAATATTCTTTTGTTTAGGTTTTCTGATTTCTTGTTCAAACATTTTTTTAATCTTCTTTTCTGCTTCTTGCAGTGGCTCTTCATTCATTCATTCTTATAAGGGGACAATGGCAAACCACTTCTGAAAAACCTTGCCAGAAAAAATGCAGGGACTTGTTCAGGCAGTCTCCGAGAATCAGACACAATTGAATGGATTAAAAAAAAAACAGTTTTATTTGTAAAAATTTGATTTTTCTCTAAAACTCTTCATGCCAGATGAACTAGGCTTCTATGATATTAGAACTACTTAAAAAAAAAAAAGATTAGTACTGTAGGTAGGCAGAATTCAGGAATGGAGAAGGAAAGTGAAAATATTTTTTAAACAATTGCCTTAATTCAATTTTCTTCAAAGTCATTCACTGATTTTCAGTATGCTGTTTTTGGAGTCTGTCATTTACAAGACATCATCATCATCATCATCATCACTACCACCACCACCACCAACATCTCAGGCCTCCTGCCCACTAGCTGAAACTATTTTGAGGCCCATCAGGCAGGATTTTTTCTGCTTCTTTTAGTTAGCCTTTGCTGCACCAATTATTCAGCCAACAAAAACCAACCAACCAAATAAATAAAAGAAGAAAACCTGCCCCTGCAATTTTTCATAAAATGCAGAAGATAAATTTTCTGGATACACCTGTGGCAACAGGAGAAACAAATCTGTTACCCTTCATTTATCAAACCTTTTTAAAATGTCCACATCTCAGAGGAATCACAATTCAACAATCTAAATTTGAAATCAAATGGTCCTGGCATCTACAGTTTTTATATATGGAGCAAGTAGAGCTTACGTACATGATCTAGCTTTTTTCTTGCAGACACTATCTATAAAGCCTAAATCACATATCTTCACTAGGCAATTGGTCAAAAGGATTCTTCATAACTCAGTTTCTTAACCTATTCTAAAGTCAGAAAATGCTATATTTCACTCTTCTTTAGAAATCATCTGTGTGGGCAACCTAGAACTTTGTTGAATCAATCACAGTATGGATCACTCATGCAACATGGATAGTTCAAAAGGTCTACATTTCTATTAGACAGAATGCCACTAAATAGACACATTAGTGTGACAGCAACATTTGGTAACACCAAGCTCATTTCAGAGTACATTTTCCAGTAATTAAAAAAAATCTTAGGGTCATTTCAGTTCACTTCCTAAGTGCATAACTTTGCCTTTGTCTCTGTTAATTTTTCTGCTGTAATTTTCAACCCATGTGTCTAACCTATCAATATTGTTTTGAAGTTTATTTATGTCTCCTAGGTTATTAGCTAAGCCGCTCAAATTGGTGCCATCTACAGCTTCGATAAGCACTCCCTCCACATCTTCATCGAAATGATCAATACAAATGTTGAAGTATACAAGACCCAGCAGTAAACTTTGTGGCACCCCATTTAATACCTTAGTCCAGTTTTACAAAAGCTCTTTGAGTTCAGTTTTTAAGACAGCTATGTATCAGTTGAATTGTCATGTTATTCAGCCTACACCTAACTAGTATGCTAATCACTGAAGTGTTCACTGAATCCAGAGGTTGCATTAAAATGACATGTCATGACACTGCAATGCAAACCACCACCATCCCACCCTTATGTGCATCCATGTAATGTCGCCCCATGCATCCAAAAGGAGTGATTTTTGATTTCCAATATCATAACCTATATTCCATCATTGGAAAACACTAAAACTATTTCACTTCCCAAGAGTCACTAAGAAGATCTCAAGTAAAGCAGGAATAGGGATTGTATCTACAACTACAGCTTTGGAGTTCTAAAATTAGAATTATCAACTAGATGGCATGCCAAAATCACTTTGGCACTATTTTAGGCCCTTTACATTCTCTACCTAAGGCAAGTAGGGCGCTGGCTTAACTTAAAGGCTACACTTATTATTTATTTATTATTTATTTATTAATCCAATTTATATAGCCACCCATCTCACCAAAGGTGACTTTGGGCGGCATCCAACAATACTGTTTTAATCATTTTTTGATTCCTTTTATTGTCATTTATGTTGGTATTTTATGTAGATGTTTTGTTATATTCCTTGTAAGTGACTGAGAGCGGATTGATTATAGTGGGGTATAAATTAAAAAAAAATAGCAAAAATTAACATGATTCGTTTAGGTCACTGTTCAAAGTTTATAATGGTGATGTCTTGTGATGATGTCTTAGAGGAGTTCCACAGTCCATTTTCCATCTGCAAAGGGACCTTGATGATTTCCCAACATAGAGTGAAAGTGGTGCTACCTTTGTTATCCTTTCAGAGAAGCTAGAAGTTATTTACTTGTGTGAGAGTGGCTCATAATTTGGGCATCTGTGAATGAAATGTGTTTGTTTTCAGAATTTTTACCCAGGAGGATAATCTCTGTTTATAGATTGTGTCAGAAAGAAGAAAGAAAATCTGGAAACTCATCCTTTCCAAAAACTGCATATCTGTCAGCATTTCTATTTCTATTAATGGGATCTTGAAGCTCTTAAAATGGTAAGATTGTGTGTGAGATATTAGCAGGAAGTATAAAAAGGCCCACATGATACTGTCTGGACTGGTGCAAACAGTACAGACTGTTGCAAGTCATTAGTGAGCTCCCTGAGATGCCCCAAAATGAAATGGAATTCCCATGATCATCTCTCAATATTCAAGCTGTAGCCATTGCCTTTTCTCTGGATTCAGAGCCACATCAGGCTCACCCATATTAGTGAATGTGAATAATGTCAAAATAGCCGCTCCATTGCAGATCTCTGTGTTACCTGTTAATAAATAAACAATGCTGTATCTTGTATCTTCCCATATTTTTGAAGATACTGGAGACATAGTCTAAAGATTATTAAGAATATTTTCCATCACCTCTTTTTCATTTAACCTATGTGCCCATTTCCCCTTTTTGTAGATCTGTTTTTCATCTATACAAAAAGTAATAGAGAAGTGGCAGGATCCCATTTGCTGGATGTATTCAAGTCAAGGCTAGACAAGCAATCATTTCTGGATGCTTTAATTTAGATTCCTGCAATGAGCAGGGATTCAACTTGATGGCCTAAATGGCCCCTTCTAAGTCTATAATTTCATGATTCTAAGTGCCACTAAAATGGTTATGATTTTTGCCTTTTGAGATTTACATTTATTATCCATATCCAAGCAGAATTTTCACCCCCTTCTTCTGTTGGAAAAGTTATTAAGGCTACAATTTACACATACTTATTCATAAACTTAACAGCACTAACTTTTAAAGAAATGTGAATAGGAGAACTTCACTCTTTGAAAATTGCTGCATTTTTTAAAAATCTTACTGGTAACCAAGCAAGTGAAATATGCAACTTTATTAAAGTGCATCTTGCTGATATGTGGAACTTGTCTTCTTTTGTCATTAATTTGCACAGTCATTTATGAATAATTTTGAGGGTCTAACTGACTTCCCTTTCAGCTCCTTCCTGTTGTCCTTTCTTTTCTAAGTGATTTGTGGTTATGGCTTTTAGTTGAAATATCTGAAATTTAATTAATAGCATTACAGCCTTTCCCCTCATTAAACCATTCAAGATATTCCCTCAGAAATTATTCTCCTTCCATTGCTAAGAATTATAAAGCCGCATGAGGAACGAGACAATTTGACTTGGAAGTTCTTTTTTCTGGCTTCCTGTGGTGACGCTAGACTGAAAGACAGAAGTTTCAAACTAGTGTGTATGTGTGTGTGTATTTTTCATTGAACATACATATTCTTATAATATATATTATAAGCAGAATAGAGTAGAAAAGCTCATCAGACACTGAAAGTGAAAAAAACCCTTCTTACGTTGCTTGGAAGTTTTTACTTTAGCAAAGATCTTTCACATGTATTATACAAAAAGCTTGCTTATAATAGCTTATTGTTAGTTGGTGCAAGTCTGAGTTTCAGATTTCATTTTTTCTGCTGCTAAATTTTTCCATAATTATGGAGTCTTAAAGATGTGAGACAAACATATTTTGTTTATTATTATTTGAAGGTTAAAACAGTATTGTTAAAGATCTAGACGTTCTCTGAGTTCAACCCCATCTTTGCCCAAAAGAATTGGAACATGGAACAGCAAAGTGTGGGAGAGATAGTAAAAGCAAAAGTGCACAGAAAAAGAGTTCATGAAGCATTAACAAAAGAACCACCACAAAGGATTTAGAGTTTTGTGATAAACATGAACATGGGAACAATACCTATATAGTACAATTCATAAATATATAACTTCCCAATAAATTAACTATGGACTTAAAGAAATCCCATCCTATCTTTCAAGGGCAACATCAGTCCATTCAGGGATAAATCTACCTTTTGTGATTTATATATGTTTGAGTGTGGGGGTGATAGCAAAGCTTTGCTAAAACGCACCTCACTATAATGTCTTCCTTTATATAATCTGTCTAAAATTTGGAATACGCACCATATTAGCATCTGAATTTAATGTTGTGGTTAGTGTACATCCTTAGTTGTTAAGTTAGGGTGACACAACATGGCCTAACTGCTGTTTGCTGGAGGAAGAAAAACCAGCAGTGATGAGCAAAGTGTTGTGTAATACAGATAGAAAACCAAAAGATGAATGTGTTATGGAAGGAACATTTGCATGTAGTATTTAAAAAGCCTGTACATTCTCACATACAATTAAGTGCATAGCATCATCCCTAACTGAAAGAATGAATCAACTTTTTTTTCCAGAGGTGATGGTGGTGGAGGAGGAATGTACTGTTGCTACAAAGAAATGAAGTAGAAACCATAACATGAATTACTCTTTGGACTTCTGACATCTAAGCAGGAAGGGAAATTAAGTGGCATACTGTTGAAATGAAAAGGCAGGTTTTGCATATTCCTACCCTATCTATGCTCACCTGAATTTGTCCAGTAGTTCTGTGTTAGCAGAATGTGAAAGTTTCTTGAATTTTATGACTTGTTTCTAATAACAAATTTATTCATTCACATCATCAAATGCCAAATCATTACCACACATTTTTTTTTTGTCAGCCATATCCAGATATAGTTCGTAATAAACACTTGGCAATGCAATTTATAACTCATTTCTGTTTTACTCCTGTAAACCTACAAAACAAATTATACTTGGCTATATATGTAACTTTATGTTGATTCTGTCAGCCACTTGTGAATATTTATTTATGTATTCATTTAGGAGCATCATTTCTATACTTGCAGAATGTTACAGAACTTGGCCTTAAAAACCATAACATGCATTTATTTATCAAATTTAGAGAGCTCAATTCCATGAAGAGTCAGGATGGCATACAACAATTAAAAACAACAGGAACCAATGTAATAAAAAAGTATATGTCCAGAAAAGGACACATTCAATTATTTTTTTCCTAACATTAACCTAAAATCCTAAAAAGAGGCTTGTCACCCACCCTAATCCAAGGCCTGGGGGAAAAGCCAAGTTTTCAAAAACTTTTTAAACATTGTCCCAATGGATGCCATACAAATCTCTGAAGGAATACTGTCCCAAAGGGCAGGCTTTGTGACAGAGTAGGCCTGCTTCCTGGGTCTTATCAGGTGACATTATTTGATTGGTGGGACCCAGAGTATGCCCACTTTGGCCAGCTGTACAAAAGATAAACCACCAAAACAAAACAAAAAAAAGGGGGTTGGTTTGATCCTATACTCAACCAAAACTCTAGCTTCCAATGACTTCCTTTTTCATTTACTAAAGGCTCTCTCTAAAAGCTTGTCAGTTTCAGAGCTGTTATGAAGGCTAAAAGGGAAAAAATAACATCAAAGAAATTGTCTGTATAAAGAAACAACAATTTCTCTCAGGAATGGTTTGATGGTAGATTTGCATTGTCCTCTCTATTAAGACTCTCCATATCATTCCAGATATCTGTTTATACATATACTGGTCAGCTTTCTTTATTTCATAAGCTAAACTTGAAACAAACTTGGTATTTATGCCATTGAAATAAAGCAACATACTGCCTATTGAAAGCTGATCACATGTAATTTGAATCAATGCCATCTATACTTAAACCATTAATCAAAAATCTCACTTCTGAAAAAAAAAAGACAAGTCTAAAATTTGACTTGAAGTTAAGATATATTTAAAAGGGTTGCTTCAATCTTCCAGATCCTATAGTCTTTCCTCCATTAGATATATTCATTCCCAATGTAGGGAGATACTGTTTCTTTTCCCATGAAAAAATTCAGCAAAAATAAGATGGTCTTATATCTGATATTTTTTCCCCCAAATATGCAGACTATTCTTTATAGTCAGAATTGCAACTCTATATGAAATTGCTGAAGGTTCATTCTGGGCCCCCTTCTCAACAGTGAAAATACACTGACCTAATATTCCTACAAAACAGTGACATCAAAGCAAAGAAAGTGATCAGAAATGGAATGTAAATGTAAAAGCTATATTTTGTTCCTTTATTAGTCCAATTATCAAAAAGCTGCAAAGCCTCAATCAAGACAAAAGCAGAATCCCTTGATTATTGATTGTATTTCACAGTTACATAAATGCTCTCTAGCTATACAGTATATACAGTGTGTGTGTATGTATGTATGTATGTGTGTGTGTGTGTGTGTGTATATATATATATATATATATATACACATACATACACACATACATACATATATATATATATATATTGCTCACTAAAGACTGTCAATATAAGGAATAATTTTAGAATCCAGGTGAAGTATTTTCTATGAATGAACAGTGACCTCTATTTTTCAGTCAACATTCATTGTCACTTAAAAAAAAAAACAAGAACTTAGGAGTTCTGTTAAAATTCTGTTAAGAGACTAAATATAAAAATATTAGATCTGGCAAAGAGGGAAAGCAGATCAGAAAGCATATTAACTTATAAAAGTTTTTTTTTTTTTTTTTTTTGCATTTGTGTGTGTGTGCCTTCCAGTTGTTTTTTGACTACTGGATACTGCCTGGACTAGTCCTTAGTTTTCTTGCCAAAGTTTTTCCTAAGGCAGGACTAGACTTCACAGTCTTCTAGTTTCTAGCCTGATACGGGAAAACACTAACTACTCTTCCTGAGAGGGTTTTACACCACAAAGCCCTGTGACAATTTAATACTTTGGAAGAAATTATCCTACTTCGTCCAAGAGTAATAGATAGTAGCACTTCCTAAAATGGAAATGATAAGAAGATTGAATTTAACAATGTTTTCTTTGCAAAGGAATATAGAAAGTTCCTCCTATGCCAAGTTATACAAAGATTCTAGTAATCCACAGGGTTTCTTTCCACAATCTTTCTTTTCAATTTTATGGACCAATACTGATTTCCTGCTAACTGTGACTGTGTGTCTGTAAAAATTACTCAGTAATTTTGCTTGTCTGTAATTTATTTTTATTTTTATTTTACTTATTTTATATCCCTCATTTATTGTAGAGAGCATTGCGTGCATCCTGCCAGCTGGCAAACCACGGCAGTGGCATTGTTGTGCTTATCTTCATTGAACCTTCCTTGAACTTCCATAGTGGATAAGGTTATAGCAAAAACTTTCCTCACAAGGCAACACGAGCTGTAACCTGAGCTATGCCAGGAGGCAGATCACGAGGACTACATGAGCCAAGCACTGCTATTTAGACCAGTCAGCTCTTTGTAATATGAGCTTCATGTTTATAGTAAAAGAATAATAAAAGAGGGCTTACGGCTTGAATCGGGGCTCTCATCCCGAGGAACTATGTGTCTTGTATATTCTTCATGAGAGACCACCACAAGCTCTCATCCCGAGGAATTTGTGTCTGTGCATTCTTCCTACATTCTTCATGAGAGACCACCACAATTTATTATTATTTTTATAAATATCTCAAGGGGGCAAACATACCAAATATGCCTTCCTCCTCCTATTTTCCCCACAACAACAACCCTGTGAGGTGAGTTGGGCTGAGAGAGAGTGACTGACCCAAGGTCACCCAGCTGGCTTTTGCGCCTAAGGTGGGACTAGAACTCTCAGGCTCCTGGTTTCTAGCCCGTTGCCTTAGCCACTAGACAAACTGGCTAATAAAGTATAATAGATGAGTGAGACACAGTTCTGGAAAAAAGTTATTCTCACTTCCCATTTTTTAACAGATGTATACATGGAAATAGTGCATTTACCATAACATAAACCATCTGAAATTAAGATTTTTAAAAAATGTATTTATTTTTTTCCCTAGGAAGAAAAACATAGTCACCCAATTTGTGAACCAGCTGAACTTCTCAGCCTTTTGAAATCAACTAAATTTACATCCAAGGAAATATGCTTATATTTGTTAAGGTCTAAATTTGTTAATCTCACCATCTCACTAAGGATGAAACGTTCACCAGAGTTGGATTTAGTATCTTCTGTAGTACAAAGTATAAATGTAATAAAATTATGCATGTTATGCATAGTAGGCAAGCTAAACAGGTTCCCTCTGAAGAAAGCAGAAATACTAGGAGGCTTGAAGACAAAAGTGATACACCTTTATTATTTGAAGCTCACTGAAGAGATAAATCAGTGTACACATTGTAATACTTGAACAGCTGATGAATATCCTGAATGTTCTGAATTAAATCAGTCTACAACTTCTCAAAGGTCTTCCTAGTCAAAGGCTGATATTTAGATTAATATACTGGAAATGGATCAAAGCAAATGGATTTAAATGATGTTAAAGTTTAGAGACTTAGCCTTCACATAACCATGGTACAGTATTTGTTTGTGATAAAACATCATCTGTTTTGCATTACTCTCCTCATTTCAATAGACATTCTTTGTCTTTTAAAGTGTTTATGCTAATCAATGCACAATGTAAAATCACTCTAGCTTTGCAATTATCAAACTACAAAATGTTGCTTTACAGCAAACTATATGCAGATAATGCAGAAATGATTAATCTCTCTAGTACTGTTCATTTGTTGCCATGGAAATACTGTTCCTCCACAGAGCTCTTAGTAAACATTATATTAGGGATGGAGCCAATGACAAAGACAACCAAGGACAGTAGGACATTTGAGAGATGCATTATTATATTGCTTTTACAAATATATGGATCTTAAGCTAATTAATAGAAATACATTATCTGCCACTGAATTATTGCCATGTAGGCAAATCAGATTCCTCTGACTTCCAAATTGTATTAGGCTACTGTGGGTCTCTTAAACTTTGAAGGATTCCCACCAAGCAATCTAGAACCTCATTTATACCTCCCTGAAGCCTTGGAAGCGCTCTGAAGCTTCACAAAGTCAGGAACTGTTTGTGCAGTTAAATTGAGAAATATCTTACTAAGGAATAAAAGAAGGAAAAGAGTAGAATGACTGATTAATTGGACAGAGTTATGAGATACACACCTCAGAGCTTTGGAGAAGAAATGTATGTATATGTGCACACACAGATACACAGACACTTACATATTCATGTGTTGTTTATATGTATGCAAAATTTTAATAAATTGTTTTAAATGTTTGTATATCTTTATAAGCTTACATTCACTTAGAGGATTTCCATAAAAATCCAGTAATGATCTCTACTGTAGCTCTGAATTATTAAAGTTAATGAATGTGGTAGAATTAATAAAGGTTTCATACTGGAAATACACAGTTTTTTTCCCCTTCTACTAAATATTATGTTGTCTTCTTGTCATAATGCTTCTAATTCTAACATATTAATTCACATCCATTTCTTTTAGAGTTTACTTTGCTCTTGTTAGGTGCACTAATGCAATATGCTCTGAGGAATAATTTATAATTTAGAAATGCAAAGAATTCTGAATTTCATTTCCCAAGTTACATAATTTTGAAATGCTGCATAATGCATAAATAGCAATAGCAAATAAATCCATTTAGCCATTACTATAGGATAATTATGTTGATATTTCATTAATTCTGAGATTATAATAGGTTGCTAATCATACTTCTATACTAAAAGATTCATCTGTATAAAAATGTGATTACCAGTCTATTGCAATCTCAAAAATTATTTATCCATAGCTATAGTTATAGCTAAAGCTATATTTATATCTGGAAAAGAAAAATATTTATCTATATACCTGAATGGCATCCAAAACTTTTAGAAATACCACAGAAAAGGATATAGTTTAGAATTTCATCTTGTTTTCTTGCAATGCAGCAGTGAAAGATATGCTTGCAATATTTACATTGGCAAATAATATATCTAATCTGGCTACATAATAAAAAAAAATGACCATCACCTCTTAATTACATGTTCCATATTTGCATGATAGAAATTCATGATTTTGTTCGATAGTTCTTCATTGCTTATATTGCTCTGTGGAATGGGGTGGTGTTCAGATAAATAGGTAAGTATACAGAATATTGTTAGTCTGAAGAAAATTGGGGCTCAGATTGCATCTTTAAAATATACAAAGACTTTTTCAGGGCAAAAACAATTGTTACCTGAGGCAGAAGGAGCAGCTGCCATTGTATGCAGCTAAATTAAAATCCTTTTGCAGATTGAATAAAATATCTGCTAGTTTTAAGAATGGTAATATTAAAAATGCTCTCCCTATAGTTGATGAATTAATAGGAGTTGTGACCTGACTGGGGATGACCAGCCATGAGAATCACAGGCTAGACATTTCCTCAACTTGCACTTTTCAATTGCTTTTAGCAGAAGAAAAGAGAGCAATCAAATTCTTCTACAGGGGCATAATTTTATCTGAGCATCATTATCACTACTACTGATGCTTGTTAAGACAGTAGATAAAACAGCAGAATTTACAGAAGAACCCAAATGCTTTGGCTGACTGTTTTAGTATTATAGTCTATGAAGCCAAATTATAGAAGGTGTAGAACAATCCCATGTACTCACTAAAAACAACCTTAGAACTTGGGTCCCAATAATGGGCAAAAATATACTTATGGGCACCCTTCTTGACACCTACTAGGCTCCTAGCTGACCACAATCTAGTTTTACTAGGTCAAAGGGTGGTAGCGAGTGTGCAGCAAAGCAACATCATCTCTGTAAATAAAAATGAATTTTTAAAAACAAAAAGGCTTTTTAAAATTTAAATTGGAAGCTAGCATGCTGCAGTGCAAAGAGACAGTATCCAACATAATTTGTATTTCAAAAGAATAGTACTAGGTCCCATATAAACTTTTTTTGGTTTGCTAGAAAATAAAGGAATGTTTCCTGTTCTGAAAAATGAAAGCAAACAGGCATGGTAGAAGGCATCTTGGAGAGAGCTACATGTCGGTATAGAGGGGTTCCTTGTTGATTTACCTTCTGGTACAAAAGTATTTTATGACTGGCCATCCTTCCAATGGCAGCCATTTTGTTACAGAACCCACCATATTTATTTATTTATTTATTTATAGATTTATTTATTTATAAATTTATTCACCTCCCAGCTCTGCTTCATGGGATGGCGGCATATGTTTTTGGAATTCCTTAATTGCCTTCCTGGGATCTCTATTACAGGGAATGACTGAGCAAATGAAAGGTAGATTAAAGAAAGTGTTGGAGCTGCCACTGACCCAGTGTTTCCTGATAAAGTTCAGATAACATAAATATTGATGTGGTATGATGTAGATATTCTCAGCATAATGTCATATGTTTCCCCTAATGAAAATTTACTGAGACAAATAAGCTAACAAACAAAAAAATTAAGCAGGTTGAAAAATGTGTACCCATAGCCATGGGATCAGGAGCCCTTATAGCCTACTAGCTTCTCATTATCTTATAGCTCCAAGTCTCCTTCTGAGATGAATCCTATGGAGAATTATTACAGAAAATCAACATCATTAACTCATTTCAGAGGATCTACAATCAGTGGCAGAGCTTCCATTGATCAGCACCAAGGGGTTGCAAGGAACACTCAGGGAGGACAAGCAAGTTAGACATTAACATTAGAAGCACATTGTCTCTACAATATGAAGCAACTCATCAAATGAATGTATATTTTAAAATAGCAGGAAATTCAATGCAAGAGACTGATTTTGTTCTCCTGCCACATTTTAATCAATGTCTGTTGATGACTCATTTAGTCAAAGCCACTTATATATATTTTTTTTAAAAAAAATCTTTATTCAAGCTGCTGTGTCCTATTTGTACCAACATGAGAAAAGTAAGAGAAATCATTTTAATTGTTTTTTATTTTATTGACAAGACTTTGTAGTATGAACTGAAGTGATAAAAAGGGTAAAGTCTCCTTCAAGTACAGCTTGATTCCTGCTGATTATTTTTGGCAACAATATGTAGACTTTGTAGACAATATGCATTTGTAGACTTCTCAGCCCAGCCTATAATATGGGGCTTTCTAGCTGTCTCCCATACCCAGCCCTGACCCTAACTAGTTCAAACCACCTTAGCTTGTTGAGATTATGTTTGACAGCTAAGTGACTGAAGTAATACTTCTACTGTAATGTAAATTTCTTTGGAAATATCTAGATGAAATAGAGGACTGACAAAAATATGCAGTAGGGAGAAATAACATTGCATGTTATTTTTAAAAAATCACATAATTCTAGAGAACTAGGAAAAAATAGAATAAAAAACTTACATAGCCTGCAGCAAGGATGTAACAGTATAAATGAGAAGTATAGCTTTCTCCAGAATCAGCCAGCATTCCACAAATCACAGATCTCAGCACAGTTTCCAAGGATTCAATTTGTCTGTGGCTAACCAAGAGGCACCATTCAATTATACCATTTATAGAGAGAGGAACAGCTGCTGCCCTTATCTCACATATCATGTGATCTCCAATATACCCATTTTTGGGGGGTTTAAAAGTTATTTAAAAATATGCAAGTTATTATGAAAAAGTAACCATGACAGATGTTCAGAAATTTAAGCAATTTGATCTTGCATATATCTAAGGCCTTGTCTTTGAAACCTGTTTACATATATTCAGAAAATTGTTCATCACATTTGAAGTTGGAATGGCATGTGGAGTCCTACTTGAAAATCAGCTGGACTTACAGCCTGACCAGGATGGCCAGTTGTGATTCTTCCTTCCCCATCGGGATAGAAAAATATGATTTATAATATTGTCACTCAGTTAAAAGAATATGAAGTTATACATGAAACTATGAACATCTTTTTTTGTATCATCTGCTTTCTCATGATCACAGTTGTGATCTTGTAGTTTAAGCTGGAAGAAATAATGATTAATAATATTGTGATCACTATAATTTAGGAACAATGAGCAAGTTCACATGCCAGGTGAACTTCATCCATGGTTTGTGAACGAAATGTCATGATCTCATTCTTACATAATCCAAAGCCATTACTTTGGGGTTTTCAAATCAGATTAAGCTAAAACAACAACTCACATTACAGTTGGGTGTGATGGCAGAATCCAAACACTATCTCTCCATGTGAATTCTATGATTGAAATCCTGCAATAACTGTCCTGCTGTCCAATTCTAGTTGATATTTAGTTCACTGATTTTTTTGGCTCTGCTTTGGCTTTGCTACTTATAAAAACAAAAACAAAGTAAAACAAAATACTTTTTATACTCTGTATCTTTGAATAAAATTTATAAGTATCAAGCTAATAAATAACATGTTGAATTTTCCACAGCATAACTTTGTGGAATTGATAAATGAACATGTAAAAACAAATCTACAGACACATTTATATAGGAGAAAGAAAAAGAGCCAATATGCTTTGTATTGCAAACTATAACTAATTTAGACTATTTTATTCTATTAAGTACAGCCCAGAGGGCATTGTAATGAGTTAGAACTTTGAAGACCTCTTGAAAAAACGATACAAGTTTCAATTCTCCATCATTCAGTAGCTACGCAATGTTTCCAGAAATTAAATAATTTTCACTTGTGGATCAAACTAGTGAACATTTGAATGTCTCCACAATCTGTCAAATTAGCAATTGACTGTATTTTTAAATCCCGTATTCTGCCACATACAGTACTTCATTGAGACAGAAGTTTTTTAGCAACCTGATTCTGACCACACAATACCATTTCCAAAATTGGAAAAAAATCTTTTGTTATCCTTAATTTATTGACCAGATTAAAAATTCTGAAGAAGATATAATAATAAAAAAGATTAGTAAGATAAATTTAATTTCAAGATTTGGGGGAGGGGGTTGCTCTTGTTTTTTTTTTTTAGATTGGAGTATTGGAAGGTATCATTCAGAAATTTTCCCAGCTACATGTTAAGATGCCAAGACTTTTCTTCACTAGGGTACATTATTTCTTTTGAAATACAGATATCTTTAACATCCCTAATAAAGAATTTTACCTAGGCTTCTTTCCACTGTGATTCTGCTGCAGTACCAAGGACAGCAATGAGCAGTAGTTGCTGATGTCTATCATTCTTTGCTGGAAATGTTCATGAGCCATAATATATGTTGAGGAGTAGCATAAAAATCAGCATAATTTTAGGTGAGTTACATTAAAACAAAATCCAAAACAAAACCAAGACATCAATGCTTAGTTGCAGTTAGCTATATTGTAGTTATACAGTGAAGGCAGTGTTTGGCATCCTCCTGCACACTACCTGCAAAACCTCCTTCTGGTCACCTTCCTCCAAGTGCACAGAGAAGAAGGGCAGTCTCTGACCACCATTCAAGGCTTCTGCCATGCATATTCTTGTAGGAAAGGCACAGGAACAAACTGAGCCAATCAGTGGCTGCTTTGGAAAAACACAGCCTTGAGATTGCATGCCAACAAGGCCCATCAGGTAACATGGAAAATTAAAAGAATTCCCATGGCTCCAAAACTGTCATAGGTTTGCATCCTATGATTAGTCTGGCTTGCTGCTGGTTTAGAAAAAGGAATGCTATACTTCAAAATGGGAGGTGTTCTGCAGCAGCTGAACAGCAGTTGGTACTTTCTTTCCAGCACCGTATCACTCCCTGTGTTAGTTATTTGGAGGCTCTCAAGGCTGCGGTTTCCTAGATCTAGTTCTCATGGTTCAACCTGAGGATCTCCACTAATCATAATAGGAAAAGTTGCATTGTGGGGAAGGGGAACATTAGGAAAAGTTGTCTAGCATGTTGTGTTTCCATCAGAAGTGTACAATGGTCTAAACTGGGTCTGTTATATAACCTAAGTAAATAAAATAAAGTCCATTGCAGAGAGTTGCATTGGCATCTGCTTTGGGGGCAAGGGCTTAAAATAATTCACTTTTGGACTTTGACAAAATGGAATAATATGTGAGGAAGTGCAGCATCCCTATTCCTGATATCACCCGAAAGTCCCAAATGGAATCTTTTGCCTCCTTCACCTTGGAATCATGAATGTCCACAGTTTTTCTTTCAGAATGATTTATGCCAACCAAAGCAGCACCTCTACCTTATAAAACATTCATCAGGCACAAGCTACCTAGGAAAAAAAAGAAAGTAAAGTGAGAAAAACAGCATCTCTAATGTACCCACTATATTAAGAGAAGCTTCATAACTGTCAATGGTAGCTCATGTTATTCAGAAGGGAAAAATCAGTTCCTTTCTAAATTATACTTCAGTACGCTGATGTGGGCATCTTTTCATGTCAGTTTGGTAAAAAAGGTGAAGAAGGCACTTAAAGCACATTTGTTGAAATTTTTAATTTTCATTTTTGACATAAATTTCCTTTGTAAATCATTTCTTAGATTTTTTTCCTAACTTACTTCTAACAGGATAAACATTACTGCTAGTGCTGCATTTTGGAGGTAGTACAATGGTTGATTGAAGAGCTAGTGTGAGAAATATGAAAATTTCATTTCATCTTTGTGTCCTTAACTGTGAAAAAAGGTGTTCCTGGAAATCACGTCAAAGCTTTAACATTGTCAGTCTTTGCATGCTTCTGTGCAAGATTTTACACAATTAGTCTTTTGACTGATATTATATAAAATAAACTTCAACAGGAGAACAGTTTTTCTTCTCAAATGGTGCTTCAGCTGGCAGGAACATCTACATAAGAAAAGTCAAGATGTCAGTCGTGATTACATGATTAAAGCCCTGTCCTTTTTATGTGCCTTGTTCACCCGCCACATGTAAAAAGGGAGAAGGCTTCAATTATGTGGTTGTAGCTATAGTCTGGACTTTTTTGCCCTCCCCCTGGACACTCCTGCAGGTTAGGTAAATAAAGATGTTTTCTCTCCGCCTGTCATTAGATTTCAATGAAGATCAGCTCTTTTACACAATCATATTTCCTTAATATGGAATAGAATTATTCAATAACATGATTTATTATAGTTTGTGCTTTCAGACTACAACTGAGTGAAAGAGTCTTTCTTGTCATCAGTTGGCTTTGATGGATAGCTGATATTTAGAAAGGGCATGTTGAATATCTAAAAAAATCTAATGTTCATTGAAAAAATATCTTGAAAAATTTCTATTTTTTTTACTAAATATTTACTAAATTTACTAAAATCCATTATCAGTAAGAACAAATATATCTCAGTTCATACATTTATGGCAACAATATAAATAATGAAAAATCATTTTCATATCCATTTTACTGTGATATGTAATCCTGTAGCAATAATTTATTTCCATCAAGAATAATCTGTTCTTGAAATAGGAGAAGTCTAGGGGATAAAGCTCAGTTACTAGTTCCCATCCTTCCTGAAACTTTGATTTTCTGGTTGGTTTTATAGTTAATACTTCTGTTACACCTTAAGCTTCATATTATTTTCATGAATTTGCAGATACTGTAGTAACATGGTGTAATACCCAGACCCAAAGCAATTTAAAGACATAATGTGCTTGATAGGTAATTTGTAAAAAATCTAAATCTGAAAGTGGGGCTGATACCTTGAGACAGCCTTCTTTTCTATTTAATAATGCAGTGGCATATATTATGCTTTGAATAGTATCTAGCTGTTTGCAAACATGATATGAAAACAAAAGAATATGTTGTTTTTATTCTACATTGGTGAAGTTTCATAACTGGTGAAAAACAAAAGGCATGGTAAAGACTTGCTTCAAGGATTTCTTCCAATGCTACCTTAGCAGCATGATAGATAATGCAATCTTTTATCTGAACCCTGAGCCAAGTTCAAGAAGAATACTTAGTACAGTGGCTCCCATGCTGCCACTGGCATCTGCAAGGATCAAACAGGCAAGAGGGTGGTAGCAGCATTGTAGCTGAAGCCCTGCCCCCTTGTACATGCATGCAACATTGACACATGTCCAAAAGGAATGGGCTTTGATTCCAAAGCCAAAACTACTATCTTTCCTGTTTGATCTCCCCCATGGATACCCCTGCATGACACTCAAAAAGATAGAGCCCTCATATTTAGGAATATGACTTCCTTCTGCAGTACAATTTACATTAATGAGCAAGCTCCTGCAAGTTCTAAGTCTACAGTTTCTTTACCAAAACAAAACTATTTTCCTTGTTCTTATATTCAGGTGTTGGCCTATATAACAGTATATGGAACTCATCCAAGATCTGATTTAAATTGATTTTTTAGAATGTGTTTGTGTACATGCATAAATATATGCAATTGATTTGACTGAATTGTCTTGAAGTTTTGTTTAGTGCTACTATATCATTGTATACATTGCACATTAGATTTTCTAAGATTAATCTCTGAAATACTGTACATACATTTTGTCTTGGCATTAAATTAGATGTTATTACATTTAAAAATCCTTTCAGGTAGTAAATTAGCTATTGACAATTCAATGAAATAATTATAAAGGTGATTGGCGATCATCTATGTTACCAGCGGTGTTATATTCTAGTTATGCAGAAATAGATGTAATGTTAATATCTCAGTAAAAATGTCAGTTACATTTTAATATTTTAATGGATGCACCATTATGACACCATTTAAGAAATGAGTAAATGATTCCAAAAAGATTTCAGCATAAATAAATAGGAGAAGGTTCCATTATCAAGCCATTAGAATTCAAAGCTCTAATGGCATAATATCCTGTCTGCAGATCTACAGAGACCCATGACCACTTTAATTTTAATGTGTTTTCAAAGCAGTAAACCTAGGGATTTTGGTCCATGTCAATAGTGGTGCAATTTATTAAGATGACTGGTCTGTATGAGGTATAGTTTGGTCTAGTTGGCCCTGTTGTAAGTTTTTTTTTTAAAAAAAATGTTCAATTGTGCCTGATTCTTAGAGACTGCCTGGACAAGTCCCTGCAGTTTTCTTGGCAAGGCTTTTCAGGAGTGGTTTGCCATTGCCTTCTTCCTGGGGCTGAGAGAAGGTGACTGGCCCAAGGTCACCCAGCTGGTTTTGTGCCTAAGACTAGAATGCACAGTCTCCCAGTTTCTAGGCTGATGCCTTAACCACTATACCAAATTGGCTTTCTTGTTCTAAGTTACCAATCCACAAATACATTTAAGTACATATAATCCTTCAAGCACCAACTCATTGAATTGCTCCTATAGCAGTTCCTTTCTGATAGTATGGATTGATGAAAAAATGCAGCCTATTCTCCTAAATTAGAAGTACATCTAGAGATTCCTTAGTCAGCTGACTACCCCTTGAATCAAAGACTCACGTTGGTTGAAATGTCTTGCTGTGTATAGCCTTAACAGGAAACATCAGCAGCAGCTGAAGGTCTAGAGCAGGGCTGAGAGTCTATGGTCTGCCTCATACAGTATCTGCTGTATGACAACAGGCACTTTGAAAGAAGTGAGGCAGGAGTCATAATTGAGCAAATACTTTGAGGTAGCAGGTTCCCCATTCTCGAACACTTTAGAATGAGGGAATAAAGCCCCTAGTATGGAACAAACAAACGTTAGTAACACAGATTACATATTTTTGTTCTGGTGCTTTGGTAATGTTTCAGTAGAGGATGTATAGGTTCTGAATGAGTTGGGGGTCTGACATACCTCAGGCTCTTTAGAACCCACAGCTAACTTTTTTTTCCCCCCAGATCTTTCGTGGGCTACAATTACCTTACAGTGTAAGCAAGCTTCCTGATTCCACATTGATCCCAAAAGTATAGCTGAGGTTTAATGGCCTAATGAAACATGCTTGTAAAAGAGGCAGCCAATGACCAGTGGCTTTAGGACTACCTAAAACATAAGCCAACACTGACATTTCACCCTGTTCTCCCAATAGCATTTTATAATATTGTAGCTTAAGCTACATCATGGAATGGTGTTTGGTACTCCCAAGTCAATAATGCAGGTTCCAATATGACCCATAACTTATGTCCTGGAAGGCTGCAAGAGGGCTGTGTTAAATTGCCCACTATATTACCTAAGTTCAGTGAAATAAAAGTTGATTATGAGGCTAGGGCATGGGTATTTCTTCTCTTTTATGGTGTTCTACAGCATTTCCCAGCCTACAATTAGCTGCATAATTCTCATCCCTCTTAGATATTATTCCCACAATCACATTTCCCAGCATGATTCAACTGACAGGGAGTGACTATCAACTCTACTCAGTGAGGTTCATGGCTGGAGAGGGATTTAATCTAAGTTACCAGTGTCCCAATCTTCAGCTCCCTAACAGCTTCTGAGAAAGGCAACAGCTTTCCCAGACTTGGAACAATGACCGTCTCATACCAAACCTGTTTAATTTTGCTGTCACTTACTTAGCAATTGGCCTGGCTTATTAAAACCCTTGAGGAATTTGAATGAGCCAATGTTCTTTTTTATTATTATTTGTTGTTTGCCACAGGAAGAACACAATACTTCAATTAATGATCCCTGCTCCCACCCACAATGTTCACCATTCACCTGACTTCAGTTAGGGTTTCATTATTACTCCAACAATGAACAGCAAACTAAGGTGCCTATAATACAGCCAAGTAGTCAGTGGGGTCTGCAACAGCAGCCTCTGAGCCACATCCTCTTCTGATGCTGTCCAAAAGAGAGCAATTTGTCAGCAACACAAGAATAGATTTGTGACCTGATGGACTTATTGGAAATCATAAGACACTCACCAAGATGCAGCAACAGCAAAATAAGCTATCATCAGTATTGGACTCCAATTAATCTCAGTTATTTCTCACAGCTGGTAGGCTTCTGACAGCCAAAATGAGAGGGTGAATATATAAGGTAACCTGCGAAGCACATAGATTAACGTATCTTCTCAGATAGATTCTGAATTAAATTATTCTGTCACAATGGAAGGGTGTCCTTTCTCCTTTTTGTCTGCATATATTAGGAGGCTTCTTTATCTATATAACACAGCATTAGTACTGACAACCATTCATGCACCAAAGGCTACACTCTGTGCAGTCTTATCACTGTTTCTCTCATCTTCAGCATGGAAATACTTGAGAAGCTAGTTGTTTATTCAGTGGAATTTTAACACTCTTTTTCATTCAAAGAAGCAAAGGAGAGGTAACATTCTACTTGCTACAAGATAGGATGATTCAAATAATAAAGTTTTTGAATGGTATAAATGGTTATTTCATATCTATCTTTAAATGAATTTATGTTAGAAGAAAATGAAGTGATTCTTTGGCTGATGGCATGGGATGACTAGGCATGCAGCAAGGATCATAGAAAAATGCTTTTTCCTCTGTTTATGGGTGAAGTTGGAATCTTTAGCTTGAGGAGCACAAATGAATCAAATTAGCTGTTGGAATGAGAGACCAGCAATTTGGACTTGGATGTTTGGTCCAATGTAACTCAGTGTTGTCTAGTACAGACACTCTGTTCTTAAATTAAGTTTGTTGGGAATACTTGGAGTTGTAATCCAACATATCTGGAATACCTCAGTGATGGAGAAAGCTGTTCTAATTATAGCCTGGTGAGTCTGCAGAGAAGGATCAAAAAAGTCAAGACTAGTTGCAACAGTGTGATAGACATCCTGTTCCTTTGTATGTGTGTTGACATCACATATATGTACAAAAGGGGCAGTGCTTTGATTGTCTACCAGCTTGACTTTTTCAACTTTTCTTGTGGATCCCAGTGCTTTTAGCCATGCCCCATGTCATCCCTTAGCTGGAAATGGCTAGGACTGACCTGAGTGTTGGTTTAATTACTACTGAGTCAGTGCTCTTAGTAAAACTATTTTATCAGAAAAGGTGAGAAAGAGGCAAAGACAAGAATGAAAAATATGCATATTTGAATATCAGGTAACTTACCAGGTTCACTGATAGTGGCAGTGGATTCCTCTACTCTTCTTTTAACTATATATATATTTAATTATATTTATATATATTTAATTCAGTTGTTCCATTGTAAATAATACCAGAGGTACAAACAAGATCCCACTGGATTATCTTGTTTCCCTAAAGTATTTGTTGTTATTCAATCTTTTTGTACCTATGATCCTATCTGACCACTAGATGAAAGGAAGGGTCCTCACATACTGTCCCTGTGCCTGTTTCTCACCTATTCTAGGTGGTACCTGCTGGATTGGATTCCAGGCCCATCTAGACCAGCAGTCTGTTCTCACAGTGACCAACCAGCTGCAAAAGGAAGCTCATTAGTCTCCCAGCAGATGGCTTTCAGAGGCAATCACAGTCCTCAGGTTACAGTGGCAATTGCAACCGGGATTGCCATTGCTAAGCAATTCAGTCATAAAGCACAACATCACATGATCACATTGCTTAGCAATGGCAATCACAGCAGTCCCAGTTGCCATTGTAACCCCAAGATGCATGGGTCATTAAGCAGGAAGTGGCAGGAGTCCCAGGTAAGGAGTGCAGGTACCACAGGGCAATGAGGTGTGCTGTGATGGGGAGCGACTTACCAGAGTAGCTTATGACCTTCCTTGCCAGCTTCCCATTGACTTTGCTTGTGGGAAGCC
Organism: Candoia aspera; assembly: GCF_035149785.1. Classification (NCBI taxonomy): domain Eukaryota; kingdom Metazoa; phylum Chordata; class Lepidosauria; order Squamata; family Candoiidae; genus Candoia; species Candoia aspera. Next base: position 164,865,178 of record NC_086155.1, read on the forward strand.
AGCAGGGAGGGTCACATGTGGCAATCATGTGACTGCGGCACTCGAGTACCCAGATCATGATTATGTGACTGTAGGGGTGCTGTGATGGCTGGAACTTTGGGGACTGGTCATACTGTATGTTCTTTTTTCAGCGCCGTTGTAACTTTGAACAGTCATTGATCAACTGGAAGTAAGGACAACCTTTAGCCATTTAATTGGTCCAACCTTTTTTTTGAATCCAGCTACTGAGGCATTATGATATTGTCATCTCTCTTTTCAATACTATTTCTTATTATCCCTAACATGCTATTGGCCTTTTTTAGAGCAAATGTATACCGTGTCGATGGCTTCATTGAACTGTTTACCATTACTCCAAGATCTCTTTTCCTAATCAACCACTGCTACAGTAGCTTGATCCCATTAGTTTGTATGAGTAGTTAGGATTTTTGACACCAATGTCCATTACTTTACAGTTGCTCCCATTGAATGACATCTGCCATTTTGACAACCACTCCCCTAATATATAGAGATCTCTTTGGAGCACTTTGCAGTCCCTTGTTTTTACAACTGAACAATTTAGTGCCATCAATAAACTTGGCAATCCCACTAGTCATGCCGAATTCCAGATAATTTATAATTATGTTAAAAAGCACTGGTCCTAGGACAGAATATTTATATTCCTCCATGAGAAATGTTAGTTAAATGATCTCTCCCCCTCCCTCCCCCTCCCATCAGGGCCACAACTGGAGGGGGCAAGCGGGGCATGTGCCCCGGTTGCCATGCTGGGGGGACATCAAAATGAGTGCTGGGGTGAGTTGCCAAAATGGGTGCGGAATCCATGTTTGCCGTGGGTGACACAGACCCTAGTTGCGGGCCTGCCTCCCACTCTCCCTCTCCCTCTCCCAATTTTCTTTTAAAATGTAGTTTAAACAGAAGAGAAGCTTTTCTGTATTCATATATTTCTTAATAAACCTAGCTTTTACTTCAAATACAATAAATGTGATATTCACTGATACTGGGCAAAGCTCATACTCTGCATCCAGACAACTATATTTGTTTTGGTTAAGAGTAGAGGCATCTATGGGGAGGATCAAAAAAGGTCAAGATGTTAACCCCAGCCATGTGATCAAAGCCCGTCCCTTTTTACATGCATCATGACACATCTAAAAAAGAGGGTGTCACTCCCCATCCCCAACTGGACACTCCTGGTTATGAAGATTTTCCTTGTTTCCTATTAAGATGTCCTACTACTTAAATACTCAGTATTCTTTCAGCATTCCATTTAAGTTCATGAGCATGTCACTGCAGTAAGGCTCCTGCTGAATTGAAATCTCCAACAGTACTTCCATTTGGAGGTATTTGTCTTGTTGCAACATTCATATGAGGGAGAAAAAGTAGTTTTATTCATCCATATGGTTTAATCATATAAATACAGACATTTCATCAATGAAATTGGCAACTTGCATAGGCTAGGAGTATGTTCCATTAAACTCAGGAGGACTTACTCTTACTTTTCCCCATGTCAGTGGAAACTACAGCCACGCCAAACAATTCTTCAGCAATTGACACTTCGGGGATATAATATTTAAATATGGTTTATTGTATTGGGAAGTTGTTGCAAAATTAAATAGAAAAAATATTAATTCAGAATACACACACACACACATATACAGTATATATATATAGAGAGAGAGAGAGGGAGAGACAAAGAGAGAGCCAGTTTGGTGTAGTGGTTAAGGCATCAGGCTATAAACCAGGAGACTATGACGTAGTTCTAGGCACAAAGCCAGCTGGGTGACCTTGGGCCAGTCACTTTCTCTCAGCCCTAAGAAGGAAGCAGTGGAAACCACTTCTGAAAAACCTTGCCAAGCAAACTGCAGGGACTTGTCCAGGAAGTCTCCAAGAATTGGACACGATGGAACGGATTAAATATATTTGCATGTATGTATAAATATGCATATATGTTCAGAATTAATGTTTGCATCATTCTGTAAAGACAAAAAATAAGACCAATATTATTAACTAGATACTTAAAGGTTATTTGGATGCAAATAAACTGGAATTTTTTTAGTCTCAGTGTTTGATTTGCTACCCACAACTTAACATTTATTCTCCAATATAATTAACCTTGTTATTTGGTTTTATCTATATCACTATTTTTGAATACTTGATCATTAATATATTTACAGCTTACAGCTTATTCCTTTTCCCCTGGGAGAATAATGTAGTGATTTTGCGTATATAAAAGGATTTAAAGGATTTGTTATATAGTACAGAAAACCATATTTCTCCTTGAAAAGCTCCCAGATTATTTAACGGTATTAGAAAAATATTTTAGCTGATCCATTTGCGTGTGTGCGTGTGTGTATGTGTCTACACATGCACATCTATATATAGTATTGTTGTTTTCTAAAGGAAGTAAGAAGTCAAAGACTATACATGATGGCTATAATATATAGGTAGCTGCTGAAAATAATGAGGATTGATTAGCAAAAGAAAAAAAAAAAACCTCTCCCCCCCCCATTATGTACACAATACATTTGTGGTAAAAGGTGAAAGGTCCCCTGTGCAAGCACCGAATTATGTCTGACCATTTGAGAGGATGCTGCTTTTGTGACGTTTTCTTGGCAGACTGTAGCGGGGTGGTTTGCCATTGCCTTCCCCAGTCGTCACCGTCCCCAGCAAGCTGGGTGCTCATTTTACCAACCTCCAAAGGATGGAAGGCTGAGTCGACCTGAGCCGGCTACCCGAGAGAGAATCCAGCTTCTGCTGGGATCGAACTCAGGTCGTGGGGAAAGTTTCAGTTGCAATACTGCCGCCTACCACTCTGTGCCACACGAGGCTGCTCACACAATACATTTACATTTACCTCCCTATTATAATGCATATAAACAGTGGGTGATCTATGGTTGAAGGCCACACAAGACCTCACCTTCATTTTAAGAGTCTCAAAGATTGTACTTGCCTAAACCCATTAGCAAATTGCCAGTTTGGGGCAATGTGGATTTTTGTTTTGTTTTGTTTTGTTTTCTCTTTTAAACGCTAGAAAACACATATAAAACCTCCACTAGGATTAAAGTATCTGTTTTACTAAACTGCCCCTCAAATGCAAGGAGGAGGCAAAGGAACAGAAGAAGCTTAACAGTCCCAGCTTTCTCCTTCCAGTGATGACACTACAGTTCTGTTACAGTTCTTGAATACTCAGAAGTTTTTTAAAAATACTTTAAATACAGTTTTCTTGCAACACAAATGTCAGCCCCTGATTTATATATACTAGCTGAAAATGAAGAAGTAAGTTGGGCACAACATATGAATTGATGCCACATATTTTAATTTCATATTTTCTGAAACAGATGCTCTGGTGACAGAGGAAGGAGAGAACATGTTTGTTTCTTCAAAGACAGGGTGGTGGGCCACGATTAAGAAACCCTGATTCATATATTGACTATTAGTTTTACCACAGACCTTTCAAAGGCCAAGTTGATTTATATCAGGAAAGATATTCTAGCAAATCCTTGGGTACAAGCTCTTCAGGGCCTTTGAAAGTCAACATCAGAACCTCAAAATGACCTCAGAATTGAACAGGCAGCTAATGGAAATGGTGGAGAATAGATGTGATATGTATAAAACATGATGAAAGAACAAATTAAAACCATCAATTGACAGCCACTAGACAGCAGACATTAAAACAGACATAAAATGGATGAGCAGATCAATTGCAGTGTAAAATTAAAAGCTAATCATTACACATTAAAAGAATAGAAGGGTTTTGCCTGGCATCAAAAAGATCATAGAATAGATACTAGGAATGCTTCTCTGGAAACCAGTATTTCAAGCTGGAGGGTAATTATTGAGAAGGGCCATCTCTGAGTAGTTAACTGCTACATTTCAGCATGTAGTGGCAATCTAGAGCAGGGTCTCCAAAGATGATGGGTAGGAGAATATTGGAAATTATTTCCTTCAAGACACTATAATATCAGCATTTAAAGGGCATTCTAGATTAATATAAGCATATTTGAAATAAATATGATTTCTTCTTGATTGTTGCTCAGGAACAAAGTGGTTGTATTCTGTATTAGCTGAAATTTCCCAAAAGTGTTTCACTGTAATCTTATGTATAGCACATTAATAGATATGAGGCTATTAAGACATGGGTAGTTTATTCTATTGCAGAAATAGCTGGAGAAACAGCTACATCAAAAACTTGGTCACATTTGGGCTTCCAATGAAAATGGCAGAACAAGGAATATCAAGTTATGCTTCTTCAGATCTTCCTTACACTGAAATGTCCCCAAAACAACTGACCACAATGTCTTTGTCTTGTCAGGATCCAGTGTGTTTATTGGCCCTCACACAGCCACCTGTAATCACACAGAATATGATCTTATCTTACCCAGAAATGAATTCATTTTGAGGCACCAAGCACCAAGTACTTTTGCCAACTGGGTAACTCAAGCTTATAATAAGTAGGCTACCACAATTTTCCATCATAAGTAATCTCTACAAGTTGTGATGTATTTAAGTCTGAGCTCAATAATGGGAACTTAGTGGTTAACTTTGAAAATAGTGGAAGAAATGAGGCTGCCCATTACCAGTACCTAAATATACTGTAATGGGCATGACTAATAAAGTAGAAATGTCAGTTTGCTCTTGCTATGTCAGCCACTGCTTTGAGGACTGATTTATGAGGTTGTATGAGCAAACAGCGACACATTTGCGGAATCTTCAGATTAAAGGGATGATTATCAGCACCGGTTTCCTGAGTGCTATTTGCTTACAGAATTGAGTACAGAAACAGAACAGGAAAGAACTGAATTTTGACAAAGCTAGAAAGTTTTACTTTGTATAAGGAGTGGAAGGGAGCTACTGATGGCAAAGGTAAAAAGGAATGAGAAAAGAAGGGTGAGGGCTTGCTTTAAGTTTAATATAAAAATTTCAAAACCATTCATTACTCTGCTCATATAATTAATTGAACCAAAGAACCATAATTTTCCAAATTATGAGATGTGCTTAAGAGAATTAAGAGTCCTTCTATATCATTATTTTTTTTCCTATGTTCTTACATCTTTTAAGGAAGGTGTAATTAAGCAATCCTTCCACCGCCATTTTGAAGAAGGAACAGAAAGGGTGCAAAGAGTAATGAACATGATGAGGAAAGCCAAGCATCTTATTTACGAGAAAAGTTTGCAACATATGGAGCTATTTGTTTCAGAGAAAAAGACCAAAAAAAAAAAAAATTGAAACAGATTAGAAATATTCATGGAAGGTAAGATTATAAATAGCTGCTAGGCAAGACAGCCATAAATTATCTCAAGAATCTGAGGAAATGTGCTGACAAACAACTTCAGAAAATAGGAGAAAATTTCCCTCATATCTTGCTTGTGAGTCTCTCATAGATATCTTCAGGGGCATCCACAGGGGTCCAAAAAGGCAAGATGGCTGCCATGACCTCATGATCAGCCCTGCCCTTTTTATACAGGTGACAGCAACACATGTACAAAGTGGGTGAGGCTTTGATTGCATGGACACAATTCTCATCTTTACTTTTTTGACCCCCATGGATGCCCCAGAGTCTCTAGTTCATTGCTGTGGAATAGACCTTTGGTCTAATTCAGGAAGGTTCTTATTATGTCATACAGCAGAAACACCAAACTTTTCATGGCTTGGAGCTTCACAAAACATTTTTGGAGAGCCAAAGGGCTGCGCTTTACAACATATTGATGCCAACTGGAATTGGAATTTTCTCATTAAAAAATCGTGTCTGTGTAACCAGAATGGATATATTTTTGCATTCTGAGCTTTGAGCCAGTCAGTACAGGAAAAAAATAAAATATGGGGGAAGGTATCTGAAGGACCAAGAAAACAAAGCATCTTGTGGATTCTAAAAGGCATATAGAGCATAAGGTAAAGGTAAAGGTTTCCCTTGACATTAAGTCCAGTCGTGTCTGACTCTAGGGGGCGGTGCTCATCTCCGTTTCAAAGCCGAAGAGCCGGCGTTTGTCCGTAGACACTTCCGTGGTCATGTGGCCGGCATGACTAAACAGAATGCCGTTACCTGCCCGCCAAAGCGGTACCTATTAATCTACTCACATTTGCATGTTTTCTAACTGCTAGGTTGGCAGGAGCTGGGACTAGCAATGGGAGCTCACCCCGTCACGTGGATTCAAACCGCTGACCTTCCAATCGGAAGTTCAGCAGCTCAGCGGTTTAACCCACAGTGCCACTGCGTCCCTCATATAGAGCATATAGGTTGTTTAATTACTAGTATTTGGTAGATACATTAAATACTTGTATCTTTTATTTTCCAGTGTTTAAATACAATGCATTATTATGCAATTTTATACTTATATTTTGATTTGCCACCTTGGGTGAACTCTAGTCAGAAAGTAGGCTTACATGTCTACAAAATAAATCAATTCACAAAATGGCGCATTCAACAATGTTCCCTTTTGTCATCAGGGATAGTTGCTTTACTTGTTATGTTTTGGCCTTCTTTAGGCAAGAAAGCTCAGCTAGCTATGTTCTAAAAATCAGAAAAGCAATTTTGAAAAACAAGTATTAGAACAGCCAACTGTTTCCTAGCTTGAGGTCCTTATAGTTTTTTTCGAGTATGCAAATAGAGCCCTTAGGAATATAAACTGCAGGTTTCTCTCCCACTGGGACCCCAGGAACCCCAAGAATCCCCAGGATTGCTCATGGTCCTTCTGAATCTTGGGTAAAGCTTCCAAAACCCTTTGAAATGTTGCTGCTGAATTGCAATAGAAAACTATTACATATGTGAGATGTAATCATATTAACTGTATTTAATTTATCTTCAAATACATTCAGTTTTTGCCTTGGCACCATCCTCCTCCTCCTCCCTTTTTTGGGGTGGGGAGGAATGTGAACCTTAATATGCCATTCAGTGTGTACTTTGGTCCCCAAAATGATTGCTCATTACTGCTGTGTGACATAAGTAGGCATTCCAGTTGTTCCAAAATTACTATTCCCAAACAGTCCCAGCCAGCATGGCTGAAGGACAAGGAAACTGTAGTTCAACAATATCACACCTTCATTTCATATAGCTAATAGATGGAACCTTCATTTCTGATTCCCACTCCCCACCCTTTCTGTGGTTTCTTGGACAACATTATCTGCACCAGTCATCATTGTGAGTTCCCCTGAGAGAGCAAGGGTATCCAGAATGGCATTAAACCTTTCTGCGCATGGAACAGAAGTCATCAAGAGTGATTCAGAAGCCATTTATACCAATATAAGCCCATTATGTCAATAGGATTCTGTCAGTTAAATGGTTGGTGAACCTTCTTCTTTATATTTCCTTTCCCCCCTTCAGCATGTATTATTCACACCTGATGCATTTTACACTGTCTGAAAATTGAAGGAACAATGTTAAAGTTAGAAGCAGTGAAAGATTAAATGATGCTTTTTCAGTATTTAAGCGGCAAAAAACAAACCAGGCTAAGGCTACATTTGGTATACACCTGCTTTTGAGTAAATTCTACTGAATGTAAGGGATCACAGGAATTTTCTGTGGTAGGAAACTTACAATTTACAAACAATATTATCCATGGTGGGGGTATTTTTTTATTAGAGATTAATATTTCTGCTGCCTTTAGTGAATACCCTGGCTTGCCTTTTATAGAAGCAGGAGCACTAAAGAAAAGTAAGTGATTATACTAAGGCAGTGTTTCTCAACCTTGGCAACTTTAAGATGTGTGGACTTCAACTCCCAGAATTCCCCAGCCAGCCATGCTGGCTGGACAATTCTGGGAGTTGAAGTCCACACATCTTAAAGTTGCCAAGGTTAAGAAAAACTCTACTACAGGATTCAAGCTGTCTCACTCTCTTTGGCAGGACTCGTTCATTATACTTAGCCAAAACAGTTTGCATGATTGTAGTTTAGAATGCTTTCTAAACCAAGCATTGTGACTTAGTATATTGTATGGGCCAGGTCAACTGTGTGTTCAATAACCACATTTAAACAAGCCATGGTTTTAATGTGATAAGGGAATCAAGGTTTTTAATTTTGATGTATATCTGGTTTTCTTCTAATACATTTTGGGAAATATGATATGGTATAAGTTTAATGTGAACAGAGCACCTTTGCTTCTTTACCATGAGAGAAGGTTGGCAGGTACAATTTCCAGAGATACTAAAACAGGGAAGAATCTAGAGTGGGAAGTCATGCACGGCTTTTTACAGGACACCTTCATGCTTTTTGCAGTAGATTTAGATATATCTCTCAAATCCCTGAAATTAGACGGATTTCTTGATCCCTTTCACTGGTCTTGTGCCAGTTTCTGATATTTTTGCCACCTCTTTAGTCTTGTATGGGTGATCATATGAGAAATCTGAATCAAACACATGGGCATATCTTTGCAGAGATAAAGGACCTGCTGGATAAACAAGGTATGCTAATTAGCATGCTCATTTTTCATATTTGTCATTGACATAAACTCTACAGACTCCTGCCCTCCTTTGCAGCATGCAGTCCCTACTATTTTTCAGTGTGTCTCCTATATATGACAATCTTAATTCCAGTTCTTCTAAAGATCATCTTCAGCTCTCTGCATTAGATGGTACTCTCCTGGTTTTAAAGTCACCATTTTGCTACTGAACATAGAAAGCGGTCTTCTGCTGCTGCCTTTATATTACATATGACTCAAGTAAGAATGATGGTACTAGATAAAACATCACTTTCTTCCTTCTTGGCTCACTTCACAACGTTGAGTACCATTCTTGGTATAATTTACAGTAAAAGTTAAGAGAAAACACAATACGCAGTTACTCCACAATCAGTAGAAAATGCTTCACCTTTTACTTCTAATATACAAGGTTCTTCCATGCAAATCAGTGGTTTCAGTGAAGCATGTTTTCACACTCTCTGCCTTGAATCATGTTAAACCCTCTTACATTTTGTTTTCCATCCTGCCTTATGCAACAGACTTCTTGATTCCCTCTTTTGGGCAGATTATCTTGTTTCCATCTGTCCTTTGTTTAAGTAAGTCTCCAATTTGCTTTCATGTTATTCTTCCCTGACTGTGTGAGGGAATTATCACATATGCTTATAATGGAAGAGATTTCATTCCTGTTCACAGCTTGTGACCTTCACTCTATGCTCAGGATTCACAGTGATCATCTTATTAAGAGCAGAGAATTATATTTGTTTCTGCTTCCACTTCTGCAGATGCATAAGTAATAAAAAGTAGGACATGAAGTCTGTATCAGCAATAGGGAACTAGTGTCTTTGCAGATGTTGTTAATTAAAACGCTCAAAATCTCTCACCACTGATCATGCCAGCTGAGTCTGCTAAGATTTATAATTATATTATTATTATTATTTATTAAATATCAGCAAACTTTCCAAAAGTAAACAGGCAAACTGGGACAAAAGGTAGGCAAAAGTAGGAAGAGATAGACATGAGCAAGAAATAGGAAAAGCAGACAATCTATATCTATATACTATATGTTTGTCTGATCTTCGTAGAGTTAAAGAAAAATTTAAAGCCTGCACATTCTTCTGGGTCATTTTGTTTCTTTCTAATGAAGGCATTACCAAACTATAGCTCCCAGTAAATATATTTTTCCAGTATTTTTTTATGTGTCTTGGAAAATACCTTATTTAACCACTGAGATGGAAGATTATTTTCTAGAAGGCTACAGAAGGTTTTAGGTTAGAGATTCAATTCAAAGATGATTCAATAAAATCTATGATTCCAATTGGCTTTCCAGATCTATTCAAATTTTTCCCCCAACTGATTTTTTTAAAAAATGAATCAAATTGACACAATTTGATTCTAAATCAATTTGCATCAGATCACAGCAAATCTGCACACTATTTTCTGTACCTAAAAAGATACATTTTGAAAGTGCTATCCCATCTATATTTAAAATAAGGGATGCCATGTTTTGCTTTATTTCTGCTGTATGCCGGACCAGAAATCTGTGCATTCCACCCATAATAGAAGATACGTTTGAGAATCAAACAGTCCTTATGCATTCAGAAATGGAGGCATTCCTTTTCTGTCCTAGCATATACCTACAACATGAACTTGAGTCTAATACATTTAGTCTTCAATCCTCAACTTGAAAATATGGAGTCTAAAATGTGAAGTTAAGGCCCAGAACTATGAGTCCAGGTTACTTTTCCTTTACTCATTAAAGCTTAGTGGGTGATTTTGGGCCCCAGGTTTCCTCAGCCCAGTTACTTCACAGAATCGTTGCTATGATTGTGCTAAATGTAAGTAATTGCATTTACCTATATGGAAATACAATTGTATATTCCTATAGGAATATAGGAATGTAATGTAATGTAATGTAATGCATTAGATCAGTTTAAAACTTTTGGTCAATTTAAAAGGAAATCCTGCATCATGAATAAACAAGCATTACACTCTGGTTCCTTTTGGTTCTGATTCCAGGTTCTCTGTGATTATGAAATAGAGAGAGAGAGAGAGAGAGAGAGAGAGAGAGAGAGAGACCCATACAAATGATAATAATGAAGACTTTATAGTCTTGCCCTATGTAGCTATCAGTGTCAGAATCACCATAAATCGGTTATGGAAACCAGAGGTAAGATCCACTGATCATTAATCAAGGATGTGAGCCTTTCAAAAAGCTTACCAATTTCCCCATTTCTCTTATCAGCAACTGAAAAAAAAAAATTATCTGTCAAGTGCTGATGGTGTCTGCCATTTAAATTCCTTCTCCATGCCCATTGGGTCCTGACAGAGTGACACATCTCTCCATAAGAAGGATAGTGGCACTTATGGAGAAATTATTATGACAGGCACTTGCCAGCTATTGTCTGCTTCTTTTTTGCTGCTGCTGATAGAGCTTGTCTGTCTTGCATCACAGTAAGAGAAACAAGGAGTGGTGAGGTAAAGCAAGGCAGGAAAAGTAGAGCTATCTTCACCAACAGAAGGGAAAGTGAGGTTAGGTTAATAGAATGGAGCTGCCTTCATTTCTGCTTGGAAAGAAGATTTCACTTTCCCCAACTGTTGATCCAACACCTGAATGGAATATTTACATAGAATATTTATTCTAAAAATTAAAGTGATTATTCACATCTCCTGTTTTCAGGAGAAATTGTCCTGAGAAAGTAGTGGCCTTTACAGTATGTATTTCTATTTGTAAAGCAAAAGAGCAAGGCTGGCAACAAGGTTTAATTGACCTCTAATACTTGGAGAAAAGAGACTCATGTGGCACAGAGTGGTAGGTGGCAGTATTGCAGCCAAAACTCTCCCCACGACCTGAGTTCAATCACGGGTAGCCGGCTCAGGTCGACTCAGCCTTCCATCCTTCCGAGGTCAGTAAAATGAGTACCCAGCTTGCTGAGGAAGGTGACGACTGGGGAAGGCAATGGCAAATCACCCTGCTATAGTCTGCCAAGAAAATGTTGCATAAGCAGCATCCCCCCAAAGGGTCAGACATGACTCGGTGCTTACACAGGGCACCTTTCACCTTTCACACAATACTTGGAGCAGACTTTATCACTTTTTTATTTCTAAATTCACTCTTGTGTATTCCAAGTACTAGAAGATCAATGCTGACAGTTGATTAGAAATCACATTAGAACAGGGAAGGGAAGATTCTGCTGCTTGGATGAAATACAGAGCTGGGCTGATACAGTGAATCTACTATTGTGTCACTCGCATTACTTTGGTGACCATCCATTCATCCATCTTGCTAGTCTTCTTCCAAGCCCTATGATAATGTTAGACATGACTGTATTTAAGTTCCTTTAATAATATTAGATTGGACCTATAAAGCTGATAATGCCTGAACAGTATTTTCCCTCCCTCCTTCCTTCCTTCCTTCCTTCCTTCCTTCCTTCCTTCCTTCCTTCCTTCCTTCCTTCCTTCCTTCCTATCCCTGCTTGGTTTCAAGAGGAGACATGGATTGATTAGCTTTATGTTACCTCTGCTTATTGCTGAACACTAACATTCAATACTGATGGACTACTACGTATTGTGGTTTTATTAAAAAAACAAGCTATCTGAAAGGATAATGTTGATATATTTATATTCCTGTGTCCTTCTTATGAACATAAATATATTGTGGAAAGTATATCCTGTAGTATGGGGGATAAGAAATAACAAGTCTGGCTAATGTCAGAAAGGGACTAGTGGTTTGAACAATTCTGGCATCGTTCTCTTCCGAAAAAGGACCAAAAAGTTGGAAAATTGCCTTAACTAGCCAATCCTAAGACAGACATAAATGATGGGGATCCAATCCAAAGTAGCAAAACAGCAAAGTTGGGAATGGATCAGCACCAAAAGACTTTGAAGGCAACAAGGACTCTGGAGGACATAGAAACGTTGTGTTTTCACCTGTCTGGGAGAGGGACGTTGCCATCTATCTCAGGATGTGTTTTGACCTCTCAACAGGATTTGTTTATTTGTTTGCTTATTTATTTATAGGCCACCCAACTCCCAAATGACTCCAGACAATTTACAACTAAGAATGTATATGTATATGTATATGTATATGTATATACACACACATACACACAAAATATAACTGTATAACTGGCTGGAAGAGCAAACTATTCAAAACAGAGCAAAATAAAACAAATCAAAAGGACAAAAGAGGGCTCTACAATCACCCTGTCCCTAAGCCCTGGGAGAACAACCAGATTTTCAATAGTTTCCTAAACAACGTAAGGATGGTAGCCACATGAATCACAATGTCCAGGATTTCTTTTCTTATCATGTAAACCTTGCAAAATTCTTTCAGTAAACTAAGAAAATATTTAAATGTGTTCTTGGTTTACATTTCACTGTCTAAAACTGTACCGAGGTACAGGAGGTTTTACTTCCTAATACTGGAATATGTTGCTTGCATAAGTGCATGGGTTAGGTTGGGAGATTCATAGCTCATAGTGGGGTTCTTGTGCCAGAGACATTTGGATATGAACTCTGGTCCTTATGAATATCAGTCTGAATGCATAAGTATTATTAGCAGAAGGCACATGGTATGAAGTGTGGCTATCAAGGAAGTTGAATCTTTCCAATATGACTGATTGGCAATTAAGTGTTAATCTCCCTGAGGTATGAGTAATGCAGATTGTGGCATCCAGGACTTAGTCTGTGGGTCCTTCAAATACCCAGAGGCCCTAAAGAAATTGCTAAACAAGTCACATTGACAAACAATTTTAAGCACAATAAGTGGTATTTTAGTTGATTTCTTTTGCAGAAGCAATCTCCTAGCTGCCAGTCAGAATCACCCTTATTGTGTATTCCTGAGCTAGTTTTATAGAATAGTTGCTGTAAGGTCCTTATTGTCTTTGAGGGCTCAGCACAACATTAAAATGTTTCCTGATTCAGACAAACTATGGTTAACACAAAACCAAAACATAAGTGTTTTGTTTTCTATTTATTTATTTGTCAAACTTTATCACCCCCCATCTCCCCCCAAAAGAGGGACTCTAGTTATATTTTTTTTCTTGTTCAGCTTTTTATTTCTATGCTGAATATATATTCAGTATCCCTAAGGGCATTTAAATGCATTAGTACTTAGCAGGTGCATTGAATAATTGTTTCAATTACTTTTCCTTTCCTTTTATTATTTTTGACTTTTTAATAAAAAAATAAAGGCCTCATGAATACTAAGGTTACAAATCTTTGCAGACTAATTGTCTTGCAGGTAGCTTAATGCAAAGATTATAATATTATTTTTCTCAAGATTTTTCTAATGAATGTAATTTAATTTGGGACCATAATAATCTTCCTTATTAACAGTGTAGAAAATATTTACAAAAAATAAATAGCAAAGCTTTGCACTGAAATACATGAAAATTTCCTAGTTGAACCCCATCTAATGGTATGTTTCATAATGTAATAAAAATTAACATTTAAAAAGACTAAAAAGCCAATTTGGTGGGGAATTCTTTTGGGGAGATTTAATTCAGGAACGTGTGAACTTTGCAGGATGCACTACCTGGAGCCACTTGATCACATAATTTGCACCCTCCCCCCATGTGCTTCAGTTGCATGAGTGATGTTAATTCACTACAAATAAAGACCTGTTCTGCAGAGACATTATACTGGTGGCAGAGTTGTAAATTATTATAGTACTGTATGCCTTTACTGATAATCTGATGAAAACACTGAAGAAAGTAAACTTTTACTAAATCTTGTCATTTGTGAAACTAAGCATATGGACTGCGAAATTTCCAGCTGTTATTATTCTTGCAGGCTGCTCTCATTTTCTGTTTGGTATCTGCCCTGGAGAAGTGTTGATTCAGCTATCTTATTTTTGTTGACAAAATAAAACATTGCACAGGCATGTGCTTGTATATTAATGGTTGCACCAGTCAATGAAGTTCTCCTGCATCTTTTTCCTCATTCCATTTGAGTCCCCACCACCACCAGCAGTCCTACCAACATCACTAAAGAGGAGTCTTTACATGACTAACATTTGGGAAATGTCTCATTTATGGGAGAAATTTAGAGAATGCATTCATTCAGCTTCTCTACCCACAAATTTTGTGGAGAAATTTGCAAGCCCAAATGTACCCAGCTCTAATTAATAGTGCAGCTATTAATTGCAAGGATGGAGAGAGAAAGAACAGAGGTGGATGACCAGGAATCCCTTTTTCTCAACAGATTTTTCAACATTATAAGTAGTCAACAATAAAGACAAGTAGTCAACAATAAAGTTGTTCTGTATTGTTCTTTTTCTATGACTCATTCACTTTCCCTTGGCAGTGCAAATAGTGAGTTCAATAAAAACTGTAGGATTTCCTCTAATGCTGAACAGAAATCATACAATCATAAAGTTGGAGGGCCATTGATTTTTGCTTCTGCTCAGAGAAGGAATCAAACTAAAACATCTCTGACAGATTGTCTGTCCAGCTTCTGCTCGATCATGCCCAGTGAAAGACAGCCTAACACCTCCCTAGGAAATCTGTCAAAATAGTCAATAATGCTCTGACTATTAAGAGATTGTTCTGATGTTTGATAGGCATCTGTCTCCCTACTTTCTGGGAGGATAAAGCCATTGACTACTGACAGCCCTTCAGGAAATTAACAGTACAGTCACATCCCCACTCGGTCTTCTCTTCTAAAGGCTAAACAGAGTTGTAAGGATAAAATGAAGAGGAGGAGGAGGAGGAGGAGGAGGAGGAGGAGGAGGAGGGGGGAGAAATTTTTATCCTGCCTTTTTAAAATACGTTTTGGTCAACTCAAGGTGGCAAACATACCTAATACTCCTGCCTCCTATTTTCCCCACAGCAATGACCCTGTGAAGTGGGCAGGGCTGGGAAAAAGTAATGGGTGCAAAGTCACCCAGCCGATTGATTGATTGATTGATTGATTGATTGATTGATTGATTTGTCCATCCATCCATCCATCCATCCATCCATCCATCCAATTTGTCCCCACCCATCTCCTCCCATCGGGGGACTCATTTTGCCTAAATGAGGCCAAAACTCAGAGTCTCTGCATTTCTAGGCCAGCATCTTCACCACTACACCAAACTGGCTCTCCCCATTAAGCCATACTGAGTTTTTCAATAAAATAGAATATAAATAAAAACTCAGCCAGTCTACTAGTTAAAACCAATAGACACTATTTTTAGGGGGAAAGGGGTTTTTGTTTTTTTTTAAGCCAGCTGTAATAATTATAAGTATAGTCCTCTGGAGGGAACATAGTTATGCAAACTGCTTTTGGATTTTATAGAAATGTATTTAATGTATTAGAGCTTAAGACAGCTATAATTCTTGTAATTGTGTCTGTTGTATCTTTGAAAGTGGCATCCCTGCAAAGGTTGCATTGGGGAAAAAATAAGACTGCTAAAAAAATTAAAAGCTCATATGGTAAAGAATGAGAGAAGTGAGTGTTTTTCTTGCATTATGTATTCTCAGAACATTGCAATCATCATTATGAAATGCTTATTGAGTTACTGTTGGTTGCCAAGAGAAAAAGGCTTGTTGAAAGTTTCTCTTTTTAGGAAGCAATCAACATCTTCATGCTGGAGGATCAATCTCTCTCCAGGAAAGAGTCTCATTTGGCTATAATCATCATCATAATTGGTGGTGCAGGTAGTGGTGAAACTCAAAACTGACACATTCAGAAAAAAAAACATTCCCAGTTCAGAACTGTTTAGTCTTTGCACACCAACATGCCCCAAGCTACTGGGGAGGAAGTTAAATCAGCCTTCCTCAGGAACTACTGGCAGGAACTACACATGCACAAAAGTAAGAATCTCCATGTCCTTGGTAGTTTTGGACGTTGCTTCCATAGAGCAGAAAACACAGCTCTGTGACATATGAAGTAGTTTTGTCCAGTAGGAACAAAGAGAGTCATTGTTTTAAACACTTCTAGAAGCACTGGATGATGCTGTTTTTATCACAGCAATGTTTTGGGTTTAGGGGAAGCCTCACCATGATCCTCACATGATGAGATAAGCTTTTGGAAAGGACAACAGGATTAACAAGTGAATGGTGGCTTATAGGAAAAGAAAGGGACCAAAACATTATCAAGCTGGAAGGAAGAATGGTAGAAATCAATGTACAATTTTAAAATAGGAGCAAACTGAGATGAGGAACTCCGCCAGCACTCATTGATATTTATGCCATTCCAGTTTTAAGGAAACTTCCCATCTTCTTCTGTACGATAAGATTATCTCTATTATCCTTAGTGTATGCTTAATATACCCTTCAATTTATTCTGAAAGTAGCATAAAGATAAGCAGCCATTCCCTTGCCTGGTACTTTCTAGGAGCTGCCATCCCAGCACATGTGGATACCAAGTTTGGAGAGCTTGGCATAAGATGTACATATTTTAATTTTGTAATAAGATCTGGCAGGATCACATGTGATTTTCTTCCCACACAATTAACAACTTCTTCCCACTGGGATGACATGGGGAAGTCTAACACAACAATTTAATTGCCTTCATACAGAGACAGCACATCCATAGATTCCATCCTGAAAAACCAAATTCCCCATATGTGAAGCCATATCTTTGTATCCCTTTATAATATACTACACAGGTACATGGAATCACATAAATTGAGGTGGCAGTGAATAGTTGAACTAGATTATGAATTTTCAGACTGCCAGTTTTCAAGATGATTTCTTGATTGGAGCTCCTACTTTAAATTCACCTAATGAATTAAACCATCATTTGTTGAATATATCATACATTAAAAATCTTAACCTTAATTTACAAATTAAAATGATCCATTCATGGCACTAAGCCAAAAGTAAACAAACTCATGTTTGGGTTTAATGTGTGAACTCAGCCAACCTGTTCAAGATAAAATGTATCTGCTCTTCTCTCCTGGTTTGGAGCCATTAAGTTTCTTCAGGAGTTCTATGTAATTTTTTGTTTTGCTGCCATGACAAATTCAGCATATTTCACATTACATGTCTTAAATCCAGCTGCATCCTCTACTGATCAAACCAGACAAATCTTAGATCATGTAAGAAGAACTGAGGGATGGGATTTTCTGGTTCTCACAATAATTTAAATATACATATACATACACACACACACCTGCCTCAGAGACAGTCCAACACATAGTGGCAGGGTGTAAGATGCAGGCAGGAAGTAGCATACACTGAACGGCACAACCAAGTAGCTGGCATTGTGTACAGGGACATCTGCACAATGTATGGGCTAGACCCTCCCAAGTTCAGATGGGAGATTCCACATAAGGTTGTGCAGAATAACAGGGCTAAGATCCTGTGGGACTTCCGGATCCAGAAAGACAGGCAGGTCCTGGCCAATCAACCAGACACTGTGGTAGTAGACAAGGACCAGAAGACAGCAGTGGTGATAGATGTAGTGGTGCCAAATGACAGCAACATCAGGAAGAAGGAGTATGAGAAACTGGAGGGCCTGAAAGAAGAACTAGAAAGGATGTGGAAAGTGAAGGCCAAAGTGGTGCCAGTGGTGGTAGGAGCTCTCAGGGCTGTGACTCCTAAGCTGGGAGGATGGCTCCAACAGATCCCAGAAACAACATCAGAGCTCTCTGTCCAGAAGAGTGCAATGCTAGGAACAGCTAAGATACTGGGCAGAATCCTCAAGCCCCCAGGCCTCTGGTAGAGGACCTGAGGTTGAGGAAGACACATACCACCCATAGGGGTGAGAAGGGAATGTTATATGGACATAGACATAGACAGCTTTCAAGATGGTTCAAAGCCAACAATAGTTTTGGGATGATCATCCTAAAATGGAAAGTAAGAACTTACTGCCTGACACAAATCTCTGCCCCTTTTATGAAATGATTATTATTGTCTATTACCAAAATATTTAGTATGATTATTTGACAATTCTTTACAATTTTCCTGAGCATAGAATTTCAACTTGCTTGGGTCAGAATCTGGATTTCTTGTTCTAAATTATACATATCCCTGACTTTGTAGGATGCTCCTGCATACTTCCTTTCTATATTCCTAAAAAACTAAGGATCTGTATATACATGAACAGTTTTGACTAAAAGATGCTGGCATTTGCTGCTAAAGAATCATAGATGTCTTCTTGCAATTATTAACAAATAATGGTTGTTTCATTTATGTTTTCCCGTGTGCTATATTTCATACTTTTATCCTCTTCAGCAGCTCCTCACAAGAATGTCAGATTCAGAAATTTGGTGAGTTAATTCTGTATAATACATTTTAACGCTAGCAGAAAAGTATACCAGTCAATCCATTTTCTGGATGGTTGACCTTTATTAAGTGACACAATAATAAATAATAATATTTGAATGAAAGAAACTGACTTCATAAAATTGCTGAATGATTTTAAGTAAATGCCATAATTTTGAAAAGCATCTAGTTCCTGACTGCATGAAACCAGAATACAAAGACAATTTGGAAAGTTTCATTTGGAAACTCATTTGGAAAGTTTCTAGTTTCTGGATTTCTGGCTGTAGAACTGTCCATGATTCAACTCCAGTAGCACTGCGAGTATCAGTAACCAAAATATTTGCATTTTGGCATATATCATAATCTTAGGCTCATTCCATCAGAGGAGTGAACCAA
Organism: Candoia aspera; assembly: GCF_035149785.1. Classification (NCBI taxonomy): domain Eukaryota; kingdom Metazoa; phylum Chordata; class Lepidosauria; order Squamata; family Candoiidae; genus Candoia; species Candoia aspera. The sequence continues at coordinate 164,884,151 of NC_086155.1, forward strand.
AAACTCTGGTGGAGGCACCAATTTGGAGTATCATTTCTGCTGTTAAGGCAACCTTCTTCTCCTGTTCCAGGAGCTGAAATTTTTGCATTCTTGTACTTGTCCTAATTGCACTCCATTTAGGTGTATGACTATTGGTGAGATATCAGTGGTTAGTACTTTAATCTTTTCCACATTGATGACTAGTCTAAATGGCCAGGCTCCATCCCTGAAGTCACAGAGGATATCAGGGGCTTCTACTTCATCAGCAACAAAGATTGCAAGGTAATGAACTGTGTCTGACCAAATTCAACTCCATTGAACTTGTGAACTTGTGAACTTGTGAAGACTTTTCTCATGATGGATCTACTATAGTACTGCATAGCAATAGAGACATGGATGCGTCCCCAGAGTACCCCAGTGCAGACTGGGAAGCCTTCTGATTGTTCACTCTGATGTGAACTATCAAGGCTGAGCCATCAGCAAGTGCTTTCCAAAGGGTGGCTAATGGACACTGTTCAAGGAAGCTGCAAAGTCAATGAATACTATGATAAGTTGTTTGCTGCATAGAATTACTTTTTCTTGACTTACTGTAATGTAAATAAATGGTCATACCAACCCATTTGGATGGAAACCAGCCTGCTCTGCATGAGCCACTTGTTCACTTTGTTTTTGTATCTGGAGTTGGATTATCCACATGAATATTTTACCAGCCATGGATAGCTGTCTGATCCCATAATAGTTTTACACTCATGGCTGCATCATTTTATAAAGATGGGGACCATGATGGCTTGAGTCTATATGCTTGGTACTTGCTCAGCTGTCCAGATCAACTGAATTATGAAGTATGGTCATTGGAGGGAAGGATCATCTTTTGATGCAGAATAATGATATGAGCTTTCAGTCTCTGCAGAGTGCACTATAAGAACACATGAGTGTGATTCTTAGCCATTCTATTGCCATTTTCAGAGACCTCATGTGCAAAGTTAGTGTACACTTTCAGAAAGGAATACAAAATTATATTTGTGCAGGGTTTCGGTATGCATATGTGTGTAAACCAGTGTTTCTCAACCTTGGCAACTTGCCAAGAGGTGTGGACATCAGCTCCCAGAATTCCCCAGCAGCATGTTTAGTCAATTTCATTTTCTAGCCTAAACCACAGGAAGAGTGGTAAATTGCATTCAAAAAATCGACTAGCTGAGAGGTCAGTGCAGTGGAGATCAGAATTAACCAGAAGGGAAATCTTTCATTTCCTTATGTGAGCTCCTTCCCACTTTGCCTCAACCCTTCCTCCACCCCTATGAACTGACAACTGAGCTATATTGAGGATGGGTCAATCTTCCTATGACAAATAAAAGTCTGTTGCACTACTTTATCTGATCAGGAATGTTTCTCATAATTTTTACAGCATTTTACATTTTATGATACAGGCACTGCTATCACTAGTACATTAGAATAAGCTATTGTTTCCTGCAAGTACATAGCATTCAAATACTAAATGTGCATCCTTAAAGACTTATGTAAATTCCCTGGGAAGCCCTTAATGGGGCACAAATCTCTGATGTGTGTATTCACGTTTCAGGACAAGCATCTGTTAATACTTAATATGCTTGCTGGAAGGGGAAAAAATCAGTGTAATAGCATAGCAAATTTGATTCCACATAAGCTTGTGGTTAAACTGGGAGAGATAAGCACTCCAGATCATTCAAGCATGCCTTCAGCAAACTGAATTTTGCTTTCAGTGTTGCAGTTCACTGCATTTACTTTCATCTTCTTTAATAGATGTAATCTTTGTGGAAGGCAGACATTGGGCCAAAAGTTATCAAAGTTGTCCCCTTTGCCTAATCATTCTGTTATTCTCAAACTGCCTGGGTGAAAATGATGAAGGATGTTTATTTACAGGTATTTCTACTGTTCATGGTACTATGTAAACAGAATCACTTCAAGATCCTATACAAAGTTTTGTTTTTGAGTCTTTGGGAGGCATTGCAGAGCATCAGCAGCAGCAGTCATCACTTGTAATTTCATTTTGACAGATGACTACTTTGTCTTACTGGGAATTAAAAACATGTTTTTCAGTGGAATGCTCTGGTTTCCTGCATTTCCCAAATCTTTGCTGCTTATTGATGCTACATGCCTGATAACTCTTTTTCAACTTACCTGAAGGGTACTTCTGTTGAGTAGAGACACTCCAAAGCAAAATCAATCTCACTAATGGTGGAGAGAATTGTATCACCTCAGTTGGTACTACAGGTTATTTAGCATAAACATATGTGCTCTCATTAAGGGCTATCTATAGCCTGCTTCAATGAGTCACTTGTGTAAGAGGTTTTGTTTATAAATCTGAGACTAATTTCCCCAGTCTCTTCTTTCTGCATCATAGCAAAAGCATGCTAATGTCACTGCACAGGCAAACCATTTTTCTTCAGAGCATGATTCAAAACCATTAAGCAAAGTTTTTCTCAACTGTGTAATAAATATCACAAGGTAAAAGATAGTAACACCACATCAGCCCCAGAGGTTCTTTTTCCGATTACCATCTTTAAGACTAACCCCCCAAAAAGAATTGAAAAGTTGTTTCCTCGTCAGCAAAAGTTCATTCCTATGACCAGGGCGTTATTAGCTGTTTCAGCTATTTCTCTCTTAATTGCAGCTTTATATAGTGGATTTGTTGCACCAATGAGATTTTGACAGGATATTCTATGGTAGGGATGACCAGGGAGCTCACTTAATATTTTTAGAGACTCCTCTGTGGATGAGGCAACAGAGAAAAGGTGGTCAGGCTGTTTTTTCTTCTCTTCTCTTTTCTTTTTTCAGAACTAGGGTAAGCCTATTGTATGACTTATACTATATATTTTTTGTTTTTGTTTTTATTACTTTCTACATCAAAGCAGTACTACCAGCTTTCAGCAGTTCTGGTCAGAACTGAGTATAAGTTTCATTTATGCACAGCTCTTACCAGAAAGCATTCTTGTTTATGGTTTGTTTACATTGATTGTTCCAATCTGTGTAATTAATTTGGTATTCAAAGGAAATAAAACATATGGTTCCCATAAATAAACCATTAGTCTGGTGGAGGTAAATCAAACCACAGCTAGAAGAGTTGCCTTTGCATAATTTGGGGCCATTCTTCATTCAAGGATTGGGATCTCATCAATGACTTCATTTTCTATGTCTTCAAATGCCATAGATATTATATTCCCAATCCACTTGGAAAGACCAGAAATAAATATGACAGGTTACATCTATGGAATAAACCATACTCACAGAAGTCATAGAACTGATGTATCAACCTTAGACCACTGTCTGATCCTGCACCATTTAGCTGAAAAAATACACAGTACCGCCCACCCTTTTTTTCAGACTTTGTGGATTTCAGATCATAACTTTTGATCTAATTCCAAGAGGAGGCTTTGGGAAAAACTTCAGGGATCCTCAGTGGATAAAATATTGTTCCTTCTTATCCAGACTCTTTATTCTAATACTTCACTGAGAGTCAGATGCTTCCTCAGAGGCATTTTTCTGGAACTCTTTCCACAAAAAGAGAATAAGGCAAGGATACATTCTAGCCCCCTTATTTTTCAGTTTGTACATTAATTCAGTCATTCAGGCTCTCTCATCTTCTAAACATCACTCTCCAATGTTAGCAGATTGGGCAATTCCAGCCTTGCTATATGCAGTTGATGTAGTAATTCTATCTGTCTCCCAGGAGGGAATGAGAAGGGCATTGAAGGCATAGGTTTTGCTTAAAAGAACAACATGTAGTAAACTATAAAAAAAACCTAAAATGCTAGTCTTTGCACAACATAAGAGTAGGATGCATAAATGGCAAATTAATGGGACCCCAATAGAGCAGGTATGTACTTATAAATACTGTATCTTGGAGTGCAGTTCCAGGCTTCCTTATCTTGGAGTAGAGATTTCTCTTACCAGGCAAGTGTTGCCCAATATAGTTCCACAGCTGTCTTAAGAGTCTTCCATTCAAAGGGGGCACATTTTATTCCTGCAGCTTGCCAAGGTCGTTTCTCAGCTTTTTTATTGTGTTGAGATTTGCATTTTTACAAAGTATAATATCCTGGAAGCTGTCCAGTCCAAATTTATAAGAGTTATACTTCCAAGATGCATCAAGAATACTGCCTTGTTGTTAGAGACAGGTTTGGTTTCTATTGCCTTAATTTCTGGCTAAAATTGATTTTTTCCCCCTGTGGGTCTGGCTAACAAAAGCTAATAGCAAACTCCAGTCCTTAGGACTTGCTTTGGAAAGTTTCTGTACATTAGGGCTTGAAAATCCCAGGAGTTATCTTAAACTATGTATCTGGGATACTGATTTTCAAACTGGCTTAAGCCTAGAATTCAACCCTACAGTTTATGGATTCTTTTCAAATGGGCATGTGCCATCATCATCTCTCTCTTCAATTCTAATTCTGACATTTTGTCAGGCTTTCACCTTGTCCAGGTTAGATGCACTACCCTCTGCAGTTCTGTGGGGATGGTATAAAAACATCCCTTTTCAGCAGGGCTTATCTTCATGTAGAGATGGCTCTGTGGAATCCCTAAGCCACATGTTCCTTTGTTGCTCTCTCTATAGGGAATCTCGAACCATATATCTGTCCCATTTTAAAGAACTACCCTGGTAGAGAGCACAATGTCTATCTGCCACTGCTTCTATCTGACCAGGACCCTGCCACATCTTTCCAGGTTGCCTGATTTTCTGCTATCGTTTGTTGTATCTGTCCTACCTACAGTTGAAGTTAAGCACAAATTTTGGTGATTGCCACTACTATTTGTACTCAAGTTACTGTAATAATGTATTTTCTGTAATTTTATTGTATTTTATGTCTACTTTTTAGTTTTATTAATAATTATAGGTTCATGTATTTTTACTGTAGTAGTCTCTGGACTAAAGGCCATAATAAAGGTTTTATTTGATTTGATGTATTTAAAAATCATAGGAAGGAACTCATAAAGCTTTGGCAAAGTTTTATAAAAGGACCTTGACCTAGCTTTTATTCTGATGTGCCCCACAACATTTTGGTAGGAATACAGTGGGCTCAGAGGAGAGTAAGAACCATTTAGAATATTCTAGATTCCTTGGACCACAGATGTGCAACCTTTATTAACCACACTTCCCAAAAGCAGATGAAAAGAAGGGCAATGAAAGCCTAGGATTAAACATTAAATTTGTTTTGAGTTCAAAAATTTTTTTAAATCAAATAAAAACAAATGAATGCAGATAATTTGATCTACTAAGTGTCTACAGACAAACGCCGGCTCTTCGGCTTTGAAACGGAGATGAGCACCACCTCCTAGAGTCGGACACGACTGGACTTAATGTCAAGGGAAACCTTTACCTTTACTATACATTTAAAGGGGGAAGGGGAGAGTTTGGGGAACTGCATCTAAAGCTTGGCATGGCGAGAGTTTTGTAGACCCGAGGTCACAGGTTGTGCTCTCTTCCTCTGATGAATGGTTGGATTAAAATTCCTGTAAGTGTGATGCATAGAAGAAATACTGCCTTCCAGGAGCATTTGTGATATAATGTAAGCAATGTAATGAGATTTTGATCAATATTCAAAAAACACCAATGGTTTCAGAAAAGTAATGCCCCAATCTAAACACTTCAACATTTCTTAATAATGCCCCTCCTAATTCTAAATTAGCTGCTCTTATCTCAGAATGTCATCTGTTTACTTTAGAGGAGCTTTCGGAGATGTGCAATATTATCAAGAATTATTGAGGCAGACAGGTCAAACCCAAAAGGGTAAATGAAATTATAAGGCTGTAGGACAGTTATCTGCCCTACCTTTGTTCTCCTTATCAACATGCTGAATTGAGTCTCGAAAGGATAAAATCTCTGACTTTGGTCCAGTCTGTTAATAATTAAACCACTTCAGTTTAAGCATAACCACTTAAAAAGTCTGGTCTGTCTTCAGTTTTGAGAGCTTTTGAGGTTCAGGCTGAAGGTGAACTGCACTGTCTACAATCTTAAATCCATTTCCCATTACTCCTCCATTTACCTGGACAAATAAAGGTAAGTTTCCGCTTAGAAGCTGATCCATCTGCAAATCTCCTCAAAGATTAGAGACTAGCCTCATGCTTTATCTGAGCTTTAAAATCAAATGGTTTTACGTGCAGTACTTAAAAAGCTAACACTGCCTCCGTGTTTAGCAACAGGTTTGTGTACATATGGCACATATTGCTGGAATGCCATATCATTTGCTAGGAAAAAGATGTAGGAGGTAGCTCAATATCACCCCATAGGAGTGGAGCCCCTTATTATTTCCAAGCTGATGAAAACTTTACTATGTACTGCATTGCTTCATATGTTTACATACATTTCACATTTTCAAGTCTTATATTTGTAGTAACTGTATTATGTTAAGTCTGCTTTCATTAGGTTTGTAATGTATTCATTCTGTATATTATACTTTCTTTTCTTTTTTTTCCTTGGTCAAAAGAAACAGAAGCAACAGAAAGGGAAAGAAGTTGCACTGTATGCTAAAAATCTGCACATCAACACAGAAATTAGAGATAATGAACTTGGTATTGCTATGGAAAGCATCTGGAAAAACATAAATAGAAGAAGGGATAAAACAACAGTTACTGATGTCCACCACTGGCCACCCAAGAAGGAAAGATGTGGACAATGTTTTCCAAAAGCAAACAGCAGATTTTTCAATGAGGCATGAAGCACAAGAGGTGATGGGTGGGGAATTTTAGCTACTCCATGGTCTGTCTTGCTGATAACTTTCTCCTTCAAAAGGCAGAACTTGGCACAAGGAAATTTTGACAATCTAGTCAACAGGCAAAGTGGAAGTAGTGGGAATTTTGGTGGAAAGGGTATTGCTGGAATTCTTATATATAGGAATTTCTGGCAGTTAAACTCATATATTAGGCTTCAAATAAGCAGATACTAATCAACACAGAGCAATGACAAGGAGTATTCCAAGGCAGGAGAAATTCATGGGAAAAGCAGCTTAGATGGGTGAGAGTTCCTAAAAAGATATACTAAAGCAGAATCCAGTGAGGGGGAAAAGGCATAGAAAGAAAACAGAGGAAGCCAGTGTGGGAGTAGAAAATTCTAGCAAGCCAGTGTTTCTCAACCGTGTCAACTTTAAGAGATATGGACTTCAACTCCCAGAATTCCCCAGCCAGCATGTAAACATAGGTAAAAAGAGGTATGGGTGACAGGTGAAATACGGAGTCCATACAGGTAACCCAGATTTATAAGGATAGTGTCTGTTCGCTCAGGATTAGAATAACTTGAGGCTAGCAAAGAAAGTTAAGGCAACAAAAGCTGCTTCTTCAGATGCATCCAAAATGAAAGAGAAAAGAAATAGTGAACACTCAAAGGGTAACAGATGCAAAGGAGATATACATCCATCTCTCTAAGCATTTTGAAATCAATAGCCCTGTGCAAATGAGCTCTGGTTCAGTTCAAATATGGCATGACTTGATTTGAGTTTGCAATTTAAGGTCTGAGGGAAAAGCCATTCAAATCACTTGTAGATCTGCCTCACTTAGCTGTCCCCATTGCCATCATTAAGTGAGGATTGTGGGTCATTAAGCAAGTCCCAGGTAGCTTGAAAACAGGTTGGCAGACATGTAAGTGGCTGCTGGTGGGTGGGGGAAGGCGTGTGGGTGCCCATCTAGATGCAGTGTGAGCACAATAGAGCTGTAGGTGGCTGCTGCCAGCTAGGGGAGGTGTGTGAGTGGTTGGCGAGGCACAGTGCTAGTGTGGCATGCCAGCAGTGGCTGCCGCAGGACACTGCAACCATTGTAAGTGTGAACTGGTTGCCAAGTGCCCAGATTGCGATCATGTGACCAGGGGGTGCTGGGACAGCCAGAACTTTGAAGACTGGTTGTAAGTATGGTCACTGAACAAGTGGTCATTCAACGAGGACTACCTGTACAGGAGAGCATTATAGGGGTTTTTACACCAAGACTGCTAGAGGTCTGCTAGAGACAACACAACGTGATGATCAAGAAATCACCTTTTCTATACAAGTGGCAGCAATGAAGACAGGCTGCTAACGCCAGCACGGTGCTAGCACAATCTTGCTGGTGTGTGTGTGTGAGAGAGAGAGAGAAAGAGAGATTCATGCAGCTATGTACATGAACAATGCTAACTTCAACACACACACTATTGCCTCCCAGTGTGAAAAGGTAAGAGTAGGGAGGGTTCCCATACCCTTGTGGCACTATGATTGCTGGAGATTTTGCTTCCATGACTACTGCCACTATATCCCTCCTCATATGGGTAACGGTAATGAGCGGGTTAAAGCAGGGCCCTTGCGCAATCATCACTTATATGGAAGACAGCTTCCACTGATGCCTGTGAGACATTGTCATACTGTAAAGAGCAGCTGTAAGGGAGGATGGTCTGGATAAAGACTGCAGTGGATATAAAGAGTTGAAAACCACTCCTATCATATGGTCCCAATCTCACGAAGGCCTTTCTCACAACTGCTATTTATTTTAAAAGCACATGGACATATTGTGTGAATAATTCCATATCTGCTTAGGGTTTAACCAGTGCAGTTCTGGCCAAAAAAACAAAAAACCTGCTAGTATTTCTTTGTGGTATTACCTTTTTATTTCTAACTGAATATGTTTGATTTTAACATCTCCATTCAGGGAATATGGAAGCGGTTGCCTGGATTCTAAGTCCTTGGGTGAGCACTGGATGGAGTAGAATTAACTGAAAGCAAATCATCTCTGGACTGCTGATTCTGGCTGTCCGTGTGCTTTTAAAAAATGCATCAGGGACAAAATTGATCATTGGTGTCTCTGTAAACAGCAGCTTTGGTGCTGTTCTCTGGCAAACCAGGTGGTAGCTGTTCCCTGACTCTAGCCCTCAGGGGGAAGATGAGGCAAAAGCACAGGCAGGGAAGGCTAGTCAAACTCTGACCTGCTTGCAGAAATAGAGCTTAACAACAGGAACAACAAGATTTGCAAGCTTACACATGTTAACAGAACCATTCCATAAATTTGTATAGATCTCAATGTTCCTCATTTGCAGTAACTCTCCCACTCCAGTGACAGCCACCTCTTAACACTGTAAGAACAAACACATCCACATTCTCTTTTTAGTTGAGATTAGAGTTTTTTTTTTAAAAAAAAAACCCAAACAAATCTGAATATCCCCAGATTTAAACATAAGTACACATGTTAGTTTATCCACATGTTGTTTCATATGTTCCAGCTGGGATTGTTTGTAGCTGTCTGACCTGACTGTTCACATTGATCAGGAAGCAAGTGCTCACCATCAGTGACCAATAAAACACAATGTTTCCAAATGTGGGCACACTCAACGCTTGGAGTGAATTTTCTAATTCCATATGCAGTATCTTAATCACAAATCAAGCAATAAGAGCAGAGGCTCCATTAGAAAAGGCTTTGCTATATGGATCAAATTGGAGTTCTTTTGGATTTTGCCTTTTCGCAATGTAATTCTTTACTCAACAAGTGTTTCAAAATATTGTGAAAAATAGAATAAAGTGCATTTAGAAATGTGCATGCATAGATTTTATTTTTTTCAGATAAAATGCATGCATAGACTTAGTGTGAAAATGCAGTCAAACATACTTCACATGCATGTTATTTTTAAAACTATACATTGTTCTGGAATGCAGTTATGAATATAATTGATTATATGAATCACAGAGCCAGCTTGGTGTAGGGGGTTAAAGCATCAGGCTAGAAACTGAGAGACTGTGAGTTCTAGTCCTGCCTTAGGCACAAAGCCAGCTGGGAGACCTTGGGCCAGTCACTTTCTCTCTAGCCCTAGAAAGCAGGCAATGGCAAACCACTTCTGAAATACCTTGGCAAGAAAGCTTCAGGGATTTGTCCAGGCAGTCTCCAAGAATCAGACACGATTGAATGTTTTGTTTTTTTTAATGAATAAATGTATGCAAAATTGACATGGGCTGTAAATAATCTGATTAATTTATTACTTATAACCAGCTCACTAAATACAGTTTATTATTTTTTAAAAAAAATTAACTTAGAATGATCAAATATTGAGTAATGTCAACAGTATAAAATTGGGGGTGGGTGGGTGGACAGACAAGTAAAGAATATGAAATCTCCAATATGGCAGTGAAGCTGCTTCCATTTTTACAACTGAAAAATCCAGTAGCTGTACAAGTGAGATTGTTATTCTTAACAGCATACATATGGTGGTGTAGTTACTTGTGTAAAGAATTTTATCCATTATTCCCTTGGATTCTTACTGTTTTGTCAAAGAATCATATTTTTTTAAAAGTCTGACTCCCTGCTGCTTTTATTGCTGAGTGCCTACGTGAAGCACAGTGTGTGCATCTTATTAGTGTTTTCTGTCAATGACATTAAATAAGCTCATATGCAGAAAAAGTCCCAAGCCCTATCAATACAACTTCAGATAAATCTATACCATTATTCTTCTGTTTTCTGATAAGGAATGTTCCAATGTATTATTCTATGTAAAAGTTAGTACATATGCTTATTCAATGTCTAAAGCGCAGAAAATGAAATGATTTAAAAGAACATTTTTTTTCCTGGAGTCTAAGTAATCTAAGTAGAAGAGCAGAAGAGGATTTTGCATAATATTTAGGGTCTCTGCCCGAACAATATAGTGCTTGAAAGATAAATTATTACCTACATGCACTGCATGAAACCAGTCTCCATATTTCTTTATATTTATAGAAAGCTGCCTGGCAAAGCTGGTCTAGACATTTGGAAGAAGGAGGCAGTCATTTCTGGCAGCAAATGGGAGCAGATAGATATTGGAGAACAAAGTTGAGTCTCATGAGATATGTAAGATCACTGTCTGTTTCCTACAAGAGGAAATCCATCTGGACAAAAAAGGCTGCTTTACCATATTTTTTATTGTACTCTGCCCAGAGTCACATTACATGAGATGGGTGGCTACATAAATGTGTTGAATAAACAAGCAAACCAATAAATGTTAGTGCATTATAAATGACAAAATAGTCAGGATCTTCATAATGGGTGTGAAAAGTCGGCAGACACCTCTGTGTGTTTGGAATCCTGGAGCCTTTTAAAGAAGTATCAAGTGGTTAGAAATTAAGTGTCTGAGCTCAGTGCTCCTAAACTACCTGGTCATCTTTACAAGTCAGAAAATGTGTTCTATATTATGTAGCCAAAGGACTGTAAATTACCTCCGGCAGTTTACCTTTTATGTTCTATTCTTACAAAATGTTGTGTTATCTATACCCTTAAATATATTCTAATTATCTGCCTTCCATTGGCTAGTGGATGTTGTTATTTTATATGGGAATGTAAGATATACATTATATCTGATATAAAATCAAATTCAATAATATACCCAAGTTAGCACTCTCAATGTAGGCATGCTGAATTGTATTTTGGAAGAAAATGATACTTCGTTTTATTATTGCCTTTGGCTTTTTTCATAATACTAAATTAGTTCAGTAAAACTAAAGCCCTTGTGAAATCATATACTTTTTATACCACATCATGCAGCTGTAGCTCACAGAAACAGTGCTGGATATAGGGTTATAAAGCAAGTCCCCTGACATAATCTAATAAAGACAATGGCAGCATTGCTGTCAAATGAAGTTCATAGATTTCTTTGCTCATAAGATTGCAAACAAAACCTGATAAACAGTTTACTTTGCCCTGATAGAAGAGAGAGAGAGAGCACTACCAAAAATACAATCAGAACTATACTTGTAAGAAAAATACAATGAATGGAATACACTTCCACTCCCCCAAAGAAAAACATTTGCAGCAATGTAACTTAAAGCCTGATTGTGATCCAGTGACCGCAAACATAAACATTAATTGAACTATAGCAGGTTTGTACATCAAACAAAAACCCAAGAGTTTCAAAGGGGCCTTAACTTGCTTGTGGTATGGTTTACTCTCCCTAGAGCCAGATGTGGAATAAGTGAAGTCAGTCACAAAGTTGATCACCAATCTGGCTGCTGGGATAGAAGCAAGTTAGCACTTCCACAAGAAATGAAAAAAGACATTTCCATTTACCATAAAGCAATGTTTTTCAAACTTGGCAACTTCAAAATGTGTGGACTTCAACTCCAGAATTCCCCATCCAGCATGTGACCACGGTTAGGTTCTTCCATCAAAAGTACCTGGTTTCAAGACTGTGAGTCCCTCATTAAAATAAGTGGTGAATAAAGACCTTGTTTGTAGTGGGAACAATACATTGCTTTTTAAGACTTGTGCACATAATGTATTTGTGAATCAGCTAAGCAGAGTTAACAATAAAGATGCTAAGAACTGGACCTGACTGTTCTTTAAAATTGTCCACAAAATTCCCTGATTTTTTTCTGCCCCAGAAAACAGAGAAATTCATTAATTTCTCAAGGGCAAAGCTTAACTTTAGATATGACAGGAGCATAGCTACTGAAAATCCCAGTGGGAAAAGTCCCTTCCTTCTACATTTCCCACTGCAAATTTAATGGAAGAATGAGAAGCCAGGGAAGATTCAAACCACAGGAAGGATTATTGTGTAATGAAGGGCAGAATATTTGGATATATCCTTTGACCTATTTATGACTGAATCAGTGTTTTTCAAACTTGGCAACTTTAAGATATGTGGACTTCAACTCCCAGAATTCCCCAGCCAGCACGGGGAATATAAATAAAAGCTAAATAAATGCTAGAACACCACAATTCACAAAGAAGAATTTCTACAGAAGCCCGTTCCCCTTAGAAATAATTTCTAGAGCAAATTATTTCATCAAATTAAAGAGAAGTGATTAAAAATGCACAAAAGTTCTTTGTTCAGCACTAAACCAAGAGGATGCAACTAGATCTAATAAAGCAAGGTCTGGAACTGTAGCTATTAAGAGTCCATTAATGGCCCAGACTTTGCAACTACATTTTTCCTGGCACCTTCATGTCTCTCAGATTTTCTTTGTCTGTGATATAGAATAGCTTTCTCCTTGGACAGATACAACATGTTACCATCCATGCTTCTAGAAGTGGACTTAGTAACACTCCTCTGCAGTAATGCCTCTGCCACTGCCCACTGATGAAGTTCAAAATCGTTACCCATTTCCTCCTATATTGCTTTTTTTTTTTTTGGTCCAAAGATCTAATCTTACTTCTCTTGCCACTCTACTGTGAAAGTTTAGAAGACAGTGACCTTATGTTCCACCTTTTAGTGAATAGATTAATTCCAGGAGCCTCACAAAAGTGTGTGCAGTTACTACTGTAGTATATTGAAGAACAGCTTAGTTTCTGAGCACAACTTCCCACACTTGAGACCTTCTAGAATCAACTACTTTTATGTGTACCCTCACATTTGACTATATCTGCCTAGGCTTCTTTCTTAACTACCCTAATGTTTTAGCAGTTATTTAATCATCATTTCAACATCTTAATTATTATAGAGCAACATAGGATTATATTCATTTATCAATTAAATAATTTTGCAATTTTAGCCCTTTTATACACTAAAATATCTCTATATTAGGACTTTTTAAAACTCACTTGCTTTTCACACTGTGCAGTTTGCTGAGTAAATTTTATCTTATTGTTCTTTCTTATTTCTACAACCTTTGTCACTGAACCATATTTAAATTTGATCAGTGACCATAAGAAAGACATATTACTACTCTCTCCTTCTCTCTCTTCTCTCTCTCTCCCTCCCAACAAAATAAAACACATGGATTCACACCCCTTTTCAAATGTCACTGCGAGTATAATCCCATTTCACAGCTCCAAACAATTGCATTTTCAATGTAATAAAACTTCTACAACATCTTCATTCATTTTCTCTGTTTTGATCCAAAAAGTGGTATGTTCTATTTGGTTGTTTTTTTCATTGAGGCAGTCTGAACCAGCACCCATCTATCACATACTGACTCCTCTTTTGACTTGCTAGCCCATCCCAATAAAAAAGGACATGTCTTGACATACCCAGACCAAAATCAGCCTGAATCTACATCTCAAGCTGATTTTCTAGTGGTAACTTTAAGCAGACAGGTACTGTAGAAATCACCTGGAAGACACCTGCTCAGGTCATCCAAAATAAAGACTGACCAGTTTGAATGTCTTCCCTTGGAAGCTACATATGTTGGGTGAACCTGCTTTGTCTTCAGATGCTGGTAAACAGAAAAGTCCAGACCCTGCTCTGAAGTTCCAGGAAATCATCCTTAAATATAATCCAAGATTAAGATGTTTTATGATTTATTTTACTTTTTTACTTTTAAAATTTTTTTATCCCACCTTTTATTATTTTTACAAATAACTCAAGGTGGGGAACATACCAAATACTCCTTCCTCCTCCTATTTTCCCCACAACAACAACCCTGTGAGGTGGGTTGGGCTGAGAGAGAGTGACTGACCCAGAGTCACCCAGCCGGCCTTCATGCCTAAGGCAGGACTAGAACTTACGGTCTCCTGGTTTTATCTTATTGTTATTGCCTAGATAGCAATGCCGGATACCTTTCAGTTAGTAAAGAGCATTTTTTTAATGAGTCTTTCTGACCAGTTTTCTCTTCTTTTTCCTGAATTCTTTCATTTAAAAAAACCTGAATGGATTTAGCCTTTTTGCCTAACTTGGCAAAAATGGTAAAAGATGCTAGGAATATGTAACTTCCAATGGAAAAAAATTAAACGGGTCAATCTCACAGAAACAACAAGTCTAAGAGCGAATAGTGAAAATGAATAATTTTCTTTGTCCCCTCAAGTGACCTAAGCAATCTCTTTTCATGCTGACACCAAAGAACCCAATCTAAATCTGGACCAGGGGAGTAAGGGAGAAAATAATCATTTTTCCACAGGGGATGGTCGCTGATTACTCAGTCAGTGAAATCTTATACACATACAAAGTTATATGCATATATAGCCTTTTCTTTGGAAAGAGATGAGATATTCAGTCATGGGCCTTTTAAGGGGGATCTGGAATACAGTGGGAGCAGCAAAAAGTTACCAGACTTTTGCTAACCTTCAGATTCCCAACAGTTCACGGAGAGATAAACACTGAATCTCATGGTCACTGTGGGAATGAATAAATCGTATTGTGTGCATACTGGAATTCCCCTATATAAACAACTACAGGAGAAGAAAAACCCTTTTCTTTTGAAAATGATGGTCTCTTGATGCCACATAAACTAAACTGTTAATGTGTAAGGTTTTCCTTGTAGTTTTGTTTAAGCCCAAAGGAACAATTAATTCTGTTCTCAGTTTTGCGAAAGAAGTATCTGGTACTATTGACTCGCATCCCTTTTTTGTGCTTGGATTAAGAACAAAACAGAGTATTTCATTTATATGTAAACTGTAGTCTCTACATATGGTAAGCAGACCTAGGCAGGTAGGCAGGTTGCGTTTTGTTTTTTTAAATCTTTAGACATAAATTACCTGGCCTCCCTTCAAAGCCACTGGCAAAATACATCTTGTTTGAGTTTGCTCAGGAATTGCTTTTATCTGCTTTTATTAGAAAGCTGTCTGATCACTGACAGATGCAAAGGACATTTTATGGCAGCGAACTGCTATGTGAAAATTATATGTGAGGAATCTACAAATGAAGGTCTTCTTTACCTCACAGACACCATTAAGCTTTGTAATTGGAATTACTGTATATTTTAACACTAGCATTTCAAACAATAAGAATTCAATTATGAAGTCTTTTTTTTTTAAGTTTCCAACTGCTTTTTCAAATCAAATATTTTTTTTCAGTTATTTTCTTCTATGTTCAGGGAAAGAATATTGTCTCTGCTGCAAACCCTAAGGAGTTCTTAATGAAGTGTCGAAGTAAAACTCCTCACATATATAGTACATATAAGAAGCTAATAATATCAAGTCTCAGATTCCCTGCATTTACAGTCCAGTCCAATATTCCTCAGTTTGAGTGGAAGATATGCTTCCTCCTCCTGTCTGAACATGGAAACTGCCTATCTGATCCTGTCATTTGGAGAGGCTCTGCTAAAAGTCCTTGCTCCTTATAGATACTCAGCATATAGATATGACAACAGGCCTTTCTTGTCTCCAAACATTTGGGGAACAAGTGAAAGGCATCCTATTTCAGTGTGCCTTCAGACTGAGTCGACTGAAGGCATCTAATTGTGTTGGTTTTTATTATCATTTTAAATTTGATTTATTGTATTCTGTTGTTAGCTGCATGAGTCCTTTGCTGTTAGACAGTCTAGAAATGCTGTTAATGAATACCCACATCTATAACCTGTGTTTTTAGTCAAAGATCCTGCTCTATATCGACTTATTTATTCAATCAATCTATCAATCAATCAATTTATATGGCTGTCCATATAGAGAAGCTTTCAATTAAAATGGAAAGAACCACAAAAATTGAGGAAAAAAGAATTATGCAAGTGCAGAAAACATACAATATAGCAAAATTATCCTTTTTGTATCCTTTTGTATATTTTTACTTATTTACTAAGGTCCACAAGTTTAGCAGATGGTTCACAAGTTACCAGTGTTATTTTGGGATGATTGCCTATTTCCTAATAGGAAAAAAGGCCAGGTAAGGAAGAAGGAAATGCAGGATTAAATGCGTATTACCTTTTGGTTTCAATCTCAGATGTTAACTACCCTATCACCAAATGACAGAGAATTCCAGAGGCTCCAGTGATGAAGAAAGAAATTATAGGTAGACTGGGGATGAAAATAAATTCATTCTTTTCTACCTTCTGCATTTTCCCTTAATCTATTTTTTAGATTTTTTTTTTTTAAATTGGTAAAAATCTGTATCTATTACAATTTACAACTCTCCCTAATATAGTATACAGGTAGTCCTCATTGAACAACCACTCTTTCAGTGACCATTTGAAGTTACGACAGCACTGAACAAGGGGGACTTACATTGGGTCCTCATAGTTGCAGCCATCACAGCATCCCTGCAGTCACATGATCAGAATTTCAGCGCTTGGTAACCAGCTCACAATAACAATGTTGCAGCATCCCACAGTCATGTGATCACCATTTGCAACCTTCACTGCCAGCCTCTGACAATGTCAACAGGGAAGCCACCAGGAGGTCGCAAATGGCAATCACATGACTGTGGGATGCTGTGACCATGTGGGATTTGCCTAATGACTGTGACTGCTGGTCATGTGATATTGCACTTTATGACCACGTCTCTTAGTGATGGAGTTGCTGGTCCCAATTACCATAGTTAAATGTGAGGACTACCTGCTTATTTATTTATTTATTTTTCAAATTTCTATCGCTGCCCTTCTCTCCCGAAAAGGGGACTCTGGGCAGTTATATGACTTAAGAGAGTGGTGTGGTGGGTAGTAAAGAAGCCAAGCCCACTCTGTGGGTATGGGGAGAAAGTTCTGTCAGAGTGCTGACAGAACTTTCCCCTTTGGCTATCATATCTTTGATATATTGATATCTAATATCGATATGTTTTGTCCTATTCTTGCAGGCTTCAGATTTGCCATTGCAATGCAAGCTTGATTATCCTCATAAACAGTTATAGGCTGGTTCACTTCCATGCCTATGTCTTTTAACAACTGTTTAAACCGTACAACCTGATTACAGGTTTGTGCTAGAGAATAAAACTCTGCTTCTGCAGTGGAAAGAGCAACAAGTGAATGCCAGCCCAAGCTTGACCCAGCAAATTGAATTAAAATCCCAGAAGTGGATTTCCTGTCACTAACATCTGCTCCCCAGACAGAATCGGCAAAAGCCTGCAATTTATCTGTTCCACAGGCATTTAGCTTCAGGCAATAATTCTTTGTTCCTTGCAAATACCTTATTAATCTCTTCAATGATGCTTTTCCAGTAGATGTAGGCTTCTCTACCTGTCTACTTAAAATGGCCACAGAATTTGAGATATCTGGGCGAGAGTGATTTGCAATGTACAGTAAATTTCCAATTGCAGATCTATATTTCTCTGCCTCAGTTAATTGAGTTTCTCCTATATCTTTCTGAAAATCTGATATCATAGGAGTAGAGACTGGTTTACAGCCTTGCATGTTAAAATCCTCTAGGAGCTTTTGAATTTTACTACGTTAGCTCTACCATCCTTCTCCATGTGTATTTCCAAGCCTAGGTAATTTGTTACTGTTCCAAGACTTTTTAATGTGAAATGGCTTTTCATGCAGGCTTCAAAATCAAGCCTTTGTTTTTCTGTTGATGTGAACAGCAGCAAATCATCAACATAAATGCACAGATACATACAGACTTGTTTGTCTTTCTTCATATATACACATGGATCTGCTTTTCCTTTTCCAAAACCAAATTTCTGCAGTTTTTCATCTAATTTTTGGTTCCAGGATCTAGTAGCCTGTTTTAACCCATAGATTGATTTCTGCAGTTCACAGACTAGATTCTCCCCTTTTTCATAGCCAGGGGGTTGCTGCATGTATAATTTGTGGTCTAAATCACCATAGAGAAATGCAGTTTGAATGTCATAGTGATGAACTGACATTCCTTTGAGTGCAGCAATTTTTAACAGTAATCTAATTGTTTCACCTTTAGTAAGTGGTGCAAAAGTCTTGTCAAAGTCTAAATCTTTCCTTTGAGTGAACCCTTTTGCAACCAACCTTGCTTTATATTTTTGGATTTTTCCATCAGCATCCCTTTTCAGTTTGAAAACCCACCTACAACCTAGACAGCATTCATTGGGAGGTAGATTTACCAGTTTCCATGTTTTATTTTCTTTCAAGGATGCTAATTCTTGTTGCATAGCAGAATGCCAATTTTGTGTAATCTCAGATGGTAAAGCATTCACTTGTTCTAAGGACTCAGGTTCTGTGAATATGTGAAAAGCCATTACTGTTTCAGCCTGAAAATGTGATGGAGGAAAACCTTTATTACTCCTCTGAGACCTGCGAGGTAATACAGGGCTTAGGTTTTGACACCTATCACTGTCCTGAGAAGCATCTGTCTTCAGTTTGCTTTTCTGGCTTAATGTCCTCATCAGGCAAAAGATCACTATCAGCAAGTCCTTGCTGTTCTGTTGTTAGATCAACTGGAGAGCTAGAATTTAATCTCCCCCAGTTTTGTTCAGCAAAAGAAGTGATTTTGCTAATTATCAATTTCTCTCCCACTATGAATCTGTAGCTCCTCTGGCTTTGTTCATAGCCAACAAAGATAGCTTTCTTTGTTGTGGGGCCTCCTTTCCTTCTCTGTTGTTTTCGTATATGAACCCATGCAGTGCTACCAAATACTCTAAGATGGTTTACCTTTGGTTTCACACCATAAAACAAATGGAATGGAGTGTCCTGGATCACAGAGTTATACAGCCTGTTTTGTACATAACAGGGAGTGGACATTGCCTCTCCCCAATATCTGAATGATAAGCTGGAATCTTTAAGCATGCATTTCATTGCATTTTGCAAAGTTCTGCCCTTTCTTTCAGCAACACCATTTTGCTGAGGGGTGTAAGGGTTAGAAAGAATTTGTTCTATCCTCTTTTCTGCTAGGAACCTTTTGAATTTGTGAGAAAGGTACTCTCCTCCTCTATCACATTGGAGTGCAGATACAGGCCTAGGGAATTTTCCATTTGCCCATGTCACAAAACTTTTAAATTTCTCAAATGCCTCATCTTTATGTTTTAAGATGTAGGTAAATGTGTATCTTGAGAAATCATCAATGATGGTCATTGCATACTTTGCTTGTCCAAGACTTGGAGCAAAAGGACCAATGTCGTCAGAGTGTACAATTTCCAAAGGTCTAGTTGTAACTCTGTCACTGTGCTTACTCACAGGAGCTTTTAGTGTTTTGCATTCTTTGCAAACTACACAGTCTAAGTATTTATCACAGGGTTTTATCTTTAGGTCAGCACACAGCTGTGGCATTTGTGCTATATACTTGAAATTAGCATGACCAAATCTCCTGTGCATCAGGTGTACACATTGGTCATGATATGGAGTGTTGCCAACTGCAGCCTTGCAGCTTGGCTTCCTTGCATTTTGCACAATGTACAAGGAGTCTTTGAATATACCAGTAGCACACAATTTTCCACTTTTACGTATCTCACAACCATTTTTCTTAAATGATATGACATACCTTGTTGCAGCTAATTGTGCCACAGATAAAAGGTTTGACTGTAAATTTGGCACATACAACACACCTTTCACAGTTTCTCCCAAGCAGGATAAATACAAGTCACCTTGTCCCATAATTTTGGTCACAGACCCATCAGCCAAAAATATACTTTGTCTGTTTGTTTTAGACAGTGACACAATAGAGCTGTTACAATTATATAAATGACAATTGGCCCCAGAATCTAACACCCATACATCAGAATTACCCTTCTCAGCAACCTGTGTAATTTGGGTTGTCTGAAGAGCCTTCTTCTGTGTTGCCCTTGCGTTCTTCTTCTCTATCTTTCTATTCTTGGGTCTCAAGGCACAGTCTTTCTGCAAATGTCCAGCTGAACCACAAGTGAAGCATCACTGGCTGGCTAGCACTGTGGCCTCAGCTTCCTTTCCCTTCTTTTCCCTTGTTTTCTGGTATTGCAGCTTTCCAGAAGAGATGGGAGGGGGGGATCTTTCCTCTTTCTTCTCCCATTCAGAAAGTAAGCGCTGTGTAACATACGATGGGGTGAGGTCTGCTTCAGGCATAGCCTCCAGGGTACAAATCAGTGTGTCCCACATTTCATTTAGTGAGGACAGGAGGATATAGGATTTTGTGACAGGCGTAAATTCCATTCCTCTCTCCTGCAACTCAACAAACAGCTACTGAATATGATGCAGGTGCTCAGGAAGGCTATCTCCTTCTGCAAGGTAGGCTTTGTACAGCTTTTTTGTCAGGGTAACTTTACTCCCTGCTGTTGCCTTTACATACAAGTCTCTCAAAGCGTCCCAAAGTTGCTTTGCAGACTGCATACCTCTCATGTGTACTAGCTGATTGTCTTCAACTCCCAGGATAATGGTGGCTCTAGCCCGCTCATCCTGTCTAAGCCATTCAGCACTAGGATTTTGGAGGTTTTGCTCACCAATTGGCAGCCAAAGATTCTCTCTGCAAAGATATATTTCCATCTTCAGGGCCCAATTCAAATAGTTGGTCTCTGATAGGTGCTCCAGAGGCATCGCTGAGGGCTGGGAGGTAGCCATGGCTTCTTCCTTCTTTTGCAAGTCACCTCAGCTGGCTTCTTTGTCCTGCAGACTGGCAGTGGCTGGAAAATCTCCAGGTGGGTCAAAAGAAAATCTTCACAGTTCTTTGCTACCTGCCTTTAAATTGTGCATGAGGTATGGAGCTGATCTCTCTGCTTTCTCTGGGGTTTCCCTGGGCTGCTTTACTGGGCCCATAACCTGTCAGAGTGCTAGAAAGCATTTGGCCCAGAGAGATCAGAAAAATCACACTCAGGCATTTCTATAAAAATAAATTTATTTACAGAAAGCACAAAAACATATTTACAGGCTTGTGCATTCACACACGCTCAGAGAGCACCAGGCTGCTTACTTGGCTGCAAAAGCAAAACTAAGCAAGTAACAAGCAAGCTGCCCTCCTCCAGGCAATGCAGCTATTATCACCCAAACTGAGGACAATTAAATTCGACCTCTTCACCCTGCTGTTACTTAAGGAAGTACTCAATTACCATGGTAACTAATGGCTTGTCCGGGCAAAAACAAAGAAATTCCAACAAGTTCAAAGACCAAAGAAAAAGAGATAGGAAGGAAAGAATTGAGGGCATGAAATTGGGAATATGACAAATAGCACAACCAAAATGTTTCCCAGTGCATTTTTAAATGTATGTTTCCACAGAAGATGTTCCTTTTTCATAGCCATTTTTAGATGGCTTTTTCAGAAGCATTATGCTTTTTCATAAACATCTCACATAAACAATTTCTAATTATATCCAGATTTTTATTTTTTACTAGAGAGTTCAATACTGTCAACATTACCATGGATGAAGTCAATGTGGATAACAGTTGTAAACTAATCAACACAGAAAGCCATGTCAGAGTTTGAATATTATGCTTATCATTTCTTAAAAGGAATAAATGCAAATAAAAGTAAACCAATATTACAATAACTGATGTAGAAAAATGGAAGTCTAGTCAAAATAAGAAATATTCTCCAATACAAGATATTGTCTCCTGTTTATTTTCTGCACTGAACATTTTTTTCACTAATACAACCTATGCAAAGATTCTTCATGAGATATCTCATTTTAGAAAACAATAATATTTTCTTGTGCTTGAGGTTCTCACCGGCTTTGGATTCTTGAATTCATTTTCTGTTACTGTCTGTCTCCAGGGAAGAAGACTTGCTTAGCAGCACTATCTGGGTCGAAGTATACAAGAACAACCTCCAGATCAAATATACAGGTGAAGAACTTTGATTGTACTTGAAGAAAGGTTAAGATATAAAATTTTAAAAGGATTGATTTGGGACTCTGCAGCTCTTTCAGTTAATTAACCAAAGGCAGAACCAGCTCAAAGATCTGCATTAATATTAATGTCCTATAAGAGGGAATTTCCTTCCAACGAGTCACAGATAAGATGGATCAAAGAGACTTCGCATAAAATGCATGATTTGGCCTCTAGTCCATTTTGCTAATATGCTTTGCAAAGCAAAGGAAAGTGTTTTAGCCTAATGATTATTGGAGTAGCAGCTTTTACATTTCATTACTTAATGAGAATATCTCCTTATACATTAATCAAGATTTGTAGTGTTGTTGGGAAGTCCATGTACTATTAATGGTTTCAGTTTTGCAAATATCCTATGCACAACTTGTTTTTCTAAATTGTGGTACTCTTAAATAAAACCAACAAAGAAACTAGTTATTGTACTCCAAAATGGTATAGGAATTTGGGCAGACTTAGCAAAGTTGTTGTTGTTTGTTGTTGTTTTTAGTCAGATGTAGGGCATATAAATGTGTAGCAGATAGATAGCAGATGAATGATTTGCCCTGAAAGTCTGCTGTCTCTCATTTTTTGTTTCATAACTCTGGAGCAAAACACACCCCATTTTTCTTCTGTCATAGGAAAACATAAAATCTGTCAGACTGCTTTTTTATTTTGAACTTTAGAGAATGTTAACCTTTTCAGGGAAGGTTGTTTTGGTCCTTGTATATGGACTAGTGCAATGTGCTGTCCTTGTAAACCACCCCAAAACTGCAGCTGTTCCAGAATCCAGCAGCAAAAGCAGTTATGGGTGTACCTCATCAGGCCCATGATCTATGCTTCACAAGCTGCACTGGTTACCAGTAGGCTTCTAGGTGCAATTCAAGGTGCTGATTATTACTTATAGAGCCCTTCATGGAATAGGGCCTGGGTATCTAAAGGACCATCTGTATGATCAGACAGAGTTGGCATGGTCCATCTATTAAGCATGAAATGAAATCTAGAAAGCATGCCTTCTGTAGAGCACCTGCCCTCTGGAACACCATTCCCCTAAGATACTCTGGCCCTGTCCTGGCCATGTTTAAAAGAGCCTTGCAAACCTGTCTCTATAACCCTTGTTTTTCTTCCAGTGTTTGTGTTTTATGATTGTTTTCTTACCATACACCACCCAGAGTCATTGTAAAGATAAAGTGTCCTATAAATGTCTCAAATAATAAATAATAAATAAATAAGATCTCACATATCCACAGAACTGCTGTATACTGAAGTCAACACAGGCAGCTTCCCTTCAAATGCATCCCCATTTCATATGGAGATAATTGCTGTAATTGCAATCACTCAGGGCCCCAGTGTGGATAGAGGCACAAGCCCAAGATTCATGGGGAATCATTCTATTAATGCTAGTAATGAAAACAGCTAGAATACATCATACGCATGAGAGTGACTAGCAGACTTCTTCTAAGGCTACTTTTCCAATTTATAGCTCAAATATCCTTTTAGAAACTGTGGGAAGAAAGTGGAGAAAGAGTGCAGTTTAGGTGAGAAGACGCAATATAACCCAGTTGTCAGAACCATGGCAGGACAGTGTTTCAGAAGATCTGCTTAATTAAGTCTGGCTGGGAATGTACTCTTAACATTTTCAAGATTATATTTTTTACCCCAAACTAGCATTAAAAATGACTTCCTGAAATCCATGTGGTTCTTGCTTCTTTGATTTGCTGGTTAGGTGGGCTTCATATATCTCCCATTTGGTACAATTTGATACACATATTTGGTGTATGAACATTGCAAAGAGAATGTGCCTAAACCAACCAACCAACCAACCTACCTCCTTCCTTCCTTCCTTCCTTCCTTCCTTCCTTCCTTCCTTCCTTCCTTCCTTCCTTCCTTCCTTCCTTCCTTCCTTCCTTCCCTCTTTCTCCTCCCAATTCCCTTTTTTATTAGTTCAAAATTGTCCTGTTTACCTAAGAGATTTTCATTCAATTAATTTATATGACAGTTGTAGCGTAGTCTTGGATCTTTTAGCATATAACTAAAGATTCTAATGAAGGGTCCTGAGGGGTAGGAATCTTTAAGGGCATGCAATGATCCTCAAACTCAGAAGATTCCTTACTGAGGCAGACTTTGGTTGGATGATCAAGTCAAGCAAGGACTTTGGAATGGCTCAGAACATTCTTTCAGTGCAGATGGAACTGATCTCATTATGAACTTTTTCCAGGCCTCAGGCTGACTTGCCCTTTGAAAGACATGGCAAAAGCTACAATTCAAAAAGCATTGGTGTATGTGTGCATGTGTGTGTGCACAGGGCAAAAAACTGCAAACTTCCATTACATTTAATTTAATTTATATTTAAAGTTCATTAAAATTAAATATAGATTACTTTCAATCGGGCAGTTAGTATTTCCCCTCCTGACACATTGAAAAATATAATTTGGAAATAAGGACCTATTTGGAGAAGTTTTCTCTCTCTCTCAATCTCTCTCTCTTGTTGTTGTTGTTTTTTTAACCATATGTAGTGTGTTGCTTGCATTCACTTTTGCCAGTCTGACATTTGCCAGAAGTGGTAGATTCAACAGTCTCATCTTCTTATATTACTACAATATTTCCAGAACCAAGACAAACAAAAGAGGGGACAATGGGCATCCCTATCTTGTTTCTTTTTGTATCTCACAGTTTTGTTAGATCTCCACTGACAATTATTTGTGCTTTCTGTGAAGTACAAATAGATCTTACCCATTTTATAAAGTTCTCTCCAAAATTCCTATCTTCCAAAACCTTGGACAAGAAAGCCCAGGTCAAATTTTCAGAGGCCTTCTCTGCATCTAAGAAAATCAGTGTGGCTTGTTTTTCATTATGTTGCTCCAAATATTCCAAAATGTCCAACACATTTTTAACATTGTTCTTTAACTGCCTTTTAGGAAAAAACTCACATTGATTCTCATGAATAAATTCTTGCAAAAATTATTTTTAGTCTATCAGCTAAAATGGTTGTGAACAACTTGTAATCATTATTCAATAATGGTATCGGCCTTTAGTTTCTTGTTAAAGTCAAATCTGTCCGTCTTTAGCTGTTAGTGCTATATTGGCCTCTTTCCAACTCTCTGACATTTTTCCTCCCTGTCGGATAGAGGTCATCATGTTTTGTAAAGGCTGTAAAAGTTCATCCTCAAAACATTTGTAATAAGAACCTGATAATCCATCTGGTCCAGGCACTTTTCCTAGTTTAATCTTTTTTATAGCTTCAGAAACTTCCCTTATTGTTATAGGTCCATTCATAATCTGTTTCTGTCGCTCTGTAATCCTCGGTAGATTTTGTTTCTTTAGCTATTAATCTATTTTGTGACATCTAGTGAGATGTCACTTCCTTTGTATAAATTGAAATAATATTGATGGAATACTTTTGTATGGCTGCATTGTCCATTAATACAGTATGTCCTCGTAATTTCAATATCATTTTCTTTTCTTTTTCTTTTCATATTTTATATGCTAGCCATTTCCCTGGTTTATTTGCAAACTCACTTTTTTTCCTTTACATAATTCATTTTTATTTCCATTTCTCTTACTGTTAGCATAGATTATTGTCATTGTAAAAGCTTAATTTGTTGAGAAATACTTATCTTCTCTGTAGATTGCTTTAATTCTTCTTTTCTTTTTATTTCATCCAAAATAGCTTGTATTTTCTTTTGACTCTTCTTTTTAAGTTCACTACTATGTGTATAAAATAACCTTTAATAAAGCTTTACTTGAATCCCAAACCATTCTTAAATTGGTGCCTTTACCTAAATTATTTTCAAAAACTTCTTTTAATTTCTTTTTATAATCCTCCACTATTGTTTCTTTCTGTAGCAACATTTTGTTCAGTCTCCATCTAAAAGAATTAGATAAACCAAACTCACAGGATTATGATCCAAGAAAGTCTTTGGTAATATTTCTACTTTAGAAACCGTAATAGACAAGTACTTTGAAATCCAAATCATACATATTCTTGAGAAGGATCTATGTCTTTCAGAAAAGTAGGTATACTCTCTTGAATTACCATTTTTCTATCTCTTCATAACTTGTTTGTCTGCTTGTTTTCTTATTGGATTTGTGGGGGGGGGGGGTGTCAGGGAAAACCAAACCAAAACAAGAATCTTTCTAAGTTTATCTTGCGGAATATGCCATTCATGATCTGTTACTAAGAATAAAAATACTTGTCGTTATTTTCCTTCTTTATAGACAATATTTCAGACTCAGCATTATGACAAAGCAAAATGTTGGAACTGATTGAGGCAAAATAGCATGGAAGGTTATCATAGCTTTTGTACTACTAGCAAATCTATAACTGGCAAACATTTGTCTGTTGACCTTCACCTTAAGGCTGGATTTCTCAGACACACAAATCTTATCTCTGAGCTTATAGCGTTTTACACAGTGACAGACAAAAAAAAATCTGCTTTTTTCCCACATTAGTATTTTTTGGAAACAGTTTTTTTTTTTAAAAAAATAAATCAATCTTTCAAGTTATTTCCCTAATGTTCACTTCTGAACACAAATTTCCTTATAATATACATTATGCGTTTTGATAAGAAAACTGCCTCAAAAAATTCACTGAGGTACATAACCTGAAAGATAATGTTCCTGTGGTAGTTTAGAACCTGAGAATTATTTTAGTTCATAGGTAAATAGGACCCAAACTTTAAGGTACAAATTCTAAATGGCTTCCCCATCCTTGCATGTAAAAATCTATTAGTAGGTAATGTGGCTGCATATTAGTTATTAAAAGTAAAGTGAGTTACAGAGGGAATCCTGTGGACATAAAGCAACCTTCTGCAACCTTCAGATATATTGGGAGTGAAGTTCTCCAAATTCTGAGTCAACATGGCCGATGGGTTGCTTTTCCCACAGTGGCTAGGAATTCCGCGTCAACACATTGCAACTGTGCCCAGTTGGGAAAGGCTGGTACAGAACATGCTGATATAGGTTGGATGAGAAGCAATGCCGGGGGTACAAGTCAGATTATATTACTTTTGGGGATAGTTCTCTGATTCCAAATCCTTTCTTTCTAATTTATTCTTATTTTTCAAAACACTAGTTCATAGTATGGAGGTCATGTTTTCTTTTTAAAACATTTCTTAAGAGATGTCTTAGTGGATTGCAACAAATGCCATAAAGAATCTTTAGTAATTGTACACATTTTATTGTTGAATTATATTTAAGAAAGCTTCTTGAAATATCTTGAAATGATCTACCTTATCCATTCATACAGAACAGATTTAAGTTATAGTAGGAAAGTTTCACCGTGACCTTGAATGTGCAAATAAAAGAGTAATGCATATCACTATTAATTTCCTTATATGCCCTGGGAATGGCCATTTTTTGTTATGAGGCCAATGAGGGTTTTTATTGATTGATTGATCAAATTTATATGCCACCCATCTCACTGTGCCAGTGACTCTGATTGGCTTACAAGTAAAAAAGACCATAAAAAATCAATACAAAAAATATACAAAGTTAAAAAGATGGAGAGAGCATCCTCAAGCCACCAACCACCCCAAGGCTACATAACCCTATTGGATCCCCATGCTAATTGACAGAGCCAGGTCTTAATGCTTTTCCAGAAGGCCAGAAGAGTATGGGCCAACGTCACCTCAGGGGGCAGGATACTCCACAGAGTGGGGGCAATGGCAGAAAAGGCTTTCCTCCTAGACCCCACCAGTTGAAATTCTTTAGCCAATGGGGTCCATAGCATGCCTTCCCTGCCAGACTGGGTGGGATAGGTCAATGCAATGGGGACAAGATGGTTCTTCAGGTAACCTGTGCCCATGCCATGAAGGGCTTTAAAGGTCAAAACCAACACCTTGAATTGGACCCAGAAGCAAACCGGCACCCAGTGCAGCTCATGTAGCAGAGATGTTACATGCACAGCCCTGGAGACACCCATAACTGCCCACGCCACTGCATACTATACCGGCTGCAGCTTCCAGATGTTTTTCAAGGGTAGTCCATGTAGAGTGCATAGCAGTAGTCCATATGGGAAGTGACTAGAGCATGAGTGATCAAGAGAAGGGCTTCCTGACCCAGGAAAGGGTGCAACTGGCACACAGCACAGAGTTGAGCAAAGGCCCTCAATTGCTAGGGAACCAAACTGTATTTGAATTGAGAATCATATTTTGAGATAAGAAGTAGTCATATTTCTCAAAGAAGATGATATTCTTTAGCAAGAATATGCAGCATGCAAAATGAAAATTATAAAATCAATATTTAATCATGTATTTTATGTTTCTTTGCTCTGACTCTTTGTTACTATTTAATGGTTGTACACTTTTTGCAGCCCAGTTATTTATAGCCTTATCATTTATATAACTCATCAAGTGATTTGGGGTAGTTATTAATATTCTGCTTAGAATGTCACTAGACTGTTATGAAAAAACAAACAAACAAATGAGTTAAGACCATGTACAATGGGTCTGCACTCTGAATCACATTTTTGCCTTTGGCTCTGGATTGCTGCAAGGCCTAAGGAGAAAGAATGCAATTTTGTGAAGAGATCTAATGGAGAAAAAATATATTCATCCTGATAGTCCTAGCCACTAATAGAGTTATCCTTTGTGAATTTGCTTAATTCCACTTAAGGCTCTCCAAGTTGCTACCCATCTGTGTAAACAACCTTTTCTCTGTTGCAAACCTTCCATCATTCATTTGTATTGCTCCTGGGATGTAGCATTTTGAGGGAGGAAGACAAAATTCTCCCTATCTGCTTTTTCTATATCATGAATACAGTTATTAACCACTATCATGTTCCTCTTTACACATCTCCTTTTCTTAGCTAAAAGCCACAATGTTCCTCTTATGACCATTGGTTCAGTTACCTGATCATTTTAAGTTGTCCTTTTCTCCACCATCTGTCGGCCTGTCCTGTTCAGACTATGCAGCCAAGCAATTTCTTAAAAACACATTTTATTAAATGACTATTTACAATAATTAAGTCCTGGAATATGAAGACTCAAATCAAAAAGCCCAACTGGGCACAACAGGCAAAGAAACAGGACTGTCTCACTGGACAGGAAGGCTGGATATGACTGGAATGCAGTGCTCTGGAAACAACAGATCTCGAACCGGAAAGGAGTGCTGGAGCTATTCTGGCGCTGAATCACTGGCAATCTGGGACTGGACTGGAACTAGACACAGCAACTGGAGCTTGGAGCAGGGCTTGAACTCAGAACAAGTCTAAGCTCAGCTAAAGACTTGGACTAGGTGAATTTCTCAGGACTGGAATCTTGGAGCAGGACTCGATACTTGGGGCAAGGCTGGAGACTGGAAGCAAGGCTGAACTCAGCTGGAAGCCCTGAAGTGACCAGGAACCCAGATCCTGAACAAGATAGTTGTGAAAGTCCAAAACACAGCTGAGTCTGCAAAGTGCAGTTGCACAGGACTGCGGACAAATGACAGTGTGGGAACCTCTCGGCTTGACTACACTGCTAAGGAGATCACAGAGTTTCAAGGCTGGATGCAAGGTGAAGGCTGCTGGGCGTGGCTGACACTGGTTCCTCGGTTGCAGCAGATGCAAGATTCAATTCCTCTTCGGAGTAGAGCTCGATCGCTGATTCCTCTTCGGCAACAGACGCTGCCTCCTATGCCGGTAAGGACTATTCGCCCAAAGCTGCAGGCTTGGAGGATCAGTTGTCTCTGGCAGCTCACTCTCCATGAGGCTGCCTTTTATTCCATTCTTTGGTGCGCTTGGGGTCTCCTGTAGCCAATTGGGCTGCTTTCTCCTGTGCGCGCTTTTCAGCTCGTCGTTGGTGCACGCTGATTGGTGTATTCAAAACCTCCTCCGGATCTCACCCAATCAGCATTGTGGATTCTTCCCACTCTGCTGAGTCATGCTGGAGTTTCATTTCTCTGATTCCAGTCTGGTAAGTTTCCAATTCATCCTCTCACTCTGAAAGAGTTTCACTTTCCAAGTCAGAGGCAAGCTTGGTTCTGACACAGCCAAAACTGCATTGTATTGCAAGTGTAGCTGCATCATAATTTATATAAAAGGTATTCAGATAACAGAAAGTTTATGTAACTGATTACCTTTCTAAAGATATATCTATATCTATAATCTATATCTACACACACACACACACTCACACCTGTGTGTTACACACTAGGTTTATATTTTCAATTAGTTGTCCACCACAGCAGTACAAGTCCTTTCTAGCTCAGACTGTTCAGCACATATGATCCGTCTGACTTGCATCTTATGATTGCTCACATTGAACTGTATTTGACACTTTAAGGCACATCATGTTGTTGTTGTTTTACTTGGAAGGTCTTCTTTTGGAAATGGTATATAATATGCTGCAGCAATTTGGAAGAGTTAATGGTTTCAATTACACGGTGATGTGTTTCTATTTCTCTTTGATTTGTGTGCCAAGTATAGAGTATCTGGTTGAAAAAAATAATGCCACCCAGGTTTTTGTTTTGAACTTTCATTTTTCAGGTCAGTTTGTATCATTCACACACACACACCCACACACACACATTTTCACAGCTGATTCTATGTTTCTATGTTTTTATAGTATTTTTCTTATGTTTTGCTCAAAAACTAGGTCATAGTTGTTTTTAAGGAAGATCTCTAACTCTTCTCACAATGGACCACTTGGAGCATTTATGGTCTATAAGCGGTCAATAATATCCTTTCAGAAACACACTGAATAAATATTTAGATGATGAGCCCTCATTGCTCCTTGGAGTCTATGAATAATTCATACTTCAGAAAGTCTTAAATACATGATAAACTATAACAGCTCCAGTGGAACAGTCAGTTCTTATAAACTATTAGAGGAGATTTAAAGAAGAAAAAAAGAAAAACCTCTTTATCTTCTTTAAATTTCATTGTTTAAAATAATAATGGAAGTATATGCTTATATATCTACATTTTTAGTTATGTAAATTTTAGTGCTACACACAATTAGCATGTGATCAATATGCCTCAGTCGGAAAGGGACTACATCTACTCACCTAAGATTTTCAACAGAGAAGCAGAGAACTCAGTCAGATGATGCACCCCCACCAATTAAACTGATTTGTCATTGAAAGCTGCTTATTAGGGATTTTCATATTATTGGGACACCATCTAAATTAGATGTCTTAAATAATGCAGAGGCCTTTGCATGAGCAGCCACTTGTTTACAGGCTTCTTTATTGCTGCAGATGATGTTAACCCATGGATGCCAGGGACAGATCCAAGAGCATGACCTCATTCCAGCTAAGCCATGAGTAAAGCCCCACTGTACCTATCAGGTGAATTCCTCTTCTCTTTCAAGATCTTTCTAGGCATTAATGTTTAAAAAATGTTTCTGGCTCAGCTTGACTGCATCTTACCTTTCCCTTATTGAATCACTCCCCACCCATTTTTAATTATTTTGTCAATAGATGTTGATTTAGTAATTGCAGTTTAGCAAGAATTCTAGGCACTAGATAAATGACATGGTTCTGTTTAGAGAGTTTATAGTAGATATTCAATGAAGAAGTGCGTTGGGATTCAGAAGTAAAAAAAGTTGTGGGATCTAGCCTTTGTCCATAAGAACAAGGAATTAAATATGCTTATCTATTAGCACTCACTGGTAATATTATTTATTTCTACAGTGGACTGTGGCCAATAGGCCAAGCTGTGATGGATGCCATTAATCTCCTTCACAAAAGGTTCATGGGAAGTAATGCAGGCAAGTGATTTTTAAGGCTGACTTTAATGCAGTTGCAAAATAATGTTTCTTAATAGATTCAGAATGAAAAATGCATGAGCAAAATGATGGGAAAGTCTACTTGTGTTGCTTTGTTTGCTCAGGAAACATGTATCTTGGTGAGCAATTAGACTTGTTTTATCTTTTATGTACAATTTTATTGGAAACACCTGAGTTTTAGACCAAAGATCCTTATGTAATTGGGCCTTTTGTTTTGAAACGTAGTGGCTACATACCAGAGAAGGACAGGAAACTCTAAATCTAACTGAAGTATTACCATTTAATTGTTTGTTCAATGACAGCTAGTAATTATATGTTGTTGCTTTTTGACCAAACATGCATTGGTGGACTTTTCTCCATCAGTTTCTTCATTACTTTTTCATTCAGAATTCATGAGATGCATTGTTTACAGTTTTGTGTGACTCTCTTAACACCTTGTACTACTACTACGAATAATAATAATTAGAATTCTATTTTTAATAGAATTAAAGGAGCAGTAGAGTCACACCAGTGAGTTTTTGTCATACCTTGCCATGAAATCTATATAGTAAGTATAAATTCCTGTTTGTGTGTGTGTGTCTGCACACACATGCATACACACAGGGAGACACACCTCTGGGTACATATAGTTCCCCTGGTGCTGCTTATATGGATAGGCTTTTCTGTTGCAGATGACAGTGAGTAAGAATTAGGCAGGAAAGTTGTGTGATATTGGAAGTCAAGCTAACAAGCAGTATCGTCCCTTTGATTTCTTGGCTCTCCTTTACATGAGTCATTTGTGGATGAAGCTAATTAGATGAAGGTACAGGCTGGACCATATTCTATTTTCAATTAGATTACAGCTTGATATTGTAATTTAAGTATTAGTTAAGTACCTAGTAGAATATTCAGGTTATTTTATTATTATTATTATTATTATTATTATTATTATTATTATTATTATTATTATTTATTAGGGTTCCTATATCTGAAGTGGGAATCTCCAAATGATGGCTAGATAGCAGCAAAGAGACACAGAAAACTCTAATGATTTGCTGCCATCTAGTGGTGGTCTGGACATACGCAGCCCAGATATGGTAGTTTTATTATTTATATAATTCACCAAGTGATTTTTGACTCATTACTATCATTTCTGCTTAGCTCATTTCACTGAGTTGTTATGTAAGAAAAACAAATGAGTTCATCTATGTGCAACTTAGCACAGTGCATGCTTTATATGCAAGAGTCTAAATAGGGCCAAAAATCTCTCTGAAAGGTGTTAGAGTCAATAAAATTGGCCTGGAGAAATCAAGATTCTGCCTCTGTATAAAAGAGTTTTCTTTGTTCCTATGCATTATAAGTAGGTTATCAATGATAAAGAAATATTGAAAAAAATCTGAGTGACAGATGTTTTTTATAATAGTAACTGGTTATCATTGGAAATATACCAACCAACCAAATGCACTTTGTTCAATTCTAATGCTGATGGGATCTCTACAATCAGCCTGACTCACACTGTTAAATCTATCTGTACTTTAATGTATATGCATATGCTATTGTGTGGAGAGACCTTGGCATAAAGTTATCCATAGCTGCAGTTATAATAGGAAAGCTGAAGAGTTAAATTACATTAGGCAGAGGGTCAATTGAAATCATATTCACTGGTGGTTAGCCAGCTCAGACAATGATAGCATCACACGATAATGTATCCTGTGCAAATAAAGTCTATTTTGAAGGTGTAAAAGGACTCAATATCATTTTAATCCAGCCTTATTTAATCTGCTGCTGAATTTTCTTTTTGCAAAATCATAAAATCCATAGAGATGAACCTTCTAACATGGAAATCTGGATCATCTTGTCAAGCTGGAAGTACAATTTTACTGCTTTTCAGCTAAGATTTAAAATAGAAAATGTAGTAAAACTTTTTGTATGTGCTCACTGTGAACAAAAACATATGCCTAGCATGGCAATCACTTACTTCATCAAATCTTGATTCATAGGACAGCAAATATGGGAGATGTTTCAGTAAAATGCTGACAATTAGGAGTGTGCATATAAGCCCTTATCTGATTTGAATAATCAATTTGACTGAGATTGCCAATCTGATTATTTGAATCAATTAGGAGAATGGAGTATAGTACATAACATTTTTCGGAATCATTTCATGAAAAGAACTTTTGTACAGGCATCAGGTTCAATTTTACAATTCAGTTTGAATTGTCCCAGTTCAGTCCAGAGAGGCAATTCAATTTAGAGATTCAGTCAAATTGATTCCAGATCAAATATCCATCACTTTGCCCAGCCCTATAACTCACACTATGTAGTTAGTTTACACTTCTGTAGCATTTCATTTTCTTGAAACCACAGCCTGTTTTTTCTTGAGGAGAGACAAATGCACTTATATCTCTGGTACAGTTTATTACATTCACTTAATGGTAGTCTGTAAATTAGAGACACAACCAATGTTGAGCTGCAAATAACTCTGAATTTTCTAGCTGGATCTGTTAAAGCAGAGTTAGTGAGGCATGATATTGCTGATTCTTCCTTCGCTGCTCTCTGCAGTGTCACTCAACAATTCTTTGCCAGAAAAAAGCATCTCACATAGTTGAGCAATGTACCAAAGCAGTAAATTATAAGCTGATGAGAAGTTACATTTTACATGAATAGACAGTCATTCAAGTTCATGGCTTTGTTCCTTCCGATAACAGGGGGAAAAGTCATTTTAAGTAATGTATTAAGGTACATACGTATATCTGAGCTTTGGTAAAGTCTTTGCCCATACCATTTCAATCAAAGCTACCTATACATTGGGATGTGATTAAACCAGTAGGAAATGGTTAAGTAGCCATTTCAACTTACAACCATATCTTTATAGCATTTGCCTTCACAACAACTCTGTGTAAGAGAGGCCATTTTGGTGCCATTTCTTTAGATGGCAGTCTGAGGGACAAATTCGAAGTGTGCTCAGCAGGTACGTACATTATTCTTCGTTAAATAATTACAGATCTAGGGAAGGAGTCTTACTGGAAAGGCAGCATGCAGTTAGGGGACGCTTACATCTTTGCTTAGTCATTATTTTGATATTCGTTCACTTGATCTTAGCCAAAAGGCCGAGAAGCAATATTGAAACTACAGCTCATGTCCTGCTATACCGTACCTTCCATAAGGACTCACGGACCCATTTTATAACTCCCTATTTGATAAAATACCTGGGAAATTCTGATCTTTTTTATGTACAGTTGTTGCTATCTGATCAGTATGACTCAGTTTCTCTGAACATAGCTAAATTTTGTTACACTGTCTGTAAAATTAGGCAGACTTTGATTGCCCACTGATGATTCCCACCATTATTATGTTTTGTTTTGTTTTATTTTAATGCATTTTTACCTGTATTTGTATAAATTTGCATTTTATTTATAATTCTTGTCTGTGACCATAATAAAATATTGATTGATGGATGTAGGTTCTCTCCTTCCTCATGCAAAGTTATGAAGGAGTCCTAAAAAATATTACCATGTTGCTGATAGAAACTTTCCCCTTTCTCATAGCTGTGTGTCTGATATTTGTTTCAAAGATGATACTGGAGTGAAGAGATAAGCTTTTCCCCTTTGTAGCTTATTCACCACAAGAATCCCTTCCCTGCATCTAGAGTCGTAGAAGGGAATCACAGAGTTAGAAGAAAACTGTTAAGTTCTCAAATTCAAAATCCTGCTTAGTAAAGGAATCCAGATTAAAGCCACTGTGACAGATGTCTATTCACCCTCTGCTTGAACACACCTAGTGAAGGGGAACCTACCAAATCTCTGTGGCAGTTAGTTCCACTATTGAACTGCTCATATTGTTAGGAATTTTTCCCAGCATTCGGTGTGACTCTCCCATCCAGTAACTTAAATTCATTATTCCATGTCCTGTACTTGAAACAATAAAGAATAGGCCTTAAACTTCTGTGTTACATCCTTTCAGTAATGGAAGATTATTCTCATATCCCTCCTCTGTCATCTCAAAACTAAATATACCTGTCTCCTTCAATCTCTCTTCAAAGAGTTTAGCTTTTAGTTTCTTCTCTCGCATTACCCTTTTCCGAGTTTACTTCAGCTTGACTAGATCCTTCCCAAAGTGTGGTGCTTAGAACTGGACACAGTACTCAGGGTGGTTTCTGACCATGAGTGGAACAATTAGCTTCTATGATTTAGAAACTGAACTTCTGTCCATGCAATCTAAAATTGCACAGGTCATTTTCACAGCCACATCCCCCTGCTGACTCATATTTAGTTGTTGTCAACTGCTATTCCAAGATCTTTTTCCCAAGCACTGCTGCAAACAGGGATCCTCCATCCTGCATTTATTTTTGATTCCCAACAGAAGCATATTGCACTTGTATTTGCTAAGTTTTATTCTGGTACTTTCAGTGCATGGCTCTAACCTGTCAAGGTGGTTTCGAATTTTATTTCTGTCTTCCAGGGTATCAACTGTCTGAGATAATTTTGTGTCAGCTCAG
Source organism: Candoia aspera (assembly GCF_035149785.1). Classification (NCBI taxonomy): domain Eukaryota; kingdom Metazoa; phylum Chordata; class Lepidosauria; order Squamata; family Candoiidae; genus Candoia; species Candoia aspera. The sequence continues at coordinate 164,920,573 of NC_086155.1, forward strand.
ATTTCATAAGTATCCTCTTGCCTCCTCATCCAAACAATTAACAAAATGGACTGCACTTTGTGGCACACCAAGTTTGATAAGGAATCATTGATAACTCCTCACTTTCCAAAAAGCTCTTAAAATCTGGCTTTCCCCTCAAGTGCTAGGATAGGGTGAGGTGGACAAGAGGATTTAATGATGGACAGCATGTGGAAGCTTAACTCTGGTGCCAGGTTTTTTAATGTTTATGATTTTAATAGATATATGCATTATATTTTTGTTTTATTGTTGTTGTTTTAATTTTTGTTTGGGAGCCACCCAGAGTTCAATATAAGATGGGTGGCTATATAAATGTTTTAAATAGATAGATAGATAGATAGATAGATAGATAGATAGATAGATAGATAGATAGATAAATGGGCATTCTTTTCATAGACATTTTTGATCTAACTAGGTATCCATAAGTCTCATACTATCTAGTCTAATCAAAATGTCAGAATGTACTTTATCCAATGTTTTACTGAAATCAAACTATATTACCTTGAAAGCATTCCCACCATCCAGCAAGGTAAGTTACCCAATCAAAATATAAGTTCACATTATTGGCAAGACTTACTTTTGACAAATATATGCCAATTTTTTATCATCACTGCAAGGTTTTCAAAGTCCTGATAGATTGACCAGTTTGCCTTTAAAAACAAACAAACAATTTATGCATACATAATTTGGCCTTAAGAAATATAGAATAATTTATAGGCATATAATGCTGAACATGCATTGTAGACAGACTTTATTTAGAAATCTCTTCTGTCCTTGACCATACACATATCTGCTTTTCCTTTGTTTCTGAAGTTACGTGTAACTTCTTTGTTCTTTCAATATAACTGGAAACTGTCTTTTGGTTTTCATTTTTGAATGATGCTCAGTTCCTTACACAAACAAAAGTTAGCCTTACAGTCTAGTATTCTACTTGACCAGGAATACTCAAGTTTGAAAGAATTCTACTTAGTGCTTCCCAAGCCTAGAGTACTGAATTCCAAAACACATATATTCTGCACAATGTAATGGCTTTCTTACACCACCACCATGCCATTATGTAAGGAAATCACCACGGTAAATCAAGATGCAAAAGAGGGCCAGGTCATTTTTCTGCTTGCTACTAGGGGAATTTGGGAATTTCAGAAAATGAAATATTATTCCTCTTTCTCCAAAAGGGGAATGCACAATTCACCAAATACAAGCCAAATCAATTTCACTGCAGCTCTAATATTTCACATGAAAGTTCCGGCATTCATTTTTCAATGCACACTCAGCTATTTCAGCCATTCACTTTGTCTCATTCTTTCCTGTTTGCTATCAAAACATTCAGACAATCTATGACCACTGCTAAATGAAGTATATATATAGCCCAGGCCCACAACTAGGGTCTGTGTCACCCAGGGCAAACATGGATTCTGTGCCCATTTTGGTGCCCCCAGCACTCATTTTGCCCCCCCTAGAACAGCACCCAGGGCACATGCCCCGCTTGCCCCCCCCCAGTTGCCACCCTGATATAGCCAAACAGCTGCATGCCGAATATGTAAAACTGGAGTTATGCCCTGCTATTAATCTAAATTGCATTAAACCACATCCAACTTGTTTTATTTACAGTCTGTGCAGAAGACAACCATCAGTGACAAACACCACATCATGATAAGGGCAAATTTTATTTTTTCTTCTTATTTTCTTATTTCATCCTCTTCCCCTTTCCCCAGATCTTGCTGGTTTTAAGAGATAATGAGGAATATACATCCCCAATATTTATCACTATAATGTTTGGCATAAAATCATCTTTATTTGCTTTGAGGTTTTCAAGTCCAAACACACGAACTGCAAAAAGAAATCTTGCTTTTTCACAGATAGTTTGGCAGCTGTTTTTGTCAGTGTATGTTATCCACATAGCAGAAGCCTGTATAAATTGCCACATTTTAAAAACATTTTCTAATATTTTAGGAACTCAGGACAAACACAGGGACGATATCTACAGTAAAGTAAAGGAAATTGCAAAGAGGAGATGCTTGAGGGATCTGATCTGCTTAGAGTTAAGGACATGTGACACTGCTGCATAGCTCTGCCCCAACACCCTGACAAGAGGTGGCAATGCTTATTTCCCAAACATCCATGTTTATATCGCTCTTCAGAGGAGAAGTGTCTGCATATTTAGCTGTAACCCTTTTCTGATAAAAATGCATGCTAAATGGCTCAATGCCAGAGGAGAATCAGTGTAAGTCTGGCTGATGTTCACATATTATTGTATTCTATCAAATGGAATTCAAATTTTCAAATATCATGTGTGTGTGTGTGTGTGTGTGTGTGAGAGAGAGAGAGAGAGAGAGAGAGTAGGGAGGGTAATAATAATGTTTTGTAATAAACAAAAACTCTTCCAAATTCCCTCCTTGCCTCTCTCCTCCCTCCCTCTTCTCCCTTTGTCACTCACATGCACGCACATTTTATATACTATTTCTGCAAAAAAATACCCATTTATTTGGACGTATCTTTCTGAAATATATATTTACTGTATGAATTCTGAGTGGGGAATGAGGACTCCGCTCATTGCCATCCATCCACGTCATGATGGAATCTATATTGGAGGATCACTCAAATTCAGTCCTCTAGAAAACTGTATCATACAACTGTACAACTGGTGTACAATTGTACAACTTCTTGGTGGGGAAAACTACACAGCACTGTCCCACTTGGGGCTTAGTTTTCATCTTAATTGTAAGGGGGCATGAATAGCATCTTTACTTTAAACTGACATGATTTACATCTCCAAGCTATTCTTCAGACCGGATTTAATTATTCCCCAGCTTTCACACTTTCAGATTGTTTTGGTGCTGCTATTGACTCAAGAAGCTAAGCAAAACACATTTTAAAAAGTGTATTTTGAGAGAAAACCTGTTGCAAGTATGTACTTGAGAAAATAAGTTTTAAAATACGTATATTGAAATGCAGACTTTTGTACAGATTCATGAAATACAGGTCATGCAGAAGCAGCATGAGGGAACAAAAGAGAAAAGTCATCTTGTTTATAAATATCCTTTTGAAATTTTAATGCCTTTGTTTAGAAAGTCATCTTGAATAGTTTAGAATGTTCAAAAAACTTGTGTACCCCATTTTTAACATCCAGTTAATTTATAAACAGGTTTAAAAGCAATGTCCTGTAACTAATCCCTGGGGTAGCCTCACTTTCCTCATGTCTCTGGAGTAAATCACTGATTTATGCCTGCATAGGTGTTTGTATACTGTACATACTGTACATATTCTTCATGGCGTTTCCTTTCAGAAGATAAGTAAGAAATAATAAGCAAAGGCATTGAAGTCAAAGAAATTACTATAGTGTCATCAAAACCACAATTTAAGAACTCATCATAAGAATATCATATAGAACGTTGTTAAAAATATTGCTGAAATTGATGTGGATTATACCCACACCACTCATATTGGCTCATTTAGATGTCCCTGGGTTGTTGTTGTTTTTTTCCTTTGCACTAGCATTGTTTTAGAACGAGCCAATTTTCTTTTCAGGAAGTTAACTGAAAGTTGCCTTTCAGGTTTTCTTCCCATTACAACTTCCATACTATTTCTCTTAATTTATTAAAATTGCTTTCTAAAATGTATGGTTTGTATTTGACTGTAAATTTAAATTGTTATTTGGAGCTGATGATGCTAGCCATCATCTCCAAGTGGAAAGAAAAGTATGTATTGAATGCTGTCATAGGAGCAATGGGACTCTGAAATTATTTGCAAACCACCTCCTCGTTCTTTCAACAGAATGTGCTGTGATCTTGCTTCAGTTCTGGTGTTGTTTGGTATAATGATGGCAGCTTTGTTGGCAATTTGTGCATTAAATCTTCTCTCATGTTCAAATGCCGGTCTCCGGTCAGGATCAATGACAATGGACACTTCTGGCATGTGTTGAATTCGTTCTTTTGCAAGTCAAAGGGACACAATGTATGGGTTTCGTTGTCATAGTAGGTTCTCCAATAATTCAGCAATCTCATGTTGAATTCCATCATTGTGTGGTATACCCATTCTCAATTCTGGCCTTATCCGATTCTTGTTCTCTCCTCCTCCTTGCTGCTTCCTGACAATGTTTGGTGTCATCTGTTGAGCATGATGTCCCCCCCCCCCACTCTTTTTCCATGTGATATAATTAGGCTGACTATATATTTTTTTAATTTTAATTTTTTAAAAACATTTCATTTCATTTCATTACCACAATGCTGTATTGTACTGTCATCATCTCAGAAGAGTTCACACTTCCTGCTGGCTTCCCCATTGACTTGGGGAAAGCTGCCAGGGAGTGTTGGAAATTATGATCTCATGGCTGCGACTGACCGCAACAATGTGGTAGCACTGAAGCAGCCACAATTTTTCCAAATTTCAATCCCACAGGAGTAATGGATCCCAGTTTTTGGATGCATTCTTTAAGTTAGCCTATTTGACATATGTTGATTCAAAAATTATTGCCCTATAATGCATTGTTTCACCCAATTGAACGTTACAAACAAACAAACAGGAGAGTTTTAGTAGTATATGGATTTCTTCATTACTGATATATTGCCACACCAAAAACCGGACAACACAGCACTGTAGTGATGCTCAAATCATTAGCATGAAAACATCTAAAGTCTTTAAAGCATTTTGGACACCAGAACTGATCGAATGAACCGTTCTTCCTTTAGAAAATAGTTCCACTCAGTAAAATTACTCCCCCCCCACTTTTTGTTGGGGGGGGTCAGGCAATTGTTGGGTGTTTCTGTTTTAATTATTTTAAGTATTCTTACATTTCACTTACAATTCATTGGAATGCACTTATAATTGGGGGAGGTATCAGAATAAATACTTTAACATTAAATCCATGTGTTCTTATGACGCACACAAATACACACACTTTTATGTAATGATAAGCAACTCTTGTCGTCTGGAGATGGTTAAATATGATGTAAAGTACTAGCTGTTAATCCTTCTGAGAGGGTGGGTATGTTTTTACTAACAAGTATTGCTTGATGGTAGTGGGACATAAAACCATTTACCAGAATGCTGTGTGATGTTTAAAGCCTTTTCTTCCACCAGACAATGCCTACTATGAGAAGCATGGTAATGGCATCTTTGCTAGCATCAAGAGTATCTAAAAACATGGAGAGACATGGCAGATGCAGCTTCAGGGATGGAAAACTGTTTAGTTTTGCTTTCTGTAGCATACATTACTTTTGTTCCCTCATTCTGAAGGTTCTTTCCATTCATCTTTGGGAAAGTTGCTAAATCTTTACAAGAATGAACACACAAAGTTCTAGTTAATCTATACTTGTCAATATAAGTGCATCTGTTCTCCACAAACAGAAAGCCATGTCGTAATTACTGTTATGTTAAAGATGAATCTGTCAGCAAAAAAATGGGACAGTTTGATTCGAAGTCTACCAATATTGGACAAATACACTGTAGTTTCTAAGAAATAAGCACTCAAAGACTGGGACAAATCCATTAGGACTGTTTTTAAGACTTCAATTGTTTTCAATGCATTTATGAAGAAATTTGTTAATTAAACTAATCACCCGAACAAAATTCTCACTTGTAAATATAAATCACTCTTGAATAGGTATTTAAAGCTCAATTAGTTCTGTTTCAAAGATCTTCCAAGTCGCTGATTTTAAAGACTTTAAAGATTTTAAAGACCTGGCTTTATTCAGGTTGATAGATTCATTGCGGCACAAAAGTCCTACTCAAGAGGATATAGCTAGACTTATTTATTTGTAAATGAGAGTCTTTTTTCACTGCTGGCACTGTTAATGATAAAAATCAACTTACTAGAATAAATACAATAGAAAAGTAAGCCTAGTTCACTCTATAGAGAAATTTTATTTTCTATAATAAAACATTCTCCATAAGGTGCAGGTTTCTTTTTTCCATGTTCTTTAATCCACCTTTTGTACTTGAATCTTGTAAGGATGTCATGAAAGAGAGAGGGAACAATCCCCAGATTATCAAGGATTTCATTTCACTTCAATTTATGCCAATTTCTACTTGTTTCCACTGAAGGCAAGGCCATTAACTCTTACTAGTTGGACTTAATGGGTTCTAAAATGTCTCTAATTGGATGCACATCAGTGAAATACAGCTAACTTACAAGAAGATCTAAAGCAACATATGCCACATATGCCATAGTAAAATTATTCTTTAATTATACAATTATTTATTATATAGGTTTATTTATGTATTATTTATCGTATAGTTTTATATTCTATTGTTTTAACCGTGTTCTTATTGTAAACTGCCCAGAGTCCCTCCTCGAGGGGAGACGGGTGGTGAAATATTTGGGGAAAAAAAAAAATTCTTCTGGAATTACAAGATTGTTGAGAAGAGCCCTAGTGAATCAGAGACAGAAGTCCTCCAGCCCAGCATTCTGTTCTTACAGTTGCCAACCACCGTGTGAGCACAAAAACACTTCACCACTCATATTTCCCAGCCATGGATCTTGAGAAAGTATTCTGTTACTGGAGGTAAACTCTAGCCATCATGGCAAGCTGAATAGCTTGAATTTGAAAATTACCAAGATGTGGCTACTCTGAGTAGCAGGGGGAGATTCTGTACTACTTTTTTAAAATAAGAATCTTATTAAATTTCAAGCAAAGATAAAAGTTACAGAAAACCAAAAAACTACAAAGAAAAAAGAGAAAAAGTATAGAAACACAAGAGAATTTTTTTTCAAAGTTACAAAAAGAAGTGACTTCTGACTTTTAACAGCAAGCATATACAAAAATTTCCATAATCAGTCCCTTACTCTATATTAAACTAAAATCACATTATTTCTATAAATCATTCCACTTTAGCACATTATATAACTCACTAAATACAGTTACTCCCTCCCCTTATATTAAAAGAAATAAAAAATTTAATATATATATATATAAACCTCCTAATCAACTTCCCCCCAAGATAAAATTTATTTAACTATTTCTTTCCTACTTCCATTCTATACATTCTTGTCTACTATAATAAAGATCAAACTAAAAAAAACATATACATTGTCTGCCATTTTACTTGATAATACAACAATTTTAATAATCATATTAAACCCAAAACCATCCAAATAGACATTTGTTTTAATTATTTTTATTATACCTTAATAATCTTAATCCAAATTTTTAAAGATAAATGGAATCAGCCAAACCCTAAAAGCAATCCAGATAAATATTCTTAAACCCTTATCCCACTCCAAAATAAACCAGAGCATTTACATATCCCCACAATGTGCACAGAGATTTTTTTCTTAAAAAAATCAAACAGCCCAGCTGCCCCTCTCAAAAACTCCAAATTCTCTTCAGGAAACCTCCCATACATAATAACCCCTTCTTTTCCATGGCACTCCACCAGAACACCAATTTCACTTGTAGCCTGCAACTCTCTCTCTCCCTTTAATTTCTCCAACTCGACTATCTGATCTTCATCCAGCATTTCAACAGAAATCCCTATCACACTCTTAGAAGAGATATTTCTGTCACTGTTAAATTCCTCAGTTTCATCCACAACATCCCCAACCAGATGACACATTTTAGACCTCATATTTTCCATAGTGTCCTGAATGCCTTGCATAAAAACTTGGTAGGAATCAGAAAAAATCTGTTTAAAATCTTGTTGGAAGTCAGAGAAAGTCTGTTTAAAATCCTCCATGTCTCAAGCAGTAGCTTACGGCACCCCCTAGGAGCTTAACCAGTGAAAGTCGAAGATATGAAAGAATTCCAGAATGTTTACACTAGCGAAAGTGAGATATGCAGACAGTTCCCCAGGGAAAGTAGAAGCAGAAAACTGAAAGTTCAAAACAGCTGATTCAACATGTAGGAAAATGCTAATATCTTCAAATTTAGTACAAAAATAATAACAGGGAGACAATTATTTACTCTCAATCCTCAATGTTTGGAGGGAAAAGAAAGTCCAAAACTTAAAAAGAATTTTTAAAAAAATCAATCCCCAAAATAGCAATAAGCACCAAGAAAGCCCACTTCTCCTTCCTGTAGAAAGCATCTCTTAGGGTACCTGGACTTAAAAGAAATATAAATTGGGTTATTTAGAAATGGGGTGGCTGGTCTTAATGTCCCTTTAAGGCTACAGCACAGCTTGGAAAATGGTGACATTCCAGCCTCCCGGCTAGCTCTTACCAGTCAAACATGAACACTGTTTGCAATCTTCTGGCTGTGAGCAGCCATCCAGAGGACAGATGGGCTGATTCCAAGTGTTTTGCTTTCCTGGAAAAACACTCCTGGGCTTCAGGAAAAACCTGCCTGAGCCTGAAAAAAACTGCCGCATTGTCAGTTCTGCCCAGTGAGCCAGGAGGCACAGAGTCACAGCTATTCAGTCTGCCATGTCCCCACCGAAAGTCCACACTGTGCTCTTATTTGTAGAAGTTTCAATGGACACAAACAATTTTTGGAGCATACAAAATTCTATCCCATATTGTCACTGTAATAATATTTCTTGTTATAGATCAGAAAGAACCTAAAATAGAAATTCACCAAATTTTGTAATATTCTAGTATTAAATGTCAAATGATTAATGTTTCAGTTTTTAGTGCACTATATTTCTTGTTTTAATGATGTTATTTACAATTGGGTAGTATATACATTTTCTAATTTTTAAAAAATGGATTGTTTTCTTTTACTGGTATAGTCTAGCCTAATTTTAAAATCTTAAATAAATTTAGGTTAACAGAATATTTTCAGTGTTAGATTTTTAAAAAATGTAAGCACTTTCTCACATATCTGAATGACTGAAGCCTAAAGCTGTTTCCTTCCTTCTTGAAAGAAGTTGTAATAAACTAGCATGCAAAATTCAAAAACTGCTCCAACTTTATCATCAATCACAGACAGTCCCAGCATTTCTTTCTGGTTTGTTGTCTACTTTTCAGTATAGGAGTCAGTTCACCTCCTGATCCAGTTTAAGATAATATTGCATCCACAAGCCATTAAAGTATGGGGGTTACCTTCAGGACACCCAGAGATGTTCAAAGTAGGACTGAAACCTTGGAAACATGTATGGAACATGGATCTTAATCTGAGCATGTATGAAACATGGGTTTTACTCTGACTAAAAAGAATTTCACACTATCCTATAGAAACCCTTGATCATGTTTCTATAACCTTCTGGACATTATTATTCAGTTTTCAGGTTCTCTATCCAGATTATGTAATATCAGCAGGATATCAAGATGCCTTTTCAGTGAAATAATGTTAAGATTGTTCTATCAGATGTTCAACATTTTTGCTGGGTGACACGTTGCAGCAGGTGTTCACTACTTCCATATGCTGCATCAAACATTTATTTGTATTATCATAGCTGGAGCATATTGAATTTGTTTAGAGCATCTAAGGTGTCAGGAGAAAGAGATAATGTTTTTGTTAAGAAGGTGCATTCCTCTTGCCATGGCAAGTGTCCATTTGACACTGAATGGGAGTGTTTTTTAGAGCAATAAGCAACAGGGCAGGCTGGAGCTTTCCTGGGAATTCTGCTCCTTTATCTAGGAAAGAATATTTGTTGCGTTAAACTAGCAAATTGCTTTTACCTTTGTTAATGGAGAAAATAACTTCCAAAAAGATAAATACATTTGATAGGGGAAACAGAGTGGCAACATTCACATTCCTATTCTACTTACATTTTCATGCAACTAAAATTGTAGATATCCAGTTTTATGACATCAATATTGTCCTCAATAAAACATTTGAATATAATTGGGTAGGTGAATGAAAATGTAACTTCAGTTAGAAGCATCTGTCATGTAAGATCAGGGGTGAAATGTTATGTGTTTTAGCACAGGCCAAATGGAAACAATTGTATAATCTAAGGCATAAAAAGGTAGGAAAGGTATGAAGAGTATGGCTTCTGAAATTCTTTCCAACCTCTTTAACAGCAGTGGCCAAAGGAGGGGTCTGTATTGTTTTTTGTAATGCATTGCATCTGTATGTGTGTGTGTGCGTTTCTGCTTGTGTTCTTTGTGTGTGTATGTGTTTCTGTTTTTTCCACATGCTGCATCTCGCTGTGATTGTCTGCATGTGCACATCTTCTTACCCAGGTCTAATTAGGCTAGGCATGTGTCCTAATGCATTGTTTCTTTGAGTGTGTTTCTGCTGTCTCTACATGTTGCATCTGCATGTTTTAATTTGTATGTTTGCACTGGGAAGCACAGGGGAGGCTGTAAATGGAAAACTTACAAAGCATGGCTTCTGGAATTATTTCTAATCTCTTAAGAGCATCTCTGTCCTCGGTCACGGAATGAGGAGGAAGGGAGGCTTAAGAATGAAGCAGTCAGCAGCATTCTGAGCCTCTGCTCCAGGGACTCTCCCATTGAGACACATTGGAGGGTTTTTTCTGGAATGTTTTTTCTCTGCAACCCCTAGCTGAATTTCAAATACCATCTTTCTTTTGCAACCTCCAATGCCACATCAGATATGACCCTGTTCTGTTTTTGGAGAATATTCTGGTGATGGGCAGATAGACCAATGGACAGAGAGGCAGACTCCTGAACACTTTTACATAATGGTTGAGTTGGATAAAAGAGAAAAGGTCTGGTTTGGAAGTAAGAGAAAGTGTAGAGAGAAAAGGTTTAAATAGGTTCAGTTCTATATCAAGCAGGTGAAAGAAGGCAACTTTGTGCCTCCTCTCGGTGAGAGAAGTTACTGAAATGAAGTATTACACAGGATATTTCTATAGATCCAGCCATGTCTGTGATGGTTTTTCTAGTCTCTTTGGGCTATGGAGCAGGATTCATCTCTGTGGCATATCTAGGGATGGTACCATAGGAAAGTAGAGGGCTGTCCCAATGATTTGGTTGGGTACTGGGAACTATTGCCCAAATCCCTGGTTAAATATTGGTACTGTACTTGATTAGAAGATTTGCACACCTGAATCCTAATGAGATTCATGGAAAATCTGAACCATTATAATGCTAAAGTTCTTACAAAATGATTGTAGGATCATACTCCTGAAATCGTAGCACTTCAAACCTAATCATAAAAAATTGGAAGGTATCAGCAGGACTTCCTTGTAAAAAGTATGCGGAGAATTGCGATCTAAGAAATAGTCTAACTACCAAGCAAATGCACATTGCCCAGTTCTTGGGCTATGGATTGAAACAAAGAAAATTATTGGAATTTTAATTTACACATTGTTTTTGTATTATAAAGGGGCAGACTGAACAAGATAGGGGCAGAAATCATATCCCTGTTATAGTCCAGCATGGTACTATAAATACCTTTAAGACTTTAAAATAGTCTTGCAAATAGGTCTAAGTGGCTTTGGTGCCATTTCTCAGGAAAAGTAAATTGGACCAAAGTCACAGGATCCTGTCATTAAGTGTGGAAAATGGCCTGAGAAAACTTTGGTTCTGAAAGCAAAAGAAGCATTCCCCTCATTTTGTGACTGGTAAAACATGCCTTATTAATATGAGCTAGGGCATAATCCTTCCTATTTTGCATACCTCCTGATACATATAGATTTGGCTAGACCTTCCTCAACCTTTTGACCCTGGAGGAACCCTTGAAATATTTTCAGGCCTCAGGGAACCTCTGCACATTCAGGCTAAAATATAGGCCAGAAGTTACAAAATGACTATATTTGTTTCATGTGTAGGCCTGTATATATGCATTCACAGTGCTCTTAAATTAAAAAATAAAAAAATGAAACTTATTTCTTTAATGTGAAGTTGCCCAAATTTGAAATATTTTTTTAAACAAATTGTGATCTCCCAGCTAACTACAGAACCCTGGTTGAGAAACCCTGATCTAGACTAATGAGAATTCATCAGCTGGTTGAAAGAAAATTGAGATGGTAACAGAAGCCCCATGAAAAAGAAAGGGGGGAAGATAAAATGCTTGAGGAAAATAACCCACAACATCAATTCATAAGCATTCATAAAACTGTCATTAGACATGTGTATAAAGGAACTTTGTTGGAGAAAAGAGCAACGGGCAGATGAACACAGCTGAATAGATCCAACTGTGCCTAGTTGGATCACAGTGAGAACATCAATTATGGTAATAACTTGTAGGTTTGTGCAATGTGTTGGATGTGATTTCAGAAAGATGCTTCACTGTACATGGGAATGCCAATGAAGCAACTCTTTAAAGCAACTACATCTTTTCTCCCAGGATCATGTAGCAGCTGCATAAGGCAATCATATGGTACAAGGAAAAGGTATGGCTGCTTAGAACAGTTGCAGACAGGTGCTATGTTTGTACTTCTGCCTCCTCTGGGGCACCTTTTCCAAATTAATTCCAAAGAGCTGCATTTCCCTAATATTTTCTGAATCTTGGGTTTCCCTTGTCATTGGAAATTAAGATCATTTGGAAGCTTACTGTGTACCTACTCTAAACAATACTGTGCTTTGCACTGTAAATCCTAGCTAGTGAAGGTTGCTCATTGCAGGAACAATTAGGGAAGGATAGCAATAGATAATTAACTTCAGCCAAAACAACATAATTGCATACTCATTTTTTTTAAAACTTGGAAGGTATGATGCTGCTGCCTATCATTTAGAGAATTACTTCATACATACTCAGTGGGAATTTTTCTCTTGGAACAACTGAGTAATTTGATATATCACAAACTTTTTTCTGAAACTGAATGATTTTTAAAAAGTTTTGCATATTGTATGTCAATTCTTAACAATAAAAAATTCAGAAGTGAATAAACAGGACAGAGAAAATCTTAAAAAGATAAACACCAATCATAATTTGTGTGAACATTAAAGTGATCAATTCCTATTCACTTGAATTCATATCATCCAATTTAGCATACTTTATTTTTGCTTGTACTCTTCCATGTTTTCTTGGTTCATGCTAATCTCATTTCATGTTCTGATTACATGTGTCCTTGTTAGTGATGGACTTCTCTTCCAATGTGATCTGGCCATGTAATCACTTCTACTGGAATTGCAGGCTGTTCTCCAATAAAGAGCTAATTGTCTTCAAATTTGGAGCTCTCACATCTGGCATCCAAACTTGCCATGTCCCTATGGTTTTCTTGGCAACAATGCTGAAGTGATTTGCCCTTGCCTTCTTCAAGGTTTGGGATCTTCAGGATTGGATTCTAGAGTTTTTCTCCTAAGTGGATTGGCTTTTCTCATGTCTGAAGATTCTCATCTGCCATTTTCACAACTATGGGTTACTTTTACCTTCCTTTCTCCATGTTTGACATTACTCGGAAAGATAACCTTTACCAAAAGCTCACTTTCCTACCAGAGTTACTCCCTGAGTTATTGGAACTATTGAGCACTCTGATCATAACAAGTGATAAGGCCAAGGCAGGAATATTGATCAACTGCTAAAAAATGGACAAACATAATTCATTTTTTGGGCAAGGAATTTTCAGTTACACATTTACAACTTTATGTTAATTGTGGCATAAATCTAAAAAAAGTCTTTAAACATTTTACTTTTTGTCACATGAGCTACCATAACTGAACATCTCCATGCAAAACACATTCATTCTGAATTACTATAGTGTGGTTGTTTGCATGTTCATGACACTCACAAAAATATTTTATTTCTCATTCAAGTAACAGCTAACTTCTATATGGCACTGTATAACAGTACTTCCTCGCATGCAATGATCTCCAAGTCTACCTCCTGAAACAGACTTATACTATAAGCCTTTAGTAGTTTTTGATTTTGTAGAATCATAAAATGTAGGGGTTAGAAGGAACCTTGGAGTACACTATGACAGCATCCCTGAGAAATGGCCATCCAGTCTCTGTTTAAATAGAAGGAGAGTCTATCACCTCCCAAGGCAGTGTGTCCCATTATTGAATAGCTCTTACCATCAGGATATTTCTTCTAATGTCCAACCAAAACTTACTTCCTTGTAATTTAAACCTACTGTTTCCTTGCCCTGTCTTCCAGAACAATTCTGCAGTTCTGTCCCATCATGACAACCCTTCAAATACTTGAAGAAACAATATCTTTCATACAGTCTTCGTTTCTTTGGGCTAAACATACCAAAAACTACCCAAACATTCCATTTATTTATTTATTTATACATACATACATACACACATACACACACACACATATATTTATTTTTTTAAAAAAATCAAAGAATAAAAACAATACAAGTTTTGAAAGAGAAAAGTAAGAAAAGTAATAAGAAAGTGAAAAAAGTACATGGAAAGAAATAGATAAGAGGAAGAGAAGAGAAGAGAAGAGAAGAGAAGAGAAGAGAAGAGAAGAGAAGAGAAGGGAAGGGAAGAGAAGGGAAGGGGGGGAGGGGGAGGGGAGGGGAGGGGAGGGGAGGGAAAAGTTATAAAGAAGCAGCTTCTGGTCTTCCTAACAGCAGTTACAAGTACATTTATATTTTACCCTGTCTCTCTAAGGTTACAGTATAATTTCCTTCTTTCCATAGTCTATCGTTTCTAATCATAAAACCCATAAATCACAAGTTCATTTTTTTTCTTTTTTCAGCAAAAAGTCCATAAGGGGTTTCCAGTCATTAATAAATGTAGTTATTATCCTTTCTCTAATTAAACAAGTCAATGTTGCCGTCTGTACTAATTCTGTCACCTTCACCATCCATTCCTCCATGGTGGGTATTTCAGAGTCTTTCCATTTTTGTGTGTATAATAATCATACCACCCAAACATTCCTAATAAGTTTTTCCTTCCAGGATCATTGTCTTCCTGTTTTCCTCTGGACACATTCCAATTTCTCAATGTCCTTCCTAAATTGTGGTGCTCAGAACTGGACGGCAACATTCTATTCATCTTTCTGATTTCTGCCCATTGTCTCATTTTGCCAGGATTCTCCTGAATGTTCATACTGCCCTCTGAAATAGTTTCTATCCTTCTCCCTTTGTATATCTTCAAATTTGATAATCATACTTTTATAATCTTACATCAAAATCTTTTTTAAGTATTTTGAACAGCACAGAGCCTAGAATGGAGTCCTAGGTTATACCACTCAATATTTCCTTCTAGCTTGACATGGAGCCTCTAATGTAAACAAGTAGTCCTTGACTTATGACCCCTTTAACAATGTTCAAAGTTACGATGGCCTCAGAAAAAGTGCTTTACGACCTGCACTTGCACTTACAACTGTTGTACCACCCTTGTGGTCACATGATTACAATTTGGGTGCTTGGCAACTGGCTCACATTTACAACTGGTTGCAGCATCCTGCAGTCACGTGTTCATGATTTGCGACCTTTTTTGTCCGTTTCTGGCAAAATAAGTCCATTGGGAAAGCTGGATTCACTTAACGACCAACATGATTTGCTTAACAACTATCATAAAAATGGTTGTAAAATCGGGTCCAGTCATGTGGTGAGTCAATTATGACTGCAACAACTTATGACAGAAATTCATGACAGAGGACTACCTGTACTTATCAAATATGATTGTTTAACCAGTTCTGTATCTGTCTAATGGTTGCACAATCTAGCTCACTCTTTGCTACTTTCTCTACTAGAATATTCCTGAGAGACTCTGTAGAAGTCAAGTCCTGAAGCCAAGGTACTTTTTCTATCACATTCCTATGGTCAACTGAACTGGCCAATTTATTTATTTATATATATGTATACAAACAAACAAACAAACAGGTTGGTCTGGCACAATGATCTTTGATAAATCCATGCTAGCTCCTGCCTAGCAATGCATTATTTCCTAAATACTCAAAGCTGCTGCTTAATAAACTGTTCCAGAATTTTTCCTGATATCAACGTCAGTGTGCCTAATCTATAGTTATCCAAGTTCCCTTTTTGAGGATAGGGGGAAAAAATTCCTCATTCTCCAATCTTCTGGAACTATACCCATCCTCCATAATCTCTTAGAGATTATAGAAAATGACTCTGAGATGAGATTTATAAGATCCTTCAAGACTCTTGGATATAATTGTTCTCATCCTTGAGGCATCGTAGTGGCATGATGGTCCCTAAACTTCTATTTATTTACATGGGATTGGCAATTCCTCCTTTTGTCCATCTAAATCTTGAGGTCTTAAACTGCCTTTAAATTAATTCTGTTTTTTGTGATATTTGGTGGAGATATAGCAAATACTGTATAGTACGTACTGTAGTCATATTATCATAAATTACTATAGAATCCTGCCCAGGTTAACAAAAGGTTTTTTAGTTGCTTTATCAAACCAACATAGTAGCATGTGTTCTACAGCTATGATATTTATTATCAAAGTTCCTATTTCCTGGTTGCAAGCAATCAAGATAATCCATCATATTAAATGGAGACAGAAACAGTTGAAACAAATGATACTTGGAAAGTCATGAGATTATTTACCTATGTGAAGTAGATTAAATGCCAGGAGTCATGATTTGATCTCTTACATTTTAAATCAAATTGGACATGAAGGAGTAGGAAAGCTTGTATTAGCAATGCAGATGGAAAGTTACTCTTACTTGATCACAAATTTCCCAACGTCTCATTTTCTTTCAGCTCAGCCCTGTAAAGTAAACCAGCCATGAATTCTTCTCTTTTAAAAATATTCTTGACAATTTCATTTTTTTTACATAAAAATTGTTTTAAAGTTCAACAAAGCTAAATAAAATATCCTGACAAGTTTGTCCTGATCATTAACAGTCATTCCTTAACAGTAGTCCTAGAGAATCATTTTCATTTTGTACTAGGCAGGATCTCAATCTTCCTTAAGGACCTACAGATGTAGATACTCATATGGAACTGAATGGCTTGTTAAGTCTTTTTTCCAGTTTCTTCTGGCCCTCCAGCCACAAATTGCAGCTGTGACCTTACCCAGCTATCATCCTCTGGCCATAGTCACATCCAGGCTAGCTTACATGAGTAAGCTCAGAAATTTCATTAGTAACTCATTGTATATGAATTTCTTTAAAGGGAATTTGGAGGTGACAACTGGTTCAGACTGAGGGCTGTCTATATTTGACCATCATGGCTTCATTATGCCAGTGTTACGACTTTCACTGGCTTCTAGTCTATTTCCAGGCTCACAAATGCTGATCTTGACTTTTAAAGCTCTATTTTGCTGACGATCAAAGTATCAAAAGTGATACACTTTCATACATGAAATTGTTTCACAATTAAAATATAAGCAGGTTTTCTTCCCTGTGTCTCCATATAGAAGATTAGGTTACTACTCCTGGAGGCAGACTCTTCTCACTGAGGTCACACTGCTGTCACACGATCTATGGAATTCCTTACATAGACATGTTTGACTAGTATCTTTTTTGCAATCTTTTATGTACCATGGAAAGTCCTTCCAGTTAGTTTAGACATTTCAATGGTATTTATTTTTTTATGGCATTTGCCTCTCTATGCCTTTTGCAACCAGAATGATTACAGTCAATCTCTTAATTGTCAGCTTGCAGCCATTACTATTTTAATTTGCTGCTTTATTTTACCGTTGGCTTTCATTGTTGTATTTTTTTTGTTAGCTGCTTTGAAGCCTAAAGAACTGAAATGCAAATGAGCAGATGTCAATACCAGTCACATCAATTACCTAATCTTTTGTGAAGAATAGTGTAGAGCAGGGCTTGAATTATACCATATAAAGTATACATGAAGTTAAATCTCAACATTGGATAAGGCACCAATAGATTGATCTCTTTATTCTAGGATGGGGAGATCTATTATAATCTGTAGCATTTGATAAATGGACTTTGGGGCCATTTCTAACCTCCTAGCAATCTGATATACTATAGGGAACAAAAGTGCCATGTCACCTAGAAAGAACTTCACTAATAAAAACAAAAATGTAAAAATCATTTCATTCCTGGGAAGCACTTTGTAATTTCCTGAAAGGATCTACAAATGGGCTTCTGTAATGATTAGACACTTCCAATACTATAGGCATATTACTTCAAGCAGCTTAATTAGGTAAGGATTTTTACAACTAATACATAAAAGACTGCCTTGAAGCTTTCATTACATTCATGTCTTACTTTATATTTAATGAGACATTTTCATGTATTTCCAATGAAAGCCTTTCTCATTATCTTTAAGTGCACAATGGGTTAAGCAAAGTAATTATGCACAATTTCCTTCCCTTCCCTTTGTTTATAGGAATAATTCCAGAGGGAGAAATATCTTGCTAAATGGCTCCAAAATGTCTAAACATCTCAGATGAAGCTGAAATCCAGGCATAACAAGCTAAACTGCAAACTGTGAATAAAATGGACTGTGAGTTTTCATTCTTTGCATTTCAAATGGACAGTGCTGCCTCCAGGAGTACTAACCTAATCTTCCTTATGGAGACACAGGGGAGAAAAAAAATTATTTCAGCCCAACTCGGTGCAATGTAGACCAGCCTCCTCGTGGTGCACCCTGGGCAACGTGACTTGTCACAGCTAAATAGTCTACACATCGGGCTGCTGGACCTCACAAGGATTTCCCAGCAAGAAAAAGCAGCATGGATGCTGAACTGCTATGTCATACGATTAGAAAAAAAAAGGGGGGGGGGAGAAAACCTGCTCATATTTTAACTGTGAAAGGAACATTCAGGAACCTTCCATTTTTCCCTGCGCAGATTAAATAGCAGAGTCTTCCTACTTGTGTCTCTACAATTCAGAGACTCTATTCTCAGGCTACTTTGCACTTTTTTTCTCCCAAAAATCCCATTACTCAGAGCAGAACATAATTTGATTCTGAGAATATGTTATTTCTTAGAAAAGTTTTCATGAACTGTTATTAAAGTCATGCAGAGCAAATGTAGGTGAACCTTATCTTCACAGGCAGAGGGCTACAGTAACTGAAAGTTCATTTCGCATGAGGACCAAAACAAGCCGAAAACAAACAAACAAACAAACAAACATTAAAAATAAAAACCAAGCCTTCCCTCAGAATGTATGCAATTGTTTTGACAGCAGCACACTTCATTTCAGATTGTTGCACAATGTTAGAGTAAGGGGATGGGAAGCTTTCAATGAATAAGACTGTCTTTGTTGTAACTTTACAACAAAATAGTTTCCTTACTTCCCTTTTAATTTTATATGCAAGACATTTATTAATATTTAATTAAGCAAGCTTGCTACATCAACAAGTTTTTTGTATTTATCTAAGCTTTTCATCCATGGGATAAGTGATTAAATTCCAACTAACAGCATTTGTATCTAATGTAAACTAGGATATTTTTATCCTCCAGAAATAACAAACTTGGCTCAACCCTCCAAAACAGGAAAATTATTCAGTTCTATATCATTTTGAAATGTTACTCTCTTTGTGTATGTCTCTTTTATTTCCATTAAAAATTCTTCCCAGTTTTCAGGCACTGGTTCTATTTTGGAATATTACTAAATATCCTTTATCTATTTCATATCTGAGATGCAGGATTTATAACACCACCTGCTATAGTATCTCTTAAATTAAGAGTGGAAATTGCAAACTTTTTGCAACCTTTGGTAGATGCTCATCACTTTGTGCCACTGAAGTTGGTAAAAAGGGAATCAGTATTTTAAAGAAAGAATATTCTTCAACCTTATAAAGAAAGCAATTTTTATTCAAATGATAAAGATGAGGAATTTGGCATGGATAAAATTGTATTATCCTATTGACATGGCACCCTCATGGCCTTCACATTTTTTGACCCACAGCTTCTGGAATCTCTTGTCATACTGAGTATTCTGTTAATATTCTGTCTGAATCTGATGGAAACTGATCAAAATAATCTACATAATCAAGTTGCTGATTCCTGGGGCAGCTATCAGTTTTCCTTACTACCATTTCTTCTCTTTCTTCATTTCCTGCTGCAGTTTGTTCATTTAAAGTACACATGACTACTCATAAGTACTGTATTTTTCAATAAACATACATTTTTGTATACTTTTTTTTCCTGAGATAAGCATTTCTGCAAGCAATTTTATGTATTAAAAAGCATTACCGTTGATATATTTTGCTGCACATTTTCCCATGTATTGCTTTTTCATCCTTTCTGTGAGGTAGGTTAAGTAGAGCAGCATCCTTCTAAGTACATAGTTCAGGGGGTTTGGAGGATAATGAGAATACCAATAAAAAAGCAATTTGTCATGTTCACTGATTTAATGTAGTTCATACATCGTAACGTTTCACATGCCATGGCGCTGATGCGCATTTCTGTTGGGAAGGAGCTGCTGTGAAACCTTGTACCAAGCTCTGTATCTGTGTTCAGTACAACGGAATGTGTTTGGGTTATGTGCTCTGTTCAAGGCCTTTTCCCGCAGACCATCAGAAGCTGTTAGGAGCAGCTGGGATTGTGGACTTGAGAAGATTCTACGGGGGGAGGGATTTCATTTGCACCAAGGGTTTTTAGTTTGCATTTGGCACGCTTTCATCATTCTCAGCTTTCTCTGTGATCCTGCATACTGTTCTTTAATAAATCAGATATCTTTGAATCCTACTTATGAGTCTGATGGTGTTTTAGAATAGGCAATCATTACACAATTACTTGAAACTCAAACTAGAATCTATAATCAAATAGTTATTTGACCATCAGATCCAAATAATATCGAATTTATACTTCAATACAGTATATAATGGAAAACAGCCATCTTGTGAGACAGCCATCCTTAATAATTATTCAAATCTTAAAATTTAATCACATCCACATATAATGGTTAGCTGATTCCAAATGAAATGTCTTGCAATAACTCTCCAACACCACTTTTTTTTTAAAAAAAAGTTTATTTTGTATTTATTTACTGGAGTTTAATTTTAAATCCACCCAATAGCCTGTGTTTTCTGGGCATATTGTAAAATTACTTTAAAAATTAAAATACTGAAATAAAAAAAATGTAACATACATTAATACATATGATAGGGATAAGATTACATAAACCAAATCTCAATAAAAAGCAAAACAGTGAAGAGAAATTCTGAGCAGGAATTTTCTCCTCATATGATGCCAGTTAGCCCTCATTTCCATCACCATCTCTGATGCAATTTTTCATCAAGCTTTACAGGTTGAATTTGTTCCATGTAAGCCTCCTGTGCAACTTAATTGGATATTCCTACTCTAAATAATTTCAGGAGCCATATAGATAATTGTCTTTCTAACATGTGGAAGGTGCTGACATCTTCAACTGTAATATGATAGATGCGGGAGGGCCAAAAAGCAGATCTTCTTTTCTTTGTGTGAAATCCAAAGGATAAATTGTACAAGTTGAAATGTACCACCTTTACAGAGCAACACTATACAAGTCTGTTCAGAAGTATTTCAGAGGAAGTTATTCCATATGAATGTATAGGGCTGTACCATAAGAAATCATAGAGTCTAAACAGTTGGATGGGAGTCTAACCATTTACTCAGTGAAGAATATGCTAAAGCATTTTGGACACATGGCAATCTGGCCTGTGTTTGAAGACCTCCACTAAAAGGGAACCTACCACTTTACAAAGCAACTTATTCTGTTGGTTGACACTATTTACCATCAGAAAATTCCTCCTGACAGCTAATCTGAATTTATTGCTATAGTTTCAACCCATTGATTCTGGTCCTGTTCTCTGGGAGACAGTGAACAAGACCATTTTCTCTTCAATACGATGAACATTTAGATATATGTAGGCTGCTGTCATATCTCCCCTGAGCCTTCTCTTCTGCAGACTAAACATACTTATTGTATTTACTGATTCCTCACAGCACGTGGTTTCCAGTCTTCTCACCACCTTGCTAGTCCTCCCTTGAACTCACTCCAGTTTGGCAATCTCTTTAGATGGGGATGCCTAGAAATGGATACAGAATTCCAAGGCAGAAGAGAATGGAACAATTTGTCCCTGTGCTTTGGAATGTATGTTCCTGGTAACACATCCCTAAATAATATTTATCTTTTTAGAGCTGCATCACAGTAAAACAAAGCCTTTTTGCACGTTCTGTGCCAAGCCAGTTATCCCTCATCCTATGTCTGTGCCTTTCCTCTTTTCTCCCCAGATTCAGGACTTCATATTTCCCTTTGTAAATTTCATTGTTGCCCTCTGCTTGAGCATTTCTATTGCTTTTTGAATCTTTTATTTATCTTCTAAGCCAGTGTTTCTCAACCTTGGCCACTTGAAGATGTGTGGACTTCAACTCCCAGAATTCTCCAGCCAGCATGTCTGGCTAGGGAATTCTGGGAGTTGAAGTCCACACATCATCAAGTGGCCAAGGTTGAGAAACACTGTTCTAAGCAACTGGTTGCCACTCCTACTTTGGCATCATCTACACTTTTTATATTTATCCCCTCAATTCCTTCACATAGGTCATTAATAAAAGTGTTGAAGAGCACAGGGCTCCAGACAGAGCCACCTGACACTGCACTCAATACAACTCCCCAAGCTGATGTATACCCAAATACAAGTACCCTTTGTGTAGGATCATTCAGCCAATTATAACCCCATCTAATAGACGATTTGTATCTTCTAGGCAATATTTTACTGTTTCATTAACGAAAATATCATGACAGATTTCTTTGAATTCCTTTCTGAGGTCAGTGTGTGTTATGTCCATGGCATTCCCCCATATATTATGCTAGTAACTCTGTCCAAAAAGGACATAAGGTTAGTCTGCCATGACTTGTTTGTAATGAACACATGCTGGCTCTTGTTAACTGCAGTTCTTGCATTTGCTTTTTTCCTGCATCTTACAAAGTGCTTTGCTAGTGAAAAATGGCATGAATATGAAAGTGGATGTGAAGGTCCAAGAGCTGTATAACATTGGATTCAGTGACAAGCAATGGAAGGGTGCAAGCATTTAAAAAAAAAAAGCAAAGGAAGACAACAATGAATTTGGAAATGTAAATGATGCTATGTACTCTTAAAAAACTCAGGGAGACAAGTCCAGTTAATATGCTTGACTACTTCTGCATAATCACAGTTAGGCATGCAACCCAGCCAATGCCATAAACTGGGCTCCAGAGATTTGCAAACCAGGGTGATCCCACATAATAATGACAAAAAAAGTGATAGTTGTAGTACTCCTTGGGTTGTTACAATAACTCAAAAATGAAGTACCTGTAAGTCATATCTAATAGCTATGGAAGTATAAGGTAAAAGTATAAGGTAAAAGATAAAAGAAACCAGGAGACCATGAGTTCCAGTCCTGCCTCAGGCACGAAAGCCGGCTGGGTGACCTTGGGCCAGTCACTCTCTCTCAGCCCAACCCACCTCACAGGGTTGCTGTTGTGGGGAAAATAGGAGGAGGAAGGAGTATTAGGTATGTTCCCCACCTTGAGCTATTTATAAAAATAATAAAGTTGGGATAAAAAAATATCTAAAACAAAGAAAAGTGATCTTTATGTTCTTCTTCACACTTCCTGAAAACACTGTTCAGAATGTCAGAGGGTTTTGAACTGTATGGCTACACTGCACAGAGCTGCAGTGCAAAGGGGAAATACACTGGAATTTTACTTAATAACCTTGCATTTAAAGAGCTGTTAGTGCAAGATTACAATGCTTAATATCAAGCAATTTATTATCTGACTTCAGCCTGCATCACAGACTGTATTGTTTAGGAAGCACTGTAAAATGAAGAGGCTTCCATAGGGAAAAAAGTAAGAGAAAGATCAGTTGGGCAAGCTGATCAGTTTGATACACACCCTGCGTAAAGCCTTCGTGCTAAGCCAGTGTTTCTCAACTTTTGCGGCTTGAAGGTGTATGGACTTCAACTTCCAGAATTTCCCAGCCAGCATGCTGGCTGGAGAATTCTGGGGGTTGAAGTCCACACGTTTTCATGCCACTAAGGTTGGGAAAAACTGCTAAGCAACAGACACTCATATTGTGAATTTTAAGTTACCGATGTCTCTTAAATTCATTCAAGCTATTAGATAATGGCCATGAAATAAGTGAGACCGGCCTTAGAGAAAGAACAGGATTTTGTCTCTGCCTTTGGAAACAAATGGACAGGTTCTGAAATGAAACATATTTTGGACAAATGGAATAAACATATTTATAAATTAAGGTACTGAGATTTCCTTTAGACTGATCTTTCCAGGGGATATTCATTTGGTCTAGGCAATATGTAAACATGTTTCGCTGATCTTTGGGAAGATTTCTGCTGTTAGGCCTTGAAAGGAAAAGGAAAAGAAATGAACATTTCCAGCATAAGATATCCATCAGTTGAGGAATTAGCATAAAGAAAAACTAATGGAAAGGTTTAAAAGTTGTTTGGGTAGCTATTGAGTTCAAGGGGAAAAAAATAGGAAAAAACAGTAATATATGTTTTTAATGCCAGCCATGTATACTACTAATTGAGCAAGTTTCATTTTATCAGGAACTTCAGTATTAGTGCTTAATAAAATGGAAAACGATGATGTTTTGAAGCAGAGCAATTTTGCAATTCGAGTTGCATGCCTGAAGCTAACGCTTAAGAATTTCCCTTTATCAGCTCAAATATTAAGAGGGTTATAACCACATAAAACTCAAACTGTGCATTCTTCACTTGTGCTTTAAAAAGATATTAAATCACTCCTATTTTCTGTTTGAATAGGACGCTTATACGTTACCAAAGGACCCCTAAGCCCATACGGTTATTAGGTTGCCTTTGGTTCTACTTAAAAAAACACGTATCCAGTATATTTGCATGCATGTTTGCATTCTTGGAGTAACCAAATGTCTCCTTATTTTGGAACTTTAACAAAAACATTGATATACCTCATGTACAAAAGCCATTATTTCTGTTCAGTGTCATATAGCAGAACCCACCCTCCTGAAGCCAATTTAGTGGCCTGCTAGGACCAACTGAACTGGAGCCGAGCTTATAACACAGTGGAGAAGCTGCACAGAAGAAGAATATTATCTTTAAAGTAGCTTTAATGAGCACACCAGAGAAACACACTCAGGTTATTGATCTTACACACTCAGCCCTCCCAAGTATAAAGAATCACACATTTAGACATAGTAGTTTTAAAGATAAGTGAAAGAATATCTTACTCATTTTTAATCTTTGGTCCAGTTACGTTCATCTTTGGTGGAGAAGATGAAGTTCCTTGTTTCTTCTGTTCTTTCTAAATACTTAGTTTGCCCTAAACCCTCAGCCCTATTTGCTGCCAAGGGCTGCATGGAAGAAAGGGGCAGAATTCTTCATCAAGGCCCAAGCACATGGCCCTGATGAAGAGGGAGCAGAGCAGCATGCTTGCTTCTCCCTGGGTAGAAGAAGGAGGAACAGAGAGAGAGGAAGCAGGAGTGGCAACAAACAGCTTCCTCAATAGCAGGAGAGTTGCATCCTGGGATGAACTCAATTTACATGTTAATGCACATGCTGATGAGGCATGCTGGTTTTGCCAGGATTTCCAACACCCCCACCAGAAAGTAAGTTGAGAAGGTAGGGGCAAGGAGATGAAAACTTCATAATAATAGTTTTAAAACTTATTTCCAGGAATCATTATGCATGGAACTTACCGAGGGCAACTGCAAAGGTTTGCAGTTTGGTTTGATGACAGAATCTCATTTATCAGAATTATAGGATCTTTTCTTCTGCCCGCCACAAGCTCTCTTGTTTATGAGAATTGACAAAGTAAAAGGATGTAACCATAATGGCTGATCATGCCCATTTCCCTCATACTAAAAGTGCTTTCCTCTGATCTTCCTAAGCAGTCATCTCTGTTCTGTCTTCTTTAATTTATGAATCAAATGAATGACTGCTATTTTCTTCCAGTGCTCCATTGGGAACACTATTTGGGCTGCTCTGATTTCCATGTCTCCCTGCTGTGAACATAAGAGACTGATCTGTCTGGGTTCCCCACAATCAGCTTACCTTCTCTACAGCTTCCTGAATGTTCTCCGGCCATTTCTCAATTGCTCATGTACGTCGTCTGCAGTTGCTTGCTCATGCATTTGATCAGTACACTGTCAACTTTTAATTAGAATATCAGAAATGTTGTTTTTCAAAGCAAAATCAATTCTGAAATTACTAAATCTCTATGCAGATTACCCTGTATAAGACTTAACCCATATTGTCTGCTTATGCAAATGCTGCCTTGGAGCCAATTAAAATGTTTTACTTGCCAGATACATGATGACTGGTAAAGATTTCCACATATGTGGGCAAACATATCATGTACTGAGCAAAGTTTGGAATCTTTTTCTCTTTTCTCAATCAGGAATTGTTATGCTTGTATCATTAGAAATACCCAGGCATATTCCAAACCTTTCCATTCCTGGGGGGGAGTTCATGAAATCCTTTAGTAAATGCCACAAACCCTGCTTATGCAGATTTTTCTGCCCTGGGAATTTGAATGCTGCCGAACTCAAAAAATATCGGTGGGCATTTCTGTAAGAGGATTCTGTACCAATACGAAAGCCACTCTGCATTGTTGTGTTCTCACAAGATCATCAGTACTGGAGAGCACAGCCCATTTACTTTTTGACTCAACTGCAAGGTCATTCAAACTGCTGCAAAGCTGGGTTTTTGTTTTGTTTTTTTGAGATGCTATGGCTTTGCTCCCCGAATGGATGAAACTCTTGACTCACCCTTCCTTTTGAGCATCCCATAAAGGAAGTACTAGCTTGATGGCTTTGCAGTTTCCCTTCTGTAGCCCACACAAAGCTAGCAGAGGTGGATTTGATAAAGGGTTGATTTGCTCCTATGTTCCTCTTCAGCAGGATACCTTTCTTTTCCCGCTGTCCTTTGTTTGAGGAAAGGTCTGAGAGACAACCTGCAGGAACTTTGGGTGGGGCAGGCACTGATTTGGGTACATTTTAATCTGCATTTCTAGTTAGCAAAAGGAAAGACAGCCATGGATCACCTTCAAGCCGCTTCTGATCATTTGAAGAGCAGCCTTGTGGAAAAGGCCAAGGTTTTCCTTTATGTGTACGGTTACCGCCATAGACACACACATAGAGAAATACTGCTTTGGTGACTACAGGGCCACTGAAATGGAACTTCTTGTCAGGATGGTAAGAGCAAAAGGCTGGCATTGCATGTAGAACATTCTTTGTTTGGTTTCCACCTTCAGATCAACATTTCAGCTGCTATGATTTGTTTTTTATTCATGATAATGAATAAATAAACACATAAATAAATAGTTACTCCTTTCTTTTTCCTCCCATAATGATAAAATCATGGGACAAAATGCCACTTCAGGCTAAAAGCATTGACCTGTCTGAAGATAAGCAACAATAATGCCTAGGTATTTAATGTCTTTAATTAATTTGATATAATTAATCAATACATTATGCTCAATAAATCAATAAATTGTGATAGAATTGATTTTAATAAAGTCTTTTTTATTCAAGAACAAATATTCATGTTTAAGGTAACATCAAGAGAAATTTCCAAGTCCTAATAGTAATGAACTACCACAAGTACATTTGAAAATAAATGTACAATAGATGTTTATAGACCATAAATACAAAGTGTATGTACATGTATAATACAGAATCATATAATTTAATCTATACTTAATTTATAGGTGATTCATTGTAACAGCCATGCAAGAAAAATTACTAGGTCCCTGTATAATTGACTATATCAATAGTGACATCCAGACTAGTGACATCCAGACTATGTGAGAGACTTTACCTGCATAAATAAATAAATCCCAACAAGCCTCTGAGGGTTCTATAATCAATTGCTGGACACAGGAAGCAAGGATACAAGTCAACATTCTCATTATCTGAAACTATTTAGCAGATCATGATCTTGCAGATGCAATATCTGCAGGAAAAATCACCTGCCTTCTTCACAGCATGAAGCATAGCACTAACCCAGTTTCAAGGTTTATCAGGTTTAAGTCAAATCTTCCTTCACTTACACTCTAGCCATCTACTGTTCTGCTTCAGCTTCCACAGGTAAGCTGAATACATCAGGGGATATCATTTATGCAAGTCAGAGAAGGCATTTAAGAACAATCGTGTTGATTGCCCTAGCAAGTTTTGTATTCCAGTACTAATCAGGACATCAGATAAATTATTGGCTGGACCAGTCACCAACCTTTCCATGGCCTATTGGAATCCAATTCATTGTAATAGGCTCACTGCCCCTACAGAGATGAACTGCAGCCACTAACCTATCTTTACAGCCCATAACAATGGGGAGATTCTAGGCATCCCCACCCTCCCTGAGTGGAACAAAATATCAAATTGAGTGTGAAATTTTCACCTTATGTTGGGTTTGTGACCAGTTAGGATAATTCCTGGTTGCTATGGCTGCTGTGAACTTATGAACCTTTCCAGAGAAATTACCTCTAAAATGGATGAAAGTACCCAGCATCATTGGCTTGGAAGACCTCAGTTACCAACTGTGACACTAGCTCCATTGGTTGAGTAAGGATTCTGCCAGACAGCAGGATGGATAATTCACTAAAAGACTTCCCAATCCATCTTGGTCCCAATACTTGGGCCCTCTTTCCCCCCTCTGCTGCCAAAGTTTGGCACAGGGCCTACCCCCAGTTGGGCTTTAAGGCAAATAATATGTAAACCTATTCACAGAAAGGCATTTTTTTTTTAAAAAAAGAAGTCTTATTAGTGAACAATGAACAAATTTACTACCACAATAATAATCAAATAACTATTCAGGTATATAGATGATTCAACAGCATCATTTGGGTATAAAAATACCTTTGAGCAAGGCTGCTAAATTCAGCAGGATGAGAAACTTGAATGAGATCTAGTACTTTATTCTCTATCTCACTCTCTCAAACAAGACTCTCTCCAGGTCTTGGACAACAGTATTGCTTCCAACTCCTCCACTGATTTATTTGATGCCAGCAAATGTCTTACTCCTCTGCAGCTCCAGTTCCTCCTCTGCCAGTTTGCTGTGAAGAGAGGAATCCCCACTGAGCAGCATGCTGCGGGAAAGCAATGCTCCACTTTCTTTCTTCTTGTTGTTGTTGTTTATTCATTCAGTCGCTTCCAACTCTTCGTGACTTCATGGACCAGCCCACGTCAGAGCTTCCTGTCAGTCGTCAACACCCCCAGCTCCCCCAGGGACGAGTCCGTCACCTCTAGAATATCATCCATCCATCTTGCCCTTGGTCGGTCCCTCTTCCTTTTGCCCTCCACTCTCCCTAGCATCAGCATCTTCTCCAGGCTGTCCTGTCTTCTCATTATGTGGCCAAAGTATTTCAGTTTTGCCTCTAATATCATTCCCTCAAGTGAGCAGTCTGGCTTAATTTCCTGGAGGATGGACTGGTTTGATCTTCTGGCAGTCCAAGGCACTCTCAGAATTTTCCTCCAACACCACAGTTCCAAAGCATCGATCTTCCTTCTCTCAGCCTTCCTTATGGTCCAGCTCTCGCAGCCATAAAGATACAGTCACATCCTTGTTTAATATTTTTACTCAGCATGGAAATGTCAGAGCAGGTGCCATATATACATTCCAATGTAAATAGCTTTGGATTCCGTTTTTTTTAATAAAAAATATTTTTCAGATGTAAGTATTACATGCACTTAACACATTTTCTACTTTTATTATATGTGAGATTCATCAGATCAGCTAATGATGCATGTAGTCTAACACTAAATCATATGGAGAAAACATAATATATATCCAAGTTTAAAAAAAGTGTGTCATTATATAAACTGTGAATTAAGGATGCTTTTAAACAGCTGTCTCAGGTAAATTAATACTCCTTCATCACAATTCCTGGCCTATAAACCATTAGTATGTGGTGTGTATGTATGTGTATCAGTGTGCATGTATATGAAAACTTCCTTCAAATCTTTTAAACACATCAGCTTTTCCAGATGTTCATGCTTGTTTCACAGTAGTTAACACATCACAATTCCCACTATGTTCTCTGTGTTTAAAATATGTCTGCTTAGATGCCAAACATTCTCTGGAATGGGGTATTTAAAATGGAGGGGGGGGGATTTTTAGTAATGAGGGCCTTTCAAAATTGACTTGCCAAGAAGGAGTTGGCCATGTCTGCTTTGGAACTAATTTTTGTTCAAATATGTTTTTTTTTCCCTCAGTGGTTAGAATCAGATGTAGCTGGAGGTTAAGTGGGCCACCATATCTTCCCACAATGCAACATCTGAATGTTGTCAGTTCATGGCTCAGCGTCATTTCAGATTTGTTAAGTGGGGGGAGATTGAGAGTGGGATGTAGCTGTCATGCTTTCCCCTGGAGTTCCATATCACTGCATGCTATAGTGCTGGTGCAAAATGGCATCCTGTGCTAAGTATCCATGTTGGTAGATGTGTTCACAGTGCTATCTGTATGAAGCTGCTGTATGATATAAAACATTTACAGTAGCCTACCTTATGCTAGGGACGCGGTGGCACTGCGGGTTAAACCGCTGAGCTGTCGATCGGAAGGTCGGCGGTTCGAAACCGCGCGGCAGGGTGAGCTCCCGTTGCTCGTCCCAGCTCCTGCACACCAAGCAGTTCGAAAACATGCAAATGTGAGTAGATTAATTGCTACCGCTTCGGCGGGAAGGTAACGGCGTTCCGTGAGTCATGCTGGCCACATGACCCGGAAGTGTCCTATGGACAACGCCGGCTCCAAGGCTTTGAAACGGAGATGAGCACCGCCCCCTAGAGTCGGACATGACTGGACTTTACGTAAAGGGAAACCTTTACCTTTACCTTTACCTACCTTATGCTAATGTTCCCCTCTTACATACAGACATACATATACACACACTCAAGCACAGTATTTCAGAGAGAGAGTTTGGACATTACTTTCGAGAAGTTGTAGAGTCGAAGCATGCAGTCTCATCTCCATTTCTCCATGCCTACAAAATAGAACATAGATACTCTTCACACACAGCTCTATGGACTACAGATTTAATACCAGGTCATAAATCACTTAGAGGTTACAGAGCAGCACATTATATCATTGTTACTGAGTGTGTGTCATGGGTCTGAATATTTTCAGGATGGCAAAACAATAGGCAATGTGCACAAATTAACTGACAGGGCAATCACTTTTATTACAAACAGATTATTTATAAACTAAACTGGTTCAGTATTGCATGAGTTATTACAGGGAATTTATTTTACAAAACCCTTCTGTTTTCCTAAATTGCTCTGCTGATTCTTAAATATTGCGTTTGTCTTCCTTCTTATCTTTGTTCTTTTTTTCCCCCTCCTCTATTAACAAGGTACTTGTTTTGTTTTCAGTTATTCCTTCCTGCCATACATGGGAACTGTCTTGTAACAGAGACAGTTAAACAGGTTTTTGCACCTCACTTTTCTGCCAGCTTTTCAGGGACAGAGACATGCCAGTTGCTCTTCTTCTGCTGTCTTCAGCTTGGTTGTTCTCTCTTCTGTCTTTCTGGGATCTCTGGCCACTAGATTTCTGAACAGCTGCAAGTCTTTTTCATGGAGTCTTTGAATCTTCCTTTCATCCTTTGAATACTTCTGTCTTCTATCATACAGATGGAGTCTGTCTTTTCCTCTGACAAGGAACACTTTCACACTCTCCAACAAATCTCAGCTTTCACTTCTCCAAACAGCAGGTGAAAAACCTTCTAATGGCACCATGTCATTTAAACCTCCTCACTTCTGCTTGTCACCTTCTAGAAAAGTAATAAGTCTAAATGCAACTTAAGCCATACATGATAGGGATGAGTACCCAGCACTGATGATCTTGAGGCATCCTGTCACTGTACGCAGAAGCCTAAATTGTATGTGGATACAGGGAAATCCTACTCATAAAGTATTTACTGAATATGTAGCTTGGCAGTGTAAATATTCCAAGAAGTACTACCTTAACTGCAGATAGCAAATTTTTCTTCTAATGTCCATACAAATAATATTAATCCCTTCAGAAAATGGTTTTTGCCTGTATATATCTATATACAAGGAAATGTTTGTGTATGCCAGAATCTGTGTATGCCAGAATCCCCAAAGACCTTACTTTCTGCTCTATCTTTTATGTTTTATTTTATGTTCCTTTCTGAACAGCACCTTCTCCTCTGATTCCTGATTCCTACTTTCAGACTTACTACCTACTCCTTGGCATAGCCCAGCTCTGTCACTACTTACACGTATTCTCATGAGAAGACAGTCATGTGGTTCTTCATCTTGAAGTTTCAGTCATGATGTATGCAAATTGCTGCTAATACTGCTTATACTATCACTGCTACAACTATTGGAGTACAGGTAGTCCTCGTTTAATGACCACTTGTTCAGTGACTGTTCAAAGTTACAATGGCACTAAATGAGTGTACTTATGACTGTTCCTCAAAGTTCCAGCCATCCCAGCACCCCCGCGATTATGTGATCACAGTCTGGGTGCTTGGCAACTGGCTAACACTTACGATGGTTGCAGCATCTTGTGGTCACATGATCACCATTTGAGACCTTCCTTACTGGCTTCCCACAAGCAAAGGTAATGGGGAAGTTGGCAGGGAAGGTCACAAGTTACTACAGTAAGTTACTCACATTCTCCCCCACCTGGCAGCAACCACCCCTGGCCCCATTGCACTTGCACTGCACCTTGCCGGCCACCTGCACACCCTCCCCTGCCCAGCAACAGCCACCTCTGGTAACACCCCACTTGCACTGCACCTCACAGGCCACTTGCGCACACTCCCCCACCAGCAGCAGCCACTTACCTGCCTGCTGGCCTGCTTGCAAGCTGCCTGGGACTCCCTTAATGATCCATATTCCTCACTTAACAAGAGCAGTGGGGAGTGCTGGGAGGACTGTCGCTAAGATTTTCTGTCTTATGTAGCAGCAATAAACACTAGAGACCTATTCCTCGTCTCAGCGTGATTCCTGACCGTTAGGACATCAGTCCTAACAAACTGAAGAAGCGTGGGAAAAACCCAGACAGATAAACCCCAAAAGTCAAGGCGGGTCTAATCTGTGTCTCTTTGAATGGCTGCTTAATTCCTCAGTACTACGCACACATTTCCCCCCCTGGATAGAGGCCCCCTCCTGCTCACCATCAGTACTCATGACACATACCACTGAGCTCTTATGGAACCATCCTCTACTTCCCTTTCTTTAACATTTGATGTAAATCGACACATAAACATGTCTTCCAAACTCATGGGATGATGATGATGGTGATGATGATGATGATGATGATTTGATTTACAGTATATCCCTCTATTTTGTATAATTCAAAGCAGCATACATAATGCTCTTATCTCCTGTTTTCCCCACAACAACCCTGTAAGGTGGTTTGGACTGAGAGAGAATGGCTGGCCCAAAGTCACCCAGTTGGCTTTTGTTCTTATCACCTGTCCCACTTCATTGAGAGAAAAAAGACCAGAGAGGCAAGGAATACCAAACGCTTGGAAGTAGCTGCCTACTTGGTAGTAGTAGTATTGGTACTCATAACCTAATTTCTACAGTTAGTATGATCAATATTGGCTGCATGCTAGTTGACCCTAGGCAATTTCAGTATTAATACCTTGCTTGACAGAAGTTGAAACCTGACATAATTACTGTGACAATCTAACTGACTTGACTCCAAGTCTTTACAACATTTTCTGGAAATCACAACCTTTGACTAGACTTACTAATTCTTTTCTTGCAGATACTGGATCTGTCCTATGCTATTGTTACTGTGAGTATTTTCAGATAATTTAGACTGTTTGATTATCCCTTTTGATCTACTGTCTGAACCTTTTCCCAAGACAATAACCCTTTGGGCTCCATTTGCAGATTCAGTTTTCAGCCATGACTGGCTTCTGAAAACAGCTTTTTTTTTGATGGACAGATGGCAGCCATTGGACAACATTTCACACCGTAGTACTGATTTTGCAAGTGAATTATCCTGCAATCCATCTACTATTGAGGGAAGTATAGGTCAGATTCGCGTGAGAAAATTGGGCCCTCCCAAATTCTCTTCCACCTCTATTGCTAATAACCTAAAGAATACATTCTTCCATTAGATATTAATTGCATTAAATTAAATATTAACAAGTTTGTCATGTCTTCCCAAGAGATTAGTACTTTTAAGTTAATTATGTTCTTAAGTTATACTTAGGAAAAAATCTATCCTATTCATATTAAGCACTAACGCACAAGCTAAAATCAAATATTGTATACATTGCCACTTCACTTTATTTATTATAGTCAAGTTATTTGTCCTTTTTTTCAGAAGTTCACCCAGCATCCAAATAAATAAAATGCTGCTGTTTGTATGATGATAAATCACACCATCTGGCTTTTCATACAGTATTAAATTAGCCGGTTTTTGATCCAGAGTAGGGGCAGCTGTGCTTTTATTTTGTCAAATGTGATTTCAGTAAATGTGTCATAAGTGGAAGAAATTCATTCCACAAAATATCAAAGCAAATGTAATTACGCTTCACAATCTAGTCTCCATTTTCTATTGTTTTTGACACACCACCCTTCAACTGGGAGCATGATGAAAATGAGCATTAAGTAACAAAAGAGGCATGTGCAGACAATGAAAAAGTCTGAGAAAATAAATAAAGAAGACCTTTCCCTGCCACTGAAATGACACCAAGGTAAGTGCCAGGCAGGTCCTCTGGAGAAAATATTCCTGTGAGTGGGCATCACTGAATCAGTGGAGATAGTAGAAGAAAAGGCTATAAAGGACCTTAGAACATGGTGAGGGAGATCGATGTCCATAGATTCTCACTGCTTTCATTAGAAAGCTAAGAACAGAGCTGTGATGTTATACTATAAGTGCCGCTCCTTGGGGGCACCAAGCGATGTCACAATGCAGGTAGAAAAGGGGCGGAGCTTGAGTCATAATGCTGCAGTGCTGCTTACATCACTCTGACCCACAGATGCCACTGGGAAATGCAGTTTTTGAGAGTCATACAGTGGTTACAAACCTTTATTAGGACACTCTCAATTAATTTACAATAAGTTGAAATAGCAGAAAGCAAGAAATATTCTTGTAGGTTATACTATCCCATTCTTGCATAAACCAATATTTCATCTGAAAGTTAGGGCACTGTCATCATAGGACAGATTTTTTTTGGCTAATTTTATTACAGTATCATGCAAATTTAAACTGTATAGGAAAGGGATATCATGGACACAGATTCTGCTCAGAAAGTTGTGCATGAGTTCCACTTATACAGTTTTCCTAGCTGCTCCAAGTTCAAATCAGACATGTTTTAAGAAAGTCTCTGCTAGTTTTATAAATGGATCCATTATACAAACTGTTCATAATGACAAGACACTTTTCCCATTAAAATTTCAGTGACACCTGCTTTTTGGTTAAGTTCAGTGTTGTATACTTAAAATTTCTTGCAGAAGTCTCTCATTTTGTCACACAGAGCCTAAAATTTCTGGACATGTTTAATACAATTGAGTGCCACTGTCCATTTACAGGATGTTCCTTGTGTAATGCATAAATA
Organism: Candoia aspera; assembly: GCF_035149785.1. Lineage (NCBI taxonomy): Eukaryota > Metazoa > Chordata > Lepidosauria > Squamata > Candoiidae > Candoia > Candoia aspera. The sequence continues at coordinate 164,955,742 of NC_086155.1, forward strand.
ATAATCTTACTGAAGTGTATCATATTACTTTCTATGTGGCTCCATAAGTGGCTTACAAAAGCTGACAACTTGACAGGCCCTTAACTTTTAAATCAGAATGATAACACATTAATCACATCATAGAAGTCTCTCTTTCATATTCTCTCTCTCTCACACACACACAAACACACAAATATACTTAGCTGAATGTGGATGAGAGCAAATGTAAGAAAAAGTCCCAAGAAAACACAGATTGTAGGAAATGATCACACTATCAGATGCTGCAGTTGTTTAGTTCAGCATCAGTAGTTCAGTACGCTGATAATTCAACCCAGATAAAGGCTTGTTACCATAAATAAATTTACAGTTGCAGAATATATTTATTTAACCTTGTTTTATAAAACCTATGGTACATAAGTATGTACAATCCACTCCATTCATTTATTGAATAGATGGCTGCTTGAACATTGCTATCTGGAGTAGGCAAGAACCTTATTTTATCAAATGAATGTTTTCCTGCGATTTTTCTACTAGTTCATTCTATAGGATGAAAGATAATTTCCTTTTGAAGGGGAAAGGATTTTTTTGTGGAATTCTTATGAGCAGATAATTGGATAGTACAGCATCTACTGATAGCATTGCCTTGCTAATTTCTTTTCTTTTTTTTAATAAACATTTACATCTCTACCAGTTTTATCCAGGCAAGGAAAAATATAAAATGGAAGAAACCACATAGACCATTGATAAATGTCCATCGTCTAGGGGAGGGAAAAAGCTTAAAATACACAAAGAAATTAATCCATTTAAATTAACATCACAGGAGATATGGTAGGTGGCAGATGCTTGCCTCTTATATAATTTGCACTGTGAAGAAAATTAAAATCCCAGCCATAACAATTAACTGAATGCTCTACTAAATCCAGTTGTCTGTACAGCTTTGCTATAAATGCATCCAATTTGCATTATATATAAGGTTTGAGGATTCTTCTTTTCTGTCTTTTTTTTCCTCCCTTCTTAATGATAAATTATGAATGACATTCCTTTTCTTTTCATGGAAGGATATAACTTTGGGCTGTGAGAATTATTGTTGTGGGGAGTTTTTAATCTTGCGTCATTAACACTTCAGAAATAATATGGGAAAACGGTCACTTTATTCCTTACAAGACCTGCTGTGATGCCTCACTGTGGCAGGGCAATGTTCCTGGGAGGGATGAACAAAGAAGACCAGGAATGTATACAACAAGTATATATTTCCAGCAAGGCCAACCAAGGTGTGAAGGTTATCCCAGCTGCCCAGGTAAGGAAACAGGCATCCATATTGTGCAGCAGCAGAATAGGAAGATGTCATTAATGACAATGGCAAAGGCATCAATACATACTGTGTGGGGGAAGGCAATAGTAAACCACTCCCGGGTTTTTACCAACAAAACCACATGGATAGAAAGCATAAAATGATTGATGATACAGGGCTGGATGGTGGGCCCCTCAGGTCAGATGACACTCAACATGCTACTGAGGAAAAGCTGAAGATCTTTGTTCTTGATGTGTTTATGATGTGGTTTATGATGTGGTGTTTATGTGGCTAGATTAAAGCCTTTGGGATGTCTAGTTGCTGAGGTAGCCATATAGAAAAAGAAAATCCAAACCTGTAAACCCAGAATTACAGTGGAAACATGGAACATAAAAAGCATGAATGTGGGAAAGCTCAATTCAGTGAAAAATGAAATGAAACAACTATAGATTGACATCTTAGGCATCAGCAAATTGAGATGGACTGAGATTGGACTTTCAGTCAGAAGATCACACTGTTTATTACTCTGGACATGAGAAACAAAGAAGGAACAGTGTTGCTTTTATAGTTAGGAAGGTATAGCAAGAACAGTACTTGGCTACAATGTAATCAGTGACAAATAATATCAATTAGACTTCATGGACAACCCTTCAATATGATAGTTATTCAAGTTTATGCTCCAATGGCTGATGCAGAAGAAGAGGAGTTTTATGACGAAGTTCAATTTGAAATTGACAGAACATGCAAACAAAATGTGCTGCTTGCAAATGGAAACTGGAATGCCAAATTTGGAAATAATTAAGGAGGAAAATGTAGTTGGATTGTATGGTTTAGGAAACCAATATGAGGCAGGAGAACAATGTATCAGTCAATGCCAATCCAGTGATTTCTTCATTGCTAACACTGTTTTCAAACAACCTGAATGATTTAACAGAGTGTGCAAATTATTATACGATATCCTTAATTTCAAATGTTGGCAAAATAATGCTTAGGACCCTAGGATTAGAGCCCTGGAACATGGAAAAGGAGAGGCCAGAGGTTCAAGATGACTTTAGAAACAACCAAAGAACACTTCTGGGAAAGAAATGGCAGACTGCAGATGGCTCCACTAAAAGTGGAGCCAATGACCGCAGTGGAATGAAGGTTCTACAACCAGAGGAAATTTATGTTCCAATTCTGAAGGAGCTAGCTGGCCATATCTGTGTCTGAGAAATCCTGGAAACTACAGGAGGGGAAATACCAAGTTCTTCCTTTAGCAAACAGAAATCAAATGCACAAATAAAAAATTAGGAATCCTTGAGTCATTAATGTTACTTCAGAAAGAGATCAGGCTTCTGGTGGAAATAGCATTTTGAACAGCGTCTCTTTGTGAATTAGCTTTGCAAGTAGACCTGGCAGCACGGCATTTTAGGGCTCAGGCAGGATTCTGTGGAGCCCAAAAGTGTTCCCTGGATAAAGGAGAACCCTAGGAATTACCCCCTGTGTCCTCCAGATGGCTGATCATAGCCAGAAGATCGTAAATGGAGTTTATAGATTGAACAGTGAGTGATCAGCTGGGAGGTGGGAGTGTCAACCCTTCCCAAGCTGCGCTGCAGCCATTTAAATGGACTCTAAAACTGACAGCCCCATTTATTTGCCTTTTCTTTGTTTAAAAGAGGCTTTTTCCAACACAGAGATGAGATTTCTCTTGGTAACTTTTACATTAGTTTTGAAGCTTAATTGTTAAGTATTTGAACTTGGTTTTGTATTTTTACATTTTGGGCAAAAAGAACTGAAAGCTGAACTGTGGATCTATTTTATAGAAGCAAAGGACTATATATATTTTTGAATTTAATTGGTGGTATTTTTACTGTTTCCTTTTAATATTTAATGAATCTATCCTGTTGGAATCGGAACTTCATGGCTATCATGAGAAAGTGAGTGTTATTGCTCTTTTCTTAATGAGTTAATTGTATACTTGCCATAAACACATCTAGTGGCAAGACTTTCACTTTTGAATGATCTCAGTCTCTAGTATTTTTCCACTGACTTTAAGATTTGGTTGTATTGGCTAATTTTAACCACCAGAGGGAACCAATCATGGCTTCTTGGAGACCAACTCATCATAGTTCTGATGATGGGGAGATGATGAGAAATATGATTGATGAAATTTCTAATACCTTTAAACCTATCTTTTGATGCCTTTGAGAAGAAAATGGAAAATAGACTTTGAGAAAAACATGGAAATTAAATATGGGAACTTTGAGGAAAATGATGGAAAGTATTGACTTGAGAAAAAGATTGAATATCAAATGGAAAAAACTGCTGGAGAGATGAAACAAGTAACAGATTGAGTGGAAGTGTTAGAAACTAAGATGGATAATACTGAGCAAAAGAGCTTGATAAAATGGCTCTGTTAGAACTTAAGGACATGGATTTTTGTCTGAGACTGAGAGGAGTTCCTGAGGTGAAAGGGGAGAATATTGTTGAAAAAATCCTACAGGCTTTGGCAAAATTATTGGATTGGGAGGAAGATAGAATGAAGGATGAATTAGATGAAGTTTTTTCATATCAACTCAAGACATACAGCTGTAAATAATAAACCAAGAAATATTTTGGTTCATTTTGCTAGAAGGAAAACAAGAGACCAGGTTTTGCAAACCCAATTTGAATCAAGATTAAATATTGACAATGTGGATATAATTGTTTTGAAAGAGATTCCTGTAAGGATTTTGAGGAAGAAAAAATATTATCCTTTTTTTAACAGAGATTCTGAAAAAGAATAAAATTGTTTTTTGATGGGAAAGACTGGAAGGTGTAAGTTTTATGTTCCAACAGTAAAGATTCAGATTGACCTCCATCCATAAGGCCAAGGACTTTCTTGCTAGATATGCATCTAGTTTGGATCAGGGTGTAGATGAGAAAGCTGTAGCTGCAACTAGGCCCCAAGAATCTGCTCTACAAGGTATAGACATGGGTGCTACATCTAAGAACTTTGATCAGATGTCTGCTTAAACATGGCTTGCACTTACCTTACTTGGTATGTGAATGGGACAAATGCCCCACACAAAAGGAAAAAAAAAATCATTATTTGAAGAAATTAAACCATGATGTGATATGCTTACAGGAGACTCATATAAGGAAAAAAGATATTAAATATTTGATGAAGATTGTATGATTAAATGGGCTAAGAATTTTGGGTATAATATTATGCTTGAACAATGGGAGAATATGTGGAACAAAGGTATGAAATTTACTCTGAATTATAATTTGAAAGAGAATTTTTGTGAAATAATGTACTGTTGGTATTTAACTCCTGATAAGTTGTCAAAAATGTATAATGGGGTATCCAATGTTTTTGGGAAATGTTAACAGGGTGGGGGAACTTTCTATCATTTATGGTGGACTTGTGGAAAAGCTAAGAAATTCTGGAATCAAATATGTATTATTATTCAAAAGATTCTCTAAGTGGACTTACAATTGAAAGCGGAGCTGTTCTTTCTCTTGGGTGTGATGGACCAACAGCTTGAGAAGCAACATGGAACTCTGTCCTTATATATGATAACAGCAGCAAGACTCTTGTATGCCCAAAGATGGAAGGATGCACAAATTCCGTCAATGGAGGACTGGATGATTAAGTTGATAGAACTGGCACAAATGGCTAAGCTGATGGCATTGATAAGAGAAAATACTGCAACTAGATTTGTTTCTATTTGGAAGCTGCTTTTGGACTATTTGCTTGTAATGGAAAAAAATGAAGTTCTGATTTTGGGTTTTGATGATTAAATGGTTTGATTTTAGAGAAATAATGTTATTAAATGTTTAATTAATAGCAAGAGATAAACTTTTATGTGCTTTTATATCTGTGTTGGAGAAGGTCAGAAGTCAGCTGTCTTTTATGTTTTTCTGTCTATTCTTGCACTGTTTTAGTTTCTCTTGTTTCTTTTTTAGACTTGTATTCTATCTGCTCTATATTCTGTATTTTGTGTTTTAATTGTATCTTGAAAATTAATAAAGCTTTATTTTAAAAAAGAAAGAGATCTTAGAACAGTAATCAGTAACAAACTGAATATAAATTAGCAGTGTGACATGATTTAAAAAAAGCAAAACAAAAACAAAACAAAAAACAAAACCAACCTAGTTCATTCTGGTTCAGTCAACAGAACTATAGTGTTCAAATTACAGGAAATAATAATTCTAATTTACTATTTTTTATCACACCCTATATTGAATATTGCATCCAGTTCAGACGATCACATATTAAGAAATATTCAGACAAATTAGGAGAAGTGCAGTCAGAATGATCATGTGACTAGAAACTAACCCATGGGAAGAGAGATTAAAAGCACTGGGCCAATTTCACTTGAGTGTAGAAGGCTAAGGGGAGTTGTGCTCGCACTCTTCAAGTACCTGAAAGGATGTCCCAAAGAAGAAGGTCAAGACCTGTTTTCCATCTTTCTGGAGTGCAGAACATAGCGTAATGGTTTTAAGTTACATGAAGACCAATATGATGGAGTGTTTGAGGGAAATAAATGCTTCAAATTAACAACAGTTTGACAGTAGAACCATTTACCCAGAGAGATGGTGTAAGTGTTCAGGCAGAAGATGGACAGTCATCTGTTGGGGATTTTTTAATCTGAATTTGTGCACTAAGCAAGGAGTTACATTAAGTGGCCTATTTAGGCACTTCCAACTGTATGCTTTTTAAAATTTAATTATGTAATTATTCAGTTTATGATTATATGAATAAGGGCTGCTGTTCATTTGTTGTATTTTAAGAGAAGATGATACATTATTAAAATTGTTTATACTTGTTGTGAAGGGGGAAGTCTTATCTTTATATATTTATTTTCCTTTTCTTTGCTATATTCTTATTTTTTTTCCTTCTTTTCTATTTTTCTTTTCTTTTTTTAGTTTGTATTAGTGTGTATTGTTGTGATTGTAATTTTTAATAAAATTACTATTAAAAAAAAGAAAGAACACAAGACATAATTGAGAAAGTCAAAGAATATCAAAAAGAAGTCAGTATGTGCTTCATTGATTATCGAAAGGCCTTCAATTGTGTTGATCACATCAGGCTGTGGAATGTGCTTAGAAAAATGGGAATCCATCTCAATGTCCTCATGCAGGATCTATATACAGGACAAGAAGCCACATTATGGACAGAACATAGCGAAACAGACTGGCTCCAGATTGGAAATGGAGTGAGGCAAGGCTGCATACTTTCTCATGGTTTATTTAATCTATATGCTGAATATAAAGTATATTAAGGGAAAGGGGTTTGAATGAAATATCAATAACCTGCATTTTGCTGATGACACAACTCTAATAGTTATAAATGCAAAGAATCTGAAAGCTCTAGTGATAAAAGTCAAGGATGACAGGAAAAGAAAAAGGGTTAAAATTAAACAGGTACAACAACCTGCCTTAGAATTGATAATGAAGATATAGAACTGGTAGATAACTTCTGTCTTTTAGGATCAACCATCAATAGTAAAGGAACAAGCAGTCAAGAAATATACCACAGACTAGTAGTTGGTAGAGCAGCCATGAAGATCTTGGAAAAGATATTTAGATGTTGTGATGTATCTATGTCTACAAAGATCAGAAATGTGCTGGCAATATTCCCTTGTGACACTCTATGGAAGCAAAATTTGGACTTTGAAAAGCCATATAAAAGGAAGATTGATGCTTTTGAACTTTGATGTTGGATAAGACTCCTGAGAATACCACAGACAAGGAAACAAACAAATGGTCATCAAACAAATCAGCCCAGAGTTCTCACTCAAGGCACAAATGACCAGGCTCAAATTATCCTACTTTGGGCATATTGTGTGAAGACCTTGCTTCCTGGAGAAGGTTCTGATGCTGGGAAAAGTGAAAAGAAGGAAAAGAAGAGGACAACCAGAAGCTAGGTGGATGGACTCAGTTACAATGGCAATGGGTGCACAGTTGGAAGACCTGAAGGACCAGGTTAGGGACGGATCATCATGGAAAAAAATCTATCTTTGTGGTCACTAAGAATCAATACCAATTTCATGGCACATAATCACTTTATTAGCTTTAGGATAGGAGTTTTACATAACTGTGTATAAAACCTTAGCAACATTATTTTCAGAATATATTGAGCTGCAGGACTCTATATTTAAGGTCTAATTTCTTCTTTATCCAGATTCTGTTTCATTCTATGGAACCTACAGTTTCACAGAAATCTGCCTTAATAATATGTAAAATATTAGGAGCAGTCTTGAAGACATTACAGAGAGTAACAGGTAAACCTTTACTATACTCTCCAATTATGAAATAAAGGTTAGCCTTATGAGGCTTTGGAAAGCCTGTTAAGCTGGTTTAATTTTTTTCCCCCTCTTGAAATTCTATATACTATATTCTGTTAATATTAAGTATATATATTCATAATAAATGAATTTCCACTAATTCAAATATATTTACCATTTGGTTTTGTTGCTCCATCATCATCAATAAAAGTTTTCATCCTGAATCTAACAGAATTTTAGGGGGTGGAAAGTAGCTTTCACTGGAAGATGAACTGAAGAGATTCTGTGAAAGTTACCCCTTCCAAAGTGACATGCCCTTATACAGCTTGTTGTAAAGAATCGTAAAGCCGTGAACATTACATTCTTAAACACTTTAGGGTCACATGTAATGTTTACATCCAGATGCAGTGTTATAAAGTTAATAATAGTTTTCAGGTATTGTGGGAATGACCAAATAGCTCCTTCATCCCTCTTCTAACAATTGACTTGTACTTGGAGAAATGGAGTGTTGAATGGATTGTGGTTTCCTTGGTGATAACATTATTTTTTATAATATAATTAAACCTGATAGTGTATGCATATTTAAGGAGTATTAGGCACTGGGTATAAAGGCATTAAAAGTTTATGGCAATGGTTAAGAGACAAGAGTGCAATACAGTGCCATGATCACAAATGCCCTTAATTTAAAGCTACTGCAATTATTGAAAGCATTTCTGATATGTTTTTGTGCCAATGTCTAAAGAAATATGCCTGAATAACTGTTATATTCCTCTATATTTTATTTTACTGATGAAAGCAGGGCTGAATACTTATATACCAATCTTTCAATACATCACAAAAATCCTCAGCAGATCTGGAAAAAATCCTCCTCCACCCAAAAAAAATCTGGTGCATTTAATGGCAGTGTTACAGAAAAAATCGTGGTAATCTAAAACCTAAAAGAAAATGGCATATTGTAACAAGTTACATCAGGAGTTGAAAATTACTTTGGTTTATGTTTGATGGCATAAGAGAAAAAGCTAATAGGAACTTAGAATGTGACACAGTATAAATGTTAAATAGAGTTAATTTGGCTAGTAATTAACCCTGGAATATTATGCTTTGGGCATTCTAAGGAAAACTAGCACAGTGTAAGAAAAGGCAGGCAGAGACATAGAATATAAAAATTTAGGTGCATAACAATCAAGATACAGTTGACCAGTTTGGATTGCCACTTAAAATCTTTTCCTTCTGCTGTTATATCCAGTAAAGGCTGAAAGAGCAGGCTGCTAAAGATGACGGCACAGTCATTATCATCTGTTCATTTTATTTCTATTGCCAATTATCCTTAATTATTGGAAACTTTTTTCAGTATATAATGGTTGCTGAAATGTTAGTATGCTCATTAAATTGAAGCAGTAGCTCAAGAAATAGATTTTGATAAGCTCAGTTATGTTATCGCTTCCTATTCATAGTGTTCCATCTCTGTTAATTTCAAATTGACCCTCATGTGATATTTATAGAGATCTTTTCCCTCTCACTGTACCAAATTTCCTCAAAGCAAAAAGAAGCATAAAGCAAATAATCATCCAGATCATGACATGAATAGCCATACACTTCTGATCAGTTGTATCTAGTATTATGGCTTAGCAACAAAGTACAAATCCAGTTGGCTATCATAGATATCAGGGATTTCTGGATAAATGCCCATGGCCAGTGAGGAGCAATTGATCATCAAGGAAGCAGACTGTGATTGGAAGAGATGCAAATATATAGTGCATCAGGATGAATGGGGCCAAGTTACAGATCCCATTTTATTTTTCCTATTTTAGATATTTCAGTAAGAAAATGGTACTTCTCAAGTAAAAGCAGTACATTAGGAAACCAAAAGAGGAAACCAAACCCAACTCAAGAGCTTCCAAGCCGGATCTCTGACCCCTCACTAGGATAGGTGAATATGTCCATTTCCTATTTTGGGGGAGGGGTGTCTAAGTTTGGTTTGTTAAATTTGAGCATTTTTTAAAGTTTGTAATAAGATGTGCATGTATTTTGATACACCAAACAAGTTGCAGTTTTGCCAGAGATCAGCAATTTTTGCAAATCAATTCCCCATCATGTAGTGCATTTTTATGGATTATGAATATTTCCTTGATGATTTTTAAAAAAAAATAATCCATGACTATGTATAATTTGGAAAAGTGCAGATTTTGAACAGTTATTAGTCTGAAAAAGGGAAGTTTCAACACTTTGCATTGAAATGTGAACAAAATCCCTACCTATCTGCCCACTCTGGCGTATTGTATATAATACTCTCTGGAGTATTGTCCCCCAGAGAAAATAGCTTATGCCACTCTGAGAATAAGCTAGTAAAGGGGAGACTTAATGGAGAGTTTTTCCTAACTTCTTCCTTCCCTAGTTATGAGAATGAATTAATAAAAAGCAATGGATGCAAGAGAAGCAGATCTTTCCCTCTGTGTGGTGGTTAGGGAGAGAAGTTGCTGCCAAAGGCAAAGTTGATATGGAGTGAGGATACCACTCTGGACATCTTGCTAATCGTTGCCCTGACCTAGAGAAAGTTGTGAATGTAACTGCAACAAAAACATTAGCATTTATCTCACCTTTTCTGCTAACATTTGGCTGCCTGTCTCTGTAATCTCTTAATTTGAGATCGGGGCAGGCAAAAGTATTGGTTATGTATTTAACTACTTTCGATTTATCGAACTGTAACTATGAGAATTACAATTCTCCTTTATTTTCTTCTCCCTGAAAGGAAAAAAAAAGTTAATCTTTCCAATTGTTTTTTACTCTAACCAATAAAAGGATGGGCTAATAGTCTGCTAACATGACCAATTTTAGAGTATCACCCCCTAATTTTGCAGGCACCAGGAGTCCAGTTACATTTGAGTGAGGTTAAAATTAACAGCTGAACTTCTGAATAACTAGCAATTGGACCAAAGTGCCTAGCTATTTAGATTTGTCCATCACTAATCATTGCCTTCAGTAACAACTCTGGATTAGAAACCTGCTGTCCAATTTTGCCATGACACACAAAGGAAAGTCAAATTCATCTTGCTTTTTATCTGCTGCTCTGGCTCTGGTGAAGTGACACTAATAACAACTTATGTTTGCCAGTAAACTAAGCAGATATAATTCTGCTACATGGGGTAAATTTTTATGTTAGTCAATAAGATTTTAGCCATCCTTCTGTCATTAAAGTCAATAAGAGTTGGGCAGCTAAAATCGTGCTGAAGCACTTTTGACAAGAGATACTAAAAAGAGAAGATAGGTGAAGTAACATGCCTTTTTTCCGTCCCTCTGAAACTTAATGCCTATGAAATTTGCCAGACTGACAGGTCTGGAAGGAGAAATTATCTGTTGTATTTATTCTCCAAACATACATAAATCAGGTAGCAACACTGAGCTTTTTATATGTTGTTCTGTCAGTAGTATTTGACTCTTCCTACTATAACATTCCATTTTCAAGTCCTCTGAAAGTGTTTGGGGGAGAGTGAGAGCACTGGCTCCATTCCTTCTGACCTCATCATTCTCCTGTCGAGGTGAACCACTACTGCTACTGAAACATCAAATCGCTTCTGCCAATGGAGGTTTTCCATATACTTTAGAATTTTCCAGTTTCAAATCATTTCTCTATTGGTACTGTGTACTGCTTTGGATTTAAGGCCAAAAGAGTACTTCAGGGTGTGAAAGGGTACAGATGTGGCACCTATCTGCAACTCTTTAAACCAAAAGCATTTCTCCTGAGATTATGTGGGACCTGCGGAGGGCAACCCATCTCACAAAAAGTGATTCTGCATGCCGTACACAGTAAAACCGTCAGTGCAAAACAAAACACAGAAGTAAAACCAAATCAAAATGGAAAAAGAAAAATTGCAGACAGGTGCTACATTACTATCCCTCACTGCTGCAAAACACCTTTTTGCATTTAAATCCAAAACACTGCACAACCCTAGCTCTAGGAGGAAGCCAATTGAGTATGTTCTTGACGACTGAGCATCTTACAGCAGTACTAGGTTCTGCAGAGAACACAGGCTTCTACCTTGACACTTCCTGGAATGTCCATGTGATTTGCACAACAAAATACTCAAAATCAATTATCAGCACTCTGTGATTCATTTTTCCTCCTAATTCTTAACCAGAACATAGTTTTTTCTTACCTCTCACCTTGTTAATAAGCTACCGGGAAGTGGCTACCTGGATGCCACTTGGTAGTAGCTTCTAAATTCTAAAATACTCTTTCCAGAGAGCCTATCTCTTGCACCACAGTCTTGGGACCTTTTCAGCTTCAACTATAGATGTTATGGTTCATTCAACTCATTTAGTCATGTTTATAGTTTTTCTCTTTACTTTGTTGTTTTGTAGTTAAATTCTGTTGGTTATTCATAATTATTTGCTGTAATCAATTCAAAGTATTATGTTGTCCAGTGGCATACAAATTAAAGAAATGTCCTGAGGCTCAGAGGAAGAGGAGTGGCATTTTTAAAAGGTAATGCATAAATATCATTTATTTTGGATACTGGGATGTGAATGTAGACGGCCTCTTATGAAGACTGTGTGGACAATGAGTTTCATTACATTCTTCTCACAGGAGCTCTACACAGAAGCATGGAATAAAGGAAAACTGCAAACTCTGTTGTAACAATTGCCAGAGGACCTGAACAACTATTAATAAAATTCTTCTCTTCTATATACTACTTCTTACTTGAAAGGCTGTTAGAAACTTCAGTTGATTCTTTTTTACACTTTAGATTATAGGCAAAAGATTTATATGATCTGAAGAGAAGCCAGAGTATATACACTTTAGATAACTAAGCAGGAGTAATGTTGAGGTATTTGTGTGAAATATTAAAAAATAAATTAAGTATTGATCCTCAGATGATCAGGAGGAAGAGAAATAGATTAAGACAATGTCATTGTTTTAGAAGAAAGAGGAGACTGAAAATAGCTTCATAAGTAGAATCAGCTGATGAATATGTAAAGCTTCCTTTTAACATGCAGCAGCATACCTACATATCCTCATTTTTCTTTAAAGGGAGCTATTTCTTTTTATCGGAAAGTTATGAATGTAAAATAGCAACCGACTTCTTGGACTTCTTTTTCTACTGAAAAGTTAATATTCTATTCATAGCAATGCAATTTGAGAAATGTTCATTGGAAATGGACAACCTGTAGCTCTCTAGATGTTTCCAAATTATAACCTCCAGCACCTTTCAAGAATAGCTATGGTGCTGAGAGTAGTGATACAACAACATCTGGAGGATCACCAGTTGTCCTCTCCTGAGTTTTATTCTCAGTTTTCCATCCTGGAATATACTATTTGTACATAAACTACTTCTGTCTCTTTTACACATCTGAAAAAGCAACAGTGATTGTGTGGACCTTCCTACTTTATGGGATCCAAATACCTTCCCCTAGCTGGAAAGAACCAACACCTGTTTCAATATTCCTTACCTTGCTGGAGGCTTCCAAGGCACCCATCTCTCATGAAACAGGCAAGACTAGGCAACTGCAGCTGGCATGGTCCAAATTAAGAAATGACTGAACAAAAGCAGGTCTGGAGAAGAATAAGACCAATCAGCATGGCGAGGAGGCTGTATAGGATTTTTGTATCCAGAATCAGAAGAGATAATCTTCAGAAGCCATTTGTACACAACTCTGGTCAAAAACTGTGTAAGTCCTCCCCCTCCTCTAATTTTAGGAATTCAGATGCCACTTATTCAGGAATATAAATTGGGCAAGTGATATTTGACCTTCTCTCACTGACATGCAGGATTCCTCCTCTATGGGAAATCCACATCTGTGACTAGTATTAGGCCTCTATGTCTTACACCATTTAGCATATTTGGAGTAGACAGTTTGATGACTAGTCACTATGGGAAGAATTACTGACTAGCAAATTCAGAGTAAGTTCAAAGAGAAGAAAAAAGGTTAAACATGGACAGTTTCTTACAGTAAATTAATGCATCTATTAAAGTGACATAAGGGTTCTCAGACCTCAAGGCCATAAGGTTAGATGTACTGGGATAGGATTTCAATATGCAACTTACTTGATCCACATGAGCAAATCTGTAAGGTGTAGAAAGTTGAGATATGTGTAGATCTTCCATGGCAATCTTCTACAGAATAATAGAATAATAGACTAGGAAAGCTTATCCAGAAAAAGGTTAAAGAAGTTATTCTAACTCAGATCAGTAAAGAAGATGTGACTTTATTAAATATGGAATAACCCTTGCAGACATTAATTTTACAAAGGACTGGAAATTTGTTTATATAATATGAAATGTTATTCATAATATATATATAAAAAATTGTTCATCTGTTCTTTCAAATGTAGTTTTCTAAAGCTGATAGGCAGCAATCATGAAAGCCTGAATTCTGATGCAACAAATGTTTCACCAGATGGCTTAGTTTTCCGTCATTTTTACCTTTTTAAAAATTCTAGAAGGAAATTCTTATTTTTTATATGTAGCATTCTTCAGACAATTATTACTTAATATTTTATCTTGTAATGAACAATCTGGCTTGCACATATTTACCTATTTCCCCTACATGTGTGTGTGTGTACATATACACAAACACACTTCAAAATTTTCTTTTGATTTGTACTTTTTTCTCTATGGTCCACTAACTTAGTTTAATTGGAATCTGGAATGAGTGTCTCTTATTTAGAGTTTGTTTAGCAAATTCAGCTTATATAGTTAAACCTACAATTTCATACAGCAGCAATAGGTATTGTCTCCATATGTTAGACAGGAGGGCGCTGAAATTTGCAAATTACTATCTTAGTTAATAATTAGCTATTTTTGGAAAATACCCAAAATGTAATAAAGTTCTGAGAAACAGCTATCTTCCTATGCTAATTTGTTTGCTTGGAAAAAAATCTTTTAACAGATAAAAGACTAACGAATTCATTATCACATAAGCTTTTGTGGACTGCAGTCCTCTTCCTGATATACATTAGTTTCTTCTAAAGCCTTTTTGAATGTAACAGTCAATTGTTTGGTCCATATTTCAAAGTGAGAAGAAAATTAAGTCTTCATGCCTTAGACCATGGGGAAGCTTGTAGGGAATTTTTTATTTGTTCAGACATAATGTGTTAAAATATGAGGATTTGAGTCTTGGTTGGTTGGTTGGTTGGTTTGATGATCCATTTGTCCCCACCCCCCACCCCCTTGGCTGTCCATGGTATTCTCAGAAGGCTACTCCAACACCAAAGTTCAAAAGTGTTAATACTCTGTCTATTCTGCTTCTTCAAAATCTAACTTCCATTGAGTGTTACACAACTGCCACACAATTCTGATCTTTGTAGTTATAGATACATCATAGCATCTGAATATCTTTTTCTTCATTGCATCCTGACTCAAGTGCTAGTTGCAGTGTATTTCTTAACTGCTGGGTCCTTTACTGTTGATGTAGATCCTTAAAGGCAGGAGCTACCCACCACTTCCACATCTTCACTGTCAGTTCTAAAGCCGAACCCGGTGACATTAGTTTCATCTTCTTTGTTGTTAATCATAGTCCTATTTCTTTTCACTGTCTCCTTGGCTTTCATCACTAAAAGTCCTTCTCCATTATCTCTAAACAGGCAGCTCATGTACAAGGAAACCAAGGTAATAAATTAGTGCACTTTTCAGGATATTCTGGGAAGGAGAAGTGACCAGTCAGCATTGTTTTTAAATGTGGGAAACAAAAATGCCAAAAAAAAAAAAAAATGGAGTCAGATGGCACCAGATTTTCAAAGGGGAATCCAGCCCAACATTTGCAAAATATGTATAGATCTCATAATGTTAAGCCATAATGTTATATATATATATGGCTTTTGATACCATCGACCATGGTATCCTTCTGGACCGACTTAGGGAGTTGGGGGTGGGCAGTGCTGGTTCACCTCCTTCCTCCAGGGTTGGTCCTAGTCAGTGTTGATAGGGAGCAAGAGATCTGGCCTGTGGCCCCTACTTTGTGGGGTGCCACAGGGTTCAGTACTCTCTCCACTCCTTTTTAACATCTACATGAAACCACTGGGTGAGATCATCCATCACTACGGGGTGAGTTATCATCAATATGAGGATGATACCCAATTATACATCTCCATCCCGGGTGAAGTAAGTGATGCTGTGGCCACCCTTTCTGAGTGCCTGGGGGCTGTGGGGGGGCTGGATTGGGGATAACAGGCTGTGGCTGAACCTGGAGAAGATGGAGTGGCTGTGGATTAATGGCTCCTCGATTTCTGGGAAATTGCCATCTTTAGTTCTGGATGGGATTGCACTGCCCCAGACAGACCCAGTGCGTAACTTGAGGGTCCTCCTGGACTTACGGCTCCTGCTTGAAGAGCAGGTGACAGCAGTGGCTAGGAGGGCCTTTGTGCAACTTTGTGTTGTGCACCAGTTATGCCCCTTCCTGGAGCGAGAGGCCCTGAGAACGGTCACTCATGCCCTGGTTATCTCCCATAGAGACTATTGCAATGTGCTCTACATGGGGCTACCCTTGAAGAGTATCCGGAAGCTACAGCTGTTGCAAAATGCAGCCGCACGGGCAATCTTGGGTTTCCCAAGATCAACACATGTCACCCTATTGCTCTGCAAGCTTCATTGGTTGCCAGTATGCTTCTGGGTCCAATTCAAGGCATTGGTTATCACCTTTAAAGCCTTACATGGCACGGGTCCAGGTTACCTAAGGGACCGTCTCCTCCCCATCACATCAACCCGTCCCACCCGGTCGTGCAGAGAAGGCATGCTACGGACCCCATCTGCAAGAGAATTCCATCTGGCGGGGTCCAGGAGGTGGGCCTTCTCTGCAATAGCACCTGCCCTTTGGAATATCCTTCCCCCGGAAGTGAGACCGGCTCCCTCCCTCCTGGACTTTAGGAAGGAGCTAAAGACCTGGTTCTGTAATTATGCCTGGGGCAGGAGAGAGAGTAGCCATTCCTGGGAATGGTTAGTTTCTTAGAAGGACCCTGCTCTGCTTGCAAATCACAGAGAACTTCCAGGCATTGGGGTTTTTATCATATTTATTTTATTGTGTATTATAGTGTTTTACAGTTTTATATTTTTATCCATGTTTTATTGTAAACTGCCCAGAGTCCCTTTTGGGAGATGGGTGGCGATAAATTTGATTAATAAATAAATAAATAAATATACTTAAAGGATGGATGAACAAAGTTTCATCCAGGCAATTCTCTGATGACAGAATTTTTGATATGGATATGATTGTGCATCTTAAAGGATTTTTGGAGTATAGGAAAGTAGATAAAGACATTTGGCGACATTATCTGTGGGGAGAAAAAACATGCAAAAGAAACGAAGGTTTCAAATAAGGAATCTGCAGGAAACTAATGAGAAATGAAACAGGTGGTTGATACAAAGAAAGATTATCATTTGATTCCAACAGCTCATCCTGGAAGTTTCCACTCAAGCTAAACTCATCAAAGTTAATTGGGAAATCCCAAATTCCTGATGAAATGCTGAGTGTTGCTATTCATTGCACTATGCAATTGGAAAACATTAGTTAATTAATTAAGTAATCCTCATGGCACTTCAAATCCTTCAACAACTGTGGAAGTTCGTGTTCATTTAGAATTTCCCCCTTCTGTCAAAGGACAAGAGTGTGGTTCCCACTTTAACTTCAAAAGCTGGCAGCCACATTCTACAAGCTTACATTCAGTGTGGACAAATGGGATACTGGAAAGCCCAGTGCCCCCAGAATTTTGTCAGCCTCCTTAAAACTGCTTAGAAGCACAGAAGGAACTTTCCCAATATAACTGCCTTGGAAGACCCTCTTACTCCTTGATTCTGCTGCCTCTGTTTCACTCTTAGTAAATGATGAAGCTCTTTTTTTGGTGGACACTAGAGCCTTAGTTTATGCCTTGTCTGTTTCTTCTGTCCAGGTGCCCGTCTTAGTGGCATCTTAGAAACTGTTGTGGGTAATGGTAATTATCCTATCTGTCATTAAGTTACCAATGCACTGAGTACTGAAATCTGCCCTCTGTCTGAGGAGCACACTTTCCTTTTGGGTACTGACACCTATAAATTTTGGTGGAAGGCATTTACATGGTAAGCTTGGGTGCATGTATTTACAGATCCCAGCACAACACTATATTTCAGCTCTTGCTCTGACCTCCAATATGCTTTCCCTTTCCTCCCTTTTTCTTGTTTTGTCCACTGAGTTACTACATGCCTGTCTACCATCAGCCTCTGAAAATGAACATAGTTTTCTAGGAAATCAGTGGGACCAGTTGTCACTTTAAAACCTGGTGCACTTCTTCCTCAATATCCACTGACTAAATGCCTTATTAAAAGACTCCAACCCATCATCAGCAAACTAAAACAACAAGGTATTTTGATGCTCACTTCTGATAAAAAAGCCACACCAGAAGGAGGGGGCTTCAGTCCAATACCATCTGGTTCAAGATCTAAGATATATCAGTGCTGTTATTCAACCCAATTTTCCTGCTTTTCCAAATTCAGTTATTATTTTGAATGGTGTTCCTCCTATGGCTTTCTGCTTTACAACCATAGACCTGTGTTCTGCTTTCTTTTCAGTATTGTTCACCGCAATTTACAATAACTTTTTGCTTTTACCTTTAATACTGAACAACTCACCTAGACAAGAATCCTTCAAGGCTGCAAAGGGAGTCCCACACTACATATATCTGCATTCCATGCTGCTTTCATGTAAAACTGCAATTTCATATTATATTGATGAGTTTTTCCTGGGAGCAGGTGGTGAAGATGCTTGTGCTGAGGATTCTATTTTCCCTTCCCTCCACTTAGCAGATCATGGACATGGAGCTAATCTGTAGAAGTAGCAACTTGTTAGTGTCAAGTTCTGAATTTGGTCATCTGATTTCTCCAGATGAGTATCAATTGTTTCTGAGTGGGTGCAAATTTTTGCAATTACAAACTCCTAGAAATTAAAAAAAAATTTATCAGCATGGCAGAATTTTGTTGTCCCTGAATTACCAACTTTGCTTCTCAAGTTCAACTCTTTCAGTCTCTTCTTCAAATAGATGCCTCTTATCCTTGTACTGCAATCCAAGTCTGTTGTCAACTGAGGCAGGCATTGGCCTCCTTCTTTATCCTTTACCTTGTTTTGCTACAAACACAATGGTATAGCCTCTGGTAAGCTTGTCCATGGTGACCATCTTTATCCAGTGACATACTACAATTACAAGGTAGAGCCAGTTGCAGCTGCATTCCTGTGCTGTCTCTGTGCTGTTGAAGCTCCTGTCCTTTTAAACTAACAAATCCACTGAGTTTCTTATGGGGTATGCTCTCCCTGTATCTATTCCCCCTGCAGAGGTGGCCTTCCTGCATCATTGCTTTGCCATGCCCTTGACTCCCCCATTTTGTTTATTCGTTTAGTCGCTTCTGACTCTTCGTGACTTCATGGACCAGCCCACGCCAGAGCTTCCTGTCCATCGTCAACACCCCCAGCTCCCCCAGGGACAAGTCTGTCACCTCTAGAATATCATCCATCCACCTTGCCCTTGGTCGGCCCCTCTTCCTTTTGCCTTCCACTCTCCCTAGCATCAACATCTTCTCCAGGCTGTCCTGTCTTCTCATTATGTGGCCAAAGTATTTCAGTTTGGCCTTTAATATCGTTCCCTCAAGTGAGCAGTCTGGCTTTATTTCCTGGAGGATGGACTGATTTGATCTTCTTGCAGTCCAAGGCACTCTCAGAATTTTCCTCCAACACCACAGTTCAAAAGCATCTATCTTCCTTCTCTCAGCCTTCTTTATGGTCCAGCTCTCGCGGCCATATGTTACTACGGGGAACACCATTGCTTTAACTATGCAGGCCTTTGTTGTCAGTGTGATGTCTCTGCTCTTAACTGTTTTATCAAGATTGGTCATTGCTCTTCTCCCAAGGATTAAGCGTCTTCTGATTTCCTGGCTGCAGTCAGCATCTGCAGTAATCTTCGCCCCTAGAAATACAAAGTCTTTCACTGCTTCTACATTTTCTCCCTCTATTTGCCAGTTATCAATCAAGCTGGTTGCCATAATCTTGGTTTTTTTGAGGTTTAGCTGCAAGCCAGCTTTTGCACTTTCTTCTTTCACCTTCATCATAAGGCTCCTCAGTTCCTCTTCACTTTCAGCCATCAAAGTGGTATCATCTGCATATCTGAGATTGTTAATGTTTCTTCCAGTGATTTTAACTCCAGCCTTGGATTCCTCAAGCCCAGCATGTCACATGATGTGTTCTGAGTACAAGTTGAATAGGTAGGGTGAGAGTATACAGCCCTGCCGTACTCCTTTCCCAATCTTAAACCAGTCCGTTGTTCCGTGGTCTGTTCTTACTGTCGCTACCTGGTCGTTATACAGATTCTTCAGGAGGCATATAAGATGACTTGGTATCCCCATACCACTAAGAACTTGCCACAATTTGTTATGTCAAAGGCTTTAGAATAGTCAATAAAACAGAAATAGATGTTTTTCTGAAACTCCCTGGCTTTTTCCATGATCCAGCGGATATTGGCAATTTGGTCCCTAGTTCCTCTGCCTTTTCTAAACCCAGCTTGTACATCTGGCAATTCTCGCTCCATGAACTGCTGAAGTCTACCTTGCAGGATCTTGAGCATTACCTTACTGGCATGTGAAATGAGTGCCACTGTTCGATAGTTTGAACATTCTTTAGTGTTTCCCTTTTTTGGTATGGGGATATAAGTTGATTTTTTCCAATCTGATGGCCATTCTTGTGTTTTCCAAATTTGCTGGCATATAGCATGCATTACCTTGACAGCATCATCTTGCAAGATTTTGAACAGTTCAGCTGGGATGCCGTTGTCTCCTGCTGCCTTGCTATTAGCAATGCTTCTTAAGGCCCACTCAACCTCACTCTTCAGGATGTCTGGCTCTAGCTCACTGACCACACTGATCCATTTAGTTTTCACGGCAAGAATACTGGGGTGGGTTGCCATTACCTTCCACAGGGATCGCATTTAGTCTGACCTCTCTGTCATGACCTTCCCGTCTTGGGTGGCCCTTCATGGTTTAGCTCATGGCATCACTGAGGTGCTCAAGCTCCAGCACCACGACAAGGTAACGATCCTTTGCTGAAGGACTCCCACATAGCTGAGCAAATTGGAAGAGGTATTCCTGAATTATTCAAATGTTATTGTACACATGTTTCTTCCCTTTACCCCTCCTCCCTTTTATATCTGTCTCCTCCTGGGGAAAAAACAAACAAACAAACCATCATTATTATCTTCTTTTAACTGGTACTGAACTTTTCCCTTGCCCTGATATTCAGGAAATTCCCATTGCAAATGCTGATTTGGGATTTTATATTGATGAGCTTTCTAACCATACCCCTGATGGAAAACATGTTTCCAGATATGCAATATGTACTCCTTCTGAATGTGTTGACTGTGTTTGCCTCCTTCTGCCTCTCCTTAAGTTGCCAAGTTACACAATGTGATTTGAGCTTGTCTTGTAGCCTCTGTTAATATTTATACTGACAGCCGTTATTGTTTTAGCACTGTACATGACGATGGCCAATTTTAATGAAACCATGGGTTTCTCACATCTTCTCAGATTCAGAATGCTCACTTGGTTTCCACTTGATGCTATTCTGCCCTCTGCTGTTGCTGCGACTGAAGTAAAAGGCCATTCTTGTTTTGCAATGAACTTGCTGATTCTGTGCAAAACGTCCTCTACTCCAATGTCCTGACATTTCTACACAGAGTCTTTTTTAACTTCTTTGTTGCCTGCTCAGAAATTGGACCTCCCCTGGAAGGACTGGTTTCAGGTAGGCTTTTCATTGGCTTCATAGAACAATTAAGGCTCTTTATGATGGCCTGGTTGCTCCTTTGTCTTTCCTATGGCTCGCTTAGTCCATTCTAATGGACACGTGGCCAAAGGGAGAATGTGACATGAAATTGCAGCTGCCTTGAATGCCTACAAGCCTGTATGCCCCCACCCCTTGTCCCTCCCTTTGGCAGAAGGATCTTTCTTGATGTTCAAATGGGTTTTATTGAAATGACACCTGCCCAAGGTTATAACTATTTTCTTGTTATAGTGTGTAGGTTTAGCAGATAGCCTGAGGCTTACACTTGTGGGAGAGCTGATGTGTCACTGTGGCCAAGAAGCTGGTAAAGGAATCGGTCCCTTACAGACAGAGGTATACATTTTGTTAACACCATTAGTATCACCATGGCAAAGGCATTTCAAATTGATTTGTGGTTTTCTTGTGTTTATCATCCAGGAAGTTCAGTTCAGTAGAAAGAGTTAATTATGTACTGAAAAACAACATCTTTAAAATTTGAAGTCAATACCATTTAGACAGACCTGCACATATGTAATTCATCTTATCTCAAAGTGGTTAACAGAAAAGGGAAATATTATCTTGCTAATAATGGCATAGAAATTTTTTTAGGTAACAGTATTTTCAGATGAACACAATGGCAGGATGGATGATGAACTTAATGAAAATTGTATCAGACCCCTCTGATGGGTCACAGTGTTTGGGAAGCAACTTGGCTATCCTAGGAAGTCTCCAATTCTCAGAAAATGAGGAAATGAAGGTAGTCACTGTTGCCTTTCCTAGACATCATATACAGTGGTCTTTTATGCTGCAAAGAATGTTCCGTCCCAAGATGCATTTGGCCTAAGTGGAACTGTGGCCTTAGCAGGACACTAGCAGACCTGAGCATATGAATCGCTGTCCTTTGGCTGGTCTGGCCAGTGTTATATTGCCAGCCTTAAGCTATACATCTAAGTGCTCCAAAAAAAAAAAAAGTTCCTGGATTCATTAGAAATCAGTGGGACACTCTCCATTCCAGGCATCTGATATGAGATAAGGCACTATTGACACTATTGACACAAAGTATTGGAGGCCTCGTACATCTTAATAATGCCAGAATCTGTATGATGGTTCCCCCATATGCCATTTGTGTTCTTTATATAATATCTTATGTACGATGCTATGTTTTTAATCTTGTGAAGCCGCTGAGAGTCGTTTTGAAGTTCAGCAGTTTAAACATTTTAGAAATAAATAAATAGTGAAAATATTATTCAGTGGAACTGGGGAGGCCCTACTGGACATAGAGATAGAGACTAAAGGAATCTATCAGCTGACACTTTAAAACAGAATGACATTAGATTATGTCTTAGCTAGTAAAGGAGGAATATGTGCCCTTGTAGGTTCTAAATGTTATATGCATGCATCTAATAATATAGGGGACATTAAGGCATGAGCAGATACCTTACAAAATGATTTTTATACCCCACACATGTGTCCAGGGCCTGGTAAGTTGGACTGGATTTGATCAGCTTCTTGAATCTCTGAGCTAGGAGCATGGGGAAGGAAAATCATTCAAGAGATTATCATTTTTGTTGTTGCAATAAACTTTTGTCCTTATATTTAATTTACTTTTATATTTTATTTGTTTTAGCAAAATAGTATTTTAGTTTTGTCCACCAATGGAAGGCAATAGTGAAAGGCTCCATTAGAATGGCATCTACTGAAAACATGACTATGACCCTCATAGCTACTTTTTATCAAACAGGCCAGGATTATGATAGTTTATGTGATGACATTTGAATTCTACTTCTGAGGAAGTAGAAGATGTGGGTATGTAAGGATAAATAAAAGGCTCTTCTCCATGATCTCGAAGTAGACAAGTCATGTACAAGCAAAACAAAGTAAATAAATTAGTACACATGTCAGAATATCCTACAATGGGGAAGTGACCAGTCAGCATTTTAAAAGACCATATAAAGAGCTAGGTGTCTTCGTATATGCAAAACATGTAAAGTTTCATTATATAAGGCCAAAGCATACATTATAGTTATGATAATTGGACACATTTTGCTATGCACGTTTTTAAGTTCTGTAACCATCCCAAAGATTAGTATCTGCTCTTGTGGGATAGCTCCTAAAATTGTTGCTGAAAAAAATCTTTCTTCACCTGTTGGCCTCCTCCCTACTCATTGGGTATGGAATTATTTTGGCATCAGAAAAGCTTTCTAGATTGAAAAGTATTTAAAATGGCTCTTGGGTTATCTGTTAAAACTGAAAAAAAAAGTTTATTCTATTGTAGTTTTTTAAAAATATGTTTTGGAAATACGAAAAGGACACAGTAGAATTTTGAGAGAACACATGGTAAAGTGACAGAGCTTAAAATAAGCTGATCTGTCATCATTATTTACTAAAAATCTCTCTTACATAGACAATCTTTGTAGTTTATAAATAATAAATAATATCAATTTATTTCCCATGATGCATTTGCAAGAAAAAAACATTAACAGTGCAATCCTATATTCAGATTATATGGATTGGATAAGTACAGATATATTTTGTGATCACATTATCAGTCAAGGAAATATTTGAATTTATAGAGCATTTTGATTAGTAGTAGTAGAATAGTCAGTATCATCTTGTGAAGTTTATTTTTTTTTAAATAACTTCATTAGATTTTTAAAATAAAGAAATAAAATCTAACAAGAACTAATAATTGAGATAGAAAATAGAGGAGAGAAAAAAGTAAAGGATGAAAAAGAAAACAAAGTCAAAAGTGCAGAAAAGAAAGAAAAAGAACTTTCTTTTACAGCAGATCTAAATATAAATTTACATCAAGCTCTTACTCTAAGTTTACAACATACCTTTCATTTTTTTCTATTGTTTACTATTATTTCTAATCATCAAATCCATATATCATTATTTCATTTTTTTTCCTGTTTCACGTAAAAAGTCCAGAAGGGGCTTCCAATCAGCATTAAAATTAATCAGTGTCTTTTCTCTAATCAAAACTGTCAATTTCACCATCTCAGCCAGTTCCATCAACTTCACCATCCATTCTTCCATTGTAGTTAGTGCCAAATCTTTCCACCGTTGTACATATAAAAGTCTTGCTGCTGTTATCATATATAGAAACCAAGTTCCATGAGTTTTTTCCAAATCTTTGTCCATCAGTCTCAAAAGAAATATCTCTGGTTTCAATTGCATATTAGTCTTTAAGATCTTTTGAAATAATGTATGTATTTGAATGCAGGTTTTTTTTTTTTAGCTTTTTTACATGTCCACCAAGCATGATAAAAAAAAACCCCTCATTTTTCACATTTCCAACATGCATTCAAAATACCTTTATACATTTTGGACAATTTTTCCAGTGGCAAATAGCAATGGTACATCATTTTATAAATAATTTCTTTGAGATTATAACACAGTGTGAATTTCAAATCTTTCATCCACGTATTTTCCCATTGTTCCATTTGTATTTTATACCCAAAGTTTTTAGCCCGTTTCATCATATATTCTTTCACTTGTTCAACTTCTGTTTCAAATTTCAGTAAAAGTTTATACATTCTAGCAATAACATGTTAATCATTGATACATAATTCTATTTCAAATTCAGTCTTACCATGTTCAAAACCAAAAGTCCTTTTATCTACTTTAAATCATTCTAATAATTGCACATAGGAAAACCATTGACATATATATCCTTCTGATATCAAATTCTCTCTTGATTTTATTTTAAAATCTCCCTGGAAGATTTCCAATATATCACCATAAATTAGCTATTCATGATTAATTATCATTTCTCTTCTATAATATGCTTCTTGTAGTGACAGCCATAAAAGTATTTTCGGACACAACATAGATTTATATCTATTCCATATTCTCAGTATGGCACATCTAATAAAATGATTTTTAAAATCTACATTAACCTTAACTTTGCCATACCATAAGTAGCTGTGCCACCCAAATCTCAAATCATGCTCTTCTAATTCCAATAACCTTCTGTTTCTCAGCATCACCCAATCTTTCATCCAAACAAAACAACAAGCTGCAAAATACAATTGCAAATCAGGTAGGCCTAAACCTCCTCTTTCTTTAGCATCTTGTAACACCTTGTACTTAACTTGAGATTTTTACCTTGCCACACAGATTTAGGTATGTCTTTCTGCTATTGTTTAAGTGGTACATCAGTGGTCAGAACAGGTATTGTCTGAAACAGAAATAACAATCTAGGTAAAGCATTCATCCTAATCACAGAAATGCCCCTCAACAATGACAATTGTAATTTTTCCCATCTTAACATATCTTTTTTAACTTCAATCCATATCTTAACATAATTATTTTGAAACAACATACAATTCATATTTGTCAGATTAACACCCAAGTATTTTACCTTTTTCTCAATCTTGAAACCCATCAATTCTGCTTGATCTTGTATCTTCATATTTTTTGTTAACATCTTTGTCTTCTGTTTATTAACCTTGTGAAAGGTGAAAGGTCTCCTTTGCAAGCACCGAGTCATGTCTGACCCTTGGGGGGGATGGCACTTTTGTGACGTTTCCTTAGCAGACTATAGCAGGGTGGTTTGCCATTGCTTTCCCCAGTCATCACCTTCCCCAGCAAGCTGGGTACTCATTTTAATGACCTTGGAAGGATGGAAGGCTGAGTCAACTTGAGCCAGCCATCCGAGAGAGAATCCAGCTTCCGCTGGGACCGAACTCAGGTCATGGGGAGAGTTTCGGTTGTAATACTGCTGCCTACCACTCTGCGCCACATGAGGCTGTTTAACCCACTAATTCACCAAATTCTTTTAATTTGGTCATTAATAATTTGATCCCCTTTAAGGAATCTTTCAACACCAAGAAATCATCTGCAAAAGCTCTCAACTTGTATGTCTCTTTTAAAATTTTTTACACCCATTATCCTCTAATCTTGCCTTATGTCTCTATTCAAAATTTCAAGAACCAAAATAAACAAAAGTGGGGATAATGGGCAGCCTTGTCTTGTTCCCTTTTGTATCTCACAAGATTTTGTTAAATCTCTAGTTATAATAATTCTCCACAAAGTTCATGTCTTCCAAAATTTTAAACAAACAAGGCCAATTTAAACTGTCAAAGGGTTTCTCTGCATCTAAAAAAATTAATGCAGTTATTTATTTGTTTGTTTGTTTGTTTGTTTATATTTCAAATTTCAAGTTTACGATAAAACTAAAACTAAATACAGATTAAAATACAATAAAAACAGTACCTATGAGCAACTAAACTATAAACTATAAAATAAAAAATAAAAACTATACAATCCAGGATCGCAATATTAAAAGTTCTTAATTAAAATTCATAAATACACAGGGGCCTCTTTGGGACACTAACCAGTCCCAGGGTTGATTACCCCCCTCCCACCCCAAGCAAGATGGCAGAGCCAGGTCTTTACACCTTTCCAGAAGGCCAGTTTGTTTTCATTATGTTGTTGCCAATATTCTATAATGTCCAATACTGTTCTGACATTGTCTTTTAATTGCCTTTTAGGTAAAAATCCACACTGGTCTTCAACAATAAATTCTTGTAGAATTATTTTCAATCTATCTGCTAAAATCGTTGTGAATAACTTATAATCACTGTTCAATAATGATATTGGTCTCATCTTGTAAACTTTGGAAAGTACATGCAGCCTCTGATTGCCACTAGATCTCATCTAGCAAATGTTCTTAAGGTTTTATCTTATAATGAATTGATTGATTGTATGCCATGAAGTCATTTTCAACTCCTAGCAATCACATACTGTAGATAGATTTTCCCAGGACAATCTATCCCTAAACTTGTCTTTCAGATCTTTGAGTGTGCTCATCACCACTGTAACTGAGTCCATCCACCTTGCTGCTGATCATCCTCTTCTTCTCTTTCCTTCCATGTTTCCAAGCTTTAGAACCTTCTCCAGAGAGTTAGATCTTTGCATAAGGTTCAAAGTACAATAATTTGAGCCTGGTCATTTGTGCTTCGGATGAGAACTTTGGGTTGATTTGTTTGACTGGAACAAAGATGTGTCAGGTTAGAAAGTTTGTTCTTAACAGCAGACAATTAAATGGAATGAAGCTACTGTGGCCTGCTAACCTCTAATTCTGAGCCTATAAATAATTGGAAATAATAAACTCATTTTCAGGTCAACCTATTAGGTCTTGAAAGGGCTGAATTGGCAAAAAGATTGAGTTTCATTCCTCTGCACTAACACCAATACCAACACTACCTGGAAGACTCATTTTGAAAGTGAATCTGGAATGTTCTGAAAATAGCTTTCTCCTATGACATTGATTCTAACCAGTAGATTCCAATCTCTTGAGATAACTCTTTAAAACCTTCTTCCTTGAGATATAAACATTCCCATCTCTTATTCCCCAAAAGAAGCTGAACCCTTCTCCTTCTTACCTGTGACATATGCTTAATTGCCTTTCAGGTGTAGAAGTTCCTGTCTCAGAAAGCAAAAACAGGGCAAATTCCTACACATGAATAAAACTCTCCTTATATGTAAGAACTTTGCAAGAGATTGTCTAATGAACTGCAACATATTCTGAGGTAGGGCTCTGAGTGCTCCTGCATAAATGTCTTCAGTTCTAGGCTATTGGTGTAAAATTTCTTTTCTTTTTTGCTTGCTTTTCTAATGGAGTTTGGTACCTTGAAACTTGTCCTTGGCTGTCATCAAAATTGCCTTCAATTGCCTCCTTGTCTCTATGCTATTGCTTAGGATCAGTTCAAAACAGCCAACTATTATCTCGGCCAGAGATGACTCTGCTTAAATCAAGACACTAACTAGATAAATTTAAGTTACATCTTTAGTTTTTCACAGGTTTGTCAGTAAAACTTAGAAAGATCCAGTATTTTCCTAATCTTCCGGAGAACTAATACACTTTGGGGAGGAATAAACAGATCTTACTTTCAAATTATGATGCCTATTTCATTTATTTTCCATCATTATACGTTCATATATATCACTGATTTTGGGCTGTTTCTTGTATATTCTTTTGTATATTTGTTGTTGTTGTTTATTCATTCAGTCACTTCTGACTCTTTGTGATTTCATGGACCAGCCCACACCAGAGCTTCCTGTTGGTCGTCAACACCCCCAGATCCCCCAGGGATGAGTCCACCACCTCTAGAATATCATCCATCCACCTTGCGCTTGGTCGGCCCCTCGTCCTTTTGCCCTCCACTCTCCCTAGCATCAGCATCTTCTCCAGGGTGTCCTGTCTTCTCATTATGTGGACGAAGTATTTCAGTTTTGCCTTTAATATCATTCCCTCAAGTGAGCAGTCTGGCTTTATTTCCTGGAGGATGGACTGGTTTGATCTTCTTGCAGTCCAAGGCGCTCTCAGAATTTTCCTCCAACACCACAGTTCCAAGGCATCTATCTTCCTTCTCTCAGCCTTCCTTATGGTCCAGCTCTCGCAGCCATATGTTACTACGAGGAACACCATTGCTTTAACTATGCAGACCTTTGTTGTCAGTGTGATGTCTCTGCTCTTAACTACTTTATTGAGATTTGTCATTGCTCTTCTCCCAAGGATTAAACATCTTCTGATTTCCTGACTGCAGTCAGCATCTGCAGTAATCTTTGCACCTAGAAATACAAAGTCTTTCACTGCCTCTACATTTTCTCCCTCTATTTGCCAGTTATCAATCAAGCTGGTTGCCATAATCTTGGTTTTTTTGAGGTTGAGCTACAGGCCAGCTTTTGCACTTTCTCCTTTCACCTTCATCATAAGGCTCCTCAGTTCCTCTTCGCTTTCAGCCATCAAAGTAGTATCATCTGCATATCTGAGATTGTTAATGTTTCTTCCAGCGATTTTAACTCCAGCCTTGGATTCCTCAAGCCCAGCATGTTGCATGATGTGTTCTGCATACAAGTTGAATAGGTAGGGTGAGAGTATACAGCCCTGCCGTACTCCTTTCCCAATCTTCAACCAGTCCGTTGTTCCGTGGTCTGTTCTTACTGTTGCTACTTGGTCGTTATACGATTCCTCAGGAGGCAGACAAGATGACTTGGTATCCCCATACCGCTAAGAACTTGCCACAATTTGTTGTGGTCCACACAGTCAAAGGCTTTAGAATAGTCAATAAAACAGAAATAGATGTTTTTGTGAAATTCCCTGGCTTTTTTCATTATCCAGCGGATATTGGCAATTTGGTCCCTAGTTCCTCTGCCTTTTCTAAACCCAGCTTGTACATCTGGCAATTCTCGCTCCATGAATTGCTGAAGTCTACCTTGCAGGACCTTGAGCATGACCTTGCTGGCATGTGAAATGAGTGCCACTGTTCGATAGTTTGAACATTCTCTAGTGTTTCCCTTTTTTGGTATGGGGATATAAGTTGATTTTTTCCAATCTGATGGTCATTTTTGTGTTTTCCAAATTTGCTGGCATATAGCATGCATTACCTTGACAGCATCATCTTGCAAGATTTTGAACAATTCAGCTGGGATACCATCGTCTCCTGCTGCCTTGTTATTAGCAATGCTTCTTAAGGCCCACTCAACCTCACTCTTCAGGATGTCTGGCTCTAGCTCACTGACCGCACCATCAAAGTTATCCCCGATATTGTTATCCTTCCTATACAGGTCTTCCATATATTCTTGCCACCTTTTCTTGATCTCTTCTTCTGTTAGGTCCTTGCCATCTTTGTTTTTGATCATACCCATTTTTGCCTGGAATTTACCTCCGATGTTTCTAATTTTCTGTAAGAGGTCTCTTCCTATTCTATTGTCTTCTTCCACTTCCGTGCATTGCTTGTTTAAAAATAATTCCTTATCTCTTCTGGCTAACCTCTGGAATTTTGCATTTAATTGGGCATATCTCCCCCTATCACTGTTGCCTTTTGTTTTCCTTCTTTCTTGGGCTACTTCTAGTGTCTCAGCAGACAGTCATTTTGCCTTCTTGGTTTTCTCTTTCTTTGGGATGTTATTTTGTTTCCGCCTCCTGGACAATGTTGCGAACTTCTGTTCATATCTCTGGTTGTACTGATCCATTTAGTTTTCATGGCAAGAATACTGGGGTGGGTTGCCATTACCTTCCCCAGGGATCGCATTTAGTCTGACCTCTCTGTCATGACCTTCCCATCTTGGGTGGCCCTTCATGGTTTAGCTCATGGCATGATTGAGGTGTTCAAGCTCCAGCACCATGACAAGGTAATGATCCTTTGCTGAAGGTTAAGTCAAAGGGACAATGAAATTAAAGGAAGAAAAACAGGCCAAAGGAAGGACTGTCTTAACAAACAGCAAAGAGTAACAATTCCAGCAGTTTAATAGTACATTAAAACATTTCTTTCAGTGATAGATATTTTAAGAGACTGCATCATGTTAAATATATCCCATTAGAATTGCACTATCTCTCTTCTTGCAGATCTCCACCTGGACAGGGCAAATCAGTCTACCAGCTAACAGTTCTATTACTTTCATTGAAGAGTTTTACCATCTTATTCAGATTGTCTTCCTGAAAAATATATTCAGAAATCAAACCTTCCAGTACAATAGCAGACTAGAGTTACTTCTTTAGTATTTCTTCATTCTAATAAAGTAAAGAGACTAATGCAGACCAATAAAGCATAAGTAACTGGGATGTTGCAAAAGATACATGAACTGATAATGTAATTCTATGTGACACTTCATTTCCGTGGTAGTGATCAGTAACTTCTAGCATGGAACTTGCAAGTTGAGTTAGACTGCAGCTCCCAGAATTCTTAGCCAGAATGGCGAATGAAAAGCACCAAGCTGAAAAAGGAATTGTGAATTCTGCAAGTCCCTGAGCTTTCTACATGAAGGTTGCCTAGGAACTGTATGGAGTCAAGGAAGTTGGTTACAGTTTTATGGGAATTATGTGCTGTGTGTACTGTGGAAATATTCTGATTTCACCTTGCTCTGAAGTCTGTCTTAAACATCTTTGATTTTAATATCCTCAGCTTCTTTTATTTCTAAAAGTAAACATTACTGTATGTCATAGGGCCTGGATATATGAGAGACCACTTGTCTCCAACTGTTTCTGCCTACTTAATACATTCCAGCAGCTTGGGTGCACTCCAGGTCCCATCCTTTAAACCTTGCACACCTTGTGAGACCTAGGAAGCATGCCTTCTCAGCTGCAGCCCCCACCCTCTGGGACAGCATCCCCCCCAGAGCTAAGGATGGCATCCTCTCTCCTGGGGTTCTGGAAAGTTTTGAAAACCTGGCTTTGGTCCCAGGCCTGGGGTTGATGTTTATTATTTGTTCAATGGCCCTGTTTTGTTTGTTGATTTTGTTGTCTATTAGATTATTTTAGTCTGGGCTGTCTGTTTGATTTAATGTTTTAGCTACTGTTATGTTTTCCCTAGTTTTGTATGCCACCTAGAGTCCACTGGAGTTGGACAGCCAATACATTTAAATATAACAACAGCAACAACAACTAGATTCCAGTGAGATGCTACCTTGATGAGGTTGTGGGGCTTGTGAGCTATGCCAGAGGCTCATCCATACTGGACTGGTCTCATCAGAGGAGACAGATGAAGAGTGTCTCTCCCATAAACAATATGGTGAGGTGTAACTCACAAAAACCTATACCACATTGGTTGTCACCAGGGTCAGCAAGGCCTGCACTAGGTGTTGGAGGTCCTGGACATCTGGCAACAAGTGGGCCACAGGACTCAGGACTGTTGGCTGAGCAACCAGGGCCAGAACCTGTAGGACTACTGGAAGAAAAGTTGCTTACTTGTCACAAATATACAAAGACTGAAGACAAAGAAATAATGATTTGCTATTACAAATCAAGACCAATGAGAAGAGGATATCTGAAAAGAATGCACCAGTTCTGGAAAGAACAACATCCAGAATCAGAAATAACATAACAGAGGCTAGCAGAACAACGTCAATTTATAATATGAAATAAAGTATTCACAGTAGCAGAATTGGAAGAACTGCAAAGGTCTGCCCAGGGCAAAGAAATCAAAGCCTTGCCAGAAGCAGCTCAGACAAACCAACAGAGACAAACCAAGAGGAGTCGGTAGTAAAGGAAGCTGGCATTGCTACTGAACCACTTTCATTCCCAAATCAGACACCCTCTCCTTCTCCTCAGAAAAAACAAAGTCCTCTAACTGAAACACAAGAGGAACTGAAATGAAGAATAACTGAGCATGTAGAACAGCACAAAAACAACAGAATAAGGTTGCCTTCATTGAAGCTTGTTACAAAAAAAAACAAAAAAAACCAGCACAAGTATTAAAAGATGCCAATACTGTAATATCAATTATAAGCACCAGCTCACTGCAAGAAACAAACCAATTGATGTACAGCACAACTGCAGTTATAACTGAAGATTTTGAATGCAAAGTCAACAAACAAGAAAAAAAGCCAAACAGTGCATCACCAAAATGGAAGATCAGGTCAGAAAATAAGATCAGCATGCTAAGATCAGGTGCCAACAAACTAGAAGAAAGAAAAGAAGCTGAAGAACAAGAAGACCAAAGAATACCTGATCGAGAAATATCACCTAGGCAGAAGGAAGATCAAGGAAGCACTGGAAATAATAAAGCAGCAAATAGCAACCATAGCCAAGAAAATCAACAGATATTGCAATGGAGTTTGGACTGGACAAATGTGCCACCCTTACCATCAGCAGGGGAAAAATAGTGAAAACTGAAGGAATTAAGATGCCCTATTGAAATAACATCAAAAGTCTGAATAAAGAAGATCACTACAAATACCTTCAGGCTGACAATGTCAAGCACATGGAAGTCAAGAAGGTCAGTACATAAAAAAAAAACTAGCAGGCAAAGCTGATAACAACAAGACTTGGCAATGGCTAAGACCAGGAAAATTTAAGAAAGAGACAGAGGGGCTAATTCTGGCTCCAGAAGACCAAGCCTTAAGAACAAATGCATATAAAACAAAAATTGAGAAGACAGCAACAGACAGCAAATGCTGTCTCTGAAAAGAAGCTGAAGAAACCACCTAGTCAGCTGCTGCAAGAAGATCACACAGACTGATTACAAACAATGGCATGACAAAGTAGCAACAATGGTGCATTGGAATATCTGCAAAAAAATAACACTTGCCTGCAAGCAAGAACTGGTGGGACCACAAAACAGACAAAGTAATAGAAAATGAAGAAGCTAAAGTGTTTTGGGACTTTAGAATTCAAAACAGACAAGCATCTGATACACAAGACCCCAGACTTAACTATAGTTGATAAGAAAGACAAAAAAGTCTGGATAGTGGAAATTGCAATATGTGGAGACAGCAGAATAGAAGAGAAAAAAACTGAAGAAACTTACAAAATAAAGACCTGCAAATAGAAGTAGAATGACTGTGGCAAAATAAAGCAAATATAGTACCAATAGTAACCCTAACCCTTGGGTACTCCAAAACATCTGGAGCACCACTTGAACACCATCAGCATTGACAAAATCACCATCAGTCAAATGCAAAAGACTTTACTTGGAACAGCTTACATCCTATGATGATACCTTTAATATTATTAAACAACAACATCTGCCTATCCCAGGTCCTTGAGAAGGACTTGATAGGTAAACAAAAATGCCAAATCCAGTCTAAACATCTGGATGATTGTGCAATCATTTGAATAACTAGATTATTCAAATATAGTTCCCTAAAAGTCTCCTTCACATTAGGAAGTACATCCAAATATTCATCCCACAGAACATCCTACATAAATGACATATACATAATGTCATGTCTTACCTCTATGAGCAGTTTATTGTATTCCCAAACCATTTTTGTATTGCATTTATAGTATTCCCAAACCAGGAAATTAGATTCAAAATTCCTCTTCTATTTTTCTTCCCATGGAATAAATATTTGAAGTTTTGAAATATTTACTTTTCCATTTTTCTGCATCATTGCTCCACTCCACTTTCTACTCTACCCTTGGCTGCCAATCTGTTATTGTTACATCTCAAGTTTTGTACTTAAGCCTGTAATTCTATTAACTGAATCCTTAAAATTACTCTTTTCCTTTCCTTGAGAAGTATAATTGCTCCATCTCAATCTTGTTCTACCTCTTGGTTTTACTAGCTAAAATTCAAGCTTAATTAAATCATGTGTTATGTAATAAATCTTACATTCTTTGATCTATGTCTTGCCTGCATTAAGTAATATCATTTTAATTGAACTGTAAAATTTAATTTCTTTATGGCACACCTCATCTATAGCCCTCCCACCCCTGCACTCCCCATTTCTTATTCAAGTTGGATAAGCATGCACAATAGATATGGGGATGGAGTCATGTTGTTTGGTAACAATGTCTTCTCTAAGTACAATCACTTTGATAAGCAAGCATTATGAAATCCAATAAAAATTCTGCATTTATCCAGGCCCAGTTGACCACTCTTTATTGCTGAATATTTAAAAAACTAGCATGGAATGAAGAGAAGATTGTTAGGAGGCAGAGAAAAGCAGATCAAAAAAAAAAGTAGAAGACACTAACCTGAACAATTTTATTTCTTTACTTTCTTGCTGTTGCCTCATTTTTTAAGCACTAAAATCCAAAACTATTTCCATGTAGCCTTTTTCCCAGAGAGAGTAGATTTATTGGTGCTTTTATGTAACCAAGGGTTCTCAGGAGTACATTTATTATCAGTTCTTATATAAAGGAAATAGTTGATATAATGAAATGTTGCCACCCCCTATTTCAGTGTCTATGATCAATATACCTTCTAGTCCCTCTTGTTACAAGATAAATTGCCCAAAACCTTCATGTCTTCTCTCCCCCCCATAAATTATGTTTTTATAACTCCATTCCTTGATTCAATTTCAGATGGGAACTTAATGATATCAACAACTTGGAAGTGACATTACATGCCTGACCTGCAAGAAACAATTACTCTCAGTGTGAAATTTATGAAGAATGTAATTCAGAAGGCCATCAACAGCTGGTGTTCTCTCAGTCGTTCATAACTGGGAAGAGTCAAATCTATCAAAATAGTTTTAACTCCCCAGATTAATTACATGTTTAGAATTCTTTAAGATTAATTATCTCTGCAAGGTTTCAACATTTGAAAAGATGTTTTTGGAAGAATTGTGAGAGGGATAAGGCAAGGACTTTGCAAATAACAATTGCTTTGCTTGACTAGCAGTTGGAAAGAAATTCAAATGAATAAACATGGAACATTTAACCACATTATCTTTCCCTTTGCCAGGCTGGGTTCTCAACAACTGGCAATGCTTGTGCCAAAAAACCTACTGATAAAAAGCTGTTTGAATGTTGGCCACTTACGTTATTAGGAATATATACATTATGCTATCATGTTCCAAATTTCTGTTTACATATTCTAACTGCTAAACCACACAGGAAAATCAATTCCCTTTTTTAGTTTACATTCCAAAATTTCTGAACATTTGGTCAAGTAAAATATAGTACCTGTTTAATAATTACTTCTTTCTTCCTTGCATGAAAGATTGGAAATTTGACAGGATTATATTAAGTTTAAAATTCTTGATAAGTTCCATAACTCTTGTCATAACAAAGTGAAGGCTTACTTTACAAAAACCAACAGGAAATCAAATTATGATCAAATGAAGACAGAAATATAAACTGTGCAGTGTAAAAAGCCCATAAGAACAATATGTTCTGTTGAGGTAGCTGCCACAATCTATTCATGAAAGCTGTAAGAAACACAGCCTGATTTGGAATAAATAATAAACACTCCAGTCAAGTGGTTATGAATACTTTCCTGGAGTGCATGTCACAGCCTTTCAAATGTACAATGACCAAAATAAAATTATATATTAGATTATAAACATGTCATTTTAAGGGAAAGAGAACTGTCAAAGGAAGTGATAGAAAAGAAAATACAAATAATTGGAAAGCAGAAGATGGCTAATTTTCTTAAAGACGAATTCACCTTTGCTGTAATGGAAAACAGTTCTGCATATAATCCATGGTTGGCCACCTGCAGTTCCAAGTCCCCTGTTTGTGGATAACCCTTAGGTCCAGAGACCCTACCCCTCAGAGAATGCACATGTGCATTCCTGACTGTAACCTAAGCAATAATTAGTGAAGCAGGTTTGAAACTATAACAGAAAGAAATATATGATAGGGATTGGTGAAGCTAGGAGCTAACTAACAGTGTCCTACAAGGAAGGGAGCAAGAATTCTGCCCTGTGCATGCCTGTGAACAAAAGCAGAAGGAAGTGACCCTTAGATTAGGAATTGGATGGACAAAGAGCAAGCAGAGAGAGAGAAACATGGGAAACAGAATTAATGCTTAACTATCTAAATCCCATTGCCTTGTGGGGTCAGTTGGTTGTGAGATGCTGAAGAATCACTGCCACTAAAGTCACACTTCCAACACACCTTCTTATTGGCTTTCTGTACATACCAAACAACAGTTCCCTTGCACCCATTAAAAGATGCAGAGGACACTGAAATAGAACTAATATACTAAATATAGCATAGTGCAATACTAAAGTTAGAAGTAAAATCCCATTTCAACTGACAAGAAAAAAGTGGTTATAGTATACAAAGAACAGCAGAGAGTCAAGCTTATAGATTTTTGCCAATTGTTATAGCACATACCTTCTTCCAACAAGGATATCACTGGGTGGACCAGATCAAAACCAAATTGATTAATACTCTGCAAGCTAAGATTGGGTGGACTAGATTTGATAAATAGAAAGTATAAAGAACTCTGGACGGAATTTAGTAACATCCTTAAAAATAAAGCAAGCAAAAATATTCTGAAAGGCAAAAAGCAAAAGAACATGAAATAGTCTGCTAATATATTGAAAATTGCTGGAGAAAGATAGGAAGCAAAAGGCAACAGACAGAAAAAAATGCCAACAAAGTGCTCACTGAAAATCAGGATGAGATAAAGAGTTATAACTAAATAAGCAATGTAAAGAAACTGTGGATAACAATCAAGTGGGAAAGACAAGAGAATTATTTAAGAAAAGTGACAGAAATCAGAGGAAAATTTTATGCAGATATGGGCACAAAGACAAGACAGACATCTACAGGAGAAAAAAAGAAACAAATAAACGATTGTACAAATATACACTTCAGCAAAGGATGGTTACCTTGTCGTGGTGCTGGAGCTTGAGCACCTAAATGATGCCATAAGCTAAACCGTGAAGGGCCACCCAAGACGGGAAGGTCATGACAGAGAGGTCAGACTAAATGCGATCCCTGGGGAAGGTAATGGCAACCCACCCCAGTATTCTTGCCACGGAAACTAAATGGATCAGTACAACCAGAGATATGTCGGTATACCATCGGAATATGAGACTCCCGGGTCGGAAGATGGTCAAAATGCTACTGGGGAGGAACAGAGGATGAGTTCAACTAGCCCAGACGTGATGACGCAGCTAGCTCAAAGCCGAAAGGACGGCTAGCGGCCGACGGTGCTGGTGGTGAACGGCGAATCTGATGTTCTAAGGATCAACACACCATTGGAACCTGGAATGTAAGATCTATGAGCCAGGGCAAATTGAATGTGGTTATTAGTGAAATGTCAAGATTAAAGATAGACATTTTGGGCATCAGTGAACTGAAATGGACTGGAATGGGCCACTTCAGATCAGATGACCACCATATCTACTACTGTGGACAAGAGGACCACAGAAGAAATGGAGCCTTCATAATTAATAGTAAAGTGGCTAAAGCAGTACTTGGATACAATCCAAAAAACGATAGAATGATCTCAATTTGAATTCAGGGCAAGCCATCTAACATCACAGTGATCCAAATATACGCCCCAACCACAGATGCTGAAGAAGCTGAAGTAGAGCAGTTCTATGAGGATCTGCAGCACCTACTGGACAACACACCTAAAAGAGATGTTATTTTCATCATGGGAGACTGGAATGCTAAGGTGGGCAGTCAAATGACACCTGGAATTACAGGTAAGCATGGCCTGGGAGAACAAAACAAAGCAGGACATAGGCTGATAGAATTTTGCCAAGAAAACTCACTCTGCATAACAAACACTCTCTTCCAACAACATAAGAGACGGCTTTATACATGGTCTTCACCAGATGGACAACACCGAAATCAGATTGACTACATCCTTTGCAGCCAAAGGTGGAGGACATCTGTACAGTCAGTAAAAACAAGACCCAGAGCTGACTGTACTTCAGATCACGAACTTCTTATTGCACAATTTAGGATCAGACTAAAGAGATTAGAGAAGACCCACAGATCAGCTAGATATGAGCTCACTAATATTCCTAAGGAATATGCAGTGGAGGTGAAGAATAGATTTAAGGGACTGGACTTAGTAGATAGGGTCCCGGAAGAACTATGGACATCAGAGGTAAATTCCAGGCAAAAATGGGTATGATCAAAAACAAAGATGGCAAGGACCTAACAGAAGAAGAAGAGATCAAGAAAAGGTGGCAAGAATATATGGAAGACCTGTATAGGAAGGATAACAATATCGGGGATAACTTTGATGGTGCGGTCAGTGAGCTAGAGCCAGACATCCTGAAGAGTGAGGTTGAATGGGCCTTAAGAAGCATTGCTAATAACAAGGCAGCAGGAGACGACGGCATCCCAGCTGAACTGTTCAAAATCTTGCAAGATGATGCTGTCAAGGTAATGCATGCTATATGCCAGCAAATTTGGAAAACACAAGAATGGCCATCAGATTGGAAAAAATCAACTTATATCCCCATACCAAAAAAGGGAAACACTAGAGAATGTTCAAACTATCGAACAGTGGCACTCATTTCACATGCCAGTAAGGTAATGCTCAAGATCCTGCAAGGTAGACTTCAGCAATTCATGGAGTAAGAATAGCCAGATGTACAAGCTGGGTTTAAAAAAGGCAGAGGAACTAGGGACCAAATTGCCAATATCCGCTGGATAATGGAAAAAGCCAGGGAGTTTCAGAAAAACATCTATTTCTGTTTTATTGACTATTCTAAAGCCTTTGACTGTGTGGACCATAACAAATTGTGGCAAGTTCTTAGCAGTATGGGGATACCAAGTCATCTTGTCTGCCTCCTGAGGAATCTGTATAATGACGAAGTAGCAACGGTAAGAACAGACCACAGAACAACGGACTGGTTTAAGATTGGGAAAGGAGTACGGCAGAGTTGTATACTCTCACCCTACCTATTCAACTTGTGTGCGGAACACATCATGTGACATGCTGGGCTTGAGGAATCCAAGGCTGGAGTTAAAATCACTGGAAGAAAACTAACAGTCTCAGATATGCAGATGATACCACTTTGATGGCTGAAAGCGAAGAGGAACTGAGGAGCCTTATGATGAAGGTGAAAGAAGAAAGTGCAAAAGCTGGCTTGCAGCTAAACCTCAAAAAAACCATGATTATGGCAACCAGCCTCATTGATAACTGGCAAATAGAGGGAGAAAATGTAGAGGCAGTGAAAGACTTTGTATTTCTAGGTGCAAAAATTACTGCAGATGCTGACTGCAGTCAGGAAATCAGAAGACGCTTAATCCTTGGGAGAAGAGCAATGACACATCTCGATAAAATAGTCAAGAGCAGAGACATCACACTGACAACAAAGGTCCGCATAGTTAAAGCAATGGTATTCCCAGTAGTAACATATGGCTGCGAGAGCTGGACCATAAAGAAGGCTGAGAGAAGGAAGATCGATGCTTTTGAACTGTGTTGTTGGAGGAAAATTCTGAGAGTGCCTTGGACTGCAAGAAGATCAAACCAGTCCATATTCCAGGAAATAAAGCCAGACTGCTCACTTGAGGGAATGGTATTAAAGGCAAAAATGAAATACTTTGGCCACATAATGAGAAGACAGGACACTCTGGAGAAGATGCTGATGCTAGGGAGAGTGGAGGGCAAAAGGAAGAGGGGCCGACCAAGCGCAAGGTGGATGGATGACATTCTAGAGGTGATGGACTCGTCCCTGGGGGAGCTGGGGGTGTTGACGACTGACAGGAAGCTCTGGCATGGGCTGGTCCATGAAGTCACGAAGAGTCGGAAGCAACTGAACAAATAAACAACAACAACTTTGACTGAACATATTGATTTTTCCTCACAGGCTTAGCCAATGATTAGTGAAGCAGAGTTTTTAGGAAAGTTTTTCACACTTATCATCAAGAGACACACCATGGAAAACCCAAGCTGA
Source organism: Candoia aspera (assembly GCF_035149785.1). Lineage (NCBI taxonomy): Eukaryota > Metazoa > Chordata > Lepidosauria > Squamata > Candoiidae > Candoia > Candoia aspera. Next base: position 164,996,083 of record NC_086155.1, read on the forward strand.
TTTCATTTGTGATTCTTGAAAGTTTGCAGTCAAGTCATACCTCTTCAGTATGAAGCTCCAAGGAACTGCACAGGTAGAACATTGAGAGAGAAGGAAAGCTGAAAGACTTATTTGAAAAGGAGAATGAGAGAGAGAAGAGGATGCAAGCAACACTGAAATAGCAGTCATATTCTTCAAAGTAAAGAAGCTAAATCTCACAAAATTTGAGATTTACCTTCTTGAAATTTTCACATGAAAACAAATGAAAAAACAAAAAGTAACATGTTGGTGCTCCCCTAACCTTCAATACAGTCTATAGTGCAGTGTTTCTCAACCTTGGCAGCTTGAAGAAGTGTGGACGTCAACTCCCAGAATTCCCCAGCCAGCATGGCTGTTGGGGGTGAATTCAGGGAGTTGATGTCCACACATCTTCAGGCTGCCAAGGTTGAGAAACACTGCTATAGAGACACAGAGAAAAAGTGTTTAAAGCTACACTGGCCTCAGAGATTCTATGGCATATGAGAAATGGAATATTTGATAAATAGAGTCTTCTCCCATTTTGTCAATTACTCTAGAATAGAATTGATTTTATTTTGAAAAGCATTCATAGGATTAGGTAATTATTAGAGAAGGGCAAAGTCTCTGGTAGTTAGGGAAGAAACTTGCTTGAAAGTGTTGGCTCATAATCAATATACTACTAAAACTCTTATGACTGTTTGTCTATATGTAACCTTCAATTGGGCGAAATGGTGCATCATAGGGCAACAATTTTTCAATCAAGGTTCCTCAAATTGGCTAACGTACAGAATATGTTTACAGAATGCATCAAAGTGCCATCCCAAAATTTGAAAAAGTTGTGGCCACTTCAGTGCTGAGGCACTGCCATGGACAGCTGTGGTCACGTGATTGTCATTTCCAATGCTCTCTGGAAGCTTCCCACAAGTCAATGGGGAAGCCAAAAGGAAGTGGAGGGAGAGAGGGAGGGAAGATTTCTGATGCTCCCTGCCAGCTTCCCACAAGGAAAGTCAATGGGGAAGCCAGCAGGAAGTTGGAAGTCACTCCTGCTCCCACTGTGTTTTTGTCTGCCTGTGGTCATTCTGTTTCTCTGTTTAGGTAAGGAAATATATCTGAAACAATGACCCAATGAGTCACAGGCTGTCTAGTTATAAGCTAAAGTGTAGTGTGTTTAGAAATAGTTGCAATTCCCCAATTCTAAGTGTTGTGAGAATTGGCACATTCTCATAAGACCTAATTTCCTTTATCTCATGATGGTAGTAGGAAGAAGTCATGGATTCTTTTCCTGCTCAGTTTAAATTTCAAGCTATGGAAGAACTCATGGAATGGATATATATTCTTTTTTTAAAAAAAAAATCCAGTATTAGAGTTGGATTTCTATTTTAAGTTAAAGAATTACAAATCTTAGTGACATATTTTGCTTTGAATACAAGCAAGTTTTGTATTACCTTGTTTTTTTTACAGAAAGGGGAGGGGGATAGACTGATACAGATTTAGCCTGCAATTCCAGTGCTTTTTCATACATGAATCAATTTTAAGTGAATGAACTCATTTCAAAGATTTGTTTTTTACTTTTTTCATATTTTAGAATGTCATCCTTTCTGAAATGTGGAATTTCCCTGGCAAAATACCTGATTTAGCAATAAAACCTCACAAAGCTAAAAAGGACCCGACCTGGAATTGTCCGAAGGGTACTTCCAATCACCCACCATTGTCATTCCCCAAACTTTCAAAGCCAGTCTCACAATGACCTATGACTAGCCTTTTGACAGCCATTACCAGAACTTAGGGTAAGCTGATAAGTGTTCCTTCCAGCTGACCAATAAGGTAATGTCAGAATCATCCTTTAAATGACCCCCACCCAATGCTGCATTTTAGTTTTTGATTGAAAAAGTTTAAAAAAATACAGGTTATTAGTTGCAAAGACACCCTGTCTATAATGTTATGGTGGCTTAGTAGATGTGGGGAGGAGGAAGAACTAAGAAGTGGAGAGGGGTAATTGACAGGAACTTCTGCCAGTGGAAACCAGCTGCCTGCAAACTCCATGTTGCAAAATGGAAGCTTTGTGTTTTGAACTGCAGCTTAGCTTCCTATCACTTCCAATTGTATAAAATCAAAACAGCATGGCGCCACCAAATCCTGCCTGAAAGTAACTTATCATCCCATCAACTTAAACAGTCTTGAGTTATATTCTGAATGAAATGTTCTCTTCTCTTCTCTTCTCTTCTCTTCTCTTCTCTTCTCTTCTCTTCTCTTCTCTTCTCTTCTCTTCTCTTCTCTTCCCCTACTATGCAATTGATTTTAGTCTTGTTTGCCAAAATACAATAGGGATTTTTTTGTTAGTCTGAGTAAAGAGTGAGAAGGACACAAAGAAAAACTGGCACAGGAAAGGGCATCTAAGTATGAGTACAGACACAAATGATTAGAGGAGATGAATCTATAGAGTTATTTCCATGGACAAAGATCATTATGGCTATTGTTGGATTGCTATGCTGGTGCCAGACTGTCTTCTGACATTATGAGCCAAGGGTTATTTTATACATAAATGTACTTTGCATGTTTTCCCTTAAAATCTAAGGGAATCTTTAAAAAGGTGTGTAAAGTGTGGGGAAATATAAATACAAATGCAAGAAGATGGAGATAGAACAATTATTATAGCTTTGCTGAAAACTCATCAATGGTACATTACTATTGATTTTTCCCCACTTTCCTCTTTAAATGGATTGATAAATTTCCTCTGATTTTGCTTTTCATACCAAGTTGATCAGTTCTGATGAAATTTCTCAAAGCTTAATTCTTCCTATAGCTATTTCCAGCCATTTTATATCATGTGAATTGAGTAGAAGTCTATTGATTTTGCACTGGGCCACATTTTTAGCCAGTGTAATTAGCCATCCCCCTGTTCATAATTTTACTGCACTGTAGTTCTAGATATGCATCTAGTAGTACTTTATAACACATGCCTCAACTCAGTATCTCCAGAATTCATGCAAGTCCAGGATACCAGGACATACTCACATAAGTTCTGGAGAATGTTTTTTTTCCCCTGACACCAGAGTTTATTGTAAATATTCTTTGTGCATATCATAGGACTTTGGGGTGAAGCATCCCTTCAACATAAAAACAATTTCCTTGACATTCATTCATCCATTCTACAGATTGTATTAACTGTAATGTAATTGAAAAGAGCTAATAAGCAATTACGTTGAAACCTATGCCATGGAACAGAACTACCCACTTGTCAGTCCCTAGTAGTTCAGCAGAAACCCATACCAAGGAACTAATGCACATAATAAACAAACATGAGAAGGGCAGTGCCAGATAATTTCATGCAGCTCTTATATATGTACAAATTTGGACAATCTAAGCCCATGTCAGGTTTCTCCCCTTCCCATCAACCCATAGCTGTTTTGGTAGCAAGTGGGAGGATGAAAGGAAAGACGAGAATTCTGATAGAGTACAAAAGTAAGAATATTGGAATTCCAGTGAATTGCTAACCTTAACATCTTGAACAGAAACAGAGCTCTGATTGTATTGATTGAATGGTTGCTTTTAATTTGCTGTTTTACCATAAAGCAAAGTGGTAGAATTACTGCTTTATCTTGAATTTTACTGATGAAGGAACTACTTTTTAAATCAAACTTACTTACAGAGTTGTTGTGAAGATAAGATGTATGCACCATACTGTACACCACACCTGACTGTTCAGAGAATAAACAGCTTCTAAAATAATGGTGCAGAAAATATAACTGTTGTTCTACTACTGATAATTGGCATATATTGAGCAATGTCACCAGCAGGCATTGTAACTATTAAAGCTATGGGCAATTTAAAAAATGTGATGTGGGTGAGGGAGATTTTGTCTTTTTCTCCTAAACAGCTGCCTTGGTGTACCTTTTTGTTTCTTGTAGCATTCTGAATAACCTTGAGACACTCTGCTGATTGACATTTGGCCCTGAGGGCCTCTCTTGCACAAAATCAGTCTGTTCTTGGTTGACTTTAATATGCTCCATTGAATTTCAGTAAACAAGTTCATTTATGAGTGCAACAAAACTTGGGAATCCCATTTATTTAAAAGTTAGAGCAATAAAAACCTTCAAAATATTCTACTGCTTTTTAACCTGGCAGAGAGATTGGTCCTCTATTTTGTCAAGTTCCACTTATGCACATTTCACAAGGCATACATTTTTTTTTGGGGGGGGGTGTCTTCTCAACTATAATTATAACTTGTTTTAATAAGGATCCCAAGCAGCACCTGGCATGAATGTTACTCCCCTTTTTTTCAATTTGGGATCTATTATACCATGTTCATATCTTCTGCTCATCAAAGTTAGATTACTGGATGAAACTGTATATAGACATGACTCTTGATAGTGTGATGAAATCTGCAATTATTTCATTGTGAATGTTCCAATACTATACACAAATTCTCAAATCTCCATGGGTTGCCCAATATATTCCAGATACAATTTAATGGGTCCTGATAAGTGATACTTGGGGAATATATGATGACCTGCAAAGGGGTGGGAGATGATACAGACTTTCCAAGTCTCTAAGATCTAAAGTTTCTTGTGTACAGGTACAGGAAAAGGGTATTAGATTTGTGAATGAAAAGCAGACATCAAGCCCTTTCTGGATAGACATACGTTCTATTTCATTAGCTCAGATTGGTGATTTATAATGAATTACTGTCCTAACAGCCAGGAACCACGCTGAGACAAGGAATAGGTCTCTAGTGTTTTATTACTGCTACATAACAGAAAATCCTAACAAACTGAAGAAGTGTGGGAAAAACCCAGACATATAAACCCCAAAGACTAAGGCGGGCCCAATCTGTGTCTCTTTGAATGGCCACCTAATTCCTCAGTACTACGCATGTGATTTACAGCCTGGATGGGAGCCCCCTGCTCGCCATCCTTACTCATGACAATTACTATGGGAGCCATTTTATGTGGACAAATGTGGGATGGTAGCCATTTAAACTGAATAGGTCAAATATGTGGAGCTAAAATTCCCTGGCATACATGGGCATGTGTGTATACATGCAGACTTTAAATTATCAGTATCAATATCTAGATATCTTTCTGTATAAGGTAAAGGTAAAGGTTTCCCTTGACATTAAGTCCAGTCGCGTTCGACTCTAGGGGGCGCTGCTCATCTCCGTTTCAAAGCCAAAGAGCCGATGTTTGTCCGTAGACACTTCCGTGGTCATGTGGCCGGCATGACTAAACGGAACGCCGTTACCTGCCCGCCGAAGCGGTACCTATTAATCTACTCACATTTGCATGTTTTCGAACTGCTAGGTTGGCAGGAATCTTTCTGTATACTGTCTATGTAAAGGAAGAAGGAAAAAACATAGCACAGACCCACTCAAGAGTATCATTTAGGAAAAGTCTATTGTCATTAGGAATCAGGAACAGAATAAGAGGGAGGACATTGATCTGTATTACCAAATGATATAATGTGAGCCTTAACAGCAACAGAAGGACTAGCTAGAGCCAGAGAGATTTATGGCATAATTGATCAGCAGCCAGGTACAAGATCATGATGTGATAAAAGCTTTTATTTATTTATTTATTTATGTATTTTATTTATTTATCTTGTAAAGTACAACTCTTTATAGGAATGAACTTTGCAAATAGAAATAGAATTTTGAAGGACTACAGTGAATGCATTTTAAATGCATAAAGAAAGAATAAAAGATATGTTTGTGTGTGTATAATAAAAATTCATATTTAGATAATACAATTATACAGTGGAATGAGGGAAGCCTGGAAGTTTAACAATATGGAGTGTATCAGTGGATTACAGAGGTACAACTTGAACTTCATGCTACAACATGCAAAGCCTTGGTTATAGCCCCCAAAGACCTCCAAAGATTTTGTTTTGGCTGTCAAGTAGGAAGAAAAAAATGTGGCTAGCATTTAAGGCATATTTATTCCAATTCTCATTGCTTTTTTTTTTTTCCAAGTCAGTCTGACTCCTGGCAATTGTCTGGAGAAGTCCATGAAGTTTTCTTGAAAACATTTTTGGAAGAGGTTTGCCATTGCCTTCTTCCTAGGCCTGAGAGAAAGTAACCAGTTCCAAAGTCATCCAGCTGGCTTTGTGCCTAAGGCAGGACTAGAATTCACAATTTCCCGGTTTTTAGCCTGGCACCTTTAATCACTACACCAAACTGGCTGTCATTGACAACATACTGTAGCTACTTTAATTTTTTTTTAAAAAGAAATTTACTGGACATTTTAGAGAAACTAAATAAAGTTATTATAGGCTATATTACTTAGTATGTTGTAACATTTTAAAGAAATTCCAACACATTGGAGCATAGTTTACATTAAAAATAAACAAGAAGGAAAAGAGAGACAAGTAATACTGAATATGTTATCCAATCTTCTATTATTGGCTTTTAACCTAGTTATTGCTGGATAAGATAATTAGGATCCTAAAATGTTTTTCTGTCTTTTAAGCTGTGGAATGAACAGATACTGCAACAACTATAGGACAATCACCAAATAAGAGCTACTATGGCATTTTGTGCTACCTTACAATATAGATCATTTTGTTAACATGTTAGGGAAAAATATACTGATACAATTTATTTAATGCCTAACTTATTTCCTTCGGTTTTAAAACAAGCTAACTTTATAAAATGATTTCTTTCATGTAAGCCTTGCTCTCATAACTTATTGCAACACTTCTTTTTCCTCCATTATTAATTGTTCCTTTTCACATTAATTTTTCTATTAAATGTTAATAATTTATTTTTATTGTCAGATGGTTGCAAAATTAAGCTGCTTTGTGAAAATGTTATATTTCCCTTGTGTTCTTTGATCATTTTATTTTTAGTCAACACTAATTAAAAACTGTACGTAATATAAATTTCTGTACCCAACGTTGCTAGATAAGCTCTCTCTGTCTTGCATCAATGCCATCAGCATCTTCATTAAAAATGAATCCTAGAAAATAGAATTTGCTCCTAGACTTCCTTACAATTCCATACACTCTTTACTCTCTAGTGTCCCTTCATGACACCAAAAAAAATTGCTTAGGAAGGGAAGAATTCTCAGGAAGAAATAGCTGCCAACAATAGGCAAGCTGAGCCATTATAATAGGTATGGGGTAACTTAAACTATATCTCACACATTCAAGGTCTGGATGTCCCTGATTGTTTCATATTTTGTATTCAACTGCTACCAACACCTTAGAAACAGGTTGGGAACACAGTGAAGAGATTCTGTACTATGACATGGAGAACCAACTGTCCTGTTTCTTTTTTCTGCCTGAAATAAGGTGCTATGAGGATTTCTACCTGGTAGAGTTGTGCTACAGGGATTAGAAGGATAAGTTAACCTAGAGTTGTCAATTTAACAAAAGAACTTGTCCTCCATTAGTTTCAATAAAATTTTGAAGTTTCATTTGGATCAGAGTATGCAGAGGAGGATGAAATAAGTGTAAGAAAGGTGTAAGAATCAAACTATGAATGAAATGGTGAATAGAAGTTAACTAATGGACCTGCAATCCATACACCACTTCCCAGGATGGTTCCCTCTGCCCCCATACATTGTATTCTCAGCCTTTGATTTTTCTGACTCATATTTTTGTCTTATTATTGAAATTCATCTTGTTGGTTTGTACCCATTTTTTCCAGTTTATCAAAAGTCAAATCAAATCAAGTTCTGCTGAATCTTGAGACCGTCTCCTGAGATATGTGCTATACCTTTTTCCTTTGTACATCTGTAGTGCTGATATTTTTACTGGAAGATTGGCAAAGAGAAATTGAGTAGTGGCCTGTACCTCTTTCCCTTAGGTGCATGGTGCATAAAACACTATATGATTTATATTTTCATGTAATGGTTCAGTATTGAAGTACAGAATTAAACAAGTATTTATTTTAGTCACTAAGGGGTCATAGTTTGTTTTGCCATGTCCTTGGTAACAAACTTGTGTAGAGTAGGATGATCTTTCTGATCTTCAATCCGATTAACCTTGAGAAACAGATACACCTTAACTTTGAGATAGTCTCATCGCCACCTGGTATAAACAAAGACTCCTTAGCCATATTAGGTCTTATTCTTGGCAGGAATCCTCAGTCTTGAACCTTGATGGTCTCATTCTTGGCAGGAATTCTTGATGGTCTCATTCTTGTCCTCCTTGTCCTTGGTAAAATCCAGTGTGATGAGACTATTGAAAAGCAGGTGTGCTTGGCTTCCGGTGGGGATAATGGTGGCTTGAACAGGTTTTTTTCCACAAGCTCTGTGGATTGACCGGACAGCCAGCTTTTTTTTCAGGCTCAGGCAGGTTTCCCTGGAGCCCAGAAGAGTTGTCTGGATTAAGGAGAACCCCAGGAATCACCCCTCATGTCCTCCAGATGGCTAGTTACATCCAGAAGACCACAAAACAGGGTTTTGTGATCAACTGATGAGTGATCAGCTGGGAGGCGGGTATGTAATATTTTCCCAAACTGTGCTGAAGCTGAAAATGAACTCTAAAGCTGACCACCCCATTTCTAAAACACCAAGTTTTTTTCTTTATATTTGTCACTGAATAGAGGCTTTCTACAGTAAAGATATGTGGAATCTCTTGGTGACTTTCATTATTTTTGGAATTTTTTAATTTGAAAATTTGGCTTTTTTAAGTATACAAATTGTAATGCTGGGATTAATGATTTTTGTTTTTCTATTGCTGCTTTTTTAAACACTAAGCTTTGAGGATTATAAGCTTTTTTTCCTACTTTGTCAAATCTGCAGTTGAATTTCATCCTATTCACCTTCCTGTTGGAATGTCTTTATTTTCATTTTCTACTGTGATGATTGGCTATTTCTGATAATGAAGAGTTGGAGGATATTTTCAATACAACTGTCTGAATGGACCCTACCTTCTTGAGTCACTAGAGGGCACCATAATCTACTATGGAGAGACATGGAGGAAATTAAAGAGATCTTTGAAGAATTTTATCTTGAAGGCGCTCAAGTCCTGGACCATCTTTCAGAACTTATGGAGTTCAAACTGTGCCAGCAATTGGAAGAAGCTGACACGGTTGACAACTACCCCAGGTATAAAGTTGCTCCTCCTCCGAAGAAGATGAGGATTACTGACTTGGAGATAAAAAGAGAACGGGGAAAAATTGAATTCTGCAGACTTGAACAAGGGGAAGAAAAAAAGAGAGCTAGGGAAGGCTGTGTTGCTGAAACCTCAAAATCAAGGAAGAGAATTAGGCTTCAAATGCTGGAAGGTTATTGAAGAATATTTGGATTTTTCAAGGCAGGATCTAGAATTGGAGGCTTATAAGGGGAAAGCTCTGTGTAGAATGTTGAGATGTGTAAATGCTTTGGTTTACTTTGAAGTGGGATAATTGTTTAAACAGGGATATCAGGATGACTTTCTAAGGTTTAGACGGATGATTTGCTTTTTGGATAACACTTTTACTTTTTGTAAAGGATATTATAAATAATTTTATTAGGATAGCTTTTTAAGGGTTTAGATGGATGTTTTTGTTTTTTGGATAATACATATTAACAAAGTTAACATTTTATATACATTACAGTAATAAGATGTAGGCAGGTTATTTTTGTTAGTTTAGTTGGCAGAGAGGAATAAAAGTATAGTGAAAAAGAATAATATTTAACTGTTTATTCCACTAAGTGAAAAACTATGTTTGAAGGGGTTTCTTTATGTTTGTTAAATGGGAGGGAGAATTGTTTTAGAGGGGAATGATGCACTGAGAATTGAAACACTTTATAGAAATAATATTTATCATAGTTTAAATTGGAGTAAGAGATGGATATTGATTTATGTGTATCTTTGTTGTAGAAGGTCAGAAGTCACTTTGTAGTAGACTTCTTGGCAATTTCACATGTTTTTAGTTTCCTTTTCTTCCTTTTTTGTTTCATGCTTTTCTGATTTCCTTATACGTTAAAAAATTCAATACAATTTTAATAAAAAAGAAAAGAAAAGCAGGTGTGCTTAATTAGGATTCAGAGCCTATAAAAGCTAGTCAGAAACCTTCATGGGATGGAACTTTGATGCAGACCTAACCAGGAGAATGCTGCATGTTGGCTCTGAAGGGGTCCACCTGCCATCATCTCTCTTGGATTCCCTGACTGGCTGAAGAGGCATATGGTCTTTCTTGTATTCTTGAATATTTTTGATTCCTGTCTTGTGTTAAAATTCTTTGAGTGCTGCCTTGGGTTATGTTATATTTTTCAGTGTTCCTATATATTCTTTGATTGCTGTCTCATGTTACATAATTATGTACTTTCCTTTTACTCTACATTCTATACTCTTATAATTTGTGTCACTTGCTTGTGCAATGATACTCTGTCCTACATATTTTGTTCTATAAGTTAAGTATCACCCAGAAAAAAAGTGTTTAATTTCTTTAACAAAAACACCTTCCTGATTAATAAAGAGAAACCTAATTATAAACTAAATGTAATTTTAGGTCGGTTGAAATGAACAGAGATTCCACAAAGTTTTAACCACAATTAATATGTGATTTTGGTCAAGCAGTAGCTAACATGTGAAAGTCATTATTAGACCTCTCAAAAATTTATAGAGAAAAAAAATCATTTCATCCGTTCCAACATCTTCTCATGATTCAAGCCACTTATAAATAGAATAATATAAGACAAGATAATTCAGAACAACATTATTAACTATCTCCTGAAAACATTTTGTTTTACCCCCAGTTGTTAGTTGTATTAGGTTGGAATGCAGAAGGTCAGGCTGATTACAAAATTCTAATAATCAAACTCTGTTTATATGTAGCATATTAGATATATAGATGTATAAAGGAAAAAAGATGTATAATGCAAACTCAGTAGGTATTGTTTTAATCATTATTTCTTGTGGCTTATATAGTCTTAGAAATCACAATTAAGTGTATGTTCCCTCAAGAAGCTAAAGAGAACCCTCCTTATATAATGTAATAAAACAAACCAAAATTCTGTGAGGTAATTTAAATTGATTGAAAGTGACTGGCTGAAGATTATTCATTCCTCATTGTCATTGAACTTTCAGACTGAGTTTTGTTCATGCAACATGTAAAAAGCTCTAATTGTATTATACCACCTTTCATGTTGTTGTTTTTAAATTAGCTATATACTGTAACGTATTTGTACTCTGAGGAAAGCCCAAATTAAATAACTGTGTGCAGAAATACAGCTGATTACTGCAAACCTATTCTTCCCTACTTAGAATCAACCTCACTGAATGGTAAGACTTAAAGACATGCATAAAATTGATCTGGTATAGCTGACATACCATCTATTTGAACAGTTTTACAGTTTTTTGATGAAATGTGTTGATGGCAGTTAACCTGTAGAATATAATAAGCTTTGTAATGGGTCTCCAGCTCACTTTGTTGTTAAGAGCACAGAATCATCTTTCTTATTATCATCAAACTAACACTTTTAGGAAGTTAATTTATTTATTATTTTTATTTTATTCCTATAAAAATATTTTTAACTCAGTCATTATTAGTTTCTTCTTCTGCTGATAAGGCTGATTTAACCCTGTTGTTATCTAATAGGTTAATAATTCAAGTGCATTATTATTTTGCAACATCAATGTATAATAATAATTTCTTTAAAGAAAAAAAACAGCCCCAACTGGATTTGACTAATTAAATTTGGTCATCTTAAATCTCCCCCATCTCACTAATACAAAATATACAGGGAGCTTCATAATTCTTCATTTTTTACTCACCTTATAAATAAAGTGCCTTCAAATATTGTGTTTTGCAAGACATCCTCCTGATATTTATTAACGTCAATAGGAGTTGCATCTCTAGTGTTCTATATCCACCACAAGGCACTAAAATTACTCCTAACTGGTAACAAATGGCAAATATCATGACCTAGAAGGCTAAGCACATTCAGAGAAAGGCAAAGTCATTTATTTGTTTATTTATTTTAAAGTATACAAAATATTATTTTATTGTACTGGGAATAGCTGTTATCACATAAACAGCATTGGAATATTTTTTCCCCCTTAAGTAGCCTAATTATAAGATGAAAAAGATTCCAGGGAATAGGGTAGATTCTTCTTAGGATCCTAACAAGAAGAAATGAGCTGAGGGAGGACAACTAGGATTTTCCACTCAGTGAAGTCTGTTCTGCCCAAGGAGATTTCAAAGCATCAGGGGCAATTAGACAATTGTTTAAGTTCAGTCATTGCAGTACCTCTTTTTCTTGAGTCATTCAGTATTAAATAGAATTGGTTCTGGTGTGTCTGTTTGTGCATGTGTTGATATGAAGTAAAGATAAAAAGGTTAAATAGCTCCTATATATTAGGCAATTCTTTTCAGTATTTTGCATCTTACTGTATGAAAGCAGGTGATATGTGAAGCCAAGGATCTTGTACATGTAAAATATGGACAAAACTGAGCCTTGTCTCTGAGCCATGCAACAGTCATTGGCTTCAATGGGCATGAAGAGGCAGTCAAAGCCTTGCTCTTTTTTACATCTGTGCAATGCATGTGACACACATTAAAATGGGCGGGGCTTCAACTGCCCACTTGCACCCACTGTTTTGCACCCAATGACTGTTCTTGTGATGTGCTGTACAGAGATACAGGGGCTATGGCTAGTGACATCATGATATCACCTGAGTGGATAGGGGCAATATTTTTAACCCATTCTTATATCAAAATGTGTGCAGTAACCTGGGAAAAATGGGCCCAGCTTTGTAGATTTTAGAGTGTTTAAGTGGTGCAATTGTGTCCTTAACCCTCCAAACCTCAAATATACAGAAATCCACTGGGGTTCTGGAAGTCACAAATGATAGTGCTAGTATGGGTGGTCACATACAGTATTTGTCTGCTTAACCCTGATCTAATGGGTTGGATCAAGACTTGGGAACAGAGTGGCTCCATTAAAATCACAACTAATACCTTAAGTTGTATTGACTCTTTAGCCTAGATTCAAGCCATAGTAACTGAAACCATTTAATTATAAGACAAATAATTTTTTTCCATAAATAAAATATTGTATAAGCTACTTGGTATAGTTTGGTAATAAAATTGTGATTAAATGGTGTGTGAGTGTGTGTATACACATACTGTATATGTGTGTGTGTGTGTTTGTATACACCACCTATAAACAAATATTTTTAACAAGTGCATCATTCATAAATAGATTTTATAGCAACCTGATTGCTGCAACTGAAACTTACAGAGAATCCAAGTAGACAAGATCTTTATTACTGACTCAACAGGCATTCAAGATAGAACTTTTTTTAAAAAAAACTTATTTATCCTAGGATTTCACTAAAACCTATTTATAGCATTATTCTTTTAAAGTTTGTCACTTTGATTTATTCAGATAAGCTTACTTAATAACAACTTTCAACTTAGACAATGACCTTTCTTGATTGCCCATCAACTCTATAACATCTTTTAATCTTTGATAATGATAAACTTGATGATATCTGATCCTTTAATTTCAATTATCTGCAGTTCTGTGTTAATTCTTGGTAAGAATCAATTATTATATGTAAAGTTAAGTATTATGTTTTGTAATTCTTTTATTGAAGATGTGATTTAAAACACCATGGAACTCAACAGGTGGCAGAACAACACCAACTGTAGCATATGGCAGCTCTGGCAGCAGAGGCTCTGAAGCTTGTGCTAGGAGCGTAGAAGACAGGGAGAACCAGCATTTTTGCTTTTTCCTCCTTAGGTTTTTTAAATAAAATAAAACTCCTTGACCCATGCCACCTTCTGTGCTGGCAAAGGTTTACTGCTGATTAGGGTGTTTGGAATCAGAGGGCAATGTGAATCCTACAGGTCCACTGTTTGTCCTCATGATCTTAAGCATACCCCCCTAACTACTTATCTACCTTTTTAAAAAAAAATAGCTTTCTAGACTACTGCAATCATATGACTCTCATAATTTCCCCTCTAAAATGTACAGTATAACATTCACCCAGGCCTTTGGTGAGGGAGAGTGAGTCCCCTCACTTCATTGTGCTTGCCATCTTTTATCTTTATTTTTCATGATTCATTTATTTTATTGTAATTTCTTTGTTTAATTGTGAGCCGCCCAAAGTAATTAAGAATTGGGCAGTATACAAGTGTTGTTGTTGTTGTTGTTGTTGTTATTCATATAAGAATAAAAGGGGGCTTTTTTTGACTGCCCAGTCTAATGTATAACTTGGGATTGTCTAGTAATCTCCTTTTTTAGTAATAATCCAGACTTAACCTGTTTTGCTTTTTGAGAAAAGTGCAGATCAGCTAGTACTGCTAAGTCATTCCAGGCTGGCAAACTCAGGAAACAAGAACTGCTTGAATTACTGGAATAATCTTTATTGCTAGTAGGGTAACATAACGGAATCTTGAAAGCCTGCAAAGCAATTCTTCAGATCAACTTGTACCTAGTGTAATTAAGGCAGAATTATTGTGAGTCTCTTTTTCATGTTTCTCTTCTCCCTTGGACTAAAGAATCTTTTCTGTGATTATGTTGCTTCCTCCTCTGTGTTCCCAGGATCTGTTCCATCACAGCTCCTTACCAGGGTCTAAAATAAATGAGCCCAATTTCCCCACACCACCAAAAAAAAAAAAAAGCCCAGAGGAGCATAGGGAACAATATTCTCTCATGAACCCACAATTTATCACAGCATCTGGTAGAACAGGAAAAATAGATGAGAGGCTGTTGGACTATAATTCTAACAACCCTACTATTATCATGGTGCTAAAGGCTGCTTAGAGTTGTTATTCAGCTATCATCCAGTGCTTGTAGATCCCTGATGTAAGGAAAAAAAAATATAGCTTTGATGTTTCATTTCTTCAATGTCTGTTCAAAGAGAAGATTTCTTCATGCTGTAATATGGGAAAAAATTACTTTTTTCAAGCCTGAGCAAACAAGAAATATTTATGGCTTCTGAAAGGGAACCTGCTGGTTAATGCTTTGATCACAAGTTTCTTTTAAATATTATCAGAAATCATGTTGTAATGCTTCTTGTCTAAAAGCATAAAAAATGCTGTCTAGTGACAATGGCAGTTACTTTTCAGTCTTGGTTTAGGATTACTTTAAGAAATAGTTACTTATGCTATTCTATATGAACCAATTAATGCCACTAAAGGGACGCGGTAGCGCTGCGGGTTAAACCGCTGAGCTGCTGAGCTTGCCAATCGGAAGGTCAGCGGTTTGAATCCACGTGACGGGGTGAGCTCCCGTTGCTAGTCCCAGCTCCTGCCAACCTAGCAGTTCAAAAACATGCCAATGTGAGTAAATTTATAGGTACCGCTTCAGCGGGCAGGTAACGGTGCTCTGTTTAGTCATGCCGGCCACATGACCACGGAAGTGTCTACGGACAAACGCCAGCTCTTCGGCTTTGAAACAGAGATGAGCACCGCCCCCTAGAGTCGGACACCACTAGACTTAATGTCAAGGGAAACCTTTACCTAAACCTAATGCCACTAAGCAATACACATTTTGAATTAATTGTACCATTAAGGAAGAAATCTATGTATTATTTAGGCTTTAAGGATGACAAAGACCTAAAACAACAATACAGCTGGATCTGAACTGTCAATAATGTTAACATTTCACCTGACAAGGTGAAACGACACTCTATCTATATCAAGTCTACCTGAGTCATCTTCTTTAACACAGCTAGGTTTCGAGTGTGGCACCCAGGGGAGAAGGGGTGGATATTGTCATCCAGGAATCTCTAGTGGACTTCAGGGGCCCTGCTCCACAAGTGACCGGTTGTGAGACCCAGTTTTTCAAGTTGGGTTCCTGGGAACAGTTGGGGGTGCTGCTACTGTACCAGCCTCCCTGCTGGGTAGCAATCTCCCTGCCTGAGCTGCTGGAGGCCATCTCAGGGTTGGCAGTGGAGTTCCCCAGACTTATGGTTCTGGGGGACTTCAATTTGCCATCCCTGGGACAGGCCTTGGAGGCAGCTCAGGAGTTCATAACCGCCATGATGACCATGGACCTGATTCAGATTCGGGACAGTGGCCTCACCCTGGATTTAGTTTTCTTATCAGAGCAGTGGTAATGTGATCTGAGGGGAGCAGTACATCTTTCCCCTTTGTCGTGGTCAGATCATGCCCTGGTGAGCCTGAGATTCTCCTATGCTGCCCCCCTCTGCAGGGTTT
Organism: Candoia aspera; assembly: GCF_035149785.1. Lineage (NCBI taxonomy): Eukaryota > Metazoa > Chordata > Lepidosauria > Squamata > Candoiidae > Candoia > Candoia aspera. The sequence continues at coordinate 165,012,179 of NC_086155.1, forward strand.
CAGAGGGAGCTCGGGCTTATACCCGAGGATCTGCTGCATGGTCCAGCAGAGGCCCTGGTGGCTGCCTGGAATAGGGAGGCAGCTGTGGCCTTGGACAGGATCACGCCTATGCAGCCTCTCTTATCCCATCAAACCTGACACTCCCCATGGTTTACGGAGGAGTTGAAGGTTCTGAAGTGGATTAAGAGATGCCTAGAGTGCCACTGGAGGAAGACAAAGACTGAACCTGACTGAACACAAGCTACAGCCACTATTAAGGCCTACCTTGTGGTAAGCATGGCAAAATGTCAGTACTTCTCCACTCTTATTGCATCCACAGAATGCCACCTGGCAGCTTTGTTTAAGACTACCTGATCCCTTTTGGGGAAAAGGATTCAGAGATCCATCTACAGGGCCAAGCTGAGGAGTTTTCTGGGCACCTGCAGGATAGAATTGCTCAGATCCATTCCACATTGGACTCTGAGCATGAGACAGGGTCTGTGGAGATGCCTGGGGATTGTACTTACCCAGTTATCTGGGAACGGTTTGATCCTGTTGAACCCAAAGAAGTGAACAGGATCCTCCAGTCTGTAAATGCCATCACTTGCCAATTAGATCCATGCCCCTCCTGGCTGGTGAAGGCAGCTTGAGAGGGGATGTATGGTTGGGTCCAGGAGATGGTAAATGCATCCTTGAGAGAGGGGGTATTTCTGTCAGCCTTTAAGGAAGCACTGGTGTGACCCCTCCTCAAGAACCCATTGCTGGACCCTAGCGTACTGAACAATTTTCATCCAGTCTCCCACCTCCCCTTTTTGGGAAAGGTGGTCAAGAAAGTGGTAGTGTTGCAGCTCCAGAGGATCCTAGATGAAATGAATTATCTGGACCCCTTTCAGTCAGGTTTCAGGCCTGGTTATGGGATGGAAACGGCATTGGTCACACTTATGGATGATCTCTGGTAGGAGCAGGATGGAGGCAGTGCATCCATCCTGGCTCTTCTTGACCTCTCAGTGGCTTTCCATGGTATCCTTTTTTGGTTGGCTCAGGGAGTTGGGGTTGCGCGGCATAGTCTTGCACTGGTTCACCTCCTTCCTCCAGGTTAGGTCCCAATCGGTGTTGATAGGGACCGAGAGATCCAGCTCACGGCCCCTTCTTTGTGGGCTGCTGCAGGGTTTGATTCTCTCTCCTCTCCTATTTAATATCTACATGAAACCTCTGGGTGAGATCATCCATCACCACGGGATGAGGTATCATCAATATGCGGATGATACTCAATTATACAGTATATCTCCATCCCAGGTGAAGTAAGTGATGCCATGACCACCCTCTCCAGGTACCTGGGGGCTGTGGGGGTCTGGATGGGGAAGAACAGGCTTTGACTGAACCCTAGTAATACAGAGTGGCTGTGGATTAATGGCACCTTGAGTTCTGGGAAATTGTCATCTTTAGTGCTGGATGGGGTTGCACTGCCCCAGACAGACCCAGTGTGTAACTTGAGAGTCCTCCTGGACTCATGACTCCTGCTCGAGAAGCAGGTGGCAGTCGTGGCCAGGAGGGCCTTTGTGCAACTTTGTGTTGTGTGCCAGTTACACCTTTTCCTGGACCAAGAGGCCCTTCAAACAGTCACTTGTGCCCTGGTCATCTCCCATATAGACTACTGTAGCATGCTTTAAATGGGGCTACCCTTGAAGAGTATCTGGAAGCTACAACTGGTCCAGAATGCAGCCATGCGGGCAATCTTGGATGTTCCAAGGTTTGCATATGTAACACCTTTGTTGCATGAGCTGCACTGGGTCCCAGTCTGCTTCCAGGTCCAATTCAAGGTGTTGGTCATCACCTTTAAAGCCCTACATGGCATGGGTCCAGGTTACCTGACGGACCATCTTGTCCCTATTACATCAATATGCCCCACCCGGTCATGCAGGGAAGGCATATTAGAGATCCCATCCGTAAAAGAATTCTATCTAGTGGGATCTCGGAAGCATGCCTTCTCTGCAGTAGCTCCCGCCCTTTGGAACATCCTTCCCCCAGAGGTGAGACCGGCCACCTCTCTCCTGGACTTTTGAAAAAGATTAAAGACCTGGTTTTGCCAGCAGTCTTGGAATGGGAGGGGGCATAGCCATACCTTGAGATGGCTAGCACCCTAGAGTGACTTCTGATGGACCTGTTATACTCACGGTCAGATAAAGAACTCTTGGCCATCTAGATTCCACCACACTTTTACTTTTATTGTATTTATTGTATTTATAACTATTCTGGTTTTAATTCTATTTTATTGTAAACCGCCCAGAGTCCCTCCTTGGGAGGGAGATAGGCAGTGATAAAGGTTGATTGATTGATTGATTGATTGATTGATAGATAAATAAATAAATAGCCCACTGCTGCTGCTGGTAGTGGTGGCATTATTATCTCTAAACCCAATAATGATGTCAGTGGTAGAAATTACCAGTGGAGCTACGACACTGATACTGGATATTCTTGGAAGTATCTGCTTCTGGCCTCTTCAGGAATTATATCAGGGCATGAAGAAACATCATGGACAATTTATGTATCAGAGACAACATTTATAAAATCATAAAAGTTTTAATTTCTCAGGATTGTGAATTTAAAGCAGACAGTGATAACCAGTATTAATAAATACTGGATACAAACGTGGTGAGTCTTCGTTGTTCATTTAATGAAAATAATGCCAGGATGTTTTGAAGCTACAACAGATAAAGATTATAAAATTCTATGCACACTTAGCTGAACGTAAATTCCTTTCATACAAATGGGATATATATCTCAGTAGATGCAGGTGATACTGAATTGTATATCATTGATAGTAAGTGAAACATGCTAGGATTCTAATCCTATTCCCATTTTCCACTGAAATGTAAACAATAGTAAAATGGTGATAGATTGCAGTGATTTTCTAATAAAAAGATTGTTTTAATATCTGCTCTAGAAGTGCAAATCAAACACTGGCCATATTCTAACAAACATGTACATGATTTTTTAACTATAGGCTAGAATGTTTAACCTGCAGTTCAAGACTAGGTACACCTTCTGAACACTTTTTATGTGGTTGCATTTTTTTATGTGTACCATGAGCCTACTTCACCTGTGATTTTTTACTGTTTTCAGACAGGAAGTACATTTAACTGATATGTGTATCTTAAAATGGTCTTAGCTTGGCTTTTAAAAACAAAATAACTCAATTTGGTTTTGGTTTATAAAAGAAAAAAGAAGAGATAATTCCAGATATGCTCACTACAGGCTTTTCTCACTTTGAATTCCAAAGGACATTGTCTATGGAATGCCCATTCCAGGTTTAGGTAATATTGAAGGATGACAAATTTACCTAATGACTTACATAAGTTTCTTTATGCAGGGAACAGGTTTATTGAACAATGAATAATCAGGTTATTTGTGATATCTAGATGGGCATTGCTGGCAGATGATAGCACATTAGAGGCCTTTTTCTTGCAGGCCAGGGATAAAGAGGGGATTAAAAACTTCCCCCATCAAGTTAGGTGGTGGCAGTAGTAACTACTAAGCTGTTGCAAGAATGTAGGAAGACAGGCCATGGTATGTATGGGTGCAGTCTTGTTTCTGTGTTAACTATGAATGCAACAACAGAACTTCTTGTATTTTCAAGGATCTGAGAGTGTTCAATATTTGAAGAGCTTTCTCCCTCAGTTATGCTAGTATCTCCCCATTCCATACTCCAATCCATATACTGAAAAGTTAAACCAGACTGGACCCAGTGCTTATTGCAAAGCATTGGCAACCACAAGCACTTGGGAAAATGTGTTCCCTCCCTCCCTCTGACATGTGTCCTTGCCTCCCACACACTGTCTTCTCTTCTACAGATTTCTGAAATCATGGTCTCCACTGGCCCTATCCTCACAATGGGAGGATTAGATTATAAATGCTCATCTAATACCTAAAAGCCTCCTACACTGCTTCAGATTAGTAGACCAATGTTTATCTTTTATATTTCTCATCTGAAATTCAAACTCAGAGCCTTCTTTCAAAGACTTGACTAATTACCTAATGCCCTGTATTTTAATGAACCAAATCTTTTATTAACCAGGGCTTCTGGAATCCTGCCAAGACTGCTGGAGGGAAAGTTTCCAGCTGGAGGAATCATCATCTGAAAATTCTGTTCTCCTAAAATAGTTGTCTGCATAACACAAAACCGTCTTCTCAAGCCCAATGAACAGAAACTCTTTGTAAGAAGAAATCATTAGAGGAAATGCTTAGAAAATAGTTTTAAAGAAATGACCTGTAAACAGAATTTATCAAAACTAAGAATAATATCCTACCCATCCACATCAATTCCCCAAAAATCTCCATTATGAAAGGGCTCAATATTTGACTTTATAGAAAATATTTGGTTTTTTTCCAAACAATCCTCTGAAGTAGTAGAGGGTTTGGCTTATTACAAATACTTCTCCATCATTCTTCTACTTTCTCAAGTATTCCCTGCTATTAATTGCCTTCCCCCTCTTTTGCAAACCTCTATACATGTTCTGTCAGTGATTCTGCTTATGGCTAAATCTATGTCCCCAAGTTTTTTATCCTGAGCTTGGGACAAAACAGAAGGATTTCCTTCCTTCCTTCCTTCCTTCCTTCCTTCCTTCCTTCCTTCCTTCCTTCCTTCCTTCCTTCCTTCCTTCCTTCCTTCCTTCCTTCCAGTAGGGATGTGCAAAATGTTCCATTGTGTAAAACTTCTGTTTATCATTTTTTCAAAGCATTAGAGAGCAATTGTTGTTGATGTGTTTTTATTATTGGAAGATGTTATTTACCCAGGGCGCCATAGGTTATTGTTTGAATTACTGGGTTTTAATCTTTGTATGACACCCAGAATCACTGTTGTGAGATAGGCAGCCATAAATAAGCTTAATTAATACTTTGCACATTCTCTTAAGACTTTCCATCACTGTTCTTCCAACAATCTTTTTTACAGCCATACTATTTTTCTTCTGTTGAAGACCACAGAATTCTAACTTGACTTTTTCCCTTCCCTGTCTATTTTTGTCTCTTTCACCAGAAGCCTCCCACTGATAAGACAAATGGCAATGCTGCAGTATGTTAGCATAAAACACACACCTCATGACTTGTTCCACAAGAATAAGGGTTTAAGTAGCATTCCTATCTCCCTCCAGCATTGTTAGAATTAAATACGTTGCTAGTGTTAAATATATCAAGAGACCCTTTCTAATCCTTCTAAACCTTACAGAGATTCTTCCCCCTATCTACTTTCTGTCCCTCCCAAAGAGATTGAAATGATTGTGCTATAAAAGCAACTGCAGACTGCTCTGAAAGCTTTACATAATGAAAGGTTTTTATTTTACTGTAGGGAACATGTTGAAGAACTGTAGACACTTGATATGAAAGGGTCCAAACAGCATCTTCTGAATATCTCCAGAGCCCATGTACACTTCATCACCTCTTTATTCTTTCAGCTTGTTCAGCATTAATATTCTGCACTGTCATGGCCTGTTCATGAAAGATGGGTGAAAGATGCAACTCTTGCTCTATCCTTGTATCCTGAATGTTGCTTGCTGTTCACATGGAAGGTTCATGATTAAAAAGAGAAGAAAGAGGACCAGGTCAGCATAACAGAATGTCATGCAGAACTGCTTTAAGCATAACAGTATAAAGATGTCCTATGAATTTCTTCATACCAAATGTTTCATACAAGTTTCTGAATCCCTTGTCCCAGTTTGTTCAGTTAGAAAGATGTCATTATCTATTATCTTGGGACCAGCAATATGTTCAAAACTGGAAAAAGCCAATATTTCTAGGTTTATATTCCGCTTTTGCTTTAGGAGCTCAAGGGACCATATATAGCATTTCCTTTTTCCATTTTCCCCAAAAGCTCTGTGATGTAGGTGGGGCTAAGAATGAATAACTGGCCCAAGGTTTCCCTGTGAGTTTTCATGGCTGGGGATAAACTTGAACCTAGGTCTCCCGGTCCTACTGCTTAACAACTAGAACACATTGGCTCTCAGATGTTATATATACGTCAGATGTTATATGTGATAGTTGTTATTCACAACTCTAGGAAATAATGGATACCAAAGTACAAGGGCATCAAGTAACAGACACAGAGAATACTGAAAATTGAAAACCATGTTTCTTAAACGGTATAGTCAATTAAACATCTGAAAATGTATGTTTGTTTGTTGAGTCCAGATTGATTTTACCTACTCAGTTGAGGCCAAAGTTGAACACTCCAAATGGTTCGGCATCCACACATGCAGTGAGTATGTCTGAAGGAAGGGAATCAGTGACTGCTCTGCTCTGTATAAAGGGAATTCCATATAACCTGGAACCCTTAGAAATTTATATTTCAGATCAAGTGTAATCCTTATTCTTGCAGCAGTACATTGTACAGATGATTGCCCTGTATGCACAGGTAATGGGTATCAATAGAAGTGTATGACACTGACGTCCCTATTTCCTTGTCACAATTCGATATAGTGGAATCAAAGGGCTTAGCTGTTTGAATACAGTTTCTGAGTATTAGACAGGAATAGGGTTGTACCTATGGGATGACTTAATCCTTGACTCTGAATTCTTTCAGTAACTGAAATAGGGTGATGGATTTCTATAATTGCCCCAAAGTTTCAGACTTCCTTCTCAGGTCAGGATTCATTTTCCACTTTATTGTTGGCTTTTCCATAACAACAAAGCCTGTGATGTTTCAGAGGGCAGTTGAAGCCCACTGAAAAGAGTAGACTATTTCTCCATGAGTGTTACAATGAATGTTTCTCTTCTCTGTAGATTTGCTTTCATTTTGCTGCTGAATCATGCTGTGTATTTCATTGTTGTTTTCTTCCATTGTTAACCATTTTGTGGGCCTTAGTGCAAAACGTGCAAAAGCAAAATTTGTCTAACTAGATAGATAGATGGGAGAGCCATCATGAAAGCACATACTGTTTAGGATAATATTTGTTCTTGGTTCTTTGAGGGTGTATTAAACCCCCTTTCCTTGGTCCTAATTCAGATCAAGTTAGTTTTATTGATTCCAACATATTACATTAGAAACATGATTCCTCGCCTGCATATACACACAGCTTAAACCTACTGCATCAAATGTACCCAGAAACGTTCACCTTGATATATATATATATATATGTATGTATGTATGTATGTATGTGACAAAATAGACCTAAATAACGTCAGGAGGTGAATCAGGAGCATATCTTTCACTGTTTTCAAAAATACTGATAACTGCTGTAGCTAGATATGGGATATTTCTCTCCACCCCTGGGAGGGTCCGTCTAACTGAGCAGAAGAATGAGGATGCTGGCTGGAGAAATATCTGCTTACAAATCAGCCTTGTACAAGGCAATTTAGCCAGCAGCTGGCAGATTATAAAGAGCTTGAAAGAAAAGATTCTAGCAGTCCTTTTCTATCCAGTTGGATGAGCCTCACAGTCTTGAGACAGATGCTTAGCCAGTTCTGATTGCAAGAACCAGGTGGGTGAATGGAGGAATGAGTGTGAGAGTGAACGTAAGGGCAAAGAATGTTCTGTTTCAACAAAGCTTTGTAACCTATAGACTTTGGTGTTCCCATAACTGTCTAAAAGATTCTAGATGCTTTGCTGCCTAAAGAAAAATAGAAGAATCCCACTAACCACCCAGAGTCCCTACCTGTGGTGGGAGATGGGCGGTGATAAAAATTTGATAAATAAATAAAAATAAACTGTTCTGTACACATTGTCCCTTAATAAATCCCCTACCTCCTTATCATAGCTGTGCAATATTTGCTGCTTCAAGACCCACAGTCACTTGTGTCACTTGTGAACACTTCATCAAAGCCAGCGGGAGGAGTTTGAACATGTGCTAAAAAAAGAGAGAGAAAGGAGAGTCTTTACAAAAGACGTGGGACAGACTAAAGGGCTAGCCAGGAAATTGTGTAGCACTAGCTGATCTGATGCTCACAGTGGGGAGAATGATGATGATGTAACAGAAGTGAGATGGGAGAAAAAGAAGATGAGCTGTGATTGTTACCCTACACAGCTGTCCTAGGAAAGAGAAAGAGTTCCAAAATGAGAATGTACATGTTCAAAATGAGATTCGCTTTTGAAGAATTACACAAAACCTAAGCAAGCTTCCTGTTAAAAATGTTTCTGCTTATTTCCTTTTTTTAAAAAATAATTTTATTGGAAGTTTTAAAAATAACAAAAGGTAAAACAGACCAAGTTCAGAAGAGAGAGAGAGAGAATGAAAAGAAAAAGAATGGAATGGAATGGAAAGGAAAGGAAAGGAAAGGAAAGGAAAGGAAAGGAAAGGAAAGGAAAGGAAAGGAAAGGAAAGGAAAGGAAAAAGAGAGATTAAAGAAAAGAGAAAAGAGAAATAGTTAAAGAAGTTACTTCTGATCTTCATCACAACTAGTATAGGCAAACTTAATATTTCTTCCCCCCTCATAAGGTTACATGCATATATCTCTTCCTCCTATAACCCATCCCTTATCCATTTGCAAATCCATAAATCATTAACATTTCAGTCCAGTTGTCAGCAAAAACTGTAAAGGGGTTCCAGAACTTTATCAAATTATATCTTGTTTTAACCCTGGTCAAACAAATCAGCTTTTAATTCCTTGCTTTTGCTTCTAACAATCTTAGGTTTTGATCCATTCAAATGCTGTTGTAGGTTTTGATCTTCCTTCCTTCCTTCCTTCCTTTCTCCCATCTCTGAAGTTGCTTCAAGGCTTTAGAAATCCTCTTTTGTAAATTCATCAAGAAGTTGTTATCCACGTCATTGTCTTGGCTTGTCATTTGTATTTCCACTTTAACTGTTCTCTCTATCTCGTAATCCACAATTTCTTTCTAGTAAATCTGTATAAGCTTGTTTCACCTCTTCATCCTGTAGGTCTTTCAAAGCATTTTATCTGAAAACTTTCCTTTCTTCTTTTGTAAATAATACATTCATATATGTAAACATTATTTCTGCCATTGTAACAACAAGTCTCTGTCTGCACTCTTCAAAAGTGTCTTGAAATGACTCAAATTTCACAGCATTGTCTGTCATTTGTATAATCCAATGCTTACTCTCCAATTCAAAAATGGAGGCAGACTTTTTTCTTTTCCTGCCTGGAGTCTTTAGTCCTCTCTAGTATCTAACTTCAGAAATCATAAAGGCTCAAATCTCTGTTGTTAGTTCGATAGACTAAACAAAACAAAGTCGCTCTCTGAGTGAGATGGGCAGGGAATAAATTTGATAAAGAGATAAATAGATCAATAGATGATAAATAAAAAATGGTATTCCCACAAAGGTATTATTTATTAATTTAATTTTTCCCCAAATCTTTTAGCAAAAGTCCTAAGGTTCCATTTTTTTCTGGCCACTAAGGCCATTTATATCTTTCTTAAATTAAATTCTTATTTAGCTTTTTGCTATTTATTTCTATTTCTTAGTTCTTAAGCTTATAGTTAATTTTCCTTTTGTTCAAGAATGAAGGTAATCTCACCAGGTAGCTTTTTCTAATCCAGAGAGGTTCCGTGGGACCAGACTACCCACCCATCCTATGTTCTTTGCTGTGGTTATCATCTCCGCTCAATTTGCCATTTCTCACCAGAACTCCTGTTAAAAATGTTTCTGCTTATTTCCAATTAGACAGTTTTATCATACCAAGTTTTATCATTGTCTTATTTGATATACTGATTAAAAGTTAATTCTTAAAAGTGGCATATTTATTTTTTTGTAGTAAATTTTATTAAGTTTGAAGAAAAGAATAAAAACTACAAAAAAATCTACAAATAAAGAAAAAAAAACTAGAAAAAGCGCAAAAACACAAAAGAAAAAAATTTCATTTACAAAAAGATGTGGCTTCCGACTTTTAACAGCAAGGATATACAAAAATTTCCACAATCAATCTCTTACTCTATATTAAACCAAAACACCACTTTGTTTCTATAAGTCATTCCACTTTAACACATAGTAAGAATCACTAACTACAGTTACTCTTCTCCTTTATATTAAAATAAAGGGAAAAAAAAGTTCATATAAGCCTCCTAAACCTCTTTCTCCCCTCCAAAAGTTAACACCTATTTAATTATTCCCTTCCTACCACTATTCTATGCATTTCTGTCTACTATAATAAGAAATAAAATTAAAACACACATAAGGTTTCTGCTATTATTCTTAATAATACAACAGTTTTAATAATCCCAATCTTAATAAACCCCAAAAAACAGAAATAATTCAAAACAGTAATTCAATATCTTTGAAAGGGAATAAAGCAAACAAGATGAACATTCTTCAACCCTTATCCCACTTCAGAATAAACCAAAGCAGTTACATATCCCCACAATGTGCACAGAGCTTTCCTCTTGAAAGAATCAAACAGCCCAGCTGCCCCCCTCAAAGATTCCAGGTTCTTTTCATGGCATTCCACCAGGAGATCAATTTTACTTATGGCTTGCACAGTCCCGCAACTAGGGTCTGTGTCACCCGGGACAAACATGGATTCCCTGCCCATTTTGGTGCCCCCCCAGTGCAGCACCCGGGGCACATGCCCCGCTTGCCTCCTCCAGTTGCAGCCCTGGGCTTGCAGATCATTCTCTCCCTTAGATTTATCCAACTCCATTATCCAATCTTCATCCAGCATCTCAATAAAAATCCCAATCTCAGTCTTGAAAAAACCTTTCTGTTGCTCTTAAGTTCCTCAATTTCATCCACCACATCCCCAATTCACATTTTCGATCTCATATTTTCCACTACATCCTGGATATCTTGCATAAAAGCCCAATAGAAGTCAGAAAAAAATCTGTTTAAAATCCTGGTGAAGGTCAGAAAGAATCTGTTTGAAATCCTCCATGTCCCACTCAGTAGATTATGATGCCCCCTAGGAGCTTAACCAGCAAAAGTTAAAGATATGAAAGAATCCTTGAATATGTTTACATAAAGTGAGAGTGAGGTAACAGACAGTCAAGAGAAAGTGAACAGAAAGCTGAAGGTTCACATCAGCCGATTCAAAGGGTAGCAAAATGCTGATATCTTCAAATTCACCACAAAAATAATAACAGGAAGACACTTGTTTTAGTCTCAGTCTTTGGAATTTCCCTGGGAGGAAAATGAATTCCAAAAGTTAAAAGAATTTTTTTTAAAAAAGTAATCCCCAAAATAATGTTAAGCACCAAGAGAACCAGCTTTTCCTCACTATAGAAAGCCTCTCTTGGGGTACATATGCTGGAAAAAAAAATACAAATTGGTGATTTAGAAATGGGGTGGCTGGTCTTAGTGTCCCTTTAAGGCTGCAGTGTGGCTTGGAAAGTGATGAAGTCCCCGCCTCCCAGCTGGCTCTTACCAGTTGAATACAAAATGCTGTTTGCGATCTTCTGGCTGCAAGCAGCGGTCTGGAGAACAGATGGGATGATTCCAGGTATTCTCCTTTATCCAGAGAATGTTTCTGGGCTTCAGGAAAACCTGCCTGAGCCCGAAAAAGTTACCATGCTGTCCGCTCCACCCACTGAGCCAACTGACACAGCTATTCAGTCCGCCATTCCCACTGGAAGCCCAAGTGGCATATTTATTTCTTGACCAGTTCTAATCCGAATGAAATCATTAGTTTTATTCATAGCAAGAACCACAGATATGCCTTTTATCATTTTAGAGAAAGTAGGAACTACTGCTGTGGGAAACTTCCGTCCCTCCTTATAATCGTTTATCTTGGCAGAAGTTTGGGCCAAGCAACCTTTGACCCTTTTTCTTATGCATCCAGTCATCTTTTTACAAGTTCCATCCTTAGGTCAGTCAGGAGAATATTTTCTTTGTGTATTTTCCTTGTTCCTTTTACTATGGGAAGATATTTGTCTTTCTGAAAAATTATTTTCCTTTTAAAACAACAGAAGCAAGCTTAACAGCTAAACATTTTTTTAACTTAAATGATGGAATACTACAATATTTCTGAAGGGAAATAAAAGAACATGTTTTTAATGAAAATGAGACATGTATGTCCTCCCTAGTAATGAATTTTTTGTTCTTTCATGAGCTATCTACCTGTACTGAAATGAAGGGAAATTATACCAGATTTTGCTAATGAGGAACAGAAACCACAAAAGATAATGTCAACAGGGTTTGTTGTCCTGGTTTAAAAATACAAAACTGGCAGAATGCCACATTTATGAAAATGGAATATAATACACTTACAATGAGAAAAAATGCAGCATATTGAATCTATGATGAACACTGTCCAATCTGTTATCAACCCTTAGTTATTTTATTTTTTAAGTTTGCCTTGGAACCTCTCCATCACATCTGTTTACATTGCTCAGACTCTGAATATATCCCACAAGAATAACCAATATCATCAATAATGTTTTTGAGAATCCAAAAGCAAGGCAGGAGCATTTGTTTCTAGCTTTCTATGAACTATATCAGGGACCACTTGTGCAATGCACAGAAGTGCCATTACGATTTAGATTTTAGAATAAATAAGCATTTTTCTTTCTCTATCAGTTAATGTGTTCTTCAAAACCTTTGTACCCACATTTTCTAACTTGCCTTCTTTTTATCCTGTTTGTTTTTATAGAAATATGAGTGTAACAGCAATTACTTATGTACGTTTCAAAATTATGCTGGAAATGTATGCTTTTAAACTGGATGTTTGATCAGTATCAACTCATGTTTTACTTCACTAAATGCTGGGATTAAATTTCTAAGTCTCGTAAGTATCAAAATCCTATAAGTCAGGAAAGTAGGAAGTACATAAAATAAATTGCAGTATAGACAGATGATGAATTTTCAGAGTGTGGCATAAGGCTACCTTATATTGATAGGAACATCATTTCTTCCTTGCAAGTGTAACTAGGTATAATTATTAAAGCTCTCTGGAGTCATGAGAAGGCAATTTTCTGGTAGTCATGCTGGATTTATTCTATGTTACGAAGTAAAGCAGCTCTTTAACAAACCATTTTTAAAATATATATATACTTATTTTGTAAAGCTTTTCTCAATAATTGCATGCATATATATATATATATATATATATATATATATATATATATATATTCCCTTTGACACTAATCAATGAATAATTCAACTGAATAAATTTAAACACAGTGATTACTGGCAAAGAATTCATTTTAGGAATGTTTTCTGCATTGTGGTTGTGATTTTTTCAATTTAAAATCCTAACAGTTTTGCATGAGGCTGATTTGACTTGTGAGTTGGTTATGTTGATGGAACTATGAAATGAAGATGAAAGTGTCATCCATGCATTATGCTTCATCTTCAGTTACAAAGAACTAATGTGACATGAAAAACAGCAGTAGTTATGAAGTTATGTAGGTGAGAGACTTATAGTCTACATGTGGCTTCCACTCCTTTTTTTCTCCTTACACAAATACTGTGGTGTTTGAAATCTGGCAGCAAGTTGCTTATCTTTGCTAGTATGTTGTTTTGTTTCACTGTTTTGCTTTCTAAATGAATTCATTGTCCCCCTGCCCCACCCACAAGGATTGTGTCTCTTACAAGTGCCTCATTAAAAAACATAGATGTTAGGCCATGTTTTGTGACAAAGAGATCACAATCATGTGATCATTTCTTATTTCTATAAATTATCAGAATCAACAGATGTATTAGTTCTTTCCATATGTCTCTTAGGTTTCATTCTGTGATGGGAACTTCGGGCAAATACATTTCCACATTAAAAATAAAACCCTGCAAAGAGAACTGATAATTGCAACAATTTATCTTGCTCCACATACTGTAAAAATTCTTTTCTGCAATCCTATCCAAGCCCTTTTTAATTCACAATCAGTGGCATTTCCAATGATATACTAGCAGGGAAGGGCTGGTTGGCTAAACTGTCATGTGATACTACAAAAGTGAATCAACAGGCAAGGAACAAGGAAACCTGCTTTCCCAGCCTACCTGTTATCCCTTGTAAATGTGTGTCTGACCTGTAGTGCATTAGCAGTAGCAGACAAACACACAGGTTTGAATTCCCTAGGTCAAGGGAGAGAGAAACTGAAGATGTTGCCTAGTCTGGCAATGAAACGTCTGCAAGAAAACAACAAGGCTCAGAGAGCACCAAGAATTCCACTGAGATAAATATATCTGCTTTGCTTTCTGTATTGTGTTTTTCTCAAAGTAGAAATTTATTTCACCCAGTTGCATGTTTGCAATTTTTAAAAGAACGTAATATCTTTGCATGACTTCTATGTGCTTTAATATGTGTGAAAATTTGAATGAATTTCTGCATGTTTTTCCCTAAACATGCTTGTTTTACAAATGATTTTCTCCAAGAGATACCCCATTTGTACACAATTATCTCTAATGTATGCAATTTCGTATACTGTTCTTGAGCAGACAACTTGATTTCAAGATTCAAAACAGATTTAAAAAAAAAAAAAAAAGCCCTGCACCATCTTCACTGGAATTTCCTTCTCACTGCCTCTTTTTTTTTTTTTTTAAAGAAGCAGTGAGAAGGAAATTCCAGTGAAGATGGTGGAGGTCTGTGGAAGGTAAGTTTTTGAGCACTTTAAATTGCCCAGGAAAAAAAAAAAAGGCTGCCAGAATTATTCACAGTGTTTTGGAAATACATTGAATCTTTTTTGAATTATTTGAAGTTAAGCATGTCCTGTCAGTTATGCAGGTTGATGGTGCTGGATTTTTTGATCTCTATGTTGATGTGTGTGAACACTTGTGAGAAAGGGGGGATAGCGGTGTTGTTTTTGCAGGTGGGGGACTTGCTTTCTCAGTAACTTGCTAACTGAAGCTTGCTTTCTAGTAGCTAGATTTGCTTGACCGTATATTAAGGATGTGGAATATGTGGTCAGGGGAACAGAAGATAATATCTCTATGCTGACAGGTATAAAGAAAATAAGCTGCCTAACTGATGCTGAAAATATGCTCAAAACCAGTTCTAGCGAACTTTGTGGTCAGACAAGACCCTGACCTACTTACTCCAAGGGGGCTAGCTGCCTTACAAGGAAAAGAATAAATAGGGGACTGGGGGAGGTAAAAAGTGAGGAATGGGAGATATAAACAAAGGCGGGACCTCCTGCAAAATCTAAGGCGTCTTGGATAGGCTGTGAACTCCCAAGTACCTATCCAATGGGGAACAGGAGGAGCGATTTCACCGGCCGGGGGTAGGAAATAAAACTGCATGCTTTGTGTGAAGGGGTGTACCTATTTTGGCTGGGCACCCGTCCTTGCAAGAACGTTAATAAAATCTTTTTGCTGCTTCTCAAGACTTTGTCAAATTTATTCCGTGAGTACGATTCTCACACACTGTCTACAGATCAAGAATTATTCTATAATTTCCACTGAGAAGCCCTTGGATACTGGGCTGTAAATAACAGCTATACTCCACTGTGATCCATATGTTGCATGGACACCTTGATTTTAATGGAATACGTTTATATACAATGTGTTCTGAATTGGGACATCAGATTAGAATTAGATGGTGAATTATGATTCAATTTTTTCTACAATGGAACAATATTCAGATTGCCTGAGTCAACGTATAATTGGCATATATATTTTTCATTAGTCCTTGGGATAATAAGGCTTTTTTGAACAGAGTGTTGCATTGAAAAGAGAACAGTGCACTACATATGACAATGTGCTTTTGTAAAAGCTATACTTGAAATGGAATAATGCCATCTGATCTTTGCTTCTGAGGTCTCATGCTGTCTGTTTCTGACCTTTTATAAGATGGGGAGGCTATTCTGACACAAAATTGAACATTTAATTCATAGAACTGAATAAAAAGGAGCAAAGGCCACAGGCTACATAAAGTACAGGGAAGGGAGTCCTTCCTTGTATTATTATTATTATTATTATTATTATTATTATTATTATTTTATCCCATCTTTTTTATGTATGCTTTATATCTTTTCAGCCAGGGACGCTCTGCTGCTGATAAGATACCTGGGTTGTTAATCACTGTAACGAAATGCCGAGATGGGAGGGGGAAACTCAGGAGTGAGAAACAGCTTGTTTGTGAGACAGGGAGGAGGGATGAGATCAGAGGAAGGAAAGAATCACTTTGAATGTCTTGGTGCCAAAATCTCACTTGCAGCTTTGATTATCCTGTGTTAATCGGATCCTCAATAAAGAATTCTTTAAGTTTTCTGATGGACCATCTGGAGAATTTCTAAGTTAGGATCTTGGTACTGGGATCAGCACACCCTGTGCTAGGAGTACTGAACTGCTGTATCTTCTTGAAGGCTCTGGGCAGATATGTGAAGGGACTCCTACAATGTCTGACCATGCATGCACATGCAAAGATGATAGTTCTGCCAGAACTCCCATTGAAGTGAAGTGGTTGCCAGATGGCCATGCTGAACCTTTGAGAGGGTGTTGGGTTTGACATTTCAACCCATGTGTTTGGGCAGGTGCTTTATGGACTGTTGTGTAATGGTTGCCTAAATGCTGTTGTGTAATGGTTGCCTATCCCAAACACTCAGACTCACAAGAGGTTACTTAAATGAAATCTGATTTATTAGGGAAATTATGGCAGATACAGAGAAAGCTGAGAATGACTAAAAGCGCGCCAAATACAAACTAAAAATCCTCGGCTCCAAACGTAATCCCTCCTCCCTACCAGCCATAGCAACCACCCCCCTCCCAGGTGCTGGTAACCGTTTTCCACACATCCTGGGAAAGCAACCTTGAACACATGAGATAACCCAAATACATTCCAACCCAGCGGCCAACAGATAACAACTCCCTGATGAGGAATCCTCCTCTCTCCCGAGATTAAACACATATCAGGCAAATGACATGCGAAACGTTACGATGTATCCAGCACATTGAAACGGTGAACATGACATGTTGCTCAGCCCTACTTGATAGTCATTTGTTCATTCATTCATTCATTCACAGATGTTTTGGCTTGCTACAATCAAAATATTTATTAGAATGAGTAAATAATTGTAACTTTTTAATAAGTTGTTGTAACTCTCCTTCCCAGTTATTTTCATGCAGTTATTATTATTATTTACTTATTTGGGATGAAATCCAACATCAGACTTTCTTCTGCTCCTCAAAAAAGTTGTGATTCTCTGGAGTAGATTTTGAAAACATACAGGGATGGGTAAGCAACTTCTAGTAGTTCCCATGATGAAAATAATGTTCTCAATAGATAATTGACATTGGATTCCATCTTTAGAAATGTTCCTTATCCACTTTTCACCTGAACATTTCCAAGGCATTGTACAAAAGCATGATTCAGACTTGTATAATAAAAACAGCATATACTGTATATGCAATAAAGAAACCAATTCAAAAAAGATTCATGAATTGATCAGTTGTAGATTGCCCATTGCTAGAAAACACTGCTGGTGAGACAGAGTATCCTTCCATTTGTACACTCCCAATTCTTCTCCAGAAGGGTTTCTTGATCCTTTTACAGCCCATTACAGATGTAAATTATGGACAAGCAAGATGTTTACTATAAAGCTCTAAGCTTACATAGTACATAGGTTATACATACCCGCAACCACTCACACACACACATATACACTAAATAAAATCTATGTATAGTGAATTACTGGGCTTCCTCTACGTCTAACATTAACTCATCTTATTTTCACTCTTTAATCTATTTGTTAAAGACATATTTCCTCATGACTGAAGATAACTCTGCTTCCTCTCATACTAAATTATTTTTCAATAAACACTGGCTTGTCTTGATGCCTTTCAGAAATGGACACTTCCATGAAAAATGTTTTAGAACCATGTATACTCTAACGTTTCAAATCAAGGGATTATGGAAACAACCACAACAATAGATTTTTGCTGTATATTGAGAGTCCAGTTGGGATTTCTGGTACATAATTACTTGAATAATAAATTCAGCTGCCAAAGCAGATTGATTACTTATAATTCCAAATGTACCCAACAGGTACTCAAGGCTATTGGATGACAAATATAAATTCCCAATTATGAATTAAAAGCCATGTCCTGACTCACAATATTAGAGCCTCGGGAGACACTTAAAAGCCAATCAGATTGGCAAAGACATATGTACACATTCCTGCAGACTTGAAAATGCTGGAGTGCAGGAGAATTCCCTTTCAGCTATATCTACAACCAGAGGTGGATAAAAAGTTTGGTTTGGTTTGGTTTGGTTAGTCATTCACCCACAGAATCATTTCCTTGTCTTGAGAATATCTTCATCAGAGTCACAATGTTGAAATATGTGAGTTCAGCAACATCCCCTCAGGAGGATGGATTTATTTTGTTCCTAATACAGATATCTTTATCCACAAATCATAACTCCTGTAGGGAACATAAATAAATACTCCTCAGGCTAAAGCTACCTGGCATGTTAGTGAGATATGTATAACTGCTCCATGGTATATATCTGCTTATTGATCACAAAACATGCAAGCAGTCCCCAATAGCAGTCTCTAGTCCTAATAATCTCTTCTTGTGGCAGAACTCTAGGAGCTTAATTCCTGAAGAGAAAATTGCAAGATGTTTTTCTTCAAGTTTAGATTGTTTTTCAGAAGACAACATAGAGCTATAAACAGCTTATGACTCATTAGAAAGGCACAGGGTATTTGGTCCTATGTGAGAGGCTTGATAAAATATCATGGGACATCAACAAATAGACAAATAATGTGTGCTGAAATGCTTTAGGAGCCAACCAAACAGTGATGTCTAGGTCATGTCCGAGTGCCTAGAGGCTGTGAAGAACTGGATAGAGAAGAACAGGCTTAAACTCACCCATTACAAGATGGAATGGCTGTAGGTTTTTGGTTCTTCCACTATGAGGGATTTGCCATCTTTAATTCTGGACATGGTTGAACTTCTCCAGGTGAAACTAGCACATAATTTGGAGGTCCTCCTGAACTATCAGCTCCTGTTCAAAGAGCAGATAGCAGCTGTGGCCAGAAGGGCCTCTGCCCAGCTTCCATTAATATGCCAATAGTGCCCTTTCCTGGACCAGACTTCCATCTTACAGTTGCTCATGCCTCAAGCAGGCCTGATTAAGGCATGAGCGATTTTTGGACATGATTCATACTTGGACTACTGCAATACACTCTACATGGGGCAACCCTTGAAGATTACTTGGAAACTGCAACTGATCCAGAATGCAGCTGCATGGGCAGTTATGGGCATGCCTCAGTATGCCCATGTGATACCTCTGCCTGCGTGAGCTGCGCTGGCTACTGGTGAGCTCCTGAGTGTAATTCAAGGTGCTGGTAGTCACATATGAAGCCCTTCCTAACATGAGGTCTAGTTACCCACAGGGCCACCTTCTCCCATTATCTCTGTCTACCTGTAAGATTTGGCAGAATGATAATGCTCCTGGTCCCCTCCTTGAAACAATATCATCTAATGGGTTCCAGGAAGTATGCCCTTTGTATGCCCTCAGTATGGTATTTTCCCAGAGGTTCATGTTGCCCTGACCTTGTTGTCCTTTATATAAGCCTTGAAGACCTAGCTCTTCTCTAAGGGCCTGGGATGAGGTACTGTGTTTGTTGGATATTTTGCATGATCTTCCTATTTTCCATTATATTTATTCTGGTTTGACTCTCTCATAGGAGATGCTTGTTGTCCAGAGTTGGTGAAGTAGGGCAGTTCTATACATTTGATAAATAAAAGTAAGTAGAAATAATGATTCTTCCACAAAAAATACCCCCCCACACACACACACAGAAAAAGGTAGAAACAGAAAAGAACTATATTTGACTGTTATATAAATGTCTATAATTCTTCCATTAGTTTATGTTGCTATAGCATGCTTAAGATCTCTTTCCTGAGATCACTTTTTCTCACTAAAGTGCCTGTGGCGTCAATGGTTCAACCTCCATTTTATAAATGGGACCTATTTCACAGGCAAATGGACTGTTAGATTGAAGAAGATGTAGACCGGAATGGGCCTAGCCCTCGTGGTCCTTCCTCCTGAACAATTTTCAATGAAAAGTAAAGTGAAACCCCAATTTAGCAGACCTCAATGCAATAGACTTTATATCCAATGGACCAATTTTCTGCACATATTAATGCCATTTGCATAACGTATTATAATACAAATGCAACAATTGCTGCTGTGACATACTCTCATATTTAACAGACATTCATGAATAACAGAACTTCCCTTTAGTCCCTTTAGTCTGTTAAAATAAGAATTCACTTTATATGTACAGTGGAGCAGTAGCTACTATGCTATTCTATAGTCAAGTGTATATTAGCAGTCATATTTCCAGACAGGTACTATGTGCAACATGTCTCCGATTCATGCCTTTCAAGCATTATATGTATATAATATTTTACCTCCATTTACTAAATCAGTTTGCTATGTGCAGAATGAAATAACCCAAATAATGAGGAAGCAGCTCACAAACAGCTTGTAGATAGCTAATATTTATTTTTGTTATTGTAACTGCCATAATTATAATCAAGATCATTTTAAGCAGACAGAATAATGCCTTCATTCTTCATCTCTCAATAAATGAGTTCTTTTAACTATAGAAAAGCATGTTCACCAATACTAATTAAACTGGCTTTGTGCCTTCAGCAGTGATAGTTATGCATATTGATTATACATTGAACAATTGAGACAGTGACTTTGGATACTGTTAACCCGCCTTGTTTCTAATTATCATCTTAATAATATACTTTTCTCTTTGTATGTGGGTTTCTAGTCAGTATTTGCTTGGGCAGGTAATTACCAAAGGTCAGACTATTTATTGGCTAGGAAGAATTTGGAGATCAATATCATGTATTTTTACACTATAATTTCCTTTGGAGCTGCAACCAATGTTATTTTGAACTTTGGTCACCTCTGTTGTCAGAGTTAAGAAGTGGAAAGTCCTGCTATCAGAGAAAACTGTTGTAGTTTTTTGGCCCTACCCATATAGATACCCCAGCCTATATCCTGCATCTCAAATTACAGTCATGCTCAAAGACCTTTGTGGAAGTCTTGGTGTTCTCTGAGCTTGGTTGTTTGCTTGCAGACATTTCATTATCCAACCAGGTAACATCATCAGTGCCAGTGAGTGTGGGATTTGCTCCCTGTTTATAAACAGTAGCTTGCCCTGCCAGTGTTGGTGGGGGTGGGGGTTTTCTCCTTGGCAGTTCCTTGATTGGGGTATTGTTTTCTGCTTGATTGTTTGTCTGGTGTTAATCCCTGCTTATCTGGGTGTTGGTTGCTGATGTGTTCTGGTCTCTTCGTTTCCTTCTTAACTTTTTTATTGTCTCTTTGAGTGGTGTATAAATGTGGTTTATCTCTATGTGTCTATTGATGGCTGATTTGTCTGAATGCCAAGCATCAAAGATATTTATTTCAGAGCAAGATATTGTCCTTGTATAGGACTGGAACTGTTGTCTGCCATCTCTTCCAAGCTTTTCCTTTCCATTTGGTGGGCTGGCCACAAGATCTTTCAAAGTCCCACATAGTTTGAAACACTGGTATTCCATGAATGAAGGAATATACCATTGGAAACAGAACTGAACACTTAATAGGAGGGCTGATGATGATGGTGATGATTGTCTCTGGTTACACTAAGAGACATAATATAATAAGTGGAGGGGTGTGTGGAGGGGAACAGTGTTCAACTAAATTTTTGGCAACAATGTGTCATTTTTTCTGCCTTTTCCTGCATATATTTGTCGTATATGGATGTGCAACTAAATTAACCTAGCAACATATCCAGAACATCGCCTCACTCCATCCTTCAGTGCTGCGGACCCCGTCAGTAAGAGAATTCCGGCTGGCAGAGTCCTGGAGGTGGGCCTTCTCTGCGGTAGCTCCCACCTTCTGGAATATCCTGCCCCCAGAGATGAGGTTAGCCCCTTCACTCCTGACCTTCCAGAGGAATCTGAAGACCTGGCTCTGCCACCTGGCTTGGGGTGGGGAGGGGAATATCATGCCTGGGGATGGCTAGTGCCCTAAAGTGCTGCTCCCATGCAAGGACTGAATTAGATCATAGCCATCTGGACTTTATTTTTATCTATATTTATTAGTTATTTGTAATTGTTCTTATATAGTGTATTTTTATATATGGCAATTGTATTATATTTTTATTGTTTTTCTGATTATTTTGTTGTAAACCGCCCAGAGTCCCTCTGGTAAGAGGAGATGGGCAGTGACAAATTGGATAAATAAATACATAATTTTTTTAAAAATAAAAGCTTTTGCTGTATAGCTAAGATTAACGTATACCCCCTCTGAACCTTATTTGAATGTATCCCAGTATTTCACTCTCCTACCCAGTTCACAGTCATGTCTTTATGTCATGTCATTTGCATACTATGAATGTCACTAATTTCACTAGAATTTAAGTCAGATCTATATTGTGCTATATTACACACACACACACAGACACACACACACCCCTACATTTCATGTACAGGAAGTTCAAATACCATTCTAAGAGTTTGTTAGATTAATATATTTGATTTTCATAGATTACTGTTTGCTTCCCTCCCCACTTCAAAATTTAGAGTTTTCAAATAATGTGGTGTTCATTTACTCAATAGGAGACTATTACACAGGAAGATAAAAGGAAGAATGGGCAAAGCATTATTATGAAACAGCAAGCAGCATAAATTGGGTGGAGGTTACCAAACAGTAGCAAGAGGAAAAGAAAGGGACTTGTGTCATTATCAATTTCTCATCCTTTGATTATTCAGAAAGGTTTTGTGTCCTTTTGGAACAATTTCCAGATTACTTCCAAATGTTGCCCAAGCTTTCCTGAAACAGCTTGAGAATCAGAGAGCTGAAGGCACTGATGATCCTTTGCCTACCAAACATCTTCAGATAAGGGGAACACTGTGGACATAGTGCACCTTGACTCAGCAAAATGTTGTGAGCCAAATCTGTTGTGATATTTTCATTAATAAAATCGTAAGATATTGGCCAGATTATAAAATGATTAGCTGAGATTCATAATTGAATGGTTGACCCTACCCAGAGAGTAGATAAGTTGCTCTGCATCAGCTTGGAAAGTAGTATTGAATAGAGTGTCACAGGGCACTGTCCTGGCTCATGTGCTGTTCAACATATTTATAAATGACCTTGACGAAGGAACTGAGGGGATGATTTTCAAATCTGCAGACAACCCAAAACTAGGGGGGGTAACTAGATCTATAGAAGAGAAAGAGGATTCAAAAACTTCTATGCAGACTTGAATATTGAGCCAAAACAAACAGGATGACAGTCAACAGGGAGAAATGCAGCAGTGCAAGCAGTGATGACCAACCCTCAGTACGCCCAAGTTATGTCTCTGTTATGCAAGCTGCGCTAGTTACCAGTTGACCTGCAGCTGCAATTCAAGGTGCTGGCTGTCATCTATAAAGGCCTACACGGAATAGAGCCTGGGTACTTGCAGACATTTATTTACTAAATAAATAGATGTAAAAAGTACAACAACTGGTGAGTAAAAAGTAAGGCACAAGTATGGGATATGGGGAAGACCTGGCTTGGCAATAGTATATATGGAAAGGTTCTGGGTGGTTCTTTTGTTTGTTTTAGATTTTTTTTAATCCCACCTTTATTATTTTTGTAAATAATTCAAGGTGGCGAACATACCTAATCCTCCTTCCTCCTCCTATTTTCCCCACAACAGCAACCCTGTGAGGTGAGTTGGGCTGAGAGTGACTGGCCCAAGGTCACCCAGCCGGCTTTCATGCCTGAGGCAGGACTAGAACTCACAGCCTCCTGGTTTTTAGCCCATTGCCTTAACCACTAGATCAAACTGGCTCTCTGTTTTAGTGAAGATGCTAAGAAGGGAAATGCTATTTGGGGATGTATTAACAGAAGCATAAAACCCAAGGAAAGTAATTGTCCCATATTTTGTCTTATTCAATTCTCACTTAGAATATTATGTCCAGTTCTGAGTACTATAATCATTTTACTGTAAGTTCTGAAAATGCTCAAATTAAAGAATTAAGCTTTAATTCATTCAGATCAAGATATAACATAGTCTGATTAAAAAAGAGAATTGCACCTAAGCCAGAAATCACAAAAAAACCCAACAAAAAAGCAGTAACTAAACGTTACTTAGAAAAATATGGAATATGTTTATCTACCTCATTTTAGATCTAGTTATTTATACTGCAATCTATGTGACATATATCCCATTAGAAAAATTATGCACAATGATGCAATATTGAAGGGTGCCACTCCTTATAAGATACCACAAAGAGTCAAGGTACTAACACAATGTACAGTGTGTGAGTGTGTCTGTGTGTGTCAAGGCACATGGTTCTTGTGACTTAATTAGAAATTAAATTAGATTTGGAATTGTTTTGGAAACTTTTAGAAAGTTACCAAAATCTCATAGGATTTGCTTTCATATGCATTCAGGAAATAGATGCAATAGCACAGTGATGTTGAAAAGAGAGTAATTAGTTGTTGCAAGATTTGCACAGTAGCTTCCCCTCTGAATAAATATCAAAATAGAGCATACTTATTTTCTTCAACCCTTCCCAGCTCAGACTGGAAACTGAATTTCCATGTGCCAATGTTCTCTTTAGAAGACAAATACACAGATGTGTTTTATGTTAGCTCCTTACTGTTATCAAGAATGCAAGAAGAGAGCTGCTGTTTCAGAAGAAAGACATATCTAGGGCAGCTATTATCTCCTTCAGTAGCTAACCTGATGACAAACACAATATGAACTTCACTCCTATTGTTCTTGCCTTTGATTCTACATAGCCATTACTATAGTAGACATTGATAGCCAATGAAGTTGCCTAATTCCTTTTTTCAGATCAGCTCAAAACCTTTTTCTAAGCTCTTCAACATCAAATCCTCCAGAACTCTAACACAATGTTTCTCAGCCTTGGCAACTTTAAGAAGTATGGACTTCAACTCCCCAAAATGCTTGCTGGGGAATCCTGCGGGTTGAAGTCCACACATCTTTAAGTTGCTAAGGTTGAGATCAGTGCTCTAACAGAGCAACAGGGCAGAACTGAGGCAGAGATATTTTTTCTTCACTCTGTTCCCTTTAGGACATTTTTTTCCACTACCTACTGTGTATTTGTTACTGATTAACAAACTAACAAAAAAATTAGAAGAATTGCCCAAAGGACAGCAGCATGACGGAAGCAGCATGGCACCATTGTCACACAAGCTCCTCTCCTTTTGTATGTGTATTGGGATGAAAAGGGTGGAGCCTACATCATAATGGTGCTATGCTTTTTTTATCATTTTAATGAAAACACTACATCCTATAGGTGTCTCTAAACAGGAGTATATTTTTCTGCTGCTTAGTTTACTGAATCTTCCAGAAAAAAATTAACTCCAGCAAGTCCACAAGAATAGTAACACATACAGGTAGCCCAGTCAGGCAATGATAGCAATAACCCTATATACAACATGCCCAATTGCCTTGAATGGTCTGAAAGTTTCATCGGCTAGCAGTATGATAGATTGGAAAAGACAATGTTGGAAACTCAAAATGGTAGGAAAAATTTCCACTTCAATCCGTTTTCCTGGGCTACGAAAAAAAAGGATTCTAACATAAAAATCCAATTATTGTATTACAATTACAATTTCAATACCAATTAATCAAGAGTAGATGGATATGCAGCGAGTCAGTTTGGTGTAGTGGTTAAGGCATCAGGCTAGAAACCATGAATTCTAGTCCCACCTTGGGCACAAAACCAACTGTGTGACCTTGGGCCAGTCACTCTCTCTCAGTCCTAGGAAGAAGGCAATGGCAAACCACTTCTGAAATCTTGCCAAGAAAATTAACTACAGGACTTGTCCAGGCAGTTGCCAGGAGTCAAAAACTAACTTGAAGGCACAATTTCTTAAAAAAATTAATGTGGAAATAATTAAAATTCTAGACTTCTGTGTGTATGGTATGTAGATGAAGAGCACCTAGCATTGGAAGTTCCCTAGTTCATACTGTTTTTCAGATCATCTTATTTGTTCAATGTTGGGAAAGCCAAAACCAGGCATAGCTCATCAAGATATCAGTATAAGCACAACCCTGCTTGGATATCTTTCTAAAAGTCTAATTCACTATAAAATGTTAAGTGTCATTTTCTTGGACTTCTTCCCACCTTCTGTTTTGTTCAGAACGCTCCCATGGATGCTGTGAACATATGCTAAGAAATGACATTTCCACTGAACAAGTATTTTGCATACCTGGATTATTTTTGCCTTAGCTGCACTCCCTGTATATATCACAATATTTCTGGATGTTATCCTAGGTTGTCTACTGATTTTTTAAATTTCCAGTGAAAGTGGTGAATCTGTCAAAATGGTAAACTTTGTTGGATGAAGAAAACAGCATGTTAATTTCTTTGTCGTGTCTTAGCTCTAAAGGAATAGACAACATGCAGCTGGCTAGGGACCATATTTCTCACTGGGTTGGATGGTTAAGCCTGTAGTGAACAGGTGATGAAACAAAATAGGAGATCTGGGTCATGTGTAGTGGTAGATCAGGATTTTTCCTTTTTTTTTTTTTCTGGAAGAGTTTGGGTATATAGTATAATAATGTAAAACTAATATTATAATTCCATGTTTCCTCTCTTAAAAGTGATTGAAAATCATGACACCAATTTTCAGCATCCTCAGGCAGAGGGGGCTGTTCCTGGGGGCTATAAAAAGGGGGTTCAGGAGTCATAGTTGTTTAATTTTTCAAAATTTAATTTTGGACATGGTTGATTTGCACAGATATTGTTGCATACAGCTAGTCTTCATTTAGTCAATGCCTCATTTAGCAACCATTCACAGTTACAACGGTGATAAAAAAGTAACTTGATAACCAGTCCTCGCATTTACAATTGTCACAGTTCTGTAAAGCAAAGGAAAGCTGAAGTCAGATCATAAGCACAGTCACAGTTTCATTTGGTGACCACTTTGCTTAACAGCTGAGTTACCAGTCCCAGTTGTGGTCTAAATAAGGACTACCTGTGTTGTTCACACCAGAATTCATAAAAGGCAGCAGTGTTATTTAACAAAAGGGCAAGAAGCCTGAGCTATAGGAAGGCATTTCAGAATGTCTCCTATCAGAGATTACCTGTGCAGGCTACTATCCATCATCGGCTGGGCAGGGGTAAAACTAAATAGGTGCTTTTAGTTGTATGTCTTACATATTGAAAATGTCATCTAGCCAGAAGTATTCCATTAAATGGCTTGTCCTTCAAACTATCTCTGCAAAATACAAAGCAACATTCATACAGAGAGATCTTTAAGGGATACTTGAGGAATTCAGTCTTTTCAATATAAAGTGACCTGATCTTCATCTTTCAGATTTATCTGCAGATTGGAATTCAGTGTTCCAACACAGTCCTTACCTTGGATGTTATGTCTTATGTATTTAAAAGGATTTTCAACGTAATTGAAAATGCATGGATAAGTGACAATTTTGAGGAAAGAATGTATTAAAATCTTTGCAGGCATTTTTTCTGGCAGATTTTTAAAAAGAATATATATATATATGATTTTAAGGAAAATCATATATATGGAAATGATACATAACAGACTGAAGATGTATCCATGCAAAAATTACAACGACTGGGCTCACTCATGCATCGACCGAGGGACAATGTATCCAGAAAAAAAGTCTGGTTTAAGGAAAATACTTGAAATATACTAGAATATAAAACATGCATGTTCGCTAATATACAAAACAGGTGGGTACTATTGCACATACTGTATATAATCTTAACATGAGACAAAAAGCCTTCAGCTAGTTTCAATACCCACTATCGTAAGAACTATCTGTAGGAGCAGAGGCTATATATTGCAGCTTCTGTTCCCATGATGAAATGAGACTGCATATCCATATTTGATAAATAAGAACAGAATGTTATCCAGAGTAAACGCTTTAGATTTTCTGAGATATTGCTGTACAGTTGTGATCCGTCCATAATTTTACACACACACACACGTGTGTGTGTGTGTATGTATGTATATGTATATGTACCTCCATCCTCACAGTTTCCCAACAATCCCAGCAATCTATTACATTCTGACATTCTATGGTCAACCTCTTCCTGCATGTTATTTCCTTCATGGTGAAAGTGAACAAGCATGTTAATCTGTTGCAAGCTCCTTTCTCTTTCATGTGATCACTCCCTAGGCAGCATCCCTTCTCCCTGTCCTCCAAGGTTACCCTCACATTCCATCACAAAAGGTTCCTAATAGCTGAAAAGCAGTTAACGGTTTCCGAAAGTGATTAGAAAAGAAAGAATGCAAACGTAGTGTCTCTTCAAAGCTGCTGGCCACAGTTTGAGCAAGATGGCTGTTCCCTTGCCTCCCAGAGCTCTAAACCAGCTGGAGACCACTCTCTTGCTGTCCTCACATGAGGAGCAGCTGTCTGGAGCACCTGTGGATGATCTCAATTCCTCTCCTTTTCCAGAGAGGAATTACAGAAGAGCCGGTCTTCTCCCTGGCTCTTCAGTCCACCACAGTTGTTAGCTCTGCTTTTCAGAGCCATTTTCAGTCTGCCATTTCTTCCTCTGGAAGCCAAAACAGCACTAGATTTGTAATGGGAAAACACCTATGCTTTTCAGAATAAAAGAATGAAGAACATTAATTATTTTGTATGTTTTAGGAGAAAATAATAAGTTTAAACACATGTGGAAGGAGAATTAACAAATTTGAGCCAGTATGTCTATTGTCATGGGCCTCCCAACTATTATGCCCAGCCTAGAGAGGTATATGGGGATAGACCACCATAGTCGAAGAAGTAATATGCGAATATTTGTTCCCATGTACAACAATGGATGGTTAGGAATGTTGGCTTTACAGGGCATTATGGAAAATATTAGATATTTCAAAAGTATGTTTGGAAGGACAATCTGGCATAACCAATGGGTACTTGTAGACTTTTAACATTTTCATATGTTGACCTCTACATTCATTTCTGCCTACATTCATTTCTGTGTACCTGGATAAAACTTTTCTCCCCTGCCTTTTTGTTCCTAAAGAGAAAAGTTATGCTAAAGTTCCACTGAAGAAGAGCTGACAAAAAGAAACATACCCTCACCAGAATGTAGACAAGCAAAACAGAAATAATCCATCACATCAGTGCTTAACTCTTCTAGCTCCAAGGCATTGAACAACTGTTGGAAATGGAGCAGCCCATTAGCAATGGAAACAGATCTTTTCACACCTTTAAAAGTGCATACAGGTAGTCCTCATTTAGTGACTCTAATTTAGTGACCATTTGCAGTCAAAGGTAACTTTATGAACAATCCTTAAATTTACGACCTTTGCAAGTCTGTAAAGCAAAGGCAAACTCAGCCACTATTTCACGTAGTGACTGCTTTACTTAATGACCAAGTTGTTGGTCCCAATTGTGGTCACTAAACAAGGATTACCTGTATATATACATGCAACACCCAAAGAGGTGGAATTGCAAACCTGCTCCTTTGCCTGCATGTTCAATGGAAGCTGTGAAATCATTCCATTTCAGACCTTTCTCTGCATGCACAGACGCTGGGAGAGAAGGCCAGTAGCTGCAACCCAACCATTTATCAGCAGGCTCTGTATACATGTGAATGAAGGTATGATAAGGTATCTATTGCTTCTTTCCAACTCCACTGGAACTTGATGTTACATAATACCAACATCAATAAATCACCGTAGCAGCACAGAAGACATTTTGGCTACAGCAATGGCAGCACTTGCATGCTATGAATACAGAAATTTCCCCCTCTGTCTTGTACCGGATGTTATTGCTATGGAATGGTACTGCAGAATTATCTTATTACTCTTCACAACAGAGAGCAATCTTGGCTCAATTATACATTGTACTAAGATTTTCATATTCTTGCAAGAAATGAATCATTTTAGCAGAATGAGCCTCAGCTGCATGTGGCTGCAATCATGCATGTGCGCATGTGTTTTGAACTTTGTTTTTCATCTAAAATACTGGTTATATATAGATAGAAAGCAATTTTCTGCTGGCATGTTGTCTGGGAAATTATATCAGCTTTGTGACTGAGATACAGAAATAATTTTCACAGGAGGATTTCTTAGCCTGTTTTGCTTCAGAAAGGGAAGAACAATAACCAATATCCTATCAGGAAATGCAATTTCGATCACACAGTTGTCCTTTGTGACCAATTCAGCCAGTGCAGTGCTATGCCTGGGGAGGGTTATGGTACCCCAGTGTTAACAGATATGTTTAAGTACTTCGAAATGGAAGGAAGGTTGGTAATCTGTCTTTATCAGACCACAGCTACAGTAATTGTATCTGAGGAGAGGTCAGGAAGGTTATCAGGTTCTAAATAGATTTGCTCTTGCGTTTGATTGGGTTCTGGGGAGGAGACTTACACTTTGGTAAGGTTAAAAATAATGTTCTTCTTCGCAACATAAACAAAATTATAGGCTGCCTTTTCAGGAGTGCTTAGATCCCACCAGCTTGTCCTCACAATGACGCTCCTCACTCCACCTAGATTCCTAAATGGGAAGAGGCTGGTTCTATGCTCTGTTGAAAAACTGGCCCCTGGCAGCTTGGCTCAAAAACTGAAGTTGCTTTTGTCTAATGATGGAGATCTTTGATCCATTAGTTATTTTTAGTTCTTGGGGCAATCCTTGGCCAAAAGGGAACTTTATTCTCAGTTTGTTCATGATTGGCCCAAAATGGCAGATTCCTCACTCATGTTATATAATGGCTTGTATGAGTTCTCCTCTCAGCCAAATCTCACGAAAGCAAAAGGGCTGTTTAATGCAGGATCTTGCCTTGGATGAGGGGGAGAAGACAGAGAGAAAAATAAACTGCGAGTTTACTGCTTTACAGAGGCACTGGCTTTGTTTTTCATAATAGAAATTGCTGAGGTGAGGCAAACCAGTCTTGATGCTAGCATGCCATAACCCTGTCTAGTCTTTTATTTAACATGAGGAAAGGTGAATAAAGAAGCTGCAGCACTTTCAGACTGATTCAATAAAAATATGAAATAAACAAATTAACAATTTAATGCAAATGGGATTTTTTTTTCAAAATGCACTACTACTAATCAGCATATTAGAATAAAAACTAGTTTTCAGTGAATGCTAATATTTACACATATTGAAAACTAAATTAAAAAAAATACAGTGAATCTATGTTTTCTATTTTTATGGCAATGTAGGAGGAGGGGAATGGAATTCAACATCAGATGAATGTTTATTTTAATATATTCCAGGTTGAAGAGTACTGAAAGATGTTCAGAATTCCAAATATGCTGTAGATAAATATTAAGGTTACTTCCTATCTCCCAACCCTCAATTTCTGAGTCAGGTCCATGGTTTTTTGGAAGGGGCATCAATATTTCATTTCACTTTTTCCTTTACACAAAAAGCTTCTGAATTAATTTTCATGTAATTGCCACAGATATACCTACTACTAGCCCTATTTTTGCTGCAATGTTTATTGCATGCTGTCTTAAGCTAACAGAAAAGTCATGGACCCTTTTTTTATGCACAACTTAAAGGAGCATATTAAACTATGACATCTATATGAAATGTGGCCCACCATCTCTAAAATCTTGCAAATTTTGTTATGTTGCAGTGAAAAAAAAGCTGGATACATTATAAAGCAAATATTAAAGGCAAGTAACTCAAAGCACCATCTATGAAATTTGACAAGTTTCATCCATTATAATGTGATAACATTTCTGTGTATGTATCCCCTGATTAAAAAAAAAAGTTATAGCTGTTTATCTGTTACACTAGTTAACAGAGGGGCAGGAGGCTCTGTTTTTTATAATTCACGAGTTAGGTGGAGATTCTCGTGAATGGTGCAAAGCAAATTGGTCTTCGTTTAGAGCTGAGGAATGAGACACTAAGTGGCTTGTGTGTTTCTTTGATTGGTCATAGTAAACATTATAATACAGGTAGTCTTCACTTAACAACCATTCATTTACCGATGGTTCAGACTTATGATGGTGCTGGAAAAACTGACTTATGACCAGTCTTCATGCTAACAACCATCACAGTGTACCCAATGTCATGTAATCACAAGTTGGGCGCTTGGCAATCAGTTCACATTTATGACCATTGCAGTGTCCTGTGGTCATGTGATTGCTATTTTTGACCTTCCCAGCTGGCTTCTGGCAAGCGAAATCATATTTCACCAGTTTCACCAAAATTCTCTTTTCCTTTAAAAGGAAGTTGGAAAACATACGTTTCTTTCATAAAATTAAATAAAATGTAATGAAAAATGCATGATGATGATTCTGCATGGCACTGTTAGATTTGGCTTTTGTGAACTAACACCATGCAAAGCTCTGGATGCTTTTCTCTCCCTTTTCATTGATAAAAACTGTGTTTCCTTTCCCCATGCTGTTTAAAACTTGGTGCTTGAGTAGCTAGCTACCCTTTTTTAAAAGGGAAAAAATATATATTAATTATCAATTCTGCCTTTAGGCTTTCAAATCATTTGATTTAATCATACTTGATATCATCCAGCATAAAGATGACTAAATGAATTGCAGGAAGCAATCATTCAGATAAACTGCTCCACCATTTTTCATCAAGGAGTTGTAATGATCTCTCAGTTTATTTCCATTCTGTGGCACATTTGTGATGCAATGATCAACTCAAGAAATTCATAGGAAGGCACGGAGTGAAAACAGAAGTTGTACTGATATAGCTCTTGTGCTATTATTGAAATGACAGGCAAGCAGTCTGTCTTATTAACCCTCCAGTACTGGCATAAATCAATGAGACAACCAGCCTTGCCCTGTAAATTTCAAAACTTCACATTAAATAAACAATGGATATTGTTATAATATTGTAACTTTTAATTCTATTGCCTTTCTTGCTGTGTTTTATATTTGCAGTTGTTGCACTGTTGTCAGCTGCCTTAAGGATTGAGCCCATTGGTTGAGGCATCAGGCTAGAATCTGGGAGACCATCAATTCTAATCCTGCCTTAGGCATGAAGCTAGCTGGGTGACCTTGGGCCAGTCACTCTCTCTCAGTCCTACGAAGGAAGCAATGGGAAGCCACTCCAAAATACTGCCAAGAAAATTTCAGGAATTAGTCCAGGCAGTTGTCAGGAGTCAACAATGACTCAAAGGCACAGATCCTCCCCCACACCCTGCAAAAAAAAGCTGCCTTAAGTACTTATTCAGCAAAAAGGCTGAGTATATGTTAGGGTATATGCTGGTGTACTAGGGGCAAGGCAGCTGGCACATCTCTGGAGACAGTATTTACTTATTTATTTTAAAAAATTGTATGACTGCCTATCTTAAAACACAACTCTGTGCAGCTCACAACAATAAACCCCTCCCCAAGCTCTAAAAACCATAAAAATGTAAAACTCAGCTAAAACCCAGCACCTCAGTATGGGTGGGGGAACCACGGAAAAAGCCTGCCAAAACCTAACAATTGCTCTTCACCATGATGTTGCCTTGACAGTGCATGTCAACAGCCAGAAGCCAGACTGTGCTTTGTCTAATTGCATAAATGTAAATGTACAAAATCCAACCTATTGTTTTGCAAGGGTTTGGATTCTCTTCTTCTTCTTCTTCTTCTTTTTCTGTTTTAGACTAGGGAGAATATTGATAGCTGATAGAGAAAAGTTTTGTTTAAGCTCCTTTCATTGGAAAGAGAAAATCAAAAGGCATTCAGGACATACAAGCCATGGCATGCCAGCACTGAAGTGGGACCATTATATACCCTTCTATACTCTATGCATACTTATGTATTGTCATAATAATGATTAATAATTATTAAATCATTAAAAGAAACCCAAACAAACAAAATAACTTTTTGATAAATTACACCCTTAAATTAGCAATCCGTACAAACTTTGTCAAAAAGTTACCACTTGCCACCACTCAGGAATACAAGTGCAATAAGCCACATAAAGCATAGACAAAAATACTGAGTTTTAAAATTCTCTTTCACCATTATGGGAGGAACATGAAAAAGAAAAATGTCAATCTATAAGCCATTTAAAACCTGATTGTGGATTTTAAGAAATGCTCTATGTTTTTAGGCATATGCATTGGCAAATACTGAAATATAGTCTTTTGTCAGAGCATAAAGAACAAAATATGGTTCTTAATTTTTTGTTCTCTCTGCAACCGTATTATGTCTGTGGTTGGTTTGGGGATGGTTCTGTGATAAGGGTGATGATGCTTCTATGTTTACATTGTGCGTATGTGTGAGTTTTGGTAGTGGGTGCTGATGGTGTGTGCATGTTAATTCTAAGGTTGATTATGATAACAAATGTCACAGTAAAATATGGGTAGTTTCTCTTCCCCCCTTATTAAAAAAGGAGAGACTGCATAAAAAAAAAACCCTCTGCATGGTATGTCAGCATTTCTTTGAGAATTTCAAGAACAAAAGAATAATTAACTGCAGGCTGTTTTTCAATTAAATCTATCTTCCTCGTTTCTGCTGAAAACATGGCCCACATTGATATAGAAAAAGAATAGGAGACTAATTTTCTATTGGTGTAATGTGCAATTTTATTTGTCACATTGATAGGGATTGCATTTATTGTACATCTTTTTCACAGAATGATGTACTTAATTAAGTCTAATAAATGACCATGGCTCTGCTGTATGTATTTATCCTTTTTTAAAAAAAACACATAGCAGGTTTTCAAAAAGCAAGAAATAATTGGAGAGAAGCAGAGGGATGTTTGGACTAATAGTTGACACTGAACTATTATTTAACATTTCCATAGCACTTAATATGCGTTATAATTCATATCTCATTAATCTTCATGATAAAACTGATGGATAATTTATTAATATTCCCTGTTTTACAGGTAAAGAGTTGCTGCTTAGAAATAATACCTAATAAATGTAGGACACAAAAGCAGCACTAATATGGATTTAAAGAAGACAAGGCTCCCTTTATAAATTTAAAAGGAAATATTATGCCAGTAGTATCCTGTATGTCAAAACATTTGAATCCCTTTCCATTTCCCCAAAGGAGCTATTTATTGCTAAGAGAACCAAAAAGCTTAATGTTCTGCCCTTGTATTTATTTATTAGATGTATATCCTACCTTTCAACCAGGAGCTTAGGGCAATATATACACTATTCCCACTTTTGTTTTCCCTCCTGGCAAGGAAAAGGAAGCCTGGAGAAAAGCAATAGCTACTGGCCCAAAGTGGCAGAGGGTGGACTTTATTTATTTAATTATGTATTAATGTATATGGCTGCCCAACTTGGGCACTGCAACTCTGGTGACATACCAATGTGTGTGTTCCCAGTCCTAGCCCACACCTTAACCACTACATCTGTAGAGGGCCAGAGAGGTGCAAATATTTAGAAAACATTACGTAAACAAAAGGGACAGAAGCATTTGGTAAGTCCTGGGAAGGGAGATGGCATTAAGGAGACACTCAGACTGGCTCCCCACAACTTACTGCGGTAGAAGAAGGAGGGAAGTTAAAGCCCCATCAGACTTACAGGTTTCTGTTACTATCACCTACAGTATCTCAATAAAGCATAGTTCTGCTCTTCCTGGGGAGCTGGTTTACCTGGTAGGGCTGACAACATCACACTGGCTCCTGAGGTTTCTATCTTTTCATCATCCGTGAAGTTAATATTAGTTTTGAAATAAAGCTTAAATAATAGGATATGAGGATGGTTTCCTATTTCTCCATGTGTGTTAAATAAACACTAAGTTGAACTGGTAATTGTGTATTTGTTGCAACTGCTGAATTCTTATCTTCCAAAAACATTACAGGTAGTCCTCGACTTACAACCAAAATTGGGACCGGAATTTCCATTGCTAAGTGATGTGGTCATTAAGTAAGTTGCACCGATTTTACGACCTTTTTTGTTGCGGTCAGCAAGAGAATTACCATGGTCATTAAGTGACTCACATGGTCGTTAAGCAAATCTGGATTCCCCTGTTGACTTTGCTTGTCAGAACTCCCCTGGGAAGGTTGCGATCATGTGACCCCAGGATGCTGCAACTGTCATAAATACATGTCACTTCCTAATTTTGATCACATGACTGTGGGGACTGTGATGGTTGTAAGTGTGAGAACTAGTCACAAGTCACTTTTTTCAGCACTGTTGTAACTTCAAAAGGTCATTAAATGAATGGTCATAAGTCAAAGACTACCTGTATAATATGCAGAATTACCACAGACTGCTATATGTGACTACTTATCTATGTAGAAATCATATTAGCAGCCAGAAACATTTGTAGGTATGGATGTGTTGTCAAAAAATTAATATGAGGCACAACCACACGATTCAAATCCCACCCCTCTTTTACATTCATTGTGCTTGCAATGCACATGAAAAATGGGCCATGCATTGATCACGTGGTGATGGGTTTGTTTTGACTATTTTGACCTCCATCCTGGCAGACCCCCCTTCTAGTAGCTCCTTTAAGTTGTTTAGAAACCTCATTAATTGCTGAGATAATTGTTACTCAGACTATAAAGAAGTTGATGGCGTTTCAGAATAATTCCTCTTGTAGTGCATTTTGCTGTTTTCCAGTACTTTTGAGAGATTCAGTAAGGCTTTCAGGCAGCAGAATTCTTTGCCAACTAAACATAATGCTTGAAAAGGATAAAAATAGTGAAAGCATGGTTCCAAGTTTCACAGCTGCAAATCCAATTGCCCTTGTTTCATCGTGACCATTCATCCTCCTTCAAAAGAACCATCTGGGAGAATTTAGAGCACAGGCCTGTAAACAAGCAAGGATTACAAGCTATTTCATTTCAGAACTATTATCTTAAATCAATAGATTCTCTTTTTCAGATCTGATCAGACCACACTCAAGTTTCACTGGTTTGCACATTATGGTTTCTGGTATGTGTGTTTCCAAAGCACCTTGAGAGTCAGTAGTACAACAGAATACTAACAGCAATCAGAAAAGAAGTTGGAAAGGAAAGGAAGACCTTCAAGTTTTAAAAGAACTGGATTCTCATTCTTTCTTAACATCCATTTGTGTGTATTTTAAGACTATTATTAGGGTGGTCGCAACAATTTTAATAAAGTTAGGCATACATACCACAGTTCTATATATAGCTGTTCAGATGAAATAGATTCTTTAGGAAGAAACTAATACCTTATGGCCAACCAAAAGGGGGGGAAAAAAACACCATTCTGTTTATGTGGTATGGTGGGAAAATATGCTCTATCTTCAGATAAATTAGAAGCAGATGGATAAATAAAATGTTTGTTCTTCTCTGTAAAATGTGTGCTTTTCCTCTTTTTCCTCTTTGTACAAGTGCTTCTCATTTACTATAACTTTTATAATGTATGTATATTAGTTCTATTGCTGTGTGACTATATTACAAATAATTGATTAATTTATTCATTCATATTCAAGTCAAAAGCTGAATCTGAGTTCAGTGAGACTATTTAGCAGTTCAGTGTTACATAACTTTTTAGGTATATAGTTCATTAGCCCACGTATAACAGCATTATTCAAGAATGTATATTACGTTGTAATGTCTGAGAGGGTCACTATATTCAGACTAAAATATTCCTGTTTAGGATGCTTGCTGAGATAACCTGCTCAAGGGACTCTTTTAATTTCAAAAGTTAGTCATCCACATAATTTCCTTACAATTTTTCCATCATTTATTCATTATTATAATGCATGCAGGCTAAAATTTACCCTAATCTGATGTTCAACAGATAAAGTATGGAGTGAAAGAGAGAGATGTATGATTCATCTCTGCTCCTTCCAGGATAGATCCCAGGATGCAGTCATTTTAATTCCAAAGATCCAAAGAGAGATGATGAATAGCTAGGTTTTAGCTGCAGTCACTATCAAGTGGCACAACACACATCTTCGTACTGTTGGAGATGCAAGTCCAATGTCACTTACTCTTCAGCTTCTTATGACTTATTGGGGACAGTTGGGTTTAGAGAAAGAGAGTTAAGGATTTACCATATGCCCCATCTTATCATTCTGCCTACTCTTTGCCTATGAGATTGTTAATCTGAGGTTACTTCCTTCTGCCTTACTTCACAAGTATGCACACATGGAGTATATGTTCTTTTGATGCCCTCCTGGTAGGATGTAGCTAGCTAGATGCTAGCCTTTGCCTATACTATAATATTTTTCCTGTTTAAAAAAAATCTCCTTTCTTTTATAGTTGTCCAATTTGCTTCATTAATCACTGTTCACATCATATTTTTGCTTTCAGGAACTTTCACATTCAGATACAGAACACCTCAACCTCCATCACTTACTTTGTGGCTTCATAATTATCCTACTTGCTTCTGAGATAAAATCCAAAGTGACCCATTCTCTAGCTCTTACATAAATTTCAAAATTTAAACTCCACTATACTGTATGTGAAACTCTGATTCCGCAAACAGCAGATCTGTCTGTCTGTCCATTGACTAACCTACTTTACTTAAGCATCTCTCTGCATGTGCATGTGTATTTATTGAGATTGTGGCTGTGTGTGTGCATGTGTGTGTGTGTATCTTTATAGGGCAAAAAAAAATGTTTTGGAAGAAAAAACTTTACATTCTGAGCTTCAAGTCATAGGATCATTTTTATAAGGAAGGAAGAACCCTGGATGTGTATCTATTAATCAGACTAACATATTCAGTGCTGGCTTTCTGTACAGCTTATTGAACATCTTGTTAACATTCAAGTTTCAGCCTGAAGGTCTTCAGCGTAATCCAACATAAATTTCTGGGACAGGTGTACAGAGTTTGGTCAGCACTGGTACAATTGGCATTGTATTCTGCATATCCAGCTGCAAGGGAACTTGTTTGAATAGTGCTCTGCTTGAACTCAGTCGGAGGATGCACATAATGTGTGGAATTCTAATCAGTGTTATAGACTTGATTATTCTGAAATCACATGCAGCTGTAGAGTAAAGTCTTGGTAATAGCATCAAACTGAACAATTCTGTATAATGGTAAAATACCATTATTGTACTAAATAAACATCAAGGGACTAATGAAATAACAAAGAAGAATCAAAACATCTGTATTTGCTTATCTCAAAAATATAATTCTTAGCTAATTAATATTTCAAGGCAGATGTGTGTTTCAAGTGCAAATCAAAAGCCACTCATCCCCCTAATCCATATCTCTGCAAAGGTGTATGAACTGAAGAAAGGTTTATTTCTGGGTCTTATTACTTTTTTAATTCTCAGGATTGTTTATCTAAAACTGATCAATATAAACTCCTGACTCTTCAACATCTTACTGGTTTGTTCTTTCAGTCTATGGCAGTATTATAAACGATTAATGTAGTTGAAGTGTTGCCAAAGTGGCTAAGGCAGCACTCAGTAGTGAATGAAAATTAAATTGAAATATAATCTTTCTTACTTGTGAAAAATGTGTATGCCTAAGAGATATAGGTTGCAATGATACAGCTAAAATTTACTTCATTTTCTTTTTTTCATTTGTCACTGAATCCATTGTGAGATCTTGAACTGTTTTATACTGAGCTAACTCTAGCTAACTTGCTGTCCTCCTGTTAGCCTCAGCTAGCATGGCCAATGAGAAGACAATGAGGGAGCTGGGGTTCAGAATATTCGGAGGCCTAACACTATCTCGATGCATTGATTCTTTAAGGATAGAACAGGAAACCATAGCCATGTCGCATTCCTGACTTCCTGATTTCTCACTAGTCTGAGAAAAATGATTTCAACTACAATCTACATACTACCAAAACTCTCACTGTGTTTATCTGTTTGTCTGTACTCTCAAGTTAGCTCAAATGGTGCATTATATTGCAACAATTTTTGAATCAGGGTACTAAAATCCGCTAACTTAAAGAATGTGTAAAAAATTCGGGACCCATTACTGCTTTGAAATTGAAATTCCACAGACCATTTTTATTCCCAAAGTGGCCATTACAGAAGCCCCACAGTCACATGATTATGATTTCTGATGCTCCCTGCCAGCTTCCCACAAGCAAAGTCAATGGGAAAGCCGGCAGGGAGCTGGAAGTCACTCCCACTCTCACTGCTTTTTTGCCCACCCGCGGTCATTCTGTTTATCTGTTTAGGTAAGTAAATATTGACTTATTATTGAAGTTGACACTGCAATTATTTTTCTATTTATGAGATATACTCTTCTTAGATGATCATAGGACTGTCCAGCACTGGGGTAAAATAATATGGTCAGCCTAAAATGTAATGTTCATTCTGGTCATATCAAACTGCACTTATTTTTCACTCAAAGGATGACCCAATGAGTCACAGGGTTGTCTAGTAACAAATAATAGTACCAAATATTGACCAGGTAAGGAAATAGACTTATGACTGAAACTTAAAATGAAGTGACCTTCTTTCACCATACCGAGTGACATATTATGAAGAAGTGTAAGACAAGGATTCACAATATTTCTTTGCAATTGCCTCAAATTTCAATCTCAGAGGGCAGCTCAACTCTTTAACGACATCTGGCATATGAAACCAAACTTCTGGAAAAAAGGAAAGAACTGGAGTGATAGAAAAGCAAAGAAGCATTTCAAGAAAAGGAGGGGCTCTACTAAAACAGAAAGCAGCTGGAAAGGGGGAGATAAAGGTGGTTCTAGCCAAGGATGAGAATTTATCCCTATACTGTCCTATAGAGAACAAAAATGAAATAGAATGGCAGGAAGATTTGAGATGAAGAGATATTGGCTGGGGAATTCTGGGGGTTGAAGTCCACATATCTTAAAGTTGCCAAGGTTGAGAAACATTGTTGTAGAGAGATAAGAGGACCAAAAGGGATTCAGGTCTCTGTTGCAGTCAGGTTTGCATCTTGCATGGAAAAGTTCTCCTCACATAAATCTGCACTGGAGAGCAGAGACGCATATTTTTCATAGGTCTTGGCAGGAGTATCGATGAGTGGGGCATGCCACCCAGCAATTGTCCACACATGCTTTCATTGTTTGGGATGGGCTTTGTGATTGTCCTTTATATCACTCTGAATAGTTGATTCCTTC
The DNA here is from genome assembly GCF_035149785.1 of Candoia aspera. NCBI lineage: Eukaryota > Metazoa > Chordata > Lepidosauria > Squamata > Candoiidae > Candoia > Candoia aspera. The sequence goes on from NC_086155.1 coordinate 165,052,903, forward strand.
ATTTTTAGCAAATTATGATCATGCAAACTCTGTGGTTATTATCCATAATCTTTCACCCTGAACTAGCTGCAATATGAGTGGCATGCTGCCCTTTGTATTTTCCTTCTTTTTATTATAGTTTCTTCTGGTAGGCGGTACGGAGGCTGTCAGTTCATAACAGAATGGAAAAATAAGAATAAACTTTTTCTTCTCATCATCTATAAGGAACATGGAATTTATCTTCAGTTTCCCCAAATTGTATTTCAGGAGTTCCCTCCTTTTCTCCTCTGGCAAACTTGTAGAACAGAGAACATCCTTTCTGATACAATGATGAAGAGATGATCAAACTCTTTTTCATTACAGTGTTATATTAAAGATCGGTGACAATTTATGGGAAAACCCAGTTTACCTACTTTTTTATTTTAAAAAAAGTAACAAAGACATTGGAACATATTTATCTGCAGGACAGATTTATTGTATTAAATTCTCTATCCTGCTTTTTCCCCCCAGCTGAGATACATGAGGTGGCTAAAAGAAGTAATAAATATACAACAAAAGTAAATGTACAACTAATGTTTTTTTAAAATAACTAGTAAATAACAGTAACAAACCAGGATGCCAGAAATCCTGAATAATACTTTAAACAGCAACAGAATTAATATTTAATTTAAAAAGAAAAATATTTTTAAATAGAGTGAATTACTCAGTACTTTAGGAGGAAAAAAAAATATATTTATTGATCTAAAAAGTGTCCACTGATGTGTTGCCGATGACCTTACTCAATTTTTAGCAATAATAATTAAGAAAAAAATATTAGAAGGAGAACAAGAGAGAAGAAATAGAAGCCACTTCCCATGCAAAATAAATATTGGCTTGGCAGTTTCTTTCTAGTTTTAATTTGTCTCTTTTAAATCAACTGAATTTAAACATTTAAATCTCATCTCCAAGTAAATAGCTGGGAGGTTCTATAGGCAAACTGAACAATAAGAGTTCTGCATCCTTTTTGTTTTTCATTTTTCTTTTAAAAAGGTTTCATTCTGAAGTTTGCTATTAAGTTTTGCATTTAATAGTGATATCACACTGAGAAGGCTATGACCTCAGAAATCCCCAAAAGAACTATATGTGAATCCTATTATTCCCCTTTTAACTCTTTTTTTTTTTAAATACCAACCTTAAAACTTACATTCCGTAAGCAGAGACCAAAAACATATAGGTAGAAAGAGGGAGAACCTCTTCACTTGTGCAGCTGTGCTTCCTCTGATTCAAAAGATTAATTTTATAAATCATTCTCCTCTTTGTCACTCTCATCATCATCATCTTGGGAGTCTGCCAGGTCCCTTTGAATCATGACTCTGTTTACAATGTTGCACTTCATATTTTACAGTCTGTTATTGTCACAAAAAATAGATTGTGAAGAGTAATGAAATCATTATCCTGTAATGACACAAATAATCTAAGTCTCTATTGGAATGACCTAGAATGAACAATACCTGTTTCTACCCGTAGCTGTTCATACTACTTCCAGCATAAGATGAGAAGGTTCTTGCTCTTATTAGTAGGTGAGGAGATTATGTTATCTGACTTGATAGTGCAAGTTGGTTTATAACTGCTGGGAATAAAAATTCATAAGAAGGGCTAGCTTTTGTTCATAACCATGGATACTGAGAATTATTTTTAGCGATGAAGGAGGAGAAATGGAACTGGACTGATCCTTAAGGGCTGCTACCATTTCATCCCATATTTAAAAGCTGCAGATAAGTTCTTTTGTTTTAGTTCTTTCAGGGCATTTGAACACACTAGCTCAGAAATACGTTTTAAAAAATCCACAGAGAAGATTTCTTAAAAGTATAGAATATAGATCAGAAACTAAGAAATGAATGACATTAGAAGTCCAGAAGTTTGAACAGAAAAGGAAATGGAACACAAAACAGAAAAAAAGCATACAAAAGCTGACAAAGTAAGCAACAAAATAGTTTGTACTTCAAGGGATAAATGATTTAAAAATTATTATTACATTACAAATGTACATTTACTTTATATTCATAAAATATAAACCTGAAATGTGAGAGATTGAGAAAACAAAGCTCTTGCCACACAAAGAAATCTATTTTGTATATTGTTTCTTCAATAAATTTAGATATGTCTTTCTTACATGATAAGAAAACAGATTGGATTTCTAAACAAGACTCAACTTTTTCCAATTAGAAAATACCATCCTGTGACAACACAAATTCCAGCTTGACAGAAATAGTGATATCTTTATTTTCTGTATCTATATATTTTAGATGAGCATCTTGTGTTATGGATAGAAGATGTCAGTTCTATATGTTTTTCTGCTAAATACGTTGATTTTATGGAGTAATTATGGCTATACCAGCTTGAACACATCTAATTTCATTTGACTCAGAAGTGAAGGTTTTCAACAAATTTAGAATTATAACATTCAAGACAGCCTTGGTGAGACTTCAAGCATAAAAGATGCATGACTGATATCAATATACTCTAACTGATAGAAGATCTTCAGGGTCTCAAGCAGAAAACTTTTACATTACCTGCTATCTACTCCTAAAGTAGTGCTTAGATCAAGCGTGAGAACTTCTACATATAAATCCTATACTTATTTATTTGGTAGGTGGTCAAAGATAAGAAAAATAACATATAAACATTCAAACTTCATGACCAACATATATAACCAAAAAACAAAAACAAAACCCAGACATAACTTTATCAGACCCAATATCTTCTACTGTGGATGCACAAGATAAAACAAATGCCATATACAGTAGAGAGTTCAGTAGAAAAAAATGAAGGTAAAATTGTGAAGCTCTGTAAACAAAGATACAAAATTTAATTCATTGGGGTATTAAGTGGCTTCCAGTGATGATAGCAACAGGTAGGAATTTTGTGACATTCCTGGAGATTTTGATAAATTGATATCAAAATAGATGATCCATACTTGTTTTGAGAATTTGCTGGCAAGTGGCATGAGTTCAAGATATTAGATGAGATTTAGTAGCACATGAATCACAGACTCAGCATCACTGTTTGAACAAAGACAGTATTGATAAGGGATACTATTATATCTTCCCATTATCACCTTTGAAGACAAAACATTAATTCATACTAATGTAAATGCCTTCTATGTGGAGCATGGAGAAATTATAATACCTACATACGAAAAATGTCGGTCTCAGGAGTGAGATTTTAGATGCAGTTTAGGACAAGTGGGCAGTGTATTAAGTCCCTTGTCACCATGGCTACATCCAATTGCTTTTCACTGTTACCAGATAAAGATTCATTACTTTTACCTGCTTTGGACATTTTGGTGTACTAACTCCCTTGCCTTCTGTTAATCCTAGACATTCCAGAACATGTTTTATTATTGGCTTCCAATTGAGAGGATTGCTGATGCTAGGGAGAGAGGAGGGCAAAAGGAAGAGGGGCCGACCAAGGGCAAGGTGGATGGATGATATTCTAGAGGTGACGGACTCGTCCCTGGGGGAGCTGGGGGTGTTGACAACCGACAGGACGCTCTGGCGTGGGCTGGTCCATGAAGTCACGAAGAGTCGGAAGTGACTGAACGAATAAACAACAACAATTGAGAGGATAGCTTTCATACCCTTCTCTTTCTATTTGAATGACAAGGTAGCAGCTGAAGCCTCCTTGTTCTTCCACTACATTCTCCTTGTTTAGGTCATTCACACTCTTAACTTATTTTCACATAGTCAAATCATCTATGTAAGTCAGAATGAATGTCCATCTGTCATCCCTGAGTCTTGAGAACAGGCAAGGCTCAGGCTTTTTTTGTGTGAACATCTCTAGGTTCAGATTCTGGTGCCAAGCTGTTGTTGCTTGCTCCAAGCCATAACTATTGTCTTAAAGTATGTATGCAATTCTTTGTTTTCCAGGTTCTTCAAACCTGGTGATTCATCCGTAAAAATACCTCCTTGATTTTTTTTTTCCCATGCAAGAAGGAAGTCTTCACACCCAACTAATGTACCTGCAACTGTCTTCCTGCTATGATAATGAAATGCATTTTTATGTGTTTCATACATACAGCATATACCTCATCATAATACTCATTATATTCTGTGGAATTTCCCTTTGGTAGTAAGTTGCCTTTGCAACACTGGTTGAACCATTAAAATATATCATTAAATGTTCCAACTTATTCTCTCTGTCTCTCTCTGTCTCTCTCACACACACACACACACACACAAACACACATACATTTTTTTTTCAGATGCCTTCCTGCAGTGTCTAGTTTTGGTTAGTGATATGTATCACTTTTGTTCACCTTTAGTTTGATGAAAATAATGTATTAATATGTAAATCATCATAAAGATCAAATTTAGCTGAAGATGGGTATGATATTACTTTGACAGCTGAAATCTTTATAGAATTCACTGTCAAAATGACCAGTGATTTTATATTTGCAACTATCACTGAGAAAGACAGCAGTATGTTTAATCTGAAAAATAACATTCAGGAGACAGTGGACAAGTTAGCATCGATCCAATTTCTATATTCAAAGAGATGCAACAAAGTAATTTTGTTGTTGCCGTTGCTGGACTGTGGGTAGAATTCATGGGGGAAAATAGTTCTCACTCATAATATTTCCATAAGAAATAAGCTCTAGTATTAGAAGTTTCATAATCAGCGCTCTGTATCATTGGTTTTGCAATCCTGCATTGCTTTACATAGCTGGAAGCTGGAATATGAAAGCTATTTGCCACTTTTTAGATTAATTATTATATGAATTCTACATCAATATGATTCATAATTATATATGCATTATGGAAATGTATATACAGTTACGTTAAAGTAGAATTTTCTTACCTCTCTTTCCCTCTCCAACCATCTCTCCCTCACATGCACGCACACAAACACACACACATACAGAGTTTCTTTAAACATAAATCAGATCCCCACACTAATCTCAGAGAAGAGTTAACATTTAGATTTGATCGGTTTCTCATTTTTCCAGTCTATCTTGGTTGCAATTTAAAAAGAATAATTCAGCATGAATAGGCATTTGTCTATGGTGGAATTCTACTTCTGTACCTTTTTGTGTATGCACACCCTTCCCTAACCTTGTTTTATGAGAATGTTCCTCTAATGTGTATATTTTACATACATTTTTTGAATTATGAACGGAACTGCAACGTTCAGAAAAATGTGGATATCGGCCTATAACTGTATTCTACTTTGCACATTGATTTGAGAAGTGAAAATTGGGCAAGTCTGTATTAAAATGGAAACCGAATGAAATTTTGCCCATCTGTATATGAAACATGCAGGTTGGGGGGCAGGGGAGAGGGAAAAGAACATAAGACTAACCTTGGCAACCATAATTTCTGGTTTACCTTTGGAAATTTCAAGCATATGGTGATTTGCATTCATGCAGATGTGTATACCTGCAGGTAAATTGGGCTTCAAAAATGGAACATGGCAGGTGGTGATTGTCATTATATAAAATCATAAGTAACCTGATTCTGCATTTCCTGTTTTTCAGTGTTAGTTTTATTTTACATAGGGAAAAACATTAAAATGATTATTGATCATAAAGGCTATATTTTAAAATGGAGATGTTCAGTACTATTACTTTAGAAACATTGTTCTCGTAGTTAAAAAGCAAGTAAAACAGTCTGAAAATGACTAATAATGTTGGTACATTGTAATGTCTGTGGGAATAACTTCTGATTGGTTTTACTGGTGACAGCTGGTATTTATGTCAGCTAAAAGGCCTGAGAGTTTAATAGGTGCCTTGAAGTAATAAACATAAGCTGACAGCCAATGGGGGGGAGGGCAGGTTATTCATAAAAAAACTCAGTTGTGTTAAATTGTTGAGCTAAAATCATCTGAAGATCATAGCCACCATATCTAAATAATCCTGTTGAGTTTAACAAAGTATTTCACATTTAATAATTATTATTTTCTTAGCAGGGTTTCAAAACAAGACTCTTTTTGAAGCTGAAAAAAGAGAAATCATACTATACATCACTTGCACAGCCAACCATTTCAAGCATCCAGCTTCATTGGGGTTGCAATGCTTTTTAACGCTGCTGTCAGCGGGAAAAACTCCCAAAAGAATTCCAATCCACAAGGTTCGATGATACAGAGAAAATAGTTTATTTGTAACGCATTTGCAAAGGCGGGTCCCTCCGTGCAAGAAGGAAAGAACCAAGAACAAAGGTAGCTCAAAGATTTTATACCCTACCTGTCCTCCCCCTCCTCCGAGGGCTCAGCTCACAATCTTCCTGTTTACCCAGACATTCAGCATTATCTCATACATTCCTGAACTAGCTACTAGATTTATGGGTCTGTGGGATGATTTCCACACCCCCTTTCTCATCCTTGTTTCAAGGTCTATCTCTACTCAAACACATATTTCTATTGGCCAGCCATCCTACACACAATCAGCTACAAATTCTTAACCTAAGCAATTTTATCAGTGTTCAGGGTCTGTTCACCCATCTGTGGCTAACTCCCTTTTTTCTCTCATGAGTTTGAGGCACGTACAAGGGTTTTTCTTTACCTTGCCCCCCCCCCTCACACTGCTTTTCTTTGCAATGAATTTAATTTTCGTATAAAGTGTCAAATTGACAGCTCTGAACATTAAAATGTGTTGTTAAGTGTGGAATCAATATACCAGCTGCAGGTATAGCAATTCAAAGCCATATATATATATATATATATATATATATGTATATTTTCAAGCAAGTGACTACTTATCCAAAATTGGAGTGCTGAAAGAATATTTATTTGCTCACCTAAAAAGTTAGTGTTGAGAGAAAAGAAAGGGAACTTTAGAAGGTTGTAACTTGGTTAAAAAATATTGTATATTTAAAGCTAGTTCTCCAAATAGACTAGAGTAATGGAGAAAAGTTAAGAGCTCAAAAAAAGTGTTAACAAATTAGCTATTGGATTTCCTTACACTTTTTTAAAACTGTGTTCTTTCTTGATAGGAACTATTCTATATTTAATAAGCAAAAATATAATATTGAAACAAGTCATCTGATGTAATTGATGTAATCTGAAATCAGATATTTCAACAGTGTTAGATGCTTCCATTGGTTTAGTTAACATTCATAACATTCACAAACTAAGCTTTTTCTATAGACAGGGAGAGAGATTTCTGCATGTTGACCACAACTAGTGCAGCCAAGCTGAGATTTCATGAGACTTTCCTAAAAGACATTTCAAACTTTTCTCACCTGTTTGATGGTATGTGCAGGGGTGATGTATCATGTTATCTTCTAAGTTCTGTCCAAATATCTAAGAAGGGCACTGCCTTTATTTTATAAAGAAGAAAAAATAGATTTTCTTTTTTCTTTTTATAATACTAGCTTCTTTACAGATAGAAAAAAGTTGCCCTTCTGAATATTTATTTACCTGGACAATAAAGATTTGATCAGCTAAAGTGGAGGCAATATGCTATGTTTCATAGGATTGCTGCAAATGCACAGTTTGTGTTGTCATAAATCTGCTATTGGTACTGGTACAAACACATGGCTGCACATGTTCAGGCTGCAAAATGCTTGTGCTATCAGAAATGATGCCAAGTGATTGACAATAGGACAGAATAATATTAAAATTCCTCAAGTCAATGGTCTTACAATGGTTAAAAGAGCTCCCATATTTGGTGGAAGGAAGGAAGGAAGGAAGGAAGGAAGGAATAGATTCAGTGATCCTTATGATCAAACTCAAACCATCATTGGTTACCTAATAATATTGTGGGCAGGTTGATGAAAACTTGATAGAGAATCCTAAATTTAGCCCTTTGATCCCATTACTTGCAAAAATGGTTTGCTGTTTTAAAATCAGTGTCAGAACAACTTGGTTTTTAGTTATATATGGGTTGAACAGACACTAAATACTGCAATTTGTCCCCCATTCATCACAACATCTGGGCTTCACACCTGTTAATGCCTCAAGGGAATTGAAATGCTTTGTAACAAAATATTTATTACTTTGGTGAAAATTTGTTCTCCATTCCATGTGATTTAACACCCTTGCTATAATAGGCATACATTATTTAACTAGAAGAAATCTGAAGTCAGAAACTGGGCTAGTCCATTTTTGGCATACCATTGGATTTGACATATCTAAATAGCTTGTACAATTTTTGACCAAAACAGAATTCCACAGAATTCAGAATTCAACAGAATAAAACAGAATCTGATTTTATTCCATGGTTCAATTTCTTATTATCTTTTATTTTCCTAGAAAAGAAGGCATTGATAAAATGTATTGTATCTGAATATAAACTGTAAAGTTTTGGGTTGCTGACAAGACTAATTCTCTGGACTGTGTGTATTAGACTATTTTTTCTTGTTTTATTTTTCCATTATCTCTGAGTTTTCAGAGTACTCATGCTCTCACTGATGTCCATTTATTCTCTTTTAAAATGCTGTCTTTCTGGCTCAATTGACACTTCACCGCAACACACCTCAGTCTTATGGGGGGAAAAGCTGAAAATCACATTGATAAATGTAACAAGTACTTCTCTACAGTTTCGTATTTCTATTAAAATGTAATAAAATTATTATTTTTAAAAAAGGATATAAATACCTACTATCACTGGACAATCTTGTTTTGGGTTTGTTTTTGGCTTCTTATGATGAAAATGGTTCCCTTCTTTTCCCTCTTAATGATGCTGAATATCCAAAATGAATTTGCTTTATAGGCATCATTTCCATTCCTCTCATTGGCACAGAGAACAGTTTTGCCTTATATTGGCTGCTTTGGATCTGTGCAGTAGAAAAGAGGGATTTTTTTAACTGCTTAAAAAAAAAGGAAAAAAAGGAAAGACTGATCTGTAAGAATTCAAGCCAGCTGAGAAAAGTCATCTATTGGCTGAAACAAAGCAATGCATTTCCAGAAACTTCAAAGAGAAGGATCACATCTCTAACCCTTTGTTTAGTGTCTTTGGCCCCTTGGAGATAGCAAGATACACCACATTGGATGCTCTTCATAGTGAACAAGAGATCTGAAGAAAAAAGGAAATTTACTGTTATATCTTCCCCTTCCTCCTCCCCCTCCCCCTCCTCCCCCTCCTCCTCCTCTTCTTCTTCTTCTTCTTCTTCTTCTTCTTCTTCTTCTTCTTCTTCTTCTTCTTCTTCTTCTTCTTCTTCCTCTTCTTCTTCTTCTTCTTCTTCTTCTTCTTCTTCTTCTTCTTCATCCTAGTGTCTTCCGGCAGGTGCAGGGTCTGCTTTTCGGATCAACGAACACCATGTCACATGATCAACCGCAGCAACCAGGTCCAACTGGATGATTTTCATGTCAGCTTTAATTGTGTCCTGCCACCTTCGCTTTGGTCTCCCACACAGGCATTTGCCATTGGTGTTAAAGTGGTAAGCAGTGCAGGCAAAGGATTCCAGTGCTGTTTATAGAACATGGCCATACAATTGTAGGCATTTTTCCTGCATTTTCTCTGTTATTGCTGTTGGACTATATCATTGCTGAAGTGGTCAAGAAGGGAGGCGCCTAATGACCAACGGAGCATGCACATCTCCATGGTATGTAAAGGGCACTCAGCACTTTTGGTGGTTGGCCAGCACTCAGTGCCATACAGTGCTACTGGGCAGACCACCATTCTATCCACTTTCAATTTTAGGTGAATTGGCATGTGCCTATCGCATAACACTCCAGTGATTAACTTCCACCACAACCATTTTGCATTCACCCTCATGAGCACTTCCTCATTAATGCCACTGTCACTTTGCAGATGGGATTGTAAATAACGGAAGGGTATTTACTTTTATATATACGTGGAACTAATTATTATATCGAATTCCACAGTTCTTCTCATATTCAACTTCCAATCCTTTCCAGATATAACCTTTTTTACCAAATCCTACTCCTTAGTTGGTATTCTTGCTGACAGATACAAGGTAGGGGACCTGCACATTTAAACTAAGTAATACTGAATATTACTAAATAAATTGTTTAAATTATTTTGCAGAAAGAAAAACAATGTTTGACTGAGGGAACAAGTAGATTTTTAAAAACAGAAACCAAGGACAGCTACAACTTTTCTCCCTTCCATAGCTTCCGCTAGATCTTTCTCCATTCATTCTGAAGCCTTTAGTCACTACTTTGTCTGATAAAAGTAAACCGCAGAAGTGGGGAATCAGTGAATGATATGCAATATGTACTTGCATCCTAAATCACAAATCACATCATAGAGTTCTGATGTATTCCCATTAAGATACTCAGGGGTATTGAAATGGCTCAGCTAGCTACTTCTTTGTGTATATACTTCTTTACACTAGGGTTTCTGATTCGGATAGCTAATCAGTAAAGAAAATATTTTAAATAATAGTCTTCACTCATTGACTTTCTGAGTCATGATTATTTCCATTTTACATTTAGAAAACTAAAGCCATGAAACAAGAACCTACCTAAGGCTTTCCAGTAAGGTGATAATAAAAATGTCAATCCCAAAGTATTCAAATAACTTTGAGATACCCTTTGTAAATCTAAATATACACATATCTACACAGACATACGCAAATACAAGAGACCCTTCTTGAATTTTGAATTCAAATATGCTATACATGGAGCTGCCTCTGAAGAGCATGTTTTGGATGTTTCTTCTTGCTGTTAACTCTGAAGACTCCTTGGAGAATATACATATACATCCAGGAGTAACCATGTCTAATAATATAAATCATCTGGATCATAACCCTAGCTCATAAAATCCTTCAGAATATTTATTTTTTTCTAACTTCAAGCAAATGTTTTAGAAAAATAGAAACCCATATGTTCAATTCACAGGTAGGATATAAACTGAGTAAACAAATAAATACATATGATATGATTGTTTTTATGTAGTGTCGTTCAGCTTGTAAACTGTGCCCCATCCTCAACCTGATATCTTCATATGGGTGGAGCTTCAGCTTTTCTGATTATGGCTGACATCCAACACATCTCAGAGTATACCAGGTTGGTGAAAACTGTTTGTCATGAGCACCGTTGAGCTGAATGCATCAACACAATGGCACACATAACAATACCACGGAAACAAGAGCAAGGGATTAAAAGATAAGCAAAGTGACGCACAACAACAGACACAGACCCCGAGGAGAAGGGAACGACCCCGGCCGGAAAATCCAGTCAAAAGAACACAAAGGGGGAAGAAAGAGCGACAAAGACAGGGCGGATCACGAGGCACGCCTGGAGCTGTCAGCAGGAACGCAAAGGACATCGCCCAGCTGAAAGCAATCACCGGCCGGAGGAAGAAGACGATTACGAGAGAAGCCCGGGGCACCAGCAGGGGCCCCACGACCCCTCACCTACCAGCAACGAAGCATACAGGACTTGGGGGGATGACACAACCCAAGGTGGGGGGGGCGCTGACCGGCGCGGGCTATTTAAACCCCGTACCGGCGCGCTCCCTTCACTCTCAGCTTTTTCTAGCTATGCACTATGCTGAAATAAACCAGAACCTGATCTCCCCTAAATTAGTGTCTGTGTTTTACTCAGTAGTAGGCAGGGCAGCGCATGACACTGTTCCATATTCACTTATTCTTCCCACATATGGCATATTCTTTGTGTGTGTGTGAGTGAGAGAGAGAGAGGGTGGGGGGAGTATAGGAAAGATGGGCAGAGTTACCATGGTTTTGGACATAGATTATTTTCTTTTTCAATACAGGCCAAGGAAAATCTTGAAATTTGATCATTAAAGGCATATCATAAATTCAGTTATTTCTGTGCTGTAGCATAATACCATTAAAAATGTATGTGGGCAGACTAATTGTACAATTGTCACAGTATGGAACCACTCCCCTATATAGAGTGAGAGCAGAACATGTATTATGTATAATAATATATGATTTGATGAACAGCTCACATCTTGTTGTAAAGGTTCCACCCCCTCCCCACCCCAATTTTACTTTAAAATCTGTATTGGCACTTGGAATTCATTGCACAGACATCACATATGCTGATATATAGCTAAAATTAAAGCAAGGTTCTTTCTGTATCTTTGAACAAAATGCTACTGGCACACAAATCCAGACTGAAAGAAGAAAATGTAAGTGAATTTCAAATGTTATATTCTGAAACCTGCAGATATTTCTTCCAATTCTGAACATACGTTTGTGAGAAGAACACCCAAAGAAATAATGAAGCTAGATATACAAGGCTGGATAAACCAGAGGCATAACTTTTTAATGAATTGTGAGGGATCTGCAGTGGTAAAATCGATATGCAAATCTAACCAGGTTAGCTGACAAGACCAAGGATGGAAACAACCCCACAGATCTGTCGCTTCAGATCCCAACCCTGGGGTTCTGCTAAATATGCCATGACTCTAATCCAAAATCAGTTCAACTGAATGGATGCATGAAAAGCAAGAATAGTTATTGGCCAGCACTAACTGTTCCTCTTACTCAGCACTAAAATATCAGGATTAACAGATGTATCTCAGCTACATTTCTACAATATGCTGCAACCATTTCTAATTGTAAGAAGTCAGGGCATAATGCAACCCATTTGGTCCATGAGGATCCTCTGTCTTTAGAATTACTAGCTAGCCATGTTTCATTATGGGCTGTAGGGATCAAAAACTTGATATTCAGTATTTCAGGCTGGGTTTAACCACATTAATTACAAATGGGGTGCTGACTCTATCAATGCTCTGTTATTGTAGGTTAAAATGAAGGAGATCTCTGTGTAAGCTGCCTTGTACCCCTGGACAACAGTCAGCATATGAACTGATCAGACAACAAATGAATGAATGAAGCATGTGTCTTTTTCTCTATGTATCCAGACCTTTACTTTTATGTTAACGCTAGGAGCACTGAGGTGGTAATATTCTTGAATATCTCTGTGCCATTTCTGATTTAAAAGGGTATTCAAATTCAAAGTCAGCTTTGCTCCAGAACTAGTGTTGGGCACTGCACTCTCAATGACCTTGCCCAAGTTCAAGAAAACACAATCAGAACTAGAGAGTTGCTATTTTAAAAAAGCACAAGCATATACTCACATTCATATTAGTTACAAGGAAAATAACATTTATATGTGCACAGAGTCTAGCCGGAACTGGCATGCAGTCAAGTTGTTGAATCCTTTCCAATCCAACCACACTTACATACCCTCAAATCCTAAGCTTTTTTTTATCATCAGATCTAGCTGGGCTTGCAAGGCCACTTTGCTTTGATTAAAGGCTCACTGATGTGCCCTTTCAAAGCAACTCTGCAAAAGATAGTGGTGCCCTGTTTCTAAAGACTGGATCCGACCCACTTCCTATGGTCAACTGGCCATCTCTATTTAAGCTTCTTTTTCTACAGTCTTAGAAAAACCCTTTTATGAAATAGAGATGGCTAATTGAGTTCAATCAGCCATGTTGTGACACTTTACAGAGGCAGAAGGCACAGTATGTATGATTCCACAGCCCAAATACCAATACTTTATTTAGATGATTATGTGGCAAACAAGAAGCACCAATTATTGACATGTGAAATTAAGGAAAAACTACTGTAGTAACAAGTAGAATTAGGCATGTTCTAAGGACATAGACCTGAAACAAAAATTCCCATTGTACTAACATATTATTCAAATACATTATACTTTTACTGTAAAGATCTTGGCTTATCTATATTTCTTAATTTACTTGTGTTTAACCTAATGTTCTTTTCCCCCTTTTGCTAATAACATCAACTAAAATGCATTATGCTGATTAAACAGAAGCCCTATTATGCAGGGTACATTAGGATACATTCTCAACCTTTCCATTAATGGTTGTTCATCACCTTTTTCCTTCTACTGTCACATAATCTCAAAACCCATGTACAGTTCACTTCCCAGACTAAACCAATGTCTAAAATCCTTACGGGGGAAAGTTGATACAGAAGAAGACCATATTACAAATGAACGTGTGCCTGAAATCCACTGGCTCATCCTGGCTTTTGAGAGTCGATTGCTAAATTTTCTGGAATTTTGCAAGACGTTGAGAGCAGAACTGAGCCACAAGCCTAGTGTGCTGATCAGCTGTTCCATAGCTAGTGATGCAGCATGGCAACAGCAATGGAGCCAGCAGAGCTGGTTCTTAAAGAATTACCAGCACACCACTGCTTAAAACTGAAAAGGAATAACAGTCCCTCCCCACCCCACCTCGTTCTTCAGTGATCTTAGGATAGAATAGACTTGGTAGACAATACCCAAAATGCAAGTTTCCTTTTAAAACCTTTGTCTTAATATATCCAAAATGTCCCTTTGCCTTTTACAGTACTATGCAGGCCTGTATTCTCAGACAGCCTGTGATAAAATGTTGTGGAAGCATAAACCTTTCCATTTCTCATCCCTTTGCAAAAGATCCAGGAGGACTGTGTAGAGGGAGGGAAAAAAGAAAAACAAGTTTTGCACAGGTTCAGTGTGCCAAGTGCAATGTTATACCACGTTGCTGAAGTGTCAGATGCATGTGAATGTTCACACAGAACATTAGAAAAACAAAAATAGCCAGCATCCACCAGCACAGACTCTTTGCTCAGAAAACCTCTTACTCAGCTCATTGAAAATGACACAGTTCAGTGAGGCTTGACAATAATCACACTGTGTGAAGCTTAAAATCAAAAGATTTCCTTCTCTCACTTTTTCTCTTCTATACCCCTTCCCGCTAGCTTTTGGAAGACAGTTTTTGGAAATGAAATCTGCAGAGAAGAAGCCTTTGTCCATGACTGAAGCTGACATCAAACACACATGTCAGGATCAGAAACATTATTGTGCAGTCCTATTATGGTGAAGGAAGAGGACAAGAAAAGACTTAAGTTATCATCTCAAAGGATCCTGCCTCAGCACTCCTTGAGAATCAGTCCTGGACCAATTAAACCCATCTAAGGTCAGGAGGAAATGGGCAATTAACATGCTGCCTTTTCTGAGGAATGCAAGCATCAAGTAAGTGGGCAGAGTCCTCAATCTACCTGTCTTCCTATCCCGTTTTTCCCCCATTTCTTTTTGTTGTTGCTGTTGTTAGTGCAGGCATGTGAAAAATTTAATGCAGGAATTATAATAGTGGGAAATGAATAATTATATTTCTGCCATTTTGATAGAAGAGTGGTTTTTACTTAAATGCTTAAAATATGGACTTTTCAGATATAACTTTCTCCCCAAGTGATTTATGGCTAGAAACGTACTTTCTACCTTGAGACTAGACAAGGCTGCGGAAGTTTGCTTGTTTGTTTTTTTTAATGTATAATTGACCCAGGGCTGGCCATACAAATGAACAGACTGAGGCAGCTATTTCAAACAACAATGTATTTATTGATCCATATATTTATATTTGTTAAATTTATATCCTGCCTTTCCTCCAGGAGCTCCAAGTGAAGTATATAGCAGTCCTCCAATTTTTTTGTTCCACAGCAACAACCTGGTGATGTAGATTGGGCTGAGAAAAGTGCCTGTCTGAAGTCACCCGATAAGCCTCCATAACTGAGGATGCACATGGATCTCTCTAATTATAATCCAGTATTTGAACGACTGTGCTATACTAGTTCTTTGATAATAGATTAACTTGCTATGGTGATGTTGCTGGTGATGGTGATGATGAGAGTTGCTTTCAAAACTTTCTGCTTGGTATATCAAATTAACAGCTAGTTTTGTATCTTATATTTGTTGGGTGAACCTCAGATCTGCTCTTCCTCAGGTTGTAAAATAACTTGAGCCAGCCTTGACTAGAATCTGAACATAATTTCCTTCAGCAGGGGAATGTTCAATACCTAGTCATAGTTCTTGGACATCAGATGGAACCAGGCAGGAAAATTTAGAGAAGTAATTCGATACCAGCATCTATCAGGAAATGCAGGAACGAGTGATAGATCCATCTGTTTCAGGTCCATATCAAATCCATCCCTATACTTCCATTTTTTAATTCATGTGATTAATTCTTAAAGCACCTCTAGAAAATAGGAAAGATGAACCAGACTTTGTTCATCAACAAACTGATGAATGTGCCAGTTTTATACATATTGGCAAACACATTTTTTTCCTAGCTAGTTAAGACGAAGCTGAAATCACATTACCTCTAGGGGTAGGCTTAGGCTTAGAATTACCTTATATGAGGTACAGGAATCCAACAAACCTCTAGACAGCAGAAAAGAGAGTTTAATATCTCTTTTGGCTGCCATCTAGCAGCAATATGGATTTATGCAGCCCAGATATGATCATTGTAGCCTATAGAGAAGACAGAGATATCAGCAGACTTAAGAAAAAAATCCAATAAAAGTTACCTTTAGGGGGAAATATAGTAAAAATATCATGAGATGACAAAACAGAGCATGACAGCCTTCTGGTATCTCACAGAGTGACAGACTGTTGAATGGCTCAGTGCTTCTCAACCTCAGCAACTTTACGTGTCTGACTGGGGAATTCTGGGAGTTATAGTCCACACATCTTAAAGTTGCTGAAGTTGAGAAACACTGGAATGACTAAATGAAAAATAATTGACAGCCAAATAGAAGGAAATGAAGTAGCTGGAAATAAAGAGAGCAGGAATATTAAAATTATTATATTCCATTTATATATATATATATATATATTTTAAAAAAGCACTGGAAGAACTACTACTATCTAGATTGGTACATTCTTGTTTCAAAAGGAAAAGTTCCCAGGGAACATATTTAAAAGAAAAAAGAAAACCTTAAAATTTATCTGAGGTCAATGAATTGAAAACTTCAGGAGAAATGATTGCGCAGTGAAACAGAGCAGATTTTTATTCCCTTCTGGTATTCTTTACAGCTGAAGCAAGTATAAGAAAACTTCATCCTGTCCATGAGAATTTCAACAGCATTTTTTTTCTTTTCTTTTCTTTTCTTTTTTTTTCTTTTCTTTTTGTTTAATAACATTTGCTAATTTAATTTCCATAAAACTGAATAGAAATAATTAAAATATTCAACAGAAAATTATGGCATAGCACTAAAGGGAAAAAGGACATCAGCATTTAAACATCTGAGAAATATTATAAATCAAATATGGAATGTGTGAAAAGATCTTAGCTATAATTTTCTGGGTCTATGGAGGTCTTTAGTTCAGTAAAATGTACTTTTTTTTCAGGGTAGGAGAGTATTATCATTTGAACCACTTATCATGGGTAAGGTGGACTGCACATTGGTTCAGGAAGAGGAGGTCAAGTCAAAAGCAATGAATGTCTGCCCCATCGCTACTTAAAGGGACAGACAACCACATCAAAATGTACAAGTTTACATATTTATTGTGTAAAGTTGAGTCATATACATGATGAAGCAATTTTCCTATTTTGGAGGAAGAGAAATTCTTAAAATTTGGGACCTGGACTTAGCAGACAACAGGCATGAATTGTCCATCCTATGAAGATTTCTTCGATGACATTTGCCTACCACTGGGAAAATAAACAAAGTTTCTTTCAGAGCCCCACAAACCACCATCTTCCCCACATTGCTTGTTGGACTACATCGTACTATTAGTCTTCTGCCCCTTCAGTGGTTCTGCTCTCTCAACTGCCACTTTTCTAATCTGCCTGCCATTTCCTGAGCCTTTTTGATCATTGAAGAAATACTGCATTGGCAACTTGGTCTATAAAATGAATAATCAAGACTTTGCAGGCAAACAGATGTATGTTTGGAAGACCTACATAAATGTGTTCCATTTTGTATGTGGCACTTTATGGTTTTATTTGTGTGTGTGAAAAAGTATTTTAGCATTTTAATTTCCTGAACAACCCTATAACGTTTTTGTTGCCGAGCACCGGATTAATATTTTAGAGCTGCCTCAGATACTGTTTTCAAGGTTTATAAAATGGAATGTCTAGAGGGATTTTATTAATAGCTGGAGGATGGCCAGCTTATTCCAGTAATTTCATCTGTAAAACAAGGATGAGCAAGAGAATTGAAAGCATGTACAAATTGTATTATAAAACTCCACACAGTGTCACTGCGTATTATTTTATTTATTCAAGAGCAGTTATAGAAAACAAATTTACCAATGTGACCTTTCATGCTGATATAAATACAAGATTTATTAGTTGTTATTGAAAACTTCAGGCATTATTCAGTACTGAAAGAAAAGCAAAATGAATAATTTCATACTGGCAGTAGGTATACCAAGTGATTTCTCTGTGGTATAGCTTGTTATTTCATAATAAAGGAAGTGATTTTCAGAGTCCATTGTTGTCTGAATATGCAGGAAAAATGAAACATTTCCCAAAATATATTGTGGGCTACTTTCTGATATGTGATTATAAAGCAATTATATGCCATTTGTGAACATTCATTAATTGTAGATGGGAAGATATTTATCTCATGGGTATGTTTAAATGAAAGGCCTCCATACTGCTTCTCCTGTTCATGTACGTGTTACTTACATCATGTATCAAATAATGTTGCATTGTTCCTTAGGGTCCAGTTCCTCTACCACCACCCCCAAGAAGATATGCATAATATTTACACATCAAAGAAAGCACATTACACACTCACACACACACACACACAAGGAGAAGATAATTCGGCCAGTAGGGAAACAGGTTGAATTCCCTACTCTGCCATGAAGTTCATCTGGTAACTTTGGATCAATTATGTTCACTCTCATTTTAGTTTCTCAAAAGGCAGATATGAGGATAAAATTGTGTCTGTGTGTGTTTGTGAAATGAATCACAAAAGAAAATAAAAGTCTGCTTGAAGAAAAGCCATATCCAGGATCCAAACTCTGATGATGTTTTCTATAGGTATCCAAGACTTCTTTAGCTGCACCTCCTAGCAGTGTTCCTTTTTGTTGTCCTGCTTATTTTATTTGTTTATTGCTCACATTTATATGGCCGCCCATTTCACATAAGATGACTCTTGGCAGTATACAATGAGGCAAAAACAGTGAATAAAAAACAATCATTCTAAAAAGATAAAATGATTATTAAAAGGTATATTATCACAAAATTTTAAAAATATATCAACCCTGCAGAAAGAGCAAGAATGTCCATCATAGTGGAACCATCTAAGAATGTCTCCCATCCCAAAGACCCCCAGACCTGACAACATAACAGGGCAAGGCAACAAGCAGCCAAAAGATGAAACAACGTTATAGGTTTCAAACTAAAAAGCATTATATCTTTGGAGTTATTATCCTTTTACTTTTTCAATCTAGTAAGCAATCTAGTAATGATTTTGACAATTTCCTAGATGAAATGATACAAATCTTTGGTTTCATCAGCAGCATATTAGGAGGTAATCTAAAGATAAGGAGTCTGAACTGCTAAATTTTTAGGAAATCTATGTAGGCATCTGTCACATCTGGAGTTAAGTGGCCAATGACTCTTTGCAAAACATTCAGAATGTTTCACCAGCTGTTGTCCTGTTCCCTTTACTATTTGATAGTTCATTGGGAATTTCTAACCTTAAAATGTTCAGAAGGACCTTTGTAAAACTTTGAAAGGTCTAGCGGTCGAATGCTCTTCTTGCTGCATTCTACATTAATGTAATTTCTCTCTCTCTCTCATTCTCTCTCTTGCCATTGAAGTCAATGTCTTAGTAACTGCAAATGTTTATGGAACACTTTTTCATATATAATTTTATTTTTAGGAATTCAGCGAAAAACAGAAAAAAAAACCAAAAAAAGAGAGAACAGAATGCAGTACATACATATAAATACATGCATAATATTAAATCCCTAACTTGTCTATATTCTCCTTCTCCTTCTCCTTCTTCTTCTTCATATTGTTTTTGCTATTACATAAGCTTTGTACTAAGGTAAAAGCTGAAATGAAAATTCAACAGATGAGATCTGATGTAGTGATTAAAAAAAAATAAAAACAAAATCAGACAAAAAAAGTTGTGGGTATAGGAAAAAGCATTCAAGTGGCTTCCTCTCTCTCTTTTTTTTCCTTTCCTTTCCTTTCCTTTCCTTTCCTTTCCTTCCTTTCCTTTCTTCTCTTTTCTTTCCCCAATTATTAACTGCTACTTAATTTTTTTTTTATTTTTTAATCTGCTCAATCATGTCCAATTCTTGGTGAGAGCCTGGACAAGTCTCTGCAGTGTTCCTGGCAAGTTTTTCAGAAGTAGATTGCCATTGCCTCCTTCCTAGGGCTGAGAGAAAGTGACTGGCCCAAGGTCATCCAGCTGATTTTGTGGCTGAGGTGGGACTAGAACTCATGGTCTGGTTTCTAGTCTGGTACCTTAACCACTACACCAAACTGGGTCTTAAATATTTTTATACTATGCTTTAAATTTCTACGATTCTTGCTCTTTTTTATTTAAACCATTTTAATTATTTTTAAACAATTTATCTTTTCCTCCAAAAATTATATCCACAGTGTCTTAACTTGCCTTGCACTGTGTGTCTCCAAAACTTGAAATACTGAAATAACTTTTGGTGTTATATTTAAACTAATGACTTGAATTATTGATCAATTTGAGTACATCAAATATTAGTTATATTTTTCATAGGACTCCTTCCATTTGGTAGGTATGAGGTAAGAGCCTACATTACCAGCACCACTTCATCATGGCCACACCAGGTATTTGGCTTGAAATTCAATGGAGATCCCATCTTATAATGTTAGGAAAGAGTGTCTATATGTGCTTCTTAGCATATAGGGTATTACACAACCTCTTTGTAATGTGTTCATACAGAGATTCTGATTCTCTTCCTTTGAAATGACCCATTCATGTGCCCTGATGAATGCTTAAACAGAATGTTCCAAAAGTTGCATTCATTCATGCATTCATTCAGTGCCGAAGTGGAGCTCAAGGCCACCTCATCTTGGCCACACACTCAGAATATCAATGTGGCAATGCCTTCCAATGGCTGTGTGGTCAGTTAAAGAAAGGAAAAATGCACCTACATTTATAGAAGTGTATTTAAGTAGGGCCTTACATGTTCTATAACCAGTGTTATAGAAGCCCCTTTGTTCTTACAGCTATATGTTTATAGAAGTTAATATAGTAAGTTCAACTAGATAGTAAGAATGTGGGGGGCTTTCAAGAATGTGGGGGGGGTGAGGAAACAGACTCTGCAAGAAATACTGAAACTTGAAATAAGCTATAGTAACAGAATCTTGAAAGCCAGACTGTGTTTTCCCTTCTCTCACTCTTAAACGAAATAGAGTTAAGGCAAGGTCAAGTTTCTTTCTAAAGTTATCTTCTTTTCCTGGGCTTAAGTCATGTTTACCATTTGTTGTAAATGGTAAAACATCCTTCTCCAAGGTCATCTCTGTAGTTCTCTAACATTTACTACAGCTTTAGGGTACATAAAGCTCCTAGAACTAGTCTTACCTGAGGATGATAGACAGAAATTGATATAGTGATAGATGTGATCGTGGAAAATATTCAGTGACTACAGCAATTTCTTGAAAACTCTTTCTCCCCTTTTCATACATCTGCCTACTTACAGTAGCTTCCTTCTCCCAGGTACGAGTTTCTACATTCTCCAATATAAACATATAAGAAGCAAAACCAAAAAGGCTAAAATAAGGGAACTATGTGAATTCAAATGAGCTTGAAAGTCAACTTAATATTTCTTTCCTTCCAGCTTTTTTATCTTTTCACAGTGTTAAATGCAGAGCATATGAGCAAAGATCACCTGAGGAGAGATTTGAAATACCAGCAATATTACTGTGTTGGCAGTTTGTCATTTCTAGACATTCTCCATTGTGAAGTGTATATTTTGTCACTTATGAATACAGTACAGTTTAGCATGTATAGTCCACTTCTCAGATGCAAATGCTTTATTGTCCATTTTTCACTCTTAAAACAGGGTCTTTGATGCCATTTTGCATGTGGCAAATTGGGCACAAGATCATTTCCTCATGGCCACGTAATGAGCCTATGACTAAATACAGGTATTTCAGTGCTGGGCCACCCTCCTGTGATCAAAATCTCTTTACTGGGCATATTGTTTCTCACTTGCTAAGAAAAGTGATATCTTGAATGCTGAAGAAATAAGAGTCTTACATAAAAAGTTACTTTGTTTACCTTAATTCTTGCAGTATTTTAGAAATTCTAATTGCTAC
The DNA here is from genome assembly GCF_035149785.1 of Candoia aspera. Lineage (NCBI taxonomy): Eukaryota > Metazoa > Chordata > Lepidosauria > Squamata > Candoiidae > Candoia > Candoia aspera. Next base: position 165,074,858 of record NC_086155.1, read on the forward strand.
TGCACATTCAACTTGTACGCAGAACACATCATGTGACATGCTGAGCTTGAGGAATCCAAGGCTGGGGTTAAAATCGCTGGAAGAAACATTAACAATCTCAGATATGCAGATGATACCACTTTGATGGCTGAAAGCGAAGAGAAACTGAGGAGCCTTATGATGAAGGTGAAAGAAGAAATTGCAAAAGCTGGCCTGCAGCTAAACCTCAAAAAAACCAAGATTATGGCAACCAGCTTGATTGATAACTGGCAAATAGAGGCAAATAGAGAAAATGTAGAAGCAGTGAAAGACTTTGTATTTATAGGTGCGAAGATGACTGCAGATGCTGACTGCAGTCAGGAAATTGGAAGTCGCTTAATCCTTGGGAGAAGAGCAATGACAAATCTCGATAAAATAGTCAAGAGCAGAGACCTCACACTGACAACAAAGGTCCACATAGTTAAAGCAATGGTGTGCCCCGTAGTAACATATGGCTGTAAGAGCTGGACCATAAGGAAGGCTGAGAGAAGGAAGATAGATGCTTTTGAACTGTGGTGTTGGAGGAAAATTCTGAGAGTGCCTTGGACTGCCAGAAGATCAAACCAGTCCATCCTCCAGGAAATAAAGCCAGACTGCTCACTTTGGGGAATGGTATTAAAGGCAAAACTGAAATACTTTGGCCACATAATGAGAAGACAGGACACCCTGGAGAAGATGCTGATGCTAGGGAGAGTGGAAGGCAAAAGGAAGAGGGGCTGACCAAGGGCAAGGTGGATGGATGATATTCTAGAGGTGATGGACTCATCCCTGGGGGAGCTGGGGGTGTTGATGACTGACAGGAAACTCTGGCGTGGGCTGGTCCATGAAGTCATGAAGAGTCGGAAGTGACTGAACGAATAAACAACAACAACAACGATCAGCTTTTATCTCCTAGTTTGGGGTTGCAGAGATTAAATTATTATTTTTAATGATTGAGTTTTGACAAAAGAATACATGCACACATACATAAAAGGAAAAAGTAAGGAACTATTAATTTATGACTCCCCACTAGAAAAAGATGAAAGCCAACTAAATCAGAGCCAATTAAATGACAGCTCACTCTTACATCATGCAGACCAGGAAAGTAATAAAATGCCCTGAATCTGTAATTGGGAAATTGAATCTTTCAATTAGCATTATTATAGAGGACCTTTGCCGACTATTGCTTACTTGAGAGTAGATCTTTTATATCAGCCTTGTTTACTTTGTGAGTTATATTAAGGTCTGTATGGAACTTTCCTTTTTTTTCACTAATTCCAATGGTTTGCAAGAAAGCAATCTCTCAACACTAAATGTGCAGTTGTTGTTTATTCGTTTAGTCGCTTCCGACTCTGTGTCACATAAATTCTCAAGGATCAAGGCAGTTCACATGGAAGAGATAATCTGGCAGGTATACTACTGACCCAAGCACAAGCTGCTTCTCTTGGTACCTTACATTGGCAGCCAGTCCAGAAGAGAGTGACTGGGAATTGGGTGGCATATAAATTTAATCAACTATATTATTAACACTATTATTATTAGCTGCAGAATTTGGATTAAATTGAAATCTTGGATCATTTTTGTTGGTAGAACACAGCGTAGTAGCTAACTCATGAATTTACCAGGGCTTTGATAGCTGACTAGAGAGGATCCTTATAATAAAATTTGGATCCTGGAGCTATGCTATTCTTTAAAAAAAAAGAAAGCTTTCTGATTTTGTTTTTGTGTGTTTATATTAGGGTCATGTCAAATGTATGAACATGAAAGAGCCTCTTGATGTGCATTTTTGAAAATAGGATGGCAGATTAGATGGAACTTTGATTTAATTCAGCAAGGCTGTTATTTTTCCTATCTTTATTAATATTGTCACAACAGCTGTCTTCCCTGTAAAGGAAAACATTTTGTTTTTCTACCATATTCTTAGGACTTTTAGAAATTCTAGAATATTATTTCAGTCATGTTATTGTCATTGTCTCTTCTCTCCCACTGTGCAACTTCCCCAGCTCTCCACATTTCCAGATCTAAAAAAGCCTCCGAGCAGGAATCATTTATGATCTTTTTTCTTAGAACTGAACTGCAGCGTGGAAGGCCAGGCGGCTTTCCTGGAGACCCAAATTGCACAATGAAAGGTAGGAGAAGCTGGTGATCTTCCTCAGCCTCCTTACTATTAACCCATCCTACCCATGAGAATTTCAGCAAAATTTTCTTCTCCTTTCGGGAGGAAAAAAAAAATCAAAAGCAATTTACTTTCGCACTGAATGAAAAAGTTTAAGAAATGCAGAATTAATGTTCAGCACCAAACAACTCTATTGACCTCCTAATCCTGGTTCTCATATAAAAGAAAAGTAAACATTCAAGTTTCTTTAGTTGAATCATAAATCAGCTTTGAAAAAGCATAATCTCCACTTTGAGACTTGCAGGAGATGTGACTTTCTGTCAGCCCTTCCAGATAAACCAGACAGGAAACACAACCAGATGAGCTGATTCTGCTTTATTTTTAGGCTACATTGACAGAATCTTGCAAGTCTGAAAGTACAAATCTCCCACCATCCCTTTTTACCACCTGCCAAGTTAGGGTGGGTCCTTTCTTTGGCTATTACTCTGTTGCGGGCTCCTCCCTGTCTTATCTGATCTTTCCCCAGGAAATCTCTCCCTGCCCCCGCAACCCCACATCTTCCAAGGTCATTTTCACATTCCACATAACACTTTCTATGCCAGAGGGGGGGGGGTTCTATCTAAAACAGTAGGTTATATGATCTTTCTGGCTACAAGATGCTTCAGGCTTTCAGTAACACTGACTAATTTGTAGTGATTTTTTTTTAGGGAATCCTGGCTGCCACAGTAGCAGCTGATCAGAAACTAATTATATTAGACATTGTTCCTTTTCCCTTGGAAGACTTGTCCTTCATTCCTCTTGCATTAGCTGACTAATGGCTTATCAGCGGCAACAGGCATGGCTACATTTATCTTAAGGTTAGACAGGGAAAGTCTCCAGAATGAGGTATCTGCAGGACATCACATGGGTCATGACATCACATGGGTCATGACATTATGCAAACATGTGACATTGTGACATGACTGACACAAATTACATGATTTAAGGATTTGGTTCAATGATGTCATGATCTATGTGGGGACACTGTGGCTTCTGACCTTCTAACAGTACCCTGGAGAGTAGGGATTCTAGGGGACTAGAAGCTATGGCTGTCCCCCATTTGATTCTGAAGAAGGATGGGAGTCTTGGGATCCTGAAGAGATGGGAGTCTCTCTTCCTCATCCATGTCCCAATAAAATTGTTAGTACTACTGAAACTACTTGGAAATTTCTTAAATTAACAAAAAATAATATTCCAATGTTTGTTTGAGATAAAGTTAAGTTGGAATAAGAAATGCATGCTCTAGGAAAATGAGTTCTCACTGTCTTGCTGATACTCTACATAGTTCTCTAGCACTTCCTACATTGTGTTATTTCCTTAAAATGTAATGGATTATTTATATAAAAGTTAGAAGCAACAGGATTTGAAACCTGTGGCACAGCTGTTGCCTTAATAAGATCCTTACAGCCTAGCATCTAGTCCATGTTAATATTTTTCTGCCCTTTTTCTCTATTATCTCTTTTAATGCAGCAAATATGCCACAAAACCTTTGCTCTTAATCCATCTTCACCCTTGAGAAGCCATCAATTTCACAAAGAATTTCACATAAATAAGGTGGAATAAACCCCTCCATAGAGAAAAAAAATAAAATTTGACAGCACTATAAACCACTTATACATGGAATTTGCTCACCAAGATGAAGCCTTAGGCTGAAGAAAAAACTAAGAAATATAATCAAGATTATTTAGGATCACCTTAGAAATGTACCTTCTGTCACAGTTAGATCAGAGCCATAATCAATCCTCATCTTTTTACATGTTTGTTGAGTAGAAAACAACAAAAAAGTTGCTAAGAACAACAAGCAGGGTTGGTCCTATCTGAGAATAGGATATTTATTCCACAGGCAACTGTGAAGTGGTAGGCCTGAAGTCTGAACATCATAGAAAACATGGTCAGGAAATATTATTTATGTAAAGTAAGTTTAAGTTTCTATAACTAGAGGAAATTTATGTTAGAATACTGAAGGAGCTAGCAGGCCAAATCTGTGTTTGACAAATACTGGAAACTACAGGAGGGGAAATACAAAGTTCTTTCTTTAGGAAGCAGAAATCAAATGCACAAATATAAAATGGGACATCTCTGACTTATGACTTCAGCAAAGGATCGTTACCTTGTCATGGTGCTGGAGCTTGAGCGCCTCAATGATGCCATGAGCTAAACCGTGAAGGGCCACCCAAGACGGGAAGGTCATGACAGAGAGGTCAGACTAAATGCGATCCCTGGGGAAGGTAATGGCAACCCACCCCATTATTCTTGCCATGAAAACTAAATGGATCAGTACAACCAGAGATATGTTGGTATACCATCGGACGATGAGACCCCCAGGTCATAAGATGGTCAAAATGCTACTGGGGAGGAACAGAGGATGAGCTCAACTAGCCCCAGACGTGGTGACGCAGCTAGCTCAAAGCCAAAAGGACGGCTAGCGGCCGACGGTGCTGGTGATGAACGGTGAATCCGATATTCTAAGGATCAACACACCATTGGAACCTGGAATGTAAGATCTATGAGCCAGGGCAAATTAGATGTGGTTATTGGTGAGATGTCAAGATTAAAGATAGACATTTTGGGCGTCAGTGAACTGAAATGGACTGGAATGGGCCACTTCACATCAAATGACCACCAGATCTACTACTGTGGACAAGAGGATCACAGAAGAAATGGAGTAGCCTTCATAATTAATAGTAAAGTGGCTAAAGCAGTGCTTGGATACAATCCAAAAAACGATAGAATGATCTCAATTCGAATTCAGGGCAAGCCATCTAACATCACAGTGATCCAAATATACGCCCCAACCACAGATGCTGAAGAAGCTGAAGTAGAGCAGTTCTATGAGGATCTGCAGCACCAACTGGACAACACGCCTAAAAGAGATGTTGTTTTCATCACGGGAGACTGGAATGCTAAGGTGGGCAGTCAAATGACACCTGGAATTACAGGTAAGCATGGCCTGGGAGAGCAAAATGAAGCAGGACATAGGCTGATAGAATTTTGCCAAGACAACTCACTCTGCATAACGAACGCTCTCTTCCAACAACCTAAGAGACGGCTTTATGCATGGACTTCACCAGATGGACAACACCGAAATCAGATTGACTACATCCTTTGCAGCCAAAGGTGGCAGACATCTATACAGTTGGTAAAAACAAGACCTGGAGCTGACTGTAGTTCTGATCACGAACTTCTTCTTGCACAATTTAGGATCAGACTAAAGAGATTAGGGAAGACCCACAGATCAGCTAGATATGAGCTCACTAATATCCCTCAGGAATATGCAGTGGAGGTAAAGAATCGATTTAAGGGACTGGACTTAGGGTCCTGGAAGAACTCTGGACAGACGTTCGCAACATTGTTCAGGAGGCGGCAACAAAATACATCCCAAAGAAAGAGAAAACCAAGAAGGCAAAATGGCTGTCTGCTGAGACACTAGAAGTAGCCCAAGAAAGAAGGAAAGCAAAAGGCAACAGTGATAGGGGGAGATATGCCCAATTAAATGCAAAATTCCAGAGGTTAGCCAGAAGAGATAAGGAATTATTTTTAAACAAGCAATGCGCGGAAGTGGAAGAAGACAATAGAATAGGAAGGACAAGAGACCTCTTCCAGAAAATTAGAAACATTGGAGGTAAATTCCAGGCCAAAATGGGTATGATCAAAAACAAAGATGGCAAGGACCTAACAGAAGAAGAAGAGATCAAGAAAAAGTGGCAAGAATATACGGAAGACCTATATAGGAAGGATAACAATATTGGGGATAGCTTTGACAGTGTGGTCAGTGAGCTAGAGCCAGATCCTGAAGAGTGAGGTTGAATGGGCCTTAAGAAGCATTCCTAATAACAAGGCAGCAGGAGACGACGGCATCCCAGCTGAACTGTTCAAAATCTTGCAAGATGATGCTGTCAAGGTAATGCATGCTATATGCTAGCAAATTTGGAAAACACAGGAATGGCCATGAGATTGGAAAAAATCAACTTACATCCCCATACCAAAAAAGGGAAACACTAAAGTATGTTCAAACTATCGAACAGTGGCACTCATTTCACATGCCAGTAAGGTAATGCTCAAGGTCCTGCAAGGTAGACTTCAGCAATTCATGGAGCGAGAATTGCCAGATGTACAAGCTGGGTTTAGAAAAGGCAGAGGAACTAGGGACCAAATTGCCAATATCCGCTGGATAATGGAAAAAGCCAGGGAGTTTCAGAAAAACACCTATTTCTGTTTTATTGACTATTCTAAAGCCTTTGACTGTGTGGACCATAACAAATTGTGGCAAGTCCTTAGCAGTATGGGGATACCAAGTCATCTTGTCTGCCTCCTGAAGAATCTGTATAACGACCAAGTAGCAACAGTAAGAACAGACCACGGAACAACGGACTGGTTTAAGATTGGGAAAGGAGTACGGCAGAGCTGTATACTCTCACCCTACCTATTCAACTTGTATGCAGAACACATCATGCGACATGCTGGGCTTGAGGAATCCAAGGCTGGAGTTAAAATCGCTGGAAGAAACATTAACAATCTCAGATATGCAGATGATACCACTTTGATGGCTGAAAGCGAAGAGGAACTGAGGAGCCTTATGATGAAGGTGAAAGAAGAAAGTGCAAAAGCTGGCTTGCAACTAAACCTCAAAAAAACCAAGATTATGGCAACCAGCTTGATCGATAACTGGCAAATAGAGGGAGAAAATGTAGAAGCAGTGAAAGACTTTGTATTTCTAGGTGCGAAGATTACTGCAGATGCTGACTGCAGTCAGAAAATCAGAAGACGCTTAATCCTTGGGAGAAGAGCAATGACAAATCTCGATAAAATAGTTAAGAGCAGAGACATCACACTGACAACAAAGGTCCGCATTGTTAAAGCAATGGTGTGCCCCGTAGTAACATATGGCTGCGAGAGCTGGACCATGAGGAAGGCTGAGAGAAGGAAGATCGATGCTTTTGAACTGTGGTGTTGGAGGAAAGTTCTGAGAGTGCCTTGGACTGCCAGAAGATCAAACCAGTCCATCCTCCAGGAAATAAAGCCAGACTGCTCACTTGAGGGAATGATATTAAAGGCAAAACTGAAATACTTTGGCCACACAATGAGAAGACAGGACACCCTGGAGAAGATGCTGATGCTAGGAAGAGTGGAGGGCAAAAGGAAGAGGGGCCGACCAAGCGCAAGGTGGATGGATGATATTCTAGAGGTGACGGACTTATCCCTGGGGGAGCTGGGGGTGTTGACGACCGACAGGAGACTCTGGCGTGGGCTGGTCCATGAAGTCACGAAGAGTCGGAAGCGACTGAATGAATAAACAACAACAACAACTGACTTATTAACGTTGCTTCAAAAAGAGATCTTAGAATAGTGATCAGTAACAAACTGAATATAAATTAGCAGTGTGACATGACTGAAAAAAGGCAAAACAAACACAAAACAAAAAAACAAAACCAACCTAGTTCATTCTGGTTCAATCAACAGAACTATAGTGTTCAAATTACAGGAAATAATAATTCTAATTTACTATTTTTTATCACACGCTATATTGAATATTGCATCCGGTTCAGAGGATCACATATTAAGAAATATTCAGACAAATTAGGAGAAGTGCAATCAGAATGATCATGTGACTAGAAACTAACCCATGGGAAGAGAGATTAAAAGCACTGGGCCCATTTCACTTGAGTGTAGAAGGCTAAGGGGAGTTGTGCTCGCACTCTTCAAGTACCTGAAAGGATGTCCCAAAGAAGAAGGTCAAGACCTGTTTTCCATCTTTCTGGAGTGCAGAACATAGCATAATGGTTTTAAGTTACATGAAGACCAATATGATGGAGTGTTTGAGGGAAATAAATGCTTCAAATTAACAACAGTTTGACAGTAGAACCATTTACCCAGAGAGATGGTGTAAGTGTTCAAGCAGAAGATGGACAGTCATCTGTTGGGAATTTTTTAATCTGAATTTGTGCACTAAGCAAGGAGTTACATTAAGTGGCCTATTTAGGCACTTCCAACTGTATGCTTTTTAAAATTTAATTATATAATTATTCTATTTATGATTATATGAATAAGGGCTGCTGTTCATACAGATGTCATCCACTACTATCATTATCATAAAAGTTTTGACTCTGCTGATTTCTGCTCATTTGGAGGGGCAAACCTTCTGGTTACAGATCAAGATTTGGATTCAGCCTTGACATACAATTGAAACCAGAGGCTTTTCTTTTGGGAGTGATGGCAAACAGCTGGAAAAAAATCATGGATCCTTGTTTTTATACATATATGACAACTGCAGGGAGATTATAATATGCACAAAAGTGGAAAGACTCGGCATCACCCACAATAGAGGTGGGTGATGGTTGGTAAAGATGATAGAATTTGCAGAGATGGCTAAACTGACTTCCTTGATTAGAGAAAAGACATTATTTATATTCATTGCTTACTACATGCTCCTTATAGACTTTTTGTGTGAAACTTACAGTTTTGATGATTACAAAAAATAGATAATAGAAAAAAGAGAGTTTGTTTTTGTAACTATAGAGTAAGAAGTAATTTTATATTTGTAATTATACTTGCTATAAAGGAAATTGGAAGCAACTTCTTTCTATTTCTTTCTTTTTTTTCTTTTTTTTCTTTTTGCACTTTTGGCTTTTTCTTTCTTCTTTGTCTTTTCCTTTTACTTTGTATTAGTTCTTGTTTTGTATGTATGTATATTTCGATTCAGCCCTTAAATAGAATCTGCAGCCTCCCAATAAGTCCATGAGTTCTATCAGGCTCCCGCTGAAAACATTTTTGTAGATGGGACTGAGCTATCTCATCCAACTGCACATAATGTAATATATTGAGTTGAAAACTGTCATCTAATTTTATAGTGTTGATGGAGATATTTGGATCTGCACAGCACTCCGATATACTGTAAGCATGAAGAGATTGTGGCAAAGAAAAATTAATAATATTCATTTTAGAAATACTGTTTGTAAAACTGAATGCAAATAAGTCATGCTAGTTAGGCAGATGTTCCAGTGTAATAAAAACACCATAAAGTATAAATTCATCTGGAGCGGCCCCAAGCTGAGGATAGCATTTTTCAAAGCCGTACATAACATCCTACCATCCGCATTGCTGCAAGGAAGATACTCCAAGATCCCATTAACCAAGCGTACTTGCCCACGTGGTGACAAGGAAATCGAAACCATTTCACATGTATTATGTCACTGTAAGTTCTACAGGGATATCAGGTAGGCTTATCTTCTGCCCCTAATATGTAAATTTCCAGGAAGGCCAGACAATTTCTATGTGAACCATCTTCTAGAAGGTCCGATACCCTTTATCACTTCTGCAGTAGCCAAATTCTGTGTTGCCGCAATGAAAATAAGGCATAACTGGTCACAGAAATAACCACTTCTGTTTTATTTATCATTTCAGGTTTAATACGTGCTAGCTATCTTGTTTCAGGTGGTATATATTTTTACTTCATAGATTGTAATATTTTAGATTTACACTTGCACAGGCAATCAACACACCACTAGAGTAGTGTGTGTTGCATTTTTATCTACTATTTTATCTTTGCTATGTTAGTATTTCACCACAGCTACTTAATTTTATTTTGGTGTTGTATTTTTTTAAATCCGGCTGGTCATTGACTGAGTAAACAGCATTTCTTTCACCTGGAGTGTTTTTCAACAGGAAGGAATGAGGCAAGCCACATCGATCTGCTCTGTCCTCATTTCATACTCCACAAACAACTCTCAGAATACATTATTAAACAAGAGAATGGAGCATAAAATAATGTTGTGTTTTCCTTGCTAAAGGAACATTCAAAGAATCTTCATCCCAATAATCCCCTTATAATAATGACTTCACAAATAATTTCATTAATGTTGTATATTGCCCAAGGAAACATAAAGAAAGTAAAGTATAGTTCTTTAAAGGAAAGAACACTCCCCCCCAAAATACAGTGCAAATACCATGTATGTATGTGCATAGTCAGTGTGCATGCACACATGCGCACTGGCTTCAGTTGAAATAAACGGCTGACTTTGATTTCATAATTAATTAAAAGATTAATGGGCAGTGCACTTGGTTGAATGTTAAACTGTCCTGAAATCTAATTCCTCTCTTCAGAAGTACAGGGGGATTTTTTAAAATGTCAGATCAAACTGACCGAGAAAGTTTACTGAATATGTAATGTGAAAACACTACATAATTCTCAACACACAGCACAAGCAAACAGTTTTATTCTTGTTTGTGCAGCTTAACCTTCTGAAAAAGTAATTAGGTCTATAATTAAAAAGCTATTTGGAATGATTAAAACCCTGTTATCTGGTGGCATTTAAAGACAAATGCAAATGTCACAAAGGATAAATTCATTAAAATTGCTATTGAAAAGCAAGAAAATATCAACCTAGTAGTTATAGGATGTTATTTGCAATATATAGCAATATGAAGATAAATTTAGATGTCCAAAGGTTTCAATGATGGTGGCTTCCATGCTTATACCCAGCAATCATTTACTACCCAGAAATATATCTTCTACACCTGAAAATGCATGGCTCAAAATCTTGGTCCGAGAAATCAAATTGTTTAAGCCTAATACGTCCTGGGTTTCCTGGTGGTGCCTCATACAAATAGGTCTTTGAAAACCAGAATTGTTCAGGGCAGAGACACCAATTACTTCAACAACCAGGAGTCACCTGTTTCAGGCCAAAAAGGCTTAAGACAAAAATCCTAACCATGGGAAGGATGGGGAAAAGAAGAATTAAATTACAGTGAGTATAAGAATCACATTATTTTAAATGGCTCCATCCTAGTGGGCAATGAAGATACATATAGCTGTGCAATGTCTTGTGTCTGAAAATCTGCACAGAATTCAAGTTAAGAACCTCGTAAAGCCATGCTGAACTGAGTGTCTGGTTCTTGTCAGTAAGTCTGATATTCACAATCCACAGTACAAAGAGTAACCAAATGTCATCTATAATATATAATAAATTTGCAATAAAAGATATTATGAACAGAAACCATTATTATATGGCTCAAGGGCAACCACTTTGTAGTTGGCCATAAGATAAAATTTAGTCGTACAGGCAGAGGAGCAAAATTTCCCAATTTGGAGATTGGCCTTTGAGTCCTGGTTGTCACAAAGATATCTTCAGGATGTTCAGCAATATTCCTAAACATAAACAATACTATGATATTAGATTTCATCTTATAAAAGGTATAAAAGGTCTGTGATATTTGGGGAGTGTGAAATGTTCAAGACTCTTTGCTGGCATAAAGATGGAAGCATGATTGCCTTCTGTAATATTTGTGGGGCAGATGCCAAACTTTGTCTGGTTGTTAACATCTACCAGTCTCGGCTTTAGTGCAGCTTTTGACTGAACGTAACCCAATTCCCTCAACAACTTTGAGGAAAATCCATATTGATGCAAACACGTTGATCTCACGTTTCCAAGTGGATATAAACTGTCAGCAAGTATTAAAGGAGTTAAGTGTTAAGTTGAAGATATTCATCCTTGTTCTGGTCTCTATCTTTAGAAGGCCCACTTATTTAGGAAGGACTACACTGGGGATATGGTGAACCAGCTGAAACAATTTCTCAAAAATTCCCTCAACAACTTTGAGGAAAATCCATATTGATGCAAACTCTTTGATCTCAGGTTTCCAGGTGGATATAAACTGTCAGCAAGTATAAAAGGAGTTAAGCCCTGTGCAAAGAAAATCTTCTTAAGCCTTAAATTGAAGATATATCTTTGTTCTGGTCTCTATCTTTAAAAGGTCCACTTATTTAGGAAGGGCTACACTGGGGACATGGTGAGGCAGCTGAAACATTTTTCTCAATAATTTTGATTGGATTGCTTCCCAGGGGACTGATACTGAGCCTGATTGAAATCAAGCAATAAAAAGCTTAATTGCAGCTGGGATACACAGAGAAAGGATATGATGGCTAGCATTATTTTATTTTTTTGGTTATTCTGTATAACATGAGGGGTATGTACCTTATGTCTGCCCATTGAGTAAAAAAACACTCTTAGATACTTAAAACAAGCCACCTGTTGTATATGCTCAATTATCCAGGAGACTGAGCGTTCTAGTCCCGCCTTAGGCATGAAAGCCAGCTGGGTGAACTTGGGTTAGTCCCTCTCTCTCAGCCCAATTCACCTCACAGGGTTGTTGTTGTGGGGAAAAGAGGAGGAAGAAGGTGTATTAGGTATCTTCACCACCTTGAGTTATTTATAAAAATAATAAAGGCAGGATAAAAATTAAAAAAAAATGTATATATACTGTATGTATGTGTACATATATGTGTGTGTGTGTATACACACACACACACAAGTTACATGAAAAAGTCTTCACCCAAGTTGCACAATGCATTTGGGGATTCATAATCCATCAATAAAATAGATGAAAAACAGAATTATTAAAAAAAAGAAAACTGACTAGTCCCTTATTTTAATTAAGAATGTCATCCACTGTTTATTATCAGGCTTGAAAGACACAGGCTTTATTTTATATGCAAATATGTAAATATGATTAGATACAGCTATGATCATATTTACATTATATTATCATTATTGATATTGGAAGAATTCCTCTGTAGTTAGAGAAATAGTATGAAAGGCATATATGTTTGAGTTGTCATTGAAAGGATTATGGGCAGAATCACTTCTGAATATGAAATTTAAAGTTCTCATTCCAAAGCATGCATATGGATATTTAGACTATGAAATCATACCCTCCAGCTCATACTTGATGTGTTTCATTTTGATACTGGAAAGAACATAATAATAATGTAAATGAGCAAGCACAACAGATGAGACTCCATTATCCACATTTGCCAAATACTGAAATTAGTCTAAATATTGTAAAGCTCAAATATAATAACTTCTCAATGATCTGTGTTATATTCCTAATTTTTACTCAGTAGATTCTTAATCACCAAGTGCTCTAGTTAAGGTTGGGATGGCAAATTGGCTTCAAAAGTATAACAGAACAATGCCAAAGTGGCAACAGTTGTACATGAAAAAAAATATAAGAAGAAAATATAAATTCTTGTGCTTTTTTGATGTTGCACCATTAAGTGATTTCAAAGCTTTCTTGCTGTTATTGTTATGTAGAGTAACAACTGATAAATAAACAATGATTAGTTGCTAAGAACTGATGGTTGAGAAATAGCTGGCAAGTATTCTTGATGTTTGAATCAATACAGTAATATTTTCTTCTATTGTGAGGGAAGCTTAGATTTTTCTAAGTAATTCTGAGGTTACTTAAAAATCTCTTTTGAAATTATTTTGGAGGCATTCCTAGGCTTACTTTATTGTTGCAAGATGATGGAGGCTAATACTGTTAATGCTTTAGTTACATACGTTCTTATTAGCTGTGGATACCCATGCTATCTGACCTTCAAGAATTCTCCCATTGGAAGAGCTTGTTTATATCATTTTCTCCTGAGATCTAACTGAAGTGTACCAAAACTGCAACCACCAGAGATGTGATGATTTAAGGTAAGATATATTCCACCTATAAGAACTTCACAATTTCTCCTTCTCCTTCTAAAAACAAATAAAAAGCATGCCTTTCCAACAAACTGTATGGGAATGGTCAAAAAAATGCAGAAGAAATCTTCAGCATAACACTAGTCTGAATAAGTTCTGTCAATATTTAAAGAATGTTGCTGTTCCCCAGATGTCCTTAGAGATTGGTATGAGAAGTTGTGTGTGCGTGTGTTTAAAATCTCTTGTATTTTTGGAAGTCAAGTAGAAAAAGTGTACACACAGATTAGTGAAGGCTGGAGGTAAGAACGTGTAACAGATTCTGCATTATGGACCCTGAGATACAGCAGGAAAAATGGACCACATGTAGCAATTGGGTCTTAGCCATTTTGATTCTGTCTTAAAACATTTTTTAAACAATGCATTAATTTTTTTTTGCTATATTCTTAAAACAATACAATGGAGAAGTAGCACAGTACAAAAATCAGAGTTCATTAACATAAAATCAAAGTAATCCTTCTGATCGGGTCACCATCAATTAAATCAGCTACCAAATTATGGAAGATGAAGATATGGAGGAATGGAGTACTCCAGGGGCTTTGCCTCATTTTTATATAATTCTCATCATGAGTGTTTGTGTGATAATTATTTGATGTATTTCTATAGCTATTCTGCCACCTATCATGGATGCTATTCAAATTCAGGAACTCTTGACAGCATCCATCATTTTCATAGCATCTTCAGCACAGATATGTGAAAGGAATTAGAAATTTAAGTCTTTATACTTTTAACTATAAGCTTCACTACTTTGATGAAGGGTCATTATAATTCCTTAAAAGCATACTTGCCCTTTGTAAAAAAACTCAGTAAACCATTCCATCTGATATGGCATGGAGTTTTCGTCATAGGAAGGGCTACCATAATTAAATATACTGTGCCCCCAAACAAAGAAGTTAAACATACAAAGAATTTTTTAAAGTAGCACTTTAAAAAGATTGTAAATGAATATAGCTTGAAAATCCCTGTGAAATTTGACATCTCTGTCTTGCCTGCAATTTTCACCCCATTCTACTGAAAAAAACAAAACAAATAAATTACAGCCATTGGTATTTTTTCTCATGCTGGGTGGCTATAAGGTCTACTTCTGGCAAGGCTAGAAGTGAAAAATCTGAAACCAGATGAGTCCATTACCAAAATAAGGGACAGCTGGTAACCACTCCCCACTCCCTAAGCTGGAACCATCAAGTATGTTGCATCTTGTGGGTGGGAGAATATGACATCTTAATTGAGCACTGATTTCACTGTAAATAGGGCATGCATTTCATGCTTAGCAGCAACTGGATTAATTCTTAGTGGCCCCATGCTTGCTGCCTCCTCTCTGGAGGAGATGGAGATTCCTCCCACCCAATTTACCACAAGGAGAGAGGGGAGGGGAAATAAACAGTCACTTTCCTCCCCAGTCTCCTGATTGAACCTTGATTTCAATTTAAAGAGGGGTTGCATTTTGAAATTTAGCAGTCACTGGAATTCTTTTTTAGGTGCAATATACTTACTTGACAGAGATTTGCATACTTGGATTAATGTGGGCATAACTTCCAACAGCAGCCAAGTGAAGTCCACCTTTTACACTCAGTATTCACCTGAATTAGTAAGGCATCCAAGCTGGAAAAAGAATCAGGAATACATTTTAGCCCCATCCTTCCTTCCTTCCTGGTGCCATCACTATGTTTATTATAGCATCTACAGTGAAGACTATTTTGTACTAATGAAATTGCCATGTGATTTGTCACCTTTTATGTCAGAATATAACTCTATGTTGCTAGTTAGTATGACCATGCCTTGTGTGTTCTGGAGTAAATTCACTGAGTTCAATAACATTCCCTAGGCTTGTAGACACACATACAAGATTTATCAAAACCCTGGCTTGATGGATCAGAGCATGTGCAGCTCGGCCAAAACCATAAACCTCCTGGTCTCATTCATAGGCTCCAAATAAGGCTGAAGTTCCATTTTCAATGGTAGAGAAGAAGGGAAACTTTATAGCATAATCTGGTTTGGAGAAGATAGATTTTGCCTGATTCCCTTTTGTGCCAGTGACACAAACCACCAGACATATCTGCTAAATCTAGAGCTTTCAGATTGACAGATGAAAAATGTGCATTATGAGTGGGACATCATGAAGCATGTACAAAACACATTTCATTGTCTGCCCCCCTTAACTCCCCCATGGATGTGTATACAAACCCTACAGCCATTTTTTTAATCTCAATCCAAGATGTGCTATGAATTTCAGATGCAGCACTGTAATTTCTGGGAAAATACTTCAGTTTATCCCAAATATTAACACTGCAATATTGCATTGCCATTTAGACATGTACAGTATGATTATGGTCTTTATTATAATTTCAATTATTTAAGCAGCATCTAGGAATTCTCCTGCTGTTGGAGAAGGCTAAGTTAATTTTTAGGTTTTTCTGCCATCAGAACACACCATTGGTGAATAATTGGGTTTCTTAGCTATTAGTTTACCCTACTCTGGATTCTAACCAAAATAAATCTATTAAAAACATTGTCATTTTAATGTTCAAACCACTCTCCTTATTTTTCAATTGATTTGGGGAGCCAGGGTTTATTGACTGAAAAACGTACATTATCTCCCAGCTAAACAGATGGAAAATCAAGCACACACTTTAAGTGTTACTTAGGCAATCATGTACAAATCGCCTCTTGTCAACTTGGCACATCACTCTACTATTTTTGGCTAAGTAGCTGATGCCAGAATCCAGTGATTAAAAAAAAAATCTCAAAAAGAGCTGCAACAATCATTTTCTGCATTTGATAAAACAATGTGATAATTGGATATTACTTCCATTCTAAAGTACAGGCTGTGCAAAAACAAAAGTGTGTATGTGTATGTGTGAACATACATGTGCAACCACTTTCTACATGTCCAGTTCCTGTCCTTGGTTTTTACAACTGTGTGTCAGCTGTTGCTGTATTAATAGTGTGTAGAATAATAGAGGGCAGAGAGGTGACAGAAAAAGAGGAAAAGAAAACATCTAAACATGAACCTATCTAATTACATATGCAATTAAGTCATTTGATAATTAAAATGAAGAGGGGTTTGGGGCAGATATCCACACACTTAGTTAGCAAAATGGCCAGGATACCTTCACAAGATGGCAAGATTGTCTTGCCACATTTTGAACTAGCCACATTTTGATCACACTTCATGTAGATGCACATTCTCCACTACATGAAGAAGACCCTGGAAAGCTATCAAGTCCTGAGTCTAATTACTTAACTTAAAGGGATTAAGACAAATAATGCATTGCTCATTAAGTACTTCAGAAATGTAAAATGAATGTTATCTAATTAAATACATAATGTGAACAACCCTATCTGTTGTGCAGATGGCCACTGGCATTCTGAACTCCTCTTATACAATCATTAGCCTACAGGCGTCTGTGATAATGGTATCCCTGACCCTATTTTTTTTTAAAAAAAATTATATCCCGCCTTTATTGCTTTTATAAACAACTCAAGCTGGCAGACATACCTAATACTCCTTCCACCTCCTATTTTCCCCACAACCACCATCCTGTGAGGTGAGTTGGGCTGAGAGAGAGTGACTGGCCCAAGGTCACCCAGCCGGCTTTCATGACTCAGGTGGGACTAGAAGTCACACTCTCCTGGTTTCTAACCTGTTGCCCATTGCCTTAACCTCTAGACCAAACTGGCTGTAGTGCTGTCTATTACTCTAGTACTGATATAACCAATAACCAGTAAAAAGGAATGAATGACATGGGGTAGCAATAGTGGCATAGCTGAGCCCAAACCTCCTGTCCCAGTACAGTATATATTTTGGATGTATACTGTATACCCTAGCTTTGCCTCCTGACTTGGTGTAGCAATTTGATAGTGATAGCTGCCAGCATTTATCTTTCAGGAGGATACTTCACTTTGTATCCTTCAACCATGCTTTCTTAGCTGAACTCTTGGCTTAAGTACCTACAAGTCAGTAAAAATACCACAAACTCCAGAGCGTGACAGGAGAAACTCCTGTCAGCAGACTGGCCTGACTCTGCCCTTTATAGTAAGAAACATCTGATCTTTCTTACTATATGCCAACGTGGTACATCTGGACACATGAAATAGACCAAAGACACAACAAGAAGTGCTTAATGAAGGAAGCACTCAACTGAGAATAGTTTTTCTTGCCAAGTATTCACGGCTTGGAATAAGAAGGAAGCAGGTCCCACTATTGAAAAGCAGCCGCCAGGTGTATTCATTATACCAAGTCTGGAACTCCTGAAAAGGGTTTTAGACTTCTTTTGCTTGGAGAGTTCCAGTGTTTCTTAGCTGATTTTTATCCTGCTTAATTATAAAATATGAGATTAAAAAAATTAGCCATTTTGTAATCAAGTTTATGACATCCTTCCCACCATGGCATTAAATAAATGTACTTCAATCATTATGTCATATTAGATTATCAAGGAGAAAATTGTTGACTGGTGTACATAATTGCTTTTGTTTTATTAATCCCAAGTAAATGTAAAAATAATGTGGGTGTTTATGTTTTGTCATTTGTTGCAAAATTACTTGTGTGTTCTCAGTTGCAAAACATACCATGATTATAATCCTGAAACCTCAAAAGGAAATGGTTACCACAGGTTTGATGTTTACCACAGATTACTTTCTGTCTCTCTTTTTTATTTGCCTCTTTAAAATCTAATTTAAATTCTGCTTTAGGCAGAAGAGACCCTGAATTTTTTCTTTATATAGAATTTCTTTTACAGCGCATATATAATAGTCCATTTCATTTATGCTGATTGAAACTGGAGGCTAACTTCATACTATGAGAAGCATTTTCTCAATTGTCTTTTAGAGACTAAATCTATGACAGAATCCCAACACCAGATAAGAGATCCTATACATATGAATATTGGTCTGCATTCATACTGAAAGTTAGATGTTGGAACATATTCATGTTTTGTATGCAGAATACTCCATCTCCAGTATTCTGCCCAACATCAGCACAATAACACTGATACAACCCAAATTAAACCATTGTCCAGTTTCTCAGCTTGTTTGCATATGTTTATAATCTTTCTGTGTGTGTGTCTGTGTAGCGTGCATACTAACCTGACTGAAGACCTTGAAGGAGTCCAGGAATTTGTTTGTTTGTTTATTTGTTTAAAATCAGTGCCTGAGTTTGGTTAAAACATAAGTGGATGCTTTAATATACCGCTGCTAGAGGTTCAGTGCATCTACAGTTTAACAGAATGTGGCCTTGATGTCATCCAAGAATGTGCCATCAAACTGCAGTGGCACAGAAAATTTAACTGTTCTTCTGTTAACATTTTTCTACTCACCTTTTACATGAACCCTTTCCCTTCTGTGATTAGACTGGGCTTCCTAGAAAGAGTTACCCCCAACATACCACTCAAAACTCATGCAGTCCTGGGTTTGATGAAAAATTGGCATTGGTCAGTTAAAAGGATCTCAGGCAGTAAGTCCTGAGTACAGGGGTACAGTACAGCATGGAGTAGATCAATGGTCACCATTCAATAGGGCTTGGGATTCAGTCTCCAAAAACACACAAGAGCATGAACATAGACCTTAAAGCAACTGTGTCTCTTTCTGGGACTGCACCTGGGAAAAAGACCTAGCTGCTTTAAGATATTGTAGATAGGTGCTATATTTGCAATCCCAAGTGCTTTGAGGCCCCATTTGGTGACTGAATCTAAAATGCTCACAGACCTGCCATACAGCATCTTTTTTTTTCCTGTATTCATAAGCCAGTGTGCATCCCTTTCTGTCTTTCCCAGTGTCTCATTTTTATAGTATTCAGTCTATTCTTAATATAAGGCATTGTTAATATTTTCATGAATGGGCAACATATTCTTGCATATATTTCTGAATTGGAAAATAATATCACAACACTGAATTTCTGCAGGATAAATTAATTTGCCTCACATATTGGATTATTTTTGTTCTTTTTTGTGTTCTTTTCTTGTTTTAAAGTTTTTAACAATTTGTAAACTGCCCGGAGTCACTG
The DNA here is from genome assembly GCF_035149785.1 of Candoia aspera. Lineage (NCBI taxonomy): Eukaryota > Metazoa > Chordata > Lepidosauria > Squamata > Candoiidae > Candoia > Candoia aspera. Next base: position 165,094,536 of record NC_086155.1, read on the forward strand.
GGAGTCAGGCGGCATATAAATTTAATAAACAATTATTATTATTATTATTATTATTATTATTATTATTATTATTATTATTATTATTAACAGGGATGCGGTGGCGCTGTGGGTTAAACCGCTGAGCTGCTGAGCTTGCTGATCAGAAGGTCGGCAGCTCAAATCCGCGTGACGGTGTGAGCTCCCATTGCTAGTCCCAGCTCCTGCCAACCTAGCAGTTCAAAAACATGCCAATGTGAGTAGATTAATAGGTACCACTTCAGCGGGCAGGTAATGGTGTTCTGTTTAGTCATACCAGCCACATGACCACGGAAGTGTCTACGGACAAACGCCGGCTCTTCGGCTTTGAAACAGAGATGAGCACCGCCCCCTAGAGTTGGACACGACTGGACTTAATATCAAGGGAAACCTTTACCTTTACTACTACTACTACTACTACTACTACTACTACTATTATTATTATTATTAAATTCTAATTAAATTATCACACAAGAATCCTCCTCTACTTATAGCTCTGATGCAGTTTGAATCACCCCTAATGTGCATATGAGAATGTGGGAAATTGGCTAAGTTTATTAATATGCTGGAGAATGGAGAAACACAGGGGTAACTTTAAGACATTAGAAACTGGCAGAATATGTTAATATACTGGATAAGAAACATCAGCACAATAACACTGATACAACTCAAGTTAAACTGTTGTCCTGTTTCTCAGCTTGTTTGCATATGTTTGTAATCTTTCTCTCTGTGTGTGTCTGTGTAGCATGCATACTAAGCTGACTGAAGACCTTGAAGGAGTCTAAGAATTTATTTTTTTGCTTGCTTGTTTGCTTGCTTGCTTCACCTTGGCATCATATTGACTCCTGGCAACTGCCTGGACCCTGCAGTTTTCTTGACAGCATTTTCAGAAGCACTTCCATCCTAGGACTGAGTGAGAGAGTGACTGACCCAAGGTCACTCATCTGACTTCGTGTCTAAGGCACCACTGGAATTCACTGACTCCCAGTTTCTAGTCTGATGCTTTAACCACTCCACCAAACTGGCTCTCATCTTGAGATGACTGAAACATGCAGAAATAGATCTAAACAAAACACTTCAGGACCTTGGAGAGTTCCATGTAAGGTTCAGAGAGAAATAAAGGTTTAAGCAGGCTGTCTGGGCAGAAAGATCTTTTCAACTATGCCCTTGTCTGCTGCTGTGTCAGAAGGTAAAGGAGCCTAAGACCTTTGCCAAACATCAGACTGCTGCGTGACTGAGAAATTGCAAAAGCTATGGCAGGGTCATCTTCTGGATCTGTGCTATCAATTAATGAGAAAGCTATAACCTCAGACTGTGAAGATATTAAAAGAAGTGTTGATGGCCTTCCTTCAATTGAGTGATCTGAGACTCATCATAATCAGACCCCTCTTCACAGCTTTTCTGAATAACTGACCCTGGGAGCATAATGCTGTGTTACAAAGAATCCTGTGGTTTTAGTAGCAAGCAGGGTCATCACAAATTTAATTGTACAACTTCTAAGCACAGCTACAGAATTAATATGCATATGCTTCAAGCACAAGAGATCTGCCAGAAAATAAAGTAAAAACACTGTGACAGCTAAATGTAGAAACAAAACACTCCTCTACTGAAGTCACTGCATTTCTTTTCATGAAATAACACCACCCCATGTGTATTGATAGATGGTTCTAAACCAAGCTCTGAAGTGTAAATCCCATTTATATCTAAAATATTGAATACACACTTTTTTTTGGCACAAGGTACTTACAGCTGTCTCCAGCTATTGATTTGAATGAAAAAGTGATTACTTATATTTTGAAAAAAAAAAAGTAATTTAGCACTGCTTTTTCTCCAGAACTCGCAATTACACACTCAAAAGATAAAAAGAGAATGGCTTTCATTTACTTTAGTACAAGATTCTTTGTTCCAGATGAAACCCATAATAAAAAATGCCTAATATGTCTGGAACAGAGGTGCAATCCTCCAAAAATTTAATCAGCATAATGACATTTTTTTTTTAACTGAAGAATCATTTATGACATGATATGCACCTACCATATCATGTTTTTGTTTATTTATTGTATTTTAATCTCAGCCTTCTTGTCAGGAGCACAAGGAGTTATTTACAGCAGATTACCCCATTTTAGCCTCCCAGCAACCCCAAGATAGACAGCAATTTACCCAAGGTCACTGGATCATCTTCCAAAAATATAGGCACTCTGGGTCTGATACACAGTAAATTTTTGATCTTCCAATAATATGAGCTCCAAAATATGGGAATATGAAGTAAGTCTTTATTCTTTCAAAAGCCAGATACATAAATACTAAGTACTTTACCAGATAAATGGATCCAAATGGATCCAAACGGATTGTTTTTATTTTTCATTTATACCTGTACTGTTGAATGCTTCATACCATGTTGCATTTTCAGAATCAAGTAAGTAAAGCAGTATCATAAATACAGCCATTTTGCAAGGGGTCTGTAAGTTTAGCCAGACACTGGTCATACACTTCACTTGATCCTTCTGTGCTTTATGTAAAACTATAGTTTTATTTCCACTATAAACTTTTAAGAATATATCATTTTATCTTTTACCTTTTATTTTGTCTTTTTTCCTAAAAGCTCAGGAGATATATATTATTTTCTTCATTTTATTTTAACTACCTTCTGAGATTGTTGTTCAAGGTCATGCAGTGAATCTCATAGATATGTAAACTTTCATCTCTCCACCCTCTATCATCTATCATCTATCTACAGTATCTATCATCTATCATCTGTCTGTCTATCTGTCTATCATCTTCTATATCTATCTATCTATTCAATTTATACAGCCACTCATCTCAGTCTTGGGAGGTTCACAATACAAGGATAAAAACAGGAATTAATAAAAACTTTGCAACAAAGCCAAGGTTTCTAAAACTATAATCCAATCTAAACATACATGTCAGGCTCTACTAACAACCTGACCTCAACACCTGAGGGAAAACCCAGGTCTTCAAGACTTTCCTGAAGGCTAACAAGGTCAGGACCATCCAGATCTCAGGCAGATGTTGTTCCATAAGGCAGGCACTGTGACAGAGAAGGCACACTTCTCTAGCACTATTTCAGAGAAGGGACTCAGAGCATACACATGCTGTCAGATCTGGTAGGATGGGCAGATATAACTGGGGACAGGTGATCCCACAAATAACCTGGCCCATGTAGATGACCACCAGCATGTTAAACTGAACCTGGAATTGGAATTGGAGCCAATGCACTTCATGAAGCAGAGAAGTTACATTGGCATAGGTGCTCCCAAGGTGCACCCCAAACTGCACATGCTACTGCATTCTGTACTAACTGCAGCTTCCAAATGCTCTTTAGGGCAGTTCATATATATTGCAGTAGTCCAACTGGGAAATGATTAAGATATGAGTTACTGAGAGCAAAGCTTCCCATTCCAGGAAGGGGTGCAGTTGGTGCATGAGATGAAGTTGTGTGAAGGCCCCACTGACCAATGCTCCTACCTGCTCATCAATCAGGAATAATGAGTCCAGAATGACTTCCAAATTGTGCCCCAACTTTGGGAGAGTATAAGCAATGGCACTGGTTACAGTTGTCCACTAGTTGTCCACTAGTAGTTGTATGAATTGTCATTACAACCTCAGTAAGCTAGGTCAGGTTTGTAACAGTTGTTTCACTAGAGGCATGCTAGCAGAACAGAGTCACTTTCCACTTCTATACTGTGATATGGAATGCAATTCATAGTACACAGAAAATGGTGTTTAATTTAATTAAAGGATTGATTGTTGCATCTCCTTGAAGTGAAGAGGCTCCTTATTTCTAAATGGAGCAATGTGGCTGCTCTACTTCTTCCTGTAGAATGGGCTTTTGTGTATACATACGGCTTGCACAGAAGTCTCTGTCAATGGTTTAAAGAAGTTGATCAAGTAGATAAGAAGCGACTCAGCTCTGTGAATCTGCCTCTATAATGTAAAACGTCACATCAAAGCAGATCACAGATTCCTCACAGGTCCACTATTTATGCAAAGGGCATGGAATGATGGCTAGAGAAGTTAATGTTATCCTGAAGTTCTGCTGAATCATGAGGTCTATCTAACACAGCCCTTAACCCAGGTGGCTTTCAAATGATGTGGAACACATTGGTAATGGTTGTAAGAAGCAAACTAGAAATCATATACAATGTTGGAATATTTTTTCCTCCTTCCTGACAGCCTTTCTTCAATATCATATATATTTTTATTCTGCTTTCATTAATTTTAAATGGAAGCATGTTACTTCCCCTTCCAAAAGCACTGTCAAAACATTTCAGCCTCATCTCTCTCAACAGACATACTGTCAAGTGATGCTTCTGCTTCTATTGGATTATTTAATATTCTTAAAACTTTATTTACTTTCAACATACTAATTCTCCAGTAAAAGAATCCCTTTTTCATAGGTTGCACACATTCAATTTTGTGAAGGAAAAACAAGAAAGGGATTGGTGGTTAGGTTTTATTCCATCTCCATAGTCAGTAATATTTTTTTTGCTCATATAAAAAAGATTAGTTCTAAATACAGAAGTGTCTAAATATACAGCAATCAATGTGTGGAAAACAACATAATAATATACCATCATTTCACATTAAATTTATTGGTTAGGATTGCTTTGTTTTAACCTCATAATTCTATGCTTACTTCACAGAATCATGCAACATACTGCACAAGTATGCTGAAGAGAATTTGAAATACAATCCCTGTTTAAACATCCAGTGAAGGTGAACCCACTATCTCCCAGGGCAATCATTTTCATTGCTGAATAGCTCTTACCATCAATACTGTTTTCCTGATCCCAAAACAAAACCCATTTCCTTGTAATTTAAACTCATTGTTTCTTGTTTTGAATTTTAGGACAGCTCTGAGTAATTCTATCCTGTCTTCTATATCATAGTTCTTCACATATTGGAAGACAGCTATCTGCAAGATTGGCAGGGCAGACCAGTTTTCTGATTATTAACATGAGCCCAGAATGAGAGCTTGCCATTTAGCCCAGTAGACATTCAGAGGAGATTTACTGTAAAACAAAAACAAAATTATCCTTAAGAAGCAAAATAGTTTACAAAAGCTCCTAGGTGTAAAGGTTTTATTCTAAATTATTTTTCATTTTTGTGTATTAAAAATTCACCCCTCTTGAACAGTCCGTAAACTTTCTATGAAGAATTTGGCAATCTACAAGTCTCATATTAAAAGGAAATCTGATATTCAGAAGAAGCATACAAAATATCGAAAGAAACAGTTTCTCATTATATCATCCAACATCAGTTCCAGAAATGAGACAAAAAACATTCTTTTAAAATATAATGAGAGGTACATTAAATTTTGGAAGTTGCTGAAATCACAGGGATGGTTTGAACCATCATGGAGTCAACTTTTAACTGATGGCTCACCCACAAGTAAAAAAGATAAGACCAATAGCAACTTCTACACATTCCTGGCACCAGAGCCCATCAAAAACAAGATCAGTCTTGCTAAAAATATCCCTTCTATTTCTATGCTGAATTTTTAACTCATTGAGGCATTGTAGTTTTGTACATTACTAAGAATTTCTGGGTTGTGTTTTCACTATCAGTCATTGCTATCCCTGGAACAAGTGTTACTCAAACTGTAGTGATGAGCAGCCTTCCCTTCTATGCAATTGAGCCTGTTAAGCTAAAGGAAATATCCTAGGATATGGTGTGGAAGTTTGCAATTTGAAGCCCTGTGCACATATAGCTGCATGAAATTTGGCTTCCATGCAACTTTGAACTAGGCACGGTTCAGTCCCATGGGGAAGCCAACATGCATTCAGTTATCCAGATGAAGTCTGTGCATAGAGATTTTGGTGCTGTATGCATGGACATTTCCTTTAAATTATGTCAGATGAGGCATGGTTGATGAGGTGGCTCTTTGCTGTTCATGCGGTGAGTTTTGCTAGTTTGAATACTGCTGGAAAAGGGCTCTGAACTTTTCAAGATCTATCACAAGAAGAACAAAGAATCTTATGACACCTTAAAAGACAAACATTTGAGAAGCAGCAATTTTATCTATCTTTTATTTATTGCAATAAAAAGACAAACAGAGCTTTTCCCCCAAGGAGTTTGCCATCTAAAAAGCAGCCGTAGTTTACTCCCATATCTAATTAGGTGTTCATGTCAATCCAAGGTTATGCTTAAGGAAGTTTAAATATATGCAATTAAATATGTGGAAAGAGGCAATTTCAAGATGATGATGATGATGATGATGATAATCAGGGGAAAGGAGGTTGGATTTTCTTGGTGCTACGCCTTCCTCACTAGATTTATTTTATATTCAACCTGGTTGAGGAAATCCCCCCCCCCAAAAAATCATGGACGAATTGGTAACAGGATAAATGTGACAGTGGGGTGTGAGTGTGTGTGTGTTTACACATTCATTCATTCACACATTCATTCATTTACATGCATATATGGGCAGCCATATGCCATATCATTCTTATTTTTATTTTATGGTAAGGCAATTGGTTTTGATTTTTTTTTTCAAAGAAGCATTAAATGTCAATGAATTTACTTGGGTGGAATGAGGATACCCTGCCCCCATCCCTTACTTATCTAAAAAGTAGCCTACCTTCCATCACCTTTCCAGTCATCTGCTGGCTTCCTGGCTTCTCATGCTTCAGTTAAACCTGAGGACAACAACAAGGGAATTCTTCAGGTCAGGAAGTCAAGAAGGCTGCAAAGTGATAGAGAGATGTGCAACAGGAAACAACACCAACACCAAATTTCCATCAAATTAGTCAGTATATGGAAAGATTCTCTCCAAAATGATCCTGAATTCCCAGGAATTCTAAAGCACCCTGGAACAAAAGGATAAAAAGCTCTTTCACATGGGAAAAAAAAATTCCAGACAAATTTTGGGCACTATTATTTGCTTTATTTTTTCCCACCTGAAATTGCTCCAGTCGTACTTTAGAGGAACTTGCCAGTGAGATAGACATCAGCATCTAAGAGGCAAGAAAGGGTAGGGTGGAGGATGTAAAATGAAGAATCATGGCCAACATCATTACACAAATAACATGATTTACATACTTGTGCCAGACATCACCATACCCACATCATTTCTCCAATACTGCAGTTTGCTACAGATACAAGTTGGACCACAGAAGCAGTGCAACACCCACAAAGTACATCTACCTTCTGTTATTCAAACAACAAATTTAACATGGAGTAGGTTTTGAAGATCAAACCAGTCCATCCTCCAGGAAATAAAGCCAGACTGCTCACTTGAGGGAATGATATTAAAGGCAAAACTGAAATACTTTGGCCACATAATGAGAAGACAGGACAGCCTGGAGAAGATGTTGATGCTAGGGAGAGTGGAAGGCAAAACGAAGAGGGGCTGACCAAGGGCAAGATGGATGGATGATATTCTAGAGGTGATGGACTTGTCCCTGGGGGAGCTGGGGGTGTTGACGACCGACAGGAAGCTCTGGCATGGGCTGGTCCATGAAGTCATGAAGAGTCGGAAGCGACTATATTAATAAACAACAACAAAACAAACAGGTTTTGAAATTCTAAATAATTTTATACTAAAACATTTTGCAATGAGATCCCACCATCTGTGAAGACATGCCTGGATTTCATTCTTGGGGAAGACATTGCAATTATATTTTTGGCGTAAGTCCCACATCAGTTCTTCCTTACATGCAGACAAGCCCTCAATATTTACTGAGATAATAGTCATCTGTGGCCCTGAAAAGGTCCCTTGTGGGATACACATTTTGTCACACAAAGGTGAGATTAAGCACCTCACTACACTTCGGATGCTTCTGGAATGAAAGGATCAGCCAGCTATAAGCTGTTGCCCAGGGGAAGCTCGAATGTGTTAACAGCACATTCTTTGAGGAGGCTCCTTTCATGTCCCCTTACCTACCTCTCTAGATAAGATCTATTACCTAGCTGGCATTGCCCCTCCTGCTGTCTGTAAAGAAGCAGCAGCATATAGAGAGAGGCTTAAATCATCAATATCCAAACAACACCCTCTGTATGGCCTACAACCAGCTCCTCAGAGATTAAAATTCAGGAAAACTTTCCTTAGGTCAATGGAAGATTTTGATGAATTTAAAAGTAGAGTGGACCTATGGAAAGCTACAAAGAACCAACACTGGATGGAACCAGCAGAGGAGCTGGCATCTGGGTCTGGTGAAAGTTGGGAAGTATGGAAATCATTGAACAGACTACTCATGGGCATATCAAGATACAGAGATACTCTGAACAAATGGGTCTATCCGGTGGCTTCTGCCCTTTGTGACTATGGAAACATGCAGGCAACAATACATATGTACACTTGTCCTTTGTGTCCTGATCTCATTTGAGGACCTCATGCCAGCGTGACAAAACACATTTAATGTTGCCAGTTACTGGGCAAGATCTGTTCAACTTTTATATATTTTAACTTTTATATTTTATATTTTAAATTCTGTGTTTACAGTATGCCTTATTTTAATTGTGATGTTTCTGACAAAAATAAATAAATTCTTGGGGAAAATCCACCAGTTAGGTAGTTAGACCGTGGGAGGTATTCTATTCTTTCTATTCCTTCTTCTCAAGTCATTATGAAGGATAAGTTGACAGCCAATTTCAATCTAAACTATCTTCTTCGTTTGCTTCATCTGTCAGACTTTCAGTTTTTGATATTTCATTTAGAGTTGAGCAATTACATGCATGCACGTGATCAAGCACACTTTTTTGTCAGGCATTTCTGCTTCTGTTTAAAAGGAATAAAAAAGAGGGGGAAAAACCTAAGCAAAATAGAAGAGTTTGGTGTGACAAGGGAAGTTTGACAATAGTTATGGAAATGTAAAGACAAGCTGCTTTGAAAGTCAGAGGAAAACAATCTCTTACAGAGATTGTGAAACTAAGAAGATACTGACCAGAAGGGTTAAGTTCTCCTTCCCTGATAAGGTTGCAGGTATTTCTTTCCCCCTAAGATAAGGGACACTGGACAAGACCTTGCTTGCCCTTACAAGCTGGGAGATGTGGTCAAGAAAAAGCAAAGCAATGTCAGCTTTAAAAAAAAAAAGACCATCTACTGCAATAAAAAATTGCTCTGATTTCAGAAAACCTGAAGGGAGCCAGAAATATGCTAACTCAGCCCTTGAAATAAACTGATTTCACACTGATGGGTGGTACAAAACCAATCTGGAAGGCATACAAACAGTTCATACGGAGTAACCCAACCAGTGAACTCAATGAAAACCCTCTTTTCTACACCACTGAGACATGCTGTTATACCACTGTGTAAAGAGAGATAGAGCTACATTTCTCATGCATTAGGAAACACGAATATGCATATTGTAACATCATAATAATTCAGATATTTACTAAATATACATGTTTGTAAAATGGAATCACTTCAGACATTCGTGTATGAAAATACAGCACTTTTTTTTTTCTTCAGTACCAGTTCAGAAAAATGTTAATGCTCTATGCTTTAATCTGCCTGATCCATAGTGTTTGCCATAATACATAAGACCCATAATTATGTTTTAAGATTCAACTCTGCATGGCAAGGATCCAGAGATCATCCCTGAAAATGTGAGCATGATATATCTGTTAGAATTTACATCTGCCTCATTTTTATAATATGAAACATTACAGGTACATATAGCACTCCAATAGAAACTGAAATATCACCATGAATGGACAACTGGATCTTCACTTTATATTATCACTGAGTAGCGGGTTAAACCGCTGAGCTGCTGAGCTTGCCATTCCGTTTAGTCATGCCGGCCACATGACCATGGAAGTGTCTGCAGACAAACGCAGGCTCTTTGGCTTTGAAACGGAGATGAGCACCGCCCCCTAGAGTCGGACACGACTGGACTTAATGTCAAGGAAAGGATGAACAAAAGACAGATGATTTGCCAACACGCACACACCACATGTGCACTTACCTGGGAATAAGCTCCACTGAATACAGTGCAATTTACATACAGTATGTGTGCTTTCATTGCATAATTAGTTTTGGTGCAGTATTTCAAATAATGTCAACTCAACCAGCTTCTCTTATTCAATTAATTTGCAAACTTCAGTAGGTTTTCTGAAATCTTTTAAACCAAGTCATAAAAGCATTTTAAAAAGTAGTCCTTTTTTGAGACTGTTTAGGTCCTCCCTATAATCAAGCATGAATGCTTGAAAATGACAACCGATGTTCAGATTCATGAATTTGCTATCATGAATGTGCAAAAGGCATTTAAAATGGAGGGGGTCACATCTTTATCTGATGTTTATTCACAGTTTCTGTATTCCATTCTGTAGTAGCAGCTGAGGAGCTGATCAACAGTCTCTTGTTGCAGGAATATATTGAACATTACAACAGAATAATGAGAAATAACTTGTTCATGTGTCCAATATAAGCAATTCAGTTAAATTATAAATCAGATGAATCCTGACATGACTACAACATAGACATTTCATTGCCTGTTCCAGTTCATGTTTACTTGTAGTTGTTCAAAAATAGTAAATATCAGAATAATGACAAGATATCCTCGGCTATTTTTTCAATGAACATAATGTTAACATATTTTGGTAACATGTAAAAAACCTGATATTTCCAAAGTTGCACTACCACTACTACTGTCAATTGGGTGATACTACATAAATTCAATATTTCCCAATCTGGTGTCCTTCAAACATAGTGGCCAGAAATATTATTGCACCAAATATATGTTTAATTATGACACATTTACCCATTCTATACAATTATGTCTTCAGTGTAATGGCCTTGATATAACGAACGTTGGAATTCACAGACAAAATCTGCTGAAAGGTTGTGCTGGGATATTGGTGGCAGTAGGTGAAGGTAGGTAGGTAGGTAGGTAGGTAGGTAGGTAGGTAGGTAGGTAGGAAGGAAGGAAGGAAGGAAGGAAGGAAGGAAGGAAGGAAGGAAGGAAGGACTGGGAATGGATGAGTGGGCCAGTAAGGTATAATGCATCAGTGGTGACAGCAGCAGTGGCTATAAGGAGGGAGTTTGAGAAGATTTCCTGGGAATATTGGGGCAATCAGCAGGTTGAATGTACCATGATGGGAATTGCTGAGGGCAGAGGGAGAATAAGAGGTACGCCTTGCCCTACTTGTTATTGTTAGGAGATCTCCCACCCAAAAGAGAATTATTTTGAGCCCTTTAAGTAGAACAGTTGGAAGAAATCCATAGAGGAGCAGAAGAAATCTGATCACTGAGTCTGGTAAACAGACCTCAACTTTGATACCCAGCATTTGCTGGAGTTCTTTTGCAATGGCTCCAAAGTTTTGTTATAAGAAATCTACCTACCTGAGCTTTTGTGTCCTGGGAAATGTATCCTTGCTGTCTTTTGCCTTGTCAGCCAACATAGGCCTGATTTTTTTAAAAAAATTGAATATTGCACCTCAGAATTTGGAGTTAAATTCTGCAATTCATATCTACATTTTTGACTGAATTTTTTTATTTAAATTGCAAGCCAAGGCATTTTGACGTAAAACCAATTGCAGTGTCAAGCTCAGAAATTCTCCATTTTTTTCTAGAAGCACTCATTGAATCTGATAAAAGAGAAACTGCTTCTGGATGTCTTTGTTCTTTTCACCACACACTATCCATGAGCATGGGTCTGAAATTCTCTTTTTAAAAAATTCTCATGACTGTACCAATCAAAGAGAATATTTGTAGCTCAGGGTTGAACTGTGGAGTCCTTGGTGCTCTCTGAGCCTTGTTGTTTTCTTGCAGACGTTTCATTGCCAGACTAGTTTGCATGAAAACAACAAGGCTCAGAGAGCACCAAGGACTCCACAGTCTCACGACGGTGTTCTCACATGTATTTAGTTGTGAGATGGACAAGGGTTAGATTTTGAATTAATCTCATACAAATCATTTATCCAATTGAGAAAAACGTTTTCAAATCCATTAAGGAAAATAGACTGTTACGCCTTCTCTATATCATATGGACTTCTAAATTTCTAAGAAAGTCTGCATGGATAGAAGGGACTCACAGTTCAGAAGTTCATCCTACACATGATGGAGAGTGTGCTGAAAACAAGGACAGGGAGGCCAGACCTAGCACATCTGTTCTTCTTCTGCTTCCTCATGTGTTGTAAGATTTAGAACACCTGAAGAAGTTTATTTATTTATTTGTTTCTGTCTTCCAGCTGCCAAAGTGCCAAAGATTATGAATTGCAAATCAAAACGAGATCTATTATTTTAAGCTATAATTTATTAAGCCTTTGTTTTAACATCTTTTGAGGAAACAGTATAATAGCTAAATTAAAGGAAGATATTGGTTTTATAGTTTTGTATTCATTATGTTGAATCTTTCTTAGTCCTTCAATTAGTTTTTTCCATCTCCTTTTGTTTAAATTGCTTTTCCTCAGTTGGATGCACTACTTGCTCAACTATGTTGCTGTCTCATCTTCCTAAATGATCAGATAATGTCACCTCACCCCCAAACTGAAACATCCTGATAATTCCAGAATTCTCCAAAGGAATTTTTCACTGGTCTTGTGCTGAGTCTCATGGATTGATCTCTTTTATTCTTCTGTGCCAGTCACTTGCTCATAATAACATGTAACAGTTTAATCATTTTTTACAAAACAAAGGCAATTTTAGTAAATGATTCCTATAATTAATTGCACTTATCAACCACAATTTTTTATAAAATCTAAAAGCTTTTCAAAATTTAATAATATATTCACCTGTTGCAAAACTCTATATGTTCTCCAGTGATATTAAGGGTATGAAATGCACTTTGAACTTAAAAAAACCCTTCTTATTAGAGATTAATATACCAATATTTTATTGGAGATTAATAAATATTTTCAAAAGATATTATGGTATTTAACTTTAAAGGAGTAGCAAGAGAAACAGCATGCAGATGATTGATTGGCACTGACTATGAATTATCTATCTATTGAACAGCGTGAGAATAATTTCTATTTTGTTTTCCTGGCAACATGTTTCCTTTCTACACTGCAAGGGGAAAAAAATGACCAAGGTTGAAATAAACTGCATGTGATGGAAAAGGCTATGTGAGAATTAAGATCAATAATCTTATATAACCTAAATTGAAGAAAGAAAGAGGACAAATGTACCACTTACTGTAGCTGACAATAAACCACAAACCAAGAACTGCCCCGACAGTTTACTTAGTTATTTATTTCTGGTGAATCACACTAATAAAAAAATCACCTGGAATACCCTTAATATTGAATTTGATTCAGTGAATGATCCTATTTCCTTGAGCTCCAACTCTGCTCAACATCCCCTTATCATGTAGAGATGCATCTTGGAGAGTTGCTTTCTATAGAATGGCTAAACTCTATCAGATCTGATTGTATTTACCACAAGTGCTGGCCCAATGCAAATAGCATTAGCATGGTTCAGATAAGAAAATCACTGCCATACTAATGCTCCATGAAAATGAAATAGCATACTTCATATGTGTATCTTTTTTTAATGACAGAACATCCTATATTTCTAAAGAAGTGAGCTGAAGAGTAGTACCAGCTATGAAGAGATGAAATAATAGAGATTTCCACTAAGAAATCTAATCTAACCATGCTATAATTAGAGTGTGTATTCTTTCTGGGTCTTTATTCTGCTTCCACTTTAGTTCTTCATTGTTAATCCAATAACAGGAAGAGATCCTAGAAGTTGACATCCCCTACACTGAAAGCTACTTATTCTGTTTGGGGAAATGAGAAACAAGAAGGGAAAGAAGTTGTAGTGAATTGTCTTTTTCCTCCTTAAAATAAAGCATTATAATGTACAGTTCCATGTGGGTAGTAGAAGAGAAGAGAGAGTCCTTAAAAACAAGGTATGTTGAGCAAGGATAGATAGGCCTATTGTGACACCAACTGTCTCCTACACTACTGAAATAATACATTGAACCTTTCTTTGTCCATTCAAAGCTCTTCCCTAACACACATCTGAAAAGATTCAAATAAAGTGTTGTCAATTAGCATCACGTTCCCCAGCTCTAGTCTATCTTACTCTTTTCATACAGTTGTGCTAAGATCAACTCTAAGAGGTTCTCTCTACCCCCACACCTTAGTTCCTCATCCCTTTCAGCTTGAGGAAATCCAAGATGTATCTCCAGCTATTCCAACTAACTGGATAAAGTTTTTAAAAGTTACAGAATTACAAATAGACTGGTCGCTACTCTGAATATATGGTCTCTTTTTACTCAGCCAATTAAAAGACACCTGCTGACATGAAATACCACACACTCACAAACCTGGGAATAAAATCAATAATGTAGCAAAATAGGATTAGGTAACATGACATGCCAAAATTTGATTAATTGGAGGTCTTATATTGGCATTCAAAATTCTGTCCATGCCTAATTCCCCTGATAGATAGATGAATATAGAAACTGCAGAACTACAGTATATTATTATTATATCTTTGAACTGAGGTATAGGTTTAAATAAAAGGGGCTCTTCAGCATTTTTTACACTGATGTTCCTGTCATTCACTTATCTTGGAGACAATAAATGAGTTCATTGGTGAGTAGATATATGATCATTAATACGTCTATCACTATTTTACCCTGGGATATGAGTGGTAAAAGGAGGGAGCTGTTGATTTCCTGATTTAGTCCTTGATCTTTAGGCTTTTTCTCAAACGATATAAAGATCATAGTGGGGCATGAAATGTATTGCTTGAGGATGGTTTGCAATGTGGTGCAGAAAGCAAATGGGAAGCATTCTACCTACCTATCTTCTGATATGATTTATCAGCCATTCTTCAGAGCAAACTGTCTCAGGGCATGATACAATAAAATGGTAATGCAATAAAACCATACAATAAGCAGCTAAAATAGCAGCAAAATAAATAAAAGCCAGAAGACAGTCCCTGAGATGATAGAGGATGGATGGAGCATAAGTCAGACACTAATAGGAATTTCTTTTTTAATTTAAATTATATAGCTGGGAAATTTAGGAAAATTGTAAAGAAAGAAAGAAAGAAAGAAAGAAAGAAAGAAAGAAAGATAGATAAGGAACTGATGGTTATTTAAGTGTGGCTACTCTCTACCAAGACAGCCAGTCTGGTGTGGTGATTAATCAGCTAGAATTTGAGAGACCATGAGCTCTAGTCCCTCCTTAGACATGAAGCCAGCTGGGTGACCTCAGCCAGTGATTATCTCCTAGTCCTCAGAAGAAGACAACAGCAAGCCACTTCCAAAAATGCTTTAAGAAAACTGCATGGACTTCTCCAGGCAGTTGCCAAGCATCAAGACAGATTTGAAGGCATGCATGCTGTTAATATGTTTTCTACTACAGATTAAGGTTACTATGGTAACTAATCATTTTGGCCGGGTGAAGAGGCTGAATTTAATTGTCCTCTTTTCGGATGTTAATTTTTGCACCTGGGGAGAAGAACTTGCCTGGACTTGTTTTAGTTTCAGTTTCCCTTCTGTGTAGGCATGTAGAGAGTTAAGCAGCTCTCACTGACAGCCTGTAAATATGTTTGCTTTCTGTAAATAAAATTATTTTTATAGAAATGCCTGGTGTGTGACTTTTCTGATCTCTCCTGGGCCAAAGGCTTTCCTAGCAATCTGCCAATATATATACACACACATACACACACACACTCATGCACACACATGCCTTTCTATCAAATATTCAATCACTGAATTAAGTCTATGAAAAGAAAGAGATCAGTATTTACAAAAAGTTGGCTTAGATGGTCTACCATACGTTTTGTAATATGTAATCCTTGTTGTTTCTATTGGTCACACAGGAAAATCCGAGCATAACCAAAGAAAACAAGTTTGGTGAATGTTATGTGATACAGGATAGGCTTAGTAGGATTTAGAGAACAAAAATACTCTTTTAAAAATAATAATCAAGTTTACTTTTTAAGTTATATGAGATGTTATATATTTCTTTTTTGTGCTGGTTATTGGCCATAATAAAGACTTTCATATATTTCTTGTCTTTACCTACGAAAGCATCAAAAGGCAGCTTCTTTTGTAGCACTTCTTGGAATGAATATGGAACAACACTCCTCGCACTATCCTTGGGGGAATGTCTTTACAATGCTGCACCCGGTATGGTTCTCTCTGTCTCTCTTCAAACAAATTCCAATACTTACACAAATTTCAGTTATTAAGGGGATACATTCAGCTGAAAGAGATAGGGAAGAGTGGGCTACAACTAGCAGTGATCAAAACTTTGGCTATGTACATGGAAATAACCTACAAATCCTCAAGGCTAGGAAAATGTGCTTGGCCTAAATCTTGCATGTATCTATGAAGGAGTAAACCCCAGTGAATCAAACTGGCTTCTGGCCACGGAACTGTGGATTGCAGAAACTCTTACCGCATTGAACCAAATGGAAAGCTGAATTAGTACATAAAGCTTCAAGAAAAGCCCTGAAGACAATGTGTTTATTGTTCTGTTAAAGTTGCTGTGCTCATTGGAATATCATGGACATTATCATTTTAAACCAACTATACTTGTAGCATATTAGTAAAGTAAGTAATTGAGCAAATGAGCCAACAAAATAGATTTAAAAACCTCCAAGAGTATAATTCAAGCATCCATTTTCTTGAAAAATTGGAAAGGAAGAATGAAGCAACCAATTCTACTCAATAAAGCTAGGCGATTGTGCATAGATGAGCCCTAGAACCTCAATTCACTCAATATTATTCATTCCGTAGTTTCGGAAAAGTGAACAACTGTGATCAAAACACGCTAATTCTGTGCTGCTTCATGAATCATGCATTATGGTCACTCCCTCACCCAGATGAAATTGGTAGCCATACCAGCTTATCCTCTCACCTGCAGATGTTGCTAAATGCCAGGTTGGTGAATAGAAAGATCATCAATGATTTGATTATGGATGAGTAGGCAGGCCTATCATGAATAACTGAGCTGTGCATCAAAGAGTGGGGAGGGGAGTATATCAAGCCCTGTGAATCTGTGAAACTCAGGAAAGAAGAACCATTTTGATTTCTGGAAATATATTTATTGATAGTAGAGTAGTGCAACAGAATTTTGAAAGCCCACCAGAGTAATTCTCCCACATGTCTTATACCTATTGTAATTAAAGCAAAGTTACTTTGAGTCTCTTTCTCATGCTTCCTCCCTTCCCTGGACTCCAGAATCTCTTGTGTAATGCCCCTGTTTCCTCTCTTAAATATCTGTCTGTCTCTTCTGTGTTTTCAAAACCTGTTCAGCATTATATCAGAGAGTGTTAGTCTCCAAACCATGCCCCCTGGATACACTGTACAGTACTAGAACATATTAGGGTCAGGAAGGGGAGTTGCTACATATAGGAATTCAGTTTCTCTCTCCAGTCTACTTGTCCATTCATCTGGATTGCTCTTATGCTGGGTATTTAGGATTGATTGCATTTTCTCTCTACTCTGCTGCCCAACTGTCTCACTATCTCAGCTGATAGAGATATCCTCAGATTTAGTTTTGAGGAATCCCAGTCTGTTGTTGGAATTCAGGAATTCATGGTTGCCAAATCTGGAAATAATAAGGAGAAAAATGTAGTTGGACAGCATGGCCTAGGAAACAGAAATGAAGGAGATGAACATCTTATCCATTTCTGCCAATCCAATGATTTCTTCATTGATGTCACAGCCTTCCAACCAAAATAATGCCTATATGCATGGACATCACCAGATGGAGTTCAATAAATCAAATTGACAATATTATCAGTACAAGGTGTTTAAGAATTCAATTTTAGCAGCAAAGGCATGGAGAGGGGCTGACTGTGAAATAGATCATGAACTGATTATATGCAACTCCCTAATCAAGCTGAAGTGGAAGAAGGAAATCAACCAGTTTCCATGATACAATCTTGACAATATAGCTGCCATTTTTAAGGAGAACATCAGGAACCATTTTGAAGTCCTGAACCTCATTAATAAGGAACCGTGGAATGGAAGTAAAGAAGTTCTTAAGTTTGAATGTGAAAAGAGACTGCCAAAGATCAAGAAACAGAAAACGGCAAACCACTGTATGTCATGCGCTGCCTACCTCCGAGTAATACACAGACGCTGATTCCGTGAAACAGGCTCTGGTTTATTCGCAGTGTAGATACAGTATAGGAAAAAAGCTGAGAGTGACAGGAGCGCGCCGGTGCGGGGTTTAAATACCCCGCGCCGGTCAGCGCCCCCTCACTCGCGGTTACGTCACCCCCCTTTGTCCAACATGCTGTCCTGCCGGTAGGTGAGGGGTTGCGAGGCCCCGCTGGCGTTCCGGGATCGCCCATCATCGGTTTCCCTATTCCTACGGTGATTGCTGTCAGCTGGGCGATCTCCATTGCGTTAGCGCTAACAGCTTGGGTGTGCCTCGCAATCCGTTTAGCCATTGTCTCGTCCTTCAGTCTTTGTAAGTTGATGGCTACTTATCTTGAGCCCCTTCCCCTGTTTCCTTGTTATTGTCATGTGTGCCATTGCGCTGATGTCTTCAGCTCAACGGCACTCATGACACTGTAGATGTCAGAACGAATGATGGAAATTGCCAGGAAGAGAAGAAAAA
Source organism: Candoia aspera (assembly GCF_035149785.1). Lineage (NCBI taxonomy): Eukaryota > Metazoa > Chordata > Lepidosauria > Squamata > Candoiidae > Candoia > Candoia aspera. Next base: position 165,113,052 of record NC_086155.1, read on the forward strand.
CTGTGTACTGGGTGAAGTCTCAGCATACCTTATTTATTGCACTCACTTGCTTTGGACAATCATAAGAACAGCTTATCAGAATCTCAACTCTTGTCTATGAATGGCCTGATTTGCCATATTTTGGATCTTGGATTTACTAATTTAATTTCTTGCTTTTTCTTCAGATTCAATACGTGATTGATAGTTTATGGTCTTGATCCTTGCTTTGCCTATCGGACCACAAGTACAGTCTATCCTGAAAGGTACCGTGAAGGGGCTTTTTTGAAGGCTGCTTTTTTTCAGCTAGTTGAAGTAGAACCTGAACTTGCTATCTCTGGCGCTTGGCAGATTAATAGCCTCCCATGAATTTTCTTCCTGGCAGTTAGCCATGCACAGAAAAGATGTGGCTGTCCTGTGGAATATAGAGATGACCAGGGCAGTTAACATGTTCACTCTTGAGAATCCTCTTCTATGGTGCAGCATACTGATGATATTCAGCTCCATCTCTCCTTTTCATCAGTTCCAGGTGAGTCAGTGGAATTGCTGAGTATGTGCCCAGCTATGATGATGTACTATAAGGGCCAACCAACTCAAGCTCAATCCAAACATGTCAAAGGTGCTGTTAGAGGCTAGTTGGAAGAAAATGTGAACATGTATACTGTCAGTATGCATGCATATACAAATGGATCTTGTTATTGGTGGGCCCTACATTCCAGGGTTGAATCATGGATATCGAAACCACAGAGAACAAGACACTGAGCCTTTGGGAATGGTTAGGTTCCAGAACAATGGAAAATGACTGAACAATCACCGCCACCACCCAAATCACCATAAATACATAAAAGGATAAAGTAAATATATGTATATTGTATCTTGCCTTGGTCACCAATTGCGTTTGAAGAGAATATTATTGAGAGAAGTAGATGGAGAAAATGAGTGAAATTTGATCCTAGCAGAGAATGTATAGATACACAGAAGCAAGGAAAGTGAACATAATTTTGAAATCAGGTAAGGACTAGAACAGAGATAATAAAGTTAACTGTTAACTCCCATGCAGCAAGTCATATTTGACCCAGCATCATCACAGTTCAACAAAAGGTCAGATGAAGTGATACATGATGGAATACTGGCATATTGTGTCTGGCAAAAGCTAAAAGACAAGCTGTATAGGTGTCTGTCAGAAGGTCCCCAAATCATTCACACAACTATCAACTAGAGCATTCCTGTATTCCCCAACCCACACTACCTGATCAGTTTTGTAGTAGAGAAAGTGGTATGTGTTTCTGTATCTGTGTGTGTAATGCTTAAGCAATTGAAATTAATAAAGCTTTTGTAGATTAACAGAGGTTCTTTGTGTGCCTTGAGCATCAGATCCCAAAGTTCAAATCTGTAGCAATTGTACCTCCCACCTCTTTTTTTATTTAAAATAAAAAATCAATATTTTTGAAAATGTTGGATACCATATTTTATTCAAAGTAAAGAATACAGGATAATTAACTCAAGTTTATGTTATGCCTACCAAAAGAATGAAGCAATGGAGTTCCTTCTCTCCACTTAGCTACATTTCTCTGCAGTTTCTGGCTTGCCACACAATTAAAAGAAAGAATCTGGCAATGGGGAGTAGTATGCCAAATTCTGAACTTTTGCACATGTGCAAAATGGTAGTTCATGCCAAAAACTGTGGATACACAGAACCAATTACTGCTGTAACTGAATTCAGACATACATTTGCCAGATATCAGAATCCATGCATAACAAGGTCTAACAGGATGCACCAATGTATATATTTATGTATGTACAAAGCCTGTGACTCACTGTCCATTATTGCATAGGTCAATTGTGACAAAGTATAGCTAATCTCTTCTTCAGTGTAAGTGTTAGGAAAAGTAGAATACAGATGACAGTTAAACCTATGTTTGATGCTGTTTCATCCATACTGTAATTTTGTCCAATATCTTCTCCTATAATTTCTGAATCAATATTTCTGTGCAATCTGTATATTTTTAACATAGCTACTTCCTTTCCTTAGTGTTTCAGCATCTGTACAGAAGAAAAAGAGTTTTGGTGCCAAAATCATCTAGGTTGTAGGAGATATGTGCAATATTAATAGCCTAGTTTTGACCATAAATAGTCACTAGTGCAATAAAAAGTGGCTAACATCATCAAGTCTGAGAGTTATTGTGAGCATGAAGTGAGTTTTGAAACCTCAAGATAAAGAGTAACCACAGTTTTATTAAACTGGGGAAATGAGTCAAAGATGTTCCCATTAACAATTTCACTGATACAGCAAAATGAAATATGACCCTATTTCCACATATCGCTCCCATGATGAATGACAATATAAACTACCATTCACCTTAGAACAAATATGAAAGACATTTTAAGATGTTTGCTACCCTGGACTTTTCGGCAAGAAATATGTGTTTGCTAGAGTTCCATGTACATTTAAACTAATATCAATATTCAAAGAATGCTTACTTAAAATTATATTTAGTGAGAATTTCCCGACCAAACAGAATTAGAAATTGTGGAGAAAATTATGGAGTTCAAAAGGGCCATTTAAACTATCAAATCCAAATAGCTGGTCATTGCAAGAATCCAGATTAAAGCATCTGCTTGAGTAATCCAGTGCAGTCAGGAGAATCTTCCACTATTCTGAATATTTTATTCCACTACTTTATCCATTATGACTTTTTTCCCTTTAGCATTGCATCAAAATTTGCCTTGCTATAGCTTAAGTCCATTATTTCTTGCCCTACACTTTGGGTGATACAGAACAGATCTTGACATTTTTTCTGAGTAACATTCTTTCAGATACTTGAAGGATATCATCATACCCCACCTCAATCTTTTATTCTCAAGGATAAACATTACCAGTTGTTGCTTCATTTCCTCTTCATAATACTTCCTTCATAGTTGTCATTGTTGGGACTGTGGTGGCAAACTTATAAATGGATAAATATTTTAGATTTTAAGTGCCACACAGAACATTTGATTATTTATTTGCTGTTATCTTTTATTTCATCACTTAGATGTTTATAACATGTTTAAACTACCTTGGACAGGTAGTTGTATCCTGTAAACCAGTTTATAAAGATTAGATTCCCTTCTACAACACCCAAGCTATAGTCCATGGGTAATAAATATAATCAATCATTCCATTTTTTTATTTTTTAAGGATGACTATGGGGCTCCTGTCCAGAAACTTATTGATAGAGAACCAGAGGTATGAATTTAAAGAAGTAATTAAGAATGAATGTGAAAAGAGACTGCCAAAGATAGAAAAACAGAAGAAAGCAAACTGGATGTCAGAATAAACCATGGAAATTGCCAAGAAGAGAAGAGAAGCCAAAGCCAAGAAAGACAAAAAATCTCAGGAAGGAATTTAACAAAGAATTTCAGAGAGACAAGAAGCATTATTATAGCAACATCTGTAAAGACACTGAAGATGGAAACAGACATGAAAAAATAAAGTGTTTCCAAAGATCTCTGAGCTGTTCAGAAAGAGGTTCCAACCTTGAACTAGTATGCTAAAGGATGCCAGTAGACAGCTAGTAACTGTTTCAAAGGAGATCAAACTAAGATGTATACCAAAATACTGTTCAGTAGAGAAGTCAACATCCAACATACCTTAAAAGACATTTCCTATTTACAAGAACATCTAGTACTAGAAGATGATTAGATCAGCACTGTGGTCATTATCAAGTAGAAAGGCCTCAGGAACTGATGGAACTCACAGAAATATGGCAAGCAACAGAAAAAGAATCAGTAAAAGTTCTAACCAAGCTATGCCAGCAAATCTGGAGAATGAAACAGTGGCCAACAGATTGGAAGAGGGCAATCTACAATACAAAAAAAAAAGGAAACTTAATAGAATGTGTAAATGATCATAAGGTAAAGGTAAAGGTTTCCCTTGACATAACGTCCAGTCGTGTCCAACTCTAGGGCAGGGCCGCAACTAGGGTCTGTGTCACCCGGAGCAAACATGGCTTCTGCACCCATTTTTGCGCTCCCCCAGCACTCATTTTGGTGCCCCCCCAGCGCTTATTTTGGTTCCCCACCAGCGTGGCGCCCAGGGCACATGCCCCGGTTCCCCCCCATAGTTGCGGCCCTGCTCTAGGGGGCGGTGCTCATCTCCGTTTCAAAGCCGAAAAGCCGGTGTTTGTCCATAGACACTTCTGTGGTCATGTGGCCGGCATGACTAAATGGATGCCGTTACCTGCCAGCTGAAGTGGTCCCTATTAATCTACTCACATGCACATGTTTTCGAACTGCTAGGTTGGGAGGAGCTGGGACTAGCAATGCGAGCTCACCCCATCATGCGGATTCGAACCGCCAACCTTCCAATCGGCAAGCTCAGCAGCTCAGCGGTTTAACCTGCAGCACCACCATGTCCTATAAAGGATCATACAATTTCCTTAATTTCACAGGTTACCAAAATAATGCTCAGGATCATCCAACACAAATTAGAGCCTTATATGGAAAAAGAGGTGTCAAATGTTCAAGCTGCCTTTTTAAAAGGTTGAAGAACATGAGATATTATTGCTGATGCATGCTGGAATGGTACTAAAATTAAATATAAATTAGACCAAAGTAATGACAACAGGTAGAACAACCAGCCTTAGAACTGACAATGAAGATGCTAAAGTAGTAGATAGCTTCTGCCTTTTATAATCAACCATCAACAGTAAAGGAAGAATCAATCAAGAAATACACTACAGACTAGCACTTGGTAGACCAGCCATTAAGGCCTTGGAAAAGATATTTAAATGCTCTGATGTGTCTATAATGTCTATACCAACAAAGACCAGAATCATGGAAGCCATGTTATTCCCTGTGACACTCTATGGAAGTGAAAGTTGAAGAAGCAAGATAGGAAGATTATGAACACTTTGGAACTGTGGTGTTGGAGAAGACTCCTGAGAACACATGGGCAGCCAAGAAAACAAACTAATGGATCATCGAACAAATCAACCCAGAGTTCTCACTCAAGGCACAAATGACCAGGCTGAGATAATCCTATTTTGGACACATTATGCAAAGACCTAGCTGTCTGCAGAAGGCTCTAATGCTGGGAAAGATGGAAGGAAAGAGAGGAAGAGGACAACCAGCAGCAAGGATGGACTCACAGTGGTGATGGAAGCACCATTGGAAGAACTGAAGGATCAGTTTATTTTTAAATTATAAACTTGTAAACATTCAAGTAGGGCAAGAATCCTCACAGGCTTGTAGGCACCACAGAATGTATTCAGTGGCACAGTGATACCCACAGATGTCAGTTTGCCTATGGACAGCAATCTGGACTAGAAGCTGGAGTTAAGTTTGCTAGAAAATCAAAAATAGTTTTACTGGTTGAACTGTTGATCTCATTTATTCTCATGTGTAGAAACAAAAAACTGCATCTTAATTACTCTTATATTTTATCTTCTTTTTAGCCAAAGCAACACTTTCATAATTTTATATGTATGAAGGAAAATGTAATTGCACTACCATTGCTACTGTGTTCAATGTATTGGACAATCCTTTCTTCATTACATCCTTTCTTTTAAGCTAATTGTGGGAGAGACTGCCTGCTTTACCATTTTTTTTGTGGAAATGTTGCTCTGGCTACTTTTGCAAATGAATACTTTACACCAAAAATGCTCAATATTTTTTCAGACTTCCTTTAATCATTTACAAAGAAGCACGTGTGACAATTTCCTAAGATATTTTAGCAGGGCAGTCCATTATTCATATGTTGGTTTAATTATAATTTCTTCCCTCCTCCAATTCAGAAATGAAATGCACTTTGTAATCCCATAGGCTTTAAATCCATTCTGTGGGATTACAGTGTAATTCTCGTTATGATCAGCAAAAGAAAAATATATTGTTTTTGTTTGCAAAAATAAAGCAAACCAAGAATGTTATCTGTTTTCTATATAAATAAATGTAACTATGTTATATTTGAAGAAGCTGAATAATAAAAAAAAATCATTTCCTTTCCCCTAAACTGGCATTGGAAGATAGCAGGAAAGAAATAATCTGAAAATAAAACTGGCTATTTCAAGTTTAACATACAGTAGCTTGCCTATGTTTTATACCTTTTCATCAACAACAGCTTTCATAATGAATAAAACATGTTTCTGACAGATTGAATATTAACATGATAAATGCTAGTTTGATTTCTATCCCTTTGTAAACAGTGAAAAAATATTTAGTGGTAATCTAAAATTTCCCCTGCCACATGGAAAAAGCTAATATGGTGTAAAATTCAGAGGACTCAGAGTTCCCTCACAGCATTCCCTTGGGTCAACTCTCATCATATCTCATTTCCCTGCTTACAGAATCAGAGTTTCTGAATCCTAGAAGATCCAGCCACTGGAAAGATCCAGGATGCGCGACTCACATAAAAAAGGGGAAGGACTTCAATCACATGGTTGTGGCCACCCTCATGCCTTTTTTTGACCCTCACCCACCCCTGTAGATGCCCCTGATTGTATCTAAACTGGTACAGAAGGGTAATAGAATTTTCTGACACCTTAAACCCAGGATAATGTTTTAAAAACTCAAGCATTAGTCATTATTGTAACACAGAAAAGATCTCAAGTTGCTCAGGTTGAATCATAGATTCTAATTCAAATAATCACAGAACAATGTTTACAGGTGGATTGCTGCAGTTGGCTTCCAAACAAACCCCAAGCATAATACATTAAAAAAAACATATTTTATTTATTTATCTCCCTGCTGGTTGGGGAATTCTGGGAGTTGAAGTCTACACATCTTAAAGTTGTCAAGGTTGAGAAACACTGGTCTATATCTTCTATAGTTGGAGATTTTTTTACTCCATTCCTTTCAAAGAGCAACAAATGAATCCTTTCATTATACTACCCAGTACAATATGAAATTTGCAAAAAAAAATGGAATGAATAAAATAGGAGCTTGCTTTTGAAGGAAAAATATCCTCTAAAACCTACTTTTTTCTATTAGTTGATCATGAAGGACTAGTTCAATCTAAATTCTTTAGCCAGGTTTCCACTGCCATTTTAAAACAGCATAGTTCAGGGTTACACAGCAGGATTTTTCCTTCTGTTCCAAAAGAGGGACTTCAAAACAGAATGAACAGAAGAAAGTATGAAGTATTCCTATGGGCACTGGACAATGATACTTTTTTTCCCCATACAAATTGTTGTCATAAAAAGAAATCTATCATGTCTAGTATTTTCTTCCCCGATCGTATGGCTTTCTGTTAACAAATCAAGATTACGGACTTAAATACCCTGTGAATTCTAAGAAAATATGCAGTGAATGGTACTGAATTGACCTTTTCAGTATTCTGTTTTGACTGACTGTCCATTCCAGTTGCAAGTTGTGGAGACTGTAAACAGAAGATGGGAATGGCAAATGAATCAAATTATAGAATATTAAAAAAGGTCAAAGGAGTACCATTTATTTTACCTTTCACAGAACAGATGAGGCAGAAAAAGTTATACCTCTGACTCATGACAAATTATATTGAAAAGTGTAAATGGTACCAATTGCAAATTCACTTTTCTGTTAAATAGTTGTGCTAAGAAGAGGAGGCTAGAATATCTCATTTCAGTGCAATCACTTGTAACCTTTCGTATTTGGTTCTAACTCCAGTGACATCAGAAATGTGCAGGATGAAGTTTTTCAAAATAGAGGCTTGAACATCCACTCTTCAAACTTAAAAAAGCAGTCTCACCATCACATCAGGATTTTTAATGGCTGAAGTTGTTAGTCTATCAGTCAAATTTAAAAAATAGATTTAAAAAGAATTGATTTAAAAGGTTCCCTCATTAATCAGGAAGCAGCCTTTTCTTTGAAAATAAATATTTAAATTGGATTACATTTAATTCTATGTTTATAGTCTTAGTTCACCCTAAATATTATTAAACCAGATGATGATAATTGCAAAAACTTCATCATCAATAAACTACTTACTCTTTGTGGCAAATGCCATCTTAGAAGAGGGATTATTTTTTCTTACTTTTAGATGCTTCCTAGGGAGATGCAGACATAATTAAAAATGGCAGGAGAGGGTTATTTAATTTTTTTTAATATGTCTACTGTATAACAGGGTGTCAGCTGCACAAACCAGATATAGATGTAGATGATGTGCCCATGAAAAAAGAAATAATCATTCTTTGGCGAGGAGGCAAGCTTGTCAATATTGATCAAAGTTATGCCATTTTCACATTCCATCATTTCAGTACTTTGCCTTTGTTGAAGATAGGGATAATATCCTCCTGGGGGAATAAAAAGATCCCATGTTGAGTTGAGTCTGGCAAGGTGGGAACCAGGTTGGAAATGGTTATGTAAACTATCACAATCATATACAAGGCTGCCAAGTGACACACCAAGTATTCATTAATTTGGAAGGGCGGTGGGGTGGGGGGAAGCCTAGGCTTTCAAACACTGAGTGAATATAAACATCCCTGATATCTTTTCACTGCAGTGGATAATCAATGGTGGTTTGTGAAGCTTCATTCTAGTCTGCAATAAAGATTTGAATCTAGCTGACCCATGTCTATGAATTTTCTGCCAAGTCAAGTTGAGAAGTTTTAAATAGCTAGAGATCCGTGATTTACTGTTGAGGTCAGTCTTGAAGACTACTAGCATGTTTTTATGGCAAAACACATCTGCAGGTTCATCCCCACTCAGAAGAACATGGAGCAGATAGTTTGTTTACAATCCTAAAAATATTAGTAAGCCCTTGCCAAAGGTAAATGGCAAACAGGATCTTATTGGTTAACCATGTTCCTTGGAAATCATTATTCATCTCCAGCATGAAAGGAATCAAGGCATATATAGAAGCCAAAGGCATTGGGGTACTGGCATAGGGGGTCAAGGAGGGACAAATGATGAAGTAGCATTGTAAGGTTGCAATGCAAGCTCTGCCTTTTGAACATGCATCATGACATCACATGGACAAACACAAGGGATGGAGCCTGCATCACAATGGCACAGCACTACTTTAGTTATTTTGAGGAAAGTCTCAGGTCTTGTGGACACTTCAAACAAAAGTTGCAGCTTATGCTAATCTATCCTGGCTAATTAACAGAGAGATGTATCTATATTCATTCATCCATATGTGCCTAGAATGATGCACAGGATAAGCCATAATGTACAATCTAAGTAACCTTTCTACATACATGTCCACCCATACAGCACAAGGACTATATATAATTTAATTTTGCTTAGGCCACTGCTTCTGGGGAGATTTCTATAAAGTTTGTGTAATACTGCTTTCCATCTTCTTGCCTTCGCTGAACGGAGGGCTTCAGATTTGCAAAGATCTGCTGCAGCTCTTGTATTATTTAAGTACACTATTGCAATATTAGACACACCATTTCTTGTCAACAGATCACTCAAAATTATAATTTTACAGAGCTCTAAAAGTGTAAAATAATGTACCTCCAGTGACATACTGATACTAATTCAAAGGTTAAAGCATGGAAACCTTGTGGAACCTCCAGTATTTTCAGTGGTAGTTTGCCCTTGCATTCTTCTTCAGGCTGAAAGTGAATGACTGGTCCAAGGTCATGTAGCTGGGTTTGTGCCCAAAGCAGGACTAGAATTCACAGTCTCCTGGTTTCTAGCCTGGTGCTTCACCACTACACTAGACTGGCTGTCTTACTTACTAATACATCTGTTAAACCTCCAGTAAGTGTACCTTTCTCTTCCACCATGTACTGTAGATATGTAGGGATGGCCAAAGCACAGGCATTTGATCATATGCAACCACAATTGTATAGACCAGGGCCTTCCTCAGTGCCCTAGTGAGTGGGAGAGTTAGGTGTTTCATGCCATGTACCAGCAGTTTTATCTTCTGAGTCATATGATGTCATTGGGAGCATGCATTCCATCACACTGCTTTCTTCCATCTCCTCCTTAATCCTCTCTGCTGCCTTTCCTAGTTCTTAGTTCCTCTTCTTTTCCAAAAGAGGACATGCCCAATGACATAAATCAGGCAGTAATCCAAAATCTACATCAATCTTTCCCCATTCATGAGATTATTATCTGCCTAGCAGAAAGTATTTGCTTTCCCATTCCAGAAAGATTGTTCTTTCCTCCTGACAAGTTCTTGGACCTTTAAAAAAAAGGAATGGAAAGGTAAGTGGTGTGTTAGGCTTACACCTTTATACCCAGTACTGAAAAACCCAAATTGTTATTTTAATGAATAGCAGTGCATATATAAAATCAACAGAAGACGTGACTGAAGTCTGTCGAGCTATGGCTCTTTCTCACCATCTGTCATGTTCCCCGTTGCAAGGCATAAGTGCATCACAACGGGGAACATGCACATCAGGAAAGAGGAAGGGAAAACCATAATCCCTTAAACACACACATCATCCCTTAAGCACACAAACTCACAAGTAAATCACCAGGACAATAGAAGGGCACCTCAGACCAGACCTGGAGACCATCAGCAGATCGGAGGAACTCCCACCCATTACCCCGGGGGGACGCACCTGCACCGGACGAAGGCAAGAAGACAAAGAGGATCGTCGGAGATCGCCCAAATCACCCATCACCAAACCTATTACCACGCTAATCCCCCATCCGGACCTGGCTTGGGGGGACAATAGGGGGTGGAGGGGGACAAGGTCCGCCACCAGGGTATAAACAGGATGCCCTGCCACCCTTCACGCATTCCCATCTTTTTCTCTGCATGCATTCTGTTTCAATAAAGCCGGAAATCCTTAGACCCTCTAAGTGAGTCCGTGTTTTATTCGAGGCGAGGCGCCCTGACACCATCTAATATCCCCACTGTGGCAAATCTCTAGCAAGTTGCATGTGGTTATTTGCTGTGACTACTGCATTTCCAAATGTAATTAAGATTTTAAAATAAAATTTCCTCTTAATCTAAGAAACTATGCATGGTGATTTATTGTTACTAGAATTGAATTATTTCCAGTGACATTTTATTGTAACAGGATTGCATTATAAACACCAGAAAACTAATAGTCTCCAGATTACTTATATGTTGTGAATGTTAATGCTGTTGGACTCTGGCATTTTAGTTGATGGAGGTAGTAAAAGCTAAGGCTGAAGTTTTTCTACCCCCCATCCCACTTGTGATTTCAAGATTTAAGTAGGCTCTAAATTTATTAAGAATTAAAATTTTCATTTTCCATTGCTGATATAGGCCTTAACTAAATCATTTTACTGAAATTAGAGAACTTACTAATGATCATAATTACCTGATTTGGAATACAAATGAGTCCATCTAATAATACAGGTTGACTGTATTTGGAGTTGAATGTTATTTCTTTCTAAGGTTCTTTTCCACTTAGGATTAGATGTAAAATGAAATTTTGCAATCAGAATTCAAAATCAGCATTTGGGACAGGAAGTTAGGCAAGCTCTGCTGGTTTTTTTTTCCCTTTTGTTGTTACTTTAATCATGGTTTTAATGTCTGTATGTTACCCAGTGTTACTGCTGTGAGATGTGCAGCTCTATAAAGTAGGCTGCTTTGTAAGTGTCTGAGCAATAGTTCTCTAATCTCAAACACTTTTACTCCCAATAAAAATGTATTTTGTTACTATAAATTATGTTACCAACCTAAATAGCATTTTCTTAGGGATAAGTGGCTCTTTCTTTCCATATCTAGGTCACTTCCATGTATTTTTACCCATGGCATTTTTCCATCCATTTCTTTTTTATCTCTGTATTTTCATTCATGTTCAGTCACTAAGTAACATTTAAATGTTTGTTCACATTTATAAGATTTTGAAACTCAAAACCAGATGGTTGTAACTGAAATCTATCTAGTTCCAAAGTCTTGAATGTAAGGCAAGCCCAAACTGATCTAAACACATTTAATATTTCATAATTTAAATCAATTTGTCTTTTCTGTGCTTGTACATTCTGTCTAACTGGTATAACAAATAAGCTAAAGTTCTGTACATGCTTAGCAGTTTGTTACTGTAGCCTTTTAGTTGCTGAAGGAAATGAAAAACATCCTCTTTCAAACAGATGTGCATGGAACAACTTTACCTTAACCCTTCAATTACTGTTTGCTAAAGAAGCAATCTACTAAAAAGTAAGATCTAAACTCAAACAACAAATCACAATAAATGGACTTTTTTTTTCCTCCTGATTTTATTTATTTGCTTCCATAGCCACTGTGGCTCTGTAATAATCTACTGATAGGATTTCCCAGCAAGAAAAGCAGCATGAACACCATACGTTAAATAATAATAATAATAATAATAATAATAATAATAATAATCTACTGTTGTAAATCAAGCAGATGTGCTAATAAGCAGAAAGTCAAGGAATAATATTGTAACCTAGAGGGCAGAATAGATCACCATGGTAGGCATTTCATATTCCCCAAACAGATTTTGGTGACATTCTCTATTTTTTTTAAAAAAGAAAAAAAACTAGAAAAACTAAGAATTTTTAGCACCATAGCTGGGTAAGAAAATTGAAATATTCTTCATTAATTTTGCTACAAATAACTGTATTGTAACATTTGGAGGGTCAAAAATCTAGTAGATAGCTAAATTCCAATCCAAAAAAATAATCCATAGAGTATTTGTTTCATATATGAATTCCAAAGATTCCTTAAGCAACCCTCTTTGATATTTGTTAACTTTTTTTTTTGGTCCCTTCAAGCCAGTGTTGACTCCTGGAGATTGCCTGGACAAGTCCCTGTAGTTTTCTTGGCAAGATTTCAGAAGTGTCTTGCTATTGCCTCCTTCCCATGGCTGAGAGAGTGAGTAGCCCAAGGTCACCTATCTGGCTTTGTGCCTAAGGCAGGACTAGAATTCATGGTCTCCTGGTTTCTAGATGCCTTAACCACTACACCAACTTGGTTCTCTTTAGTGAACATTATCATTTTCGTATTCCATTCCACTCTCAATTTTTATAGCTATGTTATGCCTCTGTTGATTTACTAGGGTCCTGATCTAAAACTCTTCTGGATTACATTCATATGAAGGGTGAAAGAGTTTCAAGCTATGAACAACAATTTATAGCAACTATAAATATTTTTTCTGGATTCCAAAGTTAGGTGGAATTCAGCCTGGTTACAGACCTCCAAGGGAAGTAGGCTAGACTAAAGTAGAAAAAACACCCCAGAAGAAGGCAGTGGTGACATTTTCTAATGATGTGAAGTCATCAGGAGTTGACTTGAAGGAGAATTTACTACATTATGAAACATACAGTATATACTGTAATGGAGTAAAAAATCTATGTTGATTTCTTTTAGGTATACCTGCAATAGTTTCCTGCAACCTGGTGTCTTCAAAATGTGTTGAACTAAAATGCCCAGAAATCCCAGTCAATATGGCCAGTTGTTCAGAAAATTATTTACAGTAATTCCAATGCATCCATTAGGAAGGCTGCCCAAGAGTGTATTCCTCCCTGGAATTTTCTATAATGACAGTGGAAATCATTCCAGCAAATAACATCATGCAATGGAAAACATTTATTTGGTGCTTTGGTACTGAGGAAAAATAAATTTGCTGATATTCTGCTTCTAGCAAACCTTGCTAATGCCTACTTTTATTAAGCTTTTGTTTCTTTAATTCTTCTGAATAATTTGACCAATGGATTAGCCTCAAATCAACAGAGCACCTTAAATATGTATCTAAACATGCAGAAGGCCTACCTTTTAATCTTTCTAACTATCTTAATTATAGGACCAAAACTGAGTCATTAGGCTCAGGGCTGGGTTAAAAACTGTGCATATTAGCTTTTCTTTAATACCTTTCACATTTCAGAGATAAAAAGTGTCTTCCCTTTCTGCAGTTTATTTAATGAATCACATGAAAAAACTGTGAAAACCAGCACTTTGAAACCCAATTTCTAGAGGTCAAACTGTTGCTAATCACATGGATTGCCACTGACATCAGGGCTTGTCTCCGTTGGTGTCCTAATCTGAATTGCGCCCTGGGCATTTATGTTCCAGATTAGCATCCCCCCTCAAACACTGTTTTGCACTCAAGGAAAAATCAGGTGATTAATGCCATTTGTAGCTTAATCCTAAAACAAGTCAGATGTGGTGCTGGGCAAGCAGTTAAGTGGAGAAAAATCCAAGCTGAGACAACAGCAATGCCTACCTACCAACCCACCCTACCTACCTCCTGAATTATAGGTTCACTTACCCAAAAATGTTACCCAAAAGTTACCCCAAAATGTACCTCCCTGATTGCTCATGCATCTATTTACCAAAATTGCTACATATTCATGGTTATGTTTTAATCTTCAAATAAAGATATTTTCAAACTTCCAGTAGTCACGTTATGTCACCAGCAATGATGTATGAAGAATTAATGTCATCTTGCTGTCAATTTTCCCATTCCTGCTAGAATGAGCTGATATAAAGTGGGGTGAATTTTGCTCACTTATACTTAATTGCCCTAGTTATTGTGAGCTCAGACAGGGAGCTACCACAGTACACCTTTCAACTGTAGTAACAGTCAATTACAGCCTAAAAGCTGGGGAGCCTGATCCAGAAAAATTTGGGTGGAAAAGGAGGAAAGTGACTTTTCTGTCCCCTCTCCTCAGCAATTCCCTGAACCCATTAAAATGTTTATTTCACAGATTAGAGTTCCTGTTGTATGGAATAGGCTATGACTACAGGGTTGGGGGTAGTGACAGTGAACCCTGAAGACTGAGCTGAAACTCTATGAAAGTGAATTCTTTTCACAGAACTTGTTTCAGCCTGATTTTAGGATCAGCTCTCCTTTTACAGGTAGTCCCTTTATTTAGCAGGGTCCTCAACCCCACAGAGAGGCATCTCTAGTATCTTCTGGAGGGAGAAGAAGTGGAAGAGTCACCCACAATCTGTTTCATTCCACATTTTCCCCTTCTGGATCCAACCCACCAAGTTTTTGAATGAAGGCGCAACTTACCTGGTCTTCAAAGTTCCCTCCAAACATCCAGCCCTGCCCATGAATCATGGGGCTCCACCTATTTTGGGAGCTCCAAGGGCTTCCTTTTCAGATAATCAGTCATTCCCATGGTGAAAGTCAAAACAACCATTTAATTAGTTTCAAGCATTTTTATGTTCCTAAGGACTTCATTAGGTACAAATCTTCTTTTGTGTTAAAGTATTTGGTGTGGGAGAGAAAATATTCTAACAACAATTTTAAACACTATGTTGAAACATACAGTTTCTATGTGCTTATTATATATGCCTGCTAAATTGTTGTGTTAAGTCCAGGAAGGCCAGAAAATATTAGAAAGATACTGGCTCCCCCTTTGTTATAAGATGGAGGGAAGGGAAAACACAGGCCAACCTGCAATATTCTGTTATTCTATCTCATCCTTTCTCAATCTGTTGACTCTGGAAGAACCCTTGAAATATTTTTCAGGCCTCAGGGAACCTCTGCACATTCAGGTTCAAGTATAGGCCACAAGTTACAAAATTATTATATTCGTTTCATGCGTAGGCCTATATATATGCATTAACAGTGTTCTTAAACTAAAAATAAAGAATGAATGTTACCTCTTTAATTTGAAGTTGCCCAAATTTTAAATATTTTTTTTAAATAAATTGGATCTCCCAGGGAACCCCTAGTGACCTCTCATGAAACCCTAGGGTTCCATGGAACCCTGGTTGAAAAACATTGTTCTATCTTATTTGATTGAGCCTATCTCAATAAAATAAAATTTTGGTCTTCCTGTGGGGTTAGTTTCCTGAACTGGTCTGTCTTACAGGGCTGACATCAATCTTGCCAATCTGCCTATATTTTCCCTTCCCTCTCTCTTAAAGTCCAAGGAGCAAAGAGCCATTCCATCTCATTCTAATATTTTCCAGTCTCCCAAGGTTAATGCATCCTTCTGTACCCATTATTGCCTTAGCAGTTTCTGGATGGTTTCTCAAAGGTCATCTCCATGGCTCACTAGAGCTCATGCCTCCCAGGAATATCCCATCACCAGCTGGACACATAGACACATAGCTGGACATGAGAGGGTTTAATCACTACAACATTCTAAATATTTACCCTTTTCTATGTATTATATGCCTGCCTGTGATCCCATGGTTGAGAAAATTCAGAATGATACAAAAAGCTCTATATGATTTGGTGCCTAAGTGCCTTCAGGACTACCTTTTCCTACCAGAATCAACTCAGTCAATACAGAAAAAAAAGTTTATCTGAATGAATTGACACTTATTTCCAAGTAATAGTTTGAACTGCAACTATGAATATTGTAAATTATCACTTAAGCATATTTATTATGTTTTTCACGTGTTCGGTTACTGTGGGTCACGCGAGGCACTTTGTAAAATTTATATTCCAAACCATTTGCCTGGTGCCCAAATTTGCAGCAACTTCATGAGAATTACATCCTAGTTCCATGCAAGGGAGAAAGCAGTCCCACTTTAGGCATGAAAGCCGGCTGGGTGACCTTGGCCAGTCTCTCTCTCCCAGCCCAACTCACCTCACAGGGTTGCTGTTGTTGTGGGGAAAATAGGAGGAGGAGGAGGAAGGAGTATTAGGTATGTTCACCACCTTGAGTTATTTCTAAATATAATAAAGGTGGGATAAAAATAAAACAAACAAACAAATAAATATAAGCTATGCTATACATTAAAGAGAGATAGAACTGCAGTCACGATTAAACAGATGTCTAAAACGAGGCTGATTCTAGAACTTTTCATCTCTGGTGAATGTCATCTGTGTGCTGATGTCATGATCAGACTGAAACATTTATTAAGGCAATCTATCCAATTTATGGCCTTGAGTGAATGATGTAAATTGTGACACTAGATGAAAGATCAGAAAACAGTGCAGGAGGTTGAAGGCTGTGTTAACTCTGCAGACTAGCACATTACTTAAAGGAAATTTAAACTCTAGAGAACAGAGGGGAACAATAAATGGGAATGCTCCTCTTTTTGACGGAAAGGGACAACAGACTTAATTTCTACATCCTTCAAGTGTCGCCCTCTCATATATGCATGGATATATATCATTGATAACAGACCACTAACAGTCTCATCATTCAGTGACATAAAAGCTTATCCCTTTTTGATTATCGTGGTGCTGGAACTTCTGCCTGATAATAGAAAAGTGAGCTTTTGCTTCTTTTCTGGATTGTACATAAAACAGAGAGAGGTTGGGGGGTGCATGCCGGCAGAAGTGAAGGGTCAATTGACCAGAATCTAACATAGGTAGAACCATTGCTTTTCTCTCCCTCCTCCTTGTTTTGTCTACTGGGTTCTGGGAAAAGCGAAAAGCAAAAGTAGTGCTACTATTATTGGTATTATTCTGAATTATGTGTCAACATTCAGCCTCCTGCTGTTCTCCTAGCTAAGCGGGAACTGAGGATGGTAGTAGCTGCTGCAACTGTTATTGCTTTCCATATTCTATATACCTAGATTTCCTGTCCCCCTTAAAATATGACTCAAACTTATCAGATACAATATATCAGATATATGTTGTCATATACCTGAATGTACTGTTTGAGAGGTCTTCTCATATTATATCAGAGGCAACAGATTGCCTGCTCCATTATTAAAATACTTAAGGCTATTGTTAAACAGTACAAGATAGGAGATAGAGATAGATATAGAGAGATAGATAATAGATAGACAGACAGACAGATAGATAAGAGAGAGAGAGAGAGATTTTCCTCAAGCCTGAACAATTATGTATATTGCCAAACCCAATGGCCATGTTATTTTTTTTTAGAAACTTGCATAAATAATTCAATAATTCAATTATTTTAATTTAGACAGATGATTAAGATATACAAGAGTCAGTGTGTTATAGCAGTAATGCTACTCTAAACTGGTATTCACAAGAGAAAGAGGCATAGGTTTTTGGGGTTTTTTTACAGAGAAAAAAATTCTGCAAAGAATTGAGGGATGGGGATGAGGAATGCAGAAATGTGCAAAGTTCCCTCTTATCTTTCTTATACATAAGAAAATGAACATTTGTTAATATTTTGACCATTGGGTAGACCATTGTTTCCTTCCTGAATTCCAAATGAATTCTATTTTGTTCCTCTTTCTATCTGCCTCACTATGAAGCAAAGCTGACGTATAACAAACACCCTGCAAAAATATTTATATTTTATTTGGTGGTAAATTGTTATCTACCTATCCATCCATCCATCCAGAACAGTTTCATTTTGTCACTTTGATTTTTTAAAACGTATAACAGAACTTTTTTTAAAAAAAAATCTAGAGTGTTAAATCTTCATTCCATCATAACTATAAAGCCTTTAGGCTAAACAACCATCATTACCACATCCAGAACTGTATTCAGATATGCAGAAAGTATGCATATGTATTTGAATGGGAGTCACATGGTAAAAGTGTACCCAGGTATACAGAAACATCAACTGTGCTTCATGTGCTAGATTTGACTACTATGGTATACGTTCAGTTTCAACTGGTTTAAATTATTGCAGCCCATCGTATATGCGTGAAAAATTCAACTGGTCCAGAATGCCAATAAATCTAGTTACAGTAAGGACATGATTCTCTTATTAAAATAATTTAACTGGGATATAGTTCATTTCTTAGCACAATTTAAAGTGCTGCTTATGAGCTCTACATAATATAGGACTATTTGAGAGACTGCATTCTCCCATACAAACCTGAGACTTAAGATCTTAAAAGATTCCTTTTTATGGGACCTCCTCCTGCAGACACACATGAGATATGCATGCTCACTGGCTGCTCCCAGGCTCCAGGATTCCTTAGTGATGGATGCCAGACTTAGTCCATTTTTTATGCCTTTCTACTACGAGGCAAAGACATTTTTAATAAGTCAAGCTCTTAAGCATTTAAATTCATTGCTGAAATAGATTTTAATCTGGAAAAAGTTATAATGTTTCTTTGATTTGAGATTCTGTAAGCTATTTTTAGTGGAAAGGTAGGATAATGATTTTATAGATAGATTTAAAAAAAATGCTGAAAAAATGGCTGCCCTAAAATAAAATAAGCTATATTATGAAGGACTATGTACATACATTTGTATGTGTGTGAAAGAATGTGAGATTGTGAGAAAGAGTGAGAGAAAAGAGTGGGAAGCTAATCATTTCCTGCAACCCCCTTTGGGCAAACATTGGGTAAAAAAATATAAAGTGTAACAGGTAAACAAATAAATGTAAAATATGCAAGTTCTCAGTTTCTGTATGTGTTTATGTTCCTTTCCCAGCCTCCCTTGCTTTCATTCTTAGCTTCGCCAGTTACTGTGGCATATCACATCTTATCTGATAAGCGTGTACTCTGTTCTTGACAATGACTGAAGCTGACAAATATTTTCCAAGATGTCATCTGCAATCACACAGGTTCTTGAAGTATCTTTATTTTTTGGTTGAGTACTGTGGCAATAGATGTTAATATGGTATAAGTTAGCATGTCAGCTCTCTCACACCTGTGCTGACAAGTGCTAGGAGGGTTTGTTTAAGCCTGACATGTGAGGAGACCTTTTGCTGTCCCTCATGGTTTCATCAAACACAGGTGCATCTGTACTGGCCTTTTTCATTGTGTATAATACTTCTGTAATATTTTAATTCATATCATTTATTCCATAATTTCTGAGTGTTTAGAATTTTATAACCCATCATTTATTCTATTATTCATTTTCCCCTACATATTTCCATATTTTTTCACAGATATTTTTTCCCCATGTTTTTACTAGAATTTCTTCTACTTGTCATCTTAGCCAATGAGACATCTTGACGTGAACAGGATGATATTATAAGACAATGTACCAATGGGAATTATGAGATCAAACCAAGTCCCCTTCTTGCCATCCCTGTGAGAGGGAAAAGACCCATCCAGAAAAGAAATGTTCCCAGTCTCACCATACAAATGACTTAATTGTTTGCCAGAAAGACATAGCAAGATTGGTTCTGATCCACTCCTAGATAGGTATAGCTATACCTGAACATTCATCCATACCCTGCCCTGAGTAATGAAAGACTATCAATCTGATCATTAAGCAATGAGGAGATATTACCCCTTTACATAAATTCCTGCTCTTGGCAATTAATACAAAAGTCTGTAATGATATATTTCTACATATAGCAGTCAAATTCTGGGATGTAAATGTCTCTTCATAACAGAGTTTAGCCTTCCAGCACAGAATACTTGAGATGGAATGTTGTGCTCCATGAATTCTCTTGCCCCATTACCCTGGAGTGTTTTATAGGTCTTCCAGATCTGGGGTCCAAACATTTGGATGATCATTAAATGTCAGCATAGCAAAATATGACCCCATAATTCTTTAATGCTATTTAGTGGTAATCTGGTTTCTTGCAGCCCAGACCCGGTAGCATTAATATTCTGAGCAGTGGGCCTACTGTGGCAGGCAATCAAGGGTTAATAACCACTGTAATTTCCTCATACCTTCTATCATCATCATCATCATCATCATCATCATCCCTATAAAATGCAGGAGATTGCAAGTTCAGGCTCAAAAAAAGCACCACCTAACTGAAACACATGTCACCTTGCAAATAAAGGCTTATTCAAAAATTAGTCATAAGGTAGAATTTATTATTAGTGGATAGCAGACGATAGTGCTACAGGCTTTAGACCTATAAGCTCAGAGATCATGTGTTGGGTGTCTATGCTGAAATCTGATCAGAGGGTACAAATCTATTCCTACATTTGAATTGGAACAAAGATACCTGAAGTGTCAACTATTGTTATCACCATGCTTATTTTTCCATCATATGTTGACAGTTCTAGCTTGTTTTGTACCCAAACTAGGTATTGTTTTAAATGTTGAGAGAACCATGGGGTCTCTTTGTCTAGAAGCTTGGACTTAAAAGTTAGAGTGGGTAGCTTTATTTAAAAGTTAGAGTGAATGAACTGTATAGTACAGGTCAATAAATCTTCCCTAACAATTTCTTTGACGTTATCAGGTATTACTTGAATTGGACTGTTTTTCTTTCATTAGATGTGAGAAGGGTATGTAAAATAAATTGTAATTAGTATGTTATAAAATCATTATTTTCATAATTAAATGCAAATTACATTTTGATCACTTCTGTAGGAAGACATTTAAACAGACTTCTCTTTTCTTTCAGTTGTTTTGAGTCTTTATCAGAATATTTATCAGTAAATCTCTAGATTACCATTGTTCTGTACAATTTGATTGATAAGATTACATGATGTTAAATAACATTCAATGATAGACTTTGTACTATCTTCTCTATGAAGGCAGCCATAAAAATTAGGTCTAAGAATATAATAAAATATAAAGGCCTAGAAACCTTTATTAAATAGTATTTTCTGAAAATGAAATTTCAACCTATCTTTAGGTAATGTAAACATTCTCAATCAATACTAAGCTTAGGGTTCCTTCTTATGATGCAGAATAGAAATATCTGTAGCATTTATTTAATGGCATTCAAAACATGTTCTCTTCATGTCAAAATATAGCCATTCTGAAGGGAAAACAGTATTTTGGGGGCACATGGCAAATACGTATCCAAACAATTTTGCTAAACAGTGAGACTTGATAGATATGTGGGTTGTGAAGTGCTACAGATTTGATTTTAGAAAGATGTAGAAAACACAGAGGACAAATGGAACATATATCTGCAACTCTGTAAAGCATCTGACTTTTTCTGGGATTGAACAGCTGCCTTCTACACATGGTCCTGGGAAAAGATGCATCTGCTTTAAACAGTTGTAGGCAGGTTTTATGTATATTGTCCCGATGTGCTTCAAAGCAATTCTTTAGCACTGAATGCAAATCCATTGCACAGCCCTAATTTTTTGTGTTCCTCTTTTTCATATAATGTGGCTTCTGGACACCTGGTCAAATTGTTTTGCCAATTAGTGTACATCTGAAAGTATTTATTTATTTAAACAATTTATATGGCCACCCACCTCACAGCAGTGACTCTAGTCAGCAAGCAGAAGATTAGAACTGAAAGGCAGCCCAACACAATTTGCTGAAATAAACAACCAAAGCCATCAATATAACACATGCCAGAGGTCTAAAACATTCCATATTCACAGTCAGTAAAGAAACAACAACCAAATCAATCAACCAGCAGGGCTCATTTAACATCCTAGCCCAAGTGCCGGACTGAACAGTCAAGAGTCTTTAATGCTTTGAGAAAGGCCATTAAAAGTTGGGTCCATCTGGGTCTCTGAGAGGAAGCTCTTCCACCAGGCAGGTGCTGCTATAGACAAGCAGGACTCCTAGGTCCCACAAGATGATATTACTTAATGGAGTGAACCCAGAGCATGCCCACCTTATTGGTTCTGCACCTGGCCCTATACCATGTTGGGCTTTATAAGTGATAATAAGCACCATGAATTGCACCCAGAGGTTCAATAGATGCCAATGCAGCTCATGTAGCAATGATATTGTATGTATCTATCATGAAGAAGATTAAAGTGTTCCTATTGGCAGTATCAGCCAATACACTTATGCTTGAACTTCTATGAAAATTCTGATTTGTGCTGCTAAAACACAATCTGACCATGCTGTTGTTTCTCTCTAAATAGTTGGAGCTAAATACAGAGCACATTTCAAGTAAGTCAAGTTTGCTTATCATGAAGTTTAAATTTGTATAATTAACCAAAATGGTTAAGAATGTTTGAGATGGTGAGGAGTCATAGAATATAAAGGAGTCTGATACTGAACATTCTGGCAAATGACTTTCTACAGCCTAGACAACTGCCCCCATGTTAGATTGACCAAGCTCAGCTAGTCAAATACATTCTGGACCACTTATGCCACCTGGGTCTCAAGAAATAGAGGTGAATCTAGCAGTTCAAAAAGACAGGACACCTGTTACTTCATGGGGAGGGTGTACAATCTTATCCAGACTCAGAGATACCTCATGAGAACCAGTTCACAGTGCTGCACCTTGTTAGAATTCATCCTCAATTTATTGGCCATCATCTAGTCCATTACACCACCCAGACAATGGTCCAACTTCCAGGCTCCGATGACAGTGAGAAGTAGATCTGGGTGACAACAGCATGTTGGTGTCACCCAGACTCAAGCAACCTGCTGGTCTCACTCTGTGGCTTCACAATTGTTAAACAACAAGAGTGACAAAAAGATTCCTATGGGATCCCATTTTAATTTAAAAAATTCCTTTTTAAAAAATAAAACAGCACTGGCTTACCAACCAGCCATATGGCATGGAAATATGAATGATCTAGCAACTGGGGTGGGGTGAGGTTGCTGGAAAATGCCCCTTTAAAATGAGTTTGATTGAATAGCAGGAAGAGAAGAAGGAGAAACCTCTTATCATTCTCTTTCTTTAACAGGGCTCCCACTTCACTGCTTTAAAAGTAAATTAAAGTAATCCCACCACAAAAGCTAAAGAGGGGTGCCTTAGAGACAAGCACTTAATATTGTCACTCAGTTGCAGCAATAGCAGTCCATTCACAGCAGTCCATTGTCCACTCCATCAGCAGCAAGGCATGAATGCAGAATGGCGCTTCATTGACCTCTGCTTAATCCCTGCTGCTTTGCCTCATCACTTCACTTCCCAAATCACCTTATCAAGCCTAAGCCAATAACCTATACTCACAACGTAGTATCCTCCTACTCATCATCATCACAAGCTTCAGTCCAGAAGCCCAATTGCAACTCTAAGAATAGTCAGAAAGATTCCTAATGTTCCAACCTTGACACAGCCAACTATTATTCCGAATTTAGATTATTTGCTCCAATCTCAAACTAAGATTTGAAA
Organism: Candoia aspera; assembly: GCF_035149785.1. Taxonomy (NCBI): domain Eukaryota; kingdom Metazoa; phylum Chordata; class Lepidosauria; order Squamata; family Candoiidae; genus Candoia; species Candoia aspera. The sequence continues at coordinate 165,136,677 of NC_086155.1, forward strand.
AAACACCTGTATTTTATTTCAAGCTCAGAACTCTAGAATGCTGTTTTGGCCATTTGATCGTTTAACACATCTCTAGTGAGCAGCTGAGAATTTCTTGCTGTTATCTATAAAGCAGAAAATTTTAGCTACGCTGAGCTCTCCAAGGTCCTGAATTTTGTACCCATTTCTGATGATAACGTTTTCTTGATTTTGGCTGCATTGCTCCTGCTCAATTCATTTGTTATTTCTACCTTGATTTTGCCATGACTTCTCTTTCTGGATTAGATTTTCACTTCCCAGACCTGACTCCTGAAAAAACCCTGTTAATTTTCAGGGACAAGCTAAGTCTTAAAGTAAGCAATACCCAAGAAGAAAAATATGCTGAGATTATTTTATTCTTCACCAACAAGTTACATCAACTCCCCCTTCCATTTTATTGCTTATTTATTACAGTAATTAATTGCCTTTCTGCCCAAGGGGCCTTGAAGCTGAAAAACAACTTTAAGAGAGCTACATTAAAATAGGCAAGATACAAGCAGGACAGAGCAAATTATATAACAAATGTAAAAGTAAATTCAAGCTCATCAAAAGACAGATATAACAAAATAGCTTTTACAGACTCCCTCAGGCTAATGAAAGATGAAGCCAAACTGATTTTGTAAGAAAGGGAACTCCAGAAAAAGCTCTGCCCTCTGGACTAAGCAACTTAAAGTCTTTTGCTGCTGTAACATGCAGCTGACTGTATGTATGTATGTATGTATGTATGTATGTATGTATATGATTCTGGGCAGATGCATATTGAAGGGAAGAAGTTTTTCAGATACCTGACTCACAGCCATTAATAAGAGAGAAGTCCTAGCATTTCAACTCCAAACCAAGGCAATAAATCTTGTTTGTTTAAGTGCAGTCTACAAACGTTAGTACACATAGATACTGGAAAGTGGATCCCAGTAACATAATCCCAGGTAGGGTTTGTTTATTTGTTTAATTATTTAATTAATTTTTATCACTGCCCATCTCCCCCCAAAGGAGGGACTCTGGGTGGTTTACAATAAAACAAAGTTAAAATTTGATACAATTATAAAAACAATAAATATAAATATAAATAAACAATAAAAATATAAAATATGATAAAATCCAGGTGGACTGAGAAATTCTGTGTCAATCCATGAGTCTAAAGGGCCATTCTAAGGGGCTAGCCATCACCAGGAATAACTATTCCCCTTCCCACGCCAGGCATGCTTGCAGAAGCAGGTTTTTAGTTTTTTTTTAAAGTCCAGGAGTGATGTTAAAAAGGAGCGAAGAGAGTACCAAGCCCTGTGGCACCCCACAAAGAGGGGGCCACAGGCTGGATCTCTCTCTCCCTATTAACACTGATTGGGACTGGCCCTGGAGGAAGAAGGTGAACCAGCACAGGACTACGCCACCAACCCCCAACTCCCTGAGCTGCGCCAAAAGGATACCATGGTCAATGGTATCGAAAGCTGCTGAGAGGTCAAGAAGAGCCAGGATGGATGCACTGCCCGCATTCTGCTCCCACCAGAGATCATCCATAAGTGCAACCAATGCTGTTTCTGTCCCATAACTGGACCTGAAACCTGACTGAAAGGGGTCTAGATAATTCATTTCATTCAGAATCCTCTGGAGCTGCAATGCCACCACTTTCTCAACCACCTTCCCCAAAAAGGGGAGGTGAAAGACTGGGCAAAAATTGTCCAGTACACTAGGGTCCAGCAAAGGTTTCTTGAGGAGAGGGCACACCAGTGCCCTTTTAAAGGCAGCCAGAAACACCCCCTATCTCAAGGATATATATATCATCATCTGGACCCAACCACATGTCACCTCCTGTGCCACCTCCACCAGCCAGGAGGGACATGGATCTAATTGGCAAGTGATGACATTTACAGTCTGGGGGATCCTGTCCACTTCTTCAGGTCCAACAGGATCAAACTGTTCTCAGATAACTGGGTAAGTATGATCCCCAGGCATCTCTACAGACCCTGTCTCACTCTCGGAGTCCAACTTACAACGGATCCCCTGTGGAGGAGGCAGCAGAAGAGAATCTCAAGGTCACCAGGGCATGATCTGACCATGACAAGGGGGATAGGTGTAACTCTCCTATCCTAAGGTTGCTTTTCAATTACTTTTTCCAGTTTACACAATGAACACTGAATATGTCTTTGGTTTCTTGTACTATAGAACAATGAAGTACAAGAAAGAAAAAAAAACAGTAATTTTCAAGTCAAGAATGGCAATAATAAAAAATATCAAGCCTGAAGTGCCACTTTGGCATCCTTTTCCTACTAATCTCACATTTGGATCTATGACAGGAAAGTATGTAATGAAAAATAGAAATGTTACATGCTACAAGATTTATGTTGTGATTGAATTTCTTGCTGCATTGCTTGGTTTTTTCACAGACAAAAGACCATAGTTGACAAGGTATGTGCACATATTCTGCTAGTGTTGCTAAGAGGGATTTTACTCATTTTGTCATTTCATGTTTTCCTTTTCAGGTTTCCATGGACACACACCTTTGCCTATGACTAAAGAAAGATGAGTATACATCATTTCTGTCAGAAACTAGGACAGTTGTGAATGGTTCTGTGTTTCCATAGAAACACAAATGTGTTGGCGTATCTCATTATCACACCCCTTTGTGCAGCATCCCCATTTCAGTAAACACAGACAAATGTTTGCATCTCATGTGCAATATACCCTGTTACAACAAGAAAGCTTTTCTGTAGTAACGAGTATCTATTCTTCAAAACTGAAGTAACAGAATGGACTATATATCTGCATCATAACCCAAGTCACACATAAATCATCAGACAGACACTTCTACAGCTTGCAAATGAGATATGACATTATGTCTTTTTAGGACTTAATACACGCACACAAATATATCACACACAAACATGATTTCATGTCTGTGTGTGTGTGTGCACGCTCACACGCTTTCCATGTTGTTTTTTCCTTGGAAAGGAGTCAATTAATCTTGCAGAATTTAGGTAAGACCTTTCCAGTCTGGTGCCTTATAGTCAGATTGGGTTTCAAACTTCCAGAATTTCGAACTGGGTATTCTAGGACCTTTAGGTCCAACATCTTAAGATCATCAGGTTTGGTTTCTCTGTTCTAGGGCAGTATCATTTCCACTATGAATCCCCATAAAGGTTTATAACTCTGAGTCCTCATTTGATCTCCAGAAAAGTCCCTACTCATGTTATGTCCCTTTAATTAATTAAACAATTAATTAAAATTAAGATGGGTGAAAGACACAAGCAATTAAATTAAGAATAAGGCAACCTTATTTTAAATTAATTTCTACCTAATCTCTGAAACATCAGACATTTTGCTATTTAAAGACAATTGCTTCAAATAAACTGATGTGACCTTTGGGCTAGAATCATTATTACATAAAGAACTTTTCTGTATCCAAGATTTTTTTTTCAGTTGAGAGCAAGAAAAAAATATTTTTTCCAGTACCTAATGTTTTCTTACCTATTAAAGTATTTACAATGTAATGAATTAACTATTTAACATTGTTACAAATTAACTATTAAGTAGATTTCAAGTTTATATATTTTTGCATATCACCAATGCATAGAACTAGGAAAAAAAGTAACAACAAACATAAAAATGAAGGATAAGGACAATGAGTAAGTATTCTTGGTTATTCAGTAACTTTCATAGAAATTTCTATATAACTGCTATTAAGACCACCCCACCCCACCCCAAAAAAACAACCCCCACACACAGAAAAACAGAAAAAAAATATATTTGTCTATTCAAATTACTTTCCATACTACTTTTATATCAATGCATAATAGAATTGCCTCAATATTAGATAGAACTTGAAAATAGCATTGGCATAATTGTTAAACATTGGGCTGTGAAATGATTCTTTCATCTCCACTTTTCTAGATTATGTACAAGAAGCTGTTCAACCAGTATCAAATCTTACAGTGACATAATGTAACCTGAAGCAAACAAGGCTCCCTAAGAGCATATGTACAATAGAAATTTATTTGATACAATTTCTATTCACTCTCTTTCAGTGCCTCAAGTCATGCTTAAACTTTCTGGGAGCAGCATTTGACTGGCAAATTGGCCATGCCTCTCATGCCACCACATGAGATGCCTTGTATTTGTTATCACTCTTGCTTTAAAGCAGAGAAGGTGAGAGAATTCTTTTGGGGACCTATGATACAGTGCACAGCTGGGGTCATCTGTCTTCTGTTCAGCTTTTTATTTTTATTCTCTCCTTCTTCTTAATATTGCCTCCAAAGTTTCACATCTAATTTATATCTAGCTAGCTCTCAGTTTCCAATGCTGCCTGGGGACAAGATAAGATGATACAGTACCATTAGTGCATTAGTGTACAATAAAAGGCAGTTTACAGAGTAAAGGTAATCCTCATTGATCAAAGTCTTCTGTGAAATAAAGGGCAGAATATTTTTGTTGGAGAAAGAGGATGGACACTGTTTCTGTTATTGATAGCAGTGAGTTCAGTAGCTGCTCTTAAATCTTCATCCAGAACATGAAGTCTTTCTTGGGGTGGCTATGTTCAGAGTCTAGACCAAGTTCCCAATATTTTAGGACCTGTGAACATATCTGACATTTTGATGTTAATCTCACAAAAATGGATGTCCTCGCAGGTACGGCCAATCACAAAGCACTCCTATATTAGAAGGCAACCACCACCCTCCCTTATCGTCTCAGGATAATCTCTATCTTCTCACCTTACGTTTATTTTTCTGGGGAGCAGAGGAGGGACATTGCAAACAAAGCCCTGAGCCAAAGCCACCCACTACTTTTTCTAAGACTCCCTCTATACTCTATTGAAATCATGCCATTTGGCACCATGTTGTTGCTTATTCGTTTAGTCGCTTCTGACTCTTCGTGACTTCATGGACCAGCCCACGCCAGAGCTTCCTGTCAGTTGTCAACACCCCCAGCTCCCCCAGGGATGAGTCCATCACCTCTAGAATGTCATCCATCCACCTTGCCCTTGGTTGGGCCCTCTTCCTTTTGCCCTCCACTCTCCCTAGCATCAGCATCTTCTCCAGGGTGTCCTGTCTTCTCATGATGTGGCCAAAGTATTTCAGTTTTGCCTTTAATATAATTCCCTCAAGTGAGCAGTCTGGCTTTATTTCCTGGAGGATGGACTGGTTGGATCTTCTGGCAGTCCAAGGCACTCTCAGAATTTTCCTCCAACACCACAGTTCAAAAGCATCGATCTTCCTTCTCTCAGCCTTCCTTATGGTCCAGCTCTCGCAGCCATATGTTACTACGGGGAACACCATTGCTTTAACTATGCGGACCTTTGTTGTCAGTGTGATGTCTCTGCTCTTAACTATTTTATCGAGATTGGTCATTGCTCTTCTCCCAAGGATTAAGCACCTTCTGATTTCCTGACTGCAGTCAGCATCTGCAGTAATCCTCACACCTAGAAATACGAAGTCTTTCACTGCTTCTATATTTTCTCCCTCTATTTGCCAGTTATCAATCAAGCTGGTTGCCATAATCTTGGTGTTTTTGAGGTTTAGCTGCAAGCCAGCTTTTGCACTTTCTTCTTTCACCTTGATCATAAGGCTCCTCAGTTCCTCTTCGCTTTCAGCCATCAAAGTGGTATCATCTGCATATCTGAGATTGTTAATATTTCCTCCAGCGATTTTAATGTTTCCTTTCAGTGCCTTGGATTCCTGAAGCCCAGCATGTTGCATGATGTGTTCTGCATACAAGTTGAATAGGTAGGGTGAGAATATACAGCCCTGCCGTACTTCTTTCCCAATCTTAAACAAGTCCGTTGTTCCGTGGTCTGTTCTTACTGTTGCTACTTGGTCGTTATACAGATTCTTCAGGAGGCAGACAAGATGACTTGGTATCCCCATACCGCTAAGGACTTGCCACAATTTGTTATGGTCCACACAGTCAAAGGCTTTAGAATAGTCAATAAAACAGAAATAGGTGTTTTTCTGAAACTCCCTGGCTTTTTCCATTATCCAGCGGATATTGGCAATTTGGTCTCTAGTTCCTCTGCCTTTTCTAAACCCAGCTTGTACATCTGGCAATTCTCGCTCCATGAATTGCTGAAGTCTACCTTGCAGGATCTTGAGCATTACCTTACTGGCATGTGAAATGAGTGTCACTGTTTGATAGTTTGAACATTCTTTAGTGTTTCCCTTTTGTGGTATGGGGATATAAGTTGATTTTTTCCAATCTGATGGCCATTCTTGCGTTTTCCAAATTTGCTGGCATATAGCATGCATTACCTTGACAGCATCATCTTGCAAGATTTTGAACAGTTCAGCTGGGATGCCATTGTCTCCTTGTTATTAACAATGTTGCCTTGTTATTAGCAATGCTTCTTAAGGCCCATTCAACCTCACTCTTCAGGATGTCTGGCTCTAGCTCACTGACCACACCATCAAAGTTATCCCTGATATTGCTATCCTTCCTATACAGGTCTTCTGTATATTCTTGCCACCTTTTCTTGATCTCTTCTTCTTCTGTTAGGTCCTTGCCATCTTTGTTTTTGATCATACCCATTTTGGCCTGGAATTTACCTCCGATGTTTCTAATTTTCTGGAAGAGGTCTCTTGTCCTTCCTATTCTATTGTCTTCTTCCACTTCCACACGTTGCTTGTTTAAAAATAATTCCTTATCTCTTCTGGCTAACCTCTGCAATTTTGCATTTAATTGGGCATATCTCCCCCTATCACTGTTGCCTTTTGCTTTCCTTCTTTCTTGGGCTACTTCTAGTGTCTCAGCAGACAGCCACTTTGCCTTCTTGGTTTTCTCTTTCTTTGGGATGTTATTTTGTTGCCGCCTCCTGAACAATGTTGCGAACGTCTTTCCAGAGTTCTTCTGGGACCCTATCTACTAAGTCCAGTCCCTTAAATCTATTCTTCACCTCCACTGCATATTCCTTAGGAATATTAGTGAGCTCATATCTAGCTGATCTGTGGGTCTTCCCTAATCTCTTTAGTCTGATCCTAAATTGTGCAATAAGAAGTTCATGATCTGATGTACAGTCAGCTCCAGGTCTTGTTTTTACCGACTGTACAGATGTCCGCCACCTTTGGCTGCAAAGGATGTAGTCAATCTGATTTCGGTGTTGTCCATCTGGTGAAGTCCACGTATAAAGCCATCTCTTAGGTTGTTGGAAGAGAGTGTTTGTTATGCAGAGTGAGTTGTCTTGGCAAAATTCTATCAGCCTATGTCCTGCTTCGTTTTGTTCTCCCAGGCCATGCTTACCTGTAATTCCAGGTGTCATTTGACTGCCCACCTTAGTATTCCAGTCTCCTGTGATGAAAGTAACATCTCTTTTAGGTGTGTCGTCCAGTAGGTGCTGCAGATCCTCATAGAACTGCTCTACTTCAGCTTCTTCAGCATCTGTGGTTGGGGCGTATATTTGGATCACTGTGATGTTAGATGGCTTGGCCTGAATTCGAATTGAGATCATTCTATCATTTTTTGGATTGTATCCAAGCACTGCTTTAGCCACTTTACTATTAATTATGAAGGCTACTCCATTTCCTCTGTGGTCCTCTTGTCCACAGTAGTAGATCTGGTGGTCATCTGATGTGAAGTGGCCCATTCCAGTCCATTTCAGTTCACTGATGCCCAAAATGTCTATCTTTAATCTTGACATCTCACCAATAACCACATCCAATTTGCCCTAGCTCATAGATCTTACATTCCAGGTTCCAATGGTCTGTTGATCCTTAGAACATCGGATTCGCCGTTCACCACCAGCACCGTCGGCCGCTAGCTGTCATTTCGGCTTTGAGTGTCCTAACAACCAGGAAACACACTGAGACAATGAACTGGTCTCTAATATTTATTGCTAGTACTTAACAGGAATCCTAACAAACTGAAGAAGCGTGGGAAAAACCCAGACATATAACCCCCAAGGGTTAAGGCGGTCCCGATCTGTGTCTCTTTGAATGGCTGAACAATTCATCAGTGCTACGCATGCGCTTGACAGTCTGGATGGGAGCCCCCTGCTCGCCATCCTTACTCATGACATTGAGCTAGCTGCTTCATCACATCTGGAGGTAGTTGAACTCATCCTCTGTTCCCAGTAGCATTTTGACCATCTTCCGACCTGGGGGTCTCATCTTCTGATGGTATACCGACATATCTCTGGTTGTACCGATCCATTTAGTTTTCATGGCAAGAATACTGGGGTGGGTTGCCATTACCTTCCCCAGGGATCGCATTTAGTCTGACCTCTCTGTCATGACCTTCCCATCTTGGATGGCCCTTCATGGTTTAGCTCATTGAGGTGCTCAATCTCCAGCACCACGAGAAGGTAACGATCCTTTGCTGATGATTTGGCACCATACAAGATATTAAAATTGAGAATGGTCTTTATAGTATTCCACCATCTCTTAATTAAAAGGGTGCTTTAAAAAAATTAGAGGGCAGTGACCCTAGCAAGTGCCGAGCAAGGGTTTTACTTTTATGTAAGCTCTGCTTATTACCATCAGATATTTTAAATGGCCCCAATGCTAAAGGATTGCTCTCTGTACCACTAAAGCAGCCGACATCACAGGGGAATGAATTGGATGCCAGTCATTGTTCCAAAAAAAAAGGAAAGTAACCTCTGCAGAACAATCAACATCATCACTTGCGAGATGGGCAGTGTAGAAATATGAGAAATAAATAAATCACACTTACATCATAATTTGGCAAAGAGATCAATTATTTCTCTCATAATCACTTCTGCTATGTTATCTGCCTGATGTTCATAATGATGATAGCTCTATCGCTGTACATTTTTTTAAAAATTTATGCATTGTTCAGGTTTTAAAATATGCAAATGGAAAAGTGATAGACTAAACCCCACCCGCTCTAGACTAATCTTCCACTGACATGACTCAATGGGACCATAAGGAAGTAGAGCATATCTCTAGATCTGGTTTATACTGTAGAGATTCAATCAGAACAGAGTAGGATTATGGTAATGAATTTTGCATTGTTCAGGCTCCACCCACTCTCAAAACTTCTGAGCAAACAAAAAAACAGTACAGTAATAGCTGAAATCATGAATCAACATTCTTTGCCTGGCCTTAGAAAAGATGGAAGAGCTATTACATTTTCTCTATGCTATGCTTCTTTTCTATTGTTCTGACCCATCCTAGTGCAAGTTTTAATTATCTTATGTACCACTTGATAATTATGAATGCTTATGATAATTTCTTTGTTGTTATTTCTAAGAAAATATATGGAATCCACTACCCCTTTTTATACTACAAAGAAGGAACCAGAAATGTTGTTTATGTGTCACAGCTATCGTAAAAGCAGAGCACAATAAGGATTTTAATATGCCTGTAGACCAGACATGGAAAATAAACCTGCTGTTGCTATTTTCCCATCATATATTCAGTAATTTCCTCTTTTGCCATTTTAAAGGTTGCAATTGATGGCAACTTGGGAAGTGTTTGAGGGCTACATTCACAGCTTTGGGAAGGGGAATGCAGGACACCTGTAGCATTTTCACCTGTATGGAGTACTATAAAATGTAGCAATTCACTTCTGGTTATTGAAGTGTGCAATTACTCATCTGTGGTCCAGCTAGAAGGTGGCATCTAGCTGGCTAATTGCAAATAAATAGATGAGCAGATCTGACCGTGTTAATATACGGATGGGAGACCATCAGGAATTCTTAGGTGTGTAGGCTATATTTGAAAGTAAAAGAAGAAAAAACATCCTGGAGGAAGGCAATAAAAACCCACTTTTATATTGTTGTCAGGAAAAACACTAGGAAATCATGAGGCTTTGAGCTCAACTTGGAGGATACTTTTCCTAAGTCAATAATCAGCCCAGATTTTGAAACATTGTTTGGTAGATAATATCCAAAGAACTAGAACATCAAGAACCTTTCTATTAGATGTAATAGACATCTGGCCATAAGAGAAATTTAAATACAAGTTTAAATGAGACTGTTAGCAAACTCAGTTCAGGAAAACATTACACTCAATGTACTATTTAATTCAGTTGAAAGGTGGGACATTCATGAAAATGTTCTCTCTTTATGCTGGTAGCATCTTATAAACTATGAAAGGGATGGGTGAGAATAATGAAAACACAATATTGAGTTATTGGGAAAATTTGGTTAAAACTTCATTGGTTGCAGAGTTTGGTGCAGAAAAAGACAGGGTTACGTATCACAAGGCTTTTGTAAAGATATGTATAGATGGGAGAACTGCAGAAGAAGTCTTGGACAAATATCCCACCTGCATATATGAAAGAAAGGGCACCTTCTGAAGTTCTAAACTGCTGGCAGGAATTTCAGGTAACTTGCTCTGCGGTTGTTTAAGGTTTTAAACCAGGGATAAGGGATTTTTAACCTATGGCCCTAATTTAGGTTGCTAGACTACCATCCAATTCATGGGGATACTAAAATTCATCATAGCAAGAGTATGGTTACAACTGCCCCAATGGACTTTGGGCCAGCATGCTTGTGTTACAGCTGTCTTGAACTTTCCCTGAATGGGTGAGATGTGAGGCAACCGTTGGAAGCAATTTTGGGATGATAATTATTTTGAAGCTTTTCTAGTCACATCTGAGGTAATTGTATGCAACAGCTAGTGCTGAAGCTTTGACTTTAAAAACAGTTTTAAAAAGATCATTTATCTACAATAAAAAAATATGTTAACCATTCATTTTACACACACACACACACATTTTAAAAAAATTTACCAGCCTATTGGTTACCAAGGAAATACTTGTCATAATTTGGCACTTAGGAAGGGAGAGAGAATACACACTTTCATATACTGTATATGTGCATAGAAATGCATTATATTCTCTGAAAATAAGCTATTTTTAATTCCAGAATTTCTATTTAGCATTTCCAATCTTTGAAGTGGCTCACCATCCTTGTACTCTGTTCCTCTTACCCAGTGAAATCTCATGAAAACACAAAAACACAGTTGAAGCTCTATCTAAATTCCATAATTTCCCTTTGTTTACAATACGCAATTCTTACACACATTCTTTCCTCCTTGGTATCTTGTTCAATCTTTGAATTTCAAGTACCATGTATCTTATAACCATAAGAGGCAAGAATCTGAAAGAAGCTCATTGGAAATAAAGGAAACTGTAGCCCTGGAGCTGTCATAGATCATTCAGAAACAAGAAGAAGATCAGAGAAACATGACATTTATAAACCTTTTAGGCCCATGAAGAGATAGGTTTATCTTGAATAGACATGATTATGTAGGACTATCATTTGGTGGCAGGTTGAAGTTTTTTTTTCCTTTATTAAGATGAGTAGAAAAACCGTTATTAGCCAATACTGCCATGGTATATTACAGTTCCGTGGAAAAAATATTTGACAACTTTCAGATTTTCTGAATTTTTGTGTATCTTTGCCACTGAACATTATCAGAACTTCATGTGGATTCTACTGATATAAAAAAGGAATATAAGTTTGGTGTTTGTTTCATCCAACAAGAAATGTTCTTAGGTGAATATATAGTTCAATTTACTTAAAGGAATAACTTGGGCCAGTTGTTATGAGTACCTGTATACAAAAGTAGAGCTAACAGCGGCAAAGAAACTCAAGAGCCATTAGCAGATAAAAGAGATAGTAAATGACATTTTAGTCATATAAATGGTGGGAGTGTGAGAAAGTGATTCAAAATAGCCCCATTTGATTCTGTATGGTATAAGAGGGGGCAGAGGGAAACTCTGACAGCTTTCAAAATTGTTATTATACCCTGCAACGATAAAGTGGTATTCCAGTAGTACTTGCAGTTTCTTGACTTGGCCTACCTTCAAGAGCTGACTGTACTTCATTAAACAACCTGGGCTGATTTGGGCCAGCCATGATCTATATACATCTTACAAACTTTGTTTCAGTTTATCATAGTGGTAAAGTTGTCACCACAAAGATTCTAGTGGCATAGCATGCCACTTTCAAACAGAATTTCTGAAACCGCCATAAAAACGTTATTGGTGCCTATCGGTCTAGAAACTGTTACAAAGCTATTCCTAATGCTCTAGGGCTTAACCTATCTATGGTGAGATATTGTCTTGAAAAGGAAATTTGGGGCAGCAGTAGATCTTTCTAAGAGTGACCATCCTGTCAAAATCACTCAAAGAGTACAATATAAAATCATCCAGGAAATTGCTAAGAACTGCAGAATAACATCCAGAGATCTGCAGGCCTGTCTTGCTCTAGCTAAAGTCAGTCTTCAAGACTCTAACATCAGAAAAGCATTTTTGTAAAAAAAAATGGATTAATGGGAAAGTAACAAAGTAGAAGCTATGGTTCACTGAGAAGAACACTAATGTTTTATCTGAAGTTTCCCAAATGTACCTGTCATCTGTGGATTGATGAGTCAAAACTGAAACTTTTGGGGCAACTGATGTATTGTTATGTGTGGTGGAAACAAAACACTGCATTCCAGAATAAGAACCTTATTGTCAAGCAAGGAGGCAGTAAAGTCTGCAATATGCAGTGCTGCCTCAGGATCTGGCATGAAGCAAGTAGGAATTCTGCTTAGTATCAGATAATCTACAGGATAATGTTAAGTCATCTGTCCCATGCTGAAGCATACAATGTAATAAAGATTATTTTTCTTAAAATATTGTTTATTACGAGCCACCTTGGGGGGGGAAACTTTTTTTTAATTTAAAAGGGATATGAAAATCTTTGAAATAAAATTAGTTTGAAATGAAAATTATTACTGTGCTTTCTTCTGAACAGCATGCATTAATAGGGATGCAGTGATAATAGGAGTGCTGTAGTTAGAGAAATAATATTGATTAGGTGAACAAGTAGTCATGTAGTGGTAACTACCCAGGATTCCGGATGAAATAATGATGAGATGGTTCAATTCAGGTTGAAGCTTCCTGAAGAAAGTTAATGCTACTGAGGGTAACTGCAAACTGAGAACATTTATTTTGAGTGGATTCATTGGTCTTTGGAGATGTTATATCAAATGTCATGAACCTCTGTCCTGTGAACAAATTTCATTTCAAGAGATCCTCCCTCTGGCCTTCAAGCCCTGTACTGAGGTCCACTCCCTGTTCCAAACCCACATCCTCTTTCAGGGCTCCATCCCATTCTATTGCACTAATGTCCCTCAAAGAGGGCTGCAACTAAGGGTCTGTGTCACCCAGGGAAACATGGATTCCACGCCCATTTTGGCACCCCCCCAGCGCTCATTCTGGCAACCCCCCAGCACAGCACCCAGGGCACATGCCCCACTTGCCCCCGCTTAATTGCGGCCCTGCCCTCAAACATCCCTTCATCAATTCCAAGATTCAAATAAAAGGAAAAAGCTCCTACCACAGCTGATCAGAAATAAAGATTATTTTCCAGGCTTTGTATATGGTGATATTTGCATTTTTTTCCCTGTGCTGCTTTTTAGTTTGTTTTGCTCATTCATTATTTTAAAGTTTTAAAATTAGGTAGATTAAAAAATACAGTAGATAAACATACTGTATATAGACTAAGTTTTAAAGAAAGCAGTCTATATGTAGAAATTATGAAGAATGGAATATTGTAGTCCAAATCATCTGAGATAAGATGCAATGTGTAGTTAAATAAGACATAGGGATGCAATTTATTTATTTTCCTCTATCTGCAGAATTATTTTCAGTTTTTATTCTAGCACATATCTACCAAAAAACCTTTCCACAATCTGCAGAGTGTAATTACTGCAAAATACGATTAAAACTGGAAAAATAGCCAGTCAAAACTGACAACAGGAAATTATTTTAGCAGGGTTTTTTTTTCTCCAAAAGGATTAAAGTTAGAAGAACAATTAGCCCTCATGTGCCAGCTAATCTTTGTCTCCTGAAATTGCTTGAAGTTATAAACTTTAATATTTCCCACTACACAATTATTTAAGCAATAATTACCCAAACGTTAACAACTGGGTGACTCTTTAATGGCCCAGAACAAAAGACCACAGGGTTTTGTTTTGTTTTTTGCTTCTTGCATTGATAAATCTGTCATTTTTCAAATGTTATGAATGTGCAGGATTACATTTATAAATTCATTAAAGTTCCTTCATACCAGATGGCATAATATAAGAAAGATTTGAAATACTCCATAATTAAAGCTGTTAAATTCACAATGGTCTAGCTGTATATTTGACAGTTTGCTATATGCATTTATGCTTATAAATGTTGGGTAAATAACACTTCCATTTCATTTTCTAACATCTTGGAATGAACAGCATTCAGATGGAAGTGTTCACAACTGTAATAAATTTATATTTTCATTCTTGACTTCTGCATTCATTCTTTCTTTCCCTTTCTTTTCCTTTAGGGTAGGGGATATAACTCCATCCTGGCAATTATTAAATGCTCACTATTTGATTTATTAAGCATGTCAAGATTTGAATGTAGCAGTCAACTGTTTGCTTCCTCAGAAAAGTAGCTATTCTGGTTCTGTTGCTAAAATATCAAAATGTCTATATGTTGTTTTCATTTTCCTCTGAAGTTTAAGCCCCTGAACAGAGTTCAACCAGTTTCAGGCTTGCAGAGTAAGAACAAGGAGACCTGGAAATGAGATGTCAAAAAACAGAAACAAACCAACAAAAACCCCTCCAATAAAACAACAAAAGTATTTTTAAAATGTGGTTATTTAAAGCCTTTTCAGAGGCTTATTTTGCTATGCAAAGAAAATACTGTGTTGCCAACACTATTGCAATAGAACCAAACATTTTCTCAAGCAAAACTGTCAAATTTAGGAAATAGCATTTTCTCCAGATATGTATTATAAATGGCTATTACTGGGTTACAGCCAACACTTATAGGAGACTTCAGCTCCTAAAATGAGACTGGCCTATCTTTCCCTTCTGCTCCACCCCAAAACTCATCACATGCTCCCCAAACAGATTTGGAAGGAGACACAAAGGCCTGCAGGGGGTGGCAGAGGAAAAATTATTCTCCAGGCGAATGCCAGACCAAACGGTAACTGGATGCTTTATACTGAGAGGAACCTATTTTTCTCCTCTATTACCCTGCTTTTTGCTGTTAGGAATCTGGTTGCAGGAGATACTGGCTGGTGTTTATAATGCCAAGAAGACCAGCAATTGCTGTTTCCCTTCCTAATTTGTACAGTGCTCAGAATCCAATAGAAGAGAATGTCTGTAGCTCAGGGTTGAATTGTGGAGTTCTTGGTGCTCTCTGAGCTTGATTGTTGGATTGCAGACATTTAATTACCCATGTGGTTTATCATGACAAAAACTCCTTAATCTCACAACACATAGACAGATTCAGCTATGGTTTCAACTGGGAAACCATTAGCATTTTGGACCAAGCTAAATCCAAAAATGCTAGGGAATTCCTGGCTGCCTGGCATTTAGACAAATCAGCCATCAGTAGACACATAGAGATAAACCACATTTACACATTCAAAAGAGGCAATAAAAAGACTAAGAAGGAAACAAAAAGGCTAGAACACATTGCCTTCAGCAGCCAAAATTCAGATAAGCAGGGATTAACATCAGACAAGCAATCAGGCAGAAAACAATAGTTTAATCAAGGAACCACCAAGGAGGAAACCACTCCCCCACCAAAACTATCAGGGCAAGCTACTACTCTATATATAAACCACAGCAAACCCCATACTTACTGCTACTGGTGATGTTACCTAGTTGGTTCATGAAACATCTACAAGCAAACAACCTGTCAGCCCTTTGAGGTAGTCCAGACAAACACAAACCATGAGTACTAATACAGTAAGGTTGTCAGGTTGTCAGATTACAGTTACAGAATCTTGCAAGTCTGAAAGCACTTCTCCCCTCTTTACATTTACTTTCCAGAAAACTAGGGAAGATCCCCTCTGAGACACTTCCCATGTCCCTTTTTCATATGTGGGCTGAGATACCTTTTGCATGATGGTTGTGGATTTTTTTTTTCAGCTTTTCTTCCTGTCTTCCAAGGTCATTCCCACATACCATTACACAACCAAGCTCAGAGAGCACCAAGAACTCCACAGTATTCAGAATCTCAGAATCTCCTAAAACAAAGCTGGGGAACCCACACTGGGTGGGAGACATGCAGCCTCTAGTCTCCAGTTATGGCCCTGAAGTACTTAGAGATTGCACCACCACAATTGGGTGGCAAAATAGCCAAGGTTGAAAATTGTCATTCTCTCCTAAATCCAAGTGAAAAATAGACAGAAAACTGTCAGTTTTGTCCCTTTTTATAATATTGCCATAGATCAGGTGGATAGATCATAGTCTTGACACAGAAGAAAGTACCCACCTTTTTAAAATGTTATGTTTAATTTTAAGTATATGGCTGTCAATCAAAGAGATAAATAAACATCTCTCTACAAAGGAAATTAGAATTACAAATCAAATATAGATCTCCATGTTCTCATGCAAAATTAATTCAGTAGGCAAAATGTATTGAAAACTGCTGTATTTGGGGGTGGGGTGGGCTGGGTGAATAATATATAATAAATAGGATCCACACTACCAAAGCAGTATGAGTGTGCATGTGTGTGTGTGTGTATAATATTATGTGGGCTGTATGCTCACTGCTGTATCTCACCAAAGGATGTGAAAGCTCACAGAGGAGTCTTTTAATCTGAAAAATAAAAAGGCTGCCAGTGAAAACAAGCACAGCTTTGCCACCTTCCACATCACTGCTCACCAATCCTTTAAGCTTTGCTTATTTATTTTATTTTTACTGTTTTCAGAAAATATTATTTCATTCTCACTTGTGTGCTTGCTTGCTTCAATGGAGCATAGGTGTAGCTTGTGAAAAGCAAAACTTATGGGACTATGGAAATAAAAGGGCAGATGTCTGAAGATGAGAGTTGCAGGGAAAGTAGCCATGCTAGGATAGCCGGCCTGGTTGAAGCAGGGTCAGTCAAAATCATGGAGAATAAACAGCACCTCCATCTTCAAAAGCAACTGAATACCAATCTGGAGGGCCTGTGGCATGGGAAGGCTACCATTTTCATGCCCAGCTTCTAGGCTGAGTTTGTTTGTTCTACGTTTGTGTTCTTTCTTGACTGAAGCAGAGCAAAAGAGTTGCTCGCAGCACCTCAACAGTCTCGGTCTACTGGAAATCACTTGTCTTTGTAGATAAGTTTCAGTCCTTGAAGAATGCAAGTTGATCACAGAACGATTGGACCTGAGAGTCTGAGAGATTTTTTTCCCCCTGGGAGGTATGCATATCCTGCAGAGGAAAAAATCCCTGCTTGTTTGGTTTCTCTTTCAACTAATCCTTGGCTGTGCAAAGAATGAAATGTGTGGGTGAGCACAGCAGCAATCCCTTTTATTTCAAAGAAGCTAGTACACAAAGAACAGCTGAGGAACAGTGCCCAAAGTTATTATTATGTCATTGTGAGAAGGCTTTGTGTTGACTATAGTATGCAGATGCGCTTAAAGGTGCAATTTATTTTTGCCTTCATGTACAATTTAAACATAATTTCATAACCTTTACATTATTTGCATGACTCACTATACACAACGAACTCTCAGGGAAGTGTGCCAAAAATATTATAGAATCTATTTGCATTTCCTCCCCAAAAGTTAGGGTTGCTCTTTTCTTTTTCAAATGTCATTAATATGTTGTTATTGTTTTAACATTATTATTAACCTTCATTATTAACCTTCCCCCCCCCACCCTTTCTTCAATAACTGTTAAGGAGATTCAACACAAGAAATAAGGGTTAAATATCACCCTTATTTCTGAGTCAGAAATCAGGTCAATGCTCTGACTCAATTTATCTCAGGTGAAGTATTGAACAAACTCAAGAAATTAATAGCATTAGTTAGCAACAAGTTCTAATGTAACAAACATTACTTGTATGAATAATGGAGGCAAATATGTAAGCAAAGAAGCTGAAACATCCTTCAGACAGCAAGGCATTGCATATCAGATTACAGTCCCTATACTCCAAAACAGAATGGCGTGACAGAAGGGAAGAACCGTAGTTTGCCAGAAACAGCAAGACACTGTACAGATTCTGAGCGGAAGCCACCTACCTGCAAAAATCACTGCCATCAAAAGCATTAGAGATTAAGACTAAGCCAAGAATAAATCGCTTAATGGTTTTTGGAAGTAAAGCTTAAACCCGTGTTCCAAGACAAAAATACTCAAAGCTAGCAAATAAAGCTGTGGAAGTTTTGTAGGTAGAATGCTATGAACAGAGCAACAGTTGCAGGATTCTAAATCCAAATCTTCTAAGCTAGCAGCAACATCTAAATGAATTTCCACTCTTTTTGCACATCCATCACACTAATAAAGAGGTGGGCCTTCAATCACATGACTACTGTATTGATTTATTTTACTCCTCCCCCCAGACGCCCTGCTAAAGACCAGCAAAGAGAACACAGAACTGCTGGAAATTCAACACAGACAGAAGGAACAGTTATTTGACACAATTCACTCCTTCTAAAAAGAAAACTAAAGAAAACTATTTTGGCATCAATTTTTTGATCATCAAATTAGTAAAGAAATAAGAAAAACTGGGTGATTCAGAGGCTACGAAAGAAATAGAATAAATGAAGGAAAAGCAACAGTAGAGATCAAGCCATATTACAAATGGCATTAGAGATCAGAGAATCTTGTATTTGGTGAAAGCATGTGAGATACTACGACTCCCAAGTTAGGAAGATCTGGATAATCTGTCAAGGACTGAGGCTGAGAAATAGAGCAGCAGCAGTATAAAATGAGGTGAACTCTGCACAAAAATGGATCCTGGAAATGGTTATGCATAATACCAGGGTGAAAAACTATTATACCTTATTAGGTGTAAGGTCCAGTACAATGCTGAAGTTGAAGGTTAATGATACAAATACAGATTAGTGCTAAAGGCTGGGTGACTGGAGAGGCCTGTGAGTTCTTATGATTTAATAGAAATGCAATGCAAGATATCGCTTCTTACCTCCCCCCTTTTTTATTATTATTAAGAAGCACATTAAAGCAAGAAACATGAACAGTTTCAATTTTTTAGCCTCATAAATTAGCAAGCTAATTGCATGGCATTCCACTGTGAATTCCTCTCTTCTCCCAAGAGCTGATAACACAGCTACACCATTTGACTTTTAAATTTCCAAGATGAGAGCTTCTCTTCTTCTGTGCTCAAGATTTCAGTCTAAAGCACTTCTAACACATATACATATATTTGCATATTATGAAGTGATCTTAATTTATGTGTTCACTCCTCTATTTATAACCACACCTATTTCCTAATTTTAGAGTTAAGGAAGGGCATACATAGAATAAGGGCAATTGTCTTTCTTAGGCAGGCTGGGCAATGTCTTTTCTTTGATAGTCATTTCTTCTGTTATCTTCAAGAGCTTTCTGCATTAAGTAGACATGTCTCTATGCCTCCACACTTTCTGATCTTTAACACACCCCTCTAAATCATGCCCAACAATTCTCTTTGACAAAGTTCCCCAAAATTGCCCTAAGCCATCAACACATTGGCAATACAAATAATACCCAATCCAACTCAGGTTTACTGGCCCATACTGTTCTTTAGTAAAACTATATATCTTCAATAGTTGGAGCTTTCTAATCCATTTCAGCTGCCAGCTATTTCAGTTCTCCTCTATTATTCTTCACAGAAACCTCTCTGATGGATTCTTAAGACCCTACCTCTAAAGCTAGCCTATCTGTGGTCTTTCTTTTCTTTCCTATGCAGACTTTATACTCTCCTTATCAACAAGTCTAGCACAAGCCAGCAAAAGTATTTGTTTGAGGGTCTGCAGAAAAGTATGTCCAAATATAGAGAACTAATGTGGAGGGAACTTGGGAGAGGGAGAAGCATTTATGGACTCAAACAGGCAGTAGGAGCCTGAAATTAAAATTAATCAAGTTTTTACCCATGGGGGATTCACAAGTAGCAAGCATATCCTTGTCTCTACTCCAAACAGAAGACTATAATAAGTGAGACTATCATCTCACTTATTATAAGTGAGATGATAGTCTCACTTATTATGAGCAAAGGGAGCACCATTGCAAAATTGCAGTTAAAGTAGAACTTAGAAATTAAGTATCTGGAAAATATGACACATTATTTAGGGATATGAACTGAGAGAGAAGAAAATGGAGGCTTCTTCCTTAGCCAAAACAAAAGATTAGTGGCACACCGATAATATTTGAAATGGAAGGAACAAAAGGCGCAGGTACTCCAATGGAAATGAATTACCTAAAAGGAGCTATTAGAGGTTTGTTGTTTTTTTTTGCTGAACCAAATAATATAAGAAGGCAGTTTTTAAAAAAGTGTTGCATGTTGTCAACACTACAAGGCCAGATATTGCAGCGGCAGTCAGAATAGTGAGCAGAAAGGTAGCAGTCTACAAAAATGAGACTGACAAGTAATAAAGAAAATAATGAGATACCTGAAGGTCATGCTTCACAAGAAGCCAAGAATACCAGTGCACGCAGATCTGAGACTAATTGGTTTTGTGCTCAAATTGAGCTGGTGACACAAAGGACTATAAATCCACCACATGATACCTATTTCAGCTCAGAAAAGGGATCATTATCTGGGCTTGCATTATCCTCAACAGAAGCAGAGAACATTGTTGGAGGCTCATGCAAGCTAAAATCAATGTGGTTGGCACATTTCTGATGCTGGATTTAGTGCACATAAGCCGATACTGGAAGACAACCAAGGATGTATCAAGGTAGTGCAGAAAGACAGTAAATCCATGTACCAAACATACCAATATCAAATATGATGTCAAGGGCTTGAAGAAACAAGGAATGATGGAGCTCCAATATTTTCCTAATAAGGAAATGGTAGCTCAAGTGCTAACCTAGTCTCTATCCAATGATCATCACTAACATCTTAAAAAGAATATAATCTTCAGATATATTTCCTGATGAGATGAAGTATTGGAGAAAAGTACCATATATGCGTATTATTATAATGCTAGTGAAATTTGTCATTGTAATAATGTCCTAACTGGACCTGACCTTTATAGCTAGAGGAAGAAGGTACATAGTAATATGAATTAGACAGATTCTATAACCAATCAGGAAAACTTGTTGGAATTCAATCAATCCTGTAACTAACTATGTTGTGGCTGCAGTCTGTTATATAGATTCTGCCTTTTCTCCTGGAGTCTGATGTGGCTTACCTGTGGGGTTTCCCTTTATTTTATTCCACAACAACAATCTGTGAGATATGTTGGGCTGAGAAAGAATGACTGGGCCAAAATCACTAAGTGAATTCCCATGACTGTGGATGGATTTCCATCTGGGCCTTTCCAGTGCTGGTCCAACACCTTAATCACTGCAAGCTCTCTGTAACTACTCTTCTTTTTTCCCAGATGAAGGCAGCAAAATATGTCATACTGAAGCTAGTGTTTCTATTTTGGGTCAGTATCTAATACAGGTTGTGTTGCCCCCAAATTATTGATTTTGTATGTGTTTCATTTCTTTAATATTCTAGTAAATTCTTCTATGAGAATCAGTTTGGTGTAGTGGTTGAGATACCAGGCTAGAAACTGGGAGACAGGAGTTCTAGTCCCACTTTAGGCAAGAAGCTAGCTGGGTGACCTTGGACCAGTCACTCTCCCAGCCATAGGAAGCAGGCAATGGCAAACCACTTCTGAAATCTTTCCAAGAAAACATCAAGGAGTTGTCCAGGCTCACACCAGGACACAAAACTGACTCAGAGGCATACACACAGAGATAAAAATTCTTCTACAGGTAGTCCTTGTTTAGCAACTGCCTCTTTTAGCAACTGTTTGCATTTACAATATGTCTGTAACATAAAAGAAAGCTGAAGTAAGATCATAAGCAAGGTTGTGGTCCACTTAGCAACTGCTTCACTTAACAACCAAGTTGCCAGTCCCAATTGTGGTCACTAAGCAAGGACTACTGTATTCTACTCAGAGATCCTAAGATTCTGCAAAGAAATCATATTAGTTAGTATAGTATACAATTAATACTGCCAATAAAGTGGTCTATTAATTTGTATCTGAGGGCATGCGGGCCCCAGCCAAGGCCTAAATGAACATGGCTACCCTAGTTTAATATAAATAGGTGGATAGACACCAATTATCAAATATTTGATTTTATATGTTTAAAAAACTGAAATGCTACAAAACTTGCCAATAGAAAAAGACATGTAACTTACTTTAGGCCAAGAAAGGTGCAATTATTGTAGGAATTCTGTCTCACTGACCAGATAATCAATCCAACAGTCTATTATATTTCAGTGCATGCTATTGCCTTAGATAGTTGGGATACTTTGGGACTTCTGGGTCCTGTTGCCCAACAGTTTGCTCTTGAGCTAGCTAGATGATCCAGAAGTATCACTAGCATACAGTATGTCCTTTTTTTTCTATTGAGCAATGGCGCATAGTATTTTTGAGCACAGGGCTACACTTGACTTTTGAGTGGTTTACCTTTACCTTTAATTTTAAACACAGTTTAGTAGTATTGCTCCCCATATGTTCAATACCTTTCCTCCTCTGTCAGATAAAGAAATAAAATTCAGTAACAACTTTTGCATAGTAATTATATATTGCTTGTCACTTCAGTTTCTATTGCCAGCTTTATAAGCAGAGATGGTTTGTCCATCTTCTTGTTTTTAGACATTGAGGAGATGGTGAAGTATACAGCTCCTGACTGTGCATCCTGAACCTGGTGTCCCAGGCAGACTCCTGAGTCATCTGCTTGGAAAACTGGCTTTAAATTAGAATTGTGAAAATGTTAGAATTATGCCTCTGTACTTTATATTTAAAGTTTGGGGCTCATTTTTATGGCACTGATTGTTTGGCAAGTGTTCAAGCCATTTAAAGGCTTCTTAAACATTCTATTTTCTTTCTGTTTTAATGAGAAGATATTTGAGCATGTAAAAGAAGACTAAAGGTGATTGCTTAATTAGGATTTCATTACATGTTTACAAGGTCCATAGACTTAACTCAAGGCAAAAGCTCCAACTTAAAGTCTTAAACAGTTGCCAAAGTCTGGAAATTATCTGATTTATTTTAGGAACATAGAAATAATTGAATAACACTAAGGATTTTTGAGACTGTATTATTAACTTATACAAATTTAGAATCTTATTTTAGATTATCAATAATGGAAGAAGCTAGCGATGTTTGCTTCAAAAAAAATCTTATCACAGTCTCAAAGAACATATACCTTGCTTCTTTAGGAAATGAAAGAAAAACAATTTTTCCAATGTTCAATACAAAAACAAAATACAACATAGGTTCAAGTGATTTTGTTAACAAAGTGTTTTGCAGATTTAGTAAGTGGCTTCAGATACTTCTTCCTCACCTCCCTGAAAGAGCTCTTCCCACCCAAATTAAATAAATATTCTGTATAATTCTGTGATAGCACAAGAAAGGGAAAGAAAAATGGTTAGGTCCTTTGCTGCCCACATTGATGTACCCTGTGCTCAATCTTCCTATCTTGTTTCTTCAAAGTCTAACTTTCACTTCCACAGAGTATCACAGGTAAAACCATGGCTTGCCAGATTCTAATCTGTTATCTGTTATAGGTATAGACACATCACAGCATTGCACTTTTCCAAGTGCTAGTCTGCAGAGTATTAATGGTTGATTCTAAAAGGTAGAAGCTATCTACCATTTCAAAATCTTCATTGTCAGTTCTAAGGCTGGTTGTTCTATCTGTTGTCATTAGTTTGGTCCCTTTTTTATATTTAATTTTAGTTCTATTTTTCATTTTGCTGCTTAACTTTTATTACTAGAGCCTGAAGATCCTTTGCATTTTCAGCTATCAAGGTAGTGTCATCAGCATAGTGCATGTTACTGATGTTTCTTCCTCCAATTTTAAAACCACGCTCATCTTCTTCCAATCCAGCTTCTCTTAATATATATTCAGCATATAGGTTGAATAAATAAGGGGAGAGTATACAGCCTTGTTTCTGTCAACCTGGAGCCAATCTGTAGAGAGGTCCAACAGCAGGCATTTTTGGTGGCAACTCCTTTCCTATGGAACTGCCTAAACCTGAGTGAAGGATGACCCCTGATCTCATGGTTTTCTGGAGGCTGGTAAAAACCTGGCTTTTCCAGAAATTCTTTAGGCACTGATTGTGGAGCCTCTGACACCTATGTATTTGTTATGTTAACTTTATTTATCTAAAGTAATCTGCATTATTAATTATTATTATCTGTAACCTGTGTAGAACTTACACTGAATCGTGGATAAATCGCATAAATAGCCAGATAGATAGAGGGTAGGTAGAACAATGGAGGTGGAATAAGTTAATTGACAACTAACCTCCATGAAAAAGAGAGAGTAGATTGAAAAAAATAATAAGCACAAATAAAAATCCTGTGTAATTCTCAGTTTCCCATCTTGTAAACGTATAGTTGCCAACTCCAGTTAAAAGCAATCCTGGAAACTTTCCCTCCCACACTAAATATATGTGCATGTCATACATTTGCAGATGTGTTCACGTATGCATGTAGGTATACTTGTAAAAAAAAATCATACTTCCCAAAAGGATAGACCAGGACAAAAATCTATATGAATTAAATGAATAACAACTAATTAATTGCCTGTAAAATGATACACCCTACTTAAATCATGAACTGATCCTCATCTACCTATACAAACATTCCTTCTCACATAGAGAAACTCACTACAAATTCTACAGAGATACCCACACATTCTCCTTCCTTTATTCCAGCTGAAAGGAGGAAAAAGGAGGAAGAAATAAGCATAAGATGGTGTTGAATAAGGGGGGAAAGTATTGTCACAAGAAAAGGGAGAAAAGAAGGTTGAGACAAGAGAGGATGGAGATGAGATGAGAGAAATAACTAACCGGACAAGGAAGGAAATAACTCAGTTTAAGCATTACAGAAAGGGTTAAATTCACCAGGCAAGCAGCTGCTTCTAAGCAACAGCTAATTTTCAAAATCATCCATATTTTTCAGCACTGGTGTTTGCAATCTTCTGGACATTTGCCTATTGACAATGCATTTTCTATTATCAGCAAATGCAAGACAATCCTCCCCAAACCATTTATGTGTAATTTTTGGAGGGGAGAAACCCTCACTTTTGTGTTAGCTCAATATGGCATTAAAGATTCTAACATATATTATAGATACATATTAATTAAAAATAGTGTTTAAATATATTATCTTTTCTTTTTATGCTATGCTGATCGTTTAGGGACTTCCTTTTACCTTCACTTCCTGCAAACCTCAAACACTCCAGAGTTGATATGTTGGGGTATACAAAGAAATGGGGGAGAGGAAAAATCTGTTCTGCTGCTAAATGCAAGTCTGTCTATGGATTCATACTGAGAATATAATTATGTATCTGCATGTGCATATGTATAAAATTTGCATAGCTTAGGTTTAAAGATATGATTCCTAGTTTCATTCAACAGTATTTCTTCCCTTCTACATGCTTTTCTGCTAAAGAAAGAGGGAGAGAAAGACAGAAAGAACACTTTCAAAAGAGGCTATTTTTTCAAAAAAAACACCACTTTTCATAACATGTATTTTCAAACCATCCAGATTCTACTAACCATATAGCAGTAATAAACAACTGAACATAAAAAGGGAAAAAAAAAACCTCTGGCATGGTAAATATGAGATTTTTTCCCCTCTTAATAGTACCATAATGGCTAGTCCCCCTACAGTTCAAAAGAGAACTATTTTGTCCCTTAAACCAATTCAATTATTCTGAATTATATCTGCATTTTTGAAATATCCTTTACAATCCTGATTTTAACAATAGTAAATTATAACATATATTAATAAACTGCTCAAAAATCAGAATGAGTCTGGCAGCACCTTTTCAGACTGGCACATTTTCTTAAAAGACATGCTTTCATGAATGACAGCTCACTTCATCAGATGCATGGAATGGCTAAACTGGCTGGGATTTAAATAGGAATGAAATTGGGAGGGGGGTTTGGAAAGGCAGGTAATGCAGACACAGGTTACATGTGAGACTGATTACCAGTACCTTGCCATTTAACAATTTTAAAAACCCATTGCATTAGTTAAGATTATCTGAATGTTGGCTTTTAAGTAACACAGCATAATTTGTGAATAGTCATGATTTTTAGTATATGTTTAACCTCTGCCAAAATTCTAGCAATGGGGGGGGCAGCTATATTCACCTTAATAAAGAATAATTACCATTTGCTTTATTAGTGTAAATCCAAATAATTCAGGTAATACCTCTTCCAGGCTTGTTTATAAATTTTACATAGTATTTTATCTCATGGTTATTTTAAAGTACTATCACAGAGAATATTTAAATTCAGAAAAAAGAAAATTGACCAATTCCTCATTGTCCTTTTTAAAAATTGAAAATAATTGTAATGTATTTAGTATATTGATTTCAGTACAATTTGGATTATGTGTGCTCACAGTGAAGCCAATAAAAGGGCAGCTTATGTTTTAATAATTATCAAAGATTAATATTGCTATATAGCCAAGAGGGGAAGACTGATTATAAGTATTACTTACAATATAATTTTGTACAATCATTTCCTGAATTAGAAAAGCAGAATTATGTGACAAATTCTGCTAAATAATAAATAAAAGGACAGAATCATGTGACAAATTGCTTTTTGATAACTGATCACTTTACAACATTAACCAAGAAGAAAGAACCACACATATTCATTACAAATGTTCAAACTTGCACATTTGAATTGGATATGTTTGGAAAATGTGTTGAATTATGGCAAGCATGGAATTCCTTCTGCTGCTGTATGAGCTACAAGAGAGATAGAGAACACAATAGTATGCCAGCTCCAGTTTGTTCCTTATTATTATATTACATAACATTTGGGCAATCTTTATATTATATTATAACCTTAAGGAGAATTTATATAAAATGATGTACTGTTGGTATATGTCACCAGAGAAATTGTCTAGAATGTATAAAGGCACTTCAAGTTTATGCTGGAAATGTGAACAAGAAGGGACATTTTATCATATTTGGCTGATGTGTAAAAAAGCTAGAAAATTCTGGACCCACACTGATTCAGAGGATTTTAAAGATTAATATTCAGTTGAGACCAGAGGTTTTCCTTTTAAGATTGATGGACAAACAGTTGGAAAAAATGTCATAGAACTTTGTTTTTGTACATGATAACTGCAGCAAGATTATTGTAGGCACAAAGATGGAAAGATTCAGCACTACCCACAATGGAGGAGTGGTTGGTGAAGATGGTGGAACTTGCTGAGATGGCTAAATTGACTTCTTTGATCAGAGAAAAGACAATATCTATGTTTATTGCTGACTGGAAACCCCGCATGGATTTTTTGCATAAAAAAGAAAAACATGAACTTATGATTTATGGTTTCGATGATTAGACAGATTATAGAAAGAAGAAAGTCATGTTCTAACCATAGAGCAAGAGGTAAATTTATAATGTATTTATAACTGCTGTAAAGAAGATTGGAAGCTACTTCTATGTATCTTTTTTCTTTCTTTTCTTTCTTTTTTCTTTTTCTTTTACTTTTTTCCCTTTCTTGCACTGTTAGATTTCTCTTTGATTTATTTCTTTTTCTTTTCTTTTTCTTACTTTATATTAATTTGTATTAGTTTTTATCTTCCTTTTTAAACATATTTAATATATATATATATATATATATATATATATATACACATACACACACACATACACACACACACACACACACACATACATTTGGGCAATCTAACTGTGAAAATAGCACGACACTCCTCTTATTAGAAAATCTGGACAAAATGTAGAATATATACACCTGAGATTAAGTAATAGCAGCAGGTGTGTCTGTGTGTGTGTGTGTGTGTGTGTGTGTGTGTTTTGAGCAGTTGCAATGTATATATCATTTACCAAACACGTTCAATAACTATGTCAAGCAACAAATGGAAAAGGCAATCCTATTCTCAAATGAAACACTATTGCTCAGGGAATACATATATTTTTGTATTTAGTGCAAAAACGTCATGCAGCTGGCATATATGAACTTCTTCTAAGGCAGCTGATAAAGCCTGAAGATATCCTCTTTCAGTATAGAGATTTTGAACAACTTCTACACAGTCTTCAATATTCCCTTTTTTAAGGAAGGTTTATTAAAAGGGATTAGGGTTGTTGTAAAGAGGAACATGGAAGAAATTGACTATCTGGAACCCTTCTAATTTGGTTTCATATCTGGACATAGGACAGAAATGGCATTGGTTGCTCTTATGGGTGATCTTTGGCAGGATCTGGATGAAACGTATGAAGCTCTTCTGATTCTTCTCCTTCTTTACCATTTTATTCTGCATGAAACTGCTAATAAGCACCACCAGCTCAGTGTGAGCTATCATTAATATGCTGGTGATATCAGTTGTATATCTCCATCTAAGGCTGAGCAGCAGATGCTGTGGAACTCCTTGCTAGAGTGATATCTGGGCTATCATAAGACAAAGTATAGAAGAACTTATACAACCTTGGAGAGCATCTGTGTTTGAGCAGAAAGTAACCTTCATAAATATATTCCGTGACTGTTTACTACCTAATGATCAGCTTAATGAAAAATCATGCTAGAATGATTTTGTTTTCAAATATGCCAATGAAAGAAGTCCTGCCAAACTGAACAGAAAGATATTCCTATTGTATTAAATATAAACACGAAATGGCTGGGAAGGCCTGAGAAATGAGACCTAATCATCAAATGTCAGAAAGCTGATTGTGGTGTATGAAGACATTATGGAATACTGTTATCTGAAGATAATATTCTGGAGATCAAAAGAAAACAATTTGCCCCAAATCTCCCTTCCAAAAGAGTAACACTGTAATAATATCCAACACATTGTTCTTCTGACTATTATAAGAAGAGAGAAGATAGTTAATTCAACTCTATTCAGTTTCTCATTCAGTTTTTCATTCAGCTTCTATGAAGGTCCCTAACTTCTAACATCTCCCCATCAATTTACATCTTCATGGGTGGGGACTTTGACTGCCCATTACCTCTTCTTACATCTGCACCTAAGTAGACTTATAGATTCTACGATGTTAATCCTTATTGAATAACAATTATTAGGCAGGAAATACACCTAATTTTTATTTATGTGTGTACTTGGTAACTGAATATTACTAAATTAATTAAAGTAATTATTATAAGCTATGTCTTGTTAGTATGAGAGATTCAAGTATCACATGACTAAGAGCTGGGAAATGAGTGAGCCAGATATATATATATATATAATTTTGGATCCAGAGATGTGGGCATGATGCACTGATTGGGATTGGGGAAGATACATTTTGTGCCAAAGGATCCATTGCTCAAATATCAAGGGTGGTTTGTCTGCCCTTACTCTGATCCAAGGACAGGAATATTCTGTCCCATTGGGGGAGAGAGGTGGTAATATAAATCTGATAGATGGATGGATGGATGGATGGATGGATGGATGGATGGATGGATGGATGGATGGATAGATAGATAGATAGATAGATAGATAGATAGATAGATAGATAGATAGATAGATAGATATTCTTCTAGTCTCTCTCTCCAGTGGCAAATTACATTCAACCATTCACCATAGGAGTAGAAATAATATGTGGAAGGGGAGGGACCATAAATAGATGAAGATTGGTGTGTAAGGTAAAATAATTCTGTTCTACTTGTCATTCTGAGTTTGGCTTTCAGTGATTACCTGCTCCTGTATTAGCCTCTACTAATCTAATGTCATGACCTCATTGCAAGGCACAAAGAGCCTCACAACGTAGATCATGATCATTAAGAAATAGAGGAAGGAGATAATCAAACTAGGGATTAACACAAGCACCCAAAAGCACCCACACCCATGAACCCATAGGCAGCTGAAAAGAAGGGCATCGGAGGAACGGAGATAAGCCGCACCTGGTGCCCTGGAGGACCCAACCGACGCCGGGAGACAAAGGAAGACACCGGGAAAACGCCCAGGCAGCCATCAAGGGTCCCATCAAGAGGGATCAGGACGATACAGGGTGGGGGAGCCCGGGGCAATACAAGAGGGTATAAAAGGGGCACCTCTGCACCACCACCCCCGTTCCCGTTTTTCGTTCTGTCAGCTATCATTCCAGTAAACCAGAAATCCTTAATACCCATTAAGTGAGTCTGTGTCTTATTGCGAAGCGAGGCTGACCTTGACATCTAAGCATGTAGCCACCATAGAACCTGAAGAGAATTAGGACACATTCCTAGTAGTCCTAATTAGAGCACAGGTATCTCTCTCTGAGAATCTGTGGCCCTAATTAGGGCTACTATAAACCTATACAATTGTTACTGAAATTAAGCATACTGCCTCCTATGGTTGGTGTGTCCATTGGAACATAAGTTAGTCGGTCCCATAGTTCTGGTGTTTGGAGGCTGTTAGGATTTGGATGGGACAAAATAGGCTTAGATTAAATCCCAGCAAAATGGAGTGGCTGTTTATCCAGAAAGGGCCTGGATCCAGTGTAAAGTTGGTTCCTTTAACATTGTTAAAAGGCAGAAGCTATCCACTACTTCAGTATCTTCATTGTCAGTTCTAAGGCTGGTTGATGTACCTGTCCTCATCAGATGGGTGTTCTTTATATTTAATTGTAGTCCCATTTTTTCACTCTCTTCCTTCACTTTCAATTCTAGAGCTTGCAGATCATTTACATTTTAAGCTATCAGAGTCATATTAATGGTTTAGCAGAGGTTATTGATCTTTCTTCCTCCAGTTTTAAAACCAAGCTGATCTTCTTCCAATTGTTTCAATTAACATACAATCAGCATAAAGCTTGAATAAAGGAGGGAGTATACAGTGTTGTCTCATTCCTTTATGGGCCTGGAACCAATCTGTTTCATCATATTGTGTCTGGACTGTTCCTTTTGTGTCTCTGTTTTAGAACCCATTATTGCTGGTAGGTTCCTATTTTAGATTACAGGATTACTTACAAGAAAGTACAAGTTTATTTGCTAATCTAAATAACTGAATTGCACAATGCAGGAAAATGTTAAAAGCTGGATTGTCTTCCTGATAGACCTGCTGGCTCTGAGATATAGTTTAAGCAGAAGAAGACCCTAAAGGTCATGTAAAAGAACAGAGTGAAGATAAGCTAGTTTGGGGAGGTAGTAGGGAGCTAGCTCAGAAACATGTATATAATCCCTATAAAACAGGGAAATAAGGATCCAGTAAGCTGAGTTGAGGACAGATCATCCTGGAGTAGGTCTATCTATGTTGTCACTAAGAGTTGACACTGATTTGATGGCATATAATTAACATTTACTTCATGTAGTTAGGTTCTCATTAACATAGGCTGACCATATTTCCTTGAGACAAAAATGGGACATTGGGATGGCAAAATGGGGCAGAGATAAAAATGGGATATTGAGATGGCAAAACGGGGCAGGGCTGGGTGACAGGCTGGATTGGCAGGCAGGAACTTCTCCAGTTTTCTCGGGCTGGGAATCTTTGGATTCCTTCGTTTGCAAGAGGCAAGGCTGGTCTGGAGAGTCTAGTGAATGGCTGTCCCCGGCAAGCCGTTCCTCCTCTGGCTGTGCTTTTACATTCTTTTCTTCCGGCAGTTTCAAGGCAGGAGCCAATCAGCTTGCCCTTTGATCACTGCCTATCAGCTGATCCTGTTTTTTTCTTTTTAGGTTTCCCACCAGGTTGAGCTCTGCAGCTTTTTTCCTGCCATTTCTGTTGAGCTCCCGCTCCTTCCACTCAAAGTCAGACTGCATTCTGACAGGTTCGCGGGAACTTTCAAATTTTTAAGTAAGGTTTTTAAGAAAACAGGACAAAATGAACATTTATATTAAAGTGACAGGACAGTCTGGAAATGTTTAAAAAATAGGACTGTCCCATTCAAAACGGGACATATGGTCAGCCTGCATTAACACTTTTAATATAATATCAGTATCCAGTAACCTTGTTTAGATGCAAGTTTCTACAAGTTTTCTCTTTAGCTTCAAACTTGTGATACTGAGCACAAGCTTGCCTTTCATCATGAGATACTTTCTAGCCTCAAATTTATAGCTTTTACTGTTGTTCCATCAGACTTATGCTTCAGAAATGGGGGAAAAAAACTGAATTCTTTCATGGTTCTCAATGACTTTTGAAAGCTTTTTTTTAAAGATTTCTGTGGACTTTTGTGTATAGGATCTGCATATCTATTCTGTATATTATTATAACATTTCTCTTCTGTCAGTTTCATTTCTTCAGATGGAAAAAGGGCTTTGGGAACTGCAATCAGAAACTTTTGTTCCATTTTCTTCACTCTTGTCTAAGGTTGTTGGTTAAGCATTCCCTATTTGTGCTTTAAAGTGTTTCATTTGTTACTACAGCCATTATGGCAATTAGTCTTCATAATCAGGATCAGTCATCAAAAAACTAGGATCAGTTTTCTAATACTGTATAATGCTCTGATTTAGTGGAGCATTTACAGGCATACAAATATTTGTCATCCTTCAGTTCACAAAAGTTATGTCCCCTGAAAGAAAAACTGTATTCATTCTATATTTATAACTGCATGTATGTATTTATGCTGGCTAGGTATATTAAGCAGAACAATAGAATAATAGAATAAGAGAGAGAGAGAGAGAGAGAGAGAGAGAGAGAGAGAGAGAGAGAGAGAGAGAGAGAGAGAAACACCGAGCAAAATTGACTCCAGGAAGTAAGGAATAGGAAGTGGGCTTTTCCAACCTTCTTAACGTCATCATAAATATTTTTTTAAAAGAAGAATGAAAAATCAGGAATAGACTTTAGGGTCTATTTATTTAATGTTCCCTCCTCCACAGTCCAAAACCTTTAAAAAGCAGAAACCAATATATTGTAACCTCCTGTAGACATTTACTGTGGCTTAGGCTATAATCCATTTAATCATGTTCACAAATTGTTATCCTAAGGTACAAATATATGTAAATCCAAGATGGAGCACTGGGGGAGAATTTCTAACTGGGATGACAGAAGAAAATGTAATGCATATACATGAACTGATACCCCATTAACTGACAGTGACTATTCACAAAAGAACTAGTGGATTTCACTTTCTCACATTGATGAGCTGATTTAATTTAAAAACAAAAAACTCTTTCTTCTTATTCCATATTGTTGTTGACATTGCTGGTTAGTTTTCCTACTTGGTTGCTTGCTAAAAATGGACAATGGAGCTGAAACCAATGGTGGACTTTGTGGCCCATCATGGCAGCTGCCTTGAGTTATTTATAAAAATAATAAAGGCAGGATAGAAAATGAATAAATAAATAAACAAAATAAAAAATATTCACCATTACCTATTGTGCTGAGGTAGCATCTGGAATGATATTGGTATGATGTGTATACAAATTCTAAACTCACTAAATGGGCGTGTATCCATACACTTACATAGTGGCTTAGATACCAGGTGGTTGTCTGACAGCTTGTACTTATTTGTTTGTTGCTTAGTTTGTTTAAAAGATTTGTATGGCAACCCATCTTAAAGCCTAACTCTGAGATGGCTCACAACAACCATAAAACCACAAAACCATAAAAACCATAAAAGAAAAACTACAAACATAGCACCTCAGTCATCCCCCTGGGATGCCCCAACAACCAGCCGCAGACATCATCATTCTACCCCAATGCCCTGTTTCATCTGACAATAGTGATGTTTCCTTAAAAAAAAAAAAAGGCAACTCTAAGGCTTGACAGTTCTGTCATACAATATTAAAAAATGAATGCATTGTACCTCCTTTCATAAAAATACATTTTTGTGTAATGCTTAAAGAATTTTCATTAATGTAATTTGTTAGCTGTTCATCCTTCATCCTCCTGAAACCTTCTTGAAGTCTAGTATACTTTGACATTGTACTACATCATAGTTGAAACAAATGCTTGTTAAACAGAACCTACCAATGCTAATACTTGCTCTAAATTTTACTTAGAGATTAAATAATACTTACAATATTGCTTAGGGATACTCTTTTTTCTTATGGGTAGGCAACTTCCATTAAATGGGGAGAATTTGTTGTAAAACCTCTATTTCTTTCTAAGTCTCACTGAATTCAGAACAGACAGCATAATATTTTAAAAACTGCACCCACTGATATTGTTTCTAGGTGAATCACATTATGATTACAGTCTGTCTTTCATTGTTTTTTAACTAGGAAGAAAATTAGAGCAGGATAAGGGAAAAACAGCAAATTGTAGAACTGTTGATCTGGTAAATGAAGTTGCCTCTGGGGAGGTGAAAAGCAAGTGTTTTGGAGTAATATCTCATGTCTTTGTTGCTCTGAAACATTTAAATGCTCATTAATGTTGTGCTGTTTACCAGTAAAAGCTCTTTTGTTTTAGGATTTTTTTTTCTTAAGCATCCCTTTTCTGAATTGCAGATTAAACTCATGACAAAAAGATGAAAGGATTTTACAAGGCAGCACTTGGATAAATAGAAGATAAAGGATCAAAGTGAAAAGTGTACATCATATGGGACTTAATAATTATAAACTGGTGGAATTCCACCAATATCTCAACCTGGAAATGGCCTTGCAGTTTTTCTTGTCTTAGCTTGCCTCCTATTGGAGTGCTGCAGTAACATGAGAAAGAAACCAGTGCTTTGAAGTCACAAAGCATGGCACATTTTGCTGAGATGGAAATTAGGATGCTTTCTGAAGTTAGGGTTCCACACAAGAACATTTATGGAATTTTGGAGATGCTGCTTGTTTGTTTCTAAAATAGAACTGATATATTAGAAATTATTTATTGCCACTTGTTGTTTCTGAGTGATGCACAAACTATAGTTCTCTGTTCAGTTTTACCTTCTCCACCTTCTATACCAGTGTTTCTCAACCTCAGCAACTTTAAGATGTGTGGACTTCAACTCCCATGGTGGCTGGGGCAATTGCTGAGGTTGAGAAACACTGTTCTGTATTATATATATTTGTTCGCTGAATGAACAATTGTATGTGATCCTATATATTTGTATTTTTTCCCCATTCTTGTTATTGTATAGTAAGGAGGAGGACACAGCTTTATGTGATATCTTTGTTGCCTGTTCTTGCATCTTACAAAGAATGAAGATGATCCTCTGCAAGAAAGGAAGGAAGGAAGGAAGGAAGGAAGGAAGGAAGGAAGGAAGGAAGGAAGGAAGGAAGGAAGGAAACTTCTTCCACAAAATTAAGCTATTTGTACAGTCTACAGCTTTGTGCAAAGTCCTGTATCACGTTCTACCTAAATGAATTCTTACTGCAGATTTTCTCTTTCAGCATATATAAGAGTGACGAGTTTCAGAGGAGATGAAGTCAGTAACACAAAAGTGAAGAGCCTTCAGGGATTTCAGATTTAATATATTCATTATGATATAAGCTTTGGGGGACCAGAGTCAGTTCATTAGATGCAATATTTATTTATTATGGCTGTAATAAAAATATTTGATTTGATAACATTTAAGTGTTTATGCCTGTATACACAAGTATAAAGGATGATGAAATGTAAATGTTATGAAAGTGTCAGTGAAATGCAAAAGTGCAATTAGATAATTTTGGATGATCATTTGCCATCATTCTGCTCTGTGAGCACACAAAGCAGCTAATAACATTTAAAACAAAAACTGACTATAGGAGGTTTAAAACAGATGTTAAAATTAACAACAAACTAAATGCCAAAACTATCTCATGAAGTGTGGTGAAAGAGATGCCCTTTTATGGATTTACTAAACATACAGTATCTCCCAAGAGCAGTGTTTCTCAACCTCAACAACTTTAAGCTTTGTGGACTCCAACTCCCAGAATTCTCCAGCCAGCATGGAATTCTGGGAGTTGGAGTCCACAAAGCTTACAGTTGATGTAGTTAAGGAACACTGCCCAAGAGAGAGCATTCCAAATATTGAAAGCAATCCAGGGAGGGCTTTCTTTTGTCCACCAAAGACACAGGATCCTGACAGTAGGGGCATCCTCAAGACGGTGTCTCCTACTGATTGTCACATACTCATAATGGGAGAGGTTGTCCCTTATCATTGTTAGGCTTTGAGGGTCTTTAAAGGTCAACACCAACATCATAAATTGTACCTGATGACCAGTACAGATTTTTCAGTACAAACCTTACATGATCTGTGTACTTCATACCAGGTAGAATATCCTAGCTGCTACATTTTGCATCAGTTGGAACTACCAGACACATTTACTTAGTTTTTTACTAGGGTTTATATGTCACTCCAATTCAGGAGGTCTCTGAGCAGTTTACATCCCCCTGTTACAGAAACAAGGTTAAAAAGGAAAAAGACAAGCAGTGTAACAATGTAAGGATTAACAATTACAACTGAAATTACAAAGAGTGCTTTGGCACTTTACTGGGAGTTGGGGCCACAGGGTGTTCTTTCCCAGGAGAAGGCAGAATTTACAAACCAGTAAGCACTTTTATCAAGCTGGTTAGAGACATCATCTACTTGTTCCTTATTGGGAACAAACAAGAGTTGTCACACAGTAACTGGTTGATTTGGAAAAGAACCACCTCACTCTTAACCAGGCACCATTATCACAAACTTGTTCTTTTCTCTAGGGATCACACAAAAACAGCTTGTTTCTACTCCCAAACTGTTTATGTTTCTCACTGTTTATTCTCCTCCCTCACAGTAAATTATTTATGGACCTTATTTGCCTCTGCAGTAGATTATGGGCTGTTCTCTCTCTGGAAGACTCTCTAAATGGCTTCTGTTCTACATGTGCTTTAGAGATGGCTTCATATATGTCTGCTAATGTCTGCTGATTCTGGTCTCTACACTAGTCTGATCTCATACATTATGCTCTTCCAAAGAAGAGCAGCTGCATCTGGGAAAGCTCAATAGTGGTCCCTGAAGTTGGTAATCTCTTACAGAAGCAAGCCTACCCTACTTCAGCTTAATGTGTAGGCAGAAGCTCCTGGGAGAAGGCAGTCCTATCCATATCCAGGTGCTAATCATGTAGGATTTTAAAAGTGACAAAAGACAGCTTGAATTGCAAACTGGGTTGCAGCAATAGCACCATGAGTAGAGTTGTTATATCTGAGCAATTTGATAGTCCTACCACTACTAGAGCATCTGCATTTTAGATCAGTGGAAGGTTCTGAGAAGTCTTCAAGAGTATTATTACATTATTATATACATGTAAAGCAAATTGTGATAATTCAAAAGGAAGTGACTAAGTATCTGTGACTATAAGCAAGGCCTCCCAGTTCAACAATGGTTGCAAATTGCACTCCAGTTGTAACTGCAAAAAAAGCCCTCTTAGGCACAGCTGCCACTTTCTCTTTGAGCAGGAGTATGAGTCCAAGTAGACTTCCACATTTGGATCAGTTCTGCGTAAGGAAGTGTGGCCCCATCAAGAACTAAATACCTCTGGACTCAAAAGGTTACCATATAGGGATTAATTCTGAGCCTGTTTTTTCCCATCCTAATAGCCTCCAGGCAGAGGATATGACCTCTATTACATCTTCTATTCAACTTGGGGTTCAGATATATAACTGGGTATCATCCACATATTAAGATTCCTTACCTCATGTTAATGAATGACTTCCTTTGCATGAAACCTCAGAGAACACCCATATTGTTTTCCCCTCAAGCATTTCACCAATATGCATGTGCCTATTTGTAACATGAGCATGGTTCAGCAACCCTTGGAGGGCTACTGTCCTCCCCAGCTTCCACAATCTTAGTATTGAAAGCAGTCCATTGGTACTGAAAATGTATTGATCTTTCAATTTTACTTTTTCTTCCTGTCAATTAAGATCTTACAAAATTCTTCTCATTTCTTTTTAAATGAAAATATCTGCAAATTTAGTAAGTTCTTGTAAGAACAAACCAAAGAAAATCATCCACTATTCCTAGGTTTGTCTTGTGCATAGCTAATTAGGAAACTCTCAAGCAGGTCAATAGTTCTTTCCCTTTATTGACAAAACCAGTATTTAGTGATCCTGAATAAAGGCTCCTATAAAAATGGCTAATTAAAGACTGTGAATAACAAGCCATTGGAAAAGAGTTGTTACAAAGGAAATATAGGCAAACTAGTGGGCCCATTGGAAGAAAAAAAAACTTTTTCATGTGAAGATCTCTACCCTTAATTGAAATTTTAGAAAATAATTAGAAAAGAGCAATGAACTCTTTTAATACATGTTTATCTAATCCTTCCTTCAATTACTTCAGGGTGAAATATATGATGTCAGCCCTTGCTTTATTCTCTTGCAACCCTTATGAGAGTCTTTAGTCTGAAACTCACAAACTCACTCATTGTCTTCATTATTAGCTGGGCAAGAACCCAGAATTTTCTAGTGTAAGTGCAATATGTGCATACAGATTCTCAAAACAGGTAACTCTTGTTTGTTTGTTTTTATTTCCAACATTATTCCCAGGAAGGTCTCTGGGCAAGTAACAGTAGAATAAAACAAAGAATTCAAAAACCTAGTAAATAAAATAGGCATCAAGAAACAATTAAGGGCTGAAACCCTGTTCGAACAATATAGTTTTCACTTTTTTGTGAAATATAAGTATAGTGGGAACCATCTCTGCCTCCAGTATGAGAATATTCCAGAGAATGGGTGCTGCCATTAAGAAGATCTATCACCTAAGTCCACACCCAATGAACCTCAAGAAGAGGGGACCCTCAGCAGATCCTCTCTAGAAGTCTGGACTAGATGGAAAAGGTATTTCCTGATATATTCTGGGAAAGTTCCTTATTTTTTTTGAAGTTGTTTGACCCTCTTGCAATCTGTCATAAATGTGAATGTATATTACATTAAATTAATATGCAATGTTTATGCTATGTATGATTATCATTGCATTATTTGTTTGCCTGCATTTTTGTGACCTCAGATGTTACTACATACAGTAATGCTCTGTTTTTCTTTAGTATAAAAATTATTGTTTCTTATAAAACAAGGTGGAAAATACCTCCCCCTTGCAATAAGATATTCTCATGACAGATAATTTAATTGCTTTTGCATTCATAATAGTCACAAAAGATGATTAATGCATGGTATACCAAGAAGCACTCTTTGGGAATTACTCAGGGATAATACCTTGGGCCATAATTACTAAAGGTTTATGTAACTTCCAAATGATGCAAATCATGTTTCCTGCAAATATTTAACAAATCAGCACTAACTCAAAATGTTCCTCAGAACAAGTATAAACTGTTCTTCATTCATTTGGGGCATTCCATAACTTAAGCTAAT
Source organism: Candoia aspera (assembly GCF_035149785.1). Classification (NCBI taxonomy): domain Eukaryota; kingdom Metazoa; phylum Chordata; class Lepidosauria; order Squamata; family Candoiidae; genus Candoia; species Candoia aspera. Next base: position 165,175,713 of record NC_086155.1, read on the forward strand.
TATGGTTGTTAGCCACAGATAAACATATTATTAAAATACCCTTTAGCATCACAAGGAAGAAATGTAGGAATGCCATGCTCACTAAATTGCTGATGAACAAATTGTTTTTAATACGCATACTGTATATCAGAAACAGGCCCCTAATACATGCAATTTGCTATTTTTGAATTTGTTTTGAAAACTTTAAAAGCTTCTATCTACATTAGGACATTTACCTAAATTGTGGCCTTTGTTCTGATTCTGTAGCCTATAACTACCATTTTAAAGCCCCTTAAGTAATCTAGTAAGGGACGCGGTGGCGCTGCGGGTTAAACCGCTGAGCTGTCGATCGGAAGGTCGGCGGTTCGAAACCGCGCGGCGGGGTGAGCTCCCGTTGCTCGTCCCAGCTTCTGCACACCAAGCAGTTCGAAAACATGCAAATGTGAGTAGATTAATTGGTACCGCTTCGGCGGGAAGGTAACGGCGTTCCGTGAGTCGTGCTGGCCACATGACCCGGAAGTGTCCTATGGACAACGCTGGCTCCAAGGCTTTGAAACGGAGATGAGCACCGCCCCCTAGAGTTGGACACGACTGGACTTTACGTCAAGGGAAACCAAGTAATCTAGTAGATGGGTTCAATAGCTTCAACCTAGTGGGTGCTTAATATACCTGGCTTCATTTCCTAGCTGATAAACTCAAGGGCTAAAGTTGAAGCCAATACATATAGTTGAGCTAAATTTTATGTGTGAAAAAAATTATTATGCTGGAAGTAATATAACAAGGCAGCACTAGAGCTATCTTTCCCCATTATTCCCTTTTGTTCCTGTTTTTTTCCTGAAGGTTAACAAGATGGTCCTGCTCCACATCATTGGTTCTCTTTTGATGCACTAGAAATGATTAAAATCTAGTAACCTTCTTTAGGAAACTATGGTGATTTCTATTGTTATGTTAGTTTTACAGTCCCTGACTATATTCATGAACAATACATTCCTGAGGAACGCTGCTCAATACTTGAAGTCAGTTTTATTTCCACATTAGCCACAGGGCAAAAGAGAACTGCAGAATACAATGAATAATATCAGAATCAATATTTTATGGGTGATTACTGAAGACAGAAAGTAGGTCAACCAGAATTAATCCAGTTGCATCAAAAAGAAACCAAGAGTGGCAATGGCACTTTAAAGATTGTGATGTTGAAAGTACCTTCTGATGCATATTTGTAGAGTTATTCTCCAGGAATAAATGTCACTTTCAGATAAATATGCATACGATCACACTTTTAATATGAAAAAAGTGTCCACCTTGTCAGATAGTGGAAATGCTACCATCAGTTGGTGTTACATATAGAAATTATTTAAAAGCAGCAAAGCATGGAGATTCTGGAAGCTAGAAGGTTTTCTTCATGTAAATTAAATGAATGACTAAACAGAAATAAGTTCAACAATAAAAAGCTTCCTCCTTCCTTATTAACACAATAGGATTTGTCAGTTTGAGAATTCCAAAGCAATTGATGCATGCTAACCATTCAAGGAAGCCCAGCCTGTGGGACAAACCATAGAAATGTAAGCAATTATATTGCCATAGATTTGAAAGATACTATTATTTAATCACATTTTGTTCCAAGTAGAGTAGGGGTAGACCAGGAAGGGCAGAAGGCCACTTACATGTTCCTTGTACTTTGCAAGGAATCACTTTTGGTCTAAGTAGATAAATTGGATCTCTTCCAACCTAGTTTATGGTAGAATCTGTGCAGATATAGGAGAAATTTGTCCTTTATGAGTTCATTTAATAATGGAGACCAGAATACTCACTAATAGGAATACAAATTGCAGTTTATTGCAGTATACCAGAGATCAGAGTCAACTGTCCAATGGGCAGGGAATGTAAACCTTGATCTAGGTTTAAGATATACCTCTAATTCATGACATCAGAGGTAGTGAATTATGGAGGTGGTACTACAAAACAATGGTTTATTGAGAATACAAAGGACTATGTGGTAGAATAAAGTTACTTGTTAAAATGAAGCTACTTCTAGTTTATTCTTTACTCTGTGTTATCTGAACTTGTCCTTGGTCCCAGAGCCTCTCCTGCCACCGGTATCTCCCTTCACTATTTTCAACATTCGTTTGCTTTCCCAGCAAGTTGATGGCTGTTCTCAGCAGTGTTAATGGCTTACTTTACAAGGGGCCCAGGAAAGGCGAGGGGTGTGTGGCTTAGCCTGGCTAACACCAAATTTCTACTTTAATTATATATTGTATTTATTTCATTACATTTATTACAGCTGCCCACTTCAACAGACTGACTAATCTCACTTCACAGACCAGCAAGTCATCTGCTCTTAAGAAATATTCAATTCAGTACTGATAATTTGGTAGGCCATCTATGGGGAAGATGCCCCCAGTGTTTATTACAAGTGGCATGTTCCAGCCCTCTGTGCTCAGAACCAGGTCCTGGTCAGCAGATCCATGGTGGCCCTGACCTCTGGCTGCTGCTTTGTAATGCCAGGTCAGTTAACAACAAGGCCCCCCTCATTTGCGACTTGATTGCGGAGGAGGGGGCCAACCTGGCGTGCATTACTGAAACCTGGCTGGGCCCAGAAGGAGGTGCCCCTCTTGCAGAGATGTGCCTGGCTGAGTTTCGAGTATGGCACCAGCCGAGACTTCAGGGCAAGCGAGGAGGGGTGGCTCTTGTCATCCAGGAATCTCTTGTGGCCTTCAGGGGCCATGCTCCACAAGTGACCAGCTGTGAGACTCTGTTTTTCAAGTTGGGTTCCTGGAAACAGTTGGGGGTGCTGCTACTGTACCATCCTCCCTGCTGGGTAGCAACCTCCCTGCCTGAGCTGATGGAAGCCGTCTCAGGGTTGGCAGTGGAGTTCCCCAGACTTATTATTCTGGGGCACTTCAATCTGCTGTCCCTGGGATGGGCCTCGGAGGCAGCTCGGGAGTTCATGACCATCATGGCTGCCATGGACCTGATTCAGATTATCCAGGACCCAACTCGGGACAGTGGCCTCACCCCGGACCTAGTTTTCTTATCGGAGCAGTGGCACCGTGATCTGAGGGGAGCAGTACATCTTTCCCCTTTGTCATGGTCAGATCACACCCTGGTGAGCCTGAGATTCTCCTATGCCTCCCCCCTCCACAGGGAGGCAGGACCCATTCGATTGGTCAGCCCCCAGCTACTAATGGATCCGGCAGGGTTTCAGAGGGAGCTGGGCATTATACCTGACAATCTGCTGCATGGTCCAGCAGAGGCCCTGGTGGCTGCCTGGAATAGGGAGGCAGCTGGGGCCTTGGACAGGATCACACCTATGTGGCCTCTCTTATCCCATCAAACCCGACAATCCCCATGGTTTACAGAGGAGCTGAGGGTTCTGAAGTGGATTAAGAGATGCCTAGAGTGCCACTGGAGGAAGATTAAGACTGAACCTGACTGAACACAAGCTACAGCAACTATTGAGGCCTACCTTGTGGCGGTAAGGGTAGCAAAATGTCAATACTTCTCCACTCTTATTGCATCTGTGGAATGTCGCCCGGCAGCCCTGTTTAAGATTACCCGATCCCTTTTGGGGAAATGGGATTCAGAGATCCATCTACTGGGCCAAGCTGAGGAGTTTTCTGGGCATCTGCAGGATAAAATCACTCAAATCCATTCCAAGTTGGACTCTGAGTATGAGGCAGGGTCTGTGGAGATACCAGGGGAATGTTCTTACTCAGTTATCTGAGAACAGTTAGATCCTGTTGAGCCCAAGGAAGTGGACAGGATCCTCTGGTCTGTAAATGCCACCACTTGCCAATCAGATCCATGCCCCTCCTGGCTGGTGAAGGCAGCTCAGGAGGTGACGCGTGGTTGGGTCCAGGCGATGGTGAATGCATTCTTAAGAGAGGGAGTATTTCCAGCAGCCTTTAAGGAGGTGCTGGTGTGCCCCCTCCTCAATAAACCATCGCTGGACCCTAGTGTACTTGACAACTTTTGTCCAGTCTCCCACCTTCCCTTTTTGGGGAAGGTGGTTGAGAAAGTGGTGGCGTTGCAGCTCCAGAGGATCCTGGATGAAACGGATTATCTAGACCCCATTCAGTCAGGTTTGAGGCCCAGATATGGGACAGAAATGGTATTGGTCACACTTATGAATGACCACTGGCGAGAGTGGGATGGAGGCAGTGCATCCATCCTGGCTCTTCTTGACCTCTCAGCAGCTTTCGATACCATTGACCATGGTATCCTTTTGGGGCGACTCAGGGAGTTGGAGGTGGGTGGTGTAGTTCTGCGCTGGTTCACCTCCTTCCTCCAGGCCTGGTCCCAATCGGTGTCGATAGGGAGTGAGATATCCAGCCTATGGCCCCTTCTTTGTGGGGTGCCACAGGGCTCGGTACTCTTTCTGCTCCTTTTTAACATCTACATGAAACCACTGGGTGAGATCATCTGTCATCACAGGATGAGGTATCATCAATATGCTGATGATACTCAATAATATATCTCCTTCCCTGGTGAAGTAAGTGATGCCGTGACTGCACTCTCCAGGGCCTTTGCGCAACTTTGTGTTGTGTGCCAGTTACACCTTTTCCTAGACTGAGAAGCCTTTTGAATGGTCACTTATGACCTGGTCATCTACCATATAGAGTACTGTAATATGCTGTACACGGGGCTACCCTTGAAGAATATCTGGAAGCTACAAACGGTCCTGAATGCAGTCGAGCGGGCAATCTTAGGTGCCCCAAGGTTTGCACATGTGACACCTTTGTTGTGTGAACTGCACTGGGTTCCACTATGTCCAATTCAAGGTGTTGGTGATCACCTTTAAAGCCCTACATGGCATGGGACCAGGATATCTGAGGGACCGTCTCATCTCTATTACATCGACCTGCCCCACCTGGTCATGCAGGGAGGGCATATTATGGAGCCCATCAGTAAAAGAATTCCATCTGGCAGGGTCCAGGAAGCAGGCCTTCTCTGCAGTAGCTCCTGCCGTCTGGAACATCCTTCCCCCAGAGGTGAGACAGGGCCCCTTGCCCCTGGACTTTTGCAAAAGATTAAAGACCTGGTTTTGCCAGCAAGATTGGAATGGGAGGGAGAATAGACATACCTGGGGATGGCTAGCGCCTAGAGTGATTTTCAATGGACCTATTACACTCATGGACTGATAAGAACTCTCAGCCCTCTATCCTCATCATATTTTATTTTTAGTGTATTTATCGTATTTGTAACTCTTTTGATTTTAATTTCATTTTTATTGTAAACCACCCAGAGTCCCTCCTTGGGAGGAAGATGGGCGGTGATAAAGTTTGATAAATAAATAATTGCAAATACTGTATATAGCACAAACAGGACCTTATACTAAGTTTACAGCTATACTTATTTGTAACTGGATTCCTTTGAAATCCATATAACTTGCTCACAAGTAGATTTATCCTAGCCTTATAAAGACTACTCTAGTTTTACACACCTTACATACCTACACAACCTGTAGTTTTACACACCTTAGTTTTATATATATATATGTGTGTGTGTGTATATCTTATACACCTAAGGGGTATATCCTATACACTTCATGATATGATATAGGATATAGGAGATATATGACATATGATTGATATGATATTGTCATGGTCCCTGTTCCAATGTTCCTGGAAAACATGGTCACGTGTTCCCATCCCCTGTTGGTGCTGACACGGGTTGCTGTACGAGAGGGGGCTACTCCTGTTCCCTTGTACCAGGCTGTGATGCAAGGAGTAAAGAATGCATGTTTGGGTTGTCTTGACTGGTCAAGGACATTTCCCAAAGACCGGCAGAAGCTGTTAGGGGCACCTGCAAGGAATGGAATTGTACTGACTCTGGGGGGAGGGACTGGACACCGCTTGGGTTTTTACTGGGAGAAATCCCACGCTTTTACTATTCTCAGCTTTGCTTGTGATCCTGCATACTATTCATTATTAAATCAGATATCCGTGAAAGCCTTGTGTGAGTCTGATAGTGATTTTGAATAGGCAATCATTACAGGTATATGATATATGATATATGATATCCATACGATTTACTTGGCAATAGAAGAATAAGCAATGAAAAAAACTATAATCCTTGCAGTGCAGGGGTCCATTTATTATAACAAATGTTAAAATCAGTAGTTACATGGAGAGTTGGTCTCAGTCTTTATGAATAAGTAAGAAAAGTAAAATTTCTGTAAAAAAATACAGCATCAAGTATCTGCCAAATTGCAAAGGATATCCTTCAAGATAATATCCATAATCCTGTCTAATGAAGTGAAGCTACAGTATGCTTTCTGAGTAAATTCTAGCCAGCCAGGCCAAAATCATTTAAAGTGAAATCAGGTAGGGGAGAGGAAGTAAGACAGGTAGCTGTGACTGCATGATTGAACCCAGCCCCTCTTTATATGTGTCACACACGCAACACATTTTAAAAGGGATGACACTTCAGTCATGTGGACGCAGAAGAGAATATTCTTTTCCACATGATATAAAGAGGGGTTCTGTCTTGTTACTGTTTTTTCTTGAAAAAAAAAGTCTTCCAGTAAAATAAGAAACATCTGCTGCCATATTAGTAGCAAAATTTCCCAGGTATCATCAATCTCACACACAAACATGCACAAACTCATGTCATGACACTTGGCATGATTCAATCAGTTGGAGTAGCTTTAGTAACCTTGTTTGTTTTTAAAATGGCAGTGTCTTTTTGAAATAAAATTCTGTTTAGATGTGTATCTTTCTGAGAATAGCATATCAAGAGAACAGAACTGACAGCATATACCTGCAAGCAGTGATGGATACATGATCCAGCACTGACATGCACTGATCTTTTTTCTTTTTTTTCCCCTTTCTTTTCCCTTGGAACTTGGACAATGTCCTATGTTTGATTCCTTCTACTTCCTATTTTAAATGCAAATTCCATTTAAAATCACTACTACTTACAAAGGGCACACAATAACATTTCTGTGTTAAAATCAATCAGTGGAATTTACTTCTAAGCTAATGTGTTTAAAATCATGGTCTAAATCTTTGTAATTTCAAGTCCTTCAGTTTAACTATGGCAGGTAATTAATTGTGTTATACCAAATACTGTTTTATGTTTCATATACCATAAACAACTGTGAATAAAATAGAATTTACAACCCCATTGCTAAATTATTTTACTGATAGGAGAGATCATTTATAAACTTCACCAGATTATTGCAAAAGGCAATATATTGCTCACCATTTTGTTTTACTTGTATTTCTTCAAATTTCCTTCTGCAGGAATGTCAAGAGATCAATATCCTAATACACCAGATTTATAAATTACCTAGATTGCTCACATGAATTTACTTTCATTTTGTTCTTCCTAATATACTTGAAAGCAAGAAGAACGATCAATAGACTACATTCCCATTTGTGAGAAAACTTTAACAGCATCAGTGTTCAGATTATACTTGCTACTTTCAATAAACTTGATGCCAGCCCTGCCTTTAGCTGAAATCATCACTACTCAGTATCATGATTGCACTGCAGGTGACATTTAGCCACTTGAGGCAAGCAGAAATGGATGCTTGTAGGTGAAAATGGAACCATATATGACATGTTGTCACCAATCCCCAGCAACATGCTTTGCAAATCAGAACAGAAATTATGTGTGTATTGTAGGAGGCTTAATAAATAGGTATATACACAAAACTGAAACTCCCAAGCTGAAATAGTCCATTGAGATGTTTATAGTTGGCTGAGTTGTGATCAGACAGAACTCAATATGTTTCCAGAATTTTAGCTTCCTGAAGCAGTGAGGACGTAAAACAAAGCCCTTGTTCTCTCCCCCCACCCTACCCCACCCCACCCCCGGGGATCACAAGAGAAAGTGAAATGGTATTATGGTGGCTGCTCCTGGCCAGCTAGCTTGCAGAAATATTGCTTTAATGGGTGAGTTTTAAAAGATTTTTAAACAAGTCTAAATCTAAACAAATCTTAATAGGAAACAATGCAGCGTCTATCATGGCAGCTGTCAGAACCCACAATCAAAGAGTTGTTAGATCTGTTGATTGAGTTCTCTGCCATTTAAGCAACAAATCTCAAGCTCCGGATGTGGGGGGGGGGGGAGTTGTTGAGAGTGAGAAGGAATCCAAGGTCGTACCAGCCAGCCAGGAGTGGAATGCTGGACTGTTAAGGGGAAAGGGGGGGAGTGTGGAGGTTTTGACGTGCCTATGTGTCTTTTATCAGGTAGCTGTGTGAGAACTTTTTTAGTCGTGGCTTTTTGCTTAACATCTGTACACGTTATCAATAAATCTGAAATCTGCATTTCATCTGGATGCATGAGTCAGAATTCTATTGAGTCAACTGTGTCAGAACTTTACAGCAGCCTTCTTACTTTAATAGAGTACATAGATTTTTCAGATTTTTATTTATGAATTGAACTTCCTTCTTTCATTTAAAAATCATCCTCTTGGCTAATACTCATCTAGCCACTCATATCCCATCTACCTAAAAAGATCAATCTTTATTCTTTGGGGCGGGTCAGGGGAAGGTGGGACTTGTGCCTGCTAGGCACAAGCTCAGCAAGTTATTTGGTGATGTTGTTGACTGCAGACAGAGGCGGCTTCTGGTTGCAAAAAGAGAGAGAGAGAGAGAGAGAGAAGAGGAGGTCGCTGCTGCTTCACTGCATAAATAACATTAACATTACAACAAGGCACAAAGCATGCAGAGAGTGCATTCATATACCAAAGCTCAAAAAATCAACTCAGCCAACATAATAATTGCATTTTAAAATGCACCCTGAAGTTCAATGTCAAAAGGACCTGAGAACATATGAGAAAGCTGAAAGCTGTATAAGTGTGGTGATATAAAAGCCTAATACATAAATAAGCAAACAATAAAACTTCATGCAGAGTCCATATGTACTCTAAAGCTCAACAAGAGAGACCTAAACAACACTGTAACTTGAACAACATTAGTACTTCTGTATGCAGTACAATAAGGGACGCGGTGGCACTGCGGGTTAAACCGCTGAGCTGCCGATCGGAAGGTCGGCGGTTCGAAACCGCGTGGCGGGGTGAGCTCCCGTTGCTAGTCCCAGCTCCTGCTCACCTAGCAGTTCGAAAACATGCAAATGTGAGTAGATCAATAGGTACCGCTTCGGCGGGAAGGTAACGGCGTTCCGTGTCGTCATGCTGGCCACATGACCCGGAAGTGTCTATGACAACGCCGGCTCCAAGGCTTAGAAACGGAGATGAGCACCGCCCCCTAGAGTCGGACTCGACTGGACTTTACGTCAAGGGAAACCTTTACCTTTACCTATGCAGTACAATAGTGCATGACTTTTACATTAATTGCCTGCAGAATAATGTGAAATGCATTTTATTTAATTATTTGTTTCTTTCTTTAAGCTACATGGCTGCCCATTCAACACCCAACTCTGGTTGGCTAACAAACAGTAAAACAACTGATCATCATCATATTCATAATTGCCTATTTAAAAGCAAGTAAATATCCAATGCACCAAGGGGAAGTCAATTTCTATATTAACAACAATTTCCAGAGGAAGAACCAGATCTTCAGTGCTTTACTAAAAGACAGCAAGTTCAGGGCCATCTGAAACGTAGGAGTCTGGTGTCCTACAGGGCAGGCACTACAACAAAAAAGGCACATTTCCTGAGCCTCATTGCTTAATGAGAGGACCCAGAGGATGCCCACTCTGTTAGATCTTGTGGAGCAGACAGAGATAATTGACGATAAGCAGTCCCACAATGGCTCCCACACATTACCTCCATTTTCCTCTTAATAAAAATTTCTTCTTTAAATACAGTAACTTACAAGGTAAGCACTCAGCTAGGAGCAGTCTTCTCTCTGGCCATATTCTTAACTGCTCCTGGCACTTTATTCCCATATCACCCTATCTAGTTTAAATCAATAGTGGCAGGACATATCTGATCCCTACTGCTATACTTAATACCACAATTGTAGCACTTGGAACAGACTGAACACTTGAAAGAACACTGTGCTTTATTTCAAGACTCAACACTCAAAATCTTTGCCTTTGGAAAGGACTTTGGTGTTCTGATGCTCTTAGCTTTAAGAAGCAAAGTGAACATCACTCCTATGGATAGGACAGGACAGGACAGGACAGGAATAGTATAGTATGTATTTGTAATTTTATTTTGCTTGTAACAGTGTATGTTTTAAACAATAAGTGATTCAATTTTAACTGTGTGTCAGCTATTTAAAAATATACAGCAGATACATTGTATAAATTACAACTGCATTAGATAGTATTGTGACAGCAAAAGAAACCAGGCTTTTTTTTCTTAAAGTACTCTGCTAGAATACTATAATGGGCAGGTCAGGTTCTTGCTGTAATATCAGGATTCCCAGTGAAGCACGAAAAGTCATCTGCATTAGTCAGCTTTTAGTTAAACAGGGGCAGCCATTGTAATTCCATCATTCGCTGCCACAGATTAAGAGAAGGTGGATCATTTATTAACATTAAACATCTCAAAGAGATCTGGAGGGAAGGGCTTTATCAGTTATCATATCTCTGCAGTGCTTTGGATTTGATCTCCAAAAGGTGCTTTGGAGCACCCAAGAATATGAAAGTAGTATTTCTCTGCAACACTTTAAAGCAGCCATAAACTTTCCTGCAATTGCACAGCTGATTCAAGATGTTGTAGACAGCTACTCCCATGGGTAGGATGTGCTCAAAAAAGTCAAGATGGTGGCTATGATGGTGTGATCAAAGCCGCCTGCCTGTTTTTTACATGCATTGCACAGACTTGATCGCATCATCACAGCCACCATTTTGACTTTTTTTATAACTTCCTATGGACACCTCTGGCTCCTCCATCTGTGCTCCAGAATATATTCTGTATACTTAATAGACCTCTTTATAGTCACCTGAATTTATCCTGCATATGCATTCACAAACAAGGAGGTTTCATCACTGTAGTTTTCCTGATAAACTCTGTTTCCAGCAACATTATTCAAATGATATCAGCCTCTTCAAGACATTTACAAATACCACAGATATGTTTGCAAGGGAAAGCATTGTATATACAATTGTGCATCAGTTTCCTGCAATGTGAGCTTTATCACTGCTTATGATTTTTATGCAACTTCAGAAACTAGCTTGCTGTATCATTTCCCCACCCATTATGCCAGAAGATGTTTGAAATGGTAATTAACTTAATTTGTGTCCAACTCCAGCCCTATATATATATATATATATATATATATATATATATATATATATGAAAGACACAGCATTTAGAAGATGAGAACAAATTGCATCTAGAAATTTTTGTAAATTTTGAATTCAGTAGAAAACTCATTCTCAGCTGCTGAATAATCAAACAGTACTCTGAACGTTTAGAAATTTAAAAGGGTTTAAACTTGTGATTTAAAAAAATGAATGGACACAAACTTAGAATTGGTTGGATTACAACCAACATTTAGGATATGGTCCTTGGAGGGGAACATATTATATACACACAGTTGAAAGGGCAAGGAGAAAAATAGAGATCAGGGACACAGAGAGAAAATTACATAAATAATGAGCACAAATAAACTGCAATAAATTTACTGTTCTAGAGAAGTAGTTATCATGGATATCATTAGTATGGATCCACCTCTTTCCCTGGTGTTTTAGTTAATCACTTTATAAATTATGTTTATAAAGTAGTGTCAATTTAGTTTTATCCTTGCCCTCTAAGATCATGTTAAAACAGAGAAAACCTACATCACTATAGAACATTCCTTGCAATTCTGCTTCAGAAATGGGGAACCTATGGCCTTTCAGATATTTCTGAACTCCTGATACTCCTAGTCAACATGATCCATGGTGAGGAATCTACATAGCATAGCTTCCCCATCACTGGCTTAATGAGGTCATGGCTCTTCTCTCTGTAAATGGGTTCATAAAGGTTACTCCAAGAATAAGATATCTTAAGTGTGAAAAGAAAATAAAGATTTCATGCTAACATACAGCACAGTCCAGTGGCACAAGAGATCATTAACATATATCAAAAGAAAACTTTTGAACCTCTATTTCTCAGAAAAACTACAGGTAACTTTTAATAGAAGTTGAATTTTATTTATTTTGCTCTTATGTAACACAGTATCTCCTAATTTTACATGGTAACTGTATCTTTTGATGAGGACGAACATATACGAAATGTTTAAGATAATCTTTTGTATGAAATTAAATTTAGCTCTTATTTCAGTGGAAGTAAATGTGACCCATTTAACATAATTTTACAACAGTTGTTTTCAAAACCATGAGTTGCCTTTATCAGTATAACAATGGGGCTATTTGCATAAAGATCTAAACTGTGGAATCTCACTGTTAATTGGTAACTGAATAGTTATAATTAAAAATTTAATCCTTGAAAGTAATTACCATTTCATCTGAAACATCATCTGATCCCCTCATTTCAAAGGATACAAACTCTTTGGAAATTATATAAAGCATGCAAACTAGTTTACCAACCAAATTATTCATTGTCCTCAAATGAATAATAAATGGCATTATATGTTGGATATTCATATTTATTAATGTAGACTAACAGAAGAACAACCAGCTGCATAGTGCAGTGACTCCATACAGTATAGGTGATTAAGATTATTTAAAGTTGGATACTAGGGGATTTTTGTATCTGTTACTTTCTTCAGTGGATAAGTCCATCCAAGTACATACCTGAAGTTTAAATTTGGAATATAACATTGTACTCTTAAACTTGGACCCAGAGTAAATCTCACCAGACTCTCTGCCTTTGCAATTCCTACATGCTAGGAGAAGCCTTCTTCCATCTCACTTCTCCACAAGAGGATACATCTTATGGTAGCCTTGAATGTATCCCACAGTGTCTGAGCTCCAGATTCAACTACAAGTACAAGACTACTCTGTGAAAACCACTGGTGTATTACTGACATGCTGGTGGCTTTTGGAACTAAGAGTTGTTGGAGACTGCTCCTCACTTATCATCCAAAGTTTGTCAGAGTCTAAAGCTGCTTCCAAGCTTTTAGAATACATTATTTTAAAAATGCACCCATTTTCCATCAGCTGAATATGGCCGTACTATACACATTCAGATCCACCCAAGTTCTTTTAAATAATAAAGTGATTCTTTTTTTTTTAGTTTTAAATTTTTAAAGTAATTTTTACATAATAACCAAACCAGTAAATGTGTTTGTTATTATATGATTAGTTAGTGGTTGCAAATTCTTTCATAATGTTAAAAAAAAGGAAATTGAGGAAAAGGGACATGGGGGAGGTAACAAAAGGAAAGGGGTAAATCCATTAAGATCCTGGCAACAGTGGGACTCCATCTCTCCTGATGTTCTAAATCAGGGGTTCTCAATCTTTGTTGCTCATGGTCCTCATTTACCTCTGCAGTTCCCTTCATAGTCACTCTTAGCTGGAAAAATGGCACTTTACCATTTGCACTGTGTATTAATCTAAACTGTGGTGTCTTTGGTGTTCTCTGAGCTTGGTTGTTTTCTTGCAGATGTTTCGTTACCTGACTAGATAACGTCATCAGTGCAAGTGAGTGTGGGGTTTGCGCTCTGTTTATGTACAGCAGCTTGCCCTGCCTGTGTTGGTGGGGGTGTTCTCTCCTTGGTAGTTCCTTGATTAGGCTGTTGTTTACTGCTGGATTGTTTGTCTGAGTTGGTAGTTCCTTGATTGGGGTATTGTTTGCTGCTTGTTTGTCTGGGGTTAATCCTGGTGTTGATCCCTGCTTATCTGGGTGTTGATTGCTGGTCAGGAGGTGTTCTGGTCTTTTTGTTTCCTCTTTAGCTTTTTTATTGTCTCTTTTGAATGGTTAACAGAATCTTGAAAGCCTGACAGCATTCCTCCTTCCCTCCCTCATATACCAAAGAGAGTCAAGGCAGGGCAGTCTTGAGTTTCTTTCTCACACTTTCCTGTTTTCCTGGGCTAAGCTCAAGTTTTACTAACAGTTGTGCATCTTTTCTCCAAGGTCATCTCTGTCTTCCTCTACAGAATCAAAGTGGTAAATAAAAAAGCATTGGCTGAAATTGAAGATAGTGGGGAAGGTGATAGCAGGGGAAGGACAACTTTATTTTGTTCTTTATTTTATTCAAAACATGAACCCCTTGCTTTAGCTTGCAGGGGTGGAGGATCCAAGTCTGAAGACTCAGATCTTCTGCCATCAGTCTAACTAGAACAGAAACTCAATATTAGTAATTTTGTCAAAATCAATTTTCAGAAACTTTTCTTCCTCCTGGAAAAGAGGCTTCTGTATTCTATCTTATTCTCTGAGTATTTTCAAATGTCTTTTGAATTTCATTTGATGGTGTTTTTCAAGCTGATTTCTTGTTGCAAGATAACAAAGAATGCTTTGTTCTGGTATAAGTAGGGTTACCAGATATTCTAACAGGCAAAGAAAGACACAGACAATTGGAAAGGAAGACTAATTGGGGTGGGAGAGGGGAGAACACACTCACTGTTTAACTTTCTTGGCATCCATGACAAAAAATAAAGTGAAAAACTGCAAAAAAATAAAAATGTACTTAGGCCTAAATGTATATGAAATTAATTCTTCCAGCATCAGAAAGACTGTTTTTTCAGTGGCAAGAATGTGCTAGAGCCAAGGTAAAAGCCTAAAGCATGTAACTGATTAAGGTCTTGTCAATTTCAAGGAGCCAGGCAATCTGGCTGCAGGGTACTAATCAACTAAGTAAGGTCAGGGAGATGAGCTTGTTAACTTGTGGGTAGCACTTATTAGGGAAGCATTGCCTTGCAGAAGAGAGATGCTCTTCTGCAAGGCAATGCAGAAAATTCAGACTATACAGGTAGTCCTTGTTTAATTACAATTGGGACTGGAATTTTGGTTGCTAAGTGAAGTGGTCATTAAGTGAATCTGACCCAATTTTACGACCTTTTTGTCATTAAGTAAATCACTGAGGGTGTTAAGTGAACTATGTGGTTCTTAAGTGAATCACACAGTTCCCCATTGATTTTGCTTGCCAGAAGCCAGCCAGGAAGGTAGAAAATGGCAATCACGTGACCATGTGACACTGTGATGGTCATAAATGTGAACTGCTTACCAAGTGCCCAAATCTTGATCATGTGACCATGGGGACACTGCGATGGTTGTAAGTCTGAGGTTTTTTCAGCACCATCATAAATCTGAACCGTCAGTAAATGGATGGTTGTTAAGCAGGAACTACCTGTATTTTATTTTAAGACTATGTCTGCCAGATAGAGGACACAAGGACAAAAGGAGGGCATGTCCTCCTTTTGCCAGACGTCTGGTAACCCTAGGTACCAGGTAATAAAGAATGCTTTGTTCTGCTCTGATTCTGAAAAAGAAACACATGGGAAGGTATCTCTCATGGTGTCTTTTCTTGGAAATTTAATCGGGCAGGTGGGGGAGTCAAGGAGGCTGCAGACCCCACATTCTAAGTGCCAAACCCCCATGAAAGTTTTGAATTTTCAAAAATTTCTTCCTACTCTGATAGAAAAAAATCTTACCAGACTTAGTGCATTAAAAAAAAACCACACAAAATTAGGCTCTATTAATGTTATATCTGCACTTTGAATTTAAAACTCAGTGACAATCTCTTGACACAGAATATTCATTTATTCAGATCACAGAACAAAAGCCTCATCTTAATCTTTTCTATTTCATTAGAGAATAACATATCACAGCTACTATAGGAATAATGGACATATTTAAATAATTGGTGCCTGTTTGACAATGAACCCTTTTTAGTATGTGTATGTGCATTGTTTCCTATTGCAGGTAGCTCTCCTAAATTAAATAATTCTGGTTGTTGAGAGAATGTTGTATTACAATGGGGATGCTAGAATGTTTCTAAAAGATGATTAACATCTTACATGGAAATAAATCCCACCTCTCAATTTAAAGGTATTTAATTTATGCAAAGAATTTAGGATCCAGGTTTTTGATCTTTCTGGCTTTAGAATGATATTGAATAAACAATGGGTTCACTAAATCAAAAGGAAATTTTCCCACCACTACATTTTAAAGGTTGGTTTTGTGGGGAAAGAAGTTGGCAGTTGCATTTATGTCACTGGAAATCAACTAGGAGATAATGCAATAAATCTTGTCTATTCCCAAAGGGCAGGAAACATTGCTCAAGTGCCACAGTGTTTGTCTCCTGCCCAAAGAGCCCCAAATTCATTTGTTTAAAAATGTTTTTAAAAAGGCCAACATTTCACAAGCTCACACAGGCTTGATTCACTTAAAGTGTTAAACCGAAAACCATCATTTATAAATTACAAAGGCTGGGTTGAATAGTATAACAGGACAAAACCCAAAATACTACATTATGGCTTAGCATTCTGTACAAACCAAGTTAAGACTAATAGCAATTGAAGGGGCAATTTTATTGCAATTTAAATGAAGAAGGAAGAATTCAAATTTTCCTTCTCCTGTACCATAGCCCTGATGAAAAGGATCTTCCACATAACACTGTGGAGTGTGGGGTGGTAGATCCTTTTGTTTTTTTAAAAAAAAATTCTAACAAGTCTATTGTTACCATTTGTAACAATTTTTAAGTGTTAATTTTTAAAAAAAATTAATTAATTTTTTTAAAAAAAGATTGTAACAAGCCTACTGTTACAATTTTTTTTAAAAAGTTATTTTTTCTGGAACCCTTAAATTAGGCAACTGTCCAACTCAATATTTCTAATAGTACAATGAGTTTGAAAAAGAAAAAACCCTTAATGTTACCTTTCATCACTACTCTTAGTCCATTTAATAAAAGGGTATAAGAGTAGAAAGGAAAGGAAAAGAAAGAAAAGGATGGCAGTCATAAAGGATGGCAGCAAAGAAACAGGCTCAAGATTTGACAACTCAGTGTTTTGGTTTAACTTGTAAACATAATTCAAACAATTTAAAATAAATACATTAAAAAGTTTAATAATATCAACAAGTAACATAACTATAAAAAAGGGATAAAAGGAAAGAAACAATACATTAATAATAAGATATAGAGCCAATTCAAAAGCTGAAAACTGATGGATTTCATTAAGCCAACCTTCTGAGTCTGGTCCATAAATGTCCTTTGAAAATGTGCAATCACTAATTTGCAACTGCCCAGGCACAACATATCAAAAGCTCCTCATCATCAAATTCCAAGTTTGGAAGATATGATTTAACCATTGATTAACATCTTTAAACCTTAACTTCCTAAGAAGATAAGTTCCTAAAAACTGGGATGTTGATTTGGTAATATGTGATACTCTAACTCTATATTTCAAATTGCTTGTGTATTGTCCAGATTTATTTTTGTTATTTTTTAAAATTGCTGATGGTAATGCATTGTTGGCTTACTGTCTACAATTTTTTTTTCTAGTTGGGACACTATGGGTTTAAAAGATTTTCTCTTTTCCAATAATTAACCTCAAAATGAAACTGATTGTTATTTTAATAATAGCCATCATTCATTAAAAAAACTAATCCTAATGAACGGGCAGGAAGTTGCCTCCTAACTCCACAGGCCAGACACCAAGCCGCCAGCTGAAAAAAAAACCATCCACATCTTCTCTAGAATGGACTTGACTGGAGCATGTACTCAGGAAGAATAGCCCATACCCTTCCTTTCTGCTAGAGAGAGAAAAAAAAGGCTGCTTGTTTGAGTCTGGATATGGTAAGTTGCTGCCTGAGCCTCTGATTAAAGGTTACAGTGCTGCTAGAATCTAGGAGATCTTTGTTTCTGGACACCCATTTATCTCTAAGGAATAGGTTAAATAAGTTTAGCTAGAAATCTATGTTAGAATGTTATGCTTTATTTGAAGGTCAGTATTCTTGTCTACTTTTATGATCTTTGATGCATATTGTTTCTCATATGTATTTTCTCTATGCAAGCAAAGTGACTGTCTTAAAAAACAAACCGTGCCATTTTATGATATGCTCAAAGATTCAACTTTTCTTATGTATTTTGAAGACCTTAAAGACTAATATTCAATTGAAACCAGAGGATTTCCTTTTGGGATTGATGGACAGCCAGCTGGAAAAAAGTCATGGAACTCTGTTTTTATATATGATAACTGCAGCAATTTTATTATATGCTCAAAAGTGGAAAGACTCAGCACTACCCACAATGGAGGAATGGTTGGTGAAGATGATGGAACTTGCAGAGATGGACAAACTGACTTCCTTGATTACAAAAAAGACAATATCTCTGTTTATTGCTGACTGGAAACCCCTTATAAGCTTTGCATGAAACAGAAAAAAATGAACTTATGATTTATGGCTTTGATGATTAGAAAAAAATAGATAAGAGAAAAAAGAGAGCTTTTTTTTCTGTAACCATAAAGTAAGAGGTAATTTTGTAATTGCCTCTTTCTCTATGGTACTTCTATTTATTTTCATTCATTTTCTTTTTGCACTTTTTGTCTTTTTTTCTCTTTTCCTTTCTTTACTTTATATTAGTTCGTGTTAGTTGCTTATCTTCTTTTCAAAACTCTTAATAAAAATTATATCAAATTGAATCAAACTGAATCATCCATTCAGTCGTATCTGACCCTTGGCGATTCCATAAGCTGTCTCTCTCCATGATTTCCGATCTTGTACAGCTTCTTTCAGTTGCTTTATATGTTGGCCTGGGTCTGCTTTGATTACATCCAACCAGCACATTCTTTGGCATCCTTGTCATCTTTTGCCACTGACTGTTCCAAGTGTAATGTCTTTCTCCAGCGATGTTGATCTCAGGACATGATCGAAGTAACTAAGCCTAAGTTTTGTTATTTTTCCTTCTAGTGATATACACTTGTTCAGTCAAGTGTACATGCCGGTCCCAAGCCCAGACAAATGGGGTGGGTTAAGGAAAGACCTGGCAACCTACCTTGTAAAAAATTTTGCCAAGAAAATTCCATGAAAAGTTTTGCCTCTCAAAAATTATGTATAGTATATTAAAAAGTTTTCTTATGTATTTCTCCCACTGAAGATCTTTTTGAGAGGCCATCTGTGATTTTCACACCACTACATATTATTCATTGTTTGGAAGATTACTTTATCTCCAGAGGAAGGAGGGCATAATCGCATGCATCACATTACAGGCCCAGGAGGTATCTACAGAATTTATTTCATGTTTTTATCATCTTTTTCTTTTATGCTTGCCAGTAAAATACATAGGCTGTTGGGGTCCTATCTCTCTCACATGCTAGGATTAAGGAGGAAGACATCATATAAGTCATCTTCCTCAAAAATAAGTAGTGGTAGCTGTAACAACAAAGCAGCTACATCAAAGCTGGAAGGCAGGATCACAGGGCATTTGGGACTTCCAACCTTTAACTCTGCTACAGCAATATTGCTTGACATACACAGCACACTGAGGTTATTTAGACAGAGGTTATCTGAGAAAAAGTTCTACATTTTAAAGTACTTTCTTCCATGCAACATTCCGGGACTTAATACAATGCTTGGTTCATCATCCTGCACTGAAGGCTTGCTCTTCCAGGAAACATTTCTGCTTTTTTGTGGTCCCTCTGGGTCAATATAAAGAGGTGGTGTGGGACGGAAAAAAGAGAACAGTGCAAAAGGTGAACAGAAAATATTCAGTAATTACCCATTAAGACCACCACTGTAAGCTCTGAGCTTTGTTATTATTATGTATTTCATATTCTAAAACAAAAGGGAAAAAAGGCAGAAAAGATGGTAAATGTCCAACAACAATGAATTAATCTCATGGGGAGAGTATTATTGCTAATTATAACACCTTAATTAATATTTACAAACTCCCCCAAGTCTCTAGAAATTCATTATTATAGCCAATCTCTGATTCTGCATTTTGTAAGGAATGCTTCTATTATTCCCAGAGGTTATAAGGCCTGGTTCTTAAATGCACTGATGAATAACAAAGGCTATAAAAAGGAAGATATAGCAGAACTGTTTATTAAAGCCACAATGTGTTTATTCATAGGTGACTAAAACTGGTGACACTCTGTACTTCATGTAAAACCTACAGGACAGTTTCTCTATGTCATATTGTCACATCTTCCCTAGTTTTCCTTAAACAGGAAATGCTTTGAATTTTTCAATTTTTTGAAAGATTTTACTTTCTATTCCAGTGTTTCTGAACCTCAGGAACTTCAGGATGTGTGGATTTCAATTCCCAGAATTCCCCAGCCTGCCATTCCTCATGCAGGCTGTGGAATTCTGGGAGATGAAGTCCACATGTCTTAAAGTTGCTGAGGTTGAGAAACACTGCTCTATTCTATTCTCTATTCTTTCAATCTTTTCCAAGGCAGAGGCAAAGAAGTGTTGGATTACACTTTCCATCATCCATATCTGACATGCAGAATGTATATGAATGATGGAAATTGTATTCAATACATTTGAAGGGTGCCAAGATTGAAGAAGATTGATTTCTATCAGCATTAAGGAAATAGTTTTGTATTAAGAACATTTTTGCCTACTTACTCCCAAGTCACATAAACTAAGCAACAGGGAAAATAAAACCTGATGGCTGAGATGTATAATATATATGCTTCTGTGATTTTTCAACTGTTTCTGGTCTGCTGAGGATTACAGAATTCATGATGAAAAAAATATTGGGTACAATGCTATAATTCCAATACAAAATAAGACATCATATATATCCTTAACTATCAAGGGAAGCAGCATGACTTCGCCTATGAATCATTTGTATATGCAGAGGAAATTTAGTAGAGCAGATTTAGAAAGTTCAGGCCCCAGCACAAGTGGGAAAATGTAATAATGCCCCACTTCTTCTAACATTGTCCAAAACTCTGAACCAAAGTACTCTCCACTCAGCTTACGGGAATACCATTATCTCCAACAGAGATCCAGAGGGAGGGAAGATGAAGAAATACTTGGTCATATGCAGAAACTTCTGATATTGTATGGATGACTTGGGAGTAGCCTGCATGTGGGAATCAGGGTTGACTGGAACTAGCTGTGGTTGAGTGGAAGCTAGGAACTTTCTATATTTAATTAATCATCTGTATCTAGGGTGGTGCTGTAATGTCTGTATCTTACTTTAAGCCAAATCTTGTCTCTTGTCTGGAACTGATGATACTAACAGTCTTGTCCTTGAACTTCTCACCAATAGGAACTTGGTCTCATTTGAACTTGTACTGGAAGAAAGACTGTGGCTCTGCCTAATAATTTTTACTCCTAGTGCTAGATCTCCCCCATGAATTATTTGCTATCTGACTCTACTGTAGACAGTCTGGTGGAATTCCATCCTATATATCTCTATTCTTTGTAACTGGAACTTCCTTGAAAAAAACTAAATAATTCTAAGTCAGATATCACCTAGAAATACTGCCACTTCCTGTGGGTGGGAGGGCACTAAGTTGAAAGCACTTCACAGTAACATCAACTGAGCTATGGCAGGAGCTGGAATGAACACAGACTTACACAGCTGAAAACAAGGAGGGAGTCTGGAAGAGGTTACAACTTTCTCCCTGATTTAACTTGTACTCTGATGGATTTGATAATGAGAACACAGTGTGAATCAAAGGAACAGAGGCTATGTACTGAACATGTACATAGCTTTGTCCAATCAATTGCTGCCTGTTGAAAATTTGAAAACAAACACAGATAAGGTAAGGACACATTACACCTTGCTCATTGCAGGAAGGGGTCTATTGGAATCTTATTTTCTAGATTGTGAACTGCTGTATGAACTACTTGATGTTAATCAAGCAGTTTCTTTCTAGACGGTGAATGGCTTGATATTAACCCTAGATAATTTTGCACAAAACTGTCTTCTGTCTCCACCATCAGTTCCCCTTGTTTTCTTCCAGAGAAGGAAGAAGAAACAAGTCCCTTAGGAGTAGGGTAAGGTTGAGCACAAGGGTGCTGACTTTTTAATTCAAGTTCTGTCCTGGTCTGGCTTTTACTGAGAAGTAATGGCAAAAAGAAAAATGCTGATACTGTTCCTTGCATGTCTGCAGATGGTCCCTTTAACCCAGTCCTTGAATTGAAGGCAGGTCCCACTTTATGTTCCTCAAACTGCAGCCAACAAATCCTGGGAGTTATTTTTCTAAGGAAAGAGAGAAGCCAACAAGTCCTGGGATACAGCAGCCTCTATATGTGAAGTAACCTTAGCTTACCTGATATAAATTGCATATCCAGATATCCTGTATGAAGTGTTGAGTCCGTTGCCAAAGAAAATGGCTTCTGGGCTCTCTGATCCCCAAAGGAATTGGGGAAATGTCCATCTGTTATACCTGTACCACTCTGTAGAATATTGGGCATCTTAGGCTGCATGCATTGAAATCCTTTCTCCTAAGATCTGAATGAAAGTAAGCTTACTATACCAAGTAGTTATTCTCCCAAAAGGTCTCATCCTAATGAGAGCAGATGTTGCATCTACCAATGCTTCCAGCTATCCCGCAGCTGAGACCTGGCAGGCTGGTATGAGCTAAGGGTGCTGAGTGCTGTTGAGGTAACAAAAGGGAAGAGGCACAGATCCACAGAAGTATCCAGAGAAAACACTGGGTTTTCATCATTTTTATATTTTCAAAGAACTGATGAGATCAAGAGAGAACAAGAATAACTCCATGAACTTCTCACACTGGAATGAAACAGGAGCATAACTGGAAAGGAGGGGTGCTATCTCCCACTCTAGGGGTTGCTACTAACATTTTAGTTTTGCTTATTGGATACCCTTCCAACTGTAGGAAAACCTGAGGCTTCATCTGCCACTTGAAGAAAAGAAGCCTCTATCTGTTAAATGAGCTAGAAAACAATGGAAGTTATTACGTAGGAGAATGAAATAGTGTTTTGAACATTCTGGGAGACGTGTTAGTTGGGGAACTCCTAGGGTAAATTAATGGGAAGGAAAAATAATATTTTAAGAGAAAGTATTCACAAGATTAAAAGATCTTGAAATATGAATAAACTATTAAAATAATATTAAATTTTTGTCTATACAAACAATGTCTCACATAAGCCAGTCAATTAATGTGCAAAATTGGTGACAGAATATTAAACTCTGAATAGTGACCCAAGGTTAGAATGGCTATATTTTTTATCACATACTGTGCATTTCCTCCTGCTCCTCCTCCTCCTCCCCCCAGCCCCACCCCTTATCCCCTTTGTCTGGTTTGGAAAGATATGTTCCAATCTGTCTCCATGGAGGAATTGCACATGGAATCCATAAATATACATCGTTGCTGCAACGTACTGGTACAACTGGCTATAAAAGAAACAGACAATCTACCCTTATAGTATGTCAAAGAGAGTCAGATAGAGATCGCCAGATTCGCCCCTGCTAAAACACAGAAAGATGGTATCTTTCAGTTCTGCTTCAGTGTATGTGAGCTATTTCTTCTGCTTATTCTTTGGAAAGGCTCGCTTCTATATATAGGTTTATTATGAGGTTATCTAGATCATTTTGATCTCTTTTTTATGTTATCATAGGAAATTGCCAAGAGCTGTTGATGCTGGATGGTATAGAAGTGCTTGTAATAAATAAATGTAAGAAATTGCACTCTTGAAAAACAAGGTGAAAGAAGACCATCTTTGTATCACTCAGCACTTTCAAATGTGTAGTTGTTTGTGTTTTGGCATACAACAACAAACGCACACTGGACTGTTTAAAGTTGCGACCAGCCTACATAACCATCCTGCCTTCCACTTGTTTGCTTTCTAAAAGAAGGGTCACTCCATAGTGGGTGAAAACCACAAAAATGGAGCAGCTGAAACACTCCTGCAGGAACAGCTCCCTTTTGTGGCCTCTTTAGTATTTGGCCTCATTTTTCTGGAGGACTGATGCTCGCTTAACCATACACCAGCCATTAGTTCAGACACCCTGTTGAACCAAGCACAAAGCCTCCCACTGTACCACACTGAGCATACTTTCTGCTTAAGACAACACTGTAAGCCCAATTGCAATGGGGTTTAAGGTGTCATGCAAACACACAGCTCATTTAAAATAACTGAAGCAAGAATAGTGGACTAGTCTACAGCATTTGTCCTTTCGGTGTGGAATAAATCACATTAATTTGCAAGGATTTGTTTCTGTTTGAATATGAATTACGTTGTGTTTGTTTCTACATTTCAGTAATCTTGACTGTGCATTTTTAAATGAGTGAATGCTAGATTTAAATGTTTATATAGAGCATATCTGTTTATTGTGAATGCCTTGTAAGCCTTACGGTACTCAACCTGCTGCATAAAAGCACTATAATTAAAAATGCATGCTGAGTTGTGAGTATGAAATACCTTGAAAGGAAGTAAGCAATCTGTATTTCATAAAATATATGAATTGTATGTCCCCTGTAGTAATATAACTATCTTATCTTAGAGCCAAACTACATATTACATATGTCAGACACTGACCCAATGTTGTCATTAGTTCAGAAAAACAGGCTCTGAATCAGAACCAAGTCATTTCAGTTGGAGAAGGGAAAACTTTCCTCCTCAATTACCTTGATTTTGAACCCCCCCTCCCCACAATACATTAGTATAAACTGAGGCTTTCTATCTTTTAATCTTTATTGGGTGGGAGAGATTTTTAGAATAAGAGGAGCTAGAGAATGAGGTATAATCCTCCTTACCACTCACAGCTGCCACTGCATACTTATCCTTAGGAAAACAAAAATAACATTTGGGATGCACCTGACGTGTATAATATAATATATATTTTGATTCTCACATGCTTCAGTATTGAGTGTGGGTATACATATCTCCTTTTTTCCATGTCTCTTGTGATTTTCTATGGTAAGAGTAGGTTAAATATGCTCTTCCCAGTAAAATGGCTGAATTTGTGCAATTCATTTTTTTTCCACTTTTTCTCCTTCTAAATCAGTATAGGATTGGAAGTGCTAGACTTCTGGGCTGACTCAAGAATGTATCTGTTGGTATAATAGCAGCCTGAAACCTGCTTTTTGCTTTTAGTACCAATTTGTTTTTGTGAAATATATCTCCTTAGGGTTCTATTTTCCTTAAATAACCTTTTATCTGATTTCTTGTCTTGCATGTGATTTTTTTTCCTCCCATGTTGTGCAGGTTTCATCAAAATGGTGTTTTAATACCAAGGGAATCTAGGTTTACTGATGCAGGAATTAAAAACAGCAATGCCCTGTTTTTAATAAAATATTACAAGCAGCTTCAAAACAAAATAAAAACAAAGCAGTAAACATTAAAGAAAAACTCATAAAGTGGAAAATACAACTCTGTTCTCTTTTATGGGTATGTCAGGGAAAAAAATAAGTAAATGAGCAAATAGCACAAAAACATTACAATGTAGAAAGCAGACAAGTTCTGGATGCTGCTTTGAGAAGCTGTTAAAAGGAATGCAGAAGTTATCTTTTACCTATTTTTTTAAGATTTCAAATTTGGGAAGGAGGGGAAAAATGCCATGGAGCAGAGCAATCTGCTGCAGTTAGAAACTAATCTGCTGATAAAGGATGCTGGCAAAATTCTTCTCTATAGGTTCACAAAGAAAAATGTGAACTCACATGATCCATAGATATAATATATTGTTGCAGGAAATGCTGATCTAAAAATGCAAAAAACAATTTATATTATTATTAATAATAATATACTTTTCAAGAACTGAAAAACTGTTTCAGAGCCCAGCAGCAAAGGTTTTCTATATATCTAATCTATACCTATACCTATACCTATACCTATATCTAAACAAAATTTTAGGGAAGTAGAACCTTGGGAGAATTATTCATACACATTTTCCATTTTGATTTATAGTTCTTAATCTAAAAGCTTATCAGAGTTATTACCCTTTGGCAACACTAGGATCTAAACAATTATTTGCTAGATATAGGGTATCAGGGTATCAGGTTCATCTGATTTGGGGTATCAGGTTCATCTGAAGTAGCTGGGACTAATTTAAAGATCTGGGGAGTTACTGGAGAGGAGGTTTTTTTGGGTTTTGGCTTTTTAATTGGTTTTTTCCTAGAATGTGATTTTGAGAATTTTGAAAGAAGAAAAAAAATATGGCCTTTAGAAACCACATATTCAAATGCAATGTGCAACTTTTAAAAAGGTGTGTTCTTAAAACAGACCTTACGGTAAAAATTAGTGCAAATGGAAGAGCAGATTCAGGGTATAATGAATTTACTATGGTATTACTCCTTTTCCTCCATATTATTTTATGGATTCAAATTCATTCATTTTTGTTCTATACTCAAAAACTGTATTGGAAAAGCAGCATGCTAGAGGTAGACCACCTTGGATAGAGCAGAAGTTTTGGATTACATCTCCCAGGAGCCTCATTCAACATTTCTATGGTCAGGGATTATGGAAGTTCAGTCCAAAGTACTAGGAAGGCACTAGATGATCTACCTTCTACACCAAAGGCACATCCCGAATACTATCTTTTCCACTGCCCATCTCCTCTGATTCCATTTTAGAATATAGCTAAAATTAATCAGGACTACACTTAGAGACAATGTTACAAGAATTAGCATATTCTTCAGTCTTTTGAGCTTGCTGAATATCAATACCTGAGCATGGTGACTTATCAACTTAGTGTTCATGTGTCAGTACTGCTGATCTTAGTTTGTCATATAAATACAGATCCCTTTCTGCTTTATAACCGGGGGAGAGGTCTTACAGGTGAGCGGCATACAATGGAAAATAATCTCTATAAATTAATTCAATGCACACATCAAGATCTGGAAACAAATCTCTATTGTCTCAAGGCTGATATTAATGACAGACATGACAAATTAATGACTTAAGAAGAACATCAGGATAAGATATTAAAGAATTGCAGATAGGACATCTGGTCTCTACTCTTTAGTTCAGAAGTCTCAGCAAACAGAATTGGACAATTTGGAAGCTAAATTAGGACTAGTAAAAACAATTTAAAGTTGTTTAATTAGAGGTGTACCTGAGGATTTTGGTAAAGAAAATCTGGAAAGAGAAATGGAACATTTATTAAGACTAATCTTGACCTGAACATAGATGATAGACTTTGGAAATTTAGGAAATTTACAAAATAAACTCTTGAGCAGTTTGAAGGAGAACATTTTCATAGTATATAGTTGTCAATTCTCATATTTCAAGACAAAAGAGGCAATACTGAAATTTAAAATAAATGAAACTCCTTTAAAACTTTGGAATATTGTAACTGCGATTTTGCCAGATATACTTAGGAAGAGAAGAAACCTGAGATTTTTTACAACTGTTCCTCAGGAAAAAAAGATTAGATACAGATGAGCTACTCTATTTTGTCTGATGGCCTTTGTGGACCCAGGCAAAACTTTTGTGTACTCTGTTGAGAGTGCTGAGAGAACATTTGAGTCCTTGTCTGTAACAGAACAGGGGAATAAAGACCAAGAACAGATAGAAGATCAAAAACTGGACCAAGGAGCTGGTACCTCTTCATAAATTAACTAAGAATTGTTATCATGAATCAAATTTAAATATTGGGAAAAAGCACATATTATATGTTTCAAGAGAGACACATTAAAATGATAATATAAGACTGTTGAAATGTAAGGTAAAGGTAAAGGTTTCCCTTGACGTAAAGTCCAGTCGTGTCCGACTCTAGGGGGCGGTGCTCATCTCCGTTTCAAAGCCTTGGAGCCGGCGTTGTCCATAGGACACTTCCGGGTCATGTGGCCAGCATGACTCACGGAACGCCGTTACCTTCCCGCCGAAGCGGTACCAATTAATCTACTCACATTTGCATGTTTTCGAACTGCTTGGTGTGCAGGAGCTGGGACGAGCAACGGGAGCTCACCCCGCCGCGCGGTTTCGAACCGCCGACCTTCCGATCGACAGCTCAGCGGTTTAACCCGCAGCGCCACCGCGTCCCACATGTTGAAATGTAAACATTCATCAAAATTATGTGGCTTCGGATAGATAGGGGGAAAATTGAGTAGCTATGTGACAATATTACCATGGATTCTAGAAAAACAAATTCAAGATGAGGAAGGAAGATTCATAATGCTGCATTTTCAGACAATCTGGAAAAATAACAGTTATTTCAATTTATGCTTCAAGTGATAATAAAACAAAGTTCTATGACAAATCTTTTTAATCACTTTTTAAAACTGCAGAAGGAGATATCCTAATCCTTAGAGATATGAATGGAATCTTTTCCCCAGACATGGTAAAGTTATTTTATCTAACAGAAGCACCAGCAAACGTACTTAAAATATTTCAGCCTATATGTCATTGTTAACTTTTCTTGGATGCATAGAGATATAAACAACCCACAGAGAGATAGTATACTTACTATTTTTCCATTTATAAAACTTAATCAAGGCTAGATATGTGTTGGATTTCTACCTCACTGTTAATCAATTTTATAGACATGGAAGTGGCAACTCCTGCTTATGCCGATCATAATCTAATGATTAAAGAATTAAACAGAGGAACTTCTAGATCCAAAGGGTTGAGACACAATGAACTATTGTTATTACAATAGGATGACAAACTGAAGTATTACCAGGAATTAAGCAGCTTCTTCCCAATAAACTTAACCTCTGATGTCTCCTTATCTACAGTATGGATTTATAAGAGGTTAAATTATTTCCCTCACATGAAATAGAAAGAAACCCATGCAAAAACAGAACAATACAGTCCTGGATGATCTGAAACAGTTAGAATCCAGGAATAAATTCAACACAACTTCAGATTTAGAACAAGAGATAAATACAGAATCATTACATACTGGATGTGAACAAAACTTACAAGAAGATGATTTTTTTCAAACAGAAATACTTTGAAAAAGGTGATAAACTAGATAAATTACTGGTCAATCAATTGTGTAAGGAACAGACTATCTGTATTTGAGATGGAATCAAAAATGTTCCTACAACAAAATCAATTTGTAAACTATTATTCTAAATAACAGAAATAACATCATGTACAGTATATTTTGAATGTTATTGATAAGAGAAATACAAAAATTTAAAAACCCAAAAGTGGTTATGATCTTTCTTGATGCAGAAAAAGCTTTAAATAATTTATAATGGTCTGTCATGCTTCCAGTTTGAAAAAAGAATTGTGGACCTACTTTTCTCACATGGACACAGAATATTTAGAAAGAACAGAAAGCTAAGATAATAGTAAATTAACATAGCAATGCCCTACTGAAGTGTCAAGTCAAGGTGCCTTTGCCCTTCTTTATTTTTACTGGCATTACAACTATTGGCAATGAAAATACATCATGCAAATAATATCCAGGGAGTTAAATTAGCAACGCAAGAACGTTAATTGAAACAATATGCTAACAATGTCGTACACACAGTTACTCAACCAAAAAATTCCTTAGTACTGTCAATAGAACATATGCAGCAATTTGATTTTGTGTCAGGTTATCAGATTAATAAAGAAAAACCTCAAATGTTGACATGGAATTTGATAAAGGAAGAAAAGCAACACCTGCATCTAGTTAAAGGGTTCAACTTTACTATAAAAAGTTAAATACTTAGGAATTAACAACAAAAAAATATAAAGATCACAGTTATTCTTACACTACAAACAATGATATTTTCTTAATATTTTTAATGACTTTGATGAAGAGGGGAAGAAAAACCTTATCAAATTACAGATGACACAAAATTGCATGAGATAGCTAATAACATAGTAGAAATAGAATTGAAAAACGTATTGATAAATTAGAGAAATGGGCAGAAAATAACAATAACATTTAATAGAGACAAATGCAAAGTTTTTTACTTAAGAAACAAATCAAATGCACAGGAATAGATATACCTGATCTGGGTATCTGTCCACACTTACTATGTCTGCGGTCTCCTACCCAACAGTCCTCTTAAGACTGTTCTGGGGAGTCATGCAGAATAAGACTCCAGCAGGCTCAGTATATGATTTTGCATTTTCTTGGAGATAAAGTTGTTTGCATGTGCTCTGAGCTAGATGCCAGTCAGAAGAAACCACTGTAGTGAATCAACTTCTTGTGATATTATCTGGGATTCTTCAGAGTTTATTGTGTCTAAGAAGGTATTGTGCCTAGGATTCTCTGCAGCATGAATTCTGGCATTTACCCTGTGTTGATGCTAACAAGATTTCTGTGTTAACCATCTGTTTTGTAAAATAACTTGAATAATATTTGTAGGAAATCTGTCTACTGCTCACAAACAAGGGGTGGATTTTATTTTATTTGGATTTTCCAAGAATGGGAGATTGATCCAACAGAGCTCCAGGCTTGTGAAGGCACACACTTGGCACCAGTTTATTTTATCTGAAATGCATTAAAGCTAGGGAGGCTCCATACAGGATTCTTGGGGAAAACCACATTTTGAACTCAGAATTAGCCTTTGCTTTAAGTGGGGGGTGGGCTAAGTTGAATGAAAGAGTTGGTCTTCAGAAAAGAAAACCAAAGAAGGATATAATAGCACCTTCGAGTAGTTAAAAGGATACCATACCGAAGGTTAAGACCTGCTCACCATGATTCCACAGTAAAGGGCATGAAATCATGGATTCAAATTCCCGTTGAATAAAAGGAATAATTCTTAACAGACAATGAAGACCATGGAACAAATTACCCAGCAAAATGGTGGGATCCACTTTGCAGGATGTATTTAAGCGGAGGCTAAAGAGCATTTGTTGGGGATGTGTTAGTGTGGATTCCTGCACTGAGCAGAGGTTGATGGTCTAAATGAGTCTTTTGAACTCGATGGTTTTGTGATTCTAAAGATATGAAAAACAGAACTTGATAACATGTGCTTTTGATGGTTTTTAATACAAGCTCTGATTCTGGCTTGGCCTTAGTGGCATTAATCAGAATATTATACAGTTTGGAAAGCCTATGCAGCAATAGATCTACTGCATTAAACAAAAAGAAAAAAAGAAAAAAGAAAAACCTCTCCCTTTATTCCTTATGGCTGCTGTATAATTTCCAGACAGAATAGCCTGATACTGCCCTTCCTTCCTTCTCCAATCTCACTACATATTTTTTATAGAACCACTTCTCAGTCCTATCCTTGTGCAGTCACTCATGCCTCTATCTAAGCCTTCCTTCCTAATGTTGGCAAGCTGGTTACCTTCCACAAGCACACTGATCACAGCCTTTACTTGCAATATTCCTCCACGTTTCCTATGTTGCCTACTGGACTGCCTATGCTGAGTATTTCCCAGAATTTATCCCTGAAGAGCAGGGATAAAGGTCTTAAATTTCCACGACAAGCAATTTCCATGGTTCAGCTTCACTACTCCCAGCTTTAAATCTGGGTTGTTTGGCAACTTCTATCTTCATGGTTTTTTCTTTTTTCTTTTTAGCCTGCTTTCTTGTTCTTCTTCATGTAACCCGGGGAGTTGCAATGAAGTTGGGGAATGAGCAAATATGTCTCCCCTGAGAAACAAGAAAATAACTTGGATGCTAGGAATCTGGAGGCCCAATATTAATAGTTAGCACTGCCAGAAGGAAATAAGGGGACTAAGTCAAAAAATGAGATAAGGGGCTCCTTAGCAGCCAAAGTGGAACATACAAGAGGAGGAGGATCCTTCTGAGTGGAATAGGAAGATCACCCTATAAGAGGTGAGAGGAAGAAATGAAACCTAATTTGGAGGAAAGGATATTAATGTGGTGCAAGAGCACACTGATAAGCAAGGAGATGGAGATGTGTGTTCTCCTTGACACAAAGAGACAGACCAACCCTGGAGAAATGGCTAGGAAAAGGAAGCAGTGTAGGAAAGCAACCTGGGGAAATAAAAAGGAATTATATTTAAAGTGGGATATTACAGGAAAATTATTTGAGTGGAAGGAAGGAATAAAAAGATTATTTTTGAGTGAGGTAACTTAAGAAGACAGTATGGTGATAAAAGGCAAAGAATCTGAGTAAAGAGAGGAAGTGACAAAGGTTTGCTCTTGAGTCAGAGGGAAAAGAGACCCAGTTTGATTAGTGGTTAAGGTATCAGGCTGGAAACTGGGAGACCATGAGTTCTAGTCCCACGTTAGGCACAAAGCCATCTGGGCGACCTTGGGCCAGTCACCTTCTCTCAGCCATAGGAAGGAAGCAATGGCAAACCACTTCTGAAAAACAGCAGGAACTTGTCTAAGCAGTGTCTGAGAATTAGACATAATTGAACAGATAAAAAAAAAGAAGGAATGCCCAAGAATACCTTGCTGTATGCACTGATGGTAGGCCTGTCTGAAGCCTCAGTTCAAAGGAAGCAAAGTATCAGCTGGAGAGAGGATTGAAGCAAAGAGAGGGAGCAATCATGATTGGAAGAACTGATGAGAAGCTGATCAGGACCAGCAATGAGGAAGCACAAGAGGGATCAAATGGAGTCAAGAGAAGAGGTGAGGAAACTGTTCTGTGAGACTTTCACAAGACAAGTAAGGTTCTTGAACTGTGGTAATATGTTCAGGAGGTTAAACCATACTGGGTTTTAGAATAATGGAGAATGAGAGGAATTACACTCTCCAAGTAAGCCTGTCAAGAATGAGGGTGGGATAGATTCATTTTCATTTATTTCAATGGCTACTCTTTTATTATGTTATGTTTGTATCGGTGAAAAAAATAGTTGTAGTTCTTTACAGTTTTTATTTTAATGCAAGTAGTAAAAGACAGCTGTTCCCAGTTTTTGTTCTGAAATGCTGGAAAGGTAAACTTAGTTAGTTGTTCATAATTATAAGAGCTTTGGGTCTTACTCAATGAGGTGCAGGGAGTAATATCCCTCAGAGCCCCTACTTGTGGGAGATTTAGCAGCAGGTTTGGATAGGAATTTAAAAAAGAAACTTCAGGGGTCTTAAAACTGGGCATTTTCTCCCTTCATAGCAGTTTCTCAAATTCAGAACTAGCCCCTCTGAAAAAAACAAACCACAATGGAGCTACCCAAAGATCTACATTAGACTCAGTCACTATCTATGCAGCAACATCTCTGGGCCCATAATCTGTTAGTAGAGAGAAGGTCCGAACATGCAGACTGAATCCAGTGAATGAAGAATTTAACAAATTTCACTTTGATTTCAAGGAAACCTGAATGCATCTGAAGCAAAAGAAATGGTATTGAAGTAGAATCCCCTGGAAATCCCACAAGAGGCATCCCCAGGGTGATCAAAAAGTCAAGATGCCCACAACCACGGCATCAAATCCCCACCTCTTATGTGTTTTGCACATGCAGTGCACATTAAAATGTGATGAGGCTTCCCCCATGTCTTTGTGGCTGTCATTTTGACATTTTTTGACCCCTGTGGATGCCCCAAGTCCTGCAAAGCAGATCAAGAGAGATTAACACCAAATCCACACTTTTTTTAGATTAAGACAAGATTTTTTAGATTAAGACAAAGATTAACCCAGCATAAAACATAGGAGGCTTTCCTTGATTGCCATTTGCCAGATAACCTGGGAGCACCACTTATAATGGGTGATCCTTCTTAGTACATTTTTAAACATTAAGAAGTTATTCTCTAACATTACTATTTTAATAATTAAAATTGCCCTGATTCAATAAATTTTAAAAAAATCTGGCACCAATTAATCAAAAGGTTTTTATTCATCATGCAGCAGATTTTAGAACATTAAAACTGTTTAGTCCACAAACCAGAGAAAGGAAGGCCATTTTCAGCATTTTGGGGATCATTTCTTTGCCTTTTTTGTCCCACTGCTGTCAACTGAGATGCTGAGATGGGGCAAGGGGTAGGGAACAGGAGTTGGACTTAATTAATGAGGAGAATGAATAAAACTAAACATCTCCTACAGCAGATGTCATCTGCTGAACAGTTAAGCTCAAACCAACAGAGAGTTGAAGTAAGGGGTTAAGGAACTTTCATTATTTCCTCTTATATATTAGCTTCACAGTCTGGAAAACCTGTATGTTTAAATCCTACTTTGGATCTTTAAAAAAATGGTACCATTGAATTATTGTCTTAAGTTGCATTTTTGTTATTACTCTGTAGCCACGGTCCAACATCCATACAGAGTCCAGGGGGTGGGGGGTGAGAGTTAGCCATGTTTGATTAGAGTGTTCTTGGAAACAGTTTGAGAGCTGTAAAATCACCAGCCCTTCTTTTAGCTTTCCCATGGGCTTTAACCATCCTGACAGTTGCTTTGTCGTCACAGCTGCAACTACGGACTTCCCCTTCAGCTTTGCAGCCCAACTCAGTTGTATGAATTGCAGACGTTAGTCTGCTTTGACCTGTAAATCCTTTCTAATTTCTTGCTATCTTTGTGCTCTGGAAGGGATGTAACATTGCTACATCCCATGATTAAAGCCAAGGCCCCAGGAGAGTGGCTGACTCAGAGCAGAAATGCCAAAGCCAAGGAAACATTGATTTCAAGCCCAAAGCTCCTATGTCTAATCAAATTTTGGTAATCTCAGCCAGTGACCTTTTCCTGTATGAGCGAATTTATGCGCAGCTTAATCCCTGGTACCCTCATCGCCTGATGCGTGTTCCTGCTGCCTTTAGCATAATTACTGGATCATTTTAGATCATTAATTTTGGCATGATTGAATTTTGGTCTGAACCATTATTGGCAAAATATAAGAAAAAATATTTTCTATATTCTATTTATAACATATCCAAACATTGAGTTGATAGGGAAAAAAAAAGAAACTTGTGAGTCACAATTCTTTCTTCCATGTTCTGAACATCATCAGAATATAGATTTGTGATATGATGTCATTGCAAAATAAAAGCCTTTTCTTAAAAGCTGTTCAGTGAATTGTACCACAAGCAGAGTCTCAGGTGATGGTAATAATAACATTTTAAAATCCTTTGTTTTTTTGTTCTGCAGGGGGAAGGCAGTTTAATTTTTCCCAAGAGCAGATTATAATTAATATAACACTTGATGAAATATCTTTTATACAAGACTTAAAACTTTCATCATTTGGGAGATGTGCATGCTTCAGTGAGGATAAGTAGGGAAAATGGAAGCCATTGTTTTTTCCTGAAATGTATGTGTTAATTTAACAGCATTGCTCATAAGAAAGCAGATGATTCCTAACCAAAATGTCTGACTTTAGAATAGCATTTCCCAACATTGGCAACTTTAAGATGTGTGGACTTCAACTTCCCATGCTGGCTGGGGAATTCTAGGAATTGAAGGCCACATATCTTAAAGTTGCTGAAGGAAACACTGCTTTAGAAGATAACCATAAAGGATTATCTGACAATACTTTCGTTGTTCTTCACCTTTGGAGTTCTATCAGTTATCTACCACAACCAGCAGCCATATTATTGCATCATGATCAGACAAACTACGGGTAGTCCTCACTTAACGATAGTAATTGGGACCAGAATTTTCATCGCTATGTTATGTGACCATTCCGCTTAGTGATGGAAATTCTGGCATGTCCACTTCCCATCGTTAAGTGAATCACTGTGGGTCGTTAAGCAAAGACGTCACGTAGTCGCCATCCTCCCACTGGCTTCCCCATTGACTTTGCTTGTAGGAAGTTGGCAAAGAAGGTTGCAGATGACGATCACGTGACTGGGGGATGCTGCAACTCACAAAAGTATGAGGACCCATTGTAAGTAGTACTTGTTCAGCACTATTGTAAGTTCAAACAAGAGCCACTCATATTGCTATGAAGTTTTTATTTAGACTTCTGCTTTCACTGTTTCAATACTATACATTTTAAATATGTGTTTTATTGTATATTTTAATTGTTTTGGAGTGTTGAGTGATTTTAGTCTGTTGCACACCACCCTAGGAAAATCCTGATTTTGAAACGTGACACACATTTTAGCAATAAGTAAGTTTCATTTGGCCTTGGATTGTTCCCAGATGTAATACTATTGTATACATTAACCAAAGCTGTAAGGGAACCCAAACTTAGATTTTGCTCCAGATTTACAGACAACCTATGATTGCACCCTTCCTCCATCTCTGGATATTAGCAAAGTAACAACTTGAACAATGGCTTGTCCGTTCAGGTGCAATATCAAAGCATGGTTTGCTCAAATTAGACCTTAAGTTAATCTCAAATCCAGGTTTCCAGTAAATGTTGGATGGTCATGGTAAACAATGATTTGCTGGACGTATTTCCTTCAGAAATCTCAACAAACACTGACAGCAATAAATGCAGGCAGAAAAGCAAGACTAACTCAGTGTCATAGGCAGATATTCCCACTGGCCATGTTTGCTAGCATTCAAAAGTGCCCTATTCCCTGTACTGTACTATTTCAGATTCTTGTGACATCACTTAGGCCTGCAAAATGCCCTTATCTATGGTACAATGTGATAAACTTGCCTCAGAAGTAGATGAAAAGGTTATTTTGAAAATCAGTAAAGGAAGAGGTTGTAAATGAAGTTTTACAATAGAATATTTCCTTCTGTAGGATTTAATTTAAGAGAACAAAAAAACAATATATTCCTTAAAAAGATAAGGGAAATTAATTTATTTTAGTCTTTGGTTATCTAAACTCTTCCAAAGAAGAAGAAAAATGGTTAGATGATGGGTCCAAAACAGTTTTATTTTTTTAAGGCATGTGATATGAAAATAAACCAGTATGTCTGTAATTTTATTTATTTTATTTGTTTATTTTGTACATGACTTAATTTCATTTAAAGAAATAAATCTACTATTAGTTATGGATGGGTACTTTGGAAATTTCCTTTACATATGCCACCAACTTTACCTATGCATTTTATGATGATTTTTTTAATCACAAATAATTACAGAGGAGGTTGCAATGATTACTAAAGAAGGACCCCAATAGCTATTAAACCTGAGAAGAAAAAGACACATACAGACACATTTTCTGACTTTCTGCAGAGAAATTATGTGAAGTTTAAATGCGAGAAATCACATATATGCTTATAGAAATCAGTTCTAGTAGATTCTGAATATCAAAATTTAAAATAGTACCTCTGATGGAATTGATGAAGGAAAGGAATATCTCTCTTGACCTTTTCACAGTTGTTGACTTTAAGAGATTGCTGGATTGCTGTGTTTACTGTTTTTTAGGACATTCCTATTTTACCTGTAGTTTAAATGCAATTCTTATTATGTGTAATAATGCCAGGCTCACAAATTCTGCAAAGATCCAACAGTTCCATCCTATTATTTTCCTGTCAAGGAGGGACAAAATAGGAAGGATAAATGGATGTTTATTCAGTTTGCAGCTTTTGATGATAAATGTATATGAGCTGTTCTCAGATCAAGAAAAAGTTTGTCAAGATGAATTATATGAACAGAGTTCTAAATGGTCCTTCTGACTACTTTAACAGTTGATCATTTTCTTCAGATGTTGTCATCCCCCTAGGTGCTTATATATTTCATGGGTAAAAATAGCTTTGCATTCACAAAGGAATGAGCATGTGAATATTCTTTATTAACTGTGGTGGGTGGGTGGGTGGGGGGATTCAGAGATTATCTGTCCAGAATGGCTACAATTAGGAGAAGAGATACTTGCATAAGTAACATGGTTTCTTAAATGAATGAAAGAGGAAAATTGTAAAAGAGGCCTCTCCAAAGCTAGAATAGAGACAGAAAGATAATTCAAAGACAGAAAGATAATTTATAAAAAATCAATTCTCTGAATAATTGCTTAGGTCTAGACTAAGAATGCAGTCTTATGATTGGACTTCACAAGCATTTGTTCTTTGAATGGTGACACATAACTTGCTCTTTTCACATGGCATCTTGTCCAACCTGTCATTATGGAGTTTATTTCTCTCAGTATATTTCTGCCTGTCTTCATTACGCTTCTTTGGCACGATTCTGGCTTCTGTACCTGTTGGGCAAAATCTGTTTTTCAAATGGTAGAACTTTAACTTGGTGAGAGGGGTTTCCATTGCAGGGCTGGGGAGAGAGACAAAGTGCCCTTACAAGGCAATTAGAGCTTGAGTGTCATGGACTTCTGGTGTGAACATGGCGGACTGAACAGCGGTGCCCACGAGCTCCATGGGCAGAACTAACAATATGGCTTTTTGGGGGGTGGGGGCTCAGGCAGGTTTTTTCTGAAGCACTGGAGCATTTTTTCTGGAGAAAGGAAAAGGCTCGGAATCACCCCACTTGTCCTTTGGACAGCAGCTCATAGCCAGAAGATCATAAACAGCATTCACAATTGACTGGTAAGAGCTCGCCGGGAGGCTGGGATGTCATTTCCAAGCCGCACTGTAACCTTAAAGGGACATTAAGTCCAGCCACCCCATTTCTAAAGCGCCCAATCTTTGGCGGGAGAGTTAATTAGGAGCTTTGTATTTTTTTTTTCTTTCTTTTAATATAAGGTGAGGGAGCAACTGTATTTAGTGATTTTCATAATGTGCTTATGGAATGATTTATAGAAATAATGTGATCTTGGTTTAATATAGAGTAAAGGATTGATTATGGAAAACTGTTGTATATCCTTGCTGTTTAAAGTCAGAAGTTACCTCTTTTTGTAATTTCTAAATTACAAAATTACAAAAAACTAAATTACAAAAAACTAAAAAAGTTTTTAGTTTTTTTCTTTGTAGTTTTTTGTTTTTCTGTAACTTTCATCTTGTCCTGAAATTTAATAAAATTCTTATTTTAAAAAAAAAGAGCTTGAGTGTCACAGAAGATGCTACTGAGAGGAATAAAGTAAATAAACAAACAAACAAATAAGCAAAGATAACCAGAAAAATAAATAAGCAGAGTTACCCAGTTTGATAAAGGATTGTTTAGCTTGTGAGCAGTTGATTGATATGTAGAAAACTGTGATTAATTGCAAAGAATGAAGGTACTGTGTTTTAAATTTGTATCAGTGCACAATGTTTATTTTTTAAAGTTCACAATTGCACATGATTACAGACAAATGTTGAATAGGAAGAAGCCATAAATATGACACTAGTTGTAACCTGCCTTTGCAGTGCTATAGAAGTTGAAGTCAAGGGCAGGCCATGGAAATGCACTCCCAATCTCTCAATGCAAACCATCTCTTAGGGTAGTTTTTGCAAGGAAAACCTGGAGAAGGGAGGGCTACAAATGCTATCTTTTGTTCCTGGAAAATAGATGCGATACACATCTAAAGAATAAAATAAACGAATGCCAAAAATAAATAAATGAATAATAAAAGTGCATGATTTTTCTACATGTCCTATTTGGTATGTGTCTCATGCTGATGTGTTAAACATTATAGATAGATATACTGTTTGCTATGTGCATATTAAGCAACAATTGCATGTGGGAAAAGGGGTTTCATGTAATGAATACATGTACTGTCTGTAACTGTACAGAAAACATGGTGCTTCCTCCTCTAGAATGTATGGCTTTGTGCAACTGCTTAACAGAAACCTATCCTACAAATCTCTACTGGCATATGCCAATGTTCTCAGTTCTTGATGAGGAGAGAATCTGCTAGCTATTTATGTGGCAGATTTATCTATGCTGCTGTGTTAAGAAAGTTCACATTCAGTTCTGTACATTCTCATCTAAGACTCAATTACATTGTACCTGCCTTTTATTATAATCCAACAGCACTGCTATCATTAGTAGTGAAATCCTCTCTATGTCTAGTCAGAAGTAAATCCCATTATTCACAGTATTACTCACTAGTAATCATGTAACAATTTTAATCTCCTTTTCTTAATTACCTTCCTTTCTTCCTTCTCAGTACTTCTTTCAACTGAGAAAGTATGAATGGTTGAGTCCATAATTACCTAAAAGTCATTTCTTGTAACTTTAATAAAAAGATTACTTTTTATTATAATGCAATTCTTCCTTTCCTTCTGCCCTTGTATATACAGTAATCTAAGACTCTATCAGAGTAGGAACAAGCAATGTTATGCATCAGACATCACTCCTAATGCAAATATTACTGCACTATCATCTCAAATATTATTAAAAATTGACCTTGCAGACTGGATTTTCTGGATGTTATAGTTCAGCAAAATTTAAAGGGCTGTAGGTTCCCATAGCAATTGTACAAACTTATCTTTAAAGTCACTGAACTCAAAAAAAAAAAAAAAAAAAAAAAAATTGTCCCAAAATCCAAATTTCATTATGATTCTATATTTGATATTCATAAAAGCCAAAATACCTGCAAAGGCTTAGTTGCAC
Organism: Candoia aspera; assembly: GCF_035149785.1. NCBI lineage: Eukaryota > Metazoa > Chordata > Lepidosauria > Squamata > Candoiidae > Candoia > Candoia aspera. The sequence goes on from NC_086155.1 coordinate 165,215,536, forward strand.
CTGTATATCTCCTTCCAACCATCTTATTCTGAAAACATTTCCTAGAGGCTTAGGTTACATTTTAGGCTTAGGTTTCTCTCTCTCTCTCTCTCTCTCTCTACACACACACACAAACACACATATATATACAGACACACACATATATACATACACACGCACATACACACTGTGTGTGTGTGTGTGTGTGTGTGTATAGAGACACACACATATATACATACACACACAGTATGTGCATATAAATATATATACACACACACACACACACATATACATACATACATACATATTCTGGTAAGACAGAGTGGCTGTGGATTAATGGCTCTTCCGTATCTGGGACTTTGTCATCTTTGCTTCTGGATGGGGTTGCACTGCCCCAGACAGACCCGGTGTGTAATCTGGGGGTCCTCCTGGACTCACAACTCCTGCTCAAAGATCAGGTGGCAGTCGTGGCCAGGAGCGCCTTTGTGCAACTTCATGTTGTGTACCAGTTACACCCCTTCCTGGATCGGGAGGCCCTTTGAACGGTCATTTATGCCCTTGTTATCTCCCATATAGACTATTGCAATGCGCTCTACATGGGGCTACCCTTGAAGAGTATCCAGAAGCTTCAGCTGGTCCAGAATGCAGCCGCACAGGCTATCTTTGGTGCCCCTAGAAAGGCACATGTAACACCTTTGCTGCAAGAGCTGCATTGGGTGCCAGTTTGCTTCCGGGTCCAATTCAAGCAGTTGGTTATCACCTTTAAAGCCCTACATGGCATGGGGCCAGGCTACCTGAAGGACCGCCTCTTCCCTCATATGTCAACCCATCCCCCCCGATCATGCGAAAGGGCATGTGGCGGACCCCATTGGTAAGAGAATTCTGTCTGGCGGGGTCCAGGAGGTGGGACTTATCTGCAATAACTCCCACCCTCTGGAACATCTTGCCCCCAGAGGTGAGGCTAGCCCCATCACTCCTGGCCTTCCAGAGGAATTTGAAGACCTGGCTCTGCCACCTGCCTTGGGGCAGGGCGGGGAATAGTCATACCTGGGGATGGCTAGTGCTCTAGAGCACTGAGTTATTATCTATCATTTGGGATTCTATTTTTATCTATGATTGTTGTTTACTTGTAATTGTATTTTTAGATATTATGTTTTTATATATTGTAATGTTATGGTATATTTATTGTTTTATTGATTATTGTTGTAAAACCTCCCAGAGTCCCTCTGATGGGAGGAGATGGGTGGTGATAAATTTGATAAAATAAAATACATTAAAAATTGTTTTACACACACATACACACACACACACACAAATACACACACATGCATATACACACACACATACATACTGCATGTTAATGTTATTGTTCCCACACAGGTTGGACTCAAGCTTTAACCCCCAGCTTTTTGGATCAGATCATTTTCCTTCTAAATAAGCTTTTCTAGAGTAAATTGATCTTGAAGTTCACATTCTTCTGCTAAAAGTAGGTATAGCAGTTAAGAATACTGTTCTTTTCTGTGACCCTGTTGCTTCTTTCCAACATTTCAGAATTTAGATTCCAGTCTTGCCAGTTTCATCATCTTGTGGTTCTTGAAGAATCACAAAGGCCATGAGAAATTCCATCAGCATTATTAGAGGTTCTGGGAAACAGCAGCAGATTGATCATATATCTTTTATTCCAAAAGGACAGAGCCTGGAGGCAGCACAATACAGATTACTGCTAAGATGGAGCCAGGGAGGGTACGAAGTGCCAAGCCTGTTTTTCAAGGCTGTGGTAGGCAAAAAGAACCAGGTTGATCTCTTTATCAAATCCCTTATTCTGGATAGTTTGATGAGGGCAGTTATAATATGAGATAAAGTTATAAAATGAGAAGGTCAGGCCAGAAAACATCTGATGAAACATCTAACAGCTATTTCACATTCAAAAAGAGTACTGTACACTCAAAACAGGGTGTTTTAAATTTGAAACAGTTTGAATTGATGACATCTTGTGAGATATCAAAATCTAGGGCATCTCTAGGTTTTCATATGAGATTTTGTGAGATTCTGAGAACAACGCCACCTTTCACAAGATTTTGCAATCTATCAGTTTCTGAATATTTGTAAATATTTTGTTTTTATTTTATTTTCAGTTGCTAACCATGCTATACCTAATGCAGAACAGATAGGATACAAAAAGTGCAATCTGTGCCCCTTAGGCTATATATCTACATTTGCATGTAGATATAAAATGTGAATAATAAATAGGAGTCCTGTTCTTCCGAACTGGTAGTCTTTTAGAAAATAAAGGACAAGGGATTTTAACTGACAAGTGTAATGTTTCATTGTGAATCTGTCTCTCCCTCTTTATAAAATGTATTACATACACTTGGGAAAGAAGTAAATAGATAAATTGAAGGACTGTCTAAAGGGAAAAGCAAAAGAAGCAATTTTGTGTTGCCTGTAGAATTCTACCATTCCATGTTTATTACAGCCATGATGGGCTTCATTCCTTGTACTCTCTTGGCTCTTATCTTCTAAATGTAATCAAGATCTCTTCATATTGTCTCTAAGAACTCATTAGAATAATCAACAAAAGGGATTTATGTACTGGAGTTTCAAACAGGTAAATTTTTTACGATTTCCAAATAAAAATGGCAAGCCATGTTGTTACTTAATTATGAAACATCTAAGCACAGCTGAAATTTCTATGGCACACCTGAAGCCAACATTTGGTTGTCATTTACTCTTGGCTTAAACCAAGCTAACAATCAGAATGTGGGCATCTTCCTAGATTCCTCATGTCTAATTACTTCAAATAAAAAGTTTCCTCCTGAGAGGAACCACTTTCATTCTGTATTTGACAGGTAGAAATTAGTTGCCTAATGACATGGAATTGTTCTGCAGATCGAAGGAATTAAGTGAGCTTTTTTAATTTGGACTGCTTCTAAATTACATTTTAATTTGGATTCTAATGTGATGAGGTGGATGGCGTGAGGGAGCTTAATTTGGATTTTCTTCAGTAATTTGATATTGCCCTTTCCCCAGATTTCATATGTCTCTTTTATTTTCTTTAGTATTTCCTTAGTCTCAAAGCTATCATGCTTATGCATGCAACTTATTTAGCACATTTTTGAAGAGTGAGGTAAAATCCATGCAGTTTTGTGATTCTTTCCTGCAACTAATTATACTGTCAGTTACTCCAATCCATGGGACCTGGACAAAAAGTGGCATGTCATAACAGAGACAAAATGGGGTAAAAGAGTTAGCTCTACAAAGTCAGTTAACTGGTCAGCAGTGATTTCTGTTTTTATAAATTTGAATTATAATATCTTATGTTTATTTATTACAAATATGAAACAACTTAGATGGAGCTGATCAAGTGCCTGATTTTATTGTGTTTGTAGCTGCTGTGGGGGGTGGGGTCAATGGGTTTTTTATATTGTAGATTTTAATTTTGTAAACTGCCCACCGTGTGTGAGTTGGGCAGCCACATAAGTTTATTACATACATACATACATACATACATACATATGTATTTATAACCAAGCAAATTCACATTTCCCAGACTACTATAGCCTTATTCTTTAGATAGTGCTTTTCTCCAAATTTGGCAACACAATTCTTAGCAAAAAATATTTGTAAAGTTATGTGATAAAATGTGTATGTAAGACATTCAGAATCCATTTAGATCCGTTTAAAAAATGGGAACAATATAAAATGGCCTTATTAGATTGGGAATGATCTGATTTATCCACCCTAATTGTTATGACCAGACAACTCCCTTCTGGAGAAATCTGCTTAATATTTTAATCAAGCAGTTTCAAATTTTATACTTGCTATCTAATGAATTTTAGTTGAGCTGGCTTGTTGGAGCATATAAATCTGATTTTCCCAGAAATTCCTTGGTTACCTATTGTAATGGTATGTGGGAATGACCTTGGGGACGAGACAAAGAGCCACAGCCTAGACAATGGTCTGATAAATGAAATTTTAGTCCGAAGGCGGAGGGGTGGTGAAAGCATCTCAGAAGGGACTGTCCCTAGTTTTGGGAGAGTAAAAGTGAGGGACAGGAGGAGTACTTTAAGACTTGCCAGATTCTATTAATGTAACTTTACAATAAAGATAAAGCTAGTACTCTTGGTTGTAATTCTTGTCTGGACTACTTTGCAAGGCTAACATCAATTAACTTCTAGGGTCTATAAATTCTAAACATTTTTCTTGGTATCTTGTTTGACTTCTCCTATCTATATATAACATCTCATATATTCCATTCATGTCCAAAGACTCAGGGTCAATTGAATGTGGTTGGTAGACATGGTGGCCATTTAAGTTATAATAACTATGTAGTGGAAAGGTTGTCTTTCCTTATTATTACATGTTGTTGTTGTTTTGTAGCTAGGTAACAACAGGGAGGGAGGGAAGGAGAGACAGACTAACAAATGGTATAGCCATGCTTCTTACACTTTAAAAGAAAGGGATTCAATATTATAATCACTGTAGCAGAGCTGGAGAATATATTGGATTGTACTTGTTTACTGTGAGGTAAACAGTTACACAGTTAGTATTTAGGTTGTGAAATGTATGTGTTTGCATGGGTTGGACTTGGTGGCATGTGGCCCCTTCCAGATTTAAGATTCCATTCTTAACCATCACCATCATGGCCCATTTAATTTCAATTTTTTTAAAAAGCCACTAGATTTCACAGGTTTTCTGTTAAGTACTGCCCGTACTTGCTGTGTTTGATTCCAGAAAGGCCTTTTATAGCAGAAAGGGCAGTTCAAAACTAGAGCACATTTTGAAAATGCTTTTTCTTCAAAATCATAGTCTATTTTGGCATGTTTTTTAAGGTGGTGAAGGGGAGGGACATGAAGAGTGAAATATGCAGCTTGCCTTAAACTTGGCTTTTGTCAGAATATGATTTAATGTTGAGTGTTTTGCTACTATAATCTCATGGGAGGAGATTTCTGTATGTTGCTGGTGGCTGCTGTATCTTTCCATTTACCTATTTCCTTTAACACAGTGTTTCGCAACCTTGGCAACTCTAAGATGTGTGAACTTCAACTCACAGAGGCTGGGGAATTCTGGAAGTTGAAGTCCACACTTCTTTGAGTTACCAAGGTTGAAAAAGCCTGCTTTAACAAACAGCTCGTATTGTTGCTGTTTTATTCCATTTGTCTAATTGCCTATTTCTTGTTTCATTATTTTTCCAGATATTTCAGATGGAGAATTTGGAATCAAATCCCCTAATTTAATTATTTCAGTGCCCTTCTGGGTAGTATCTTTTGCTTGGGTACACTTTTCATTGGGAAAAATCCCACCAGGGTTATGTATCAGATATGGATGATGCCTTTTTGCTAGCCCTATCCTCTCTCACATCTTCTGCTACTTTCTCTGCTGCCATCTCTTTTTTCTTCTCTTTCTCCTCTCCTCTCTTTTCTCTTTCCTCTCTGTTGAAAATCTACTGCTGCAATCAGTTTTGCAAAAAACGAAAAAGAAACTGAGCATGGAGGCAAGAGTTAACCATTCCATCCCCATACCCAGCTGACACAAAATGGATGCAAAGGTGGCATATGTGCCATCTAGCCCATGGTTGGCAATCCCCTGCCCTTCATCTAGAGGAAGATGGAAATACTCTTCTGCATTTGTGAGCTGTCATACACAGACTTCTAATTCTTAGGGCTGAGTGGAGCCCCACTTTACTAAGCATTTAGTTCAAATTATTTTCAAAATGTTGAAAATCTGGCTTCCATTTACTGTATGGAAGAATGCAAAAGGAAGTAAGGCACACATTTATCTAAGGTCCAAAAATTATTCTGTAACTAGATGAACCCTTCCAAGGTTGTGCAGAAAGATCTATGTATCACTGATTTATCCATTGAACATATAGCCCCCAGTAATCAAATTACTCTTGGAGGCTTCCAAGATCAAATCAAACAATTAAACCATCCACTGTAAAAACACAACATAGGTGACAAGAAAAATGAATAGAAGTAAACATAATATATAAAAATGGTGCAAGACAGTAAGTCAAGAACATGCCCTCTGAAATACTTCAGCAACTTCCTGAAATATATCAGGGAGGGGAGGAGTCTGAGCTCCAAGGGGAGGTCATTCCAAAACAAGAGGGCTGTCACACTGACCGCCTGTGTATATTGAGCCTACAGCATGCATTTCTGCTGATTCTTTTCTTTCTTCTGATAGTGCAGTAAATCTCCTGTACATTTATATAACTATAGCATAACAAGTAGGTGATGACATTTTATCTTGCTTAATTTCATATGACCATTATTATGGCAAGCATTTTACCAACATGCTTCATTTGTTCCTCTTGTGCAATCACAAAAACTTTTCTTTTTTTTCCTCCTCATGGTTATGCTCCTGCTTCTTAGTTCTTGTCTATTTTCTGTTTCAGCTTTCAAGTTTCCAAACTACTTAGCCAGCTGTCCAGATAACCAGATTTGATTACAAACGGCTACAGTATGATAAAGTAATTGCTACTTACTCCCAGCATGTTTATTTAATGTCCTTATTTTCTATCTGGAGCATCAGACATCTGCTCTTATTTGGAAGAAACCATTGGACTATTTTATGGAAGTACAATGTCGTACTCCTGAGAATGTCTGGTTCTGGCCAAAAGCATGTTATGTGAACCCTGTATGCTGTCAGTAAACCCAATATTAATGTTCTCTATCAATGCTTCACCTCATACTAAAGTGTTTGAAATGCTTCCATTTCTTTCCTATGTCAAAGCCATTCAAGAACTTCATTACTTTTCAGTGTGCTATGATCAAAAAAGCAGTGTGAGAAACTTCTATTTTTAAACAGGACCATTGAATCACAGTTGCAATGGGAAGATGTTGGGGATTAAAGAACTATTATTGTGATCATATATTTCTATATTCTTACAAAGGCTTGTAATGTATTAAAAACCCACTGTGTTTGTTCAGACTTTTTGAGATGGCCTGAAATTTTTGTAGGTATGTGAGTTCAGCAGCCTGTCACTCAGTTGGCTACTTTGAGATGTATAATGGGGTGTCCTGGGAGGTATAAATGCTCAGATATTACTTTGTCTTTATTTTGTGTCCTGATATCAAGCTTGTGTCCATTAATTCTGCAGAAAGTTTGCCCTGTTTGGCCTCCATAGAATCCAGGGGGCATTGCTGTCAGGTGATGGAATATCTCACATTAGAAGAAGAGCATGTGAAGATGCCTCTAATCTTGAATACGAAGTTAGTGGAGAAATGTGAAAAAATGGTTGTGCAAAAAAATAAAGTCCCCTTTTACAGATACTAGTGCAAATGTATTATGTCCTGTGCATATATTTGGAGAAAAATCTATTCATTCTCCTGCAGCAAAGCCAAGTGCTTGGGGGTGGGAGAGGCAGGGGGGACAACTAACTTGCAGAATCTATCTTTAAACCTCTTTCTTCCCACTGAACAATGGAATTAACTGGCTGCTGCAATTTCCTGCCTTGGACCTGGCATTTTTCCCAGGTGGGAAAAAGCTGTTCATGGTGTACAGTGGATCCATTTTCATTTCCATTTTGGTTTTTGTGTTCAAAGCCACAACCATTTAATGTTACTTTCATTTTAATTGCATTTGTTTCATTTCATCTTTGTTTTAATTACATAATCTTGTGTTTCACCTGTTTTTCCATTGATTTCAATGACTTCTGGCATCTGTGACTTTTGGGTCATGGTCCAAATGGTATAAAATGTTCAGGCTTCTAATTTGCATTACCTGCCAAGATTGCACAGTCACTGTACAAAGGAAAGGTGAAAGATGGAAACGAGTGCATTCACATTAGTTTAGCAATCTTATATTAATATAAAACAAAAATAAAATGAAGGCAATACTGTTAATAACAATAGTAGCAATACTAATTACATTACTCTATGTATTAACTAGATTGTAGTTAATAGAACCTATGAAATGAATGTGGTAAAAGCCATTTCTTATATAGCTGCAGAGCAAACCTGTATTTCTCAGAGCTCTTTTTTGGTTACTATGATTTGGGTAACATTATCTAACCTGCAGAGCACTTCATCTTTTTAGCAATGTATTGAATAAATTATCCTACTTTAAGGCAATTATTTTGTGGGGGGAGGAAGAGGAGGAATAAATGGATGGTTCCCTTTCTTTTAGATTGCTCTTGCCTTTTCTTACATATCAAGTGCCTGTATGAATGGGCTTCTGCAATTTTGAACTTAGCTAATTCCACATTTTCCAACAAAATGCAAATTATAACAAAGTCATATTTCCAAGTTCATGCCTCTCCAAAATGGGCAGTGTGGTTCTCCAATCAAAGAATATGGGCACAACACTGGGTATATGGGGAAATGTAGCCACAAAAATATGTGCATATTGTAAAATGTCATACCAAGTGCTTTTGTATGGCGAACATGCAATATGCATATCTGTAAATTTATATAGGTAAATTGTATATATTAAGCCAAATCTATATACTACTACTGTTTGTCTGTTTGTAACCTTCAATTGGGCAAAACGGTGCATTGTAGGGCAACAATTTTTGAATCAATGTACCTCAAATGGGATAACTTAAAGAATGCATCAAAATCTGGGATCCTTTACTTCTGTGGGATTGAAATTTGGAAAAGTCATGGACTCTTCAGCACTGCCACAGTCAGCCACAGTCACATGATCACCATTTCCAATGCTCCCTGCCAACTTCCCACAAGTCAATGGGGAAGCTGGCAGAAAGTATGAACTCTTCTGAGGTGATGATGGCACCATATAGCATTGTGATTTTAAAAAATTAAATACAATAAAAATAAAAAATACAAATAAAAATTTAAAAAATATAATCAGCCTAATTATGCCATGTGGAAAGAGAGGAGATGTCATGCTCAACAGATGACACCAAACATTGTTGGGAAGCAGCAAGGAGGAGGAGACAACAAGAATTGGATGAGGCCAGGACTGCATGACTCCAGGATCAGTCAGGAGAAATAACATGAGAGAAGGAGAGACAGAGGAAGGAGGCATGCATGTCTCCAGAATGACAACAAAAGGCACAGAAGGAGAAGAGAGGAAGAATCAAAGGAGCAGAGAAATGAATGTCTCCAGGATCAGAGACAAAGAACAAATAGCAAAAGATATGAACAGAGAATGAAAGGGCATGGAATAATATTTCTGCTGATGTTGGTGCGATGGCCAAAGTCTGCCCTCACGGTCATGCTTTCCTGTTCCCTGGAGAAACTGCCAATTTCTGCTGTATGAAGGGAAAGGTCAGGATAGGCAATTTGCAACCTGTATCTAATGAACTCCTCAATTTATACAGCAATGGTGAACCTATTGCAAATGAGTTCAGGAAGGGCATCAGACAATACAAATGACATCCTTTAGTGCCAAAGAAGTCCTTCCAGTCAGGAATGGATGGAATCCTTTTGTAATTATTCAAGGGCTTTAATCAAGGCTTTAATCTTCCAAGGCTTTGCAGTGGAATGCGGATGATCATGGAAGAACTCTACAAGAATCTCATCGTAGCAAAGATAAACATTGGTGTGTTAAAAAATGACATTGTCATGATTCCAAGAATTATGCTCAATTTATCAGAAGGTGAAGATGTCAGTCTTTAGCAGACCCAGTTCCTGATACAGTCATGCTTTGCCCTCTTTCTACATAAAGCACAAAGACAAACGTGGAAAATGTGCTGATTTATCTGGAGAAACTGGTATTCCAGCATGGTCAGCTGTATGTTGCTTTAAGCCAGGGAAAAAGAAGTGAAAACGTTAAAGTATTCTTAAAGGATGGCAGATCAACCAGAAATGTTGTAAACAAAAGCATCCTTTGTTAAACAAAAAAATCTATATTTCTCTTGCTATGCATCTTTCTATTTTAATAAACTGATGCTTTCTTCTTTAATTTCCAAACCAAACCAACAGCAATCCACCTGAGGTCATTCTGTTTCACTGTAGGTAAGGGAATATTTCTGAAACAATGACCCAACGGGCTATCTTGTTATGGATAAAAATAGTTCTATTCAGGAAAATTCATGAAAATGCATACCATTTTTCATGCAAACTTTTTTTTTTTTAAACCTCAAACTGATGCATGGAAAAAGTGGAAATAGGGAAAGTCAAAGTTGACCACCTCTGGCCATCTTTAGGCGTGGCTTGGTTTCCCATTTTCTCATTATTAGCTCCAAATAAGGGAGTCTTTCTGGGGGTTTTGCCTGTCTTTCCTTGTGAACAATATGTGGAAAGGCATGTGAAGTGGATTAGAATGAGCATTGCTTCACTCAACATCTTGTATTGGTTGGTGTTTCCAAAATACATGGGAGTGCAACAGGGTGGCTGATGAATAGCAATGGAATTAACACAGTTCGCATGGGAGCGTCTACTGAGGATGGTCAATTGCCTATCCTTTCTACTTTACCTTTGGATTATGCAGGATTGAAAATATATTTTTCTGGCTGCATTTAGCTATCAACAAAGCAAAGTGGGCCCCACATACTGGCTAGTCTCCCACGCATAAAACTGCCATTGCCTCTACTCTTTGATTAAACCTTTCCCTGCACAAATGGGAAGAAATAATAGCATGAATACTGAGCAACGTAACTGGCATTTCCATTAATTGGTTAATTATGGGTGGAAATCACTCCAAGTAAAATAGAAAACATTCTTAATTTATGAAGGAAAAAGTAAGGCTGAGTGCAAAAGAACTGCTGCTCAATACAAAATTTGTTCCAAGATAGCACTTGGAGTAATAAAAAAAAAAAAGAGTCTGGCTGCTTCAGACCTTCTACAGGGGAAGCACAGCACAGCTTGTCAGAAAAATGATGGCATCAAAGAATTCCAGTTGTACTGAAATCCTTTCGGAAATAAAAAAAACATGTATGAAGGATCCAAGGATGCGATTTCCTATAGTTTTCAGCAGGGACCTTTCCAATAAAATGTCACATAAAAGAAAACACTGTCCTTTTTACTTCTGTTAAATCTTTTTCCTGTTCAGAAACAGAGACCTCCAGAACTTGAAGAGCTACCAAGGGACAATGAAACAGGCAGTTTCATTCCAATGTGCTTTTTTGATGCTGCAACAGTTCGTGCTGCTGTAGCGGTATTCTGATAAGGCTGTGTAACGCATTGGATTTGGAGGCAAAAAGTGCTTCAGAGAACACAGAGGCATGCACAGAACACTTGTCTCCAACTCTTTAAAGCACCTGCATCAAGGATGAATGTATGAGCTGTCAGCCAATGGCTGCTACGTGAAATGATGAGTTCTGCTTCATTGAAGGCCTTCAAACAGAAGCTGGATGGTTCTCTGTCAGAGATGTTGTAGTGTATTCTGCACTTAGAAGGAACTTGGACTAGATGACCTCTGAGGTGACTTCCACTGTGATTATGTACCACTTGGGTATAACTTCTCCTTCTGTCACATTAAAAATCAAATTTGATAACAACTTTTAAACACCATGATATCAGAATTACACTTGATATCAGAACTACATTAAAGTATAGCTGCTGTTCTGGTCTTTAATATGCACATGAGCAAGTATGACTTTCTATAATGAAATATATCTATTTCTAGGAACACTGCTGTTGGGAGGTAGGATTATAGCTCTGTGGAAGAATAGACTTCTTGTATTTTGTTAATTTATAGTCAGACTCAGAGGAGACAGTCTTCTGCTACATTGTCAGTTATATTGTTGTTGTCAACTCAAGCAAAATATTATGCAGTTTAACTGCTGCTAAGTCTACTTGGAGCCTGAAAGGGCTCATAATTCCCACTCAGTGACAATACTGGCATTTTGCAGTCTTCTTATTTAATCCAGGCTTTGAAGCCATTATCTTGCAATGCAAACTTAAAATGCCCATAACAAAGCATATTCCTTTAGCATGGAAATCTGATGGATTATAGAGGAAAGGGTTTTTAATTGTATAGGTAGGATCAGGTACCCATCACTCTTGTCACACGCTTAGACATAGTAGGTTTAAAGATAAGTAAAAGAATTCTCACTGACTTTATTCTTTGGTCCAGTTACATTCATCTTTGGTGGAAAAATGAAGTTCCTTGTTTCTTCTGTTCTTTCTAAATTTAATTCACCCTTAGCCGTATAGCTGCTAAGGGCTGCATGGAAGAAAGGGGCAGAATTCTTCATCAAGGCCCGAGCACATGGCCCTGATGAAGAGAGCAGCATCCATGCTGCCTGCTCAGTGGAAGAAGGGGGAAGAGAGAGAGAGGAAGTGGGAGTGGCAACAAACAGCTTCCTCAGAGTTGCATCTTGGGATGAACCCAATTTACATGCTAATACACATGCTAATGAGGCATTCTGGGTTTGCTAACACTTCCAACAAGGAAAACCTGCTTCAGCCTGAAAAAAATTGCTGTGTTGTCAGTTCTGCCTGTGGAGCCCACGGGCACAGCTGCTTAGTCCGCCATGTCCCCACTGGAAGTCCTGCAGTGGCTGAGACTTGATGGAGATTGAACTTGCCTTTTGCTGCCTCTCACAAGGCTTTACAGATCTGGTTTATACAACCTGCTTAATTTGATTACTGAAAAGCCATTTCCTGAATTTGCCCAATATACTAGCCAGCCATGCTGGGTTCTTTCCATAAAAGCTTCACCTTATGTCCTGGCAGGTTCATTTTGCCAGGTAAATGGATATTTTCTGACAGGCTATAGCCACTAGGACTGCAAATTCATTCTATGTTTTTAACCTTATCTTCCATTTACATCTAAGGCCAAATCTTCTTATCAGATCTGTTGCATTGTTTTGGGAAGGGTGGCCGAGGTACAAGTAGACTTCATTTACTGACTGCCTTGTGCAGTGACCAAAGTTATGAAGATGCTGAAAAAATAACTTTGTAACCAAGGCATGCATTTACAACCTTCACAGCATCTCTCCCTCAGTCATGTGTTCACCACAGGAGCCCTGAGCACGCTAGGCAAACAGCCAGTGCTAGTGCATTACTTTCAATGTGTATTCCCCATTTTGTGCCTTCTTACCCTCTTGTAATTCCTTTCTCTCCAATTAATGTAAATACAAATATTAATTCCCTTCTTGCTAACTATCCCAGTGCCGGGGTGAGCATTCCAAAGGACAAGAGAGTGGAGGAAAAGGGAAGCACAGTTGCAGCCATGTGATTTCTCACTTAGCAACCAAGTTGCTGGTCCCAGTTGTGGTCACTAAACAAGGACCATCTGTATTATTCCAAGAAAGTAATACAATCAGAGCATCAATATTGGAGCCAGAAATCCAAATAAACAATACCACAACTTCCCCGTGGCCATTTGGAAAGCTCATAAACATAGCAAACCAATTCCTGCCACAAACAAGAGTTGCCCAGCCACAGTCCTTGGCTCTTACTGGCTGTGGTACAATTCTACGGAACCCATTCTCTTTCAAATTCTTAACACGTGGGCTTGCAGACTTTACTTGTAAGAGTGAAATCAAAAGGCAGATAAATGCCTGACTTTGTGACACCAGGTTATATTCCATGCAGATGTTCAACCCTCTAAAAAACACATTTCTAGATGTGGAATAGAAGCAATTAGCAGATTATAAGCAGCTTTAACACTTCAGCTCTTTAACAAATGGCCTTCTAACAGCAATTGGTTGCTTTATTTCTTTTTCTGCCGTACATTTACCTTCAGCAGAAGCACTACATGCATATTAATTCAGCTTAAATTTATTCATAACAATATCAACCATTCTTGGAAATAATTTCTTTTACATTTCTGCTCACAGCTACCTCACACGCACACTCCCTCTCTCTCTGTTTCTCTCTCTCACACACACACACACACACAAACACACATACAGCACTTGCTATATTTGCTTTTTGATAAAAGTATGATAATGGCTGCTAATAATTCATACTAAATGCATATTACATTTACTTATACTTTACTTAGTGAAAAAACAAAGGAGTAGCAAAACCATAGGATCCCAAGTTCTTTCTTTTGTTTATGGAAAGCTTAATAAAGCTCCACAACCAGATTTGCAAATCCTTTATTCGTTTAACAGTATCGCAATCTTACCTACAGTAGCTTTCAACACAATAACAGGCACGTTCTGATTTGAATTGTAGGGTATCTTCTGATATCCATTTTCATAAAGGATTTAGTATGGATAATCTTGGGGGAGGTGGGGCTGAAATGGGCCTTCAGAGAATTTTCCAGTAGTCACACTTTAGAAAGAACAAAGGTCCCCGAGTCATTTTCTGACTCTTTGGGGGAACTCCGCTTTTCACAATGTTTTCTTGGCAGACTATGGAGCAGGGTGGTTTGCCGTTGCCTTCCCTAGAGTCACACTTTAGACTGAATATTTTTATCATTTAGTAATATTGATAATTGGACAAAAAAAAAAATTCCCTCCTGAAATATTACTTCATTTACTTGTGTGTTTCTGATGGAATTCAAGGGATCCTTAAATCAACTGATTGTTGCTTGTTTCCTGTCCCCCACCCCTGGCTCACGTATATTCTTGGTGATATATTTGGCAATGTTGTAGCAATTCCAGGGCAGATTTTGGGGGGTTGGTGGTGTTGAAAAATAGATGAATCACAATAAGCTTGTGGTTCACCTGTAATGCCTCAAGCTTCATTAAGATACAATTGCTTTTTCATAATTGGCACTGCTAATATGAAAAGTTTTTGTCTAATCTAGGCCACAACAATATTAGCAAATAAGATTTAATTTAGCTTTTGGGAATCAGAGTCAGAAAACTGATATCACTTGGAAATTAGAATCTCTTCACCTCCCACTACAGATAGGAAGACAGCGGGCATTTAAATGTAAAACAAAAAATGCTAAATGATATAATGCACAATACATATTTATGATGGATAGCTTCTCAAAAACACTGTTTAATTATGCATCATTTTAAAAACTGAATTTCTGATTGGATGGTTTTAGGTCAGGATAGAGTAAATGTAAGAAGCTAAGAAGAAAATCTGTATCAGTAGATTTCATTATTTCAAATTGGATTCGGTAATTTTCTAAAGAAGAGGCGTTCCCATCTCAAATTATTCTGCATTATGATACTGATGGTAAGTTTACATTCCAGTTAAACATGCTACGATGTATAGTCATGCATCAGTATCTTTTTCAAAAAGGGTTGCACAAATGAATCAGAAGTTGCTTAAAATAAGGGTAATAGAAGGAATCAATAAAATGCTACTGATTACAGAGAATTCAGTGAAACTCAAAATGCTATTATCCTACTCAAATATTTTGTATAATGGGAAAGGAGATACAAAAAAAATCATCTTATCCAAATTCCTTGCAATAAAAAAGAGAGAAGAGTTACATTTTCTCCTTCAATTTAAAAACTGTTTTCCATTGTTTCCAATGGGAGAGAAATGAATAAGCACATCTCAGGTTTGACATAATTATTTTGTCAGTCTTAGAATAGGAGGGGAGGGAGAGGGCCTTTGGCTCTTGCAAAGTGATAGCCTCTTCTAGTACATCATGCAACATTCATGGAATATCTCCTTTTGATGCTGTCTGATTTCACCATTTAAATGTCAGAGAAAGCTCTACCTGGAGTCAGATCTCTTTCTCCAAACTTAGAAGAAGAATACTTTAAAAAAAAAAACCCAACCCTGTCCTTACCACATCTGCTTCAGAAGCACAATGAAAATTCAGTTGTGTTTGTGGGTGTGTGTGTGCGTGTGCGTGTGCGTATGCATGTGCGTTAAAGGAATTTTAACCTTGGTAGTAGTTCATCTCTGTGAATAGATGAAGTAGCAATGCATACAGAATTAGCACACAGAGAGAGAACTACATGAGAACTGAAGTGTACAAATGATCTCTTGTGGGGGAAATTAGCAAACAAATTTTGGTAGGGAATTAATTAGCTCATGCATAACCATGATCAACATACAAGCTAAAAGGAAAAGGCACAGAATTAAATCACAAGTAGCAAGCAGAGGTTTATGCATGGCTCTGAATAAGATTGGCTTGGATTTAACAACTCGAACCACTCCAAGCCTGGACAGGATCACCAGCAGTCTAAGCAAATGTCATTAAGAAAGGATAACTTTCAAATTGCACAGATACAATACTCAGCAGCATACGGAAAGTGAACAAGCAGCCTGATTTAAAAAAAAAAATGATGAGGATCCAAACACTAGTCTCCAACTTGATTAGTCATACCTCATTCTGAACCAAGGTCAAAGTTCCAAAGAGAAGACAGACATAGGCAAAGGAGAGATCTGAGGAGGATTTCAGATCCTTTCATAGGAACACTCTTGCTCATTGAAACCTCTAAAACCCACAAATAATACATGTATAGATATAGAAGGTGTGTGGCAACAAAAATGAACAAGATCTAGCAAAAGTTGTGCCACTATTTGAACCTCTGTTATCAACCTACTTACGTCTTAGAAAAAGGATGGCAAACTGTGGTTATAGCCCTGTTTCCTCTGACCATGACTGACACTTAGAGGTTCTTCACATTTTGCAGCTCAAATACATTAATCTTACGTTTTCCTGCAATCCTTTAAGCTGCCTGATCACTCAGTTTAATTTGCAAGGGATCATGTCTATGGCCACTTGGGGGCTACAGATCACCTTCCCCTCCCATATTTTTTCTCTTCCCCTTCCCTAATTTTTGTATCAAAGCTGATGACTGTAATTTGTCTTTAAAAGTCCAGATAACCTGTTTCCTACCATTTTGGTGTCCCCCCCCCCCTCCATTTATCTGGTTACCAGCCTGCAAGGCATTGGCATCTTTCAAAGTTTTGTTAAGTAGCCTATGGATGGTGCGTGGAAGGTCTCACTTAGCTAAATTAGCAAAGAAAGCCAAGAAGTGTCAGGCCTAGTTAGTATTTGGATGGAGGACTATTAGGAAAAACTAGGGCTGTAAACTATATTAAGAAGCCGTCTTCCATGTCGCCCCCCGCACAAAAGAAATATCCCATAAGAAGGTAATGTCAAACCAGTTCTATTTTGTTGTCAAAAAAATCCCCTTTACATGGGTAAAGTTACGATTAATGGAGCTTGACTCAAAGGAACCTTTACTGTTAATATATTGTCATTTTCTTGAGTGCTTGGCACTCAAGGCATGGCAAAATTGGATAAATAAATATCTGTACAGTATTTCATTCATCTGATGTTGTCCTAGGTTGATAAAGAACATAAAAGATACAAGCATGGCTCAATGGCAGCTTTAGGATAGGAATGCATTTGGGGTAATGGCAGTTTCTTCTTTCTGGAAGCAGAGTCTCTGGTTTTATCTCCCAAAGGATGATTTGAAGCAGTCTGCAGAAAGAGCAGCAGAGTTTCAGGCAGACCTGTTTGAACCTAACCCTAACCCTTCCAAAACTAAACTAAAATGAAGTTTGGCACGTGTTTACATCAGAATCTCAAAATTTAAGTCAAGTGGGTCACTGTGCACATGCATAGAGAGACCATCTAAATGAGCGTTTCCTGTGGACCATGAGACGGCTGCAGCCTTAAAGGCCATTCCATGCAAACACTGGCCTGTTTTAATCCTGAACCACCCTTTTTCTGAAAGATGCTGTGCCAAGATTGTTTCACTGATTCAACAAGAGGAAACAATAAAGAATAATATACAAGGAGGATGGATTGGAAGGTTTAGGCAGAACACAAGGGAGTTAAAAAGAAATATGAAAGGCATGAAAAGAATCTATACAACAGATAGATTTTATCACTTACACGCAATAGGAAGCTGCATCTAATGTATAAAAATTGCAGATAGCAAGAGGCCTGGGAAGCTGGTTGACATTTGAGACAGAAATCTGCCCTGCAGTCTAGTTGGAAAAGAAAGGATTGCTTGCTGAGCTTTCTTCATTACTTGGGTATCTGTCTGTCTGTGTGTGTATGCGTTAGATATGGAAAGATTAGCCTATTTTCCTTCCATGTCATTTTCACATGTGTTTAGTCCATTGTTTAGTCCATCCATTGTAACCTGTTTCTGTATTAACCTGCATTTAAAATCAAACAAAATGTTCTGTAAACAAATGTGCATTTGGTACACATTTTATGGTACAATAAGCTGTTAATAAATGTTATGATAATCTATGCAGTTTGGTATGCACCTCAGAAAAGGATAAGGCAAAATGTGCATTGCAAAATTTAGAAAGTGAGAAATTAAATGCATAATTATTCCAATCAGGAGATGTGAATCAAATCTGTTCAATTACAAAATACAGATTGAACAAAATTCAGCAGCATCTCTTGCTGTATGTCCATACATGTGAGGTTGTTAACGTAACTTAAACCTTTGTGCATAACAAGGCTACCAAGTTACTTGTAGTTCAGTTAGCATCGTCTTTCTGCTCTTTCCTGCTTTACCCATTTTAAAACTCGTCCAGTGTAAACTGCCTCTTGCAAGAATCTGTAGTCCTCTAACATATCATTTGTCATTGCTTATTGTACACATTTCAGTTGTGCTGCTGGCCAAGCTAGATATGATGGTGGTATTTAAACTTGAGTGCTAGCCCAGTTACACATAATGAGAACAAAACAGATACGGAAATTTGTCATGTATTTCAGTGGAAGCACACGTGTTCTAGGAAATGCAGGATGGTCTGGGCTTGAACCCCATACCTTTTAGACTGAAGAATTGATGGTTTCAAAATTTAGGATGCTCTTTTTAGCTGATTGGTGGAATGTTTGCCTGCCTGCCTGCCTTACCTGTTGTGTCTCTGTGTCCACCTCACTTACCTCACCTACTGAATCTATTTTTCCTCCTTCACTTCTGCTCTCACCTCTGAGAGCTGCATCATGTCCAGACTCTCCATTTTATTGTTGAATATAAACTTTGACAAGAAAACTGCAAGGATTTGTCCAGGCAGTCTCCGAGAATTGGACAGAATTGTACACATACACCCACAAAGACAGACACACGATTTTAGTAACTGTTGAGAGGATTCAACACTACAAGCAAAGAAACTATCCATCCATGAAAATTTCTCTAAAATTCTCTTCTCCTTTAAAAGAAATGTGGATGAAAATTGGGGTTTTGCACAACACTATATTCCACCCACCCACCCCGCATGACACTAATGCAGTTAACGCTGACATTTGGGGAAGTGTAAAATCTGATACACGGCTACGGCAACTATTTTTTGCATGCTTGCTGTAAAATCCACTAAATTCAGTGGGGCTTAAGTAATCAAGTAAAGGGTTGCATTATCCTTTACATAATCTTCAGATTTGTCCAAGAGATGAAAATTGTCAGTTTGTATTAGACTTTGCAAAAATCCAAACAACTAACCCTTACTAACACTCCACTCTTTGTTCCTCCATCTGCCTTTTCATAAAAACACTGACATGTCACAGCTGACATGGCTCCAAAAGAAATAAGGACATTTCTTAAGCCAACAGAAACATGAAACTGGGTAAAAAGCCAACAGTGATCTATTGCAAATTATGGTAGTAGCTCTCATCCCCCCCGCTCCGCCACCACCTCTCTATTTTGAGATAACAATAAACAGCTTGTATAGAAGTGTAAATCCTGGCACCAAGTTACAAACGTGACTGCCTGCTGCTCACCAAAGTAAAAAAAAGGCTCTGGCTTCTAGGTGACAAGAGCCAACTTAATTGTGACTTCAAACTGAAGTCAGAAGTGCTGACAAATCATCATTGCCTCTCAACAGTTGTTCCAGAACTATTTGCATGATTATCAACAGGGAGGGACATTTTTTTCAGTATTGAATATTGAATGAAAATATGCATTATTTTATTCAGCACTTCACTTAAAAGAAATCTTGTGTTATCTATAATCCTTTCACTGCCACATAATTAGTGCCCTTCGCCCACCCAACTACCAATCCAAATTGGATGATGAATAGATACAGTGAATCACAAGTATGTCTTATGTAGGACCATCTTCTGATTTATTTGAGCCCAAGGAGAAATTTATATCCAGTAGGCCCTTTCAGACATAAGAATTATCCAAGGAGGTCTCCCCATCCATAAATGAACCATTCAGACAATGTTGTGTTATATACCTAGGCCTTTATGAGGAAATGTTATTTTACACTTCTAACAGAGGTGCTAGTCTAAAACAGTTTCTGTTGCCAAGCAAGATCCTGATATACCTATTAGTGCATGGAAGAGGACAAAGTGATTGTCCAAGCATCTGCACTACAGACATCAACTCCAACTTTTGCTATTTTTTTAAATAGCATTGTTTGAAAACTCTATTTTAGAGTTTTTTTCTGAATGGGAGAGGGCATTTGAATTTAGTACAGCTCTCAACATGATATCTGACCCTAGTTTATTAGGGTCCTGGAACACAAAGAAAGCTGTATCTGCATTCCAATTAATATGATTAACTTTCTTCCATATCTCCCAGCAGAATGTGTGGAAATTTAGTGGAACCAAGGTGACATGAGGACATAGGGCAAGTATAGGCAATTTGTAATCTATATATGATCCCAGAACCCATTTGCAGACCCCAGAGCATTCCCACATTGCATTGTAAATATCCAGTGGAAAATTGGCAAATTATTGACGCCAACTTTTTTTAAAATGCTCCTAACTCTCTATGTATATAATTTCTTCACTTTTAATGATCCTTTCAATAATGCTGTGTAAGATAGACTCAATTCCAATATGAAGGCTATGTCTTGTATCCAGAGAAACATTAATTACTGAAGAGATTAAATATAACCATGTATACCTATTATATTTACCTCAAAGGAAAACTAGTTTTTTTCCCCCCCAAAATAAATTGTCTTTAAAAAGATAAGATCATCTTAGTGTCATTGACAATATGATAATAACAACGTATTGGCTGAGGGTCACTTTTAATTTATAATCATGTTCCTTCTGGATAAATATAATATGTTGATATATGCAGTATTAACGTTTGATCAGTAGCTTCTTCCTAGAAGCTTGTTCATACTTGGACAATACAGAATTTTTAATTCTTTTCCCCAAGAATGCAAACCACAGAATATTTAAGCTGGCTTTCTCAGGCCAGTGGTTTGAGTTTAAATCAATAGTATTATACCAGTTTGTTTAAATAAGACACAATTAACTTATATATCACAGCATCCTTTTGGAGTGAGTTGTTAAATGGAGATCTCTTTGGAATGTCTAAAACTGTTAGTGTCTCAGAGTCTCATAGATTCTGCACCAGTTATATAGAAGAAAACTGAGCAGACTGAAAGATGAGAAGCACATTGACACACCATCGTTTAAACTGCTGAGAAAAATATTGCGGACAACAAGAAATGAGTAAAACTTTCATAAAAGGAATCAAAACATGATCTTCATCAGGGGCTCTCAAACATTTTACCCTACAGTTTTGTCTTGAAGCAATGACTGAGCAGAAACAATGATTCTGTTAAAATGTTCATGAATTTATTCTGATAGTTCAAGGAAAGATAGTTCTATTATGAAATAGAACATTCCCCAACTTTGTTTCTCTAATTCTTGTCTCTGAAATCTTATTTCTAATTAGACATGCATAAAAGTATGCTGTTAATTTCTAAGTCGTCCTACCTCCCCACCAAACCCCTTCATGGTATATTGATTTACCATCTGACTAACAAAATCTGGGGTTTGCTTTTGAATAAGAGATTGATGGGGGATTTGAATTTAGTACTGAATGTGACTACTAAATTCTTCATATTATGAAATCCATATTATGAAATCCTTCATTTCTTCATTCTTCATATTTAAAGAAGAGAGATCCAAATACAATCTTTTTTCTCAATAATCCATGTTTAAAGGCAGATTGTATTGAATACAGTGACTTTAAAAAAATCTGCTTCAAGCACTGTCCTTTCTTTGGAAGAACATTTAACACTGCATTATTCTAAAGATCATTGTGCTTCCACCTATTCTGCAAACTTTTTCCCCCCTATATATTTAACTGTCTTTTGTCTTCTATAAGAGCAGCCCCCAGTGAGTAGCAGAGTAGCCATTTTCATTTCTTAACCATTTAGATTTCAAAAGCAAACAAATAAGCAAATCCTGCCCAGAACAGTTGTTTAATAGGGAAAGGATGCAAATTCCCCCTACCCCAAAGAACTGTACTTTATCTCCTAAATTTAAAGTTTATAAAACTGTAAGTTTTAGGCTGATGAAATGGCTGAAAAATGGTCCCTGTCAGTTTGATATAACTCTATTTGAAATACAGTCAATACACACTGATCCCTATCTCAGAAATGAAACTTTCTTAGTCCGGATATTTACGGGACTTGTGGCACCATTTCACATTACTGAAAGCCATAGTTCTCTCACTTTATTTCCTTAGCATCAGCCACAGACCTGTCAGGGTAGCCATGAGATTTCTGATGGTTTAGAGCTGCAGTTTGGGTCCCTCTCTTCTTTCTCTGGTGAATTTTAATAATCAGGCTGAACATTGAGGTGCTGTAGTTGAACTGCCTCAAATTTGTCAAGCATATTTTTAGGTTTCGTTCCCCCCCCCCACTTGAAATGGATTGGTTATTCCTAGAAAACAAAAGACAAGGAAAGTTTTATTCCTGGTGGACAAAGTGAGCCTGTGCTCTGAAGAAGAAATTTC
This sequence comes from Candoia aspera, assembly GCF_035149785.1. Taxonomy (NCBI): domain Eukaryota; kingdom Metazoa; phylum Chordata; class Lepidosauria; order Squamata; family Candoiidae; genus Candoia; species Candoia aspera. The sequence continues at coordinate 165,237,974 of NC_086155.1, forward strand.
AGTGAGATCTCTCAGTGAAAATGGTGTTTCTGCAGCAGAATTTTTTGACACCCAGCTAGAAAAATCTCTTCTCACTTGAAGTGGGTTCTTCTGTGGAAGAGTTTGCCCTCCAGGTGATGGTAAAACTGCAGTCTGTGTATAGTGCTATGCAGTCAAATCATGGCAAAATGTATGCTGATTCATAGGAAAATGATTAACATTCATAAAGATATTTGTTCATTGGATTAGAATATGACGTGTGGTGCAGAGTGGTAGGTGGCATTATTGCAACCAAAACTCTCCCCACGACCCGAGTTCGATCCCAGCGGAAGCTGGAAGGTTGACTCAGCCTTCTGTCATGAGTAAGGATGGCGAGCAGGGGGCTCTCACCCAGACTGTCAAGCGCATGCGTAGCACTGAGGAACTGTTCAGCCATTCAAAGAGACACAGATCGGGACCGCCTTAACCTTTGGGGTTTATATGGCTGGGTTTTCCCACGCTTTCTCAGTTTGTTAGGATTCTTGTTAAGTACTACTAATAAATATTAGAGACCAAGTCCTCGCCTCAGTGTGTTTCCTGGTAATCAGGACACCTTCCATCCTTCCGAGGTCGGTAAAATGAATACCCAGCTCGCTTGGGAAGGTGATGACTGGGGAAGGCAATGGCAAACCACCCCACTATAGTCTGCCAAGAAAACATCACGAAAGCGGCGTCCCCCCAAAGGGCCAGACATGACTCGGTGCTTGCACAGGGGACCTTTCACACTTTCACCTTGTTGGATAATAATGTGAAATCTCTTCATGATGAAGTAAAAATAATGCAGGCTCCAAATGCTAAATTTCTACAGGACCTGGATGTTTTGAAGACAATTATTGCACAATCTCATGAGCCAAGATTAAAAAAAGCTAAACTTACAATTCAAATGCATATGAAGGATGCTGATCCATTCAAAACATCATATAAAAAACAAGGAGATTTAACCCATAGGTATTTGAAAATAACTGATTTACCTGTGATATTGAAAGTGCAGAACCACTGTCTGATTTTTAGGAATAAGGTTTATAGGATTCTCTCTCCCTTTTGATCTTGATTTGGAGCAAGTTGCTTATCATTTATGCACAAGAGTTAATATTTCTGGAAGTACAGCTCCCATCATTAAGTTTGCGAGTGTAGCAGTCTGAAACTTGGTATTAAGACAAGCATCAGAAAGTTCAGCTATGAAATTTAAAGAGCATAGTCTTCAAATTTTACCTAGACATACCATCTTATTTATTTATCAAATTTGTCACTGCCCATCTCCTCCCACCAGAGGGACTCTGGGCGGTTCTTTTGTGTGTGTGTGTGTGTGTGTGTGTGTATGTCCATGTTTTAAGAAAACAGTTTGATCTGGCACATACCTTGGCTAAAGAGAAATCTATGATTTGTTTCCTTTTATTCTTTGCAATTGTAAACAACTGTAAGCAAACAAGAATTTCTTGCTGCACAACAAGTGCTGCTGGTCATTTTTTCACACTTTTCTTGTGTCTTCTTTTGCAGAGACATTATTTTCCTTTCCTGTTCCTGTTCTTTTCACATAGCAGGTATGAGGTAATTTTCATTCCTTTTCTGATTGATGGTTCTATTTGGTGTTACATGTAAAAACTTTCTATAATGTGTTTGTTGTCTTTTTTCCTGTTCCTGTTTTCTTTGCATAGCAGCTATGAAATAATTTCCTTTCCTTTCCTTCCTTTGGGGGCAGGGGGGGAAGGGTGGAATTGTTGCACCTAAAATCTTCAGACACATTTTTCTGATTTTTTCCCGTTTTCTTCATTTATTTATTTATTCATTTATTTTTCAAATTTATATTGCCACCCATCTCTGTATACTCTGGGTGGTGCAGAAAGAGGTAAAAACAATAAAAATGTTTAAAACATTAAAACCAATCAAAACAAAGAATAAAAGATGAAGAGATGTTAAAAATAAGGGAACCATCTCAGCAGTTCACCCATTCCCTGCAGTTCCCAGGCCTGCTGGCATAACCAAGTCTTGAGGGACCTCTAGAAGCTCAACAGTAATGAGGCTAACCTCACCTCAGGGGGGAGAAGATTCCACAATGCAGGGGCCACAGCAGAAGAGGCCTGCCACCTAAAGCCCACCAAGTGTAGCTCCCTAGGTGACAGAACCTGTGACATACCCTCCCTGCTGGATCTGGTAGGATGGGCAGATGAAATTGGGGAGAGGTGGTCCCTCAAATAACCTTAGCAACAGTGATGCAATTTTCAGGAAGATTTTTCTTTTTTCTTTTGTTGATTGATTGATGGTCAGACTTGGGGTATTATGCCTAATATCTTCATCTGGTACATTTTTTTCTTTTTTAATCTGTTTTATTTTATGTAATTTTCCAGTTGGCATTCAGAATTTTGTGGGATTTTGGGGTTGTTTGGTTATTTATTTGGGGAAGTTCCCTTTTTTCTTCAGAGGTGTGTAGGGATATGATTGATGGCCATAGCTAAATCCCTTTGGGAATTATTATTTTGTGGTGTAATAAGTTTTCAAAATAATTTTCATATGTTGCCCCTTTATAGTTTATATAGATATGCTCTTTTGATCTCAGATCATGCTTCAGTTACATTAACATTTCATTTCAAAGATGTTCAGTTAATTAATTGTAGGTGGTATTTTTATCTGTAATCTTTCTGACAATATTAAAAACAATCATGTCAATTGTTTAAATTTAATTGAGACTCTACTAGTTTACAGGTTCTATGAGACGCATGTAAGGTTTATATGGGTGCATTATTTCCACCTTTATGAAAAATAGTTATCTTAGTTACAATCACATGGAAATTTTTGTTAAGGAACATTTAGTGGCATACACAAGGAATCCCGTGGAGATGTATAATGCATTCATGTCAGCTAGGTTAGAGATCGTTGATATTTTGCTGATCAAGGTGAATTGTCTTTGAGGAGATTAAAGTTAAAATATTGGAAATCCAGTGAAAACATTGGTACATTATTAGCACATAGCTTAAAACAAATTAAAAAACAAAATACTGTATAATCTCTGAAATTTTAAAAAATGATGGGCTGAGAGCCACAGATACTGAATCTATTAATTTACATTTTTTTCAATTCTATAAATAATTTTACAAATGATATGGTGGGACAATTTTTTGAGTCAAATTGGTATTCAACCATTATTACAGGATTTTGTGGATATTTTGGAAGCACCTTAGCAACTTCAAAGATTAGAGATAATTCAGTTGATGAAAAATGGGAAAGCTCCTGGCTTGGATAGATTTCCTGTTCAGTGGTGTAAATCTTTCATAGATTTGTTGGCTCCAATATAATTAGAGGTCTATAATGGTATATAATGAATAATTTAAATCTAGTAAATTACCTTTATCTTTTTTTTAAGGTTTACATAACATTGGTTCTAAAACCAAGTAAAGATTCTAAATTCTACACAAGTTATAGACCCATATAATTAATTAATGTAGATGTTAACATATTAACAGTTTTGTTGGCTATAAGATTGCAGAGTCTTACCATACATAATTCATCCATTTCAATCTGGATTTATTAAAAATAGAACAGTATTCAATAATTTACATTTATTAATAGAGGTTTTGGATGTGGCTCAAGATAGATTGGATTCTGCTGTATTAAATCTTTAGATACTGAAAAAGCTTTTGATATGGTTCAGATTAATTTTCCTAAAGCAAGTTATGTGTAGATATGGATTTCCACATAATTTTATTAAATGGATAGCAATTTACTAATTGCAGCCAACAGCAAGGGTAATAACAATCTGGTTTATTTCTGGATGATTGAGTTACAGCATGGCCCCCATTAGAGTTATCCACTCTCTCTGTTGCTTTCTTGCCTTGGTGAATTCTGAGTATCAATTATTTTTATATGCTGATGACATTTTGGCAATATTGGATGATTACTCTTCTTTTCCTGATGCAAATCTGATGCTAAGTCTTGTGAATATTTAACTTTATGGATGAATTGTACTGGAAAGTATGGGCAGAGTCTGGAATAGTAAATTTAAATTGATTATTCTGTAAAGATTATTTTAAAGAATTTCAATGATTTCAGATAGTGGGTAGTTTTTGTTTTTGTTTTAGCTTAGTATGCAACAGTGGTGAGCTCCTGGTGGGGAACATGGCCAACTGAACAGCTGTGTCCGCGAGCTCTGCAGACAGAACTGACAACGCAGTTCTTTTTTGGGCTCAGGAAGGATTTTGCCTGAAGCCCAGAGCTTTTTCATGAATAATAAAAAATCTCTGAATCATCCCATTTGTCCTTAGGAACGGTGTCTTGTAGCCAGAGAATCGCAAACAGCGTTCATGATGATCTGGTAAGAGCCGCTGGGAGGCTGGGATGTCACCATTTCCAACCTTTGCTGTAGCCTTAAAGGGACACTAGGTTGAGCCACTCCATTTCTAAATCACCAAATTTATATATATATATATATATATAGTTTACATACCCCAAGAAAGGCTTTCTACAGCAAGAAGTAGAATCTCTTGGTACTTATTATTTCTGGATTAAAAATTTTAAAAATCTTTTTAAGTTTTGGCTTCTTTTCCCCTTTAAATATTAAGGAAAAATGAGAATAAATAATTGCCTCCCTACTATTATTTTTGTGTTAAATCTGAAGGATTTACTATTTTCCTACATGTTGAATCTGCCGTTTTGAATTTTTAGCTTTCTGTTTTCCCTTTTCTTTGGATGTTGCTTGTTAACTTGTTAGCACACTTTCTCTTGTGTCAGTTTTATTCAGAAACTTTTTATTAACCTATTAACCTCTATCTTCGTGAGTCAAGTATCTAGGGGGGGGGGGTGCCATGAAACATGGAGGAATTCAAAGAGACTTTTTCAGAGTTCCATTGTGAGCTTAAGCAGACCTTTAAAGAGATTTTTTTCAGATTTATGTCAGGCTGTTTTGCAGAATATTCAGGACATTGGGGAAGATATTATTTCTAAAGTGTGTCATCTGGCTGAGGATGTTATGGAAGAAGATGAAGATTTTGGCAAGGATGGAGATGTTTCTATCAACAGCAAGATTGAAGCAATGCCAGGCGAAGATTACATTTTGGTGCTGAAGGGGTTAAAATGACAGTCTGAGCTGCAAATTACAAAGGGAATTGCTTTTCTGAGGGAATGTTATGGGAAAGAAGAGGTTCTGTTCTATGGGAGACTTTTTGTTCAGAGGTCTGATTTTCGGGGGGGGGCAGTTGGGCTGTTTGATTTTTCTATGTAAAATGCCTTGTGTGTAATATGGAGATATGTAAATGTTCTGGTATATTTTGAAGCAGGGTAAAGAGTTAAGAACGTTTATTGGGATTGATATTGAGGCTTGTATGATTTCATTTTTCTTTAATGATTCGGATTAAGATTTATTGGATTATCTTTAAGGTTTGTTTGATTTTTAAGATTTATAAGATATTTTAATAATTGCTTTGTTTTAGGTTTAATAGGGTTAAGATTATTGTAGTATTATTAATTATAAAAGTAGACAACTTATACGTTTTTATAATTTGATTTTTACTATAGTGGACGGAAATATATAGAATAGTGATAGGAAGGAAATAAATAAATGTTTTTGGGGGGAGGGAAGTTGATTTAGAAGTTTATATATTTCTTTTTTAAAAAATATAAGGGGTATGAGCAATTGTATTTAGTGATTTTTACAATGTGTTAATGGTATGATTTATAGAAATAAATGTGATGCCCCAAAGAATAAATCAGAAAGGATAGACTGTAGGTTTTCTTTACTGGTGATGTAAAATTTGTAAAAATTTGAGGGTATATCAAGCCATATGATTTCATCTTGCCTGTTAATAGTTCTTTCTTGGAATGATATAGTAAAATATACTGTATACATTTGTTTGTTTATTATTCACATTTCTATTACCGCCCATCTTCCCCCAAGAGCGGGACTCTGGGTGGTTTACAATAAAATTCTCCTTAAAACCTCAACATAATAAAGTCACCAAATCAACACCTACAATACTAAAAAAATAAATTTAAATACAAAATCCAAGTGGGAAAATTTCCATTCCGTAGGGAGAATTCTACGTCACCAGCCACCCCTAGGAAGAGCTATTGCCCTTCCCATCGCAGGTATGGGTAATCATTTTCATGTTGAAGATGAATATATTTCAAAATTGTAAAATCTGACCAGTTTTGAGGAACTTTGGTTTTATCAAGTGTGGGGAGTAACTAAGAGAATTATATCGACAGATTGGAAAGGTACTAGTATTCCAGAAATCATGGACTGGATTCAAGGAATGTATAATTTATCAACTTTTGAAAAGGATATTTTTTTAACCAATCAAAAAGTGACAAAATATATTTCTCTTTGACATAGATTTTATAATATTGTACAAGAACAGATGATTCTTATGGGTAATTTGGTATTTTGTTATTAAATATATATGTGATATATTTAGGTGATACAGGGGTTTTGATCTGGGCTAATGTGCTTGATTTTTTGGGAGGGTTGTAGAATTTAATGATTAATTAGGTTACCCATTGGATGGCTATATATTAACTTTTTAAATTTGTTTTTTTCTTAATTGATCCTAGTGGGGTTTTTTGTTGTTGTTGCTGTAAGTTGTTCTCTGAACTTTCTTAAAAATTGCAATCAAATATTAATTTTAAAAATTGTAGGCTTGCTAGGAGTAATGTAGATTCTTAAACTATAAGAATGCACTTGAACTTTCCTAATGCAATATGCTATCCTGCTCAGCTTTGTACTACTCCTTAGCTGGAAATCCCTGTACTTATTTTGGAAACCAATTACTTTTTTCTTTGGAGAGTTCCTGAGCATTACTAATAAGATGACAAACTGTTAAGAATGACAAGTACTATCATTTCATATTCTACATTCACAGCAACTGTTACTAAGAAACAAACTTGGTGAAGCAAAATATGAATGTGACCAGAAAAGTCAGTATAACTCAAATAAAACTTATTGTTGAATACTGCTAGAACAATATCAAGGCTATGGATAAGCCTCTTTCTCTAAATACAGAATTTTCTATGGCTTAATTTCATGCCCATTTTATTTAATATCTTCAAAATATTTAGGTACAAAATTCAACTAGTCCATTTTAGATAAAGAAAAGTATCCCATCATTATTGATGTACAACATCTAGCCAATCGTTGCCTTTTATTTTTTAAGGAAAATAACTTTGAAATATGCAAAGACATTCCTCATGAATATATAGATAATTCTTTAAGTTCGTTCTGCTTCAGGTTTCAGTCGCACACGCATACATGGTCTCTCAGGAGATCAACAGTTTTACTTCTAGGCTGCAGAGCTAATAATGAGGCAAAGGAATGCAAACAAAGCAGAGATTTGCCTGCAAAGTTTGCTTTGAAATAGAAGCATGCAGAAAAATTGTCCAGCCAGTCCAAGGTTTCAGAGAGCTAAGTCAAGGTTGTCAGCCAGTCCAAAGACCAGAGGTCCAAGAGTAGAATCCACACACGAGTGTCATGCACAAGCCAGAGGTCCAACGGTCAGACGTTGTTTCCAGCAAAGAGAGTCCGTCTCAGAGCTGCTCTTTAATTAGGCTGCAGCCAGCTGCCAGTAATCAGAATATTTACTCCTTTACTTGGCAAGGAGCCTAATAGACCTTCCCTGTTCTGCTCTCTTCTGTACTCCCCTGGTGCAGGGACTGGGAGGCCTTATGTCATCCTCACCTGACTTTCCCAGCTGCTCAGGTGGTGTGTGTGATTGATCAGCCTCATGTGATGCCTGGCTTTGTCCTTCCTGAGGCTGACATTCCACAGCCTCAGCAGCAGCAGCAGCAGCTTCATCTTCAGACTCAGAATCTGAGTCCAGAGCCTGGGCCATGACAAAGCTCACTGTAGACCCCTGAGTCTTTAAGACCTCTGAAAAGAGTATATCTGCATTGTTTAGAGCTACCAAGATAGTTGTCATGAGTGCCGTTGAGCTAAAGTCATCAGCGCAATGGCACACATGACAATGACAAGGAAATAGGTGAAGGGGTACAAGATAAGTAGCCATCAACCCACAACGACTAACGGCTAACAAACAATAGCTAAACGGATCACGGAGCCACCCAAGCCATCAGCGGCAATACAACGGGGATCGCCCAGCTGAAAGCAATCAGCAGAGGAATGGGAAACCTGATGATGGGCGATCCCGGAAACCCTCACCCACCGGCAGGGCAACGTATTGGACAAAGGGGAGTGACGTGACCGTGAGCGAGGGGGCGCTGACCGGCGCGGGGTATTTAAACCCCGCACCGGCGCGCTCCTGTCACTCTCAGCTTTTTTCTACCAACGCTGTACCTGCCCTGCAAATAAACCAGAGCCTGATCCGCAAACCAGTGTCTGAGTGTTATTCAGAGGTAGGCAGCGCATGACATAGTATACAAAGTAAACCTAGATTCCAAATTCTGTCATAAATATCTGATATGTTTTGTCCCCTAGGATGTACTTGAAGGAAACATCAAGAATGTATGACTGACAATAACTAAAATTAGTTAGTGTACCTTTCCAGCTGAGTTTGATATCAAAGAAAGACAGATAGAATAGAAAATTCTATTCAGCTTTGTTGTGTCTACTTCCTTGGTATACCCAAAATATTTTAAAAGTTAAGAGAAAAGTTGAAGATTGCATGTAACTTGTCCTGAATGACCCTACCTCTATTACTCCCAAAGTCTGTCCAAATCATTCCCCCACCAATCTTCCCAGAACAGTAGCTGAGGGAATTACTTCCTTTTAGCCAGTCTGTATTGGTGGTCATAACCCAAGAACCACCTATAGTAAAAATTTAGGTATCTATCAGTTCCCTCAACAAGCAGAAGGATGCTGATATTTCAAAAGGAGCCAAACTTTTTGTCACTTGGTCACTGAAAAGAAATGAAAGTCATATACCAAGGTTCAATATACCTCAAACAAATCTATCATTTTATTCTGTTAATGTTAAGGGTACACAAGCAATTCTAAAAGTCATCTTAATTGTTTTACCAAATCAATTCCCACTTGGAGAAAACATCTGCTTCACTTGAGCACTGCTACTTTCAGCTTCTCAAATTAATATTGGTTTGTGTGTTGGTTTTTCAGTTTATATAGCTGGCCACTCAACATGCAGCTCAGGGCAGTGCAGATGATTAAAAACAAAAAACAGTGACCAACAAAATGTAATACATAATAAAACATTTTTTGTCAGAGGCAGCTCAAACGACCAGAAGCAATCAATCAAGACAGGTTCACAAAACCTCCTGACTCAATACTTGGCAGGAAAACCAGATCACTGGAGTCTTCAGAAGCCAGGCAGGAATTAGTACCATCTGGATGGGATGTTGCTCCATAGGGTACACATAGTAATAGAAAAGGCACATGTCCTGGGTCTCACCAGATGACACTGCTTAGGTGATGGAATCTGGGGCATGCCAATCCTGTCAGATCTTCCTGGACATGCAGAGATCACCAGAGACAGTGGTCCTGCAAGTAAGCAAGATCTGTGACATAAAGGGCCTTACAGGTGATAGCTAGCACTTTGAATTTCACCCAGAAGCCCACTGGCAATCAGTATAGTTCACAAAGTAATGGCGTTACATGAATGTACTGAGATGTTCCCATAACTACCAGTGCCTCTGCATTCTGGACCTGATGTAGCTTATGAGTGGTCTTCAAGGGCAGTCCCATATAGATTGCATTTCAGTCCTCCAGAGAGGAGATGACCAAGGCATGAGTGAGCATGAGTAGGGCCTCCCAATCAGGTATGGACATAGTTGGTGCACAGGATGGATTTCTGAAAAGGGTCTCCAAGCCATATCTGCTATCTGCTTTTGAAAAATGAGCTGCAAGTCAGTGGCTTTGCTTGACCAACTACAGGTTGAGATATATATAAATGAGTATCATCAGCTTACTGATGATACCTAACTCCATGCCAAAGATGACCTCACCTAATGGACTCAGTGTTAAACAGGAGCTGGAGAGAAGCACTCCTCAAAGCAAGCGCTGAGGGCTAGACCTCTCCCTCCATCTACACCCACTGGAATTGGCCCTGGAGAAAGGAGAACCACTCTAATACTGTGCATCCCACTCCCACCCCCCTGAGTCAGTCCAGAAGGATAACATGACTGTTAGTATTGAAGGCAAGTAATAACTTAAGCAAACTTAATATGAGAAATCTTTGCAAAATGTCTTTGATCAGATAACACTCAGGTTCCTTCTGAATCCTAGAAATCTCTTTTATAAGCACTCATCCATTTTATACATCAGGCTGTTTTCATCATCTGATCTTAAGCTGTCATATTTCCTTTATTTGCTTATAGAAGGTGACAAGGCCAAACTACACGTTACATTTAGTAACATATAATTATGTGTTTGTTTGTTTTCCCTTTAACTAAATATAGATTCATTATGACAAATTGCTTATAGTGCTTAAAAAGGGGATGTTTTCTGTTCTATCCTAGCAACAATTGGGATAAAAAGAGGATATAAAGCTTAGAAAAGCTCATTGATGTCAATGATAATTCTTTTCTCAAACAAGTTAATAATTCTTAGCTATTAGGGCTGATCTCTGACGGAGCACTTCACTTTGTTGAAGGCTGGAGCAAAGTGCTTCTTCCAAATGAATTCATGAAGTGAAACAGAGCTGAGTAGCCTTTGTTGCTTCAGCTCATGTGCCATGCATGCACAGAAATCCTCGACATCAAAGCAAAATGCCTCATTGAGGTAGGACAATATGCCTTCATGAAGTCTTTCAATGCATCAGGGAGATGGATCCATGAGACCAAGCATCTCATTAAGATAGGTTCAAGGCCATTTGCACATGTCTAATAGTTATTTTCTAACTCTAACGTAATAGCAAAAACACAGTCCAGACTGGATGACGGGGCTTTAATCTGTTGACCTTTTCTTGTCACCTTGGCCTAAATCTAGATCAGAGGGCCTACTTCTGCAAATTATATTGCCAAAATGTGATCCATTTAAAATATGTAGCTTGAAATAGTGGTTTCGTGCTGGTTGCAGTTGGGCAGGGAAGCATTACCCCAGCACTAAACTATAACTGGTTTTTACTTATAAATTGCATTGAAAGTATGGCTCTTAGCACACACGCACACAAAAAAACCCTGAAATTTTTTTGATGTGGCAAAGTGTAATGAAGATTAGTACAAAATGAATTCATTTGTTTTCCATATTGATTTTTAGCTTCCTGGCTTTAGAAGCCCACACAATACATTGGTTTCAAGAAGGTAGTTGAAGCTGAAACAAGTGAGCTGGAAACCTCAGGGTTCAAAGCAAAATAGCAAACCCACATTTGAGCAAAATCCATGAATTACTTACAATGGTGTCACCCTAGTTCTTCCAGTGATATTAACATACATTGTGTTAGTATGTTGAGTAATCCCACAAGTATAATCTCCTGACTTCTAGACTTTGTATTTATGGCTTGCTATAGCTGCTGAACAGCAAGGATATTAAGGAAAGTGCTTCATCCAAGATCTCTGTAACTGGGCCTATGGTTGCCATCAGAAGAATTATGCCACAAGGATCACCTAAGATGACCAGTGATATCTTCCTTTATTAGAATGTACATTTTCCTGATAACAAATTGAACTGAGGCTGTGTTTGCAGCTCACTCTCATTCACACACCCATGAACACACACATGCACACAGTTCTGCTGAATCTTATAAGTAGATAAAGCTTCTAAAGAATACTACTCCCGTCCTTCTAAGTAATGAGCTTTTGTTGAGAAGGAGACACCAGTAGCTTTCTTTCAAAATTGCTGGCAACAGCTTAAACCCAAGACTTGCATAGCTTTCTGATTACATCCTTCTGTTATACCAGCCCTGATCTCTTCCTGCCCACTGACTGCAGTGGATATAGGGAATGGGGAGGCCCCCTGGGATGTTTTTTTTTTCTCTATATTGTTTGATTATCATTTGAAATATAACACTCTAAATATTTGTGGCATTGCTCACTGGCCTTCTTATTAACGCTGTTGTAATGACATCTGATTAAATTATGGCCTTATTTGGCTCCTGCTTTCCGAAGTAAGCTTGACAAGATAAAGAGTTCATGACCTGCAGGAGCAGCTCTGCTTTCAATCACTTTCAGAGGCAGCACTGATAAAGGCAATTGGTAATCTCCTGAGGGCCAGCAAAAGTCCTGTTCGTCAACTTTAGACTGGAAGGTTGACATACAACTCTTCAATATTTATTTTCAAGAAAGAAGACAAAAATCACTCTTCTCCATGAAAACTTTTTTTTTCAAGCTCTGTTCATAAAGCCAATTTCTTCTGGGGTGTTTTTCAATCATCTTAGCTTAGAAGGATGTGTCAATATGATTTGTACAAGTACTACAATGGAATTATTCTATTGCCATCATAGGCAAAAGATATTTCAGGCATCTAAGAATGAGCAAGTTCTTGAATGCAATGGCTGGGCAATATTGCCCCATTTCTGAAGAAGCTGTAACAGCAACTCATCCATGATCCATCTTGATGAGGGACTTCATTTTGTAGAGGTGCATCACTGTACTTTAGCTGATCCTGAACAAAGCCACTGTTTTCAGGCAAGTTGCTTCTCCAGCTCAGAGAACAGAAGTGCGATCCCACTTGGCTTCACTTTAAGGGGACACTTCAGTTGAAACCTCAACAAAAAGAAATAACTCCTTTCAGAATCTACAGGACCCTAACAAGTAGCAAAACCCTAAAGAGACAAGCAGCCAACCAAAAGACCTTTCATGTTGTTAGGATTAAATCTTATCTTATTAGCCGTCATTCATTTACAATCCACTTAAGTACTTCAACTAATTCACTTGGGCTTGATAAAGAAAAAAGAAATATCTCTTAGTACACTAATGACAGATCACTTCAAATCAATGGGCAGCCTTACTCAGCCTTACAATGATCAGTTACTCACTGATACAAATATAATGAATTTATATTATACTATATTATGATTATATATAATAGTATTATATAAATTCATTGTATTCATATCAGTAACTAAGGCTGCCCATTGATTTGAAGTGATCTGTCCAAATGAGTAAATAGTCTGGAAGACAACATGGAACTTACTGACTTCATAGCATATAAACTGCTTAGCAACAGCCTCCCAGCCTCACTTTTCAGAATCTTAACTCCAGGTAGAAATGAAACAAAGATTCCAGTCCCCAGACCAGCATCAGATCCAGGTAGGATGTTATTAAAAGATGCTATTACCGTCAGAAGCTGCTGAGCATTCTAGGGTCACATTCCTGCCCCTTTCATCTCTTGCATAAGCTATCCATTGGAAAACCAAAGTTGTCTCATTGTTTATCCAGGCCTGAAGCCAAATTAAATTAGTTCAAATCATCATACTAAGTCAGTAGCCAGTTTTAAAAGAACAGAGTTGCTAAAGCATGCACTGATCACTGTTCAACAACTATCCCTGATTTCTGGACTATCACCCCAGATATTGTGTCTGTCTGATATGTTGAGATGCCAAATGAGCTGCATGACAAACCACCAAAGAAGGAACTGAATCCAAAGGCAGGACTATTTCAGATTAATCAGTGGAATTCAAGCCATCCTTCCCTACACTCTTTGATGTATGCAACCCCTCTCTCTCCATTGCCTTCCTGTGTCCAGTTTCCCACCTGCAACATATATCCCCTTCAGGCTCTCTGTTGTTTTTTTAATCCCTCAGTCCTCTGCTCCTTTTAGTGAAACTGTGCCAAGTGGTAGATAGGTGATAGCCATTTCTAAGCTAGAAGTGCAAGACTTCTCCTATTGGCTGACAGACTGCATCAGTTGATTGTATGTCTAAAATACTGCTTGTGAAGTAAATGAAAAGATGGGTACAGATGGGCTCATTTAGACAGAGTTTCATCTGTATGTTATAGTATTTAATATTGCTAACAACTGAGAAATAAACCTGCCTGTTTATGATGACACATGCCTAATTTTAATCACTTAACATTTTCAGAGACTCGATGTACATTAATTATAATATGTAAGTAAATAAACATCCATTTAACTTCTGTTTGAATGTCTCAACAGAATAGTTTGCTTTGAAATTCTGAAAAAAAGAGAGATCCATGCATTGAGTACACAATAATGACACAGTGCTACCTCAGTTTAAGTGCCATAAAGCAAGGAAATGCAAACAGAGCAATTCCTGTCTTCTCTAGAGAATGCAAAAACTTTAGCCTTATATTATACACAAATTATAATAGAGAAGACCTAATAAACATGTCTAGAGCCAGTCACATAAACATCAGTTTATACCACTGAAAATCACACATGCTTTTCAGCACATTTATACACTCAAATAATTAGTTAACAAATGGGAGCCTGTCACTGTATGCATGTAACCACTAGGTAAGCCCTTTATCACTACTGGCTTATCTGTTGTTGAAAGAATCTTTTAATTTCTCAGCTGGTGTAACGGTATGTGGGAATAACCTTGGGAGACAGGAGGAAGAGACACATACTAGACAATGGTCAGACAAGTGGCAGCTGAGACCACAGAAGAAATGGGGACATGGCAAATGTTTCAGAAGGGACCCTCCCTAGTTTCTTGGACTGTAAAGGCAAGCAGGGAGAGATGTACTTTCAGACTTGCAAGATTCTGTTAATGTAACCTTAAAATAAAGTTAGAGCTAGTACTTCTGGGTGTTCTTCTTGACTGAACTACCTCACAAGGCTGACAGGCCCAGCAGTGGAAGTAGATACATATTTTATCACTTGGCAATCCAGTTGCACATGTGCTATGACTGCACACAATGATAAGTTGTCACTTGTTCAAAGAGAGTCCATAGAAGTAAGCAACTGATGCCCTCCAAATGTTTTGGACTGTAGCTTCCTAATATCCAATCAAGATACTTGTCTTCTTGAGGCAAAGTGTCAAATGGAATTTCTTTATTCCATGCTCAAAAGTTAAACAAATGGGTCATTGAAACAATGCTGTTAACAGGATGATATCCAATGTAGTTCAAAATACTAAGGCAATCTGATATCATGCCTACAAGTGGAAAGAAATTCTACTCCCATGTCAGGAAAAATAAATGACCAAATATCATTTGATGCTCAGATGGAAATAGCTGAGCTGTTTTCCAGTAAGGCTTTAAATATACACAACAGTTGTTGTGCCTCTTTCATGTAATTAGAGTGGGGGCGGGGGTGTCAGGGCCAGGTTTAAGCATAAGCTAAACAAACTTCAGCTTAAGGCCTCTAGGTCTGAAGGAGCTTCTTAACATTTCAGATTTTGTTTTAATTTATTGGAATTTTGTTACACTAAATTAAGCCCTTCTGTATGGATCACATGAACCTCATTAATGTTTTAACATATGTACCTTCTGTTTAAGGAGGGCCCTTCCGCACCTGATCACAGGTTTGTTATGCATCTTGGGATCATTCTTGCCATGTTCAGTTATTACACAGCCTTATTCTTTATTAACACTTACCAAACAGATCTCTACAGCTTTCCACAGCTTAAAGCAGTGTTTCTCAACCTCAGCAACTCAGCGAAGTAGGATATGGCAGGATTACAACTCACTCATGATTTTCCTGGAAGGCCCCAAAGGGCCAGATTTAGACATGCTGAGGCCCTGAACCAGTGTTTCTCAACTTTGGCAACTTGAAGATGCATGGACTTCCACACCCAGGATTCCCCACCATGCTGGTTGGGGAAATTCTGGGAGTGGAAGTCCATGCATCTTCAAGTTGCCAAAGTTGAGAAACACTGGTTCAGGGCCGCAGCATGTCTAAATCTGGCCCTTTGGGGCCTTCCAGGAAAATCATGAGTTGTAATGCTGCCATATCCTAATTCTCTCTTTCTCTTCCTAAGAACAACATTCATTAATAAGGGAAAGAACAGAAAAATATCATACTTCTTTACACACATGGGTAGGAAAATGCATGCCTCATGTACAGTGGGAGAAAAGGCAAACAATAAACTCTAGGTACTCCTCTTTACTCTTACAGTATTTGGCAAGTATTTTCAAGCTACTTCAAGTTTAGTACAATTAACAACCAGGGAAATTCAACTGCTTTGACTCAGTTATGAAACTGATTTGTTGTGAAATTGGATGAACCAGATGCTTGGGTTTTTGGGTTGACAATAATTGGCTTTAAAACCCAATTCCCAGCCATGATCATATTGGAATAAATTTAGTTTCAATTTAGTTATTTTGTGCCCATGGAAAGGGAGGTAACCAAAATGCGCACACACACACACACACCCAAAAAAGTTCTGGACTCTCAGTTACAATTTTCCATAGGATCTCCTAAATCAAACTTGACTTATGGTAGATTCATAAATAAACATGTACAGTATAGTTTTCTTGGAAGCAGTAGCATACTGGCTTGCCATTGCTACCTTCTGGGATGATTTTAGATTACCCAGTTTACCCAGGTATTTCCCATCCAAATATTAACCAGGTCTAACCCTGCTTAGCTTTTTTAGGTTAGTGGTCAGCTACGTGTTTCCATCTGCTGTAGACAATTTGTCATGGGGAATAGAAATAATCAAATCACGTACAAAGCAATTATTTTTGTAGCACTGGGAATTTTTCTGATCACCCCAGGTATGTTTTGAAGAAGTGGCCCAGACAAGATCTCACCCTCATTTTACATCATTTGTAGTATATAGAACAACTGAAGTTAGGAAGAATTCAGCTGTATTTTCTTCTTTATTCTGAACTCTGTACATACAGAAATCAATAAAAGAGTCACTACTCTTCTCTTCCTCCCACAATTCACATTCCTAGTGGCAAACTATTGAAATGCCTTTTACAATTCTTTTACTACTTTCACACTGAACTCCAAAGTGTTAAACTATTTCCATTGTGTTGTGTTTGTGAAATAAAAAAGGTAAAAAGGGTACCACTTGAGGTAAGTTGCACTAAAATCAATGGCTACAGATGTGGGAATGATGTATGTTGGGGTGTGTGTGTGTGTGTTATGTTGCTTTTGCTTTCCTTTTAATATGACCTTTCCTCTTTTTCTGATTGCACCAGTTTAGCCTTGAGTCTGAGTAGCACTTCCAGGCTCATGATTAGAAAAGAGAGAAAGTGATGGAATGAATAATTAAAGCTTTCTGTAGGAACTTTTTTAAAGGATAAAATACTTGTGATGAGAATGGGGAAAAAAGTTATATGGACTTATTTGGTTTTTAAAAATGGGAAAATGACTAAAGTAATTTTTAACAAGATTTTAACATACTTTATTAGATCTTTTAAAATTGCATTTTACATTTCTATCCACTATTTCTTAATTTTCAAAGTATATCATTCCTCTTTTTATTTGTGTATGTATGTCTGTGTGTGGATGTATAATTGCTTTAAGTGACCCTTATCAGTGATAAGTGCCGGTGGCTTCTGGTTCATAGTTTTGAATTGGAAGTTGTTGACTGTTTGACATGTTGGCTGTTAGTTAAATATAAGAAACACAAAGATCATGTAGTCTGAAGCAGGATACCATGATGTATGTATATAGCTTTAAATGAATCTTCAAGAGTTATTTATCAAGAAAATTTATATGGCTGTCTATCTTAAATGCATAAGTCTGAACACCTAACAACCAAATTACAAGAAAAGCACTATAAAAAGGACCTCTATAATCAAAGCCAGTTAAATATGATCCAATAAAAAAAGGCACCATATAACAAACTCACAAAACAAGGCACCATATACGAAACTCCTCTAACATCCTGGCCCAAAAGCCTGGGAAAAGGCATGTCTTAATGGCCTTGTGGGAGGCCAAGAGGGTTGGGGCCCTTCAAATCTCAGGAAGAAGACTGTACTATAGGCCAGGTGCTTTAACAGAGAAGGCACACCTCCTTAGTCATGCAAGATATTATTATTTAATAAAGCACACCCACCCTGGAGTATGCCCAGCTGGAGCATGCCCATCCTGTTGGATCTGGTAGAATGGTCAGAAACCCTCAGAGGTAGGGACTCCCTCAAGTAACCTGGCCATCTACCATGCAGAACTTTAAGTTAATAAGTAGTACCTTAAATTATACCCAGAAGCATACTGGAAGCCAGTGGTGTCATACAGGCAAACTTTGGAACACCCAAAACAACACATGCTACTTCATTTTGGACAAGTTGAAGCTTCCAAGTGTTCTTCATTGCAGTAATCCAATCGGGAAGTGGCTAAGGCATGAGTGACAGTGAGCAGAACCTCCTGGTCCAGGAACAGGTGCAACTGATTTACAAGATGAATCTTTGCAAAGGTTCCTGGCCATGGCTGTCACCTGCTCTTCAAGCAGGAGCCACGGGTCTAGGAGGACTCCCAGACTGGGATCCTTTTGGAGTGAAGGATCCAGTCACAAAGCAGGTCAAGTGGTCCTTGCACAGCACTAGTTTGAATTTCAACTTCCATAAACTTGGGAAGCATGCTCAATGCCAAGGGATTATGGGAATTGAAATCCTAAGCACATGATGGCCACATAAAAAAAAGAATGCTTCCTTTTGTTCTATAAAAAGTCTTTCATACACATACATATACGCATGTATATAGTCAAATTATGTTTTTTTTTTTTTAAATGTCTGCGGGTGTTAATAACTATTCATTCCTAGCACAACACAAGTATTCTGTTCTTCTCAGGCATGTTGCAGATGTTGCCTCTGAATTTGACATTTTGCAAACAGGATATAGCAAATGAGCAAAGTCATCTTGCTGATAGGAATTCATGGGGGCAAGTGATAAAATGTGCATTGTAATGTTGCAATACAAACTTTGCTCCTTAACGTACTTGTGGGTGATGTCATGATGCAAGCACAAAAAAACAGTGCTTGTATTGGTATATTGTTTTCTGCTACAGATAAGGTTACTATGGTAACTAATCATTCTGGCCAGGTGAAGAGGTCGAATTTAATTGTCCTCAGTTTAGGTGTTAATAGTTGTATTGCCTGAAGGGAGGAACCTTGCCTGGACTTGTTTTAGTTTTCAGTTTTTCTTTTAGCCTTGCAGCTAGAAAGCAGTTCTCTGAGATAGCTCTCTCATCTCTGAGAGCCTGTGAGAATGCACAAGCCTGTAAATATGTTTTTGTGCTCTCTGTAAATAAATGTATTTTTATAGAAATGCCTGGTGTGTGACTTTTCTGATATCTCCTGGGCCAAATACTTTCCAGCACTCTGCCAACAGGTTATGGGCCCAGTAAGCAGCCCAGTAAACCCAGTAAGCTCAGTAAAACCCAGAGAGAATAGAGAGATCAGCTCCATACCTCATGCACAATTTAAAGGCAGGTAGCAAAGACCTGTGAAGATTTTCTTTGGAGCCGCCTGGAGATTTTCCAGCAACTGCCAGTCTACAGGACAAAGAAGCCAGCTGAGGTGACTTGCAAAAGAAGGAAGAAGCCATGGCTACCTCCCAGCCCTCAGCGATGCCTCTGAAGTGCCTATCAGAGACCAACTATTTGAATTGGGCCCTGAAGATGGAGATGTATCTTCGCAGAGAGAATCTTTGGCTGCCAATTGGTGAGCAAACCCCCCAAAATCCCAGTGCTGAATGGCTTAGACAGGATGAGCGGGCCAGAGCCACCATTATCCTGGGAGTTGAGGACAATCGGCTAGTCCACGTGCGAGGTATGCAGTCTGCAAAGCAACTTTAGGATGCTTTGAGAGACTTGTATGTAAAGGCAACAGCAGGGGGTAAAGTTACCCTGACAAAAAGGCTGTACAAAGCCTACCTTGCAGAAGGAGATAGCCTTCCTGAGCACCTGCATTATATTCAGCAGCTGTTTGTTGAGTTGCAGGAGAGAGGAATGGAATTTACACTTCTCACAAAATCCTATATCCTCCTGTCCTCACTGAATGAAATGTGGGACACACTGATTTGTACCCTGGAGGCTATGCCTGAAGCAGACCTCACCCCATCGTATGTTACACAGCGCTTACTTGCTGAATGGGAGAAGAAAGAGGAAAGATCCCCCCCCCCATCTCTTCTAGAAAGCTGCAGTACCAGAAAACAAGGGAAAAGAAGGGAAAGGAAGCTGAGGCCACAGCACTAGCCAGACAGTGATGCTTTACTTGTGGTTCAGCTGGACATTTGCAGAAAGACTGTGCCTTGAGACCCAAGAATAGAAAGACAGAGAAGAAGAACACAAGGGCAACACAGAAGAAGGCTCTTCAGACAACCCAAATTGCACAGGTTGCTGAGAAGGGTAATTCTGATGTATGGGTGTTAGATTCTGGGGCCAATTGTCATTTATGTAATTGTAAAAGCTCTTTTGTGTCACTGTCTAAAACTGAAAGACAAGGTGTATCTTTAGCTGATGGGTCTGTGACCAAAATTATGGGACAAGGTGACTTGTATTTATCCTGCTTGGGAGAAACTGTAAAAGGTGTGTTGTGTAATGATTGCCCTAGCCCAAATACTCAGACTCACAAGAGGCTGCTATATGAAATCTGATTTATTAAGGAACTAGAAG
Source organism: Candoia aspera (assembly GCF_035149785.1). NCBI lineage: Eukaryota > Metazoa > Chordata > Lepidosauria > Squamata > Candoiidae > Candoia > Candoia aspera. The sequence continues at coordinate 165,258,358 of NC_086155.1, forward strand.
CAAATACAGAGAAAGCTGAGAATGAGCAAAAGCGCGCCAAATACAAACTTAAACCCTTGGTACAAACGTATCCCGCCTCCCTCGTACCAGCCCCGCCCGGCACAGGTGCAAGCAATCGTCAGAGTTGCTAGCCTGGGAAAGTAACCTTGAGCGCAGTAGATAACACAAATACATTCCAGAGCAAAGCCAAAACATAAGTACTCCCATCCTCCGGAGAAAGATGAAACACGCAACCTGCTAATGACATGCGAAACGTTACGATGTATCAAAGACATTGAAACGGCGAACATGACATGTTGTATGTGCCAAATTTACAATCAAACCTTTTATCTGTGGCACAATTGGCTGCAACAGGATATGTCATAACATTTAAGAAAAATGGTTGTGAGATACGTATAAATAGAAAATTGTGTGCTACTGGTATATTAAAAGACTCCTTGTACATTTCACAAAATGCAAGGAAGCCAAGCTGCAAGGCTGCAGTTGGCAACACTCCATATCATGACCAATGTGTACACCTGATGCACAGGAGATTTGGTCATGCTAATTTCAAGTATATAGCACAAATGCCACAGCTGTGTGCTGACCTAAAGATAAAACCCTGTGATAAATACTTAGACTGTGTAGTTTGCAAAGAATGCAAAACACTAAAAGCTCCTGTGAGTAAGCACAGTGACAGAGTTACAACTAGACCTTTGGAAATTGTACACTCTGACATTATTGGTCCTTTTGCTCCAAGTCTTGGACAAGCAAGGTATACAATGACCATCACTGATGATTTCTCAAGATACACATTTATCTACATCTTAAAACATAAAGATGAGGCATTTGAGAAATTTAAAAGTTTTGTGACATGGGCAAATAGAAAATTCCCTAGGCCTGTATCTGCACTCCAATGTGATAGAGGAGGAGAATGCCTTTCTCACAAATTCAGAAGGTTCCTAGTGGAAAAGGGGATAGAACAAATTCTTTCTAACCCATACACCCCTCAGCAAAATGGTGTTGCTGAAAGAAAGGGCAGAACCTTGCAAAATGCGATAGAATGCATGTTAAAAGATTCACGATTATGTTTTAAGTACTGGGGAGAGGCAATATCTACTGCCACTTATGTACAGAACAGGTTGTATAACTCTCTGATTCAGAACACTCCATTCCATTTGTTTTATGGTGTGAAACCAAAGGTAAACCATCTTAGAGTGTTTGGTAGCACTGCATGGGTTCATATTCCAAAACAACAGAGAAGGAAAGGAGGCCCCACAACAAAGAAAGCCATCTTTGTTGGCTATGAACAAAGCCAAAGGAGCTACACATTCATAATGGGAGAGAAATTAATAATTAGCAAAAGTGCTTCTTTTGCTGAGCAAAACTGTGGGAGATTAAATTCTAGCTCTCCAGTTGATCTGACCACCACAAGAGAACAGCAAGGACTTGCTGATGGTGATCTTTTGCCTGATGAGGACATTAAACCAGAAAAGCAAACTGAAGATCTGTCTGATGAGACAGATGCTTCTCAGGAAAATGATAGGAGTCAAAATTTAAGCCCTGTATTACCTCGCAGATCTCAGAGGAGTAATAAAGGCGTTCCTCCATCACGTTTTCAGGCTGAAACAGTAAAGGCTTTTCACATATTCACAGAACCTGAGTCCTTAGAACAAGTGAATGCTTTACCACCTGAGATTGCACAAAATTGGCATTCTGCCATGCAACAAGAGTTAGCATCCTTGAAAGAAAATAAAACATGGAAACTGGTAAATCTACCTCCCAATGAACGCTGTATAGGTTGTAGGTGGGTTTTCAAACTGAAAAGGGATGATGATGGCAAAATCCCAAAATATAAAGCAAGGTTAGTTGCAAAAGGGTTCACTCAAAGGAAAGATTTAAACTTTGACAAGACTTTTGCACCACTTACTAAAGGTGAATCAATTAGATTACTGTTAAAAATTGCTGCACTCAAAGGAATGTCAGTTCACCACTATGACATTCAAACTGCATTTCTCTGTGGTGATTTAGACCACAAATTATACATGCAGCAACCCCCCGGCTATGAAAAAGGGGAGAATCTAATCTGTGAACTGCAGAGTCAATCTATCGGTTAAAACAAGCTGCTAGATCCTGGAACCAAAAATTAGATGAAATACTGCCGAATTTTGGTTTTGAAAAAGGAAAAGCAGATCCATATGTATATATGAAGAAAGACAAACAAGGCTCTATGTAACTATGCATTTATGTTGATGATTTGCTGCTGTTCACATCAACAGAAAAACAAAGGCTTGATTTTGAAGCCTTCATGAAAAGCCATTTCACATTAAAAAGCCTTGGAACAGTAACAAATTACCTAGGCTTGGAAATACACAGGGAGAAGGATGGGAGCTTTCTGTTAAGCCAAAGGAGAAATAATGTTGAAATATTGTGAATCAAAGACATGATTGCTGATATTTTAATCAAACCTCTTGCTTTACCAAGACACAAAGAGTTAATAAAGCAAATTGGTCTGCATCTCATTCCGTAGCATAAAAAGGGGAGTATTGGTATATTGTTTTCTCCTACAGATTAAGGTTGCTATGATAACTAATCATTCTGGCCAGGTAAAGAGGTCAAATTTAATTGTCCTCAGTTTAGGTGTTAATAGTTCTATTGCCTGAAGGGAGGACCCTTGCCTGGACTTGTTTCAGTTTCCAGTTTTTCTTTTAGCCTTGCAGCCAGTAAGCAGCTCTCTGAGAGAGCTCTCCCCTTCTCTGAGAGCCTGTGAGAATGCACAAGCCTGTAAATATGTTTTTGTGCTCTCTGTAAATAAATTTATTTTTATAGAAATGCCTGGTGTGTGACTTTTCTGATCTTTCCTGGGCCAAATACTTTCCAGCACTCTGCCAACAGCTTGCACCATGACATCCTAATGCATATTTTCTCATTCTGGCATCATTGTTAGGAATGAGCACCTATGAACCTGCTCCTTGTGAGCTGCCCTGAACCATCTGTGTGCGCGTATTTATAGGGTATACACCATAGTGTGAAATGGTCTTTAAGTCTTTTGTTCTGACTCTTAGGAAACATTTCTGTCAATGCAGTACTTGTTTTAATCATTAGACAGACACTGTAAGCCATGTGCTGCAAGTGCCAAGCTATTTTGTGTCTGGAGATCCATCTCAAGGCGAAAGGCTTAGGACTTACTTTCACACAGAGAATATCAAGTCTAATTGTTCAGTTGCAGCTGGATTACATAATTTCTGCTCATTCTCTAATGAATAATATATAATATTATATAATAAATGATGAAAACTCCACAAAGCAGCTTCTTGTTTGGAGGTAACACATGAGTATTTTGAAAACTGTACACTGACCATTTACAGTTCTTTCTGAGGGAAGCAACTTAATTCTGTGACTGCTCTACACAGTTTTTTAAAGAGCAGGACATCCATCATTATTGTTGGATTTCCTGTCTCTTACATAATATGGCACATGTTGGATCTTCTGAGGCTTATCCAAGCCTCAGAAATCTCCCCCAAGCTCTAGATCTGCAATAACCTGAATCTCCAGTTTTAGCCATCTTGGCAAGGGATTCTGTAAGTTGGACTCTCAACCTTTCTGGAGTGGACCACGTTGGGCAGGGGACAAACTTTATTATTTTTCTAATTATTTTTTATTTTGGTTTTCAAGGGTCATAAGGATATGTCCAGGGAAAAGATAGTCATAGAGGGGGCAAAAATATTCAATATTTTTTGTTTGTTTAAGGGTTTTTGATTTTTTTAAACAAAGGCAAAATAGATATATTAAGCTTTAATACACCTATTTTCAACACTGTAACCCCTTCCCAAGAAATTAGGCTTAATTGAAAGCTGGCTGAGTGACTTTGGGCCAGTCACTGTCTCTCAGCCCAACTCTCCTCACAGGGTTATTGTTGTGGGGAAAATAGGAGGAGGAAGGACTTTCTTTCTTTCTTTCTTTCTTTTCTTTCTTTCTTCACCACCCATCTCATATAGCAAAAACTCTGGGCGGATTAGGTATGTTCTCCACCTTCAGTTATTTATAAAAAATAATAAAGGCAGAATAAAAAAAATCTAAAATCTAAATCTATATATAGCCTGCATTCCAGAGTTTGCCTATCCTTGAGGTTAAAGAAGACTGGTAGAGGAGAAAATTGTATCAAACATATATCTGGTTGACATACTTTATCAGGTTGGACCAGTCAAATATACTGCTGTCTGATGTTATTGTAGTGAACCAATCAGATGTTGAAGGAAACCATTCACAGGCTGTGGACAGATGGATTCGCAGTGATGAAAGCATATTGAGGCCTTATGCTGCTAGGGGTGTAAGGAGCAGGTCATTGAAAAATACATAATTGTGATAAACATTATTGTATGTACAATAATCTGTTTATTATAATATATTATCATAAACAAGCTTGAATTATGGCTTGTTTTACACAAATATGGAGAGTTAAAAGTTGATTGTGAATGGGATGAAAGTGGCATCTGATGAAAGAAAAACATGGGAAAATTTCATAGTTGTTTAACATATATGTGGATAAATACTGTATAAAAAACATGCTTACGCTGACATTATGGTACAATAGTTAGATACATGAATGTACTGTATGTATATGTTTGCAGGCAGATGATGCTTTGTTGCTGGCTGAGAATCCAAATATTTTGTAGAAAATGTTGGATTGTGTGATGCAACAAGGAGTTTGGATCTGAAAGTTCATATATAAAAAGACAAGGTAGTTTTGTTTGAAAGGGAAAAGGAAATGGACAAGATACAGTACATAAATGGCATATAACCCTAAAGCATGTAAATGAATTTGGATAACTTGGTAGAACATTTATTAAAGATGGGAAAATATATGGAAAAAATTTAAAATGTGTAAATGCTGGCAGAAACGTAGTAAGTATGGGATCTGCTATAAGGAGTGAATGTGAAGTGAGGCTTCCAGGGGAGGAATGGTGGACTGAAGACTGATAACTGTGGCAGAGACCAAGGAACCAGTGAGTAGATTGGTCCCTTGGAACCTCTCCAGATAAGGAGAGGATGGAAGATTGCCCACATGTGCTCTGGATGGTCGTTCCCTGTGAGGAGACCACAGGACAACAGTCTTCCATTGGTGTGAGCACTGGGAGGCAACAGGAATAGCCATCTTGCTCACAACTGTGGTTGGCACCTTTTAAACAACACTAAGTTCTCTAACCTCACTTACTAATCACTTTCAGAAATTGCTTATTAACTACTTTTAAGCTATTAGAGATTTGGAACGACAAGTTTGAAAATGCTGGGTAAGTTTGCCTTCAATCCTGAATGAAATAAAAATTTAATCATAAGCTTAAGAATTTAAAGAATTTGAAATAAACAACAAAGAGCTAAATAAGATTTTGATCTTACAGTTATAAACAGATGAAGAGTCCAGATAAATTTGGAATATAGAAACTTTTAGAATAAGATTTTGGAATTAGTTATAAAGAACAAACAGCTTCTTGTGGGAAATAGATCTGTTTTGGTTTTTGCAAGACATAACAAAGATAAGGAATTTTATGATTTTAAAAACTGGACACTAGAGGGACTAAAGATTCTAGGCAGAGGAAAAAACACAAGCCTACCTGTCCTGTTCAGACTATGAGATGGCCAGGCAGAGTTATTAATAAAATTCTTTATTGAATAAACTATTTACAATTGCAAGTTCTTGCAATAGATTATAGCGTATAATTCAATCAAGTCCACCCAGGTGGCAAAGGACACGTAGGCAACACTGCAGAGTCAGACTGTGGCAAGGCGGCAAGGCAGAACTTGGCCAATTCTCTGATCAAAGCTGCAAGGCTGGAAGGAGCTAGGGTACGTGGCAAAGGAGAAACTGAACACTCAGATTGGTGTCTTGGCACTCAGGCTGGATCTGGCTGGTACACAGAGGCTAGACAAGTCAAAAGCAGGCTCAAATCTCATACTACCCTTTGTGTTAATTAACCTTTTCTCCCAATCTTTGGTGCGCTTGGAGTCTCCAGTAGCCAATCAGGCTGCCTTCTCCTTCACGTGCTTTTCAGCCCATCTCTGGTGTGCACTGATTGGTGTATTCAAATCCTCCTCCAGATCTCACCCAATCAGCGTTGTGGATTCTTCCCGCTCTGCTGAGTCACGCTGGAGTTTTGTTTCTCCAATTCCAGCCTGGTAAATTTCCAATTCCTCCTGACTCAGAAATAGTTTCACTTTCCAAGTCAGAGGCAAGCTTGGTTCTGACACTTAGGTAAAGGTAAAGGTTTCCCTTGACGTAAAGTCCAGTCGTGTCCGACTCTAGGGGGCGGTGCTCATCTCCGTTTCTAAGCCTTAGAGCCGGCGTTGTCCGTAGACACTTCCAGGTCATGTGGCCAGCATGACGACACGGAACGCCGTTACCTTCCCGCCGAAGCGGTACCTATTGATCTACTCACATTTGCATGTTTTCGAACTGCTAGTTGAGCAGGAGCTGGGACTAGCAACGGGAGCTCACCCCGCCGCGCGGTTTCGAACCGCCGACCTTCCGATCGGCAGCTCAGCGGTTTAACCCGCAGCGCCACCGCGTCCCCAGTCTGACACTTAGATTTTACTATTATAATCAAAAATCATATGTATATATGTATGTGGAATGAATGTTATATGCTATATGTAAGTCCATGCTTTGGTTTATGGAATGAAAGTAAGGTATTTCAGGAGAAACAAAAAAAATAAGTAAATGCAGTAGGAAAGGGATACTTAAGAAGTGTGCCTGGTAAAACAAAGAAAGATACAGCCAAGAATGAATGGATGCTGAATGCATGCAGATTGAATACAAAAGTAAATGACCATTACGAAAGGAATATTTTGAGATGAAAATGAATAATAATGAATGAGGACTGAATTGTAAATAAATTTTAAAGAGTGAATGGATCAAGAGGAAGGAGAAGATCAAGAAAGGCAAATTTGAATGCAGCTGAGAAGCTTAAGGGACAAAAGGCAATGCAAGAAGTACTGTATAGCCAAGATGGAAATACAGATTATTTCAAGGGCAGAAAAATATGTACAATGAATGGTGTTGCCTTTCTCTATTTCTTCTTTTTCTTACCTCAGGCCTTCCATGTACTTTATTTGGCTTAGTATTTCGTATTATTACAGGTAGGTCACGATTAGCATGAGTTTGAATAATTCAGTATTTGATTTAGTGCAAACTGTAAATTGATACCAGGCTGCACTTAATGTGACACAGAATTCAGTTAATGCAAGGCTACTGCATGTGCAATTGAGGCTTGCACATGCACAGTTGTGGTTATGGTTTTAGACACTACTAATCTTTGCGTGTGCAAAATGGAGAAAAGGAAAATCTTGTCAGAGGAAAACAGTACAAGTTTTAAAAAGAAGAGCTTACATTAGAGCAAAAATTTGATGTAATTGAATGACATGAACATGGTCATAGCGACACTAAAATAGAACAAGGTGTTGGAACGCCTGAATCTTCAGAAGAATTTGTTTTTAGTTTGATTTCTATAACTACTCTGTGACTTTGCTACTCATAAATTTATATTAAAAATATATTCTTTTTATCCATTACTGTAATATTTCATTAATATACATATAAAAATGATTTAAAACTTTTCATTGCCTATTTCCATCTAGCTGGAACCAATTACCATATCTTCTATTGAAATATCACTTTGAATAGTACGAATTCAAATAATGTCACCATTCATTAACTGCACTAATTGAGACCTACCTATATTCCTTTTCTGTATAACACTGCTCACCCTGAATAGATTCAGAATAGAGATATATATTTTATGAACATATACACATACAGTAAATGTTTAAAATAATAAAATTAGCAACTGTAACTATATTTATGCCTGACCAGCTCACCCATAATTATCAAATTGAGGAGGAAGAGAAGGAAAAGTTTAAATTGTTGTAGGAAGTAGCTTCACCTACTTGGTGCCAGTTTGCTTGCTGCTGCACTGATCATCTGTTGTTCTTTCAGTAATCAAGTGGCCACCTTCTTTGATAGGCCTTTCCAAAGTTCATGCCTCCCTTCACTACAGCAGTAGATACAGGAAGCCTGACTGTTTATGGGTACTTCAGCTGTTTCTCAGTATACAAGTCAAACATTTTCCCTCCATCAGTGCATAGAAAGCACACAGGTGCAAAGCAAAAGTTAGTAATACACTCATATTTGTTGAATCCATGTAAGTAAATTCAATGTTTTTGGAGCTTGGTTGTTAGACCTCTGATTTTAGCCACAGTCCATGTGACAAGAAATTCATATTATGCCATCATGGGTGCTAAAATTATTTGTATATAAGAAAAGTTAATAAATAAATAAATGTGTGGAGTATGATGAATTTCTCTGAATTCAACAAAATAAGAGAGAAGTGTCTCTGAATATTAAGCCTCTGCAGTGTCTCAGAGGAATTATTTGCTTTGACAATGCTTCAAGTGAAGCATCCTTTTGAAGTTGTTTTGCAAAGCAAGACATGCACACACACACACTTCTGAAAATTAAGTGGTCATGTTGCTTTGTTTTGCCTGATTTCTGAGGCCTCCTCTGGCAGTTCCAGTTTCCAGCTCCTGAAGGCACAGAGCTACTCAGAGCACTAGAACAGATTTCTATGTGCCCTTTGCAGGGCACGTATAGAAATCTTTTTTATTTAATGGAAATGCCAAATGAGGTTTCACAGTAAAACAAAATTCACTGCATCCATGACACAAAATTGTTCATCAATGCAAATTATAGCTTTGTGTAAGGCGGTATTTTAGATTTAGAAACTAAAGGTATAGCTGTTTGACACATCTCATTTTTATCAGAGTTGGACCAATAGATTTGTCGGCCTAATTTTCAAAGAATCAGTGAGCTGGGAAAGTAGAACTTAGAATTAATACAGAATTATGCTTTATTTTTCCAGTTGCAATTTTCTGATTGACATTTCTCACCCAAAAGAAATCTTCCCACCTTCATTTAAAATGTTTAAAGATGTCTTCACAAGTATAATAAAAATATTCAGGGCTATGAAAGACCAGGAATATGATGATGTTCTTGTAATTATTGCAGAGCTTGCAGGTAGAAACAATCTGGCAGAACTGTTAATAGCAGCCTGTTCTCTGAGTTTGTTAACTTTGTGAAAAGCTTTCAGAGGCAGCACTCATTTATATTCCCAGCTATCTTTGCAAAGGTCAGTTTCTCTTGTCAATAAACAAAGGCAAAGGACCTATATGTTTATTCACACATCAACTGCATTAAAAAAGCCATTTTGAAATGTTTAGGCAATTAACAAGGCTTTTGCTCATTGATATTCTGAACCCTTACAATTTTTAAATAATATAAAGATGAAAGTCTAATGGCATTTTATCCAAGGGGAGTAATCCCAAAAGCCCAATTCACATGCACTAAAGTAGTTTGGAATGATTTTTTTTGTCCACAGCTATATGAAGGAGGAAATGTATGTGCCAGCAAGTCCATACTGTTTCTCTCTGGACATTTTTGCATATAATTTTTATAAAGGATTTTGATTATAATAGTAAAAACTAATACAAACTAAAAAGAATAGTAAGAAAGAATAAAAAGTGCAAGAAAAAAGAAAAAGAAAGGGAAAAAAGGAAAAAGAAAAAATATGATAAAGAAAAAGGAAAGAAATATATAAGCTTGTAATTAATGTTTCTTTTGTTCAGAGTTGAAGCTTAACTCACCCAGTGACTTTTCAAACTTGTCATTCCGAAAGTCTCTAAAAGCTTTAAGATGGTTAATAGGCAATTTACAAAAGTTATTAGAAAGTGAGGTTTGCTAATTTAGTGTCCTTTAAAAGGCTCCACTGTAGTTGTGAGTAAGATGGCTAATATCTTCGTGCTCTAATCCATGGAAGACTGCTGTCCTGCAGTCTCCTTGTGAGCAGCAGCCATCCAGAGCACATGTGGGTGATCTCCCATCCTCTCCTCCTCTGGAGATGTTCCAAAGAACTGGTCTACTCAATGGTTCTTTTGTCGTTGGTTGTTGGTTGTCAGCTCCAATTTCACCATGCCTCCCTCAGAAGTCCCCATACTGTTTCTCTCTGGACATTTTTGACTGCAATGCTTTGTTTGGGTTTTTGTTGTTGTTGTTGTTTGGTGGGGTTTTGTTTGTTTTGTTTTGTTTTGTTTTTATATCTTACCTGTGGCATAACAATCACCAGATAGGGTTCCATTTTCCTCCAGATAGAAGACAGGTGCAAAATAAGAATTAAGATGTTCTACCTACTCATCCTCACCAATTACTGCTTCATTTCTTTCTCTCCACAATGAATCTCACTCTCATTGGCTTTCCTATTATTTCTAACATCCCCAAAGACCTCTTTTTTGTTGCTTTAGGTACATCTTACATGCCTCATCTCATTTTGAGATTTATCCTTTAGACTTTCTGACATAATTCCTAGGATTTCTGAAGATAACCTTATATTCTCCTTTGGTTATATGCTCTTCTTTCATTAGAAATCCCTCTTTCCCTTCCACATTTTACACAGCTCTGCTTGTATCCTCAATGGCTTCTTTCAATTTCTTCCATTTTTCCTTATCTGCAATTGTTTTGTTGTATTTCTTATCCTTCCTGGACACTTTTCTCCTTTAGGATTTCAAGCCATTGATTATCACCTACCTTCCTTAATGGTTCATCAAAATGTATTCTTTGAAGTCCAGTATGCAGATTTAACTCTTCTCAATTCTTCCCCCTTTTGATACCACAAATTTAAGGATAATATAATCACTTCTCAATAAGATACAAGCATCCTCACTTCTCTAAGTATTTCAGACTTCTTTTGTAAGTTCAAAACATCTTGAAAGGATCAGGTTTCATACTGCTTACCTAACATGCCTAAAATAATTGTTAAATATTTTTAAAATTTAGTATTATTATACATAAAAACTACCCAAATTCTATAGAAATTTTACAAGCAAGATAAAGCTGTTCAAACTGGCACTATTTTTTCTGCCTCCAATTTGCTCCAAAAGATGTGGCTTTCTGCAGGTTGTGCTATTCATTCGTATCACAGCACAGATACATTTTTTTTGGTTCTGACATTTGCACTTTTTCCTATATGTAGTGCAGTCATGTTGCAGATATTGTTGCTGACCTCTTTGCACAGAGAGTGTAGCCCAACAGCAAGCTCATACAGAGCTGGTAGAAATGGTGTAAGTAACAATTGAAGCACAACATGCAAAAAGTCTGAAGTGTTTATTAAAACCAGATGATCTATAGTTTATTTCCTTATAGAACCTTGTGTTTTTCCCTCAGACAAAGAAATGAAAAGCAATTTTCACAGCTAAAAATTACCTTTCCATAGAGGCTCAGCTGCAATTCTGTTATCTTTATTTTTCCTGGAGGCACAGACTTCCTTTCTTGATGAAGATGAAGGGGAGAAAATCACTATAAGACCATTTTTACCTTCTATCACATTGTGTTTCATTTTGATGCATGCGAAGTCACTGAATCCCTGTTGATTATCTAGTCCTCTTCACAGAAGCTCATTAGTTTTCTCTTGAGTGTATTGACAATTCTCTGGTATTTATGGCAATCATTTAGACGCCCAGGACAGGTTTGTCCCATATATCCACACCATCAAATAATCCTTGTATTTGTTTGAGTGGAGCATTTGTAATCATGAAGGATGCTTGTTTAACAGCCCTAGAGACTTAAGTACTCCATGTCTTCATACACTGAGCAATGCTATGTTACATTTGGAGATGATAATAAGAATATTGGAGTAGTTGGTTGTTAAGTTTTGTGTAAGCAAAATGAGTAATTATATGCAATCATCTTTCACCAATCCTGTGAAGTTTATATTTTCTATTAACACCCATGCTTTTATTTATTTATTTAAGTGGAAACCACTTTACACCTTTTTAAAAAGGAAGTGCAGATATAAACTGTGGTCTCTTTACTGGGTTTTAGTCAAATATGTAAACAAAAAGGATTCCTGAATCACTGTGACTGGCATTCATGGCCTGCTCAAATCAATAGTCAAATAAATGTAGGTGTGAGAATCTTGCTCAAAGATGTGTGGATGCCAAGTTTTATGATGTAACTAATAAGACTTGGAACAATTGCATAGCACAAATGATCCAACAGGACCTTCTGCTTCAAGCAGCTGTCAGCAGCTTCTTCCCCCTGTTGTCTCCTCCACTAACTCTCTCTTTGAGGTTCCTTAGAGCAAGGCATTGTGCAGGTGATGGCCAGGAAGGCTACCAGTGTCCTCAGATACAGGCGTCAGAAAGGACAGCTGCATGTATGTCCCAATACATTACTCTGAGAATAATTGCTCTAAGTGGTATATTGGGAAAGTAGTGGACAGATATCCAGACCCAGTAGCCCCATGTCCCCAAGCCCAAGGCAATATGTCATTCAGACAAAAGATACATGACACTTCCAGGTGAGGGATGGTAAGCTAGCTCATCTCTAAATGAGCGGAGACGATGTTGTGGCCATAACCAAATGATTGGTGAGTAGACAGATTCCACAGAACCTCTCCAGATAAGAAGAGGATGGGAGATTGCCCACTTGTGCTCCGGACGGCTACTCCTTGTAAGGAGACCACAGGATAGCAGTTTCCCCCAGGTCAGAGCACTGGGAGACAAAGAGAAGCCATCATGCTCTCACCTGTGATGGAGCCTTTTAAAGGACACTGGGTTTGCTAATCTTACTTTGTAATCACTTTCAGAAATTGCCTATCTAACTATCTTAAGGCTTTTAGAGATCTTCAAAACAACAAGTTTTGAAAGCCACCTGGTGAGTTTACCTTCATTCCAGAATAAAATAAAAATTAACTGTAAGCTTAAGAATTTAAAGAATTTGAAATACTGTAAATGGCAAAAAGCTAAATAAGACTTTAATCCAAGAAAGTTAGAAATGAATTAAGGGACCAGATGAATTTGCTATAAGACTTTGGATATAATTATATAAACAGCACATTTGTGGGAACTAAATTGTTTAGTCTACCTTAAGTCATAACAGAAATTCAAGACTTTATGATTTCAGAAATTGGACATTAAAGGGGACTAAAAATTCCAGGCATAAAAGGGGGGGAAAAAGGGAGGGGGGACAGGCTTGCCTTTTGTCTTTGGTCAGCATTGAGACAAAATGATAAAAAATGTTATGACATTAGAAATACTCCAGGAGATATTTGAAGAATGGGGACAGAAACTAGCAACTATAATGTCAGCAGTGATGTCTGCCTCTATGGATAGACTGTGTCCCAAAGATGTTAAAGAAGAAATGACAGATGTCATGACAAAATGTGAATAAGAATACCTTGGAAGACCTTTGGGATAAAGAGCTGAAACAAACCTCATCTGGTGCAGAAATATTAAACTATAAAGAAATTATTGAAATACTAGAAAATAAAAAATTGTAGATTAGGACAGAGATGACAGTTAAACTGGAAATAAAAATGACAAGTCAACAGAATGACCTGGATAATGACTACTTACTGGATACAAAAGAGGTTTGCTAAAGCCTTGAAAAAGCTTTTTAGATGGGAAAAAGAAAAATTGAATAGATCAAATCGTACAACAACATCTGAATGAATTAAAGATCACGATTGTTAGAAGCAAAAGAACGGAGTACAAAGTTGTCTGTTTCACCAAGGTTAAACTAAGACATGTTGCTATAAAATTCTGGGAACTCTTATGGACGTTTTGCTGACACCAGGACTAAAATGTTAATGATTTATTGATTTGCATATGGATAAGGGATGGGTCAAGGGAAGAAGAGATACCTACACGTAACCTTACAGAGTGTGAAGAATTACTAAGTTTGTTTGTACTTGTTGTGATGAAGATCAAAAGTCACTTCTTTAAATTCTTTTCTCTTTTTCTTATTTTTTCCTCTTTCTCCTTTTTTCTTTTTCTTTTCTCTTGTGCTTTCTATTCTTTCTTTTTTCCCCCTTTCTGAGTTTAGTTTGCACTGTTTTTTTATTATTGTTCTTAAATTTTTTCAATGAAATATGAGAGAGAGAGAGAATATACACTCGGTCCTCAAGAACTGGCCCACCTGAATCATGGCATGGATTATCACCCTAACTGTGCCTATACCTTAGCATCTCCATTTTCCCAACTATTTAAAATATCCTTCGCTCTAGTTTGGTACCTTCCAGATGTAGTCACCCAGAGTCATTCTGGAATTGGGCACTGCCTAAATTAAATAAATTCAATTAAGCTACATTTTTCTCTCTCTCACACACACACACACATTTACTGATACTAGTACTGATAGTTATGGGAGCTGTGGCTTAGTACATTTGGAAATCCCCAGCTTGAGGAAAGCTGATATAACAAGAACAATAAATATAGCCAATGATTTCTAGCTCAATAATATATAGTACCAGAAACCAAAAGCAGGGCCAGATAGAACTTACTTAGCTAGGTTCTTCATGCAGAATAAGGTGCTGGACAACACACAAGCTTTAAAAAGAGAGTTACTCGCTGAATCTTTGGAGAACATAAATTCATGCAAAAACATTAACTGAACGCCTGAGTAAGTGCACAGATTGCTTGCTTACTTGCTTGGGACAAGTTGAGAATTAAATTACACTGTATAAACTGGTTTCATCTGGGTATTTTATATATATGCAAAGTTCTCCTATACACAAAAGTTTCCCTGTAGATGTCAGTAAATGGTGCAATTTAATTAAATAATGGATGTGCAGAATTGTTTTTCAGCTGATATGAATAAAGGAATTAACTTTTCGTATTGGATTATGCATAAGACTCTGTACTGAATAGCATTTCCTTTTGAAGAAATGGTGTGTGGTAAATATATTTGCCATTTTCTGGCAGTATATTTTTAAGCAGTACTGAATTGATGTAAATTGGGTACATAATTTTCATCAATTTTAGGACCAGCATGTTCAACATATTTGACAAATTTTTCTGATAAACCTTTTCGGAAAACAGATATTGAAAGTATGAAAGGAATATGAAGCTATAAGTAGATGAATTCTGCTTTCACTTTCAAGCCACAGAAATCTGGCCAGCAATTAGCACTTCCAGCACCAGTTTGCACATCCAATAATAAGTGTGTAAGGGAACAGACAAAACGGTGAGTTTTTCTCTCTGATGCATTGGGTGCAGGGAGCAAAGTCCAGTATCTAAGTACGAGTATCCAATATCTCAGTATGATATCCATGATAACAGTACCCCTCCCCAATCATTTCTCATCATTCACTAGGGTTTGCTTTGCCAAGTTCATAGGATCATAGAAGCCACCATTTAGACCTTTAAGTCATACTCGCTTCTCGGTGCAGAAATCCAAATGAAAGGATAAAGCCTGAGAGGTGGGGAGGGGCAAATGAAACAGGGGGCGCAGGTCAATCTGGGGTGGGCAGTATTTATCTATTTTAAAATGCATATAGGAAGTATACAGATTTATAAAATCATGCATGGCATTAAAATGGGTGCAAAAGATTTTTATCACTCACAGTATCTATTGAAACTAAATTTGGAACTGTTAAAAATGTACTTTTTAACACAGAGTTCTAGTCCCACCTTAGGCATGGAAACTGGCTGGGTGACCTTGGGCCAGTCACTCTTTCTCAGCACAACTCACCTCACAGGGTTGTTGTGGGGAAAATAGGAGGAGTAGGAAGGAGTATTAGGTATGTTTGCCACCTTGAGTTATTGGGCCAGTCACTCTCTCTCAGCCCAACTCACCTCACAGGGTTGTTGTTGTGGGGAAAATAGGAGGATGGAGGAGTATTGGTATGTTCCCCACCTTGAGTTATTTATAAAAATAATAAAGGCAGGATAGAAAATGAATGAATGAATGAATGAATGAATGAATGAATGAATAAATAAATAAATAAAAAATGTGTGCAGGGCTGGGGCACTGGCTGGCTGCTGTTTATTGTGCTGCCCTGTCAGCCAGCTAGTGAGAGCCTGGCCTCTTTCATGAGAAGAGAGAGTATAGTAGTGGGGCTATTAGGACATTAATTTGAAATTACTGTTAAGGATTTGAGCACTGAGGCTAGAGATAATGCAAAAATGCCTTAAATATAGGTCCTGGTATTCCTTTCTCACATAATCAATGCCCATGAAAAATCCACTGACCAATTTCAGTAGCAATCTACCTGGACAACCTTTATTATGGTGATGGCTGGTCATCTGAAAAGGTTCCAAGTTAAGGTTAAGAAAAAGGAGCTCACAAGCAATGCATATTCATAATGTTATGAATTTAAGACACATAAAAGAACCAAAGGTACACTTCTAAAATGTTTTAGAATTCAACTGTTTAGCTTTTCAATAGCTAATATACATGAATTTTCAATATATTGAAGATGAAAATTAACAATGGTGTTTTGTCCTATTTTTCTGAGACTGTTATGCTGGAATTTGTGGAATTGGCAAGTTTCAAAGACCATGTCAGTTCCATCTAGGAATTCAACAAATTTTAAAATGCTGAGGATAAATCTATCACATGGTATCTTTGTGGATGAGAGGCATCCCCATAACAATGTGGCATATGCATCAAGACCCTAACTAGACTATAGGAAAACACAAAATGGTTTATTGCTACTAAGATAACCAACCTCACAACTTTCTCTTCCAGTTACGACATGCTGAAGGATATGATCTTTTAACACTCTGCACAAAATAAGAGCATGGCTTCATTCCATAAAGAGTGAAGATAGACTATCTGGTTTGTTCTGTTGAGTATCTATGAAGAAAAGTTTAAGAATTATCGCTAGTAGAAATTCATAGAACATTTAATCTACCATTTTAGCAAAGATTCTCAAAACTACTATTTGTTGTTGTTGTTCAAGAAATAATTTACTTTGGGTTATGTTTTCCTTTTAGGCTAAAGAAACATTCATTATTGTAAAAGGTAGCTATCGTTATATATTAATTTTGGAATTTATTATAGTTTTGCTATACTATACAAATTGACACAGCTTGGCCCAGAGTCCTATGTCACCCACGCCAGCTGACACAGATGAGGTCAGATTTACTGGTCTCTGTGCAGTAGCAGGAGATAAGTTAAAACCACACCTTTTCTCTGTTCTTTTGATATATGATTCATTGATGATTTTACTGCTTTCTTTCTGATGATTTTAATTATTAATGGCTGTTTTTAAATTGGGTGTTCCCGTTGTTTAATCAGGGCTTGTTCAATACTACAAGATTGAATTTTTTAATAACATGGAAGTTATGTTGGGAGCTAGAGTTTCTCAAGGCAGAAATATCTGGGGCCACAAACAACAGTCACCCATCTCCATGATTCCAAAGCTGAGAAACACACAGCAAAATGTCCATTACACCATGGAAAAAATAAGAAAAAGAATCATCGTATTTAAACTGTGATGGGTATAAGAAGGATCCATACTTGATGTTGACAGAAGACAGTCAGTTGCTTAATATGGCATCATCCTAGTGTACAGCAAAGTTTCTCGTCTAGCTATGCTGGATCAGTTGTCTTGGTTATTCTGCTGAGTTAGGAGTTAGGGACCTGAAAGCTGTTGTGGTGGTTTAGAAATCTGGAAAAATCAAATACATAAATTCAACTTCCCCTCTGCAAAAAATATTTCTGCAGATGCTGTTGTGTACAGATTGCCTACCCATGCACTATACCTTTAATTTAGAAAGATATTTAGTAAAATATTATATATATATATATATATATATATATATATATATATTTGCAGTGACTACAGAGCTTGTGGGGTCTCAGGCAGTAGGCATCGTGATCATTTACTTTGTATTTGTATTGACATAGACTTCTGATAATAAATATTTTAGCAGTAATGAAACTGACATAAAGGATGCTATCCAAAAGAGGCCACAGTTTCTTTCCTTGCACAGAACTGTAAATATTTTGCTATTAATATTGATGGAAATGTAAACTAAACTGGAAATGCATATGTAATACTAATTTGCATTTGTTGCATCTTGATTTGTCATTAGAGAGAAAATTCCTCAGCACTGGATCCAAGGTAGAAGCTCTGTGACTTGATAAAAATTCAGATAAGAGAAGAATGTATAAACACTGTTAAAATGGCCCTTGCATTTCAAATAGGCCCATTTAATATAAAGCTATTTATTGAGGTTCTTACCGGAAAGGAACATGCAGTAGCTGAGAAGATGAGGAAAAATGAATAGGTAATTATTATTATTTAACTAAGACTGTGCAGCACTTCAGAATTTGATCTCCAAAGTTCTTCACAAGAGCAAGAATATTATTTATTATGTATTTAGGTATTTATGTATTTGTTTTATTCTATTTATATGGCCACCCATCTCAGACAAGTGACTCTGGGTAGCTAACAATTAAAACCATCAGAAAATGCATACAAGAGACTACAAAATAAATATGAAATCTGCAGCCAAGATTAAAAACAACAATGCTACCATTTCACGGCTCCAACTGATATTCTAAACCCACACCTGGGAATCCATATCTTCAGGGCCTTGTGAAAGGCCAACAGGGTTGGGACCAATCTGATCCCTGGGGGATGATGTTCTACAGGGCAGGCACAACAGAAAAGACTGTTCCTGGGTCCTGCCAGATGGCACTCTTTAATGGATAGGCCCCATAACATGCCTCTCCTGACAAATCTGATGGGATGGGAAAGAGAAAGAGAATTGAGATCAGATCGGTTTTCCTATCGTAAAACAGCCAGCTGCTCAGCCTTCATGTGTCCATGTGTTCATTGGACTTTCTGGACAGATTCAATTCACTGCTAGACCAAACAGCCTAATTTTGTCATTAAAAAGAAAAATCAGCATGACTTGAGATGTAGTCTAAATCCTGCTAGTAGACCTTCCAACTGTTCCCAGAGGATTTACCATTCTGACTTATGAACATCAAACTGGGATGTTAATTCTGTCTTTAGCATTCATTCCTCTTGGGCAACAGATGGAACCAGAACTTTGTCCTTTGTATCACTCTGGCTGTCTTGGTTGTCATAATATGAAGACCACGTTATAAAACATATACATATACACAGTGAAATGTTTAGGGAACCCTATAAAGCAATTTGCCCCTTAATTATTCTGCTCAACAATTTTTCTGCTTAAAAGCTGCAGTGGAAATACTGTAAAGAAATCTGTTGCTTATTTTTGCCACCCTGCTTTTTCTTCTTTTGCTGGCTCTGAATTTGCTTCACCCTATCCTGAACACATTTATATGTTTCCCCATTTGGTAATTCAGAAGAATTAGTACATTCTTTAATTAGGTTTTGCTAAACATATATAAGACAGCCAGTGTGATGTAGTGGTTAAGGCACCAGGCACGACTCTGGGAATAGACTGTGAATTCTAGTCCTGCATTAGGCATGAAGCCAGCTGGGTGACCTTGGGCCAGTCACTCTCTCTCAGCCCTAGAAAGGAGGCAATGGCAAACCACTTCCCAAAATCTTGCCAAGAAAACTGCAGGGACTTGCCCAGGCAGTCACCAGGAGTCAGCACTGACTTGAAGGCACCATATGCATATATACATGCATGCATACAGTCAGATCACAGATCCAGGCACTATTCCAAAGTAAATTTAAAAGATGAGGTGTCAAGGACAGATCAGTGTCTTAAACAGAACTGTATCCCTTGATTGCTTGCAACAAAATCTACTGCCTTTGTTATGTGTTGTTGATGGGTCTTTTGAATTATATCTTCCTCAGTATACCAGATGCTCCATCCAACTACAGAATCCAATTTCACAAGTATTCATGTGCACATTATATTTGGCTGAAATATCTACATACTCTTACATACTTTATTCCAGATTACCTCCACAAGTTTCTCCATATTTCTGCTAAAATGGCAGCTATTCAGAGAGGCTTGGTAAGTAATTAATCAGGAGTTTCAATTTGCTTATAAAAACCTTGTTTTGGTTTTCACCCTTCCTTTAAAGCATCCTCATTACTTTGCTGGGCAACATATTACATTTACTCAGTCTACTGCAGTTTCCCCAACCTCCCAACCTCCTTCTTTCTCTATAAATAGGATAGACAGATTAGAGGCCATTTCCCCAAGCCCTTTATTGATATTTTGAACAAGAACTTTCTTTATATTACTTAATAAGAAATGGTAATGGATTAGAAACCTCTTTATACTTGTTCAGTAATTAGCACACAATTAATGAACCTCATGTATCCTTCTTTTATTATACAGTAAAGAGAGATCAAAAGCCACTGGAACAAATACGAAAAGATGCATATTAATTCCAATATGGAAGTGTAATTTGTAATTATTCTACCCATTCCTTGAGTGAATTAGAATGTTTATGTTCTATCAGTAAATTTGTGTTAACATATGCAATGAGAACTTGCATATGTAAGATCTTGCATATGCTTCTGTGCAGCCAGGAACAGAATACCAAGAGAGCCATGTTCAGTAACTCAGTAAAATGTTCATTCAAATATAAACAAAACCCAGATTCTTATGCAGTAGATCATGAATAAAAATAAAGACTCTAATTTGCGATTTTAGGTCTGGAGTCCAAAAAACTGCTGAGTAAATTCATTACAAAGCTGGTTGTGAAGTAAACAAGAAAAGCAAAAGCTACTCTTTTTATTAAAATAAAAGATTAGCCTGATCCTTTTTGTTATATAACAAAAGGCAAAGAAGCCACTGTAATTGACAACATTATAGATACTGTAAATAGTACTGTTGGCATATGTAATTGGTCATTTTCCTTGTTCAATTCCTAACAGTAAATTGCTGGGGAAGAGGGAAAAATAGTGTTTCATTCTTCAGTGTTTTTTTCCCCCGTTCAGATATGAAAAAGTCCTTGGATTTTATTTACCACTCTTTTTTCTCCTGGAAAAAAATTTATCACATAATCATTCACCAAACAATAATGTACCTCATACATTGTTGTTGTTTATTCGTTCAGTCGCTTCCGACTCTTCGTGACTTCATGGACCAGCCCACGCCAGAGCTTCCTGTCAGTTGTCGCCACCCCCAGCTCCGCCAGGGACGGGTCGATCACCTCTAGAGTATCATCCATCCACCTTGCCCTTGGTCGGCCCCTCTTCCTTTTGCCTTCCACTCTCCCTAGCATCAGCATCTTCTCCAGGGTGTCCTGTCTTCTCATTATGTGGCCAAAGTATTTCAGTTTTGCCTTTAATATCATTCCCTCAAGTGAGCAGTCTGGCTTTATTTCCTGGAGGATGGACTGGTTGGATCTTCTTGCAGTCCAAGGCACTCTCAGAATTTTCCTCCAACACCAGAGTTCCAAAGCATCGATCTTCCTTCTCTCAGCCTTCCTTATGGTCCAGCTCTCGCAGCCATATGTTACTACAGGGAACACCATTGCTTTAACTATGCGGGCCTTTGTTGTCAGTGTGATGTCTCTGCTCTTAACTATTTTATCGAGATTTGTCATTGCTCTTCTCCCAAGGATTAAGCGTCTTCTGATTTCCTGACTGCAGTCAGCATCGGCAGTAATCATCGCACCTAGGAATACAAAGTCTTTCACTGCTTCTACATTTTCTCCCCCTATTTGCCAGTTATCAATCAAGCTGGTTGCCATAAACTTGTTGTTGTTTTTTTGAGGTTTAGCTGCAAGCCAGCTTTTGCATTTTCTTCTTTCACCTTGATCATAAGGCTCCTCAGTTCCTCTTCGCTTTCAGCCATCAAAGTGGTATTATCTGCATATCTGAGATAGTTAATGTTTCTTCCAGCGATTTTAACTCCAGCCTTGGATTCCTCAAGCCCAGCATGTCGCCTGATGTGTTCTGCATACAAGTTGAATAGGTAGAGTGAGAGTATACAACCCTGCTGTACTCCTTTCCCAATCTTAAACCAGTCCGTTGTTCCGTGGTCTGTTCTTACTGTTGCTACTTGGTCATTATACAGATTCCTCAGGAGGGAGACAAGATGACTTGGTATCCCCATACCACTAAGAACTTGCCACAATTTGTTATGGTCCACACAGTCAAAGGCTTTAGAATAGTCAATAAAACAGAAATAGATGTTTTTCTGAAACTCCCTGGCTTTTTCCATTATCCAGCAGATATTGGCAATTTGGTCCCTAGTTCCTCTGTCTTTTCTAAACCCAGCTTGTACATCTGGCAATTCTCGCTCCATGAATTGCTGAAGTCTACCTTGCAGGATCTTGAGCATTACCTTACTGGCATGTGAAATGAGTGCCACTGCTCGATAGTTTGAACATTCTTTAGTGTTTCCCTTTTTTGGTATGGGGATATAAGTTGATTTTTTCCAATCTGATGGCCATTCTTGTGTTTTCCAAATTTGCTGGTATATAGCATGCATTACCTTGGTAGCATCATCTCACAAGATTTTGAACAATTCAGCTGGGATACCGTCATCTCCTGCTCCCTTCTTGTTAGCAATGCTTCTTAAGGCCCATTCAACCTCACTCTTCAGGATGTCTGGCCCTAACTCACTGACCACTCCATCAAAGCTGTCCCTGATATTGTTATCCTTCTTATACATGTCTTCTGTATATTCTTGCCACCTTTTCTTGATCTCTTCTTCTTCTGTTAGGTCCTTGCCATCTTTGTTTTTGATCATACCCATTTTGGCCTGGAATTTACCTCCGATGTTTCTAACTTTCTGGAAGAGGTCTCTTGTCCTTCCTATTCTATTGTCTTCTTCCACTTCCACACATTGCTTGTTTAAAAATAATTCCTTGTCTCTTCTGGCTAACCTCTGGAATTTTGCATTTAATTGGGTATATCTTTCCCTATCACTGTTGCCTTTTGCTTTCCTTCTTTCTTGGGCTACTTCTAGAGTCTCAGCAGACAGCCATTTTGCCTTCTTGGTTTTCTCTTTCCTTGGGATGTACTTTGTTGCCGCCTCCTGAACAATGCTGCCAACCTCTGTCCATAGTTCTTCCGGGACCCTATCTACTAAGTCCAGTCCCTTAAATCTATTCTTCACCTCCACTGCATATTCCTTAGGAATATTAGTGAGCTCATATCTAGCTGATCTGTGGGTCTTCCCTAATCTCTTTAGTCTGATCCTAAATTGTGCAAGAAGAAGTTCGTGATCTGAACTACAGTCAGCTCCAGGCCTTGTTTTTACTGACTGTACAGATGTCCGCCACCTTTGGCTGCAAAGGATGTAATCAATCTGATTTCGGTGTTGTCCATCTGGTGAAGTCCACGTATAAAGCCGTCTCTTAGGTTGTTGGAAGAGAGTGTTCGTTATGCAGAGTGAGTTGTCTTGGCAAAATTCTATCAGCCTATGTCCTGCTTCATTTTGTTCTCCCAGGCCATGCTTACCTGTAATTCCAGGTGTCATCTGATTGCCCACCTTAGCATTCCAGTCTCCTGTGATGAAAATAACATCTCTTTTAGGTGTGTTGTCCAGTAGGTGCTGCAGATCCTCATAGAACTGCTCTACTTCAGCTTCTTCAGCATCTGTGGTTGGGGCGTATATTTGGATCACTGTGATGTTAGATGGCTTGCCCTGAATTCGAATTGAGATCATTCTATCGTTTTTGGGGTTGTATCCAAGCACTGCTTTAGCCACTTTACTATTAATTATGAAGGCTACTCCATTTCTTCTGTGGTCCTCTTGTCCACAGTAGTAGATCTGGTGGTCATCTGATATGAAGTGGCCCAGTCCATTCCAGTTCACTGATGCCCAAAATGTCTATCTTTAATCTTGACATCTCACCAATAACCACATCCAATTTGCCCTGGCTCATAGATCTTACATTCCAGGTTCCAATGGTGTGTTGATCCTTAGAACATCGGATTCGCTGTTCACCCTTCACCACCAGCACCGTCGGCCACTAGCTGTCCTTTCGGCTTTGAGCTAGCTGCGTCATCACGTCTGGGGCTAGTTGAGCTCATCCTCTGTTCCTCCCCAGTAGCATTTTGACCATCTTCCGACCTGGGGGTCTCATCTTCCGATGGTATACCGACATATCTCTGGTTGTACTGATCCATTTAGTCTTCACGGCAAGAATACTGGGGTGGGTTGCCATTACCTTCCCCAGGGATCGCATTTAGTCTGACCTCTCTGTCATGACCTTCCTGTCTTGGGTGGCCCTTCACGGTTTAGCTCATGGCATCATTGAGGTGCTCAAGCTCCAGCACCATGACAAGGTAACGATCCTCATACATGGTAATCTCTATTATGTGGTCATAGTATTAATATTAATTAATTAATCAATATTATTACTAATATTAATTAGTAATTGTAATAATACAAAATAACCACAGTGCTAGTTCTTAAAAAGTCTATTAATCATGATCCAAACACTCAGTGACATTTGGTTTATGGACTAGTTATGAAACATCTTCTATTTTAATTAGTTTCTAAGGTAAGGGGTTTTGTGTGTTTGTGTCTGGATATAAATTAAAATAATTTTGCCATTTGTTTAATATGGTACTCAGTGAGGTCCACCACTGAGCCCATATAGAGATGTGGGGTATTTTTGTTTTTTGTTTGCTTTTGGTGAGTTAAAATAGGGTTGATTGTGATTAATGAGAAGCGATTGTAATGGGGAGTTGGAAGGAATGCTGCTTTGGAGGTGATGGTAGATTGGATTAACCAAGTTGGGATTTGGATGGCTATGGGCATGTTTGGGGAGGGAGTGGAAGAGGAATAGAATTAGGCAATATACAAATTTTGCAATCAGTCTATCAAAGATAAACAGCCTGGTTTACAAGGACTAGCAGTCTCATATAATCTTCCACTGATACACTATAATTTATCAAGAACTTCTAGTTTCTCTTACTGGAGATATCTTCTAGAAATTGAATCAGCCAGCGTTGGCACAGTGATGGTGAATTTGCTTGCTGAATACCAATGCAAGCGTATAATGCTGCATTCATAAACTTATTATTTCTTTGAAATGATTATTTGAGATACATTTCCTACATGCATTTATTTTAAACCTTCTGCATCTAAGATTCTTTGCAGGACATGGAGTCCTTCAACATAAACTGTATATGAACACTCTGTACATAATATTAACATTTTTCTAGAATCAGATCATTACATTGAATTTCTTGATGTTGCTCTAAAGTGTGGGCTTCTTCTATTTTGAATCTGCTTATGTATCCCTGTTTATGGATCACTGTAAATAACATGAATAGAAATTTCTCAGAACATAACATCATCCCCTGATATACAAAGATTACTTGTTTATTTCTTAGTGTTCATTCTGTGGAACATTCCTTCTGTCATGGTTCCTGTTCCAATATTCCTGTGAACATCGTAACCAGTTCCCATGCCATGCTGGTGCTGACACGTGTTACTGTTTGGGAGGGCGCTGCTCTTGTTCTTTGTACCAGGCACTGATGTAGAGACTTTGGAATGTCTATCAGGGTTATCTCGCCTGTTCGAGGACACTTTCCCGAAGACCGGCAGGAACCGTTAGGAACACCTGCAGGCTGCAGGAAGTGGGCTCTTACTGACTCTGGGGGGAGGGATTGGAACTGTCTAAGCTTTAATTGTTTGAAAGACCTGCGCTTTTGCCATTCTCAGCTTTGCTCTTGAACCTGCATACTATCCAGTAATAAATCAGATATCCATAAGCTTCTTGTGTGAGTCTGGCTGGAAACTTGGGTAGGCATTCATCACACCTTCCTAGCTTTCTCTTATACCCAGCTTTTCCTCTATACAACTTGTAACAGGATAATGATTATTGCTTTTCCATTTCATTCCCAGGCTGGCTTTCTATGCACAGGGTAAAATTATGACGGGAAAGCTTGAGTATAGCTTTAGTATCAACGTTGTTACCTTGTTAACCCAGCATCCCTTTAAACATGGAACTGAACTCACATCATGTTGTATCACACACAGGCATATCAACATACAGCAGCTGCTTCTGAAGTTAATCATCTCATTCCAGATTAATAAACAGGTCTGTGTCCATGTGAAAAACAAATTGTGAGAATAACCTTGGGAGACAGGAGGAAGAGCAGCAGCCTAGACAACAGTTTTGGTTTCCAGTCTGGAGTACCTCAAAGGGCTGACAATGTGCATGAGCATGCTCACTTATACATCAAGTACTCAAGTATTTTTAGGAGGAACAAATATTGTAAGTACTTTTGGGAGAAGTATTGGCAATCAATCCACCCTAATCTGCAGAAATTTGGGAGGAAGGCAGGCAGGCAGGCAAACCTACTCACAGCTCTCTTGAGTCAAAATCTGTTGGTATATGCTATGCAAGACATCGTGTAATACACTTGCCCTGAATATTAATGACAGCTGTTTATGGTTAATGTTGCTACTTGCAAACTTAGTTGTGTTTATTGGAGAGTTAATTGTCCTAAAGGTATATGCATGATAGCATATGGAGATAAATAAGTTTTAGTTTGCTTTTGTTTAATTTTGTGCTGGGGCTTGTTGATATCTGTGGCATGACATGTTACAGAGTGCTAAAGTACGACCAGAGAAACCTTAGGCGATACTGCAGCAGAGTTACAGGATGTGAAGCTACCCAGAGCTATATCTGTCCTGCTTCATCTTGTTACCAAATTGTCTCATAAATATGCTAAACATGACTGGGGGGAAGAAGAAAAAGAAAGAGGAGTAGAGCAGAGCTGTAGAATTATTTACAATTTAAATATTGTCACCCAAATGCATATTAAAATTAATGACTTCTAGCTAAAGCCAATGAATAAGAAATAATCCCTTTTTAACAAAAGAGAGGCAAAATGCATCCAAAAGTCTTTGGGCTTGTATTAGTGCTACTACACAAACTATGTGGTTTATTTCTGGCTAAAATGCACACATCACTTATCTAGAGAAAATTGGCCTCATCAAAACCACTTTGCAGAGAAACTACAGCATATCAACCTATTTTACATTGATTTACTTTGTATTCTCTTGTTTTAATAGTAATTTTATTAAAGGTTATAATTAAACCACTGAAAAAAAACTAATACAAACTGAAAAAAGTAAAAGATTAAAAGAATAGGAAGGTGCAGAAAAGAAAGGGAAAAAGGGGGAAAATAGAAAGAGAAAGAGAATAGAAAGAAAAAGAATAAGGATATAGTAAAGAAAAAGAAAAGTTAGTTTTTATCTGTATAATTGTAATCTCTAATAAAACTATTATAAAAACAAGAACAAAGAATTTGAAATAAACAGGAAAAAGCTAAATAAGATTTTTGATCTAAGAAAGTTATAAATGGATTAAGGGTCCAGATAAATTTGGGATATTGACTTTTAGTATAAGATTTTGGAATTAACTATAAAAAATAAACAACCTCATGGGAAACAGATTTATTGTGGCTATCCTGGCAATCAAATCATAGCAAAAGATAAGTGATGGTTTTAGAAACTGGAGACTAGAGGGGAGTCAAGATTTTATTCAGAAGAAAAAGAAAATAGAAGCCTGATGTCAGTTAATACTGGGACTTACAAAACGATACAAAATGTTATCAGTAATATTAAAGGAAATTTTTGAAGAATGGAGCTTAGTTAGTAACTACAATATCAACATTGTCAGTAATGTCTGTTTCTATTGGTAGACTACATCTAAAAGATGTTAATGAAAGAATGACAGATGTGGAATAAATTTTATCTGATAAGAGAAAGTACAGGATGTGGAACTATAAATGACAGGCCAAGAGAATGATTTGGAAAAGGACGCTTTACTGAATATACAAAAGAAACTGGCCTTAAAGAAATCTGTGCAATGGGATAAAGAAGAATTGAAGAGAAATCAAATCCTACAACAATATTTGATTGAATTAAAGATTAAGACTGTGAGAAGTAAAAGGAAGAAATATTAAACATTTTTACAATGTTCTGGCAACCCTTTATGGACTTTTTGCTGACACCAGGATGGAAAAGTTTATGTTTTATGGATTTGCTTATACATAAGGGGTGGGATTTGGGGTGAAGACATGTCTGGTTAATCTTATAGGAGGAAAGAGTTATTAAATTTGTTTATATTTGTGATGAAGGTTGGAAGTCACTTCTTTATATTTCTTTTATTATATTCTTTCTTTTCTTTTTCTTAATTTTCTTTCTTTTTTCCTGAACTTTTTATTGTTTCATTCCATTCTCCTCCCTTTCTCTAAATTTTGTTTGTATTCGTTTTTACTATTGCAATTAAAATTCTTAACAAAAATTGTATTTTTAAAACAAGTGTGTCAGCAGCATTCAGAGAAAAGTATAAGTTAGTGAAAAGAATGGTGGTATGGTAGGAAGCAAGAAATCTACATGCCTTTATTATTTTATGCACAAATGAAAATGAAACCAAATAATTACATAGCTATACATCAGTCTTACACATATTTATTTGACTTTGAATCCCAATGGGCCTACCTCTTGGAGATGAGGCACATTGACCAGTGAATGCTAATGTTTTTCTGAGGATATACAAGAGACATTCAAAATATGCATATTCACTAAAGCCTCTTGGAGAGTTTGTGTTTTGTCCAAAGAATGTGCAAATCTACTGAGATGTCCCTGAAGAATGAAAATTTTACAATCACAATGCAGAGAATCCCATCACATAGTTTAAAGGAATTGGGTTTTAAGATCAATCACAATGGATTCCACCATGGCACAGGCAGCTGCACTGAATCAAATTAGCTAGCATCTGTCTTCCTCTAGTTTAAAACACACGTCCACTCATACAGTCATCTTGTTTATAAGAGGTTCATCTTTAAAAAAAAATCACTTGAAATCAGAAAGAGATATCAACCAAATCAAAGCTTTGAAGGAGTGCTTTGCTTCAACAATGCTTTAAGTGAAGCACCCCTTCAAAGATACTCTGTGAAGCAAGACAGCCTCCAGTCTCTAAAAAATGAAAAGAAGTTGCTGAGTTGCTTCCCTTTACAACACTTATGGGGCTTCCTCTGGTACTTCCAACTACTGGAAGCGCTGGAGGAGATCTCAAAGCAATATGAAGCACCTCAGATGGAGAACTGTTGCCTTCAGCGCACGAAATGCCTCACTGAACAAACTGTGGTGGCCTCACACAGGCTTAGCAGCACTTAGATTCTAAAAGAGCTAACACAGGGGATATTTATGTTTTGAAACCCTGCATTGGAAAAATGTACACCACAAATAATGGCATATGGGAAATATGAATTCCAGAAACCACTTCTGGTTTCTGGAGGAAATTACACTAACAACTATATACTTCAGTGAAAGTTGCATATCATAGTGGCATACAGGGAAAGTTGCAAATGAAAACAAATATAAACTGCTTCATATTCCATAAGGCCTGCTGGGATAACAACATCTGAAATATAGTTGAGATAGAAACAGGCTTACAGGTGCATGCATGCATGCAAACAGAAACAGAATATACTAAGAATTCCTAAATTATTATTTCGAAGTAATCCCCCTCCCAATATTGGAATAGGAATGGAAAAGAAAGCAAGCACACTTGTCTCTTCCATGCTTCCTTCTTCCCAGCATAAACCTAGAATAACTCTGAATAAGGTTCTCCTTTACTTTAGGTGTCCCCCTACCCCAGATCAGGCAATTATTACAATTACTCTGTAAGGAAAGAGAATATATTTGATTAAAAAATCAGTTTCATTCACAGAAGACCTTAGTCAAACATTGACTGGGATGACTTCTGCTTTTGGAAACTGAGATAAATGAAATATCTCTGAACTACTGAAGAACAACTTGCTAACTTACAGGAATGATAGTCCAACCTTAGAATTTGATTTGGTTAGTGATGAAATACTCCAGTAATCTTTTCCTTAAAAAAATGTTAAAGGACAGAGAAAAGTCTGAAATGCTCAGTAAGTCACAAAATAGCAACAAATGTGCTATTTTGTCAATACTTACTGAAATGCTCAGTAAGTCACAAAATAGCACTCAAATGTGACAGATTATAAAAATGAAAAATTGTATGGTTTGGAGAATTTGTTGCAGCTTGAATTCTGTGATATAATAAACTGATGCTGAATATTTTACTTTCCATTGGTACTATCTGTCATTGGTTTAATATTTGTTAGATTCATCAAGTGTGGAAAGTTGACACTAAAATTGGAAAGCAGGCATTTGCTATTGGTGTATTTTCCTTCCTTCCTTCCTTCCTTCCTTCCTTCCTTCCTTCCTTCCTTCCTTCCTTCCTCCCTCCCTCCCTCCCTCCCTCCCTTCCAACAAGCACATATGTTGAATTTAATATTGAATAGTTCAGTCAGCAAGCCTTTATAACCTAAATTTTATACAAAGAGAATAAATGAATTAAACCTAGATATGTTAATGCCATTTCCTTTCAGGGCAAAATAGTTGAACTAGAAAGAAATGCAGAACTTACTACTATATCCTTATGCTAATATTGCAAGACATTCTTTTCTGACATAAATCTGAGTTCAGAAACAGACATCAGAATGATAGATACCTCTGACAGAGCATTTACTCTAGGGAGGTTAATTCAGATACTACTCAAATTATAGCTTGAAAGGGAAAGACTTTCATTTCACATATCTGATGATGATGGTGCTCTTTACCATTTTTAAAATGGGATGTGATTTGGCCATCTAAGTCAACCCACTCCTTTATTTGAAAAATAAGCATGGTCCTTGAATTGGTCCAGTTCCAAATTTTGTGTGGTGCTGCAGCCCACTCTTAGCGATCTGCTTAAGTTCCAATAACTACCCTGGCCGTGTGGATTCCTAGAAGGCATTTTCACTATAGCCTAAAGCCTCTTCTGTGGTTCTAAATTACATGGGGAACCCACAAAAATAAAGCAAGTTCCCCAGTCTATCTTCAGTCTCTGATGTCCGGAAGGCTACAAAGGTGACAGCAATGATATAGGTTGAGGGGGGGGGGGGGAGATGGAGACTGTCCTACCACTCTGTTTACTCTCATTATTGATTTGTAATCATAGGACTATAAGAAATATATTCAACATGCCATTTGGCTGTCTCTGCAAGATCAGATCAGATCATTTCTGTTAATTGTGGAGGAAAAGTGACGAAGATGGAAAAACTGTCTGCTTAACATTGCAAATTCCCTCTGGTCTGCTGTTAAAGCCTTCCATCAGCAGCACTTTAAGACCTATTGCTATATTTTTCTATAGGTAAACATAAACACAAAATCATTCATATTTCAACTTGTAGGAGGTTAGCATTTTTTAAATAATAATTAAAAGATGCCTGAACACAATTAAAATCTCTGAATCAAGATTTGGGAATCAATTGTTCTGGGAGAGTCAGCAATTAAAGCTAATAAATGGAAAAAATACTTTGAGATATTAATGATAAATCTCCAGCTGTGCAGAAAAAATGTAGAGAGGGTGATTTGTCACAGCATGAATCTCATGCAGGTAAATTTATACTGCTGCTATCCTTGGGGATTACGTATGTATGTCAAATTTTTAATGGAAGTTCTTTTGTAATGAATTGAGATCCATTCAGCTTTGCACGTTGTAGACCGTGGTGCTACAACGTGAAATGGGAAGCAAAATGAACGTTGTGTGTTGTGAGGAAGTGAAGCTGGGATTGCTGTCTGTGCTTGAGAAAAACAGCTGCAGCCAGGCAGAAACACTTCCCACCCTCATTTTCCCAAGGCTCAGCATAGCTCATGCTTTAGGCTATAGTGACACTGCCTTCTAGGAACCCAAGTGGCCAGGATAACATATAATTGTTGCCTTATGCCAGAGTTTTAAAAAATGCATAGCTTTCATGATATGGGCAGCACCAATGTTATGCTGAGAATCTGTTTTGTGTTTTGTTTTTTACCATTCTCTTCAAATTCAATTTGGAAAAAAATAGCTTTATTATAGGAGAAAAGTACTTTTGTCAATTTTTGTGAGTGATATGTTGGGTTCTTGCTTTAGTTAAAAAGGGGTCAAGATGAAAGTATATGAAAGTGTCCTGTTTTTCACTGTATAATTGTCTCCTCAGAGTTCTGCAGCTTCCTGGGATTCCCCCACTTGAATTAAATTCCAGTCTGATGGAAAGTCTCTTTTTGATATCTTTTTTCTTATCAAGGGGATGGTCAGCCAGGGAGGCTGTAGAGCAATAAAGAGACAGTAAGAGGGAAAAACCTAGTAAGCTCCATTAGCCTGAATGTAACAATGTATTGCCCTTCCTATAAGCTCACCCAAAAGAAATTCCAGAGCACCCTAAGGGAAAAAAAAGAGAACAAAAACTGTTTTGGCAGAGAAGCAAATGTTTGCAAAGGTGGGGACAGATTTCAGCACAGAATTTGGTAGAAACAGTTGGCCCTCTTTCCTTGTAGTTATCTTTATCTGCGGTTGGTAAACACAGATCAGGCTTGGTATCTGTAGCAAAGTGCTTTACATATGATTCGGTTTGTAGGAGGGCCTGTGGAGTGATTCTTGCATATTTTATACATATACAAAATGGTGGTCAAGCTTTAATGCACATGTAAAGTTTTTTGTTTTGTTTTTTCCAAAACCTCCTTAACTGCACTTTCATTATCAATGGTTATTAAATCCCCGACAAATAGAACATACAATTGTGTTGAATCATGAGCAGGAAACAATTCATCATGCTTGCTTGGTATGTACTTCAGAAAGAAACCATGGTTGTCCCCAATTTATAGGTGAATATAAAAAGTCTCTCCAATTTTCCACTGTTACAAGGTACTTTAGTACTAGTAGGAAAAAATTATCTAATTTATCCATGGATGAGATAAATGTTCCCACAGTTTCTAAGGGGTGGGAGTCACCATTAGCCATCAGTAACCACTTCCTTTTTTTCCTGGAAGGGTTTTTCTTGTTTTGTTTAGCTTGTTTTGCTATAGCAGCATTTGTGTTAGCAGCTGGGTTATTGCTTTGCATCATACTAAAGCATTATGGAAGAAAGAAGCTTTTTTTATTATGATGATCATGAGAAATAGAAAGATTATGATTAGCACTGAGGGAAGTCTGCCCAGTTCTAGGGCAATCATGTGAATCATTGAATTATGACACTTTCTGTAATTAAGCAAAGTTCCCTTGCTCTGCAATCCTAGTGACAGAGCCATAATCACTTTGGGCCATACTGTCTTAACTGCATTGGAACAGAGCTGTGAAGTCCCAATAGATACAGTAGGCTTTCCTGAACTCCAGATACATTGGACTACAGCCACATAATTTGCAGCTTCATAACCAACCATTAGGAACTAGACCAGCATATCTGACAGAACAGAATTATAATTGCTGATATCTAGAAACAAAATAGAGATGGAGACCTTTCCACTTCTTTAAATGAAGAACAAAGTTGGAAAATCTAAACTTCTCATATATTGTATCTCCAATATATGACTGAGGGAAGATCAAGACCTTAAAAAAACACAGTTAAACATATCCCTACAGATATTTTTATACACATTTGAAATCACCAGCAGATGGTGTCTTGACTCAATGGCCTTCTGCCCCTTCACCTTCTTCATGTTTCTGTAATTTTAATTCCAATTCAGTTCAAGAAAGAAAAGCAGCTTGTTCCCAAAGCTGCTCTTAGCTCTTGCAAGAACTCTAAGTTTGTTTCCGGACACATGTATTTCAAATTAATTATTATGGAACATCTTAAAATGCAATTTAAAAAATACCACAGAATTTTATAAAATAAATTAACCTTCCTGAAGAAATTTGCTCAGCCAAATTTAAAATCAGGCTCCAAACAATAACTAGCTTGTGCTTAAATGTTTATTTGCAATAATCTGAAAACCTAAAGATTATGTTCAATGATGATGCTTCATGTGTTCCTGTCAAATGATACAGACTGTGTCATCCTGACTGCTGAATATCTTTCTCACAATGACTCATGGTGTGAATTCTTAATGGTCTTTTTGAAGTCTTCACAACTTTTATTTTAAAATGATAGATTTGTAATAACAGATCTGTGCTTTTAATCATCTAAACTGCACATTTGGGGGAGAGGGGTTCTATCATTATTTTTTTTTCCCTAAAATGCTCTGTGTTCCTGTTTTTGTTAAAAGGAAAGTTTCTTTCAAATCAGAAGCCTGAGGACATCCATGTCAAATTTTCTTGAAAGCAATGTGAAAATGGTTTGCTGCTGCTTTCTTCAGGACGGCAACTTCCCACTGTAGCCTACAGAATAGCCTAGAATAACTTGAATTTCTCCCTTTAAAGGTTGGTCAGTTGTTAGTCCTGCAGATACACTGTACATTTTAATTACTGTGTTTTAATTATTTCTATATTTGTTAGGAAATAGAATTGTTTCTATTTTTATGTTATGTGGCCTTCTCAGAGCATATAAATAGATGGATAGCCACAGAAATTTGCTAAGCAAATAAAAGTCAACTCTCTTTTCTTTGATGGAAAAGTTTCCCTTGCAACTGTCAGTCTGTTAAACTCTTAGAAACTCATTCCCTCCTAAATGCTATGTCTGAAAAATTCACCATGAATGAATGGACTTAAAATAGTTTCCTGGAATCCAGGGGCATGGCCTGGTGACAACAGCATGGCCAAGAGGGTATCTCCAGATTACAAAACAAATGAGGCAACCCAGTGATTGCAAAGATAATAAAAGGGAGAGAGAGACAGACAGAGAGAGATGCTTCATTTGTTATTAGAATGAAATCATGAAAAATCAATAGGTTACCCCGTGTTTACAATTCTGTTTAAAGTTTAAAATATCATTTATATTCACGTTATAAACACCTATTTTCCAATATACAGTAAGACTACAAATATCCCTAGGATATTCAAACAATTTCACAAATCCTACCATAAAACAATAACCAATAGTCTATTTAGATATGCAACTATTAAAACAATTGTGGAAACTGGGTTTATTGTTGTTAACTGTAAGCTGTTTTATTCTTTCTTCAGAAAACAACAGCTAGGGCACCTCCATTTTTACAATCCTTTGCAGCTTTTAGGATAATGCTGGTAGAAAAGTGGAGATTCTTCCAGCAACCTTCAAATCATAACATAAATCCTCTTTCGGTCTAGCCTACATTTCTGTAATTGAGCAAAGTTTGCAAGACACTTGTCCCAGGTATTTTGAGATAAAGGGCAGTAAAATAACAGTGAGGATCTTCTGTGTGGCCACCAGACCTTCTATGGAGCTCTTCTCATTCTCCCCACCCCGCAAAAAAAATCTGCCCATGACATTAATTGAAACTTGCCAGTGTTATTTACCTCCTTGGGTTAAATTTACCCATTTCCCTTAAGTAGGGCTCCAACCAGATCAGAATTTTGGGAACTTAAACCCTGGTACAATTTTTATTGTTCAAAACTGGGCAAAGTTATTTTACATTAAACAAATATCCTGAATCTGAGTGGTTGTTTATTTACTGTATTTGTAAACTACCCCAATCTTACAGCTCTATATGCAAACGAATAATCAGTAAGGTATAACATAAACAAACACATACAGAAGAACCCCTGTGCCCCCATGTACCAAGCAGTTAGAGCTGAAGGGTCACTGAAAAAGGAAGGTTTTCTTGATACTCATGAGAACAAGAAGTGAAGATATCTTCTGAGACTTTGGGAGGGTAGTTTATTCCAAAATATGGGGGCTGTTACAGACAAGGCCTGCCATCTCACACTCTAAAGAGCCATGAAGATGGACTTCAAGGGAATACTCTGAATATTCAGATACAAGGGCAGAAACACTCTTCAGCTCTGGGAAAGGAGATAATATTAGGAAGAGGCTGAGGTTGGCTCCTCCCTGCCTTGGTGGGGTATAAGAGGGAGGGAAGATAAAACACAGACAGACTTGCAAGATTCTGTTACTATAGCCTATCTCAATAAAATATAGTTCTAGTCTTCCTATGGAGCCTGTCTCCTGACCTGGTCTACCTCTCAGCACTGACACACAAACATTCCATGAACCTTATAAGGAGAAGTGACTCTTAGCAAGCCTTCTCTAAATATTTGAACTGCATGAGTAGAGTTAATTGTGACAATTTATATAAACCTTAATTTCAGTATTAGATGTGCAAAATAAGTATCAAAGAGATCCATATTTTTGCAGCACCAGCATCACAAGCAGATGCCAGAAGTGACTTTTGTAAAAACTTAAGAGTTGCTCTGGTAAGCACATCCTAGGAAGGTACTATATGGGCATTTCTTTAAGGTTAAGCCAATAATTAAAAACTAGTTCGTAAAGGTCTCACATCCATAAATAGGTACCAGTTTCCAATAATAGCTAACAGCTCTGGAAACTGATCTCTTCTCACAGCCATACTGGTCATGGAAGGCAAGGAGGAAATTCTCAGGCAGAAGTTCTGTTCCAAGGACAATGTTAAGTATCACTAAAAGTGCAAGCTTTCTGGGTATTAATCCTGAGGCATCCAGAACAGAACAGCATATACCAAGACACATAGGACAGGAGAAAGTGAAGAGGAGGGACAGCTGGACAGAAGAAGACAAGGCATTCCTATCCTGCTCACTGTGAAAGAAAAAAATCAACCAGCAGAAACTAATATCCTTATTTTAAAACAACAACAACAACAACAAAACTGACCACTGAGCCTTACCCTGATTGGCTCTTTTCCATTGCTATGTCAGCCCTACAAGGTAGACCAGACCAAGAAACAGACACCACATAGGCCTAAAACTACTTTCATTAGAATGGCTATAGTAACAGAATCTTGCAAGTCTGAATGTGCTTCCCCCCTCCCACTTTATCTTCTTGAGAAATAGGAGATGCCCATCTGAGACATTTTCATAAACTTCTCTCTTTGTATGGGCTTAAGCTATGTTTACCTGTTTGTTGCGCAGGTAATGAATCTTCCTTCTCTCCATCAAGGTCATCCTCTATTCTGTCTACACTACAGATACAAAGTCTCTTGATGTATCAGCCCAAAAATATGTAGATATTTCATTTTGTTTTCACTTTTGTATACACCATATGCACCACATATGTTTTGCCAATGAGTTATTGGATACTTTGAACAGGGATGATCTTCGATTCCATCTAGGGATGGAAAAATTTTGGCTGAAATCCTGAAGGGTCACTTTCAGTCAGTGTTAAAAGTGATGACTATACTAAGCTGAATTGATCAGTGGTCTCTAACTCAGTACAAAGGCAACTTCCTATGATTCCTATGTTGAAGCCAATAGATGGAATAAATTGACTGAACCTCAAAAAGAAATCAAAGTCCTGAAAAAGGCAGCAGGCTCTACTCTCCATTTAATGAACAGAAGCAATCAAAGCAAGTTTTAAAATGAAATAACATAAAATGTGGATATTTCCAAAACCTATGAATATAAACTACAAAATCCAGGTATAGCATGGAAACAGTACTGGTGAAGAGAATAGTTATGATGTCTAGACAGTAGATCATAAATACCAGTTCAGTCTCCTGCTATTTCTTACTGATCTAAACTCCCTGTTGAAACAGAGATATGAAGCCACCTAACCTCAGGAATATTTTAAAAAGAAAAAGAAAGAAGGAAAACAACCAGCATCAAAAATGGGGAAAGGTCATGCCATGTTTCAAGGAATTCTTGATCTGCTCTTAACAAAAAGAAGATGTAGACTAATTTTTCCACAGAAGCCTTCGGT
Source organism: Candoia aspera (assembly GCF_035149785.1). Taxonomy (NCBI): domain Eukaryota; kingdom Metazoa; phylum Chordata; class Lepidosauria; order Squamata; family Candoiidae; genus Candoia; species Candoia aspera. The sequence goes on from NC_086155.1 coordinate 165,295,689, forward strand.
GTAGGTTTTCACAACAAGCCCACATTTTTGAAAGAAGAATTTCAAAAGCTGAAAATTGGTCAGTTAAAATCAGATGGAAATAATGTAATGACTGAAATGGGCATTTCGAAAGAAAGTTCTGGCATTAACATTAATCAAAACAATAGATATTTGGAAATTCAGAAAAAATATATGACACAGTCTTAATAACAATTAAAAGGAAACTCAAAGAAAATAAAGTGTTTTTATGGTGCTTTACTTTTACTTTATTTATGGTCAAAAACAGCAGTAGAAAGTAAATGCTTTTATGATAGGGAAGCTTTAAAGTACAGGACTGTGAAAAAGATACTAAAGTGGATGAAAGGAAATTACATTCTCAGCTTAATAATTCAACACATCTTTGCAAAGTGTGATATCTAGATCAAAACATATATTTTATTTAGAAAAGTACTGCAGGGATAAAGCATTCTGGAAAAAAATGCAACTGACAGAGGCTATGTAGAATAAATACAGAACCATAGTGCACTGCTATGAAAGGGAGGAGGCATTCTTTTGCACAAGCTTTCTCCTCTAACTGGCCATTCAGATTATCTGAAGCCTGCAAATCTGACAACCCTTTTAAAATTAAGGGGGAATTGGATTATTTTTATTTTCATCAGAACTGAGCATTAGACTTCATCCCAGCAAGACGGTGTGGATTGGAAAGCCAACTAATTCTGGAGCTGGTCCACCTTTAGTTCTAGACAGGTTTGTGCTTCACCAGCTGGTTCATAATTTGAGTGTCATTTGGACTCATGGCTCCTGCTAGAGCAGCATGTGCAGGCTATGGCCCAGAAGGCCTTTGCACAATTACTTCTTAAGCAGTAGTTACAATCTTTCATGGAATGGAAATATCTGTTCATGGTCATTCATGCCTTTGTCACCCTGTATCTGTATTACTGCAACTCATGCTGCATGGGGCTGCCTTTAAAGAACATTTTGAAGCTTCAGCCAGTTCAGCATGTGGCTGCCCAGGTATCACGGGCATGCCAAAATTCATTCATGTAACACCACTACAACAGAATCTGCATTGGCTGCTTGTTAGCTGGTCAACCTCTCACAGTTCAGTTACATGTCCCCATGTTTTTTTCTTCCAAACATTTATCATGTTGGCAGTTAAATACCTGCACATCCAATAGCCATGGGTTTGCTTTTGAATTTTCTTTCTTTGATTCCATCTGTCAGCCATGTGAACGCCTCTTAACATTTCTCTTAGTATTTTTGCTTTTATTAAAAAAAGCTAATTTTGCCTGAAGTAAAGTATTATTCTTTAAAGGAAAAGCTAGTCCCTACTTCCCTGAAAGATGAAGTGTTTGACAAGTTCTGCAGGTACATTCTAATGGCTGCATCATTCAAATATTGCTTTCCCCTCCTTAATAAATTAGTTTAAAAGAGATTCTTTGTCCCAGATTGATAGTGCAGCTGGAACCTGCCAATGCACTGGAATACCTTGCTATGTAGTCTTTGCAACAGTTGAGCTTAGGCCTTTAGAAGGAGGAGGCAGTGCAGCTCCTGCAATGAATATCCTCTTGCAATACTCTGCTGCCTACCATATCATGAGGCCTTGTCTTAATGACCACTGATGGGAGACAAATGGTAGAAGTTGCGGCTATTTTTGTTGTTGTTGATCTCATTCATCTTCCACCAGAACAGCGAGTGGCACTCCAGGTAATGAGTTCCATCAGTGGGCCACCATCCTTATCCACTGAGAATGAAGGGTTAGATGATTTCTTAAACAAGAACCAGCATCTCAGAGCTGAGATTTTGGCCAAAAATAACTTACTTTTATTGCGAAAGTGGATGCCCTCCAATTAATGAGGGGGCAGAAGGAGACAGAGTTAAAACCTAGCAAAGATAGTCCTAATTAAATAATCCAAATATAAATATATAAGGCTTCCTTTCTTCTCTGGGCATCTGATTCCTTGCTTTGCCCATTCAGTAGTGAGGTAATAAATTACACTGTCAACAGAATTTTGTTTACATGGATTGAACAGATATTAATGATTCAATGAGAAGCCTTCTGCATTCATCTGGGAACAGCAGTTGCCTTTGCAGCAAGCCAACTCCAAGATGTCTCTGTTTCCATACTTCAAAGGGTTTTAACAAACTTGAATTGCCCAATAAGTAGGTGAAGAGTTCAACCGAACACCCAAATTAACTCAAAATTGCTTGAGTCCAAGAACTGTACCTCTGAGTACAATAACCCCTTCCTTATCCATAATGACATTTTAGAAGAGCCACTTTACTGTTTTCTGAAATTGTTGATCTCCCCATTTGATTGGCACTTTGGGCCACTTATAGAAAATATTGTTCTGCTTTCATTGAATGCCTGGGTATTTTTCAGCATGTTTGGTGCCTGTTGACTAATACCATATAATGCCATCGACCCAAATCCTCTCTACCTTTTCAGTGGGAAAGATTTCTCCTTCCATTAGACTGACACCATACTGGATTCACACTCTGCTTTAGAAACTGAATTCTAATGAAAATGTCTGCAAGAGAACAACAAGACTCAGAGAGCAGCAAGGACTCCATAATGAAAATATGTCAGTTATACCAGGAACAGAAAACCTACAGCCACGGCCACCACTGTTGTCTCCTCCTCCTCCTCCTCTAGTCCCCAAAAGGTCCCTTTAGCTAAGCCATCAAATTTTTGCCCAAAACCCCCATTTTGAAAAAGGAAACATATCAGCATTATAGCATAAGCCCTAAAATAGACTTAACTCAGTTTAAAACCAAGTTTAATATCCAACCCCTCACCTTAAAAAAAAAAAAAGGATGATGTGATACCCTGAATTAAACCCATTGTTGTATTAACTTGCAAATACATATAGTGAGATAGGAAGTTTGGACAGAAGAAATTTGTTTAGTTGGATGTGCTGCCGAGATTTCTGTGGGGGTGTGTATGAAGCAACTTATTTGCTCTCAGGAATTACCTGAAGGGAGACATGTCTTTTTCTCCACATTGCTTGCTAAGGATGATAGGACCCAGATAGCCATGCAAAAAGAAATAATCAGCCACTGCCATGGTATTCGTGAATGAAATACAAACTAAGGATGACATGGAATAAGCAGTGGAATTTGAAATCTGTAAGCTAGCAACATTTTAAAAAGTTTGCTTTCATTTTCTGGATATGTGGACCACTTTCTTTGCTCACACAGTATTATTTGTGAATTATCTTAAATACTTAAAGCATTGTAGCCTCCAGCTACTTCTTCCGAAAGAAACCAATTTTGGGGAAGTGTTATATCCCAGGAACGTTTTACTGATCTAAAAACTATTTTAATACATATTATAATATTGAAGATATCATATGAAAATGTTAACCTAAGTTCATGGAAAAGTACCAGCTATAAGAGGCCACCAGCAAAATACATGATTAGTCTCCTTCCCTTCCTTTTTCTGGGCTCCCTATTTGTTTTGCATATATGAAATACTATTACCTTCAGGAGCAGGTTTTTGCCCAACACACAGCAAATAAAAATCTTAGATCTGAGAATCTTAGCAACAGAACATATGCATATTAAGTAACAGCAGCAAAAACAAAAACAAAAAAGCAACGCAATTTTATGTATTCAAATACAGCATTTGCCAAACTACAATATATTCATAAAACCAAATAAAGCCAAATATAATATACACGCTTAAACCTACAAAATTTGTTTAAAACTTGGTGTATTTCTGTATTTTGTAGTACGGTATATTCATATATCATTATGATTTCATATAACCTTTAAGCAGTATTATAAATCTTTTTTTAATACTGTTGGGATTTTTTTAAAAAATATAATTATGCCCATAAGGCAATACCAGATTTTAAGTGCTATTTATGGCTTCAGGGACCATTAATTGTTCATAGAATATATAGCATAAGAGACTCTCATCATCTGGGATGTAAATCATCCACAAAAGTATCCTAAATGTTAGCAACATATCTAGTAAGCTGAATATTGTTGGTACTCATTGCTCACAGATCTCTCTCTCTCTCTCTCTCTCTCTCTCTCTCTCTCTCTGGAACACACCTACCTCTCTGGAGAAGGCTCTAATGCTTGGAAAGATGGAAGGAAAGAGAAGAAAAGAATGACCAGCAGTAAAGTGGATGGACTCAGTTACAGTGGTGATAGGTGCACTGTTGGAAGACCTGAAAGACCAGGTTAGGGACACAGATTATCATGGAGAAAATCTATCTAGCGTTAACACCAACTTGATGGCACGTAATCAATCTATTATACACACACTGAGTATAAATTCAAATGTGTCCTACATAAATCCATAGCATGCTGAGCAGTTATGATCCAGTATATATGGACTTCTTCTTATGACCTGCTAAAAAAAGGTGGAACGCTGAGTCTGGGGGAAGTTGGGATCTGCCCCTATAAGATTGTGCCATTATGGTTTACATTGTTTTCTGTCCTAACAACCAGGAAACACACTGAGACAATGAACTGGTCTCTAATATTTATTGCTAGTACTTAACAGGAATCCTAACAAACTGAAGAAGCGTGGGAAAAACCCAGACATATAACCCCCAAGGGTTAAGGCGGTCCCGATCTGTGTCTCTTTGAATGGCTGAACAATTCATCAGTGCTATGCATGCGCTTGACAGTCTGGATGGGAGCCCCCGGCTCACCATCCTTACTCATGACATTTTCTGTTTATTCTGTTTTTAATTTCTGTTTCTACTGTAGAAATAAATAAATAAATAATCTGTTTCCAAGGGGCTCCACTGAATTGTCATACTTTTATTCATTTTAATATAACTCATTGAATTCAGGACATCAATTATTAGTTTACATTATATATAATCATGGATTTGATAAACATGAGGTATATTTTATATAGGACTTTCTGCTGGCCACTATATAATTCCCCTGGCTCAGTTCACACAGTTCAACATTTTAATCCAAGTAATTCATTTCTCCTGATGCTGGTTCCCTTCTTTTACTCATCACAACTAAGAATGGATGAAAAGTCATCATCTATCTTGGTAATTGCTTCCATTATCAAATTATTCTTACTGTTAGCTTTCCTAATATTGTGTCAGCCTGCAAAGTAGGCCACGTCAAGAAACAGACACCGCAAGGACTACTGGAACTCTACTCTATTGTTGTAGGATATAATAACAGAATCTTGAAAGCCATCCAGAGTTTCTCTCTGCCCTCTCTCATACCATGCAGAATCAAGGCGAGGTTATTTTGAGTATCTTTCTCAGTCTCCCTCCTTTCTCAGGACTAAGCCTTTATTTGCTTTCTTTTTTTTTACTATCAGCTCTGCTAATGCATCTTCATTCCTTCATCAACATTATCTCATAGCATTCCTCTATGTATTCAACTGAAATTTGCTTTCATGTAATGGCTTATAGTCTGGAAATGCCAGTAAAGCTCTCAGAAGAAACTAACTCCATTGTTGCAAAGCAGTTCGGGAGCATTTGGGAAATAAGAAACCGAATTCAAAACCAGGAATCAAAAATTGAGACTGTGTTCAGGTCCAATCTTCATCCAAGGAACTGCACAAAGAATACCCATGGTCAAACCAAGAAATTCCAAAGAGTTGAGGTACAAGTGTTCACAAACCAAAGGCTGGGCAGCAAAACAGAGGTCTTGGTTCTTCCTAGGTTTTAAGCTATAGATTATGCTTGTCAATGCTCAGGCATCAGCTTTAGTGGCACAAATGTTAGTAATTTACGATTCTGCAAGCCTCTCTTAGGTCCTACAAAGTCTCTTTCTTATTTGGATAGTGCATCTTACACAGTTGTCTGAATTTTTAAATACAGACATAGGATCCTAATCAGCCTCTGAATCAACTCAGTGCTTGGCCATCATCAATCTCTTCCTCTTCAGACGATGAATCTTTCATAGGCTGAAGCTGTCTTCAAGTATCTGAACAACTGTCTTCAATTATCTGAAGACCTGTCATGTAGAAGATAAGGTAGAATTGTTCTTCCAGAAGACAGGACAAGAAGCAACAGGCTTAAATTACAAAGAAATAGATTTCAGTTGGATAGCACAAAAAAATTCTTAACAGGAAGAACTAACAATGAAACAGACTGCCATGTGAGGTGGCAGATTCTTCTTCACTGGAATTGTTTAAGCAGAAATGCGATAGCTATCTGTCAGGGATCTCATAGTAGTGGATTCCTCACTGAACCGGGAGTTGGGCTAGATGTTCTCCAAACTCCTTTCCAATCTTTATTCTTTACTCCGTTATTCCATCTCTTGTACTTGAAGATACTGTAGTAGAGAACAGGTCACAGCCTTTTGTGTGGCATTTCTTTAATTGCTGAAAGAGTGCCAGCCCTTTTTCCAAGACTAAGCATCCCAGTTCCTTCAGTGTCTCCTCATAGGACTTAACTTTCAGATTCCTAGTCATCTTTGTTACCTTTCTTGAACCTATTCCATTTTTTCTGAAACCTTCATAAAAGATGGTGTCCAGGTAGATCTATCCAGGACAGAATAGAATGAATCTACAGATCATTTCACTCACTATGTTATATAGAATACTATGTTGGTACTTTGGTTAATCCACTCTTCCCAGCCCTCTGCTAAAAATGTTTTAATGATAGCTGCAGAAGGAAAGTCTTGTATTTATTTGTAACTGCGATTTATATGTCCTTAAATTCCAAAAAGGCTCTAAGCACCCTTTGTATGTACAGTTGGAAATAATACTCTGCATTAATGAGCATCTGGCTTATATGGAAACCAACATATGCACTGGAAGTACACAGGAAGTCTTTCTTCTCTGCAAACATTAATGATGAACACATTGAAGTTCCCAAGACATATTTTGAGTGCTATCAAGGGGGCAGGGGGACTTATCCAGAGGATTCACATGATGTATACTTGTGCATTTGATTTCTTTTTCGAAAGGGGAAGAAAGGGACCATTTTCAATCTTGTTCTCCTCTTCTGTAGAGAGTAAGGAAGATGACCTTGCTGGAAATACACAAGAACTATTACCTAGGCAAAAGAGGCTGAAACAGTTTTTAATGAGAAATGTGATAATATTCAGAAGTGGGTCAGGTAGACATCTCCCTGATTCACTGGAATATAAAAAGTTGTGGGGAGGTACAGCACAATCAGACTTACAAGATTTTTTTATTATAGCTAATCTCACTAAAGATAGTTTTTGCTTTCCTGTGGAGTTGGCTTCCTGGTCTGGTCTACCGAGTGGGGATTGACATCTTCTATACTCTTAGTTATGTTGGTCACTTTAATGTCATCTGCAAATCTAATAATTATTCTCTTCACTTTGTCACAATAAAAATGGTGAAGAGAACTGGGCCCAATTGACACTTCAGTGTGATGAAGAACCACTGTTGAACATCCTTTGACTACAATGACAAAGCTGGTTGTGGATCTGCCTAATATTCATTCTATCAAACTCACCCTTAACAAGCTCACTAATAAGAATGCTGTGGGTTACTTCTTTGCTACAGTCAAGATCTTATGTCCATAAGCATTCCCACAATTGACTTAACAAAGTTATCTAATCAGAAAAAAATGTGTTAAGTTTAATCTAGGAGGAATTGATCTTGATAAATCTATCCTGACACTTAGTAAAAATTGCATTGTTTTCAAGGTATTTAGTTTTGACCTTCCCCTATTGTATTGTTTCATCTCCAGCCCACAACAGCAATACAGCTGGTTTGCTGCAGATCTTGGTAAATATAAGTGTTGATTCATTAAACAAATCTGTATTTTTGTGTCCAGTTGGACATTCTATATGAAATTATCTCACACTTAGTGAACTGGCTATGTAGATCGTTTATCAAAAATGCAAATTTTAAATACTAACTATAGGTGAATCTTTCAGGTCCCTCAGGTTCTCATTGTTCTAAGTCATTCTGTCCCATCACTGATCACTTTGTGATTTTAAAAAAAAATACACACAGACATTAAAATTGTATATATTTTCATATGCATTTCTCCATATTTTATAATCATTACTACAGTAGAATGCATTTCTTATAGCATAAGCATTTTTTAAATGTGAACTACATCATACTATTTATAAAAATGTGAGCATTATGTATAAAGGCATTCTAGTTATACAGAAATTCAGCAAGTTTGAATTTAGTAAATTCACATCAAAATGTGAATACATTTTTTCCTCTTCCCTGGTTATGGAACACATGTGGTCTATATCACAGTGGCAAGCTAATTACTAGTTATGCTAGGGATGCATGTGTCTGCTAACATATTTATCAAATGCAGAGTACAAAGTTGGGGGGATCGTTGTAAATTTGCCATTAAAAATATCTTACCCAATGCAGTTAACCAACATTCAAAACTCTTATGTCCTAATCAGTCTTGTCCTTTCTCTTTACAAGGTTATATGTGCCCTTATAGTTTAATGTTATAATATTTTAAGTATTTCTAACAAATAATCTTCAGGTCTATGACTAAAAACTCCAAGACAGATTCATCCAGCTATCTGCTACTTCAGATAAAAGTTCCATCTTTGCTTCATACAAAAATAGAAAATTCTAATACAAATGAAGCTGATTATTTCTCTCTTTTATATATCAGGTCACCGCTACTTACTCTCTAGATCTCCAGACAAGCTTGTTTATTCCCATTATAGGCAACTATCCTTTTCATTATTCTAAGTGCACACAGGGCATTCAGTAGAAGGAAGAAATAGCTTGAACAATTTTAATGAGCTGGTAAGATGGGTTAGCTCACTGGCAAAATCATGTGAAGAAATATGTGCCATCTTCTCAGAAGCAATAATGCTGGGAAGCTTGCTCACACAGAGTGAGAAAGGAAGAGTGAGAAAGAGAATCAATGCACCACTTAATTTAGATGGCACAGTAATAGATAGTACTATACTAGTATATATTTTTCAGGAAACCAACTACTCCTGAAAGGGTCACTCCTACCATTGGACAAAGCGTGGTACAGTAGCTGCCTCGGGCAGCAGTTCCTGTAGGCAGTAGAATTAATAGAATTGCATGTGTCTGACCTCTTCTGAGCTGCCATGGCATTTTGCTGTATTCGGGTGCAATGAGTTTGTAGGTGTGGTGGCAGTGCTGAAATGAGATTCTACTACTATTTGGTTAAGTTTTCCACGTGGATTTAAGCAAAAGACAAGGTGCCTTTTTCTACTTTGTCTCAAGCAACAAAATCTGCTTTGTCCTGTACATTTCTACCTGTACCTGTCCTAACAGCCAGGAACCACGCTGAGACAAGGAACTGGTCTCTAATGTTTTATTGCTTGTACATAACAGGAATCCTAACAAACTGAAGAAGCGTGGGAGAAACCCAGACATATAAACCCCAAAGGTTAAGGTGGTCCCGATCTGTGTCTCTTTGAATGGCTGCCCAATTCCTCAGTGCTACGCATGCGCTTAACAGTCTGGATGGGAGCCCCCTGCTCACCATCCTTACTCATGACAGTACCCAAGGTCATCCTCAGAGACCCTACTCCGGGTCTCCTCCCAGACTGAGATGCAGTGACAGGTGATTCAGGAATGAGCCTTTTTAATGGTTGCCTCCATCTAGGAATAGCCTTCCCAGAAGACATGTCTGGTGCATACTTTGTCTTTTCAGTGCTAGGCTAACTATTGTCTCTCTCTCTATATTTAAATATATTGATATAGTAATAGTTAAAATTTAGATAGAAGCTTTTAAACTTTTTTTTAGTTTGTTTATCTAGTATGTTTTAATTATTATTTTAGTTTCAAAAAGTTGATAGTATGATTTTAAAGGTTGACAGTTGCCCTAGAAGAGAGTCAGTTTCGAGTGAGGTAGGATAGAAGTTCAATCAATCAGTCAAAATGGTTTTGAAGGACAGAAGATAAACACTTAAAATAAATAGGATAAAAACAAACTAGAGCACAAATCTATTTGCTTTCCTGCTTCCTCTGTCTCCAGCAAAACTGAATAGAACAATATGTTCTGTCTGAACTACTTACATGATTTACAGGCCAGTCCTATGCTCCTGAAAGTACATGTTTCCAGCAGAGTATGAATTGGATTGCAGCTTGGTTCAACATCTTTTCTCATATATATTCTGTGTTGCCTTATTTATTTTCTAATTTGCAAAGATTCCACACTTTTCAGCTTTTTTCACCTCTATGAATGAACCAACAGCCATGAACTGTAAGACCACACATGGTCTATCATCTATTCCAGTGTTTCTCAACCACAGCAACTTTAAGCCATGGGAAATGCATCTCCCAGAATTCTGGCTGGGGAATTCTGTGAGTTGAAGTCCACATGGCTTAAAGTTGCTGAGGTTGAGAAACACTCACCTAGTTTGATTTTTTCAGTCCAAAGCAGTCTTGTCCAGCCTAGCTTCCTCTCATAATTCCTAGTCCAACACATCTGGGATACTACTTTGGGAAAGAATGGTCTAAAGAATGCAAATAATACCCTGCATATTTAAAACAGCATGTAAATTCACATGTGTGTTTTTCACATGTATGATTTCTGGACTGAATAGCAGTGCCCAAAGAAATATAATGAGTTTGAATGAGCACTCTCAAGGTCTATCATTTTATTATCAAATGCGTCACTTTGTTTCATATTTGGAGAACATATATTTGTCTTAGATTTGACATAAAAGATGCATAAAACTTAGAAATGTCACACACGAAAGCCCTACCAAAGAATTGGCAGTTCCAGGCGATGTGGGGTGGTGCTATTGACATGGATCTATTGAACAAGAGCTGCAACCTACAGCAGCCCATATATACACATATGTACACACACAGAGAGACACGTACATGTACATAGAATAGTCAAACATTTTCTTTCTATAATGGAAAATTTATACAATTTATAGGCCACCTGCCTCCCAAGAACTCTGCGCAATTTACCATTAAAAATAAAAATAAATCACCTCAAGCCCACCCACTAATCTTATATAGTAACTTAGCAAGTGCACATTCAGCTTCCTAGTTGGCTGCCTAGCTACAGGGGAAAAAAACTTAAGTTCCTGTTAATCACCTCACAGGAAGTCCTAACAGTCAGGAATCACGCTGAGACAAGGAGTAGGCCTCTAGTGTTTATTACTGCTACATAAGACAGAATCCTAACAAACTGAAGAAATGTGGGAAAACCCAGACAGATAAACCCCAAAAGTTAAGGCGGGTCTGATCTGTGTCTCTTTGAATGGCTGCTTAATTCCTCAGTACTACACATGCGTTTTCCCCCCTGGATAGAGGCTCCCTCCTGCTTGCCATCAGTACTCATGACAGGAGGCTTCCATTCAGTACTTTGTAATGGTAGTATTCATCTTTGTGGGAGGTCTTTTTTATTTTGTGACAGAGGGCTGTAGAAATCATTCTATCCGAGTACCATGCTGAGATCTCCAGCATCCACCACTGAAAGTTAGCCACATTAGAATATCATTTTGTTTTTCTACCACTTAATGCATGCTGTTATCCTGAGTATGATTCTTATGGCCACCCATGTGTGTACTTTCAGCATCATCTTTATTTCTAAGAATGCTTCTGGTCTCTACAAGGGACCCATAAACATTCTTTGGGAGAAAAATGTTGGATGACTATGGTGTACCACTTTGTTTGTGGGTGTACAAACCTCCCATCACCACCAAGGACAAGGTCAACTTTGTGATTAGAGAATATCCTAGGTAGACGATCATACCAATTTGTCTGCTGATAAAAGAGCCTTTTGTGACTGACAGCACCCAATATGGCAGGGGTTTTTTTGAGAAAAACCAATTACATGCTTGCAAAATTCTAGATATGCCCACTGCCTCACAAAAGTTGGGGAGGACTAAGTTAATATGTTATCCAATGAATTCCCAAGCCAGCCTTCCAAATGCATTACTCCACGGCAGCATTTTCAGATTATTGAGAACAAACTTTAATTGAGAGCTCAGTTACTTAATTTCACCAATTGGCTGGCTGGCTTATTCTTTTATTTATTTATTTAGTGGCCTGTTCAATATTCCTCCAGAAAGTCCACCAAACTGCCAGCCAGCAAAACTCAATAGGCATTAATTGTGCTATAAATATGGTTTGTTTGATTCTAATTAATTTGTTTTCTTTCTTCTCTTCTTCTTACATAGCATTTTCATAGGTCAGCACAAAAGATTTGTTTATATTCTGTTCATTGCATGCAAAGACTTACTGGGATGGTGGGGAAGTCAGTGATCCTCATAGGTCTACAGAATTTCTTATTTTGATTGACAAGAGTTTCAATGAAAGTCTTATAATTGGTTTCCTAGTTCCTTGTTATGGCTGGTCTCCCTCATATAAAACAGGCGTTTTTAACTATGTTCAGTTCTAATGTGAATAATAATCTAAGAGGTGAGGATTACACACCTTCTCCATTTTTTTCTCTGTTGGATTTACAGTGCAAAAGTATAAAGCATAGCATGCCTTATAATAAAGCAATTAAAGCCTTACCATCTTCATGTTTTTTTAGCCTAATTTCCATTTCATAGCATAATATTTAAAAACAGGCAGAAAGAAATACGTTTGACAATAACATAAAAATCGACTTTTCTCTAATTTATTTTTTAACTCTGGGATAAATAAGCAAGAATGCGAATGTCCTACTTAAAGAAATCTGATGAAGAATTATGCCATCTCTAGCAAAAAGAAAAAAGAAATGAAAAAAGGAGCTGATGTTAATTAAAACAACAAAAATAGTAATGGGATTAAAAAGAAGCATAAAAACTGTATATATC